>NC_059119.1:58491333-59691333 GCF_020740685.1 Jaculus jaculus | reverse complement strand
TTCTGCCCCTCTTCTGGGGTGTTCTCTGGGCCTAGGGGAGGATGATGCGGATGTCCCACTTAGGGCTGAGTGCTCAACAGTCCTCACCGTCACCGCTTTGATGGAGTCTCCGGTGCTGCTCTCTGCACAAAGGAGCTTATCTGATCAAATCTGGCAGCGGCACCAATCTAAGGGCATAAACATAGTATTTTACAGGCAGTTTGACAGGCACATCATGTCCATTAATCAAAACAATAGCAGTAGCTTCCCCACTAGGGCCCGTGACCTCCCTGGCTCTGAGCTGTGGAGCAGGCATATAGTAGCAGATAAAAATGTCCTCCTGGGGAGCAGGCTTCTGGTCCACTCAGAAAGCAGTTGGTTGCTCTCCTTACTGACTTGCTGCTGTGACGCAGGCGTCTTCCCTGTTTAGTCAGTCCTATGGCACCCGAGGAGCACAACTGAGTAAGACCGGTACCAGTTCTCATTTCTTCATTTGTGTATGTTTGCGTATGGGCACGCGTGCCGCGGCTCACATGTGGAGGACAACTTTGAGCTGTCTGTATTCCACCTAACTGCCAGGCTGGAAACTGCAAACAGGCTGGCTGGTCCTCAAGTTTGGGATTCTCATCACTCTGCCTCCCGTTGTCATAGAGACCTGTTGGCATTAAACACACAGGTGCCACTTTATATCCGGCTTTATGTGGGTGCTGGGGAATTGAACCCAGGCCAGCAGGCTTTGCAAGAAAATACCGTCCCCTCACACTGAGTCATGTCCCCAGCCCCCAGAACGACCTGGGATGACAATTCTTTCCCAGCATCCTACACGGCACCCTCCCCTCCGGCACTGTGAGAACAGCCAGCCAGGAAGAAGCTTCCCTCGCGCTTCAGCTGGCCTTGAACCTGCATCTGTGCTTCCGCCTCTGCCTCCTGAGTGCTGGGACTAAAGGTGTGCGCCACAACCCTCGGCTCTAGTTTTAATTTTTTAATTGGCTTACCCACTGTCAGGTTTCTTTCTGGCTTTTTTTTTTTTTTCTTTTTTGGTTTTTCGAGGTAGGGTCTCACTCTAGCCCAGGCTGACCTGGAATCCACTCTGTAGTCTCAGGGTGGCCTTGAACTCACGGCGATCCTACTACCTCTGCCTCCGAGTGCTGGGATTAAAGACGTGCGCCACCACACCCGGCTTCTTTCTGGCTTTTCATACAGACTCAGTTTTGCTTAATCATTACCTCCTCTCGCCTGTTTTCCTGCCCCCCCTCAGCCTAGACCTTTCTCGCTCTCCACTCCCCATTCCACTTTCACCTCACCTCTTCCACTGTTCTCCCCCTTAAAGGCTCTTTCCCGCGTTCATGGGTCCCTTTCTGGTTTCCTTGCCTTACATACCCTCATTCCCACATAAATGCATGTGGTTCTGATTTAGCAGCTGGGACCCACATATGAAAGAGGACATCTGGTATTTCTCTTTCTGACCCTGGTTACTTCAGTGTAGTATTTTCTAATTCTGTCCATTTCCCTATGAATTTCATAGTTTTCTTTCTCTTTGTGGCTTAATAAAACTCCACTGTATAGCCAGACGTGGTGGTACACACCTTTAATCCCAGTACCCGGGAGCCAGAGGTAGGAGGATCACCATGAGTTCAAGGCCACTGTGAGTGAGTTCCAGGTCAGCCTGGACTAGAGTGAGACCCTACCTCAAAAAAAAATAAATAAATAAAAATAAATAAATAAATAAAATTCCATTGTATAAATGTACTACACTTTCACTATCCATTCTCAGTTGAATGGTTGATCCCATTTTCTTTCTGTTGTGAGCAGAGCAGCAGTCAACATGCACATGCAGGTATCTTTGTGATAGGCTATAGAGTGAGTACCTTGGTCACATGCCAAGGAGCAGCATGGCTGGGTCATACGCAAGTTCCAGTTTTAGATTTTTGAGAAACCTGCACACCAATTTCCATAGCGGTTGCCTCAGGTTTTACACTCCCACCAACACTGAGTAAGGGCTCCCTTTTCCCAGAGCAACAGACACTGGTGAAGCGAAACTCGTCGTAATAGAAACAGAGAGGCTGCAGCAAAGTCAACACTCGCTGCTGACACAGCACAACCATGGAGACTCGGATTGTGTGGAAGGGCGGGAAGACCGTAAGAGCCTCAAGGCTGGTAGCAAACCCCTAGGCGCAGCTACCCGAGAGGCAGAGGCCCTAATCACCCCCCAGCGACACCAATAATCCTACTGAGGAGGGCCTGCAGGGAAAAGGGGAAGGGGAGGGGGATAGAGTGGTTATACTAATATATGTATGTATGTAATTTTCCCCTTTCCCCAAAGCCTCATCAGCATGTTTCCTTGATGCCAGCCATTTGGACTGAAGTGAGATGGAATCTCGAAGTACTTTTAATTTGCATTTCTTGGATGGCTAAGGATGTTGAACATTTTTAAATTTTTATTTATTTTGCTTATTATTTGTTTTTGGCTTTTTAAGGTAGGGTCTCGCTTTAGCCCAGGCCGACCTGGAATTCACTATGTAGTCTCAGGGTTGCCTCAAATTCTTGGTGATCCTCCTACCTCTGCCTCCCAAGTGCTGGGATTAAAGGCGCGCGCCACCACGCCTGGCCGTTGAGCATTTTTTTAATGTATGCATTTTCTCTTTTGAGAACTGTCTTCTCATTTCCATAGTCCATTTTATTTCATTTTTTTTTAAATATTTTTGTTCATTTTTTATTTATTTATTTGAGAGCAACAGACACAGAGAGAAAGACAGATAGAGGGAGAGAGAGAGAATGGGCGCGCCAGAGCTTCCAGCCTCTGCAAACGAACTCCAGACGCGTGCGCCCCCTTGTGCATCTGGCTAACGTGGGACCTGGGGAACCGAGCCTCGAACCGGGGTCCATAGGCTTCATAGGCGAGCGCTTAACCGCTAAGCCATCTCTCCAGCCCTCATTTTGTTTTTTAATTTGCATTTCTGACAGTTTCATTCAGGTATAATGTATCTTGATGAGAGCCACTTCACCCACCCCCTTACGCCTCTCCTCCCACTAAACCGTCTTATTCCCAACGATCCCAGCCGACTCTCACGCCTCCTGTACAGTGTCACCCACGGAATTAAGCGAGGGCTTCTCGTGTGGACATGGGTGCAGGATTATTTGCTGGAGTTTGGGCGTCTCACCAGGCGCTATACCACCGAATAATAGAAGTCGGCCTCCCACGGCAACCATTAACTGCAAATAGCTGCTGTGGGAGGGACGGGGTCCGCTGAGCCTCTTCCCTGCGCGGGCTGGAACGTGGACAGGCTGTCCCGGGCCGAAAGCCCCGGAGCTGCAAGCCCACGAGCGTCTCGACCACTCGTGTCCAGAAGACATCGCTCCGCCGCTCGGCAGCCTCCCCGCTCTCCAGCTCCCGCACTCGGCGCCTGGCCCCTCTCCCACCCCGGGCCCCGAGCCTCACAAGAAGTCGTTCCCACGCCTGCCTCAGTTTCCCCGAGCACACCGTCTCCCATTCTCCACGCATCCGCCAGCTGTGTGTCGGCTTTAACCTGCGCCCACTGCAGAAAGGAGGGCTGCACGCAGGTCTAGTGTGTGAGTGTGAGCATAACTGTGTAGCAGCCACGTGGACAGCCTGCCCATTTAGCACGGCTTCAGTACGGGCATTCGCCCAAGGGCCTTTGGCCTCTCAGCCACGCCATACTTCCCACCCCAATTTTTTTTTAATATTAATCATTCATCTAATGACTCCAGCTGGCAAAACTTTTCTCTGATTCCGTAAGCTGTCTCTTTGCTAGATTAACTATTTCCTTTTACTGTACAGAAACTTCTCAATGTTATGAGATCCTATTTGTCATTTTGGGCCCTTATTACCTTAGCAACTGGAGTCCTATTCAGAAAGTCCTTGTGCCTATGCCCTGACGTGCACTCCCTGCCTTTTCCTCCAACAGCTTCAAAGTTTCAGGTCTTATATTGAGGTCCTTGGTCCATTTGGAGTTCATTTTTTTTTATTTAAAAAAAATTTTTTGTTCATTTTTATTTACTTATTTGAGAGCAACAGACAGACAGAGAAAGAGCCAGATTGATAGAGAAAGAATGGACGCGCCAGGGCCTCCAGCCACTGCAGATGAATTCCAGATGCATGTGCCACCTTGTGCATCTGGCTTACGTGGGTCCTGGGGAATCGAGCCTCGAACCAAGGTCCGTAAGCTTCACAGGCAAGCACTTAACTGCTAAGCCATCTCTCCAGCCCTTAGAGTTTGTTTTCATGCAAGCTGAAAGATAAGGATCTATCTTTATTCTACATATAGATACTCAGTTTTCCCAGCACCACTTTATTTTGGTTTTCTGATTTAGGGTCTCACTCTAGCTCAGGCTGACCTGGAATTTACTATGGAGTCTCAGGCTGGCCTTGAACTCATGGCGATCCTCCTACCTCTGCCTCCCAAGTGCTGAGATTAAAGACCTGCGCCACCACACCTGGCCCAGCACCATTTTTTGAAGAGGCTATCTTTTCTCCAGTGGATATTTTTGGCATCCTTGTCAAAAATCAACTGGCTGAAGCGACGTGAGTTTCTGTCTGGTTCTTCTATTCTGTGGCCTTGACCTACATGTCTGTTTTGTTACTAGTACACTAATATACCTTGAAATCAGGGATGGTGATAGCTCTAGCCTGATTTGTGTATTCACCTTATAATGCTTTGGTTTTCTGAGGTCTTTCCTGCTTCCAAACAAATTTTAAGATTTTTTTTTTTCTATTTCTGTGAAGAATGTCTCTAGACTTCTGATTCGAATTGTGTTGAATCTGGAGATTGCTTTTGGTAAGGGTGGCTACCTTTACATTATTAAATTATTAATGGGATGTCTTTCCATCGTATACTGTCTTCCTAAATTCATTTTTCAGTGTTTTCAAGTTCTCATGATAGAAGTATTTCACTTCCTTAGTTTGATTTATTTCAAGCTTTTTTGTGTGTGGGGGGGGGGAATGGGTGGGCTGATCTCCCTGGCTTCTTTCTCAGTATGTTTGTCTTTGGCAGATGTGTAGAGTGCTGGGTTTGGGGTGTTAATTTTGTGTCCTACTGTGCTGAGAGTGTTGGTCAGCTCTGCGAGTTTTCTATTGGAGTCTTCGGGCTGTCTTGTGTAGAACGACATGACCCTTTCCTGAGGATCCTTGACTTCCTCCTCTCCTATTTGTCTCTTACTGTCTTCTCTTGTCCTGACTCTAGCTAAGACTTCATGTGCTACGTTGTATAGGAGTTGAGACAATAGACATCCTTGTTTTGTTCTTTTTTATTTTTCCCAAAGAAGGGTCTCACTCCAGCCCAGGCTGACCTGGGCTGTAATGTAATCTCAGGGTGGCCTCGAACTCACGGTATTCCTCCTACCTCTCCCTCCTGAGTGTTAGGATTAAAGGCATGTGCCTCCTTGCCTGGCTTTTTTCTTTGTTTCCTTCTTTCCTTCCTTTATTTTCTTTTTCTTCCTTTCTTTCTTTCTTTCTTTGAGAGAGAGAGGCAAAGAGAGATAGAGAGAGGGCGAATGGGTGCTCCAGGGCCTCCAGCCAATGCAAACAAACTCCAGATGCATGCTCCACCTTGTGCATTGGCTTACGTGAGTCCTGGGAATTGAACCAAGGTCCTGTGGCTTCGCAGGCAAGCTCCTTAACCACTAAACCATCTCTCCAGCCCCCTTGTTTTGTTCTTGGTCTTAATGGGAATGCTTGTAGCACAGTGGAGGCTATCTGTTTGTGGTGTACTGCCTTGATTAAGTTGAGATGTGTTCCCTTCATCCCTAGTCTCTTCAAAGATTTTGTCATGAGGGGATGTTAGGTTTTGTGAAATACCTTTTCTGCATTTATTGAAACGATCATTTGATTTCTATCATTTAGTCCATTTATGCCATGAATTACATTTCTTTCCCCCCTCCCTTTTCTTTTGAGGTAGGATCTCACTCTAGCTCAGGCTGACGTGGAATTCACTATGTAGTCTCAGGGTGGTCTCAAACTCATGGCGATCCTCCTACGGCCACATTTCTTTTTAAAAATATTTTATTTATTTAAGAGAAAGAGAGAGAGTGGTGAGAGGGGAGAGAATGGGCACACCAGGGCCTCTAGCCGCTGCAAATGAACTCCAGATGCATGCGCCACCTCGCGCATTTGGCTTACATGGTACTAGGGAATCGAACCTGGGCTGGGTGTCCTTCACCATCACACTCCTGCTGTTCTTACTTGAACCAAAGTCTCTTACTAATGCAAGTTTGCTGTTGCTCTCCCCGCCCCCTCCCTCAAAGCCTGGGCAGCTTCCTGGCCTCTGCTCCCCTTGGTGGGACTGGGGTTCCAAGTGCACGTGGCTGTACCCAGCTGTTTGCCTGTGTGCTAAAGATTTGAACTTGGTGGTTTCTGGCCCCCTCAAGCCTCACGCTTGTGCAGAAAGTGGACTTAACTGATGAGTCCCCCCCCCAAATTATGATCTTTTATTGATATTGATATTTTGTAATACTTAGGTTAATTATCTTTTGTTGTATAAAAAATGAACTTAAAATCACAAGCATTTGGGCTGGAGAGATGGCTTAGTGGTTTAGAAGCTTTCCTGTGAGGCCTAAGGACCCAGTTCAATTCCCCAGTACCCATGTAAGCTAGATACACAGGGTGGCACATGAGTCTGGAGTTTGTTTACAGTGGCTAGCGGCCCTGGCGTGCCCATTTAGTCTCTCTCTCTCAAACAAATAAATAAGTATTTTTAAAAAACTGTAAGCACTTATTAACTTAGTGTCTATGAGGCAAAATGCAGGCACAGCTCTGCCGCAAAGTGTCTCAGCGTTAGACGGAGCCGAGATGACATTTAGAGGCTGGCTTGAGGAAAGACATACCTCTAAGCTCATTCGTAGTTAAGGGAAGTATTCAGTTCCTCTGGACTGTTGGAATGAGACCCGTAGTTCTTCAAAGGCTATTGGATGGAGTTTCTTGACATGTGGACTTTGGTCTTGAGCAGTTCACGACACATAGCTGGCTTCAAAGTAAGAGCCCCTCAGGATGGAAGGCACACACTCTTTGTGAACTGCATCTTGAAAGCAAGATTCCCAAGACTGTCTCCACATCAGCTTGTGAGGACTGAGCCTCTACTCAAAAAAGGCTGTGTCACAAAACAATGAGGCAGGCAAGACCCAGCAGGCAGGAATGAGTGGGTTCATCTTGGAGCCTGTCCACTAGTCTCTTCTTCTCAGAAAGTATGTGTGTATAATATGGAGTTTAATTTAGATTTCCACGTTTTGTTACTGACTTTGTTGTCTCTTGAAAGCATTAGTCATGTCAGTGATATAAACAAATAAAGAATTGAGGAACAATGTACGAGAACTAGCTCCATGTCACTTGCTACTTAATTGTCCTTGTATTGGATGCTTAATGTTCATTCAAACAGCCACTGGGGCTGGATACAGGGGTGTGTGCTCAGAGGCTGCAGAAGGAAGATCCCATGGCCCTAGGAGTTTGAAGCCAGGCTGGGCAAGATGCCATCGTTTAAAAAAAGGTTGGGGATGCTGGAGAGATGGCTTAGCGGTTAAAGAGTTTGCCTGTAAAACCAAAGGACCTCAGTTCAATTCCCCAGGACCCATGTAGGCCAGATGCACAAGGGGCGCATGCGTCTGGAATTGGTTTGCAGTGGCTAGAGGCCCTGGAGCACCCATTCTCTCTCATAAATAAATAAGTAAATGTTTTTAAAGATCTGTGATTAGAAAAGGGAAACTGAGAATGGAGGTAGGTCGCCACCCAAAACCGGTAGATGTCACGTCCCATTCACAAGAGCATTGTTACAGGCCACACTCAGCTACAAAAGAGGCAAAGAAACGGAGCCTTTGGGCAGAGATGAGCTCCACTCAGACTCATTTTATTGTGAAAGAAACGGAGTATACATTTGTTTGTTTTTCTGTTGTTGTTGTTTGTTTGTTAGTTTTGAGGTAAGGTCTCACCCTAGCTCAGGCTGACCTGGAATTTGACTCGGTAGTCTCAGGGTGGCCTTGAATTTATGGCGATTATACTATCTCTGCCTCCTGGTGGTGGGATTAAAGAACGTGCGCCACCACGCCCGGCTTGAAGTGTGCGTCTTGAGGTGGAAGCTATGAGCCTTTATCAAAACTTCCAGCAGCATTAAAATAAGAGCCACATGGTCACACACTGCAGTTTACCCAGAAGTGAGACAATCATGTCTTCACTCAGAGTTTCATATTTTTAGATGTTTTATTTATTTGTGTGCAAGAGAAAGAGGCAGGTAGAGAGAGAGACAGAGAGGGAGAATGGGCACACTGGGCCTCGGGTAGAGGGATGTGGTAGAGGGGCGGGCAGGAGAGCTGTGGGCTGTAGGGTCCCGAGGCATTGTAGTAAAATACCGACATTGTGTAATGTTGACATAGAGCCATCCATATGCCTAAAATAGAAAACATTTTGATTCTCTAAAAGAGCTGCACTTCATCAGGTATCTGGGATGTTCTTTGTGCAGAACATTCTATAAAAATGACGACTCTGTCAACTAAAGGGAGAGGCTTTTCTCATCTTAGTTTTCTTCATCTTCCTCTAATTACCACCACATCATTTGTATAAGCAGATATGCTCCCAGGCCCATTTTTATTTATTAAAACAGAGAGAGAGAGAGAGAATGGGCATGCCAGGGCCTCTAGCCACTGCAAACGAACTCCAGACACATGTGCCCCCTTGTGCATCTGGCTCACATGGGACCTAGGGAGTCGAACATGAGTCCTTAGGCTTTGCAAGCATGCACCTTAACCATTAAGCCATCTCTCCAGCTGGACTTCAGGATCATACATTGTCTCAAAGTGTTTGGTGCTAATGAGTTCTGTGTTTTCAAAGAAAATATTTATGCTCATCAATCCCCAAGTATTTCAAATTGTAGACACAGAGCAATTACCCTGAATCTCAACATCCTATAGAGTGTAGAGTTTTCAGGCTGTTCACAAAGTATTCTTTTTTTTTTTTAATTATTTATTTATTTATTTGAGAGCGACAGACACAGAGAGAAAGACAGATAGAGGGAGAGAGAGAGAATGGGCGTCCCAGGGCTTCCAGCCTCTGCAAACGAAATCCAGACGTGTGCGCCCCCTTGTGCATCTGGCTAACGTGGGACCTGGGGAACCGAGCCTCAAACCGGGGTCCTTAGGCTTCACAGGCAAGCGCTTAACTGCTAAGCCATCTCTCCAGCCCTCACAAAGTATTCTTGAAGCTACAGGATTATCAAAAGTGATCTCTAGTTCTCATATTTGTGTGTGTGTGTGTGTGTGTTTTATGTGTGTGTGCATGCAGATATGCACGCCCTAAGTATGTACTTTGGAGGCCAGAAAAGACTATCGGGTGTCTTCCTGTATTGCATATCTGTGTTTCCTTGAGATCGTCTCTCAGTACACCCAGAGCTGCCATTTTCATCAAACCAGCTGACTCGCAAGCTCAAGTTATTCTCTGGATTCTGCTTCCCACAGGACTAGGTTACAGGCATGCACAGCCACGCCCAGGTATTTATGTGGGTGCTGAGGAATTAAACTGAGGGCAAATCAGCCCCCTCATGCTTGTACAGCAAGGGCTCTTATCTTCTGAGCCACCTCCCTAGTCCAGGTCTTGTGTTTTTTAAGCTAATTATCATCCTGGTTAGTTTTGAAAACATTAACCTTGAATTCTCATTATATATGTGGCAAACTCATTTATTTTTTTTTTTTAATTTTGTTTGTTTGTTTTTTGAGGTAGAGTCTCACTCTAGTCTAGGCTGACCTGGAATTAACTCTGTAGTCTCAGGGTGGCTTCGAACTCATGGCGATCCTCCTACCTCTGCCTCCCGAGTGCTGGGATTAAAGGCGTGCGCCACCACACTTGGCTGCCAAACACTCATTTCAGATGCAAGTAAATTATGTTACCCATGTGCAGTAATCAATAACAGAAAATGGCAGCTAACAAATTAGACCATCAAAGTTTAAATATTTACTCTGTGAAACACTACATGTTAAAGAGGATTAAAAGATAAGTTTCAGACTTGGGAAAATATTTGAAACCATATCTGACTGTAGACTAATATCTGGAATTTATGAAGAATTTTCAAACATCAACAGCTCGGTACATTAGTAGTAGAACTGTTACTTAGCATGCATGAGGCCTGGGTTGAATTCCCAGGACTACCTAAAACCAGACAAAACAATAACAACACAATTAATTCAACAGTTAAAAACAATCCAGTTAAAAATGACAAAAGGCATAAACGAAACATTCTATTAAAGAGGCTATGCATATGTAAAAGTTTTCAACATCATTATGGAAATGTGAATTAAAATACAACTTGAGCCAGGGCTGGTGGCGCATGCCTTTAATCCCAGCACTCAGGAGGCAGAGGTAGGAGGATCTCCATGAGTTCGAAGCCACCTGACACTATATAGTGAATTCTAGGTCAGCCTGGGGTAGAGTGAGACCCTACCTCAAAAAACCAAAAACAAATAAAAAGTAAAAGCAAAAAACATACAACTTGAATGCACACTGTGTTAGGCAAATGTTTCATTGTTATGACCAAAAGCCTGACAAAAATACTTGAGGAAGGGACTGGAGAGAGGGCTTAGTGGTTAAGGTGTTTGGCTGCAAAGCCAAAAGAACCAGGTTTGATTCTCCCAGACCCACTTAAGCCAGATGCACAATAGGGCGCACATGTCTGGAGTTCATTCGCAGTGGCTAGACGTCCTGGTGCAACCATTTTCTCTCTCTTTCTCTTTCTGCCTCTTTCCCTCTCTCAAATAAATACATAAATAAAATACATTAAAAAACAAAACTTCGGGAAGGATTTGTTTTGGTTCATGGTTTCAGAGACTTCAGCCTGTGGTCAGGCAGCTTTGTTGGTTGTGAGTTGTGATGAGGTGAAACATCACGATGGAATGTGGTATAAGGATGGTTGCTCTCTTCCTGGTGGTCACGACACACACAGAACCAGAGAAACATAGAAAGACGTGGGATAACATACACTATTCAAGAACAATTCCCCAGTGAGCTGTTTTCTTGCACTAGGTCTCACCTCCAAAAGTTCCCCAGTAACATAATCAAATTCTGAATCCGTTTATGATTACTTAACCCGTGTATTAGATCAGAGCTCTGATCATCGGGTCAATTCTCAGTGATTAGATCCACCCGCTTGGAACCCAGCTGGCAACATATGAAACTTCTGGGAGGGATGCCTCTTATCCAACCATAATCTGTGCATAGCAGAATAGCTGGAATAAAAAATTTTGAAAATGCTAAGTGCTGGCAAGGATGCAGAGAAACTGGGTCATAGGCATGTTGCTGATGGGAATGAAGATGTTGCAGGCCCTCTTGAAAATGGTTCAGCAGGTTTTTCTTTTAAAAACAAAAACAGGGCTGGAGAGATGGCTTAGCGGTTAAGTGCTTGCCTGTGAAACCTAAGGACCCCAGTTCGAGGCTTGATTCTCCAGAACCCATATAAGCCAGATGCACAAGGGGGTGCATGTGTCTGGAGTTTTTTGCAGTGGCTGGAGGCCCTGGAGTGCCCATTCTCTCTCTCTATCTGCCTCTCTCTTTCTCTCTCTCTCTGTCACTCTCAAATAAATAAATAAATAATGAACAAAAAAATTAAAACAAAACATAACAAACAGAAACACGGCTGGGCCATGGTGGCGCACACGTTTTATCACAGCACTCAGGAGGCAGAGGATCGTTGTGAGTTCAAGACCAGCCTGGGACTACAGAATGAGTTCCAGGTCAGCCTGGACTAGAAAAATCAAAAAACAAAACAAAAGTAAAAAAAAAAAAAAACAAAACAAAACCCTACAGAAATCTGTACACAGGACTGGGGAGATGCCCAGTGCTTGCTATTTAAGTACAAGGACTTGAGTTTGGATGCTCAGTACCCGTGTAAAACGCCAGATTCGGTGGTACACACCTGAAATCCTTGTGCTGGGAAAGTGGAAATAGAGTCCCTCGGACTCACTAGCTAGCCAGTCTAGCCAACTCAGTGATGTCTAGGTTCAGCAAGCAAAGAACAAGATGGAGAACAATTGAAGAGGGTGCTCAGTATCAGCTCCAACCTCCACACGCATGCATGCAGTGTGCACACGTACCTGCACACACATGTACACACACATATGCACCACACACACACACACACACACACACACACACACACACGAAACGTGTTCATAGCAACTTTATGAGTCATAGTCCCAAGCCGGAAACATCTCCAAATTCCTTCAATGAACAGATGGTTAAACAAACCATAGTTGATGTAATATTACTTAGCAATGAAAAGGAAGCCGCTAATGGTATCTGCCACAGCCTGGGTGAGCAGCGGTGAGTGAACCAAACCGATGCAGGAAGGTGGCATACCTTAGCTGGGCGTGGTGGCGCACGCCTTTAATGCTAGCACTCGGGAGGCAGAGGTAGGATGATCACCGTGAGTTTGAGGCCACCCTGAGACTACATGGTGAATTCCAGGTCAGCCTAGACTAGAGTGAGACCCTACCTTGAAAAACCAAAAATAAATAAATAAATAAAAAGGAAGAACAAAGAAAACATAAAGAAAGGTTGCATACTATGTTGTTCCATGCGTATAACAGTTTTTTTTTAAATTTTTTATTTATTTATTTGAGAGTGACAGACACAGAGAGAAAGACAGATAGAGGGAGAGAGAGAGAGAATGGGCGCGCCAGGGCTTCCAGCCTCTGCAAACGAACTCCAGACGTGTGCGCCCCCTTGTGCATCTGGCTAACGTGGGACCTGGGGAACCGAGCCTCGAACCGGGGTCCTTAGGCTTCACAGGCAAGCGCTTAACCGCTAAGCCATCTCTCCAGCCCCGTATAACAGTTTTGAAATGATAAAACCACAGAAATAGAGAACAGATTAGTAGATCCAGGAGTTAAGGAAGACAGGAGGGGTGGATGCGTGTATGGTTGTGAAATGGCAGCCAAGACATTTGTGTGAGGATGGCAAAGTTCTATATCTTATTTGTCATTTAAAAATAGTTTTATTGGGCTGGAGAGACGGCTTAACGGTTAAGCACTTGCCTGTAAAGCCTAAGGACCCTGGGTTCGAGGCTCGATTCCCCAGGACCCACGTTAGCCAGATGCACAAGGGGGTGCATGTGTCTGGAGTTCGTTTGCAATGGCTGGAGGCCCTGGTGCCCCCATTCTCTCTCTCTCTGTGTCTGCCTCTTTCTCTGTCTGTCACTCTCAAATAAATAAAAATAAACAAAAAAAGTTAAAAAAAAAATTTTATTTATTTGAGAGAGGGAAAGAGAGAGAATAGGCATGGCAGGGCATCCAGACTGTGCAAACAAACTCCAGACACATGCACCACCTTGTGCATCAGCTTACAAGGGTCCTGGGGAATCAAACCTGGGTCCTTTGGCTTTTCAGACAAGCGCCTTAACCACTATCAGTGTCAAAATCTTGTGCTATAGATTCACAAGATGTTAGTGGCCACTGATGGAGCTGGGCAAAGGACATGTTGCATCTCTCAGGGTTCTTTCCTTTTTTGTTTCATTTTTATTTACTTTTTGAGAGCAACAGGCAGAGAGAGAAAGAGGCAAATATAGAGAGAGAGTGAGAGAGAATGGGCCCACCAGGGCCTTCAGCCACTGCAAATGAACTCCAGACGCATGCGCCCCCTTGTGCATCTGGCTAACGTGGGTCCTGGGGAACCGAGCCTCAAACCGGGGCCCTTAGGCTTCACAGGCAAGTGCTTAACCACTAAGCATCTCTCCAGCCCATTGACGAGTTTTTGAAAAATATTTTTTATTAAGCCAGTCGTGGTAGCGCATGCCTTTAGTCCCAGCACTCGGGAGGCAGAGGTAGGAGGATCACTGTGAGTTCAAAGCCACCCTGAGACTACAGAGTGAATTCCAGGACAGCCTGAGCTAGAGGGAGTCCCTACCTCGAAAAATTTAAAAAGTATATATGTATTTATTTGCAAGCAGAGAGAGATAGAGAGAAGGGAGGCAGTGAGAATGGGGGCACCAGGGTCTCCGGCTGCTGCAAACAGACTCCAGGTGCATGCTCCAGTTTGTGCACCTGGCTTTACGGGGGTACTGGGGAATCAAACTTGGAACATTAGGCTTTGCAGGCAAATACCCTAACCACTGAGTCAGCTCTTCAGCCCCTCAACTGATGAGTTTTGAGTCACCCAGTGTCACCACCGTCTCAAAAGGGAAGTGTCTCTAACCAAAAGTGAGAGTAGCAATAATATATGGGCATAAACATAAGTATATAAGGGTGGTTTGGTGGCATAAATATCATATCGTGATTTGTGAAGGTAATGTTCCTTGAATGCACATGTAGGTAAGTTTCCTGCTAAGACATTTCTCATCCTTCCGCAGAGCCGGGAGGGAAAGCCTTGAGTGCCGTGAGGCTCTGTGGTGCCGCATGTTTAATAACCACGACAACCCGGGAATTCTAAGCCCACTCGCCTCCTTGTCTGGGTCTACGGGCAGCACTGCGTCTCCGCCGGCAAGTCCCTCGGTGTGTGCATGGTCTCCTCCGGAGCCGTGCTAAAATGTTGGTGTACAGGATTTTTCCAGGATATTTTCAAAATCTTGAGAGTTGGTGTTAGAAACAACTTTGCCCCGTTCCTTTCAGAAGCCGCCACTCTAAAAGATGTGGCCAATTAAAAGTAAGTACCTGACAGCAAAGGCAGGAAGAGGGTCTGAAATTGCTTTCCAGCCTCGATGGGGCAAAGGCTGGAGCTCTGGCTGTGGGAGCCGAGCGATCTCCGAGGGGAAGGCCGACGGCTGCAAGATAGATGGGCCAGATGCCGTCGACATGGGCCGGGGCAGCTGCGCGGGGCCGGGTTTCACTAGCCGGAGCGGCGGCACGGGGCCTCACATGCCAGTCACACTGAGGACAGCGGAACAATACAGTATTCGCTAGGTGATTTTCATCTCAGAGACTGAGCGTCACCCCGTCAGTTTCCAGGTTAAAAACAAACAAACAAACTTGCTTGAAGCCATTTGAGGGCCCAATTCTTTGTCCACTAGTGAAAGGAAGTTTTACTTTGTTTTCTCTGTTTGCTTGTTTGTTCGCTTAAAAACAACAGCACAAGGGCTTTAAACCCATTTTGGCAGTTTGCAAGCAAAAATCATATTAACCACCCTCACACACGTACCGCTGTAAGAGAAACTCGTCAGTGGTCTCAGCCAGGCAAAAAGTCCTCAGTAACTGGAACCAGTGTGTGTTTATCTGTCTTAAGTGAAAGTCGTCCATGAACTTCTGAGGCCTTAAAGTCCCCTCCCCCGCCACCCCGGGGTCGCTTCCATCCTCTTCTCCGAAGAGGCAGAAGTCTTTACACAAAGAGAAAGGTTTATACGTGCTTGAGACCATACGATTTGCATAGCAGTAGTGAAAACTATGAGCCTCGCCACCTAACTGTGCGTCCCCTTTACTGCGTCAGTGCAAGAGTTTCGCTCTGACTGCTGTGGGATCATAATAATTATGAAACTGATGCCAGACTCTGCACTTGATTTTAGCTCATGTGTTTTCTCAACTGAGAAAGGAAACCTTTATTTAGTATATTCTTTAAACTAACTAACCATATCTTCGCTGTTCTGAAAAAAGTGCTATGATCTCATCCATCTGTGATGCAACCATTTCATGTAATTTTTTCGTTAAAAGTAACACAAAACTAAGAATTGGTTGTGCCTATCTGAAAACTGTACTTTTAGCCAGCCTCTGCTTTTCTTTCTTAGTCTTAGGATGCTAATACATGACTTACCATGATGCTGAGCTGCTGCAAGGAATTTTCCTCATCTACATGTGCGCATGCTCAGCTCTTTTAGTAACAGTGGGAGTTGTATATGGGCTCAGAGAAGACCAGCTTCTGTCGTGCTTCCGTATTTTTTAGTATTTTGCTTAATAGTTATTATTTTTAAAAAATTGGAAGTAAGCCAGGCGTGGTGGTGCACAGATTTAATCCCAGCACTCGGGAGGCAGAGGCAGGAGGATCGCCGTGAGTTTGAGGCCACCCTGAGACTACATAGTGAACTCCAGGTCAGTCTGAGCTAGAGTGAGACACTACCTCCCACAAAAAAAAAACAAGAATTGGAAAGTAAAAAAAAAAAAAATTATTATTTAACCTATAGACTGGTTAAAGATTTGGAAATAAGGTCTAGAAACTATGTTTAAGAACACATAATGTTAACTGATAACTCCATTAAACCCTTTCCAGTTTGAATACATTCTGGGATTGAATATATTATGTTTCATACATAGACTCTGAAACCTTAATTTTTTTAGAGAAAAGCTCCCATCTGTGAGTGTGTGCTTGAATTGGCTTTACTTCATCAAACTCTTAGGGAGTCGCCTCATGGAGATCAAAATTCTCCCTTCCCTTCTCCTTCTCCTTCTCTGTTCCCTGCCCTTCCTCTGGGAGTCTAGCAGTGACAGCCTCATCCCATGGACCTAACTACTGGGAACTTTCTTGTTGCCTGTCTGTGCCTCGGTAAGTCTATCCCTGCAGCCCCTCAGAAGGCTAGGAGAAGGGTAGAAGGATGTAGCTATGGGGCTCACGGAGAAGTGTCCCATCAACACGCTCGCTGACTCGGATGGCATTAATCTAAAAAGGCCTGTGTGACCTTTCTCAGCCCTTACATTTTCAAACCTACTCTCATTCATTGTTTCCACTTCATCCTGGAGTTCAGCCTTCTCTGTCTTACACAGATGTGAGAAGACAGAGTGGGTGGTGAGGAGAGCACCTCAGAGTTGTCCCTGCACCCCCAGAGGCTGCGATGTCCCCTCACAAGGTGTCCGATGGGGTCAGGAGCAATAGGTGACAGACAGATCTAGCAGTAGTACTGGGCTGGCCCACATTCAGGAATTCCATGTTTTCCCTTTACCATGTACAGATGTCCATATGCAGAGAATGTCCACATTTAATCTTGCGAGGAAAGACTATGTGTAGATCAACATGTAGATCTTCAGAGAGAAATGCCGTGTGAATACATGCAAGGGGCCGTGGGGATCGCTGCTCTTCACCCATGCGAGGCTGCTGCAGTTGGGAGGGGTTGGCTTGAGTCAGGTGACGCTCAGGCGCCTGTGATTTGAACACTTGTCCCCAGCTAGTGGCAACTTGGGAAGTGGAGCCTTGCTGGAAAAGGGCTCTTGTAGCAGTGGGCTGAGGGGTGTTGCAGCCAGCTCCCCCCCTTGCCAGAGCTCGGCTCCATCTTGCTGCTATTTCCCATCTGCGGCAGCAAGACACGATGCCCAGCCTGTGCCCTGCCATCCTCTCCTTGCCTCGCGAGCCTGTCCCCTGGCGGCTGTTACTCAGGTGCATCGTCTCAGCAACGGGGCGAGAACTCCAGCAGTCTGTCACATGAATTTGTTTTTCCTCACAGCGCAACCATAGATTGAACTACCGTTTCTTATCACTCAAGAAAAATTCTTGTAAGTGTGCTAAAGTTCTTTCCCGAGTTCTCCCATCCCATTTCTCTGTTTTCGTTTTGGAGTATGGGGAATTGAACCAAGGGCCAATGAACCGAACCCCTATGCCATCCCATGCTATCATAGGGGAAGCCTGGTTTCATCTGGAGGAGTACTGTGCTGAGGCAAACCATTTGCTGTCTCAGGCGTTTGCAACTAACATGTCTATGTTAATGTTCTGTTATGGCCTTTGAAAAGTGCATTGGTATCCTCAGTATTTTTCTTTAACTAAAAAGACATGGGCTAGAGAAATGGCTTCGTGGTTTAGGCATTTTCCTGCAAAGCCAAAGGACCCAGGTTCAATTTTCCAGTTCCCACATAAGCCAGATGCACAAGGGGGTGCACGCATCTGGAGTTTGTTTGCAGTATCTGGAGGCTCTGGCGCACCCATTCTCACTCTTTCTCTTGCTGTCTATCTGCCTTTATCTCTCTCTCAAATAAATAAAATAAATAGGAAAAGAAAAGAAAATAAGATTTAGGGCTGGAGAAATGGCTTAGTGGTTAAGCGCTTGCCTGTGAAGCCTAAGGACCCTGGTTCGAGGCTCAGTTCTCCAAGACTCATGTTAGCCAAATGCACAAGGGGGTGCATGCGTCTAGAGTTTGTTTGCAGTGGCTGGAGGCCCTGGTACCCATTTTCTCTCTCTCTCTCTGCCTTTTTCTCTTTCTGTCTGTCACTGTCAAATAAATGGAAACAAAACAAAATCTTTTTAAAAAAATATTTAAAAAGAAAATAAGATTTAAAAAGAGACAAAGTCTTACAAAGACAATATCTTGAACTTTATTCTTACCTAGAATAGAATGTGGATGGAAAGCAGCTTTCTTGGCAACCCTGGGGACTATAAGGGCGTTGGAGCAGGTATTTTTGAATCTCCTTCTAGACCTGGATTGCATAACCCCATACTTCTAATTTTGTAAAATAAAACAACAACAAATAAAAATCCTGGTCATTTAAGATAGTGTCTGTCAGTATTTCTTTACTTGCAACCACATGTAAATCCTGATACGCCATTCAAGCCCCTTAACTCATCAAGCCAGGGCCAAAGGAAGTATTTGTGTCCACGATCAGTACCAGTATAACCGGAGCAGCCTCAAAAGCAGCGACGTGCCTATTCTAAACAGTTCACAGCTCTCCTTGCTTTTGGTACACATCCCATCTTTCATCTTTTTAACCTAGACAAAAAAGTGTTATGGCTCAATGATAGTAAAAACGACAGAAGGAAGCAGGTTCCTCCTGTTGTGTTTTTAGAAAGTAGCTGGTCCTTTTTAGTCTTTGTTATGTTTTACCATTAAAACATAATTAAGCAAAGGGACAAGGACAAGATCATTAATAGTCCAAACACTTAGTAGGCATTGTGACCCATGCCTATGATCCCACCACTTGGAAGTTGTCACCCTCAACATAATGAGTTCAAGACCAACTTTAGCTAAATGAGACCCTGTCTCAAAGCAGGGGATGGGGGCTGAAGAAATGGCTTAGTGGTTAAGATGCTTGTTTGCCTGCAAAGCAAAAGGACCCAGGTTTGATTCTCCAGTCTTCATGTAAGCCAGATGCACATGGTAGAGCATGCATCTGGAGTTCATTTGCAGTGGCTGGAGGCCCTGGCATGCCCATTTCTCCCCACCCCCCGCCGTCTCAAATAAATAAATAAATAAGCCAGGTGTGGTGGTGCACACCTTTAATCCCAGAACTCAGGAGGCAGAGGTAGGAAGATCACTGTGAGTTAGAGGCCACCCTGAGACTACATAGTGAATTCCAGGTCAGCCTGGGTCAGAGTGAGACCCTACCTTGAAAAACCAATAAATAAATAAATAAATAAATAAATAAATAAATAAATAAAATCTAAAAAAAACAAAAAACAAAAAACAGGGGGCTAGAGAATTGGCTTAGTGGTTAAGGCACTTGCCTGCAAAGCCAAAGGACCTCAGTTTGATTCTCCAGAACCCACGTAAGCCAGGTGCACAAGGGGGCATATGCATCTGGAGTTCATTTGTAGTGGCTGGAGGCCCTGACACTCTCTTTTTCTCTCTGTCTCCCTCTTTCTTTCAAATAAATAAATAAAAATAAAAATAAACAGTACTAGGGAGGCAGAGGTAGGAGGATCACTGTGGGTTTGAGACCAGCCTGACTCTACATAGTGAGTTCCAGGTTAGCCTGGGCTAGAGTGAGACCCTACCTTGAAAACCCAAAAATAAAATAAAATTTAAAAATAAAAAATAAATAAAACTATAAAAATGTTTAAAAAAAAAAACAGGGCTGGAGAGATTGCTTAGTGTTTAAGGCACTTGCCTGCAAAACCTAAGGACCTAGGTCAGATTTCCCAGAACCCATGTAAGCCAGATACACATGGTGGTGCATGTGTCTGGGGTTTGTTTGCAGTGGCTAGAGGCCCTGGCACACCATTCGCTCTCTCCTCTCTCTCTCTTTCTTTCTTTATAATAAATAAATAAAAATAAAATATTTTTTAAAAAAACAAGCAAGTGGGTATTACAGAGATGGCTTGGCAGTTAAACAGAGCCTGCTAACCTGGGTTTGATTCCCCAGTATCCACGAAAAGCCAGTTGCACAAAGCATGTGTCTGGAGTTTGTTTGGGGTGGCAGTAGTGTGTCCGTAATATTCTCTCTCTCTCCTTCAAAATAAGTAATAAACAAAATATTTTTTAAATGGAATAAAAAATAACAACACCAAGGGTTTCACAGTCGTCTGTATTTGTGAGAATCTTGTCCTTAGCTCTGCACAGGTCCTAGCCCACTGCACACTCACGCGGTCGTCGACAGAACTCGTGGGGTCAGTGTCACTGCAGGCAGAGGCAGCGTGCACTTCGAACGCTGACGTAAGAGAAGACTGCCTGCCTGAAAGTGACGTGAAAGTGTGATGGGGCCAGAGGGCGTGTGTCAGGGCGTGACGGGGATGGAGGGCATGTGTCAGGGCGTGATGGGGAAGAAGAGCGTGTGTCAGGGCGTGATGGGGAAGAGGAGAATGTGTCAGGACGTGATGGGGATGGAGGAGCGTGTGTCAGGGCATGATGGGGAAGAGGAGCGTGTGTCAGGGCGTGATGGGGATGGAGGAGCGTGTGTCAGGACGTGATGGGGATGGAGGGGCGTGTGTCAGGGCGTGATGGGGAAGAGGAGCGTGTGTCAGGGCGTGACGGGGATGGAGGGGCGTGTGTCAGGGCGTGATGGGGAAGAAGAGCGTGTGTCAGGGCGTGATGGGGAAGAGGAGCATGTGTCAGGACGTGATGGGGATGGAGGAGCGTGTGTCAGGGCGTGATGGGGATGGAGGAGCGTGTGTCAGGGCGTGATGGGGATGGAGAAGCGTGTGTCAGGGCGTGATGGGGAAGAGGAGTGTGTGTCAGGGCGTGATGGGGATGGAGGGGCGTGTGTCAGGGCGTGACGGGGATGGAGGAGCGTGTGTCAGGGCGTGATGGGGAAGAGGAGCGTGTGTCAGGGCGTGATGGGGAAGAGGAGCGTGTGTCAGGGCGTGATGGGGATGGAGGGGCGTGTGTCAGGGCGTGACGGGGATGGAGGAGCGTGTGTCAGGGCGTGATGGGGAAGAGGAGCGTGTGTCAGGGCGTGATGGGGATGGAGGAGCGTGTGTCAGGGTGTGATGGGGAAGAGGACCGTGTGTCAGGGCGTGATGGGGATGGAGGAGCGTGTGTCAGGGCGTGATGGGGAAGAGGAGCGTGTGTCAGGGCGTGTCAGGGCGTGATGGGGAAGAGGAGCGTGTGTCAATGCGTGACGGGGATGGAGGAGCGTGTGTCAGGGCGTGTCAGGGCGTGATGGGGAAGAGGAGCGTGTGTCAATGCGTGACGGGGATGGAGGAGCGTGTGTCAGGGCGTGATGGGGAAGGAGGAGTGTGTGTCAGGACGTGATGGGGATGGAGGAGCGTGTGTCAGGGCGTTATGGGAAAGGAGGAGCATGTGTCAGGGCGTGATGGGGAAGAGGAGCGTGTGTCAATGCGTGACGGGGATGGAGGAGCGTGTGTCAGGGCGTGATGGGGATGGAGGAGCGTGTGTCAGGGCGTGATGGGGAAGAGGAGCATGTGTCAGGGCGTGATGGGGAAGAGGAGCGTGTGTCAGGGCGTGACGGGGATGGGGGAGCGTGTGTCAGGGCCTGATGGGGATGGAGGATCGTGTGTCAGGGCGTTATGGGGATGGAGGAGCGTGTGTCAGGGCGTGATGGGGATGGAGGAGCGTGTGTCAGGGCGTGATGGGGAAGAGGAGCGTGTGTCAGGGCATGATGGGGAAGGAGGAGCGTGTGTCAGGACGTGACGGGGATGGAGGGGCGTGTGTCAGGGCATGATGGGGAAGAGGAGCGTGTGTCAATGCGTGATGGGGATGGAGGGGCGTGTGTCAGGGCGTGACGGGGATGGAGGAGCGTGTGTCAGGGCGTGATGGGGAAGAGGAGCGTGTGTCAGGGCGTGATGGGGATGGAGGAGCGTGTGTCAGGGTGTGATGGGGAAGAGGACCGTGTGTCAGGGCGTGATGGGGATGGAGGAGCGTGTGTCAGGGCGTGATGGGGAAGAGGAGCGTGTGTCAGGGCGTGTCAGGGCGTGATGGGGAAGAGGAGCGTGTGTCAATGCGTGACGGGGATGGAGGAGCGTGTGTCAGGGCGTGTCAGGGCGTGATGGGGAAGAGGAGCGTGTGTCAATGCGTGACGGGGATGGAGGAGCGTGTGTCAGGGCGTGATGGGGAAGGAGGAGTGTGTGTCAGGACGTGATGGGGATGGAGGAGCGTGTGTCAGGGCGTTATGGGAAAGGAGGAGCATGTGTCAGGGCGTGATGGGGAAGAGGAGCGTGTGTCAATGCGTGACGGGGATGGAGGAGCGTGTGTCAGGGCGTGATGGGGATGGAGGAGCGTGTGTCAGGGCGTGATGGGGAAGAGGAGCATGTGTCAGGGCGTGATGGGGAAGAGGAGCGTGTGTCAGGGCGTGACGGGGATGGGGGAGCGTGTGTCAGGGCCTGATGGGGATGGAGGAGCGTGTGTCAGGGCGTTATGGGGATGGAGGAGCGTGTGTCAGGGCGTGATGGGGATGGAGGAGCGTGTGTCAGGGCGTGATGGGGAAGAGGAGCGTGTGTCAGGGCGTGATGGGGAAGAGGAGCGTGTGTCAGGGCATGATGGGGAAGAGGAGCATGTGTCAGGACGTGACGGGGATGGAGGGGCGTGTGTCAGGGCATGATGGGGATGGTGGGGCGTGTGTCAGGGTGTGATGGGGACGGAGGGGCGTGTGTCAGGGAATGATGGGGAAGGAGGAGCGTGTGTCAGGGCGTGATGGGGAAGAGGAGCGTGTGTCACGGCGTGATGGGGAAGGAGGAGCGTGTGTCAGGGCGTGATGGGGATGGAGGAGTGTGTGTCAGGGCATGATGGGGAAGAGGAGCGTGTGTCAGGGTGTGACGGGGATGGGGGAGCGTGTGTCAGGGCCTGATGGGGATGGAGGAGCGTGTGTCAGGGCGTGATGGGGAAGAGGAGCATGTGTCAGGGCGTGATGGGGGTGGAGGAGCATGTGTCAGGGCGTGATGGGTATGGTGGGGCGTGTGTCAGGGCGTGATGGGGAAGAGGAGCGTGTGTCAGGGTGTGACGGGGATGGAGGAGCGTGTGTCAGGGCGTTATGGGGATGGGGGAGCGTGTGTCAGGGCGTGATGGGGATGGTGGGGCGTGTGTCAGGGCGTGATGGGGAAGAGGAGCGTGTGTCAGGGCGTGACGGGGATGGAGGGGCGTGTGTCAGGGCGTGATGGGGATGGAGGAGCGTGTGTCAGGGCGTGATGGGGATGGTGGGGCGTGTGTCAGGGCGTGATGGGGAAGAGATGTGTGTCAGGGTGTTATGGGGAAGAGGACCGTGTGTCAGGGCGTGATGGGGATGGAGGAGCGTGTGTCAGGGCGTGATGGGGAAGAGGACCATGTGTCAGGGCGTGATGGGGATGGAGGAGCGTGTGTCAGGGTGTGATGGGGAAGAGGAGCGTGTGTCAGGGCGTGATGGGGATGGTGGGGCGTGTGTCAGGGTGTGATGGGGAAGAGGACCGTGTGTCAGGGCATGATGGGGATGGAGGAGCGTGTGTCAGGGCGTGATGGGGAAGAGACGTGTGTCAGGGCGTGATGGGGAAGAGGAGCGTGTGGCAGGGCGTGATGGGGAAGAGGAGCGTGTGGCAGGCAGAGCAGCTTGCCTGCATCTGTGGCTGAATCATGACACTTGGGGCTCTGCACGTCTCGTCAGTTATGTGGGCTGAGATTGCAGCAGAGCGTGTCAGTAGTAGGATATCTTCCCAGATCCTGTATTTCATTATTTATTCATTTTATTTTTTATGGACTTGCTTCTTAGCGCGTAGTTTTTCACAGACTTGGGAATGCTTGTGAAACCCATACATTTTGAGCTTTTTGCCTTTAGAGCTAATACTTGGACTCACTAAGGTCATCTTCAGCATTTTCTATTTAAGTGTCTAGGACGAAGTTGTAAAGTTTCACTCTAAGCTACAGCTGTTTATGGAAGCTTAGCTGGTGTGTGGTCATACCAAAAAGAAAGCAACATGCAGTATTTCTTAAAAAAAAGGTATGCTAAAGTTTTCCTAATTCATGCTGATAGGCATGTAGACATATCACCACATTTAGTTCTCATCTGAGTTTGTTTTTAGAAATGTGTCTTGGTAATGAGTTGTTATTAAACAGTTAACCAAAGTAATATTTACAGTCATATAAATTTCCGGTTTGAGCTTTGCTGCCCAGACTGAGAAAGCTCCTCTGAACACTAGTTCCTCCAGTCTCAAACAGAATAATAGCTGCCTTTGGGAGCTGTGCTTTGTAATCTGTGTGCTGTGCAGTCATACAAGTAAGTACTCAGTTTTGAAGATGTGGTATTGCTACCATGGACTCCGTAGTCAGCATATAGACAGATCTGTCACAACCCTCATCCATGAAGTTGACAGTGTTTGGCCTCCTGAACAACACAGGTTTAAAAAATTTTTGTTTATTTTTATTTATTTATTTGAAAGTGACAGACAGAGAGAGAAAGAGGCAGAGAGAGAGAGGGAGAGAGAGAGAGAGAATGGGCATGCCAGGACCTCCAGCCACTGCAAACGAACTCCAGACGTGTGTGCCCCCTTGTGCATCTGGCTAACATGGGTCCTGAAGAATTGAGCCTCGAACCGGGGTCCTTAGGCTTCACAGGCAAGCGCTTAACTGCTAAGCCATCTCTCCAGCCCAACACAGATTTTTTAAAAAACGAAACAAAATAGGTTAAGCTTTTCTGATGTGTGAGGACTTCTTTCACATCAGCAGAACTTAGGTGTAGATTCACAGCACCATAGTTTACATAGTAACTTCTCATTTATATAGTGTGGTGGTTTGATTTAGGCATCCCCTAAACTTAGGTGTTTTCCAATTGAAAATTAACACCTCCTGGAGGTGGTGTATTGTTGGGGGCGGGCTTATGGGTGTTTCAGCCAGTGTCCCCTTGCCAGTGTTTGGCACACTCTCCTGTTGATGTCCATCCGATGGTGGCCAGGGGGTGATGTCCACCCTCTGCTCATGCCATCGTTTTCCCCTGCCATCATGGAGCTTCCCCTCAAGTCTGTAAGCCAAGATAAACCTTTTTTTCCCCAAAGCTGCTGTTGATCTGGTGATTTCTGCCAGCAAAGTGAACCTGACTGCAACACATAGCATACTAACCTTTATATGTATGAATTTGACAGATACCCGAAAGTTATCTAATATCTCAAGCATGTTTAACATAAGAATGTTCAATAAAACTCTTTCTTTTCTCCCTTTCTCTCTGTCTCTTTCTTCTCAAACAAATAAAATTTTTTTTAAAAAAAAAAGGGAGGGCTGGAGAAATGGCTTAGCGATTAAGGCACTTGCCTGCAAAGCCAGGTTCTAGTCCCTAAGACCCATGTAAGCCAGATACACAAGGTGGCACATGCGCCTAAAGTTCCTTTGCAGCTGCTGAAGGCCCTGGCATGCCCATTCTCTCCCTTTCTTTCTGCTACTTTCTCTGTCCAATAAATAAAAAAATTTAAAAATATTTTTTTCTCAATTTTTATTAACATTTTCCATGATTATAAAAAATAAACCATGGTAATACCCTCCCTCCCCCCTTTTTCCCTTAGAAATTCTATTCTCCATCATATCCCCTCCCCATCTCAATCAGTCTCTTTTTTATTTATTTATTTATTTATTTATTTATTTATTTATTTATTTATTTATTTATTTATTTGAGAGTGACAGACATAGAGAGAAAGACAGATAGAGGGAGAGAGAGAGAATGGGCGTTCCAGGGCTTCCAGCCACTGCAAACGAACTCCAGACACATGCGCCCCCTTGTGCATCTGGCTAACGTGGGACCTGGGGAACCGAGCCTCGAACTGGGGTCCTTAGGCTTCACAGGCAAGCGCTCAACCACTAAGCCATCTCTCCAGCCCTCTTTTTTATTTTGATGCCATGATCTTTTCCTCTTTTTATGATGGTCTTGTGTAGGTAGTGTCAGGCACTATGAGGTCATGGATGTCAAGGCCATTTTATGCCTGGAGGGATCATGTTGTAAGGAGTCCTACCCTTCCTTTGGCTCTTACATTCTTTCCGCCACCTCTTCCGCATTAGACCCTGAGCCGTGAAAGGTGTGAGCGAGGTGTTACTCAGTATTCCAGTCACTTCTTTCCAGCACTATGATACCTTCTGAGATGTCCCAAGGTCACTGCCATCTGAAAAGAGAAGATTCTCTACCCAAAGTGAGAGTAGCATTAATATAAGGGTATGAACATTAAGAGAAGTGCTTACTGGGCAGTTTGATAAGCATAGTATATACATTTATCCGGACATCAGCAGATGTTACACCCCTGGGGCTCATGACTGCCCCTGTTTTACGTTTTCAGTATCAGGAATGTATTCCCTCCCATGGAGCTGGCCTCCAGTCTAATTGGAGGGCAGTTGGTTTCCACCATGACAGACATGCCACTATTGCACCCGTTGGCTCATTTGGCCTGGCTGGCCAATTATAAGGCTTGCAGTGTCCACTGTTGAGTATCTTCACTGGTGGCATCTCTGTCTCCCATTGAACTACATGCAGAATGGCTTCTTCCAGCTTCCTGCCAGCTGGTCTACATGGAGGAGGTTATCTCTTTATATGACTACTGTCGTTACTACATTTTTTTCTATAGGCAGCATTGAGTATACTGCTCCTTTTCTTCACTGAGGTTGCTCAGGCTTGCAGCTGAGCTAGAGTCCTCAGGACAGGACGAGTGGAGGGTACGGTGCCCTTGGCCCCTCCTTTAAATTGTCCCAAATCAGAAATGATTTTTTTAATTTTTTTTAAAATTTTTTATTTATTTATTTGAGAGCAACAGACACAGAGAGAAAGACAGAGAGAGGGAGAGAGAGAGAATGGGCGCGCCAGGGCTTCCAGCCTCTGCAAACGAACTCTAGACGCATGCGCCCCCTTGTGCATCTGGCTAACGTGGGACCTGGGGGACCGAGCCTCGAACCGGGGTCCTTAGGCTTCACAGGCAAGGGCTTAACCGCTAAGCCATCTCTCCAGCCCCAGAAATGATTTTTTAATCATTATACCAATGATTTCAGCACCCTCTTCTAGTTGTTAGCTTACTTTTTCCCTTCCTTCCTTCCTTCCTTCCTTCCTTCCTTCCTTCCTTCCTCGCTCTTTCCTTTCTTTCATGGGTGTGTGTAGCGTGTGTGTAGGTGTACATGGGTGGTGTCTACACACGTGTGTGCAGAGGTGTGCTCCCCGTGCACATGTACATGGGAGTCCTTTATAACGTGTCTGTCTTATGTCCTTGAGACGGGGTCTCGCTGAACCTGGACCTTGCAGTTTCTGAACTAGGCTGGCTGACCAAACGCCCCTCCCCCGTCTATACCACTCTCAATTCTGGGGC
Organism: Jaculus jaculus; assembly: GCF_020740685.1. NCBI lineage: Eukaryota > Metazoa > Chordata > Mammalia > Rodentia > Dipodidae > Jaculus > Jaculus jaculus. The sequence continues at coordinate 59,664,061 of NC_059119.1, read as the reverse complement.
TACAGGCATGTTTGGCCCCACTTAGCTTTCTATATGGGTGCTGGGAATTAAATTCAGTTCCCCTAGCCAGTGCTCTTACCCACTGAGCCATCTCCCCAGTTCCTGGTTTACTTACATATTTTTAAATATTTTGTGACTAGCTGCTTTCATTCTTTAACATACATACATATATATATATATACATGTATGTGTGTGTATATATATATATATATATATATATATATATATATATATATTTCATGTATTTATTTGATAGACAGAAAGAGGCAAAGAGAGAGAGAAAGAGAGAGGGAGAGAACGGGCACACCAGGGCCTCCAGCCACTGCAAACGAACTCCAGATGCATGCGCCCTCTTGTGCATCTGGCTTGTGTGGGTCCTAGAGAATTGAACAGGCATCCTTTGGCTTTGAAGGTAAAGGCCTTAACTGCTAAGCCATCTCTCCAGCCCTCATTCTTCTTTTTAAACTTCAATTTACAACGTTTGGTTTGAGCTGGGCATGGTGGCGTGTGCCTTTAACCCCAGCTTCTGGGAGGCAGAGGTAGGAGGATCGCCATGAGTTCGAGGCCACTCAGCCTGGGCTAGAGTGAGACCCTACCTCAATAAACAAACAAAAACAGCCCAGTGTTTGGTTTGAGGGCAAATATGTTGAAAGTATTAACTTAAGAGTAAATAGGCACTCAGGACACCGTGTTACTGTATTAGATTTGGTACATGATTTGTGATATCTTTTTTCCCCTCATGTATATTTTGTAAGTTCTGATAGCTGCAGTCTCTCTATATGAACTGTTTTGTTCACCACCCGTTATTGTCCATTTCCACAGTGACAGGTGGCTCTGTGCTACATATATTGCCCACCTTGTCACACATCTCCAGGAGGGACATATATTAAACTGAGGTTCAGCTAGATCTTAGCCAAGGATGGCGGCTGAGGAGCAGGAGGGCCATCTTCCCATGTGAGCAGGGTCCTTGCATCTGAGCACCCCAGCTTCATGGGTCTGGGCAGGCCTTCAAGGAGACATATGTGGGCAATTGTAACACAATTGTAAGGCATGCAGCTTTCTCAGACCTTTCTCTCCATTTCCCACTGGCCACCTTTGCTCCCATTGGGAACCACCGGGTTGAGTATTGACGATCACATGATGCTTTCGCCTGCAGGACACAGAAAACCCCAAAAACAGAAGCTTGAACCTATGCGTCCCTGGTTCCGTAGCCAGCCGCGTGATGGTTGGAGCGGTGCCCGTCATGTGACTTCACAACTATGACGACATTCTCCTTCTTGTACCTGCCTGGGCCCATGGAATTGTAAAGGTTCTTAGAAGTTCCCAGCAGCAAGAGACCCTGGCACAAAGAAGGTGAAGCACGGACACCTCAAAGTTGTTCTTGGAGCCCCTCCTCCACACAAATGATTTTTTAAAAATTTAAAGGTTCTTGATGCACATAACAAAAACTCTAATCCGGGGCTGGAGAGATGGCTCGGCAGCGAAAGGTGCTGCTTGCAAAGCCTGACAAGCTGGTTTCCGCCCCTCAGCACCCAGGTGAAGCCAGAGGCACAAAGGTCCATGTCTCTTGGATTCACTGGCAGTAGGGAAGGAGGCCCTGGTGCGCTCATTCTCTCTTTCTCTCTGTCTGTCTGTCTCTTTCTCTCCCTTTCTTTCTGTCTCTAATAAATAAATTTTAAAAACTCAAATCATTTTAAAGCCTATTCTGCCCAAGATTAAGTCAATTCATACTCATCAACAACTATGAGGCAGCATGTAGCTAGTCTGCTGCATGGAAATTCTTAATCTTTTAAATGTGTGTAGCTTTTTTAAAATTATGTATTTATTTTATTTTATTTTTCGAGGCAGTGTCTCACTTGCAGGCCCAGGCTGGGCTGGAACACACACTGTGGTCTCAGGCTGGCGTCGAACTCATTGTCCTCCTCCTACCTCTGAGTGCTGGGATTAAAGGCATGTGCCACCACACTTGGCTAAAAATAAATCTTTTTTTTTTTTTTTTTAGTTATTTACTTATTTGTGAGCAGAGGCAAGGGGAGTATGGGCACACCAGAACCTCTTCAATGCAAATGAGTTCCATACGCATGCGCCCCTTTGTGCATCTGGCTTTATAGGAGTGCTAGGGAATTGAGCCCAGCCTGGCAGGCTTTGCAGTTCAGTGCCTTTAACCACGGAGCCATCTCCTCGGCCCTTGGATAGCTTTTACTAAGTGAATTTAATTTTTAAATTTATGTATTTCTTCTTTTAGCAATCATTAGCGTCTGATCTTTGCCCATTCTCTAATGGCAAACTAATTTCAGCCTGTTTTAATTTAGTATTATTTTTCTGATTCATAAGCTCTCTTTAGATTGTAAGATTATTAGTTCTTTGTTATCTCTGTGGCAAATATTTCCCTACTTGTAATTTTCCTTGTTTTTGCTATGTAGTTTATTTAAAAAAAATTATGCCAGGCATGGTGGCACACATCTTTAATCCCAGTACTCAGGAGGTAGAATTGCCATTAGTTCAAGGCTACCCTGAGACTACATAGTGAATTCCAGGTCAGCCTGAGCTAGAGTGAAACCCTACCTTGAAAAACCAAAAAACAAAAATTTATTTATTTAAGAGAGACAGAGAATGAATGGGTGTGCCAGGGCCTCTAGCCACTGCAAACGAACTCCAGACACATGTGCCACCTTGTGCATCTGCCTTTATGTGGGTACTGGGGAACTGAACCTGGGTCCTTAGGCTTTGCAGGCAAGCACCTTAACTACTGAGCCATCTCTCCAGGCCAGTTATTCTTTAATCCTTGGTGGGTTTTGTTTGTTTGTTTTTTTCAAGGTGGGGGTCTCACTCTAGTTCAGGATGACCTGGAATACACTATGTAGTCTCAGGGTGGCCTCGAACTCATGGCAATCCTCCTACCTCTGCCTCTCGAGTGCTGGGATTAAAAGCATTGCCACCATGCATGGCTTTTGGTGTTTTACCATATTGTGTTAAGTAGGAATGAAATGTCCAGTCTGGGGCTAGAGAAATGACTCAGTGGTTAATGCCTACTAACCTGGGTTCGATTCTCCAGTACCCATGTAAGCCAGATGCACAAAGTGGTGCATGCATCCGGAGTTTGTTTGCAGTGGCTAGAGGCCCTGGCATACCCATTCTTTCTCCTTGCAAATAAATAAATGAAAAAGAAATGTCCAGTTTTCCTCCCTATAGCAGCCACTGCAACATGCTTTCCTTTTCCACCACGGACAACACCATCTTGTCCAGAATGAGCCTGTATAATCATAGGTTGCTTTCAAATATTTCACTTCAGAGCCACTGTTGTTCTTTTTGTGCCCGAATCTAATGCTTAATTACTATAGTTTTTGAAATTGGTTTGGTATTTAAATTGTTTGTTTTTTTTTTTAAATTTTGGTTCTAAGGAAATGTTAGGGTCGTTCTGTCAAATTTAGGAATAGATGTGTGTTTAATGTCCTAAAACAAAAAATAACCTGGTCTTAACATGGAAGATTCTCTTACTGACTCCCCACAGCCTTTAGCATGTAAAGGCCATGCTCCTCAACGTGCTTCGTGGCCTTGTAGAGCGGTTCCAGGCCAATTCTGCAGCCCTCTACGCTGATTCTCCTTACTTCGAATTTGTACTCCAGACAGGCACCCATAACCCATGGTGCTTTTCACCTTCCTGTCTTTGTTCCAGCTGCACCCTCTGCCTGTAACGACCTTGATGAGTGTCCTTGGCTGACTGCCCTGAAGTCAGTCAACATCTCAGAGCCTATTTTAGATGCGCTGCGCGTTGGAGATGCCTTTATGAGAACCAGTGGGGATGTGCAATGGGCAGCGGGTGTAAACAGCCCAATTTTAAGCTGTTACCGTTCAGAGCGGCATGCTGTTGAGATTGGAACAGGGTGCTGTCACGGAGACGGAGGACAGCAAGCGCAAACGGGAATGACCCGGGTTTGGATTGGGACATGTGGTTCTCTTACATAGAAAGGTCAAGTCTAAAGCTCACAGAGAAAAGTCTGGAATATAGTTCATGATTTATAAATCATGACCATATAGGTGGCTGGAGAGTAGGCAGGTTGTCCAGGGAGAGTCTAGGATGAGAGGAAAAGAGGGTAAAGTGAAAGCTATCGCAAGTATTTTGCATGGAGTTGTCTTTGAAAACCTGTGTCCTCAAGGTTTCCTGAAGGTTCTAATATCAGTCACCCCATCTCACCCACTCTTGCTGTGCCATACTTCTCTCTGACCTCAGACTGCAGCCAAAGTCACTTTGTTTATTTTAGAGAGAGAGAATTGGCACGCCAGGGCCTCAGCCATTGAAAGCAAACTCCAGATGCTTGCGCCACCTAGTGGTCATGTGCAACCTTGTGCTTGCTTCACATTTGGGTGCCTGGCGAACATGGGATCTGGAGAGTAGAACATAGGTCCTTAGGCTTCGCAGGCAAGCGCCTTAACCACTAGGCCATCTCTCTAGCCCTATTTGTTTGTTTTTGGTATTTTTTAAAGTTTTTCTGTTGTTCATTTTTATTTATTTATTTGAGAGTGACAGAGAAAGAAGCAGAGAGAGAGAAAATGGGCGCACCAGAGCCTCCAGCCACTGCAAATGAACTCCAGATGTGTGCGCCCCCTTGTGCATCTGGCTAACATGGGTCCTGGGGAATTGAGCCTCAAACCAGGGTCCTTAGGCTTCACAGGCAAGTGCTTAACCGCTAAGCCATCTCTCCAGCCCGAACTTTTGTTTTTTTTTTGTTGTTTTTTTGTTTTTTTTAATTCTAGGGGTTGGGGCTGTAGCCCAATGGTAGAGCACTTGCCCAGGATGTGTAAGACCCCGGATTTGCTCCCCAATGGTTGTGGGAGGCTAGAACTATAGCTGTGTAGATAGAAGAGGACTCAGCAAAGGAAAGAGCCATGAGACTGTGGCTCACTAGAAAGGGCCAGTGGGAAGTGGGCAGCCACATCCATGCTACCTAGAGGCTAAGAACCATGCGTTACAGCCGCGTCTGTTGGCCATGGCATTCACAGCACACTGTCACACTTCTCCGGGGCCGCCCGTAGAGTTAGTTGTCTTGAGGTTGGCAAAGGAAGAGGGAGAAGGAATGCAACTTAGCAGGGTGAAGGCAGACTGGCAGCCCTCATTCCTGCCGAACTGAAGCGGGGGAGGGTTGCCCGGTGTTCTCAAAGTGAAGAGGAAGCTTCGTCAACCTGTAATTTATCGGCTGCAGGAAGGAGCCGGTAGAGGACAGGGCACTGTACGGGGCTGGGAGAAACTCCCGTCTGCGGCCCAGTTGTCCTGCACCAGCCCCTTCCTTTGTCAGGGCATCTCTGCTGGGCCCTTCCTGCCATTCCTGGTGCCAATAGGGGGCATTTTGTGAAAACCACCATCCAGGTGTCTTCCTGTTTGATCTAACATATCTTTCTGTTGGAATGCACGTTTTTCTCCTTTTTCTAAGGACTCGAGATGGGAACCTTGGACGACAATACCAGTTTGTCTCCTGGTTGTATTGATTTGCTGCAGTGTCATTGGTAGAATGCTGATTACCTGTCAGTCTAGATTCATGGCTCATATGATGTATCTTCGCTAAGGGAGGTAGAGACATGTACTGCAGGTGAACCTATTTTTTTTGAAGCGTGTGTGCGTTAACATGGTGTCATGTACATTAAATGGGACACTGATGGGGGTTATTTATTTGTTTGGGACAAGATCTTCCTGAGTGGTCCTAACTGGGTTTGAACTCATGATGTTCCTGCCTCTCTTCCTGCCTCAGCCTTCTGAGTGCGGAGGTGACAGGTAGATAGTACCATGTCTTGTGAAAAGTGAGTTTTTAAGCCAAAAATTACAGCAGGAATGGGGTCGTTGAAAAACTCCATTTGGAAAAAAAAAAATTGTTGGAGCCAGGTGTGGTGGCGCATGCCTTTAATCCCAGCACTCGGAAGGCAGATGTAGGAGGATCGCTGTGAGTTCGAGGCCACCCTGAGACTACATAGTGAATTCAAGTCAGCCTGAGCTAGAGTGAGACCCTACCTTGAAAAACAGCAACAACAACAACAAAAAAAAAACAACGACAACAAATGTTGCAATGGAGAACTGTCCTGTTTCCTGATCTGCTAGCTCATAGCGTGAATTTGGGCCAGGCATGGTGGCGCACGCCTTTAATCTCAGCACTCAGGAGGCAGAGGTAGGAGGATCGCCGTGAGTTCGAGGCCAGCCTGAGACTATGTTGTAGTACAGTTCGCACTGCTGGTAGAAATCATCCAACCAAGAGCAGCTTGCGGGAAAAAGAGGTTTATTTTGGCTTACAGGCTGGAGGGGAAGCTCCATGATGGTAGGGGGAAATGATGGCATGAGCTGAGGGTGGACATCACCCCCTGGCCAACATAAGGTGTGGACAATAGCAACAGGAGAATGTGTCAAACACTGGCAAGGGGACACTGGCTATAACATCCATAAGCCCACCCCCAACAATACACTTCCTCTAGGAGGCATTAATTCCCAACTCTCCATCAGTTGGGAACCTAGCATTCAGAACACCTCAGTTTATGGGGGACCCCTGAATCAAACCACCCAGAGTACATAGTGAATTCCAGGTCAGCCTGGGCTAGAATGAGACCCTACCTCGACAGAAACATCAAGGAAAAAAACGAAAAAGAACTTAGTTGTAAAGTTAACTTCCCCTGAGGGAAGAAAGCAAGGACACGTGCAAAAGGATAGGAAATATTTCATTGCTCTGCAAAGGTTCTAGCATGCTCAGAAAAGTAGGGATTTCAGTGTTAATGTGCAAGGAACAAAAGGCTGTTGTGAGCTGCATACAAGAGTTGGTGAAGGTTTGTATTCTGCCCCCTTTTGCTGTGGGAGTTATTTCCTGTTGTTGACTAAAGTTCTTTATTTAGAACCACCTAGCTTCAGAATGCTTGCTGGCTTGCAGCGAAGTGTGTACTTAAAGCATAGGTTTATTTCAAGACAATCTCTTTGGTTAAAAAAAAAAAAAAAAGTCACACTATTCACGTACTGGGACAAAATGATGTTCCAAAGGTCAGGATCCCCAGTGTTAACACACTCATGAGAAGAACCAAAATGTGTGTCCTGTAGCACTTGGCAGCTACCTGAGCCTCTAACTGAAGGGTATTTTATGGGGAAAGTATGTTTCCATCCGAAAGAAAACAACACAGTGTCTGGTGGCATGTACTTGCAATTGTAGCCACTCCAGAAACTGAAGCAATTTAGCAAGACTCTTATCTCAAAATCAACATAAAAAAGGGGGTGGGGGAGTCAGGGATATGTAATTAATTTTATTTTACATTGCTAAATGAGTTCTGTGGTATTCTAAGGAAGTTACCAGATACCCTCCATGTTTTTTGAATATATTTTATTATTTATTTATTTGAGAAAGAGAGAGAGAATGGGCACATCAGGGCCTCCACCCACTGCAAATGAACTCTAGATGCATGCGCCTCCTTGTGCATCTGGCTAATGTGGGCCCTAGGGAACTGAACCAGAGTCTTTTGGCTTTGCAGACAGACGCCTTAACTGCTAAACCATGTTCTCCAGCCCACCCTCCCTGTTATATGAGGAAGGTTATAATCTTCTAGCATGGTAGAAGTTAGCCTAGGAAGGAAGAAATATAGCCAAAATACAAGCTGTAATCCAATTATCCCTTTATTTTTGCCTGTCACTTAGCCTTCCTATTTATAACCTTAGTTACTTTAGCATTGTTGGTGAATTTTACAGTTGTTTGCTTGATTGTTTTTGAGTTAGCATCTCACTATGTAATCCAGGCTGGCTTTGAACTTGAGATCCATCTATTTTCACGCCTGAGTGCTGTGATTACCGACATACACCACCATGCCTTGCTCAGTTTATTATTAGGAATACAATATTGGTCAAGTGTGGTGGCGCATGCCTTTAATCCCAGCACTCGGGAGGCAGAGGTAGGAGGATCTCATGAGTTTGAGGCCACCCTGAGGCTCTATAATGAATTCCAGGTCAGCCTGGGCTAGAGCAAGACCCTACCTTAAAAAAAAAAAAAAGAATACAATATTGTTAACAAATGATAATGTCGCAAAGGAATTGGGGGAATAAATTCTTACTAAGTCATTTATTTATTTTTTATACTTTTTTTTTAAGGCAAGATCTCACTGCAGTGCCAGGCTTACGTAGAACTCACTGTACAGCCCATGCTGGCCTTGAGTTCACAGTGATCCTCCTGTCTTAGCCTCCCAGAATTGGGATTAAAACTCGATGTTCAGCTCTTGCTACTTTTAGAAACTGAGCTATGTAGACAAACTAGAAGATGCTGGGTATCTTTCAGCAACTACATTGCCTTCCTCTCTTTACTAGAGGTCACTATTTTTTCTGAAGTTTATTATCTTCCATTACATTTTCTATAATTTCACACATATGTACCTATAAATAATATGTAGAAATGTTTAACATGTTTTAAAATATCTTATACAAGTTGGTCTCATGCACATTTTGTACTTGCTTTACTTTTTTAAAATATATATTGCTTATTTATTACTATTTTAGAGAGAGAGAATTGGTGTGCCAGGGCCTTAGCCACTACAGTCAAACTCCAGACGCTTGTGCCACCTAGTGGTCATGTGAGACTTTGCCTCATCTTTGTGTGTCTGGCTTATGTGGGATCTAGAGAATCAAACATAGGTCCTTAGGCTTCACAGCAAGTGCCTTAACTGCTAAGCCATCTCTCCAGTCCCGCTTTACTTTTTTAAGCACCACGTTTTTGAGATTTGCCCATGTTAACATAGAGCGTTCGTTTCTCTGTATTTGTTCTCTTGCTGCTGAACCTTAGTGTTGCTTCCAGTGTTTTGCTGTTACTGGCAATGCTGCCACAAACATTCTTCTTCTATGTCTCCATGGGAATTAAAAGAAGAGTTTCTTTAGACTCTGGAAGTAGCCCTTCCATCCAAAGTTCTTCAGGGGAGTTAAGCCCCAAAATCATTACAGGTCCATTGCGAGCAGTGAATGGACTTTGCGGTCACAAGTCTCCAGTGTCCAGGTGTTGGGCTGGTGGTGGAGGGCAGCTCCTTAGAGCCGCCGGTGAAATCCCTTCCTAATTCTTGAGTTTGTTTGAGAGTTTGAGGGCAGCCATGGTGCGTGTACTTACCCCACAGAAGTCATCAGATGCCACAGCTAAGAGCTTCCTTTCCCACCTCCCTACTGGCAGCTCAATATTTGCCAGCACATCACTGGCCAACTCAGGATATAGTCGCTGGCTCATTGTCTGTGGGGCGTATTTTCTGACAGACCCCTAGCTGGAAAGATTGCATGTTTGTAGGCGGATATGCACACTTCAGCTTGCCACTGGATCATGCCAGATATCCCCGAAATGGCCCTCCTTCCTGACGTACCTGTCGCGAGCCCCTTTTTTGCTCATCAGTGCTCAGACTTTGGTTTTTATTAGTTGGATAGCTACGAAAAACCTCTAGTTTGCATTTTTGTTTTACTTGATGAAGCTGAATGTCTTTTCATGTGTTTATTAGGCATTCCATTTCCTCTTTTACCTATTTTTTTTGGTTTTGTGTGTGTGTGTCTTTGTAAAAAGTAACTCAAATTCTTTATTAATTTAAAATCAATGGATAATCCTCAGCTTGCCTTTAACTTGCTAATGGTATATTTTGTTTTACAAATGTCTGACTTTTTTTTTTTTTTTTTCTGGTTTTCTGAGGTAGGGTTTCACTCTAGCTCAGGCTGACCTGGAATTTACTCTGTAGTCTCAGGGTGGCCTTGAACTCATGGCGATCCTCCTACCTCTGCCTCCCAAGTGTAAAAGGCGTGCACCACCACACCCGGCCAAATGTCTGATTTTTAATGCAATCAAGTTTATTCTTTTTCTTTAACATTTGTGCTTTCAGTATTTTGTTTCTTATTAGAGTCTGTGCAGGAAACAGAATTCCACACAAGTGAGTCACCTAAAGAGACCTTAATGAAGGGACTTTTTACAGAGATGAGACAACAGTTAAGGCATGGAACACCAGTGACAGTGGGAAGCTGTTACTGCCCTTAGGCTCTAAGGGGAAGGAAATGGTGTTGCTGAGGTGACCCACACAAAACTCAGTGCAGGTGGTGTCCTGGGGGAGGTCACCTGACAGCTGCTGCAGTCGCAGTAAAGGGATGAGTGTTCCAGACAGGCCCAAACTTGGAGCAGGAAGTGCCTGAGTCTTTCCCCTTTCTCTGCTGTTGCCTCTTTAAAAAAATATATTTTTATTTATTTTCAAGCAGAGAGGGATAGAAAAGAGAGAGAGACAGACAGAGAGAGAGAGAGAGAGAATGGTCATGCTGGGGCATCTAGCCACTGCAAACAAACTCCAGAAGCATATGTCACTGTGCATCTGGCTTTACGAGGGTACTGAGGAATCAAACTCAGGTCGTTAGGCTTTGCAGACAAGTACCTTAACCGCTGAGCCATCTCTCCAGCCCTTGTTGCCTTTCTTGGTTGAATTCAGATGCAGAGTCTGAGGTCCACATTCCGAGGCCTGGAGCAGAGCAGAAACGAGAAGAGAGTGAAGCTCAGGAGATGAGCAGTAGTACATATTCTGCTTTAAATTTCTTTTTAATCTATTGTTATTTTTTCTTTGAGAATGATCTCACACTCTAGCCCAAGCCAGCCTGGAACTCGGGTGAGCTTTCTGGCTCAGAACTCCTGAGAACTGTGATTACAGGTGTGTAGTAGTACCACACCCAGCTGACACCACACAGTCCTTGTCCTGAAGCCATACTCATATTTTCCTATCTTTTCTCCTAAAACTGTTAAAGTTTCATTTTTACATATTTAGATTGTAGTCCAACTGATTTTTTAAAATTTTTATTTATTTATTTGAGAACGACAGACAGAGAGAGAAAGAGGCAGATAGAGAAAGAGAGAATGGGCGCGCCAGGGCCTCCAGCCACTGCAAACGAACTCCAGACGCGTGCACCCCCTTGTGCATCTGGCTAACGTGGGTCCTGGGGAATCGAGCCTCGAACCGGAGTCCTTAGGCTTCACAGGCAAGCGCTTAACCGCTAAGCCATCTCTCCAGCCCCCAGTTGATTTTTTTAGAGTAAATATTGGGCAGCTAATTTTATCTTTCAAGTAGGTAACACTGACCTGTGTCTTGAACAGCCCATCCTTTTGTTTAAGAGACTGTGTGTGTGTGTGTGTGTGTGTGTGTGTGTGTGTGTGTGTGTGTGTGTTGGCTTGTCAGGGCCTTTAGCCTATGTCAGCGAACTCCAGATGCATGCGCCATCTTGTTCATATGGCTTTGCATGGATACTGGGGAATTGAACCCTGGCCAGTAGGTTTTGCAAGCAAGTGCCTCCAACTGTTGAGCCATCATCCCCCCAGCCCGGACTACGCATTCCTTTCACAGTGACATGCAATCTTGTTATTTATCACACCTCCATATGTGCATGGTCCTATTTCTGCACTCTGAGCTCTGTTCTGTTCGTCTGTTTGTCTGTCTCTACGCCAGCACCACTCTTTCCAATCACTAGAGCTTTGTAAGAACTACATTGTCTGTTGGGAAAAAGCTCCTACGGGCTGTCCTTGTCCTTTTCTCTTCTAGATGAGCGTTAGGATTACTTTACCACCAACTTCCATAAAAATGAGAATTAAAACAATAGAGCTGGAGAGAGTGCTTAGTGGTTAAGGCGCTTGCCTGTGAAGCCCAAGGACCTTGGTTTGGTTCCCCAGGACCCACGTAAGCCAGATGCACAAGGGGGCACATGCATCTGGAGTTCGTTTGCAGTGGCTTATGGTCCTGATGCACCCATTCTCTCTCTCTCTCTCTCTAATAAACAAACAAATAAAATATATTAAAAAAATAATTTGGGAGCTGTGGAGTTGGCTCAGTGGATAAGGCATTTTCCGCATAAACATGAAGACCACAGATGGGTATGTCGCCAGCCACAGCAGTGCTGAGTGGGCAAGGCGGCACAACTACAATCCCCATGCTTGGGGTGGGGAGGTGGAGGCAAAGGACCCCCAGAGCAAGCTGGCTGGCTAGACAAGCCAGAACAGCACTCCCTGGGTTCAAGTGAGAGACCCTGCTGCAGGAAATAATATGAAGTGAGGTCAAGTAAGACAGCTGACATCAATCTCTGGCTTCCCTGCACACCCGTACCCATGTGCGCCCTCACCTGCACACCGCATGTACACCAAGGAAAATAAACACGAGAACTTGACATGTGTGTGTTTGTGGGTGTGGCACGAGGTATCAAACCCAAGGCCTCATGCTAATAGGAGCTCTGCCACTAAACTCATACCCAACCAAAACTGAGCTTTATTTTTACTTTTTAAATTTTTATTTATTTATTATTCACAAGATAGAAAGGGGGGAAGGAGGGAGAGAATGGATGCACCAGCGCCTCTTGCCACTGTAAGTGAATTCCAGATGCATATGCCACTTTGTGTATATAGCTTTACATGGGTACTAGGGAACTGAACCAGGACCATCAGGATTTGTAAATAAGTGCCTTTAATCGCTGAGCCATCTTTTTAGTCCTTGTTTTATTATTCTGAGCCCAGACTTGCCTGGAACTCACTCTGTAGGAGGGTCGCCATGAGTTTGAGACTATCCTGAGACTCCACAGTGAATTCCAAGTCAGCCTGGGCTACTACAGTGAGACTCTGCCTTAAAAAACCCAAACAAAAATAATTAAAATAAGTTACATAGGGATCATTCACACTACTCTTTTGTCCTTAAAGATAGGTTTTTTTTTTTTTCTTTTCCGAGGTAGAGTCTCACTCTAGCTCAGGCTGACCTGGAATTCACTATGGAGTCTCAGGGTGGCCTTGAACTCATGGCGATCCTCCTACCATTGCCTCCCGAGTGCTGGGATTAAAGGCGTGCACCACCACACCCGGCTCAAAGATAGTTTAAATGATAATTGGCCATTTAAGGAGTTTCATATGACCTAAGCAAGAGTTCTGTAAGAATTAGTTTTGAAATAAATATTACTTAGCAAAAAAAAAAAACAAAAAAACACAGAGCCAGACGTGGTGGTGCACATCTTTAATCTCAGCACTTGGGAGGCAGAGGTAGGAGGATTGCCATGAGTTCCTGAGACTACATAGTGAATTCCAGGTCAGGCTGAGCTGGAGTGAGACCCTACCTCAAAAATACAAAAATAAATAAATAACACCCCACAAACAAAACACAGGGCACAGGGCTGGAGAGATGGTTCAGTGGTTAAAGGTACTTGCTTGCAAAGCCAGACAGCCTGGTTTTGATTCCCCAGAACCCACATGAAGCCAGATGCACAAAGTGGCACATGCATCTGGAGTTTGTTTCAAATGGCAGGAGGTTCAAGTGTGCCCATACTCTCTCAAATTAATAAATAAGTAAATATTTTTTAAAAATTGGCTGGATACCCAAGTGACCCTACTTGTGGTATTAGTGTCTGTATGAGCTGTTTGTTTTGGTTTCTCCCTAGTTGACTTTATGCATTTCTGAAATTCTAAATATAAATAGTATAGGTTTAAAAATACATTTTTACTGGTCCTGGTGATGCACGCCTTTCATACCAGCACGTGGAGGCAGAGATGGAGGATTGCTGTGAGCTTAAACCCAGCCTGAGACTATATAGTAAATTCCAGGTCAGCCTGGGTTACAACGAGACCCCACCTAAAAAAAAAAAAAATTAAATTTTTTTCAATTTAAAGCAAGAGACTGTTACTGGACTGTTGGAGTTTTTAAAATTTTTTTCTTAATTTTTAAAATTTTGTTTATTTTTATTTATTTATTTGAGAGCAACAGACAGAGGGAGAAAGAGGCAGAGAGAGAGAGAAAGAATGTGTGTGCAAGGGCCTCTGGCCACTGCAAACGAACTCTAGATGTGTGCGCCCCTTGTGCATCTGGCTAACATGGGTCTTGGGGAATGGAGCCTCGAACCGGGATCTGTAGGCGTCACAGGCAAGCGCTTAACTGCTAAGCCATCTCTGCAGCCCCTGCTGGAGTTTTTTTTAGACAAGGTCTCACATAGCCCAGGCTGGCCTCAGATTCATAGCTGAGGATAGCTCTGTTGAGGAGGCCTCCTGATACTCCTACTTCTGCTTCTGGAGTTCTGGGATCACGGGTGTGCCACACCACACGCAGCAGTTATGTGGGTTCCGGGAATCTGATCCTCATGTTTGAATGCCAAGCCCTTTACCAACTGAGCCATCACCCAGCTGACACCCCCACCCCACCACACACTTTTTGTTTTGTTTTGACACAGGGTTTAGAATTCACTCTCTCTATTAGGCTGGTCTCAAAACCGTGGCGCTCCTCCAGCATCTGCCTGTGGCATGCTGGGTTAGGGTCTATCTACTGGGACGACAGCATGGGCTGCCATGCAGCCCACCAGAGCTTTCAGATGGTGACGAAGGACTCAACCTAGCCAGTGTGGCGGGAGAGGCAAAGGGGACGGAGTCCTCTAACGACACTTCACCGAGAGCCACTCTCTGGCATCCGTACATTGAAGTCTTGACATTTTACCTTCTCAAAGTAGAAGTTTTATAGCTCTGATTTTGAAAAATTATATGAAGCCAGGCATGGTGGCGCATGCCTTTAATCCCAGCACTCGGGAGGCAGCAGTAGGAGGATCACCGTGAATTTGAGGCCAGCCTGAGACTACAGAGTGAATTTCAGGTCAGCCTGGACCAGAGTGAGACCCTACCTCAAAAACAAAAAGCAACAAACAACAACAAAAGGTCTGGAGGCTGCCCAGTTCTTTATTGTTTTTTTGTTGGTTGGTTTGTTTTGTTTTTTCCAGGTAGGGTCTCGCTTTAGCCCAGGCTGCCCTGGAATTCACTCTGTAGTCTCAGGTGGCCTTGAACTCACAGTGATCCTCCTCTCTCTGCCTTCCCAGTGCTGGGATTAAAGGCGCGCCCCATGCCTGGCAAGTTCTAACAGTTGTTGGAATCTTCCGTGGAAGCTGGAAGTCAGTAGAGGCTCAGGGACTTCTGTCTGTGAGATAGAACCTGTGTCTGGAGACCTGTAGGTCATGCTATACTGGGAACTGGGGACATATTTTCTTAAGGTATTGTCATTGTGTTCCATGTTAGGGTTTGAATAGTGTCAGATTTATTTATTTATTTATTTTTTGTCTGTTTGTTTTTTTCAAGGTAGGGTCTTTCTCTAGCCCAGGTTGACCTGGAACTCATTCTGTACTCTCAGGCTGGCCTTGAACTCTACCTCTGCCTTCTGAATGCTGGGATTACAGGTATACACCACCATGCCTGGAAAATACTGTCAGATTTTTAGAGGAGGAAAAGGCCTGTCTACAACAGGAGAAGTAAAGTACCTTAAGATGTAATGGGTGGCCTTATGTAACAGTTCTGTAACAGTGAGGCAAGCTTTAGAAAAGGAGCTCTTCACTGGGGTTGTAGTGTTCCTGGATTAATTAAAACTGTAGGGAGGAAACAGCTAAGTAGGTGGAAAAAGAGATGGAGAAATGTTTGCAGAAGTAGATAAGTTAATTTAGTCCTTTGGTATTAAGAAGTCTTAATTCTCTAGCACTGATCCATATTTATGAGAGTATCAGTTTTCCAAATCATCACATCCATATCAATTCCCTGCCAGTCAGTTAGGTGATGTGACTTCTAGATATTTTTTTGGCTTGTGTATGTACATGTAGTGTGCGTGCATGTGTGTGTGTGTGTGTGTGTGTGTGTGTGTGCATATGTGGAGGACAGAGATTGGCGTTGAATGTCTTCTTCATTGCCTCTCTACCTCATTATTATATTTTACTGGGAGGAGGGAGAAAGGAAGTGAAAGAGGGGAGGGGAGCATGGGCATGACATAGCCTCTTACCACGGCCCAAAAACTCCAGACACACGCACCACTTTGGGCATCTGGCTTTGCATGGGTACTGGGGGATTGAACCCAGCCTGGCAGGCTTTGCAAACAAGCACTTAACTGGTAAGCCATCTCCTCATCCCTCCCCCTTATTTTTGGAGAGAGAGTGTCACTAAATCTGGACTCAGCTAGTCTAGCCAGTCATCAAGTTCCAGGGAGCCTCACATGTCTGCCTCCCCAGCACAGGTTCAACAGGCACATGGCACCATGCCAGCTTTAGTGTGCGTGTTCAGGCTCTCAGGCTCCTGTGTCAACACTACTGACTTAACCCCCTCCTTAGCTCTCCCCACAATTTTTAGATTTTACTTTATTTCCTGACAATTTCTATACACATAAGAATGTATACTTCTATTACCTTTTCTTTTTTTTTTGTTTTTTGAGATAAGGTCTCACTCTAGCCCAGGCTGACCTGGACTTCACTATGTAGTCTCAGAGTGGCCTTGAACTCACAGTGATCCTCCTGCCTCTGCCTCCTGAGTGCTGGGATTAAAGGCCTGCGCCACCACACCTGACTTCCCATTACGTTTTCTCACCCCCTCCCACAGAACCCCTTCTTCTTTCTGATTTGATCCACTTGTACTTTGATATCTGTGTGTGTGTGTGTGAGAGAGAGAGAGAGAGACCCATTGAACTCAGGCTGGGTTCAATCCCCCAGTACCCATGAAAAGCCAGATGCCCAAAGAGGTGCGTGTGTCTGGAGCTTTTGGGCCGTGGTAAGAGGCTATGTCATGCCCATGCTCCCCTCCCCTCTTTCATTGAACTTAGAGTTGCATGCATAAACATGTGGGAAGGTTATTTACCAGGGCATGACAATTTACCAGTAGCTACAGCACTGGAAAAATGTTTGCTTTCTCTCAGCAACCATTAACTGGCCATAAGTGCTCATGGAGAGCTGGGTGTCTCATGTCCTCCTCCACCATTCATGACAGAACGTTGACGGGCCCCATACTGTGCAGGCCATGACAGCTGCTGTGAGCTCATAAATGCTGTGGCCCCGTCATGCGGAAGACAGTGTTCCACAGCACTCCTCCCCGTCCTTTGGCGCTTACATTCTTGCTGTCCCCTCTCCTACAATGCTGCCAGTGCCTTGGAGGGAGTGACATAGGTGTCCCATTTAGTTTAGCACTGAGCATTCCACAGTTTCTTATTCTCAGCACTTGGAGTTTTGAGTGTCCCCAGCAGCCACCACCCCACTGCACAAAGAAGCTTCTCTGACCAAAGCTAAGAGCAGCGCACGTCTCTGGGCATAAGCCTGGGTATAGAACGCAGCTTGATGGGCACAACACATCCATTTAGCCAAATAATAGTGGCAGATTTCCCCCTAGGGCCTATGACCTTCCATGAAGTAGGCCTCAAATCCCACCAAGAGCAGGTGGTTACCACCATAACTCATGCCACTATTGTGCCAGTGGGCACGTATCTTCTGGCTGGCTGATTGTGAAGTGTGCAGCTCGATCACTGGCTAAGACTGTAGATGATTTTTCGCTCCCAGCAGCCTCTATAGCACCCTCTGGCACTCTGAAAACTAGGCAGCAAGTACGAAGCTTCCAGTCAGTTCTCATTTGATTTCTTTGTGTTACGCAACCATGGCACATGGTATCTTCAGCAACAGGGTCTTACCATCTACTTCTCGTAGCCCTCAGAATTTTATTTTTAAGATATATTCCAGCTGGGCATGATTAAACACATGTTTAAATCCCAGCACTCAGGAGGCAGAGGTAGGAGGATCACTGTGAGTTCAAGGCCACCCTGAGACTACACAGTGAATTCCAGGTCAGCCTAGGCTAGAGTGAAACCCTACTACCAAAAAAAAAAAAAGAGAGAGAGAGAGAGAGAGAGAAAGAAAGAGAAAAAAAAAGATATATTCCAGGTTTTCAATTATTATTGGAAGTCTATAGTTCAGATCTCTATATTTCCCATGAGAGATTATTTAGCCCAGTTTGTTCTATACAACTCAGTTAATAACTGACACATCTATTCTTTTTAGCCATAAAGCCAGTACTTATATTTGCAATGTAGATGGATGACTGATCACTGGTATTTCAGGTGGATCTTGAAGGGCAAAATAGAAATAGGTTTAAATAGAAAGTAAGGAAACTTTGAAACTTGTTTTAAAATCCTTGTTTCTCAGGCTGGTGCGATAGCTCAGTGGTACAGTCCTTGTCCTTCCTCCCCTGCATACAAGAATATATAAATACAAGCCAGGCGTGGGGGCGCACGCCTCTAATACCGACACTTGGGAGGCAGAGGCAGGAGGAGGACTGTGAGTTTGAGGCCATCCGGAGACTACACAGTGAATTCCAGGTCAGCCTGGGCTAGAGAGAGACCCTACCTCTAAGTAAGTAAGTAAATAAATAAATAATAAATACAAACCAATAAGGAGACGTTCTGTTTCTCGGTTTTGGTATCTGGCTGTCCCTTGTTTCTTTGGTTCATGCTCAGTAAGTGCTGGCTGTGTGTTTTAGTCACGCAGTCGCGTGGTCTGTACGAGGTAGGGGACACGGGAACATTTACTATCAGCGAGGCAGTAGGCACTGGTACCAGGACCACGAAGTTATGCTGAGAAGAGTCTTTCTGAAATGAAGCTCATGAACATTTCCAAGTTTACCATCGTAGTTCTAGGCTTTTGAAACAGGAGTGCTTCTTTTCTCCCTAAACAGAGATGTTCCTGATAGTTAAATGTGGGTGACGAGGCCAATTTCTCAGAGCTTTTCTAAAGTGGTGAAATTGAGAGGAAGAAACTCTAAATTCTTGATGAAGCTCTGAGTAAGATTATTTTTAAGTGGGCTTTCATGATTTTTAATTTTTTTAATTTTTATTAGCATTTCCCATGATTATAAAAAAAATCCCATGGTAATTCCCTCCCTCTCATGTTTTTTTTAAACAAATCTTTTCTAAAAAAAAAAAATTATTTATTTGCAAGCACAGAGAGAGAGAGAGAGATAGAGAGAGAGAAGAGAGACAGACACAGAGAGAATGGGCACACCAGGGATCCAGCCTCTGCAAATGAACTCCAGACATATATGCCACCTTCTGCATCATTGTTATATGGGTACTGGGGAATTGAACCTGAGTCCTTAGGCTTCACAGGCAAGTGCCTTAACTCCAAAGGCATCTCTCCAGCCCTATTTCTTTTACTTTTAAAATATTTTATTTATCGAGAGAGAAAGAGGCAGAGCGAGCGAGAGAGAGAATATGTGTGTTCCAGGGCTCTAGCTGTTGCAAATGTGTCCCTTGCACCTCCTTGTGCAACTGTCTTTACATGGGTACTAAGGAATTGAACTTGAGTCCTTTGGCTTTGCAGGCAAACTCCTTAACCATTAAGCCATCTCTTCAGCCCTTAGATGGGCTTTTAAAGGCTCTCAAAATGTTCTTACATGTTCACTAAGTGTGTTTTTGGTGTGTGTGCACCTGGCTGTGTGTATGTCATAGTGTATGTGTGGAGGACAAATTTCAGGTGCCTTCCCCTCATTTGTGACAGTGTCCCTCTTGATCACCTCTCCAGGTTAGCCAGCTGCCTCCCTTCTCAGCTCACTTCACGCATGTTGGGATTATAGACACCACTGTGTCCAGCTCCTATGTGGGTTCTGGGACTCTAAACTCAAGGACTTATACTTGTGCAGCATTTTGTTCAAATCCATCTCTCCAGCCCCACTGTTTCTTGATCATTTGTTAAAAATAAATATTTTACTTAAAAAAAAAAAAAACAGGCTGAAGAGATGGCTTAGTGGTTAAGCGCTTGCCTGTGAAGCCTGAGGACCCCAGTTCAAGGCTCGATTCCCCAGGACCCACGTTAGCCAGATGCACAAGGGGGCGCATGCGTCTGGAGTTTGTTTGCAGTAGCTGGAGGCCCTGGCGTGCCCATTCTCTCTCTCTGCCTCGTTCTCTATCTGTCACTCTCAAATAAATAAATAAATAAATAAATAAAAACAAAAAAAAACACCTCATGTCATTTTGGTTGTACTTCAGAAGTGCTAAGCAGGCCTGCCTTTGTCACTGAATTTCCAGGGCTGGTCAGGGGTGGCCGTGCTGGCCGTGTGTGACTCAGCCTGCAGGAAGGGAGAGGGCTAACCACCTGCTATTGGACCACACCGGCTGTGGCTGCAGCTGCTAGATCCCTCCTGACCTCCCGGTCAGATGCTAGATTCTAGCAGTGGGAGAGTGGGTGTGTAACATGTGCATTAGTAAGATATTCACGACATTCAAAAATTTATCAGTTGTGCTGGGCGTGGTGATGGACGTCTTTAATCCCAGCACTCAGGAGGCCGAAGTAGAAAATCGCCACGAATTTAAAGCCACTCTGAGACTACACAGTGAATTCCATGTCCATCTGGGCTAGAGTGAAACCCTACTTTGAAAAACCATAAGCAACAACAACAAAAATAAGGTGAAGTGAAATTATTTTACCCTAAAATTCAGGTTGCATCCCTAAGAACTCAGATTTTTACTGAGCAATAACGGAATATAGACTTTAGACATAAAAACTGTTACTTTGATTTCAGTCTTTTTGTACAGAAACACCATATTAGAGAAGGCATTTGCTAGAAAATATCCACGTCATCATAAAGACTCTGCAAGTCTTCCTTTCTGTTAGCTTCAATTCATGAATACCAGTTTAAATTCATTTTGAATTCAATGGAACCAATGCCTCTGGCCTCCTACAACGATATCACAGGAAGAGATTATCATAGACTTTATTTCAATGGCTTTTCCTTAAAGTGAGCACTGAACTTGTGAGTGGGTGGCCAGGAAGCTGTTAGTAGTGTCTTCTCTAAAATGCAGAGCCCTGGAAATGAAAAGTATCTTGGCTCCCTAGCAAAATGCTTGGCTGTTGTGCCACCCATACACAAACTGAGGGAGACTGCCACAGGACAGTAGACCCTACTTCTGGAACACCCTGGGGTTGTTTTTTGTTTGTTTTTGCCAGGTAGGGTCTCGCTCTAGCCCAGGCTGACCTGGAATTCACTCTGGAGTTCCAGGCTGGCCTCTAACTCACAGTGATCCTCCTACCTCTGCCTCCCAAATTCTGGGATTAAAGGTGTGTGCCACTACGCTGGACCAAAGATGCCCACAGCTTTAGGTATTCCTCATACTTAATGAAACACCTACATGATGCTGAGGGTGCAGAGTCCCTTACAGATAAAACTAGGCATTTGGGGGCTGTAGAGATGGCTTAGCTGTTAAGCGCTTGCCTGTGAAGCCTAAGGTCCCTGGTTCAAGGCCCAATTCCCCAGGACCCATGTCAGCCAGATGCACAAGGGGATGCATGTGTCTGGAGTTCATTTGCAGTGGCTGGAGCCCCTGGCACACCCATTCTTTCTTTCTCTCTCTCCCTCTCCCTCTCCCCCTCCCTCCCTCCCCCTCCCTCCCTCTCTCTCTCTCTCTCTCTCTCTCTCTCCCCCACCTTCTCTCCCTGTCTGTTGCTCTCAAATAAATAAAAATAAACAAAAATTTTTTTTTAAAAAAACATCTTAGCCCAGGTTTAATTTCAATAAGATCATCAGTTTGATTGACAGCACATCATTACAGAACTGTTTGAGTAGACCTAAATTTGCCTTGATGTTAACTTATAATTACCTTTATGTTAGGTCTTAAAGCTTTATTATCCTTAAATACAACTAGCGCAGTGGACCATTAAATATCAGTGATGTGAGAAGAAATTGATTAGGGTGGCAGCCAAACTTTCTAGGTGCCTGAATTACTTTGTAACATCTTTACACTGAATATGCATGTAATTTTTATAGAAATCATGAGCTTTACAGTTGAGCCCAGGTCTCTTCCTAATGCTCTTAAATATGCGCCATTAAGACATCTGCTGGAAGAGATGGCCCAGCGGTTAAATGCTGGCCTGAGAAGCCTAACAATCCCGGTTTGATTCCTCATTACGCATGTAAATCCAGAGGCACAAGGTGGCAGGGCATGGGTCTGGAGTTCCTTTACAGCCGCTAGAGGCCCCGGTGCTCCCATATTTTCTCTCTCCGTGTTTGCAAATAAAAATTGTTGGGGTGGACAGATGGCTTGGGGGTTAAGGCGCTTGCCTGCGAAGACTACGGACCCAGGTTCGACTCCCCAGAACCCATATAAGCCAGCTACACAAGGTGGTGCATGCGTTTGGAGGTCGTTTCCAATGGCTAAGGACCTGGCGCACCCAGTCTCTCTCTCATAAATAAATATAAAAATTGTTTATTAAAAAAAAGACATCCGGCCGGGCGTGGTGGCGCACGCCTTTAACCCCAACACTCAGGAGGCAGAGGTAGGAGGATCGCCGTGAGTTCGAGGCCATCCAGAGACTACATAGTGAATTCTGATCAGCCTGGACCAGAATTAGACCCTACCTCTGAAACACTCCCCCCCCCAAAAAAAATAACAATCCGCACTCTGTTCTAGTACGTTTTCCCGGCGTCCGGGCCCGCGGCTGCGTGTCCCCCCAGGCTGGCCGCGGGGTTTGAACTCGCGTCTGCCGAGCCGAGAGTATTAATGCCTGACTCGGCGACCCCTTTCCCGACCCCAGCTGGAGCCCCGACCCGCCGTCCCGACACCTCAGCCGGGTCCCCGAGCCGCCCACAGCAGGGACGCCCGGGCCAGCTGCGGTCGCGGCGGTGCCGCACGGGCCGCGGGCCTCGTCCCCGTCGTTCAGCCGTCGTCGCCGAGGACACACACGGCGCCCCGGCGGAAGAGCGGAAGGGCGGGCGGGCGGGCGGCCGCGCCCCGAACTCCGCCTGCGCCTTCCTGCTCCTCCGCCTCGCCGGGCTCCGGGCTCCGCGAGGAGCTGCGGGGACGGGGCGGGGCCTTGGGGGAGGGAAGGGGCGGGGCCTGCGGGACGAGGCCTGCGAGCGAGGGGCGGGGCCTGCGGATGATGGGCGGGGCCTGCGGGGACGAGGCCTCTGGGGGCGGGGCCTGCGGATGATGGGCGGGGCCTGCGGGGACGAGGCCTCTGGGGGCGGGGCCTTCGGGGATGGGGCGGCGACCTAGGGGCGGGGCCTGCGAGGGAGGGGCGGGGTCTCCGGAGGCGGGCCCCGCGGCGAGGGGCGGGGCGTGCGAGGGCGGGGCCGCGTCCTGGGGGCGGGGCCTGCGGGGCCGGGCCGGATCGCGGGCGGCACGTCACTCCTCTGGGCGAGAGCTGGGGCCGGCGCTGTCGCTCGCCTGCCGCGCGCCCCCTCCGTCCGCCTCCCGCTTCCTCCTCGCCCGCCGCCGCCGCCGCCGCCGCCTCCTCCACCACCATTGTATAATGCTCCGGGCGCGCCGGCCGGGGACGCCGGAACCCTAGCGCGGGTCTCGCCGCCCGCCCGCCCTCCCGCGCCCCGGCGTCTCCCTCGGGCCCGCGGCGGGCGTCGCAGGGAGCGGGCGTCGCCGGAGGAGCGGACGGGAAGCCCCCGATGCGCTAGTCCAGGTGGAGCCGCCTGCATGTGGTGAGTCGGCGGGGCGTGGGGCCGGGGCCGGGCGGAGGTGGCGGGGGAGGCGGGCCGGGCCGGGGCCGGGGCCGGGGCCGGGGCCGGGGCCGGGAGCGGCGTCAGCGCGCCGGGCGCCCGCAGGGAGCTGTCGCCTTCTCCGCGCGGTGTCGTGCGCCGGCGGCCGCTGTCGTGAACGGGCGCCGCTCGCCCCGGCGTCCGGGCTCCGGGGGCGCCGGGGCCGCGAACTCGCGCGCGCGTGCCTGCGCGGCCCCCGCTCCCCGCGCCGCTCGGCTCGGGCCCTCGGCCCTGCGGGTGGCCGGGCGCGGCGAGGGCGGCGTGAGAGCGCCCACCGGGCTCGGGGCTCGGGGCTCCGGGCTCTCGCTGGGAAATGTACAGTCATCTCGGCGGGGCGGGGGCGGGGAGGGCCGCGGGGTGCCCCGGGAGCTAGACTTTGGACCGTCGGGGCCGGGGTGCCGCGGGGAGCCCTCGCTTCCCCGGGAAGGCCGGAACTGTTAGCTTTAACAGAAATAGCCATCGATTGGAACGGGAGTTGACATTCAAGTTTCCTACACACACACACACACACACACACACACACACACACACACAAAAGATAGGTTTGTCTTAGAGTAACTTTTTGCTAGCAACTGGGTCGTTTCAGGAGGCAAAAAGTAAAAATTTTTTTACAGGCACGGGATGGCAGAGTAGTGTGGACGTCCAGTCCACAGACGACAGCTTTTATTTCGATCGAATTGGGTAGTCCCTGTTGCCCTTAAGGAAGAGAGAGAGCTTTGTTCATGAAATACACTTTTTGATTTCCCAATGTATGTTAAGAAATGTCCATAACATGTGTAAAGAGCTTAAAACTTATAGCCACCAGTGAGGTTACTGAGGTGTTCATAGTTGCCTTTTGTAATTGGCAAGAGTGCGGTGGGTTTCACCCTCTCCCCCCTGCACCCCTGAGAGCCAGCCACCGGCTTTGGCGGTGAGGACACACTTGAAGCCTTCTCCAGCCCCAGCAGCCCCCAGCACCCCACCTCCTTCCACAGATTTTTGGTTGTATTTATTTCTATGAGAGCGACAGAGAGAGAGAATGGACACATTATAGCAGTCTACTGTGATTGGAGTGTACTGGAACTTGAAAATACCCTTTCCAAGGTCCCCACCTCCCCACTTCTGGCATGAGCAGGAATAGTTGTGAATCCCAGCTTTCTGTTCATTTTACTGATTTTTCATGTAAAAGGCTACCTTTAGGCTCATTGATGTACTTTGAGGTATTAATATGTTACTGTACAGTTGTTTATAAATGTAAAATAATTTCTTTCCCCTCCTGATGAAAATGTGTGTGGCCCATGTGTGTTCCCCAGCAAGAAACCTTATGGCATGGATTTGGTAATCTCTCTTTTTCCTGCCCTCCCTGCTTCCTACCCGGCTCTACTCCTTCCTTCATTTCAACAGGTAGGCGAGAGGACTCACATTTTCTAACAACCAGATTACCACTAGACTAGAGGTGTCTCAGTGAGAGGTTTGTTGGGCTGGTGTCCTGGCTTCTTAGGTAACAGCTACTCAGGCTTGCTTCCATTCAGGAACCAAGAGAAGGGTTTTCACTCAGATTTAGAAGATATTGGCACTCCTCCTTACTGAACTAAAATAAAAGCACCTTCGACTTAATTGAAGAGTCAAAATAAAAGTTTTACCCAGTTGCTACAGACTAAATTGTTATTATCAATGGGGCACAGCAAAATAGCATATATTTTGCTGCGTTTAGTTCACCTCGATTTGTATGTGGTGACTGATGGGTTATGGCAACCACTGCTTTAAACTGTTCCAGGGACAAAGTTCCACAGTCCACGCGTGTCCTCAGCCAGAGACCTGCAGGCTCTAGTAACTAAGAAAGGTAAAAGTCAGCCGGAGCTCAAATTTTTAGAGATTTCTCTCACTGTTATTCCTTATTGCTGGTGAAAATATGAAATTTATTTTAATTTCATCCACATTGTCAGAAACAGGGGGTTTGTCAATGTTATTACAGATCAGAACGGATAAATGCAGTGGTGAGGAGGGCGAACCTTACTTTAGTGTATCTACGGAAGTTTCTTATTTGCTGTGATGACATTTTGTTTGGGATATAGCTGTAACTGCAGTAGTTCCTTTGAGGGAGGGAAGATAAGAGAGGAGAGGGGGGAGGGGAGAGGAGAGAAGGCTAGCTGCTGAGTCCAAAGATCAGGCATAAGATGAAGGCGCTAGAGGGCAAGCTCCAGTTCAAGTGGGAACGGCCTGGCACTTGGCACGGATGGTGGTGGTAGCCCTCACACACCTTTCCATTAGTTAGTTCTGACTAGCCGAATGTGAAAATAAAAACATGAGGCCACTGCATATACACAAATAATATATTTTCTGGGGACTGGAGAGATGGCTCATCAGTTAAAGGCACTTGCTTGCAAAACCTGATGGCCGAGGTTCAATTCCCATAAAAAGCCAGATACAAAAGTGACACATGTATCTGGGGTTCACTTGCAGTGACAAGAGGCGCTGGCGTGCCCATTTTCTCTTTCTGTTTCTCTCTCTCCCTCTCACTTCTTTCCTCCCTCCCTCCCCCTCCCCCACTTGCAAATGAATAAAAAATATTTTTAGTAAAACTTAAAAAATAATATTTTTGACTTAACGTTAATTTTTCATTAATACTTGACAGACACCTACAGGCAATGACTTATGTTTAATAAATGCATGGCTAATTAATTTCATTTTAAATTTTGGAAGGAAACAACCACCAACCAAAGTTGGCTTGTTTTTTTTTTTGAAGAAAGGAATGGTTGTCCTAAGTGGCCAGTGTTGTTGGTTTTAAAGGCAAATCTGTGCCCCATGCAGACCCTGGGAAACCCTTATAAACAGAACTGTCCCCTGGAGTGCCCTCCCCTCATTGTGCGGACCCCTGTCTTTCTCTGCTAGCATTATGTTCTTTGTGTGCATTTGTGAATGGCGTGTATCAGCTCAATAAGATGACATTCCTATTCTAGGCAATAAATAGATGCCTTGTTATGTTGGTTTTTTTCCTCAAAGATCAATGTCAACAGTCATGCGGGAAGTTGCGGTGCCTTTGTGTCCTGAGGGTTCTGTAGCTGGGCAGACTCGCTGTGCTCCCCTCTCTCAAGACCTGTGTCCCTGCCCTCGCGGTGACAAGTACAGCTGGGCTTCACCTGAGCTCCTGCCCTGCGGGAGAACCCCGCGGCACCTCAGCCGCATTCTGGCCCAGTGAGGCGTCCAGTTCAGAGTGGAGTTGTCCTGGCCTCCTCTTCCACTTGATGCCGCTGGCTGGAGCCAGCCCTGCCTCCCAACGGGGATGGCCGATGGGGGGGCGGGTGGCAGAGCCGCTGAGCCCGGGCTGCGGGCTGCAGATGCCGGGCGGGGGCGGAGGGCCGGGCAGCAGCCGGCTGCACAACTGCTACAGCAGGTCTGACTAGTTCAGGTGCCCCGGGCAGCTTTGTCCCTCTCCTAGCCACGCTCAGCAGGCTGAAGTGCTTGACGCTCGTCCGCATCTGCCTCAGTGTCTTCTTGTCGCTTTGCGAAAAGCTGCGGCTTTACAGGGTGACTAATTCTCACGGGTTTTATTTGTTTTTCTCCTTAAAAGCCCTCAGCTGCGGCTAGCTGAGAAGCAGCAGCGAAGCAAAGCATTTTCTCTTCGTTCTTCCCAGTACTCTTACACAGGATAGCGAAGGGAAAGGCGCTCCTCCGCCCGCTCTGACCGCGGAGCCTCGGGGGGCTGCTGGGAAGGGCCTGGGGGACCAGCAGCAGCAGTAGGTGTCTGTGTTCTGCAGGCCGAGCCCGGGCGCCTGGCATCATGTGTGCAGGCAGACACGGCTCTAGAAAGCCTGTCGTGGCCATCCTCTCCTCTCCTGGGGCTGCCTGCTTATCACCGTGGGCCATGCTGCTCCGGAGCTTGGACCGGCTCTGCTGGAGCACCCCACCCTTGGGTGGCAGAGCATTGCTCGAGCTAGACTCAGGGGCTCCAGAAGTCCCAAGGTCGTGGGTACACCAGCATAGGCTGGCATACAGCTCTAGCCACATGAATGGGGTGTTGAGGGGTCACTGTTTCAAACATGACCTTTGAGTGTCTGTTGGTTCCGTGTGAGGTGATGCACATTTGCTTTCCGTTCTCACCACCTGCAGCATTTTGTGCCTGGACGCTCGCCGTGTGTCAGGATGGTGGTGTCAAGGTAGCCCAGGCTGGCCTGTAACTCACACTGTAGCCCGAGGCTGTCCTCAAACTTACAGTGATTCTCTTACCTCTGTCGCTCAGCCAGACTTTGAAAAGTTGTTTTTGCCATGTCCAGAAATGCGAAATAAAGTATATTTCCCCCAGTAGTGATTCTTAGCTGTGTGACAGGAATCAGTGTACAAACTCAAAGTGCAGCTTCTCAGGTGGCCTCCGCTTTGAAAGCTCTCAAGATAGGTGGAACAGAGAGACGTGTTACGAGGGATTCGCACCACAGGGTTGAGGAAAGCCTGCTGCAAAAGTCCTTGAAAACGCTGAGTGGGAGTTTTAAATCTTTTCCTCAGACGTAAATATTTACACTTAGTGTAGCACTCTGATTATTTTGATTGTATTTAAATGATTTTGCTTCAATTTCTGTGAGACTTTTATCAGTTGGAGAGGGGCGGAGGAATATATTTTATCTCAGTGTAGCATGAAAATAGTGGGGTTTTGTGTGTGGTGTTTTAAAGAACAGCTACAATATTGATACAGTACTCTATGCCTTTTCCTATGTGTGGACTGTTTAAGCATGACACTTGCAAGTTTCAATTGTCTTTATAAAACCTGATCCACCGGCCTAATTCCTTTTTTTAAAGAGTTGGACTTAGGGTCAACCTTTATTTTTATTTTTTTTGGTTTTTCGACATAGGGTCTCACTCTAGTCCAAGCTGACCTGAAACTCGCTATGTAGTCTCAGGGTGGCCTTGAACTCACAGTGATCCACCTACCTCTGCCTCCCAAGTGCTGGGATTAAAGGCGTGAGCCACCACGCCCAGCTTTCAACCTTTATTTTTTAAATATTATTTATTGTGTGTGTGTGTGTGTGTGTGTGTGTGTGTGTGTGTGTACACATGCGCATGTGTGCACACACGCTTGGACATGCTAGGGTTTCTTGCCTCTGCAAACACCAGACATAGGAGCCATTTTTTGCATATCTGGCTTCATGTAAGTGGTGGGAATCAAACCTAGGCCAGAAGCTTTGCAAGCAATCTCCTTTAACTATTGAGCCATCATCCTAGTGCGTGCCTGATCCTTAAAGACAATTAAAATATACATAGTATCTTTTTCTTAAGGAATCCAGATTAAGCTATACATTGTGACATTTAGTCTTAGTAGATAAAAAACATTCTCTTGACTGTTTTCCTTAGACTACACATGAAAGTTAAAAGGTTGAAAAAGGGAGAAATTGATTGTGTACTTGTAAGGACTATTTGAAGGGACTTTTTATTTATCTAGCAGTGACTCACTTCAGAATCACTATCCATATTCCCAAGTGCTGTGATCACAACCTTTCAACATGCCTCCCTCGTATGAATAGTTTTAATCTTTAACTTTTGTTTTTGTTTTTCAAGGTAGGGTCTAGCTCTAGCCCAGGTTGACCTGGAATTCACTATGTAGTCTCAGGCTGGCCTCAAATTCATAGCCATCCTCCTACCCCTGCCTCCCGAGTGCTGGGACGAGAGGCGGGCGCCATCAGAAGTGCTTCCGAGGCAGCCTTGGAGTAGTTAGCTAACACAGCACCTGGAAGGTGACCCATTGGCCTTAACTAAAATGCAACTTTATTTTTCACAGATTTAGCTGTGACTTGCATTTAACTGTTTTTGTGTGGCTAATTTTATATATACGCTGAGCCTATTTAAAGAACGTCACATACTTTTGGCAACTCTTGGTTTTTACTAGAAGCCTTCTTCATTTTCCCCTGACCTTGTTTATTAAGGGTCTCTCCTGTGAGGGCAAAACAAGGTGTCTTTGGGGAAAAGCTGCTACATGAGGATTGAAACCAGAATCCCTTGCAAGCAATTATAAATACAAGAGAAAAGCTATTTTCATTATGCATGGGGTGGGGAGTGAAGCTGCCTTAACTTTCCTGGCATGCAGTCCTGTGGGGAAAGGCAAATTGGGGGTTCCTTCCCTTGATGCTAATGAGACGGACCTCTGACACCAGGATATCACTAAGTAGCTTCATAATGTACTTGACTAGCTTTCAGATGGAAAAAAACGATACCAGTTTCTCAGTCAAGAACGTTACTACTGGTCTGGTCGCACATCATATGAACTGAGTTTGTCATTTGTCTAGAAAGAATTCCAACAAGTAGTATACGGTAACTTGGTTCATTATCTCCCTGAGGTTAAGCGCACTGCATTTACAAGTTAAATGGCTCCTCCACAGTACCCCTTGTGAAGGGTTTTTCCTGAATAATCGCCTGAAGCAGTATCTGTTCAGTGCCACTGCAATTTACTGCTATTAAGAAGCAATGGGAGCGCACGCCTTTAACCCCAGCACTGAGGAGGCTGAGGTAGGAGGATTGCAAGAGTTAGAACCCAGTCTGGGCTACAGAGTGAGTTCTAGGTCACCTTGGACAGGAGTGAGAACCTGCCTAAAAAGAAAGAGTTTCAAGGGGGAAAGTGGGAGGAAGGAGGAATTACAGTGGGTTATTGTTCACAATCATGGAAGTTGCCAATAGAAATAAGTAAACAAACAAACAGAAAGAAAGATTATTGAGGACTTCTGTAAGTAGTAAAATTCCTAATGGTAAACAAGGAGATTTGTTATGTGGCTGGGAGTCCACATCAGGACCTCTCTGCCACTAGGAACTGTTTCCTGATCTAGGTCTACACCTTGGGGTGTGCGTGCGTGCGTGTGCGCGCGCGCGTGCGTGTGTTTTCTCTCATTTCAGGAATCCTCTAGGGACCCTAACCATGGTTTTTGGAAGCATTGGTGTTGCATACTGGTGATAAAAATTTGAACCATATAGCACCGTGTACTTTAGTCATCTTGAGAAAACTCTCAGCTTGCCTAACATTGCCCAGTGGGAAAGCCAAATTCAGAGGTGCCTTGCTGTTCTGATGTGCCCCCTGGTGGCAGGATGTGGTGCTGTCATTCAGTTTATAGGAGCCCTACTGAATCACACTGGCCATGCTTGGTGACATAGCAGCAGATAGCCAAAACTCCTACCAGGTGAATATGGAGAGGGTGTGAAACAATTGTCTTGTGTTTACTTGTTTTTGTTTGTAGTCTTTTTCTTTAAAAATATGTGTTGAGCCAAGTTTGGTGGCGCATACCTTTAATCCCAGCATTCAAGAGGCAGCGGTAGGAGGATGGCTTTGAGTTTAAGGCCAGCCTGCAACTACAGAGTGAGCTCCAGGTCCGCCTGGGCCAGAGAGTGCGTGCTGGCTCCTAAAGTTTTACCTTGGGTCTCGGAGGAAGAGAGCAGTGCGCGGCCTGGTACTTGTTGGGTTCCGCCGATGGCCAGCTTTGTTTTGGGAGTATTTTTAAAGCGACTTCAGGGTTCAGATCTTGTTAGTAATGCTTTTGTGAAACTCAAGTCCAGAAACTACTCTTAGCTAGACTCCATGGGCGAAATGGAGTCGTCACCTGTTGTCAGGTCTAGCGGGGACTCGCACCTTCTGCTTCGTTGGGGCTGGGATTGCAGCGACGTTAGAGACATTTTATTCCACCTGACATTGATGTTCTAAAAGGCCAGCTTTACCTTGCAGGGCTTACTAACAAGGTGAAAGTCACTCTAGAGACAGATCTCTTTTTTCTTTGTTGTATAGAAACAGTCACTCCCAAGATTACTAGATGCAATTGGTTGTCAAAATTTTGCTAAAACTCCGATAAAGAAAAATGAATTTATGAAATTTGCAGAAAAATGGATGTACCTGGAAAGTATTATACTAAGTGAGGTAACCCAGACCCAGAAAGCCAAGCGCCACATGTTCTCTCTCATATGTGGATCCTAGCTACAGATGACTGGGCTTCTGCGTGAGAATGAAAATACTTAGTAGCAGAGGCCAGTAAGTTAAAAAGGAGACATAAAGGGTAGAGAAAGGAAGAGGGGAGGATACTTAATAGGTTGATATTGTATATATGTAATTACAATGATTGTAATGGGGAGGTAATATGATGGAGAATGCAATTTCAAATGGGAAACTGTGGGGAGGGAGGGAATTACCATGGGATATATTTTATAATCATGGAAAATGTTAATAAAAAAAAATTTGCTAAAACTCCTTTTTTCCAGGAGAAGTGATTATATTTTACAAACTAACATTAGAAATTATCTTCAGTTTGATAAGAGCATGGGAAAATCCTGACGAAAAACTAGAACTAGAGGAACACATTAGAAAACAGCTCCACACGGTGAAAATTGTTTCTTTACATTCACTTGGAGGTTGGCCTCCGGGCCTCTCCACTCATCTCCAGCCTGGGGTCACCCAGGGGAGGCAGGAGCTTGCTCTGTGCTGTGAGCTGTGTGTCGCCCCCCCCCAAAGCAGCGGTGGGTGTCGGATTACAGCCAGCCTCGCCACTACAGGGGAACTGGCTGGCTCTGGTGACTGGCTTTATAATTACATTGCTGATTTGTTGGGGAGACTTTGTCTTACTTCCCAATTAACATGTTTGTTACTGCAGGGACCTCCGAGACCCTGCATGGGCTTTGGTTGAACAGTAAGGCAGGTTCATGCTGCGCTCGCTAGCATTGCAGGGTGCTGGGCACCCTGTCTGGTCTGCGGGGAGCAGATTCTGCTGAACCTCTTGCTCGCACTCCTTGGCTCGTGTGCCTGGTGTTTCCTGCCCCGCCTCCTAGCTGGGCCGCTCCTGTGCTTGTGGCTCCTAGGGAGACGGCGTGTACACCTTAGCGAGGGGCTGGGGAGATGGCTCAGTGGTTAAAGGCACTTGCAGTTAAAGCCTGCTATCCTGGGTTTGATTCCCCAGAGCCCATGTAAAGCTAGACCCACAGAGAGGTACAGCATCTGGTCTGGACTTCATCTGCAGTGGCAGGTGGTCCGAGGTACATGCACTCTCTCTGCTTGCACAGAGATAAACTGTTTTTTTTTTAAACTTGGTGTGTTTTTCAAGGTGTAGAGTCCCATCAAAACCAGCACAGCATACACCCCCACACGTGCACGCGCACACGCACACACGCACACACACGCCCGCTCTGAAGCTGAGGGGCTCCTCTGCCTCCCCTGGGCTGCCGTCACAGCAGACTGAGAACTGCAAGGAAGGTGGGGTGCCTGGAGGCCGCCACCAGTGTCCTGTCAGACAGAAGCTTTTTGTTTGGACGACTCAGCAGCAGGGTCCCAGAGGCCCTTGAAAGTGAGTGGATGGAGTGAGGAGAGGGGAACTGAGAAGACCTGGTTCTGAGCTGCCCTCTCTTTTTGGCCCTGAATTCTGTCACACAATCAAAAAGCCTGAAGTCACAATTCCTTCAGAGGCTACGGGCCCGGGCAGCCGCCGATGTCAGTGGCGACACAGCCTCTGGCAGCCTTCTTGGGCTGCACTGTCCCTCCTCTCTGCTGCTTTTTTCCTCAGAAGTGGTGGCTCCTTGGTCACCTAACTTCTTTGATCTGCCTGCAAGGTCCTGTAGATTAGTTTTGCCTTGTAACTGAGCCGGGCATCCCAGCACTCGGGAGGCAGAGGTAGGAGGATCACCATGAGTTCAAGGTCACCCTGAGACTACATAGCAAATTCCAGGTCAGCCTGGGCTAGAGTGAGACCCTACCTTAGAAAAACAAAACAAAACAAAAAAAGCATATATACCTGTGAAGGAAAAGTGCTGACTTTATACTTATTTATTTCCTAATTAAGAAAAAAAAAAATGGCCCAGTGTGGCAGCACAGGCCTTCACTCAGGAGGCAGGGGAGGAGGATGGCTGTCAGTTCAAGGCCACTCTGAGACACATAGTGAATTCCAGATCAGCCTGGCTAGAGGGAGATTGCTACTCGGAAAACAAAACAAACAAAAAGTACTAAGCTACTGAAAATGTGTGCAAGGTCCAAACTAGTTAAGCCCAGATGACAGCTCATAGGTCCTCTCCCATAGTCACACCATGCCCGGCTCCCCACCTGGAGGACAGGCTCCTCCTCTCCCCAGTGCTCTGTGACGCCAGGCTGGTCGTGTGATTAGTTACACCCTCTTCAGTCCTTTCCTGTCTTTGAAAACAGGGACTTAGGCGTGATATTGACCCTCTCTGTTGGATAAGAAGTAAAAAAGTTTGTCAGTAACAGAAGGTTTTCCTACTGTAATGATTTGTTTGGGATGAATAAAGTTAAAACATAATGCAAACCTTAGCTTATTTTTTGGCTGGCACAGTCAGCCAGTCCTTATAAGCAGAAGAGGGCTCCATAGTGCAGCCATTCCAAAGGCAACTCAGCCAGGAGGAGGCTCTGAGGCCATGGGCCAGGGTTGAGCTTGAAAGTGAAAACAAGTGGTTTTTTTTGGGGGGGTGGTAATAATAGTTTTGAAATAATAATATATTATTTCATATAATGTAATCATATATGATGTGTATATAATGTATAATATAATAGAATTAATAGCTTTGAAAGGTTGGTTTCATATTCATCTCTTAAAAATCATAGGTATTTTAACTTAACAGTTCACACGACATTGAGAGCAATTTTAAAAAATAATAGAGGCGTAGCTTTATTTAATTTTTTTAAAATATTTTTTGTTCATTATTTATTTATTTATTTGAGAGAGACAGACACAGAGAGAAAGACAGATACAGAGAGAGAGAGAGAGAGAGAATGGGCACGCCAGGGCTTCTAGCCACTGCAGACGAGTTCCAGACACGTGCGCCCCCTTGTGCATCTGGCTAACTTGGGTCCTGGGGAACCAAGCCTTGAACTGAGGTCCTTAGGCTTCACAGGCAAGTGCTTAACCGCTAAGCCATCTCTCCAGCCCCACTTTTATTTAACTTTTCTTTTTTTTTAATTTTTTTATTTGAGAGCAACAGACACAGTGAGAAAGACAGATAGAGGGAGAGAGAGAGAATGGGCGCGCCAGGGCTTCCAGCCTCTGCAAACAAACTCCAGACGTGTGCACCCCCTTGTGCATCTGGCTAACGTGGGACCTGGGGAACCGAGCCTCGAATCGGGGTCCTTAGGCTTCACAAGCAAGCGCTTAACCGCTACGCCATCTCTCCAGCCCACTTTTATTTAACTTTTATGTTTATTTTTTAATTAATTTATTTTTATTATTTATTTATCTATTTATTTTGGTTTTTCAAGGTAGAGTTTCACTCTAGTCCAGGATGATCTGGAATTCACTCTGTAGTCTCAGGGTGGTCTCGAACTCAAGGTTGTCCTCCTACCTCTGCCTCCTGAGTGCTGGGATTAAAGGTGTATGCAACCACACCTGGCTTATTTATTTTTTTATACAAAGGTTGTATCCCATATTCCCTCTCCCCTGCCCCAATTCTGCTAAAAGTCTTCCTCTTTGGAGTTAAGCATAACTTTTAAATAATGGAAAAGAATTAAAAGCAGGGGGTTAGGGAAATGCCTTAGGAGTTAAAGGCTCTTGCTTGCAAAGCCTGCTTCTCTGGGTTTGATTCCTAAGCCATCCACATAAATTGAATGCAAAAAGTGACACAAGTATCTGGCATTCATTTGCAGTGGCAAGAGGCCCTGGTGTGCCCATTCTCGCTGTTTCTCTGCTCACAAATAAATAAAAATACTGCTCTGAATGGCTCAGTGGTTAAAGCATTTTCTTGCAAAGCCTGCTGGCCCAGGTTCAATTCTCTAGCACCTGTAAAGAAAAAAGAAATTAAAAGCAACTTTCAAAAATATTATTAATTCATTTGCAAGAAGAGAGAGATAGAATAAGAGAGACAGAATGGATGTGCCAGGGCCTCCAGCTGCTGCAAATGTATGCACCACTTTGTGCATCTGGCTTTTTGTGGGTACTAGAGAATTGAACCTGGGTCGTTAGGCTTTGCAGGCAAGCACCTTAATTGCTGAGCCATCTCTCCAGCCCCTAAAGGCAAATTTTTGATTCCACATTGTTTGTGAGGGGAGGATTTTGAATGCCTTAATAATAAAATCTGCTGGGCGTGGTGGCGCACGCCTTTAATCCCAGCACCCGGGAGGCAGAGGTAGGAGGATCGCCGTGAGTTCAAGGCCACCCTGAGACCATAGAGTGAATTCCTGGTCAGCCTGGGCTAGAGCAAGACCCTATCTAGAAAAAACCAAAAATATAAATAAATAAATAAAATCTTTGAGTTACCCTTTAAACATAGGAACTACTTCTGTTCCTTTTTGGACCTTGGCCATAGAGTGTCAAAATCTCCAGGTCCCCGAGGACCCCATTGTCCTGATGTCTCAGAAGCCACACTTTTGTCATTTGAGCTTCAGACATGTTAAGTGTGTGTGCATAGTTAGGTAGCATATTGATTGTCAAGGTACATTTGGTGGTCTACACCTTTGCTCCTCCTGACAATGAGGCAGGAGGACCTCTAAGCCCAGGATCCGGTTCCTAGACCAGCCTCAACAGCGTATCAAGCAAGACCTGGTCTAGAGACCAGAAAATGCCGCTTGTCCGTTGCCATCACAAAGTGCCGATCATTCCTTTTTACCCTCTTTGCTTAGGCAAAAATAAGGAGACCTTGAGAGTTGAGGTGAATTGAGTGAGAACACCCTCAGGTTTAAGTGTGAAGTGCTGAGATAAAGACAAGAGAGGATGTAGTTGTGAGGGTCCCTGTCCAGCCTCACCTGGATGCTGTGGAATTAAGGAGCCTGTCCACCCCCGCCCGCAGTGTGTTGAACAGCCCCCCCCCCCGTGAGGCTGGCCCACCCTCACGCGTGACAAGGTGGGGTAAACGGGGGCCACACGACCTCCCCACCCTGCATCTCTGCTCCCCTGTAGGCGCTAACTTTAAGGTCTGTAACTCTTCCCCTTCCACCCTGTGGGTCAGGAGGGCACACGTGCCTCCACAAATGAATCTTGGGCTCAGTTTCACACTTCTCTCCTGTTCTTGTGTCTTTTCTCATTCTTTCTACTTGGCTATTTATTTATTCAGTGACTTTCTGGAACCTCTTGTGTGTATCGGGGACTGCCCTGTGCTGAGGTACAGAGGTAAACAAAACAGACTTTTATTCTGTCCAAGTAATCTGGAGGTAATTGACAGGCATTAAAAGACAGCCCAATCGCTGGGCGTGGTGGCACAGGCCTTTAATCCCAACACTCGGGAGGCAGAGGTAGGAGGATCACCGTGAGTTTGAGGCCACCCTGAGTCTCTATAGTGAATTTCAGGTCAGCCTGGGCCAGAGTGAGACCCTACCTCAAACAAACAAAAAAAAGCCCTATCATAAACACAGACCACAAACAGGGCTACCAGCCTGTTTCCAGAGGGTCTTCTGATGACCACGGGCCACAGTCATCTCCCACATTCTGCTCAGAAGCCAGAATAAAGCAGTCTTCTAGGGGACTTCTTGTGACATTTGTTACTTTTGAGCATCTGCCTCCACTGGACTTGGCTTTTGAGGTCAAGTCCTTCCCCATGAGAGGGTGCCCAGCTGAAGGCAAGTCTGGGGTCAGACAGTTGTATTCAGCATGTACATTCTTACCATTGAGTTTTGCTCTTTGCCTTTAAAACCTTGGTTTGTGCCAGACGTCATGGCGCACGCCTTTAATCCCAGCACTTGGCAGCGAGAGAGGTCGGAGGATCGCCGTGAGTTTGAAGACAGCCCGAGACTACATAGTGAATTCCAGGTCAGCCTGGGCTAGAGCGAGACCCTACCTCGGGATATAAACAACAACAGCAACAAAAAACTTGGTTTGTTGCAGTTAGTATTTGCTTAAAAATGTGTTTTTGAAAATTGAGGCAGTGCTGGGGTGTGGTCCCGTGATCAAGTACATGCCAGCAGGAATGAGGTCCTGGTTTTGAGCCCCAGCACTGGGAAGGGAGCAAGGATGGCTGTAAAGATAAAGTCAGGAATTTGTCCCTAACAAGCTTATTTTAACTCACACTCCGTAAGAGCCAATGAATAGTCAAAAGAAGAGTTGCTGTGGACTGTTGAGACCCCCTTGGGGGTGCCAGGAGAGGAGAGGTGCCTCCTGCCAGGCTCCTCTGTGTGGGGGTCTCTTACCAGCCCTGCAGCTCAGGGGCGTTTTGGGTCTTTGTCTGAAAAATTGGATAGAAGTCCTGGCCCTTGGGGTTTCGTTCATTGCAAACTGAGGGAGGAGGTAAAATAGGTGCCCAGAAAGACAGGGAGTCGCCAGGGTCTGTTCTGAGGCCCGTGACCTTTGGAGCCCAAATTTCACAGAATGCAGGGGACCCTCTTCCCTAGCATTCCCAGGAAGCCCTTGGTGAGTTCCTGTTACCGCTTCTGCACACTGCTGCCCAGTGAGGCCTTTTGAAAGGTCACGTGCCTCTGAGTGCCTGAGGAGAAAAGACTTCCTAGGAGAGGAGCCAGTGACCCCGGCAGCCTGAGCAGGCCGGGTAAGGCTCTGCGGGGCCACACGTCTGGCTTTTGGCTCCGTGGTTCTTGAGGGCAGACTGACTGACTTCTGTATGTCCTTTGTTACACAGTGCCCAGAGAGAAGACATCTGCTCTCCTGTCCCTTTGAGGAGTTGGGGGCCCCCTTCTGAGCAAACTGATGGCAGTTACTATCTTGTATGAAGCAAACTTTGGGGAATCTTAATACTTTTAAGCACAATGATGGAATAGATCTGGCTGTATTGAATCTTTATTTCTAACTATAAGTATGATATTTTATTAGAGTTAGAATTGTGTGCATTTTGCAATTCTATTGAGTGTGTAGAACCAACAAAACAAAGCAATGAAAGTCAACCTGCTTTGAGACATATTCTGCCAGAGGCCCTCATTTTCACATTTGAAGATCATCCAAGATTCCGTTTGTGGTCTGGTCCCCTCACAGATTTGCTTTCAGGGAGGGGCTCTTCTGCCCTCCGCTTTCCAGGCAGTGTTATTGCTGTCTCAGCCAGCTTTCCCTAAGTTGTCATGATTAGCATATGCTTCTGACCAGCCTGATCACTCTCATTGGAAGTTAGGTGATTCTCACATGAAATCTCTTTGAAAGTATCTCCACATGTAATGTTCAGCTATGAGAATTCTATTAAATCCTGTAGTATTGAGTAGATGGCCCATTTTAAGTACATGAGTTCTATAGACTTGGTGATTATTTCTAGAGAAACGTATTACTGGGAAAGGATGAAAGCTGAGTGGCCGGGCACACTCTCGTCCTTGCAACTACTCAGGAGGCCACAACAGGATGAGCGCTTAGCCTGGGTGATGAAGAACACCCTGGGGGTGGCACAGAGGTCTCATCTGAAAAAACGAGGGAGGGAAAAAGCAAGGAAAAGGAAGGAGCAAACAAAAGCAAATTTAAAAACACCATTATTTATGTTGTTAGCATGTCTTGAACATTTCTGTGTTGATGGCTAAATGTCAATACCCTTTTACATGAAGTTACCTTTACTCTAGAAAAACAAACAATTCTAAGTGGTAGTGAGCTTCCTGATTCTAGGTGTATTTTAAGTTGTTTGGGACCCGTGCTTTGCAAATCTATGTGATGACAGACCATCTTATTTTTGTTTTCCCCAGTCCTTCATCAATAGTTACTTGAGGACCTGGGGAGCTGGCTAGTGGATAATTCACTCATAGCTCAGGCCCGAGCACCTGGGTCTGACCCCCAGATGCCACATCAAAAGCCGGGAGCCGTGATGGCTTCTGTGGCCAGCACACGACGCCATGGCAGCCAGCTAGGAGCCAGCGGACAAGGGGCTTTCCCAGAGGCTTCGTGAGCACAGCAAAGAGCCTGAGAAGCTCTGCCTCGAATGAGGCGGACAGGTGAGGACCAACTCAAAAAGTTGTCCTCTGGGGCTGGAGAGATGGCTCAGTGGTTAAGGCGCTCGCCTGCAAAGCTTAGGGGCTCATGTTCGACTCTCCAGATCCCACGCAAGCCAGTTGCACAAAGGTGAGGCAAGCACAAGGTCACACATGCCCACTAGGTGGCACAAGCGTCTGGAGTTCAATTGCAGTGCCTGAGGCTTTGGCCTACCCATTCATTCATTTTCTCTCTCCCTCCCCACCCCTCTCTCAAATAAAGGTTGAAGAGGCTGTCCTGTGACTACACGCGCACTGTGGCGTGTGTGCCTGCTCTCGCATGTTGACACGTGGAGCACGCACGCACGCACGCAGAAACGTACACGTAACTAACAGTAGGTTTTTAGACAAGATAATTCCGTGGTGGGGGCTGGGGATGGCTCAGTGGTTAAAAGGACCTGCTTGCAAAGCCTGATGTGATGGCTCAGATTCAATCCCACAGCACTCACGAAGCTAGCCACAAAAGGTGCCACATGCATCTGGTGCTCATTTGCAGTGGCAAGAGACCATAGCTCACCCATTTAAGTAAGTAAACATGTAATTTGGGTTTCTTTTTTGAAATTTAGATATTAAAAATATTCAAATATTTTTTTATTCATATTTATTGGACACACACACACCAGGGCCT
Organism: Jaculus jaculus; assembly: GCF_020740685.1. NCBI lineage: Eukaryota > Metazoa > Chordata > Mammalia > Rodentia > Dipodidae > Jaculus > Jaculus jaculus. The sequence continues at coordinate 59,624,346 of NC_059119.1, read as the reverse complement.
CCAGTGCTATTAATGAACTCCAGAAGCATACACCACTTTGCGCATCTGGCTTTATGTGGGTACTGGGGAATTCATCCTTGGGCCAGCAGGCTTTGCAAGCAAGCACCTTTAACCACTCAGCCGTTTGTGTGTCTCCCCCCCCCCCCTCTCTTTAAAGCAGGGTTTCATTATAGCCCCAGCTGACCTGAAACTCACTCTATATCCTTGGCTGGCCTCAAGTTCATGGTGATCTTACCTCAGCCTCCTGAGTGCTGTGTTTAAAGGCATGCACCACCACACCTTCTGTTTTAAAATTGGATTTTTAGGGACTGGAGAGATGGCTTAGTGGTTAAGATGGTTGCCTGCAAAACCTAAGGACCTAGGTTCGACTCCCTAAAACCCATATAAGCCAGATTAACAAGATGGTGCATGTGTCTAGAGTTCATTTGCAGTGGCTAGAGGCACTGGTGTGCCCATTCTCAGTCTCTCTCTCTAGTGTAAATAATGTTTTTATAAAGCTCTTCAGGCTGGGCATGGTGGCACATGCCTTTAATCCCAGCACTCGGGAGGATCGCTGTGAATTCAAGGCTACCCTGAGACTATGAAGTGAATTCTAGGTCAGCCTGGGCTACAGTAAGACTCTACCTTGAAAAACAAAACAAAATGCTCTTTAGCAAAAAGTAATTTCTTTCCTCTGGAAGTATTGAATGCTCAGATTGTAAGCAAATGCCAATGTAATTGTGACCAAGTTGTGTTCTTCAAAACCCAGTTGTCTGGTAACACTTGGGAGTTACAGTGTTTTGCAGGTTGAAATGAAACCACTTCTACTCATGAGTCACCCTCAGGTTTAAATGAGATACTTCAGTAGGAAAATATATGCCAAGTCTATGATAAAATGAGAATTTTAGCACTAAACAATAGGAACTACATCAAGTAAAGATAAACCAGTTATTACTAGACATTCCTAGTATCAGAACAGTGGGTTCCTTTGCTCTTTGGTCCTAGTGTGTGTGTGTGTGTGTGCGTGCGTGTGTGTACGTGCATGCATGAGCATGGTTGTGGAGGCCGCAGAGGAGGACATAGCGTGACCTCTGTTGTTCGGTCTGCTCTATTTCCTGAGACCGTCTCTCGCTGAAGCTGGGGCTGTCCGTTTCTTGGTTAGACGGCCTCCCCAGTAGCCCTCTTCTCCCTGCTCCCCCACCTCTGGCTCTGCGGTCACAGGCTCGCACTGCCATGCCCTGCTTGTCACACGGGGGCTGAGGGTCCAACTCCGTCCTCGTGCTTGGGCAGGTTATTAGTTACTTCCTCATTGCCGAGACCAAATACCTGACAAGAAAGCAACAACTTAGAGGGGCTTATTTCGGCTGGCAGGACGTTATCATGGGGAAGGCAAGGCAGCCAGCGTTGGAGGGGCCTCCTGGTCACGTGGTCCGCAGTGGTGAGGCGGGGTGAGCACGGGTGCTCAGCTGCGCTCCTTTCCATGCGGGTTAGCGCCCTGCCCCACAGAGCCCTGCCACTGCAGCCAAGTTGGGTCTCACCACCTCAGTTAACCTGATCAAGGTAATCCTTCGTGAGCATGCCCAGAGGCCCATTTCCTAAGTGACTCCAGGTCCTGTCAGGTTGACAGTATAAGCCATCTCAGGAAGCAAGGGATCTTACCTGCTGAGCCATCTCCCCAGCGCAGTTCCACATTCTTCATAAGTTTTAACAAATCTCCAGTTGCTGCTGGTGTGGATAGGCCATAGCTGTCTTCTCTTCCTTCTGGAGACTGAGGTGTAGCTTTCGGTCACCTCCTGTGAGATTGTGGGCAGACCCTCTGGAAAAAAAGTTCCGTAAAGACTGTACATTCGATTAGCCCCTCTAGAGCCGAGATTCACAAGGCCAGTGAAGTGGAGGAGGAGATGGGCAGTCCACTTGGGGAGCCCCCTCCTGGGCCTGGCAGAGTGCCCAAGACAGTGAACCCAAGGAGTAAGTAATGAGCAAGGCGCACCCGGCGGCTAGCAGTGCAGAGCACGGTAAGTGGTGGCCTTCAGGGGCAAGTGGGCGCCTGCCGAGCAGCGGCACATCTGTAAAGGTGTCGCGGGAACCGAGTCACACCTGAGAACAGTTGACACGCAGCCAGGTGTGAGTGCCGTTCAGAGGACAAGTGGCTGAGCAGTCCCGGCGTCACAGAAGCACGCCTCCTGGTCTGCACAACGAGAACGTTCTTGAATGTACAAAGCGGAGAGTCACCGTGAGAGGGGGCACATTTGTAGCCCCAGCATTTGGGAGGCTGAGGCGGCAGGAATTTTTGAGTTGTAGGCCGGGCTGGGTTGTACCGAAAGTACCAGGCCAGAGAGATACATAGCAAAACCCTGTCCAAAAATAAATAACTAGAAAACCAGGAAGAGAGAGAGCTGTGTGGGGCAGACTCCTGGACGAATGTTCCCACAGTAGAAGTTCTGAAGGGTGACAAGTAGCTGAAGACCCCGGTCCACCAGTGGCCCCTGTCACCCAGCTCTCAGGGCCCGAAGGACAGAGCTCCTTTGAGTGTACCAGCATCGTTGAGCTTTTCCATGAAATGCTTTAAGTGTCCAGACAGCAGGGCTCACAGTCAGAGCAGATGACCTTAAAACCCAAGCAGCTGCATTCCTGCAGGACTGTGAGCCTGGGCCGAGCAGCAGCCTGGGCCGAGAAGCGCGCATCCCTCCGCTTGCTCGGGGCCGCAAAGCAGTGGCCGCCAGTCTGCGGTCACGTAGCGTGGGCGGAGACTCACCACCGTCACCCAGCAGTCAGGGCAGCGCTGTGCATAATGAGGAAGAAAAATATATTTTCAAAACACACATGCTTCTGCCAAAATGGTACATGTCTCCCCTTCTCTAACTTGGTTCCTTCGATTGCTCAGAATGTATTCCAGTTGTAATTTATGACATCTATGTCTGTTGAGGTCCGAGTGTTGCGTTTTCTTGAGCTTTAAAAATAAATCGGTTTTAGTGGGGGAAATTGAACCTACATGATACTGTTAGGCATGTGAACACAAGCACATAGCTGAGAAAGTAAAAAATCACCGTTTCTATGGTAACTTCTAACTTCTCATGTCACACACATTACTGAAGAAACGCATTTGCCAAGTCTGCCTAGTGATCAAATGGCTCTGCAGGCATACCAGCCAGGGCAGGCTTGTGCTCCTCCTCTGCAAGGTCTTCCCCAGTAAACCTAGCTCTGCTCCTCCAAGTAGCCCTGGGCAGGAAGCTACTGTCCTTCCCTGCGGTGCGGTAACCTCTGGGTCTGCAGCGTCTTTGTGGTGGAAGTTAGCCTGCAGGTGACTGACGCCATTTCCTGCCTTTCTCCTTTGCAGATATATGTTGGGTAAAGGAGGAAAACGGAAGTTTGATGAGCATGAAGATGGGCTGGAAGGCAAAGTTGTGTCCCCCTCCGATGGTCCATCCAGGGTGTCCTACACCTTACAGCGCCAGACTATCTTCAACATTTCCCTTATGAAATTGTATAACCACAGGCCCCTGACCGAGCCCAGCTTACAGAAGACCGTTTTAATTAACAACATGTTGAGGCGAATCCAGGAGGAACTCAAGCAGGAAGGCAGCCTGAGGCCTGTGTTCACCCCCTCCTCCCAGCCCAGCAGCTCAGTGAGTGACAGCTACCGGGAGGCCCCACCGGCTTTCGGCCACCTGGCTCCCACTCACCCCTGCGACCTTGGAAGCACTACGCCCCTGGAGGCCTGCCTCACCCCAGCCTCCTTGCTGGAGGACGACAATGACACGTTTTGCACTTCGCAGCCTGCAGCTCCTACCAGAGTCTCCCCTGCGGCCCTGCCCCCGGACAAGGACAGCTTCTCCTCTGCCCTGGACGACATTGAGGAGCTCTGCCCCACATCTACCTCCACCGCGGCCGCCAGCGCAGCGCCCGACAGCTCCAAAGAGCCCTCCGGCGGCATCAGCGGCCAGAAAGCTGAGGGGCCCCAGGAGGGCCGCCCAGATGACTCGAGACTCATCGACTCTCTGCCTGGGAATTTTGAAATAACGACATCCACGGGTTTCCTGACAGACTTGACCCTGGATGACATCCTGTTTGCCGACATTGACACGTCCATGTATGATTTTGACCCCTGCACATCTGCGTCAGGGACAGCCTCCAAAATGGCCCCTGTGTCGGCCGACGACCTCCTCAAGACTCTGGCTCCTTATAGCAGTCAGCCTGCCACCCCGAGTCAACCTTTCAAAATGGACCTCACCGAGCTAGACCACATCATGGAGGTGCTCGTCGGGTCCTGAGGCCTGCGCGGGGCCGTGACGGCTGGGCGCGCTGTGCATGCACCCTTGCTTGCCTTTTTCAGAGACCGAGAACATTTTACAAAAGGATCACACTAGTTTTTGCTGTGAGCAGAGTTGGAGTGCCTTCATCCAAGTATGACCACTTTTAACACCCTATTCGGAGTGGCTCCTGGTATAGGAAAGAGTTCGTTTGAAGACAAGGTTGCTGGTGTTGGAGACAGACAGAGACCGTGCAAGTGAAGCACAAGGGTTATGTTGGGAAAGCTGTAAATCGCATGTGCATATTTGTCTATTTTTTCTATAAGTTTTATTGCAAGAGGTAAAAAAGAAAATATATATATATATATATTATTTAGATAATCTCAGTACTTTTTCTGGCAATTTCGCCCTGTATAGGTTGACTTGGCGATTCAGCCTTTTTAGAGGCATTAACTCCTCCTCGTAAGTGCTACATTTACATGGCTGTTTAGAAAACTGCTGCCCAAATTTATTTTATATTTTTGTACAGATTCTGCAGTTTATGATATTGTTTTTCTAAAAACAAATGCTGTTTATACCTATGAGATAGCTATTTTGATAGGATTTGCTCACATAGTTCCTGCAAACTTAAGACGTACAAGTTGCACTTGTACTTTTATAGAGTTGTAATGTTTTATATGTGTATGGTGCAAGAGAAAATTGTATCAAATCAATCTGCAGTTGATGTCCCCAAACACACACACACATACACACACACACACACACACACACACACACACAGTGCTTTAAGAAAGGGCCAAGTGATACCACACCTGAATTTCACAAGCACTGGGTGCTGGCAGTGTCTCCTGCCAGCACCCAGACTTCCAAAGCCAGAGTACTGTCTGCTCATCAGACTTGCGTTTAACAGTTGGTAGGAATTCGGTTTAAGTAATGGTCTCCTTACCTCCCTCTTTTGAGCAAAGGCTTTTGTCTTACTTAAAAGTATATTTATGCCAAGTTTGCTCTTTTAATTGTTTTTATTTTTTAGATGAAAAAATCTTTCCCTTTTTGGCATAAATTTTATCATGAGCCTACAATTTTACATAACAGCAAAATTTTATGAAAAGCAAGCGACCTCTTCTTGAAGTGAGTCCTCTTGCGGTGCTTAGGGCTCAGGAAGAAGAAATTCTCCCCAGAACGCAGCAATCATGTTGCTGACTTGCCTTTTCCGGTGTCCCTTGCCTAGAGCTTTTGTTCCCTCTGTTGCTAAGAGCTGCACATGCCATCTTTATGATCACCACAGTCAGCCAGGGCGCACCCTTGCAACATCTGTGACTCTGGAACCTTGGGTCTGTCACTTTACGTCATGGGGTGCGGTCTGGTTGCTTTCTTGAATCAACTGCTCATCTAACTATACATTACATGGCTGAAATACTCAAATACATCGACAGGAACTTCTATGCATGTTTCTGCCCCCCCCCTCCAATCCCTTAAGAAGTAGCTTTTTGTTCCCGGTGACAGCGCTTAGTGTCCAGGTGTCCCCCGGTGTCTCGTGCCCCTCGCCCGGTCTCAGCCTTTCTGTCTGAGTTCTCCTTCCTCACGGTGGCACTTCAGCCGTCAGGTTACAACCACATTGTTACGCAGCTGGCTTCTTTAGGAATAATTTTTATATTTATTTAAAAATGTTTAAATTATGCGATTTTTGTCTTTGTTGTTTTGTTTGTTGTTGTCATACGTCAGCATTCAATCACCAGTTCTGCTCACTTCTTGCCATCGATAAAATTGGGTCTTTCTGGCCAATTAGAAAAGCAACTTTATGAATGGCACTTTAAACAAGCCATAGTTTTATTTTTATAGTGCTCGTGGTAAAGCAGATATGTTTGTGATGAAGGAACTGCTCGTCTAAGTAAAAGATTTGTGTATGACATGATGAAATCTTTCTGCATCCTAATTCCTCCCCCCCCCCCCACTTAAATGTGTTCTAAAAACTAACACGAACTTGGCACAACAGTGAGAAACTGATCAAAATTACTCCATCTTCTCTGAGCACCCTAGCTCAGACACCTGCCACCGGTGTTACTTCCTTTACGACAGGGACCGTTGGTGACGGTGAGGATGGCTTCTGCTTCCAGGTGCGACCGCACTGTGCCTGTCCACTTAAGAGCTTCCCTTCTCGTAGAGAACTTGCCTGCCCCCACTGTAGGGCGGGAGGGCCGTGTGCATCTACGTACACGCGCGTGCACAGTAGTGCCGGGTGTTCAGACAACGGCAGTGGGAAGCATTGTTTGCCATTGTTAAAAACTGATTTACAGTAACTTAGAACAACTGTACTTCTGTTGGATTAGCAAGTCTTGTGTTTAAACAAATCCCGTATGTTGGGCAAGAGTTCAAATAAGCACAGAAGAGTATTGCCAAACTCGGTTCTCTGGCTCTAGCACATGCGTAAGGCCGGGCTCTGCAAACCAACCTAACCCCCCAGCAGCAGCCGGCAAGTGCTTTGTAACTCTCAGTCCTCGCTGTGAATTCTTGTTGCTCGAAGCCTAACCAGACGGACATGGGAAACCCGTGGCCTGTTTTCAGAGAGCGCCAAGCCATCAGGAGCGCGGACCGTCATTGCGACCTGTTTATCTTAGGTGCCATCCCGTCAGGGGGGGCAGGAGCCGGCGCGGGGTCCCCCAGTTTCCAGTTTGAGTGTGGAGTGGGTTTCCACTGCTGGCAGCAGAGCCTCACCTTTACCAAGGTGGTATCCAGAGCCAGGCAGACAGCTCGAGGTGCCTTTCATGAGAAGGGCATGCCAGGCAGGTCTGCGCTGGGAGGGAGTTACTGACAGTGAGGTGCAATGAAGTGACAAGGTGAGAGCAGAACCCTAAAAGCTTTGAATTTGAAGTGATGTTTCCCCATAAGTTATTTATTCCTTTTTTTCTGTGTAAATATATTTATTTTACTGTGGAGCTCTAACATCAACTGGGTGGTAACATGCAGAATGTATGGTAGGAATGTATTTCTTGTAGGAATGTAAATCTGTATGAAAAGGGGGTCCAAGCCAGACCTCCCCCCATCTTCTCATTGAATGCACAGTCCACGTTCATTTTTACTCTTAATCTCAAATATGGGTCTATTTGAAATATGCAAAAGGTATGGACAAAGGAATGTTTTAATACCTCCAAATTTTTAAGAAAATCTAACATCAAAAGGGTTGATATTTTTAAATGTTTTCTTAGTAGCACTTTTGCTTGATGACAGAGGGCCAATCACACGGGCACCCACTTTTCATACCAAAGGGTGAGAAATGGCCACACCTCCCAAACCTACTGGGTGTCTTTATCAGCTGAGCTTTTGATTGCCATAGCCCCTTGGAGTGCCCCAGCTACCCTAAGGTCAATCAAGGAAACTTTTTTCATGAAATAAGCTCCAAAGAGCCAAAGTATCAACTTACAGATCATTTTTAAAGCTTAAATTTATTATTAACCCCCTTTGCGGTAAACAATGAATTAAGAATACCGCAAGGACAGCCTTCTTCAATGACAGATATTAAAAAAAAAAAAAAAGGAAAAAAGAGACTCTACTTTGTGCAGCGATTGTTATCTACTGTATATGAATTGTCTTAATTTCAAAACTTTGCTTTTAGAAATTGGATCTTTATACATTTTCTGAGGATACTGGGAAGAGCGTATCTGACTTGTCCGAGCTGTAAATGGTGAGCTCCCGGACCCGCCCCGCGCCCGGGCAGCGGGGTGTGGGGGCTCCTGCCTGTGTACACGTGCTCCCGATGCTTCCAAGAGTGAGTCTACGTGGTTCTTGAAAATAAGCCAGGATCAAATGCTCTTGCAGACAAAGCCAATCAAAATTGTGGACTTTTGGGGATACTAAGTTTGGAAGAAAAGTGTACAAACAAGATGTTGCAAAAAGATGTACATACATGTTTGGTGCATGGGTTTGTCAAAACAGAGGTGTGACCTTTCCCCACAGACCTGAGAGCTGTGCCTTTTCTATGCAATATTCCAGACGTCACATCGGAACCCAGAGGGCTGTGTTCAATGTAGGTTTGGGCTGTAATCTAAACTATTGGACAGATTAAATGTACATGAAAATGAGCAGTCTTTTGTAGTTTTATATTATACAATAAACCGTTCACAGATGACACGCGTTCGCAGTCCTCTCCTCTCTGGAGTCGAGTCAGCTCGCGTGTGACCGGCCCCTCTCCGCACGGCTCACGGAGGGGCTCTGCCCTGCCTTAGCTACCGGCCTTCCTGAACCGCCTTGCACTCTTGATTCTCCCCGGGCCTCTGGGACCCTTCTTGCCCTTTCTCTCACTCCTATGGCCCAGCGCTCTCCAGACATCACGATTTTTCCCAGGCCTCCACACAGTCTACGTTTTGCTTTCCTGAGGCGATCAGCCTTGCCACTCTCCAAGCTCTGGACTTGTGTGTGTACCCCCCCACCCCCCCCTTCAGTCTCACCCTCCTCCCAGGCAGGGATTGGCTGCCCACACAGGCGGCCGGTCTACCAGTTCCAGCTTCGTGTTTTTTTTGTTGTATTTTTGCCTGGTGGCCTCTGACATCTTCCTTTCCCTTACACTACTTCCGCACCAATGCATGCTCTCCGCCCGCCTTGTTTACCACCGTTGACCTGTGTCACCGGTCTTAATTACCATCTCTGATGCTAGTTCACATGGTAAAAACCCAGTGGCTCACATGATGCCTGCATATTCTCCAAGTGCCATTGATGACAGTGTCAACCCTGCTATGGTGTGCTGGGCGGGGGGGGGCTGGGAGGGGGCAAGTGCAGGTTGGGACACTTGGCAGCTGAAGGGCCAGAGGTGGATATGAAATAGCTGGGAAGGAGCCAGGCATGGTGACACACGCCTTTACTCCAGCATTCGGGGGCCAGAGGTAAGAGGATCCCCATGAATTTGGGCTACCCCGAGACCACATAGTGAATTCCAGGTCAGCCCAGGATTAGAGCGAGACCCGACCTTGGGGGAAAAAGCACAACAGGGAGGGTCTGAGGAAATTGGCCAGGGTAAGAGTGCTTGCTGTGTAAGCCCTGGAGCCTGATGCACCCTGACTTGATTCCCATCACTCATAAAAAGCTGGGCATGGCCACACACACCTGTACCCCAGGAAGCGGCCTGGAGAATTACTGAGGCTCGCTGATCAGCCCGTGTGACCTAAGATGGCAGCTCGGGATTCAGGGAGGGGCTGTCTCAGGAAAACAAGTGAACAAACTTACAGGAAAAGAGAACACTGGGGCGGTTTAGTGGTTAAGCACTTTGCCTTTAAAGCCTGAGGACCCCAGTTCCAGGCTCAATTCACCAGGACCCACGTAGCCAGATGCACAAGATGGCACATACATCTGGAGTTCATTTTCAGTGGCTTTAGGCCCTGGTGTGCCTATTCTCTTTCTCTGCCTATTGCTCTCAAATAAATAAATCATAGATTAAAAAAAAAAAAAGGACACTGAACATGCCGCTGTGGCCCCTGAGGCACACACGTCATGCACATCTGTATATATGTGTATGTACTACATACATGCAAAAAAAAAAGCGGGGGCTGGAGGGATGGCTTAGTGGTTAAGGTATGTGCCTGAAAAGCCAAAGGACCCATGTTCGATTCCCCAGGCCACACGTTAGCCAGATGCACAAGGGGGCGCACGCGTCTGGACTTTGTTTGCAGTGGCTGGAGACCCTGTCGCGCCCATTCACCCCCCCTTCTCTCTCTCAAATAAATAAAACATTAAAAGAATTTTTTTTTTAAAGTGGTCATGGTGGCTTACACCATCAATCCCAGCACTTGAGAGGCTGAGGTAGGAGGATCACGTGAATTTGAGGTCCGCCTGAGCTACACAGTGAGTTCCAGGTCAGCCTGAGCTAAAGTAAGACCCTGCCTCTAACAAAATAAAAAGAAGAGAGAAGCAAAGGAAACTGGGAAATGAGAACTACATTGAGACGGAGTGGAGGAAGGGCTATGGGTTGAGTTGTGTCACCCAAAGAGGTTAGGCTCCATCAGAATGTGTCTCAACAACAGGAAATTGGCAGAGGTAAACGAGTTAAAATGAAGTTCCTCGTTGAGGCCCTAATCCAGTATGAAGTCTGGACAGGGCCAGCCGTGCACTCAGAGAGAGGCCATGTGGGGCTGGGGCTGTGTAAGTCAAGAAGTGCCAGGGGGGTCAGGGAGGAAGCAAGCCCTGAGGAGCTCACCCTGCTCCTACCCTGACCTTGGACTTCCAGCCTCCGGAAAGGACCACAGGACAGGTGCGCAGGTGGCCCAGTGGAAACCTCTCAGGGTAGCTCAGAGCCATCCATGGTCTTGCGTAGAGTGGTTCGTACCAGCTTATGAGCATCTACATTTTAAGTGACTCACTTGGATAAGTCATTCAACTTCTGTGCTTACGAGGACAAGGCTAACCAGAGCCCCTTAAAGCCCTTTGAAAAGGTTGGCAGAGCTGGGCGTGGTGGCGCACGCCTTTAATCCCAGCACTTGGGAGGCAGAGGTGGGAGGATCATCGAGAGTTCGAGGCCACCCTGAGACTACATAGTTAATTCAAGGTCAGCCTGGACCAGAGTGAGACCCTACCTCGAAAAAAAAAAAAAGAAAGAAAGAAAAAAAAGAAAAGGTTGGCAGGACAATGAAAGCGCAAAGAGGGAATGTGTTGTTGAAAGTCTTGGCGTCTCGAGCTGGGCTTGGCATGTGGTAGAAGGAGGGAGATCACGTCCGCCCTGCAGAAAGAGAAACGGTGCTTGGCATCACCCTCCTCTGTTCCAGGGTTTCAGCCCGTGCTCACTTCCTGCCCCGTGCCCAGTTCCTGGCGCATGCCAGCACCTGGCCTGTGCCCTGGCTCGTACCCACTCCTGCTGCAGACGGACCTTTACTTCAAGGCCAAGCTCGAACGCCTGCCCACAAAACCACCTCTTCCTCTGGGCTCAACACTTCCCAGGTCCTTAGCAGGTCCCGCCCCGCCTAGCTTTAGATTGGCTGCACGATACTCTGTGACCCTCTGCAAGTCTTCTTCTTCTTCTACTTTATTTGTTTGAGAGAGAGATACACTGGCTATAACACCCATAAGCCAACCCCCAAGAATACACCACCTCCAGGAGGCATTAATTACCAAATCTCCATCAGCTGGGAACCTAGCATTCAGAACACCTGAGTTTATAGGGGACACCTGAATCAAACCACCACATTTGGCACCTGGACCCCATAAATTGACAACTATACATGATGTAAAATGCAATGCATTCATCCAACCTTAAAGGCCACCATATTTTTTATCAATCCCAATGATGTTCAAACATTCTCATGGTTCAAGGTCTTTTTTTTTTTTTTTTTTTGAGGTAGGGTCTCACTCTAGCCCAGGCTGACCTGGAACTCACTATGGAGTCTCAGAGTGGCCTCAAACTCATGGCATTCCTACCTCTGCCTCCTGAGTGCTGGGATTAAAGGTGCGCGCCACCACGCCTGGCTGTAGTTCAAGGTCTTTAACTAAGCCATAATACCAAAAAAAATCCTCCTCCAAAACCCATAATGGCACAGAATAAACATTCTTACTACAAAAGATGGCACTGAACATAGCAAAGAAATACTCAAGCAATACAAGATTTAAAACAACCAGGGAAAACATCAAACTCTGTAGCTCCAAATCCAACAACTCTAGTCAGTGACAAATCTCCAAATCCAATAATTCTAACCAGCAACAAGTTTCTGGAGTTTCATTTCCGGCCCTCCAGCTAGGCTACTCCAGTCCTGGAAAACTTCATCAGGGCCCAGCAGCTTTCCTTAGCAGCCATCTCATGGTCCCGGCATCTCCACTGGGTCTCCACTGCAACCCACGGTTCATCCTCACGGCTCCATTGGGTTTCCATGCAGGCATCCAGCAAACCTGCTTCACACTGCCCATGGCCATTTCCAAAACACAAGACCATGTTGAAAACTCAATGACCCTGTCTTTCCTGCATTTCTCATACTTCACAATACTAGGCAGGGTGCCAATTTGTTAATCCAGGGGGAAATAAAGCAGACTTTGAAGAACAGGACACTCCTTCAGTATTCAGGCCCCTTCAAAAGAGTCTACATTCTTCCTGTTGTCCCAACGCACATCAGCTGGCTCAATCTCCATGGGTATAATCTCTTAGACAATTGCAGGTGAATGGGCAGCAGATTCGGCCCAAAGATTTCAGTTTTTCTGTGCCATATCCTTCTGCTTACACCAGTCCATTTCTATACAATGCAACCCTGCACAAGTTCTCAGGACATGGGCATAACAGCAAGCCTCTCACACAAACTGCTTCTAGCCCAGTCCTGGCAAAGCTTTCTCGCCCTCATAAACCAAACTTCACAGTCCATAGTTATTACTGCATTCAGGTCTTTCTACTCTGATCATAATAAAGTCCATCAAGCTGTACTTACAGCACTGCAAGGCATTGCTTAGACCAAGGTTTCAAATCCTTCCACATTCCTCTTAAAAATCAGCTCCAGATACCAAAGCCACACAGTCAGATTTTAAGCAGCAATCCCACTCAGACGCTGGCAGCAACTTTACTATTGAGTCAGGTTCGCATAGCTGGCAGGAAACACCTCATCAAGAGCAGTTTTGGGGGGAAAATAAAGGTTTATTTTGGCTCCATGATGGCAGGAAAGACGATGGCATGAGCAGAGGGTGGACATCACCTCCTGGCCAACATCAGATGGACAACAGCAACAGGAGAGTGTACTCAACACTGGCAAGGGGACACTGGCTATAACACCCATAAACCCGCCCCCAATAATACACCACCTCCAGGAGGCATTGATTCCCAAATCTCCATCAGCTGGGCACCTGGTTTATGGGGAACACCTGAATCAAGCCCCCAAGCTGACTGAAGGCACACGTCTCTGGAAGGCCACACAGGAGGGACATCTGCAGAGGACTCAGGGCCTGTGAAAGGCCTCAGAGTTGGGTCATCTGCTCACAAGGGCCTGGTTCATGGTAATACAAACCAAGACGTCAAGAGGGGAGGTGACAATGGCGTGAGGCTACACAGTGTCCCTAGACATGGCATTCACGGCTCTGCAAGTGAGCCATCTGAGACAGCCTGTCCCGGGCCCCCTCACTCACAGCCTGTACCCTTTGGTGCTGTCTTGAACCAGTCCCTCAGACCATCACATGGAACGTTGGAGATTAAATGAGTACACTCATTTAATACACTGGTACACTGGAAAGCGTTTCGAACAGTTCTGGGACGCTTAGAAATTCCAGCCAACTGTGTTTCCTAGAACTCGGGAGGCCGAGGCCGTATTGCCGCATGTTCAAGGCCAATCTGGTTTACTTAGTGACATCCATGGCTTATAGCTAACATGACAAAGCTAAAACCCAGGTCGCTGTTGGGCTTGCGTTTTTTTTTTTTTTTTTTTTTAGGCTTTTTTAAAAATTTTTATTTACTTATTTGAGAGCGACAGACAGAGAGAAAGAGACAGAGAGAGAGAGAGAGAATCATCGGCACGCCAAGGCCTCCAGCCACTGCAAACGAACTCCAGACGCGTGCGCCTCCTTGTGCATCTGGCTAACGTGGGACCTGGGGAATCGAGCCTCGAACCGGGGTCCTTAGGCTTCACAGGCAAGCGCTTAACTGCTAAGCCATCTCTCCAGTCCAGGGCCTGCATTGTAAGTGGCGCTTCAGTGAAATGCTGGGGCACTGTAGCGCGGAGGGCTCGTTTGTAGGAGGCAGCATGCTTTTTCTAATACATGCTGTGTTCATGGTGGTCAGCTTATGTGACTCCGGAATCTGCATCCCCATTACCTCTTCCCTCTTGGCTTCTAATCCCTTTTTGTTTCTTTTGGAAGAGAATCATTGTTGCATTAGGAGGAATGGGTTACGGGGCTGGAGAGATGGCTTAGCAGTTAAGCACTTGCCTGTGAAGCCTAAGGACCCCGGTTCAAGGCTCAAGTCCCCAGGACCCACGTTAGCCAGATGCACAAAGGGGTGCACGCGTCTAGAGTTGGTTTGCATCTGAGTAAAGGCCCTGGCACGCCCATTCTCTGTGTCTCCGTCTGTCTGTCTCTTGCTCTGCTTACAAATACATAAAGATTTATGTATGTGCATACACACACACACACACACACACATATATGATTTTATTTATTTATTTATTTGAGAGAGAGAGAGAATGGGCGTACCAGGGCCTCCAGCCACCACAAACTACCTCCAGACATTCACGTCCCCTTGTACATCTGGCTTACTGGGTCCTGGAGAGTCGAACTGGGATCCTTTGGCTTTGCAGGCAGATGCCATAACCACTAAGCCATCTCTCCAACCCACGTAAAGATATTTTTATAAAAGGATGAGTGGGTTGCCGCCTATCAGCACCCACGTGGCCTGGGAAAGTGCTGATGTCTGTGAGAGCTCTTCCAGCAGCTGAGGCTAGCCCCTGCTTCACAGAGCTGGGGCTCTAGGCTCCGGAAAGTTCAGCAGCCTCCTGAAGTCATGCAGCTGGCAAGTGGCAGAGCTGGGATTGTATCCGGGGAGTCTCCTCTGCCCCCCTTCCTCCTCTGTTCCCCTTTGCTCCCTCTCCTCTTCTCCCCTTCCTTCCCCTTCCCTCTCTCACTCTCCTCTCTTTTCCCTCTCAAGTAAATGCTGTACCATTAAGTCATACCGTGCCACCAGTTCTATTTTTACTGTTTTTTTTTTTATTGTTGTTGTTTGGTTTTGAGAGAGAGAATGGGCCCGCCAGGACCTTCAGCCGCTGCGAACGAACTCCAAGTGCGCCCCCTTGTGTGCACGTGCAGCATTGCATGCTTGTGTCACTGTGTGTCTGGCTTATACGGGACTTAGAGATTCGAACAGGAGTTCCTGGGCTTCGCAGGCAAGCGCCTAAACCGCCAAGCCATCTCTCCAGCCCTTGTGTGTTTGTTTCTGAGGCAGTCTGTCATCCAAGCTGGCTTCAGACGTCTGGATTTTTAGGAGATCCTTCCATCTCTGTCTCCTGAGTAGCTGGGACCACAGGCTCTGCTACACAGTGCTCTCTCTTAGGACCTGTTTAATATAGTACACCTGTGTCCCCAGCGTGGAGGCTAAACAAGGTGAGGGGTCAGGCTGTTCTAACGTAAGCAGCGACCTCTGTTCTTAGTGGTGGTTGCGGGTCCCTCCAGCATTGCCCTAGGGAACAAAAGCTGGGAGATAGATGGTTAGTGGAGCCAGCCACGAGCCAGGGGTTGGGAAAGTTTTTCAGGGACCCAGGCTCCACAGACTAAGCCCTGGCTGTGTGACCAGTCACTTCCCTTCTCAGGGTCTGGAGGACAAAAAAAAGGCAGGATATGCCAGTCCTCTCTCGCTGAGGTTTGGAATCATAGTGTGAGGACGGAGGGGGTGGCTCCCACCCGCATCTCTGGGTGGTGGGGGTCCAGGATTTTACAAAAGCTGCTTAAGGGGACGTTCACTGCCCTAGGGTGCCAGCTTTCGAGGCCTCTGGGAGACAACACATGCTGGCATTGTCCTTGGAGCCAGGGAACCTCTTCAGTAGCAGCTGGCTGTCTCAGACCGCCCCCTCCCCACCAGCCTCTCAGGTCCCCTCCCCCAGGCTGGGCCAAGCTGTCAGCTGCTAGCAACGCCTATTGTTCAACAGTGACAAGAAGTGGCTGCAGAGCTCAGGCTGGAGAAAGGCTGGCGGGCTGTGGAATCTCTCAACACCCGCTCTCTGGTGCTGGCCCGCGGGCCTCCAGGAGAATAAACATGCAGCTCTCTCGCAGTTGGGGGTCAAGCATGCTTGTCTTTCTCTGGTCAAGCAGAGTGGAAAGGGTGTGTTAGCTGAGGAGACAGGGCCGCTGAGAAAAGACTCACCTGCATGGCCGAGGGTACTGCTGGGCAGCCGGACCCTGTGGCGTGGTGTCGCGTGGCGTGGCATGTTGCTCTTTGTGCGATGTCACCTGCCGGACTTGGAGAGGGTCAAGCAATGAGGACACTCTTGGACATGCGTGTATAGCTTGATCATGCACGCTGCTTCTCGGTTTCTTTGTTCTTGGGGCAATTCCAGAAGGGATAAGAGTGGGGAAGGCAGAGGCAGAGGGGCACACAAGCCCACCAAGTAAAGGACTTGGAGATGTTCAGAGAGACTGGAAATTTAACTGTGGGTTTTCTCTCTCTCGCGCTCTCTCTCTCTCTCTCCCTCTCTTTTGGTGTTTCGAGGTGGGGTTTTACTCTCTATAGAGCCCAGGCTGACTTGGATATAGTCTCAGGGTGGCCTTGAACTCACAGTGATCCTCCTACCTCTGCCTCCCAAGGACTGGAACTAAAGACATGAGCCACCATGCCCGGCTGGAAATTTAATTAGGAAAAGACCAACGTCCACACAAGCCATGAACAGAAGTCACACATTCTTTTGGAGTTTTCAACAAAAGTCAGGGAGCTAAAGTCATTGGGAGATTAGACTCTATCTTTTCTGTCCCTGGGAACCACCCTCCTCTTGCCCCAGACATGCCCAGTCAGCCTCAGTTGAGGGAATGGAAGTTTCCCAGCTATGTGGCGGCCACTGCCCACCTTCTCCATGGAGCTTTTATAGATAACCAGCCTAGGAGTCAGACAGACCCTTTGCTGGTCTGGACACCCCCATCTCATCTCTGTCCCTTTCTGCTTCTCAGTCACCCCCTTTCTTCAGGCCTGCATTCCTACTTGAAGTAAGCTTTGCTGCCACAGAGCACCGAGAATGACTAGGGACACTGGGTGACACTGGCTGCTTTACATGGCAAGGTCTTAGTTGGGGGGGCGGCTGGTCTTTGGGCCCTGATGGGGTGGAGTGGTTCCAGGACTTGGTTCATGGAGTGCTGAGGCCCACTGAGTCACAAGGATTCACTGAGGAGTGCTCAGAGCTGGAATGCACAAGGGCGCTACCCTCTGAGTGCCTGGCTTCCTCATGGGGAGCTGTCCAACTCCGTGGTTACTCGGTCCGTTGAGTAGAAGTTTTCCTCTTCTGTTTTCCAGGTCACTGTGAGCAAGCAACTCTTAAAAAACAACAACAACAACAAAAACGCTTTTAAGCAGGACGTGGTGGCGCACACCTTTACTCCCAGCACTCGGGAGGCAGAGATAGGAGGATCGCTGTGAGTCTGAGGCCACCCTGAGACTACATAGTGAATTCCAGGTCAGCCTGGGCCAGAGTGAGACCCTACCTCAAAAACAAACAAACAAACTTTTATTTGAGGGAGAGAGAATGCGAATGGACACGCTAGGACTTCCAGACACTGCAAACGAACTCCAGACGTGTGCGCCCCCTTGTGCATCTGGCTTACGTGGGTCCTGGGGAATTGAACCTGGGTCCTTTAGCTTTGCAGGCAAGCGCCTTAACCGCTAAGCCATCCTTCCAGCCCCTGAGCAACTCTTGACAGTATGCAACCGGGTGCGGCTGTGGAGGCCCATTCTAGGCACAGAGGCTGCCGTGCTGGGCTGGCGGGGCTGGTGAGTGGGTGTTAGGTCCTTGGGCAAGTGGGCTCTGTGGAGAAGCATTTACCAGCAGGACGGCAAAGCCCACGGCACCAGCAAGGAGCGCGGGCAGCAATCTTGAGTCACTTCTTCCGTATGATCTGCAGCAGGATGTATGTGGGTTGGGGATGCCTGGGACCCCAAATAAATATGATGATAAATAAGTAAGATCTGAGGGTGGAGGGCTCATCCTGCATGTAGGCAGCTAGCCCGTGGCTTTGTGTCCTGGTCCCAGCAAAGAAAACAGTTACGAGGCTGAAAAGGGGAGCTCCGCAGCCTGGTGAGGGAGAAAGTTCTCAATGACGTTAATCAGCAGTGGACCCCTCAAGCTTTATCGCTGGCTATGCAGGCCAAATGGACCAACTGGTGCCTACCAGCAGCCAGGGCTGGGGCCCTTGAGGAGGCACTTTCAGTCCTGGGCACGGGGCTGGGCCCTTTTTTTAAAAATTTTTTTTGTTTGTTTGTTTATTTATTTGAGAGCAACAGACACCGAAAGAAAGACAGATAGAGAGAGAGAATGGGCGCGCCAGGGCTTCCAGCCTCTGCAAACGAATTCCAGACGTGTGCGCCCCCTTGTGCATCTGGCTAACGTGGGACCTGGGGACCGAGCCTCGAACCGGCATCCTTAGGCTTCACAGACAAGCACTTAACAGCTAAACCATCTCTCCAGCCCACTGGGCCCTTTTGATCGCCCTCTCAGCGAGGCAAAAAGGGAAGATCCGAGACCCAGGAAGGTTAGGCAAGGTGGTACAGCAGTCAGCTTAGGGAGGGTGGCCTTGTGTGCCTGCGCTGGTCTTCCTTGCATCTTGGGGACACACTGCCCTCTTGTCCATGGGTCACAGTTTCCTTTGGAGGTCATCGTGGGGATGTCACCAAGTAGAAACCTTGGACATGATCCCTGCTGGCTCAAGCCCAGCTCAGTAGGGAATGAGAGAAGAGTTTCTGGTCCCGGTCGTGTGACCTGCCGAGCCCCTGCAACATGGTCACGGGGAAGCCGGCAGTCAAGAGAGGGCCTCACAGGACAGAGGAGCTGCCACCGGATCCTTGCGGTCCCAGAGGGGCCAGAGTGCAATCCTTCCTTCCCCTCCTTCTCTCTCTTCTTGCTCCCCTTCTTGGTTTTCTGATGTGTGTGTGTGTGTGTGTGTGTTAGACACCAACTCACACTGTAGCCCAAGCTAGTCTGGAACTCACAGTGATCCTCCAGCCTCAGCCTCTCGGGTGCTGGAATGATAGGCATAAACCACCATGCCCGGCTGTTTCTCACTGGCTTTCATTCAACTGATATTAGTGGCTCATCCAACTCAGCCTCCCACAGCAGTAGGCGGCTCCACCGCCCACTTAACACCAAATCCCTTAGAGTTGTCATTTTTGGGCTGGAGAGATGGCTTAGCAGTTAAGGCACATGCCTCTGAAACCTGAGGACCCAGGTTCGATTCTCCAAGTCCCACGTAAGCCAGATGCACGTGGTGGCACATCCATCTGGAGTTGGTTTTCAGGGGCTAGAGGCCCTGGTGTGCCCATTCTCTCTCTCTCTCTCTCTAGTAAATAAATAAATAAATAAATCTTTTTTTAAAAAAAAAGAAAGAATATCACTTTTGGAGCTGGCAAGATGGCAGCGCAGGCGACGGCGCCCCTGGGGGAGGTGAACGGCCGGGAGCATTCGTGGAGGAGCTGCGCACGCGGCGGTCGGCTCTGCGAGCTTGGAGAGCAAGCGGTGGCCTTGCGCCTGGGCCCGCTCTTCTCCCCGCTTCACGAGCGCAGTCGGGAGCAGATCACTGTGTGTGTCCAACCTGGAACGGCTGCTCCAAGCTGCGGAGCCAGTTCGCGTGGCCAGAAACCTCAGGGTTGACCTACAGAAGGGCCTGACTGACCGTGATGGTTCAGTAAAGATCCTCGTTCTGTCCCAGATCGGAAGAATGGTTGAGAATCCCGAGGCTGTTGCTGAGATTCTGAATAACGCTGGACATATTAAAACAGATTGTTCATTGCATTGGTGGAGAGAATCCATCTGTAACTGAAGGGGCTATCAAATCCCCGTCAAGGATCTCACTAACCCCAGCTGGACAGGAGGCTTTATTTGAAAGCAATAGGCTGGATGATTTGAAAAAATGTCATGAAAATAAATGGCATTTGTTCGATGCAGAGTGTATGAGCTGACTTTGAAGATCTTTTCCGTGTTATCAGAATCTTTCCACGAGAGGTTTGGTGACCCAGCTCCTAAGGGAGCTGACTGGTGAGGGTATGCTGCTCAGATCCACCTGTATAGAAATGGTGACGTCGCTGGCGTGTGCCCAGCATGGATGGCAATACCTCGCTCATGGAGTAATTCACCGAAGTTCCAATATGATTGTTGTAGGAGATTTGGGCCCTTTCTCTGGCTTCTATTTGCCAGGATTTGTGAAGATTTTTTTTTTGGGGGGGGGGGAACTTGGCTGTTATGGATAATCCTTAACAAATCTGTGTTTCTGGAAAGAGTGTTTGAAATGACCCTGATTGGTGTAGCTGTCGACGCTGATGGAATCCCAATGATGAAGGAAAAGGGGTTTTACAAAAAGCAGAAATGCGCTTTGAATGCCTGCTCATGAGAACAGGACGTGAAGCGAAGGCATCCACAGAGCTAAAGATGAGGTGTTTGGACGCAGTTTCACCTCTCCTGTATTTACCACCTGAGCAGCAGACTGATGACCTCTTGAGGATGACAGAATCCTGGTTTTCCTCTTTATCTCGGGACTCTCTGGAGCTCTTCCGTGGCATCAGTAACCACTCTTTCCCTGAACTCCACTGCGCTTCCTTAAAAGTGCTCACAATAGGTATTCTCGTCTCCACAGGTCCTTCTGGAACTGCCATTTCAGTACATGAGTACTTACAAAAATTAAAATAAATAAAATAAGATAAAAGAATATCATTTTTAGGGGGAAACTACCACTTTTGTCTGGCTAAATGGACGCATTATGCCTACCAAATTACTCTCTGAGTACTTACGTTCGTGCCCCTATATTAACGCCGCTCTCTTTTGGCTAGCGAAGCTTCTCTTTTCAGACAGCGGTGACCCCTGGAGTGACTCGCTGCTCACCAAAGCCAGAGGAGTGACAGTTGAGTGGTCAGCACTTAAGGAGACATCTCCGCCCCACCCTCCAAGGCCTGAGCCTTCCATTGTGGAAGAGGTGGAGGGAAGAAGGTAAGGAACCAAAGGAAGGGGGGGTGGGGAGTGCTCACAGTGCCTGACACAAAGTGTCCATGGCATCCATGACCTCACAGTGCCTGACACAAAGTGTCCATGGCACCCATGACCTCACAGTGCCTGACACTACCTACACAAGACCATCATAACAGGAGGAAAAGATGATGTCATCAAAATAGAAGAGCGCCTGGTTGAAATGAAGAAGGGATTCAGTGCAGGAGAGATTTGGGAGGGGGAAAAGGGTGGGTGGTGGGAGAGAATTATGATCGATGGTGTATTGGCTACATGGATGGAGGTTGGCAATGAGAAGTTAAAAAAAAAAAGAGTATCAATTTTACTTAGAATAAAGAATATTCAGCCGGGCGTGGTGGTGCACGCTTTTACCCCAGCACTTGGGAGGCAGAGGTAGGAGGATGGCCATGAGTTTGAGGCCACCCTGAGACTGCATAGTGAACTCCAGGTCAGCCTGAGCTGAAGTGAGAACCTACCTGGAAAAAAAATAGAAGAAAATGTTAGAAACTGTTACAGTGTTTTAGGACTATAAATGTACTGAACTCTGGGTCAGCCTGGGCTAGAGTGAGACCCTACCTCAAAAAACCAAAATAAAATAAAATAAAGAAACCCCGGGAGTATAATATTCAAAGTTACTTTGTCAGTGAATGGAAGGGTCTCCATACCTGCAGGTCAGGACTTTTAAACACGCTCAGCTCTATCACAGCAGTGTACCAAGCACAACATGAGGCATGGAAGGTCCCAGCGTCACATGATTTGGCACAAAAATCTCAAGACATTACCTATTGGGCAATTGTATTAGCAAATCTAAAGTTCTTGGGCTGGAGAGGTGGCTTAGCGGCTAGGACACTTGCCTGCAAAATCAAAGAACCCAGGTTCGATTCCCCAAGACCCACATAAGCCAAATGCACAAGGTGGCGCTGTGTCTGGAGTTTTTTTTTTTTTTTTTTTTTTTTGTAGTGGCTGGATGCTCTGGTGCACACATTCTCTCTCTCTCCCCTCAAATAAATAAATAAAAACAAAATAATTAAAGCCGGTGTGGTGGCACATGCCTTTAATCCCAGCACTTGGGAGGCAGAGGTAGGAGGATTGCCATGAGTTCAAGGACACCCTGACACTCCATAATGAATTCCAGGTCAGCCTGAGCTAGAGTGAGACCCTACCTCAAAAAAAAAAAAAAAAAAAAAATTAAAAGTTCTTTACTGCTGATGTTCATTTTAGCTCTATAATACATTCCAAAACATAGTCCTCCAAGTTTTTAAAAGTATTTTTTTTAAAATGTACCTCACGCTGGGCTTGGTGGCGCACCCTTTTAATCCCAGCCATCAGGAGGCAGAGGTAGGAGGATCACTGTGAGTTCGAGGCCACCCTGAGACTCCATAGTGAATTCCAGGTCAGCCTGGGCTAGAGTGAGACCCTACCTCGAAAAACCCAAAACAAACAAAGAAAAAAGTACCTCACAACAGAGGGAGAAGTTGTGCCTCGGCGGTATAACACATAGTGCACACGACACCCTGGGCGGGTCGCACGTCCCGTGCACAAGGAATAGAGGGTTCCTGTAGAGTCGCTTCCCTAATCTACCGCGTGTCTTCTGTGATTAACACTTTCCTCAGCACGTTGTTGATTACAGTTGATGAGCTGATACTGACTCATTATTTTCGCATCACACTTCAGTGCTGACGTAGCACGTTACATTCGATGGGGTGGTTGTTGTTTTGTTTCACTTTGAAACAGGGTCTGGTTGTAGCCCGGGCTGGCCTCGAACCCACGATTCTGCCTCTTCAGGAGATACACCACCAGCCTCATTCGGCAAAAGCCGTGGCACGTTTCCACCATTGCTGTGCCGTACAGAAGAGATTCAACACCCTGAAAGTTTCCCCACCCCACCACTAGAAGCCAGGAATTTCTAACCTTTTTACCGTCTGCATAGTCCGATCTTTTCCAGATGGCGTCTGCTACATGTTGTCTGATTTTATGCTGGTTTCCGTCACTTTTATGTTTTGTAGCCTGATGGTCTTTAGCCCTGAATAATGTGCCGTTATTTGTGCAGATTGAAGGTACACATTTGGTGTCACCGATTTGGATTTCAGCCGTTCTGACAACTGTGTGTAGTGGTACCTTCATATTGCTTTAATTTGCAACTTCTTTTTAAAAATATATTTATTTATTTGAGAGAGGGAAAGAGGCAGAGAAAGAGAGAGAGAGAGAGAGAGAGAGAGAATGGGCGCGCCAGAATTTCCAGCCACTGCAAACGAACTCCAGATGCATGGGCCCCCTTGTGCATCTGGTTTATGTTGGTCCTGGGGAATCAAACCGAGGTCCTTTGGCTTTGAAGGCAAGCACCTTAACTGCTAAGCCATCTCTCCAGCCCTTAATTGTTTTGTTTTTCAAGGTAGGTTCTCACTCTAGCTCAGGCTGACCTGGAAGTCTCTTTGGAGTCCAGGGTGGCCTACAACTCACAGCAATCCTCCTACCTCTGCCTCCCAAGTGCTGGGATTAAAGGCGTGTGCCACCATGCCCGGGTCTGTCTAGTATTTATTATTATTTGTTTGTTTGTTTGTTTGTTTGTTTGTTTGTTTGAGAGAGGGAAAGAGGGAGAGACAGAGAGAAATGGGAATTTGCAATTTCTTTCTTTCTTTTTTTTTTTTTTTGGTTTTTCGAGGTAGGGTCTCACTCTGGCTCAGGCTGACCTGGAATTCACTATGTAGTCTCAGGGTGGCCTCGAACTCTCGGAGATCCTCCTACCTCTGCCTCCCGAGTGCTGGGATTAAAGGCGTGCGCCACCACGCCCGGCTGCAATTTCTTAATGAAAGATTAAGTCGAGCACCTTCCACACATTTACTTGTCATCTGTATGTTTGTGGTGTTTGTTCAGATTTGTACCCACTTCTTGCATGTGTGTGTAAGAGTCTGTATGTCATTATGGTGTGTGGTGTATGGTATGTGATGTGTAATGTATGCAAGTGTGTGTGCAGATGCGTGTGCCCCGCCCGGGGCTGCCGTGGGCCTGTGAGCGCCCTTAGTTCTCTGATCTCTACCCCCGCTGTACTACAGCCACAGGTGGGCATGCCCAGGTTTGTTTTTTTTATTTTTTTGTTTTTGTGTTTTGTTTTTTCAAGGTAGGGTTTCACTCTAGCTCAGGCTGACCTGGAATTCACTATGGAGTCTCAGGTGGCCTCAAACTCACGGTGATCCTCCTACCTCTGCCTCCCGAGTGCTGGTATTAAAGGCGTGCACCATCACGCCCGGCAAATTTTGGGAATATTTTATTAGTATACTAGGATATTCCTTTTGATTTTATTTTTTCCTTCTAAATATTTATTAATTTATTATTTTTACTGACAACTTCCATAATTGTAAACAATATCCCTCCCCTGCTTTCCCCTTTGAAACTCCACTCTCCATCATATCCTCCCCCCCAATCAGTATCTTTCATTTTGATGTCATGATCTTTTCCTCCTATTATGATGGTCGTGTGTAGGTAGTGTCAGGCACTGTGAGGTCATGGATATCCAGGCCGTTTTGTGTCTGGAGGAGCACGTCGTAAGGAGTCCTACCCTTCCTTTGGCTCTTACATTCTTTCCACCACCTCTTCTACAATGGACCCTGAACCTGAAGGTGTGATAGAGATATTGCAGTACTGAGCACTCCTCTGTCACTTCCTGTCAGCAACATGGTGCCTTCTGAGTCATCCCAAGGTCACTGCCATCTGAAAAGAGAAGCTTCTCTACCAAAAGTGAGAGTAGCATTAATATATGGGTATGAACGTTAAGAGAAGTGCTTACTGGGCAGTTTGGTGAGCTTAGTATATACATTTAGCCAGACAGCAGCAGTCGTTACCCCCCTAGGGCTCATGACTACCCCTATTGTAGGTTTTCAGTATTAGGGATGTATTCCCTCCCATGGAGCAGGTCTCCAGTCAAATTAGAAGGTGGTTGGTTTCCCCCATATACTAGGGTATTTCTTATTTTGATGGTTGTGTAAATGATATTGTCTTTATAAGTTTCAAAACTTCCAATATTTCAAACAAGCACCTTTAACCGCAGAGCCATCTTCCCAGACCCGTTCCCAACATCTCAATATTATACATGCGCACCAGGGTGGCATGTTACTCTCCAGCTTTATTTTTCCTGCGGAACTGTCCGTTTCCTCCCTGGCCAGACCCCCCTCCAGCCTCACCTTTTCCCCGCGCTCCCACCTGTGGGGATGGCCTTGCTTTCCTGACCCGAGTCTACCTCTGCACGCTCCATCCTGCTGCAGAGCCTTCGCGTCTGCTCTTCTTCTCACTTCGAATTTCGTCTTAAATTGAACTCTGCTATGGTTTGAACCGTGTTCTGGATGTTTCCTCCCCAGCTAATGGGGCTGTGTTTGGAGGCTGAGGAACCTTTAAGAGTGAGGACCTTGCTGTCAGAGCGGGATCACTAGGGACGGGCCCTTGAGGCAGTGCCCCGATTCCCACCTAAGGCTCTCAGCTTTCTGGCCTGCCATGGTCCATGGTCTGAGAGTGTTTGATCAAACTCCCCACTGCTGGGAACGCCACTGCGCACCCCCCCCCCCATCATCGGCTGAAACCATGAGCTGAAATGAAGTTGTCTTCACTTCGGCCATTTCTGTCTGATAGTTTGGTCTTAGTGGCGTGAATATAATGCATATGAACACCAGGAAAGGTTAAATACCTGTGATAACGGGATTCTGCGCACTGCGTCTCACTGCGTCTCATCTCCGAGTCTCAGCTGAGAGGGCACGTCTCCAGAGCAGCCTCTGATCACCTCACCCAACTCACGCATGTTCTCTGAACCCAAAGCCTTGTTTCCCAATGCCAAAGAAAGAGCTGGGAAGACTCAACAGGACTTTGAGTGGATTTCATCGGTCATGCAGTGCTCACCGGTAGCTATCCTGGAAACAATGGACCTCCGCCTGTCCTCTAGTCGCAACAGTATTTATATGTACGTATAACAAAGGGAACCAGGGTCCCAGTGCTTGAGGCTACGTTAACTAACTTTAAAAAAAATTATTTACGTATTTATTTATTTAAGAGCAACAGACAGAGAGAGAAAGAGGCAGAGAGAGAGAGAATGGGCGCGCCGGGGCCTCCAGCCGCTGCAAACGAACTCCAGACGTGTGCGCCCCTTGTGTGTCTGGCTAACGTGGGTCCTGGGGAATCGAGCCTCGAACCGGGGTCCTTAGGCTTCACAGGCAAGCGCTTGACCGCTAAGCCATCTCTCCAACCCTTAACTAACTTTTTTTAAATTCAATTTTTAATTTTTTCTGATTTATTTATTTAGTAGACACAGAGAGAGGGAGAGAGAAAGAGGGAGAATGGGCACACCAGGGCCTCTAGCCACTGCAAACGAACTCCAGACACATGAGCCATCATGTGCATCTGGCTTACGTGGGACCTGGAGAATCAAACTAGGGTCCTTAGGCTTCACAGGCAAGCGCCTTAACTGCTGAGCCGTCTCTCCAGCCCTAAATGTAAGTTTTATTTATTTATTTGCACCTACATGTGCAGGCATACCAGCCACTGCAAATGAACACCAAGACACCTGTGCCACTTTTTGCAACCAGCTTATGTGGGTGGCTTGGGAATAGAACCTAGGCTGGCAGACTTTGTGAACAAGTGCCTTTAACCAGTAGGCTCTCTTCCCACTCCCTGTTTTGTTCTGAGGCAGGGTCTCACTCTAGCCCAGGCTGGCTTTGAACTCATAGCAGTCCTTTCTTAGCCTTCCAAGTGCTGCTGGGTGTACTGACTAACCTCTGATTGGGGTAGGGGGGCACTCTGCTTGTCTCCCAGACCTTCTTTCTCTGCCTCACTGTCTTCAGAGAAGGAAAATGGCCAGTTACCCTCCCCACACTGGCACTTCTCAACACCTGGAAGAACAACGTCCCCGCGACTGCCTGAGACCCTGGCGCCGGCGCGTCTCCCACAGCGCACATCACCCCGTCTTTTATTTTTCCGAGCCTTCGTCTTCGTTAGCAGCCATCTCTTGGGTTCATCTGCTCCCTAGTTTCTAACCTGCTTTTCCTCCTCTGGCTATTGAGGTGTCTCCCCAACGGCAGAGACTTTGTTTTGCTCTGCGGACCCCTCAGGACAGATGCGCTACAGAGCCAAGTATGTGGACCACATTAGGGGAGGGGAAGTACGCATTCCCGCCCTGAAATTGACTGTCATATTTCTGAACAGCTCTCTGGCTGGAAATAGAGCTCTATTTACCCGACACGGGAGTAGAGGAATGTGACATTTCTTCCCTAAGTGTTGAGATGAACTGTATCGTCTCCATGATCATGTGGTTAAACAGTAGCATGAGCCAGGCATGGTGGCACACACCTTTGATCATGGCAGAGGAAGGAGGATCTTCGTTGTGAGTTCAAGGCCAGCCTGGGGCTACACAGTGAGATCCAGGTCAGCCTGAGCTACAGTGAGACCTACCTCAAAAACACTGAAAACAATATAACACAAAACAAACAAACAAACAAACAAAAAACAGTAGCATAGATTGTTCAAGAAAAAGATTTTGTTGTTGTTTTGTTTTGATTTTTTTTTTGAGGTAGGGTTTCCATTCACTATGTAGTCTCAGGGTGGCCTCAAACTCACGTTGATCCTCCTATCTCTGCCTCCCGAGTGCTGGGATTAAAGGTGTGCGCCACCACGCCCGGCTCAGGAAAAAGATTTTGTGCGAGGCAGGGTGCACTGGGTAAAACTGGCTCTGTAATATACATTTGTTTCCTTGGCTACATGTCCTTCACCTTTTCAACAACTGGATATATTTCCTTACACCCGCAGGTTCCTCCAGGCCCAGCTCTGATCATTAGTGGATTCCTGTTACTTACTGTAAGGAAGCACTTGCCTCTGCTAAGCCACTGACTCCTCCTGGGGTCCCCTGAAAATGATGCCCTTCTTTGCCCACCCAATCCTGCTCATCCTTTTCAGTAAGATAAAGCACTGCCTCCACAGGAATCTTCCATGGTGAAGATTCAAATCTCAGTCTGGAGAGATGGCTTAGTGGTTAAGGTGCTTGCCTGCAAAGCCAAAGGATCCAGGTTTGATTCCCTAGGACCCACGTAAGCCAGATGCACAAGGGGGCGCATGAATCTGGAGTTCGTTTGCAGTTGCTGGAGGCCCTAGTGTGCCCCACTCTTTCTCCCTCTCCCTCTCTCTCCCCCTCTTTCTCTCAAATAAATAAATAAAAATAAAATATTTTTTTAAAGAAAATTCAAATCTCATGGCAGTGAGCAGTTGCTTTTGCCTGCCTCGCAGGGTTTCCCCGAAGATTTCTGGGGCCTGTGTCAATGCTCAGGCTTTGAAAGCTCAGGACTGAGTCGGGAAACGAGTTGGAAGGTGTATAAAGGCCGACCAAGCCAGGGAGAACCTTTGCAGGCACCATCAACATGGCTGGATCCTGAGGAGCACACAAGCTCAGAGAAGTTGGGTGTGGTGCCCTGAAGGGGAGCCCATGTCTCGGCCCCTCCTCCTCTCGGCTTCCTCCCACCCCTAGCTGTGGAGCCTGCTGGCTGGTTGCCTCGAGTAGCAGAACTTGCCCCTCCCAGGCTGCCTCACATCTGTGCCCAGACAAAGCCCACTATTAATCTCCCGGCTTTGTGTGAGTGTTTGGGTGTTGAATTCCACTTAGATCTGCCAGCTTTTGGAAGGGAGGTTGGAGGGGATTTAGCAAGGACAAAAAGGACCCCACTGAGGAGCAAGGGAGGGCAGGAGGGGGGAGCATTCACTCCTCCTCTGGTGGGGGCTCCTGGGAGCCCAACTCCAGCCACCGCCAAGCCAAGTGAGCGGGCGCCCAAATTCCCAGGGTCTTAGTCACAAAAAGGGGGCCCGCTCCTCAGAAGAAAAACACCAGCTGCGCTGACCTGCCCGAGGCCCACCTTCCCTTCACACGCTGCTTGGGGCCAAGGGAAGACCCCTTTGGCCTGTCCATTGCCCCTCTCACTGGAGAGCCCATTGCCCAGGGAGTCGGTAAACAACTGGGAGAAAAACAAGGATGGGAAGAAACCCCAGGGGCTCCGTCCAGATCAGGAAGGGGTGTCGAAGTCACCGGCAGCCCCGGTTAAGACAACAGCTGCTCTGGGCTGGCCCGGAGAAGTTCTTGGATCCCTGGTTTCAGTCAGAAGTTCAAAGTCCAGAGATTCCTGTCTACACATTCTAACTGGCTCAAGCAACAAACCCTCAGAATAGCCAGTGACAGCAGACAGTGCAGGTCAGTGTGTGTGTGTGTGTGTGTGTGTGTCTGTGTAAAACACCTACAGCTCTGAGACACTTAACCTTAACCAGGCACATGCTACTGACTTTGCTAGCTGACATAGCAGAAGCCTGATCTCGTAGATTGTTAGGCGAGTAGCCGGGCATGTAAGCACAGCACTGGTCTGTGATCTGCCCCTCCTACTATAAAATTTCATGTTAAAGGCTGGAGAGATGGCTTAGGGGTTAAGGCGCTTGCCTGCGAAGCCTAAGGGCCCATGTTCGACTCCCAGGTCCCACTTAAGCCAGACGCATAAGGTGAGGCAAGTGCAATGTCTCACATGCACACAAGGGGGCGCACACATCTGGAGTTCAATTGCTGTCTCATGCTCTCTCTCTCTCTCTCTCTCTGTGTGTGTGTATCTCTCACGCTCTTGCTCTCTCACATTAAAAAAAAAATGGCCAGTCTGTTGGGCTTACCTCAAAAAAAAATATTTTAAAAATGTGCCTCCCATCTACAGGTGTTTGCTTTCACAGCTCATGGAGTTGTCAAGTCATAACGAGTACAAGTGCTTTTTAGCTTGCTGAGGCCAAGGTCTGCATTAGCTGCTGGACAGCCGAGGCAATATGTTTGCCATCTCTTGCCGACACTCATATGGTGCTCCAAGAAGTTTCTGGGCAGACAGTTTCTGGGCATTAGTGCATTCGTGGAGGTTTTACTTTTCTTCTACCTTAACTAACTCTAGATAAGAGCAAACCAGTCATTTGTGCATCCATTCACCGCTGCCTCCTTCAGGAGGTGTGAAGAAGGGTCCTCTAAGGCTGAGGGGCTACTGTGGAAGAGGGGACAGAAAGAATGGAAGAGCCAAAGGAAGAGAGGAGTGATTTGGAATGCTGTCTTACAGACACAAAGTGGCCGAGGTATTCATGACTTCACGCTGGCTGACACTACCCACACAAGACCTGTGTAATATGAAGGGGAAGAAAATGGAGACATCAAACAGAAGAGGAATGGGGCTGGAGAGATGGCTCAGCGGTTAAGGCTTTTGCCTGAAAAGCCTAACAATCTGGATTCGATTCCCTAGTACCCACATAAAGCCAGATGCACAAAGTGACATGTGCATCTGGAGTTCATTTGCAGCAGCTGGAGGGTCTGGCATGCCCGTTCTCTCTGTCTGTTTCTCTTCTATTTCTCTCTGCTTGCAAATAAATAAATTAAAAAAAATTAAAACATGGAAGAGGGACTAGCTGGAAAGAATGAATTCAGTAGAGAGGTGATAGGGTAGGGGGATTCAAAGAAGGGGAGTGGGAGGTGACTATTATCAGAAAACATGTTGAATATGTAGGGAGGTTGTCAGTAGAAAGTTTTTGAGCTAGGTGTGGTGGCACATGCCTTTAATCCCAGCACTCAGAAGGTAGAGATAGGAGGATCACCATGAGTTTGAGGCCACAATGAAACTATGGAGTGAATTCCAGGTCAGCTGGGGCTAGAATGAGACCTTGCCTCAAACAAACAAACAAACAAACAAACAAACAGTTTTTTAAAAAGGTCTGGAGAGATGACTTAGTGGTCAAGGCGCTTGCCTGCAAAGCCAAAGGACCTAGGTTCGATTCTCCAGGACCCACGTTAGCCAGATGCACAAGGTGGCACATGCATCTGGAGCTCATTTGCAGTGGCCGGAGGCCCTGGCATGCCCACTCTCTCTCTCTCAAATAAATTTTTTTTAAAAAAATCACTTTTTAAAAAAGTTTTTAAAAAGAGGTGTGAAGGGCAAGGCTGGTTCCCCATGCTCTTCCAACACGTTTGTCTGCAGAGAAAGGAGTTTTGGTATCATGGAGCTCCAGCCTGCTGCTTGTCTTAGAAGACCCCTCTTAGCAGGACTGTGTGGGAGACCCCAGTCCCAGGGAGCCTGAGTCTGGAAGGTTGAGATGAGCAGGGGGGGATCAGCACTTTTGACTTCCAAATGGGACATTTTAGAAGACTGTATAGCCACTTTGGGGGTCCTAATTTTATCAAAGGGCATCTGCATGGCTGTTAAGTCATCCTCAGTGCATTGGAGACTCTGCCCTTGCCCCCGCCCAAGCCTCCCTCCCTCTGTACTCCAGAGCTGGGGGGCTTCCCACTGGGCGGATAGCAAGGGATTTGGAACTGGGCGTGGTGGTGCACACCTTTAATCCCAGCACTTCAGAAGGCAGAGGTAGGAGGATCGCTGTGAGTTCGAGGCCAGCCTGAGACTACAGAGTGAATTCCAGGTCAGCCTGGACCAGATATTATCTCACTGACTCTCAGAACTGACCATGAGCTCAGTATTGTGTATTCTTCTCATTTAGAAGTGGACGGTAGAAGCCTATAAGTCACATGGCTAAAACAAATAGAGCTGGAGCCAAACTTCAAAGATATAGGATCCCTCAGAGCCCTGGATTCTCCTCTTCTTCTTCCTCACCTCCCTCCTCCTCACAGTCCAGCAATGTGGAAAACTGGAGGAGAAGGAAAACATCAAGTCTATTAGCCAAAGGCGAGGTGCAGGAATGGGGACAGCTGACCCGTGGCTTGTGTGGGGATTCAGCGAACCGACCGTCCCCTTCCTGGAGAAAACACAGGGGAGGGCGGTAGCCACTGAGGAGACTCAAAACTCACCAAAGCAGAAAAAGAGGCTGCCGAGAACTCAACTCTAAACGAGCCATGCGCCGTGCGTGGTAGTGCACGCCTTTAATCCCAGCACCTGGGGGCAGAGGTAAGAGGATCACCATGAGTTCGTGAGTTCGAGGCCACCCTCAAACTACATAGTGAATTTCAGGTCAGCCTGAGCTAGAGTGAGACCCTGCCTCAAAAAAAAAACAACAACAAAAAAGAAATAAAATATAATAATAAATGAGCTATCCATCACACCCTGCAAGACTCTGGGAAGTACAGAAGTTGGAGCAGAAAGCAGGTAAGAGCTACGGGGTTGGAAGGCTACTGTGGGTCACTGTGGTAGTTTGAACAGATGTCCCCCAATAGATTTAGTTTTGTTAAAGCTTCTTGGGTTTCCAGCTGCTTGGCTGGCAGAGGTGTCACTGCGGGTGGATCCTAGGGCCCAGCCCTAGAGTGTGTTTGGAGAGGGATCTGAATTCCAGCCTGAAGGTATGCAGGGCGCTTGAGCTCTGCCTGGGGTTCTGGAGGGAGCTTGCTTTTGGCGCTGGTGACAGTGTTTCTCTCCGCGGGGACCTGTGAGAGGGGGCCGGCTTCTTCCGCCATTACCGAATTTGCCCTGGATCTGTAAGCTTCAATAAATCCCTTCTTCCTCCCATAAACTGTGTCTGGTCTGGAGGTCCATCCCGGCAATGTGAAGCTGTCTGCCACAGGCACTGTCCACCTGACCTCAACTGACCCATGGTGGTTACCAGTACCCCCATGAGACCAGCATGGTTCTGAGCCCATCAGCATCTTGACATGGAGGACTGAGGAGGACAGAAAAGAATGGAACAACAAAACAGAGGAAAAACTACCTATTAAAGGGTGGGTCCTCAGTGGAATGGGGATGGAGGAGAAGAGACAAAAACAAAAAAAAAACAACAACAAATAATAAAAGGATAGTGGGATGATAATAGGACCAGACTATAGTATGTTCATATATTGAAGTTTTCAATTAAAAAAATACAGGGCCAGGCATGGTGGCACATGCCTTTAATCCCAGCACTTGGGAGGCAGAAGTAGGAGGATCACCATGAGTTCAAAGCCACCCTAAGACTGCATAGTGAGTTCCAGGTCAGACTGGACTAGAGTGAGACCCTACCTCAAAAAACCACACTCACACACACACAAGAATAATAATAATACAGGGCTGAAGAGGTGGCTTAATGGTTAAAGCATTTGCCTATAAACCCTAAGGACCCAGGTTCAATTCTCCAGGTCCCACATAAACCAGATGCACATGGTGGGGTGGGGTTTGTGTCTGGAGTTCGTTTGCATTTGACAAAAGGCCCTGGTTTGCCCATTCTTTCTCTCTTTGAAATAAATAAATAAAAATAAAATATTTTAAAATATACAGTGCCAACTTTGCCCTGAAAAGTAAATTTTTTTTTAAATATTTGTTTTTGTTCATTTTTTTTTATTTATTTATTTGAGAGCGACAGACACAGAGAGAAAGACAGATAGAGGGAGAGAGAGAATGGGTGCCCCAGGGCTTCCAGCCTCTGCAAACGAACTCCAGACGCGTGCGCCCCCTTGTGCATCTGGCTAACGTGGGACCTGGGGAACCGAGCCTCGAACCGGGGTCCTTAGGCTTCACAGGCAAGCGCTTAACCACTAAGCCATCTCTCCAGCCCAAAAGTAAATTTTTTAAATCAAAATGACTTTGTTTTTCTTTTGATAAATCCAAATAAATATACTTAGGTAGGGTAAGGCTAGAAACCCAGAGAGACAAAAATATAAAACTTAGAATACTTGCCTTTGCTCTAGTCAGCCATGTTGACTGCTAAAATATTGCATATATTTTTGCAAGGTCTTCCTAAGTACAGATGCATGCACACTGTTTTTTAAATGTTAGTATTATCCACTATGTCATTCAGCAACTGTGTGGCAGTCTGTTCTATAACATATGATAATTCATTGAAGTGATCTCTTAATGTCTGATGTTTAGAAATTTCTAGCTCTTTGTCGCTGCTGTGGTGAACAGTTCTAGTTAAGCTCACGGCGTCCTTACCTGGAATCTTAGCATGAAATAATGGGTCAGGGGCAGAGGTAGGAGGGCTGCTGTGAGTTTGAGGTCACCCTGAGACTACATAGTGAATTTTAGGTCAGCCTGGGCTAGAGCTAGACCCTACCTCAAAAAAATTAAAAAAAAAAAAAAAAAACAGAATGTCAAGTGCTACATAAAGGCAAGACAATTACTTCTTGTATAAACTACGGTGGAATGTTTTCACATATTTTATGATCTATTGTGATAGGGAGAGATAAAGCCTATAGATTACAAGTGAATGAATTTATCAATGAAAAAAAAAAGGCCAGGTGTTGGTGGTGCATGTCTTTAATCCCGGCACTTGGGAGGCAGAGGTAGGAGGATCACTATCAGTTCGAGGCCACCCTGAGACTGCATAGTGAATTCCAGGTCAGCCTGAGCTAGAGTGAGACGCTATCTTGGAAAACCAAAAACCAAACAACCAAACAAACAAACAACCAGGTGTGGTGGCCCGTGCCTTCAATTCCAGCACTGGGAAGCAGAGGTAGGAGGGTCACTGTGAGTTCGAGGCCTCCCTGAGACTACATAGTGAATTTCAGGAAAAGAAAAAGAAAAGAAAGAGAAGAAAAGAAAAAAAAAAAAAGGTGAGTGTGCCCGATTGACTTCTGAAAAGATTATAGCCACTTGGTCTCATAGTAGTGTTTAAAACTTACATTCCTCCCTTAATCATCCCCACACATAAACATGCCCTTGCTCTTCCTGGGAATATTCCTCCGTTAGGAAAAAAAAAAAAAAAAAAAAAAGGCCAACAATTTGATACATGCAATGGTATCTCGTTATTGTTTTATTTAGCATCCTTTAATTATTCATGGGGTCAACGGGTTTTCCTGTGCCTATGCGCCTTTTCTGTTTTGTCTTTGTGGATGGCAGGCATGTCTTCTGTCCATTTTTCTACTGGGTGTCTTATTTCAGACAAGTAATTCTCAGCTGTGTCACAACCACTTGGAAGACATTGAAAGGCAGGAAAGGAAGGAAGGAACGGAGGAGAAGGGTCTCCCTGCAGGATAACTATCTGAGGATCCCAGGCACTAGTAGTTTGTGAAGGGTTCCTGTGTTTGTAGCTGGAGCCATAGTTGAGGCCATTGTTATAAATTCGATTTCTCCCACGGTCTGGCTTCCAGCATTTTCATTAAAGCACTTATTCTCAGCCAGCTGTGGCGCACGCCTTTAATCCCAGCACTTGGGAGGCAGAGGTAGGAGGATCGCTGTGAGTTCAAGGCCACCCTGAGACTACATGGTGAATTCCAGGTCAGCTTGGGCTAGAGTGAGACCCTACCTCAAAAAGCCAAAAATAAAAATAAAAAAGTTTTCTGAAAACTGGGCAGCAGGGTTACAGAGCAACGCAGCACCTGCCTCACTCATTCAGGAAGTTTGTTTGCAGAGGCTGGAGGCCCTGGCGCGCCCATTCTCTCTCCCTGTTTCTGCCCCCCCCCCCATCGCTCTCAAATAAATAAATAAAAATAAACAAACAAAAAAATTGTAGCCAGAAAAAGTATCCTTGGGTTTAACATTTTTCCACGCCTCTAGTAGTTTCTCCCTGTGAAATGGGGCTAACCTCTGGTGAGCTATAGACCAGCAAATTCAAATGTCTTCCTAGCCTCTCCCATAGGCGTTCATACAGCACGTGAACGACTTTGATGAGCCATGGCCTCCTGCAGAAGGCGGTGTGCGGAGCCCACAGGACTCCTTGGAGGCCATAGGCAATAGAGGCAGAATGCTGTAAACAGCTCAGGATTTTAATATAAACAGAAGCTGAGTGGATCGATCCTTTGAGGAAATGTGTGTCAACTTCCACATCACTCCCGGTCACGGGTGGGGAAACCCCATTTCTATTGCGAGGCCGGGGGGCTGCTGTCAGTTATCAGCAAGGCACCCAGCTATGTGAGTGAACAGAGGAGGCATCCCCTAGCCCCAAGGGGCTCAGTCTACCCCTGCAGACCGTGCTGGAGCCAGAGCAGGGGTGTGGGGAGTCCCCGAGAAGTGACCAGCAGGCCAGAGGCAAGGAGAAGGATCTGGAGGGCTGATTGCATTTCTTTTATTTATTTATTTACCTTATTTATTAGTTCTTCAAGGTAGGATCTCACTCTGGCCCAGGCTGACTGGAATTCACCATACAGTCTCTGGGTGGCCTCGAACTCACGGTGATCCTCCTACCTCTGCCTCCCGAGGGCTGGGATTAAAGGCTGTGCCACCACGCCCGGCTGTGATGTGAGGGTGCTGGGCCAGGACCACTCCCAGGGGCACTGGCTGGGGAGGACTGGTCAGGGAAGAGGCGGCAGTTACCTTCTTCCTCCCGGGAGGCTGACCGGGTCCCCGCCTTGCAAACCCTTCTCCAGAGGACCCTCGCCACCCACCTTGCAGCCCTCGACAGGGTTGGGTGGGGGATGGTTTCTGAGGTTCCTTCCAGCTCCAAGGGGCTTGAACATTTTTTTTTCTTGAGGTAGGATCTCACTCTACTCCAGGATGATCTGGAATTCACTATGTAGTCTCAGGGTGGTCTCGAACTCATGATGATCCTCCTACCTCTGCCTCCCGAGTGCTGGGATTAAAGATGTGTGCTGCCACGCCTGGCCCAAGCTGATTCTTTTAAATTTATTTATTTGTTTTTATTTATTTGA
Organism: Jaculus jaculus; assembly: GCF_020740685.1. Lineage (NCBI taxonomy): Eukaryota > Metazoa > Chordata > Mammalia > Rodentia > Dipodidae > Jaculus > Jaculus jaculus. The sequence goes on along the minus strand of NC_059119.1, from coordinate 59,587,966 downwards.
GAGTGACAGACACAGAGAGAAAGACAGGTAGAGGGAGAGAGAGAGAATGGGTGTGCCAGGGCTTCCAGCCTCTGCAAATGAACTCCAGACGCGTGCGCCCCCTTGTGCATCTGGCTAATGTGGGTCCTGGGGAACCGAGCCTCGAACCGGGGTCCTTAGGCTTCACAGGCAAGCACTTAACCGCTACACCATCTCTCCAGCCCTAAATTTATTTTTTATTGACAACTTCCATAATTATCGACGATAACCCATGGTCATTCCCTCCCTCCCCCACTTTCCCCTTAGCAACCTCACTCTCCATCACATCCCCTCCCCCTCTCAATCAGTCTCTCTTTGACTTTGATGTCATCATCTTTGCCTCCTATTATGATGCTCTTATGTAGGTAGTGTCAGGCACTGAGAGTTTCTTTTTTAATCTGTACTGTTTTACAATTAATGACTTTTAATAAACTCTTTCGGGGTTAAAGCATTCAAGAGGCTCACCAGCGCAGTGTTTGTCTTTTTTTGTAATATTTTTCTTTTTCCTGAGGAACTCCTGCTTGATGCAGGTATTTCCACATCTGCCTTCTAGTGATCTGAACAGACTCTTTATCTGCTTTGCCCACTTTTTCTCCCCTATTGATTGCCTCACCACTTTATGACCCCAATTCACATGCTAGCCCAGTCACTCATGCTCCAGCATGGGGCTCAGCAAAGCCACAAAAGCCCAGGCTGACCTGGAACTCACTCCAGTCCCAGGCCCGCCTAGAACTCACAGCGATCTTACCTCAGCCTCTCAAGGGCTGAGATTAAAGGTATGTGCCCCCACACCCAACTTATTTTGGTATTTTTATTTATGTATTTGTGTGTGTGTGTGTGTGTGTAACAACAGTGTCTTTTGCCCCTGCGAACAAACTCCAGATGCTTTGCTAGAAAAGGCTTTGAAAGCAATTTCCTTTAACAACTGAGCCACCTCCCCAGCCCCTACTGATGCAGGGTTTTGGGTTCAGGGGAGAATTAAATTCCTCAAGGATGCAGGAGATCGCAGGTTCATGGACCCCAACTTTTGGGTCCTGTAGTCCAAGTTAGCAAAGAATTGAAAATGCAGAGTCAGAGAAGGTAAATTATAAATCATGAGGTTTATTTCAGGGAGCGTTAGGGAAGCCCAAGTCAAAGATGGTCTCCCCCCCACCCCCCCCCAGCCTGGCTAGAAACGGGGAGAGGGATGGAGAAAACATCCTTCGCAAAGTGCAGATCTCCAGGGACGAAGCCTCTGGGGAAGGGGCTCACACGCAAGCACTCAGAATTTAAAGAGAGGTTTCACGTGTAACCAAGCGCCTCCAAGCAAGGCGGAAAAGCAGCCAGACAAGAATAAAAACAGCTGGGTGTGGTGGCGCACACCTTTAATCCCAGGCAGAGAGGTGGGAGGATCACTGTGAGTTCGAGGCCACCCTGAGACTGCATAGTGAATTCCAGGTTAGCCTGGGCTAGAATGAGACCCTACCTGGAAAAATAAAATTAAAAAAAAATATACACACACACCAAAAAACAACAACAACAAAAAAAAACAACCCTCCTCCTCCCAAGCCAGCCTGGGAAGAAAAAGAGACTAGAGAGACTTATGCACGTGTGTCAGGAAGGATCCAGAGGGAGAAGCCACCCGGTGAGACTCCTCAGTGACCCGATCGGCCGGGGTGACTCGTCTCCCAGGCGGGGCCTTGAAGAAGCAGGAAATGCTGCCGGCAGCCATCTTGACTGGCACTGGGTCAGACTTGGGTTCTAGTCCTGCCAGGACAGGCCAGGGGCATCTCCTTGGGCCTCTCTCTGTTCCTGGATGATTTGCCTATTCAAAGCTATCAGGCTCCTAGCCTCCACTGCTTGCCGTCCCACCTTACATACTGATCCCTGATCCCATGATAGGAGGCAGCTAGAGCTCAAGCTCTGGCCAGCGATCTGCTTCCTGCTTTTCCCCTGGAAGCAACACTCAGGCCATACCAGTGGTCCTCAAAGGTTCAAGATTACACACACATACAGATAAAATTTTAAAATATTCTCAAATGCCTTAACTGCTAAGCCATCCCTCCAGCCCATATATTTTATTTTAGAGAGAGAGAGAATTGGCACTCCATGGTCTCAGCCACTGCAATCGAACTCCAGACGCTTGCGCCATCTAGTGGGCATGTGCAACCTTGTACTTGCCTCACCTTTGTGCCTCTGGTTTAGTGGGATCTGGAGAGTCGAACGTGGGTCCTTACGCTTGGCAGGCCAGCGCCTCAACTGCTAAGCCATCTCTCCAGGCCCAGGATTTCTTTTGAGGCAGGGTGGTGGCGCATGCCTTTAAGCCCAGCACTTGGGAGGCCAAGGCAGGAGCAGGAGGATCTCTGTGAGTTTGAGGCCAGCCTGAGACTACAGAGTTGAATTCCAGGTTGGCCTAGTTAGCCTAGGCTAGAGGGCTACTGTGAGACCTTGCCTTGAAAAACTAAAAGAAAAAAAGAAAAGGATTCCTTTTGGACCAGTGACCTCGGAAACCTTGAGCTAGCAGGGTCCGAGAACTGCCTCAGACTGGAGAAACCCAACTCCAGACACGTTCTGCGTTCCCTCCAGGCCCCATGTTGAAATGATTAGTGAGAACAATCGCTGGAGTCTCTTCTTTCACAATTCTTCAGAAACACATTCGGAGGACAAAGCTCGGGCCATGCTGACGTTTCTGGAAGTGCTTGGGGGGGCCCTTCTGGAGTAATCCACGGAGGTGTGTCCCAGAGGCAGCAGACGCTCCCTTTCAGAGGTGGGGACAGGGGCTGGGCCGGCTTTCCTGCTGGCCACGGGGGAAAAGAAGACGGGACAGCCCAGCAGGCACTGGCCCGCACTGCACTTAGCAGGGACCAGGCACCTTTTCTCTTTGTTTCCCCTGAGGAGCTGTTGTGCTCATTGTCTCCCTGTCAGCGAGGCTGATATTAGATAAACGCCAGCTGTCACTGGTGGGCTCTGCCCCGATTTTCTACTCCCAATACGTCTTTTCAACAGGTGTCTGGTGTCACAGTGCCCGCGAGGTCCTGCCTGCCTCACAGATGTTAGGAAGTTTTAGCCACAAAACCAAAAAAAAAAAAAAAAAAAACCTGGAGTGGAAAACTAGTGTCCAGATTTCCCTGAAAATGGAGCTTTCCAGGCCTGCTGAGTTCGGCATTTTCTTTCCAAACATCTGAAACAGCAAATAAAGAGGGGTCTGAGTTAACTGTGGTGCCAGTACACTGGAGGCCCAGAATGTGGGGAGAGGGACGGACATGGGTGAAGGGTGCTGAGGCAAGCGCCAGAGTGACAGAGAAAGTCTTCTCTTAGAGCTATTTTATTTCTTTGAAAGCGACAGAGAGAGAGAGAGAGAGAGAGAGAGAGAGAGAGAGAGAGAGAGAGAGAGAATGGGCACACCAGGGCCTCCAGCCACTGCAAACAAACTCTAGGCACATGCGCCACCTTGTGCATCTGGCTAACGTGGGTCCTGGGGAATACGAGCCTCGAACTGGGGTCCTTAGGCTTCGCAGGCAAGCACTTAACCGCTAAGCCATCTCTCCAGCCCCACTTAGAGCTATTTTGAAGGAGGTCCAGCTGGTCTCTTGAGCCACTGAATGACTGACTTTCACTGCATCAGAATCTAGGCTCTCTAGCGGGACATAGTGATTCACTATTTTTTTTTTTTTTTTGGTGTTTCAAGGTTTCACTGTAGCCCAAGCTGACCTGGAATTCACTATGGAGTCTCAGGCTGGCCTTGAACTCATGGTGATTCTCCTACCTCTGCCTCCCGAGTGCTGGGATTAAAAGCATGCACCACCACACCTGGCGTGATTCACACTTTTAATCCCAGCACTCTGAAGGCTGAGGTAGGATTGCTGTGAGTTTGATGCAAGCCTGGGCTAGAGTGAAACCCTGCTTCAAAAAAATATATATATGGGGGGCTGGAGAGATGGCTTAGCTGTTAAGTGCTTGCCTGTGAAGCCTAAGGACCCAGGTTCAAGGCTCGATTCCCCAGGACCCATGTTAGCCAGATGCACAAGGGGGCGCACGTGTCTGGAGTTCGTTTGCAGCGGCTGGAGGCCCTGGTGCACCCATTCTCTCTCTCTCTCTTTCTCTGCCTGTCTGTCACTCTCAAATAAATAAAAGAAGAAACAAAAATGTTTTAAAACATGGGAGCCAGGTGCAGTGTCCCACACTTTTAATCCCAGCACTCCAGGAGGCCGTGGTAGGAGGATCACCATGAATTTGAGGCCTCCCTGTGACTACACAGTGAATCCCAGGTCATCCTGGGCCAGATTGAGACCTTGCCTCAAGAGAAATGTGTATGTGTGTGTGTGTATGTATGTATGTATGCTGGCTCTCAGGGCAACTCAGCGAAAACAAAGCGACACAAGTTGAAACCCCGCTCAGTATTCCTTCTGATGCTTCCCGTGACAAAAGCTGATCTGGGGGCTAGAGAGAGGACTCGGCAGTTAAGGCGCGTGCCTGTGAAGGCAGAAGACCCTTGCTCTACACTCCAGCTCCCACATTAGCCTGCGCACAAAAGTGAGGAAGCGCAAGTTTGCACATGCCCGCTAGGTGGCGCATCTGAAGTTCGATTGTACTGGCTGAGGCCCTGGTGTGCCAATTCTCCCTAACACTTCTCTTTTAAAATAAAATAAAATAAAGCCGGGTGTGGTGGTGCACGCCTTTAATCCCAGCACTTGGGAGGCAGAGGTAGGAGGATCACTGTGAGTTCGAGGCCACCCTGAGATTACAGAGTGAATTCCAGGTCAGCCTGGGCCAGAGTCAGACCCTACCCTGGAAAATCAAAAAATAAAAAATAAATAAAATAATAAATCTTTTTTCTTTTCTGAGGAAAGCCCAACAGACTGGCCTTCTTCTTCTTTTTTTTTTTAATGAGCAAGAGCGAGAGAGACAGAAGAGAGAATTGGCACGCCAAGGCCTTCAGCCGCTGTAATCAGACTGCAGACACGCGCTGCACTACCTCGTTTGCATGTGCGACATTGCACATGCGTCACCTTGTGCATCTGGCTTATGTGGGATCTGGGGAGTCAAACATGGGTCCTTAGGTTTTGCAGGCAAGCGCTTAACTGCTAAGCCATCTCTCCAGCCCTAAGTTTTTTTTTTTTTTTTTGTAGAGGGAGGTTCCGAAGTAGGGTCTCACTCTAGCCCAGGCTGACTTGGAATTCACTGTGTAGTCTCAGGGCAGCCTTGAACTCACAGGGATCCTTCTTTCCCCCCCCCCTTCCTTCCTTCTTTCTTTCCCTTCTTCCTTTCCTTTTCTCTCCTGTTTCTTTCTTGTTTTCCTTTTCTCCTTCTTTTTCCTTCCTTCCTTCCTTCCTTCCTTCCTTCCTTCCTTCCTTCCTTCCTTCCTTCCTTCCTTCCTTCCTTCCTTCCTTCCATCCTTCATTCCTTTCTTCTGTGCCTCTGTGTGTGTGTGTTGCCAGAGCCTCTTGCCATTGCAAATTGAAAGCCAGATGCTTGCACCACTTTTTTTTAACACTTTTCTTTCTTTTTATTTATTTGAGCAAGCGAGAGAGAGAGAGAGAGAGAGAGAGAGAGAGAGAATGGGCACGTCAGGGCCTCCAGCCACTGCAAACGAACTCTAGATACATGCACCACCATGTGCATCTGGCTTACGTACGTCCTGACTGGGGAATTGAACCTGGATCCTTGGGCTTTACAGGCAAGTGCTTTAACCACTAAGCCATCTCTCCAGTCCTTGCACCACTTTTTGCATCTGGCTTTCCTGGGTAGCTTGGGAACTGAACCCAAGATAGAAGACTTTACAAGCAAGTTCTTTTAAAATATTTTTTGTTCATTATTTATTTATTTATTTGAGAGCAACAGACACAGAGAGAAAGACAGATAGAGGGAGAGAGAGAGAATGGGCGTGCCAGGGCTTCCAGCCTCTGCAAACGAACTCCAGACGCGTGCGCCCCCTCTCCAGCCAGACCACCTGATCGGAGGGGACCAGCTCGAGGGCCTAACCAAGTGGTGTTCAGGCTCTGCTTCTGGGCGTGGATGTGTGATGTTGTATATAAGTTTCTTCATTTAAGTTTCAATTTCTATTTTATTTATTTTGTTTATTTATTTGAAAGTGACAGAGAAAGAGGCAGATGAGAGAGAGAGAGAGAGAATGGGAGCGTCAGGGCCTCTACCCACTGCAAACAATTTCCAGACGCATGCGCCCCCTGGTGCATCTGGCTAATGTGAGTCCTGGGGAATTGAGCCTTGAACCGGGGTCCTTAGGCTTCACAGGCAAGTGCCTAACCACTGAGCCATCTCTCCAGCTCTAGGCTTCAATTTCTTCAGGTTTGAGAATTGAATCCTCATTGGCTCTTAACCGTTTGCAGCAACAGGACGTTGTCAAATGGGATTTTCTGTAATCACCGGCCCGATGTAGTGTGTAACTGTAGAGCTCACCCCGACGCAGACGCCTGGGCTTCCTGCTGCTGCTTTGGAAAGCAAGAGGACAGCTTATGGTTAGGGACTAAAAATGACATTGTCACCTGCAGAAAGTCATGCAATCAAGCTGCAAAGATTAAAAAAACAAATCTCAGAAAAATCGCACTATGTTTTAAGTAGGTTTTATGATTCTGAGCTGGGCTACATTCAGAAACTATTCCGGACCGTGTGCGGGTTGGATGCCCCTCTGTGTTTTTCTTTTTGCCTAAGTGCTTGGGGTTAAACCCAGGGCGTTATCCACGCTCAACATGAAGTTTACTGCGGAACCACATTCCCAAAGCTTAGCCGTTATATAGAGTCCACTTCCTTATTTTATGGCTAGAGTAGCTGAGCCCAAAACTCTTGTGGCTGGGTAGTACCAGCTATGCTTAATGCACTCCTGGCTCATTTTGTGTTCCTTCTGCTCCCGATTGTCTTAATTTGTTCCCTTAAGGTCCCAGTGAATCTGCCCTTGACACATTCCTTTCCCCCTTGGAAAAGCACTCGGAAACAATGAGTCTATTCTGAGGCATTGTAGCCTGAGACAATGACCCTGGAATTCCCTTCTCACTGCGGATCACTTTCTCAATGAAATACTGAGAACTAAAGATGTGCAGCCCAGACTTCCGGTTCCTCTACATTAGCTCATCTGGCCTCTTTTCCTGTTACCATAATCCATGTCCTCCCACGATATAAGTCCTTCCTAGATTCGTTTGCAGCTAAGTTCTGACCAACTGGTTGCAACAGGGGTTACTGTGTGAACTGTCCTTCCACAATGGCTGGGATGTGGGCGTCCTGTGGACCATAAAGTCGAACCTGCACGCTGCGAAGGGGGAACTCAAGGCAAGAGCCGCAGATCTTGTGGAGCCCCTGTCAGCCCTGGGAAGCCTTCCTTCCGGGTTTTAAAGGAGAAAGAGGAAAACTTCCCTTTATGTGCCCCACTCTGGGTGAGTCTGGGGGTTGTGATGGATGAGGGAGCTGGCTTTAGGCCGGGAAGGGCACAGATGACTGATGAAGCTGGGTGGCCCGGCACACTGAGGTTCCTCCTCCTGGGCCTCTTCCCCTCTCCAGCTCTGCAGGGTCGTCCAGCCAATGATCGGGACAGGCTGGTGGGTGACAGGCTCTCCCTCAGCTGTGCTTGTGGGACGACCAGGACTCACTGCTTTGTAGTGGACTTGAACCCTGTCCGCTGCAAGGTGGAGTATTTTTGGTCCTTGGTACTGAAAGACTTTAATTTAGGACAATCTATGATTACCTGTTGTGATTAAAACAGCAAAAACCGGTGTGACAAACAGAAGAGAAGTCTGCCTTATTTATAAGTGGTTATAAGATAGGGATACCCATTTTCAGCACCATTAAAAATGAGGATTGTGGGAGTACTTGTGGTGGTTTGATTCAGGTGTCCCCCGTAAACTTAGGTGTTCTGAATGCTAGGTTCCCAGTTGATGGAGATTTGGGAATTAATACCTCCGGAAGGCAGTCTATTGTTGGGGGTGGGCTTATGGGTGTTATAGCCAGCTTCCCCATGCCAGTGTTTGGCACACTCTCCTGTTGTTATTGTCCACCTGATGTTGGCCAGGGGGTGATGTTCACCCTCTGCTCATGCCATCGTTTTCCCTGCCATCATGGAGCTTCCCCCTTGAGTCTGTAAGCCAAAATAAACCCTTTTTTCCCCACAAGCTGCTCTTAGTTGGGTGATTTCTTTTTTAACTTAATTTTATTTTTTTAATTTATTTGAGAGCGATAGACACAGAAAGACAGATAGAGGGAGAGAGAGAGAGAGAATGGGCACGCCAGGGCTTCCAGCCTCTGCAAACGAACTCCAGACGCGTGCGCCCCCTTGTGCATCTGGCTAACGTGGGACCTGGGGAACCGAGCCTCGAACCGGGGTCCTTAGGCTTCACAGGCAAGCGCTTAACCGCTAAGCCATCTCTCCAGCCCAGTTGGGTGATTTCTATCAGCAATGTGAACCTGACTGCAACAGTACTTAAAAAAAAATCATTTGCATGTGTGTATAGGCTTGCCAGGGCCTCTTAACCACTGCAAACAAAATGCCAGACACTTATGCCACATTTTTGGGTCTGGTTAATTTGGATGACTGGGGGATTGAACCTCAGTCTGCAGGTTTTGTAAGCAAGTATCTTTAACCACTGAGCCAGCTCCCCAGCCGCAAACAAGTTCTTGCTTTATCATTTGAGGTGGTCCTTTCTCCTGTGGCTCCTTCTTGATCTATCAGACCTTTCCACAGGGTCTGCCACAGCTCTGCCTGGCTAAAATTTATTGACTGGCTACATATTTGACAAGTACCTTCTATCTTGTTTTATTCTTTTATTTTTTTGAGACAAGGTCTGGATCTGTAGCCCAGAATGATCTTGAACTTAGGACCCTCCTGCTCCAGCCCCTCAAGTGCTGGGATTATAGGAATGCACATCTTTAAGATACCAACCCTGTAAGTAGCCTCATTCTGATTTTGTAAAAAATTATTTAATTGGTTGAGAGCGGCAGATAGATAGAATGGGCGTGCCAGAGCCTTTAGCCACGGTAAAGGAACTCCAGACACACGCGCCCCCTTGTGCATCTGGCTTACGTGGGTCCTGAGGAACCAACTGGGGTCCATAGGCTTTGCAGGCAAATGCCTCAACCGCTAGGCCATTTCACCAGCCCATCATTCTGATTTTTCAGTTACTAGACTGGTAAGTTTTCTCATGATAACCAAGATAAGGAACAAGCTCCTCAGGCTAGTTACGTCTGTTTAACGCTCCCACTGAGAAGGTGCACGGCGCGAGGGACGAGTGGCTGTTCTGCAGCTACGCCGCCTTTGAAACAAAGGCCGGGTTGAGAAGAGGCAGGCGGGGCGCTGGGAGGTGGGCTGGCTAGGCATCCTGTCGCTCTCTGCGCCTCCAGAGGGTTCCGGGGCCCATGGGATGAGCCTGGAAAGCAGGAAGCTGTCGGTGGTGGTGGTGCATGTGTTCCCCAGGAACATTCTGGAGAATGTGAGGCAGGCTGTTGCTGGATGACTGCTCTTATATCATGAACTTTTTTTATTTTCACACACGTCTAATGACGATATTCTAAAAATTACTTTTCTGCTCACTTTACTTTCATAAATGCTCTTGAAAAGTTCTCTGCAGACCCCTGTTTAACTTTGCTAATGTTATATCGAACTGTGAGCATCTCTTTCATGATACCATGTTGTATAGAGAAAACCAGCTCTAAAAACACAGATCAGACTCTTCTAGACCATATTCTGATCCTTCGACAAAGTTCTACTGACGGACTCCCTCTGGAACAAGATTCATTCAATTCTGAACAGATGTCATCTCTAAATGATTGCATCTTCCTTCTGGTACTTAAGTTCAAAGACAAAAGGCTCAATTTCTTTTGAATTATTTTTATTTTTGTGTAAGCTAAAAGGAAATTTGCACACTGAAATCTCAAAAGACCTTGGGCATGCACATTAACCTTATTAGAGGTTCCTCTATATGTCTCTTTTATTTTTCCATAGGAATTTCCCCAAACATTTAAAACCCATAGTTTTTACTGTATATACAGCCTAAACCATAGCAATCTATGATTATGTCATTTTACACTGTGCAAAATCCTCAAAAAATAGTGGTATGATAGAACAAAAAAAATCAGTAACAATTGAATTTCATTGTAAGACATTCATATAATTTGGTCCTTCTCCAAATCAAACTAATTGAAAACAGGCACAATCTCTCTAAACCCTCCAATCCAGTTCTACAGTGATCCACCCTACAGCCAGCGAGCCGCTGGCGAGGCTCCTTTGCAGAAGGCCACGCAGAGCTATGCCAGACCGAAAAGACGGAGAAAACAAGCCCAAAAATGTTAACGAGCCATCACACATAAAATGAAAGATTAAATAGGGATTTTGGAACTCATTTAAAAAATGATAGTAAGAGCAATTCCACATACGATAGGACAAATTAAGTGGGACATTCAATGGAACTGGAAAAGACTGAAGGGGATTTCACAGACAGTGGAGATTTGAATTTTTAATTTTCTTTTTTATTTCAAAAGTTTTGTAAGAAGGACACCACCAGTGTATTTCACAAAGACATAAATGTATACAACCCAGGAACACAAAAAGAATAAATCTTCAAAAATGTTCATCCCCGATTATTTACATTTTTTCTAATATAAATTTAGGACTTCAGTATGTAAATAAATATACATCATTATGTATACCTTTCTAGTGCGGCTTACCAACAAATCAGCTGAATTAATTTTTTTTTAATTAGAGAATGTATTTCGAGGGTAGGAAGGGATGGAGGAGAGGACGATGATCTCAAGGTGGCCAGCTCAACCGGCGGTCAGTCGGCGTGCTCTTGGGCGCTCGCGGAAGGCTTCAGCGTGGCCGGGAACATCAGCACCTTGGCGTGCATGAACGTCAAGTCCGGAAGGCTGCTGATCACCTTGGCGGCTTCTTCACTCAGGCGCTCTTCTCTTTTCGGCTTCCTGTCAATAAATGACAAGTGTGTCACCGGAACGCTGCTGCAGGTTAACTGGGAAAAGCATCCTCTGGAGGTAGGTGGGGAGCAACCCTAGGGTACTTGAGCATCTTTTCCTCTGTCAGCTTCCCCCACCCCCCAGGTTAGATCTCACTCTAGCCCAGGCTGACCTGGAACTTACTCTGTATTCCCAGGCTGGCCTCGAACTCACAGCAATCCTCCTCCTACTGCCTCCTGAGTGCTGGGATTAAAGCGTGCACCACCACGCCTGGCACCATGCCCGGCACGGCTGCTCCGTCTTTTACTACTTTTGTGTGTGGGCTTTCTGTATGCTCAGTGTCAGGAGGGCCACACGGCTTGCACGTTCACTCCCTAAACACGCACACTTCACATGGCCAGTGGTGTGGCTCCAAGCTTTACTTAAGGCACAACTTCAGAATATCACTAAGCAGAAGTATATTACTGAAGCCCCAATAACACTTCACCCAGTGGGATTTCTCTCTGCTCTTTGTGAATTGTCACGTGGCTCCGAGACCGTGAGCCACTGCAGCTCAGGCTTGCTTCCCATCGCACTGGGGCCGGCGGGGAGGAGCACACAGGAGACGGGGAGCCACCTTCACCTCTGCAGGCCTGGTGACCCGGCTGTCTGACCTGGGCGCCTGCACTGTGGCAGGTGAGCAGGCTGGAGCCCGGCACAGACAGGGAGGGCCAGGCCACGCGAGCGGCATCCAGCGTGCTCACAGAACGTGACCGCCACCCTGGCTACCTTTCACACGTGTAAAGAGAGTGAAGGAATGCTCAGTCACACAGATATGCTTACATATACGTCATCTTACGCTGACGTAAGCCCAATTCTTTTACTGTAAGCATTTAGTAAGTGCATCAACACTGACCTCAGTTCTAGGGTTGTTTTTAGAAAAATGCAACAGAAAGTCTTCGTTTTTATAGTAAAATCTACACTTTTTTTTGGGGGGGGGTTCAAGGTAGGGTTTCACTTTAGGCCAGGTTGACCCAGAATTCGTTATCTAGTCTTAGGCTGGTCTCAAACTCACAGCAATCCTCCTACTTTTGCCTCCCGAGTGCTGGGAATAAAAGCATGTGCCCCCACACCCGGCTAAAACCTCTATTTTTAATTGCCCTTACACTGCAGGAAAGCTATCAGATGGGTGTCTGAGGAACTAGGTCTTTGCATCATTCCAAACACAAATAGGACACATGCTTTCTAGTCGCGAAGTGAAAACTAGAGTTGAACAATGGGAAGGTCGGCCTTGCTCCAGTGGTCAATCACTAACAACGTCACTGGCATGTCTGAGGTCTCTGATGTGACAGAAGACCTCTGATGTAGCCCAGTCAAATGTTGATTCTGTATTCACAAACGTTCAGGAATACTTTCCAATGTACAGGAAACAAGGAGAATAAAGAACAAGGACACAGTGACCACGATCTGAAGGACAGAAACCAGGCCTAGGAAAGCCTATAAGACAACGTGACTGTTTCCACCCCAAGATAGAGTCTCACTCTAGCCCAGGCTGACCGGGAATTCACTACATAGTCTCAGGGTGGCCTTGAACTCATAGTGATCCTCCTCCTACCTCTGACTCCCTAGTGTTGGGATTAAAGGAGCATGCCACCACGCCCACCCAGCTCTGTTTTTTCTTTTTAATCAAACAAACTGATGCTATCAATTGGAAAACAAAAGGGGTGGGGGTACTGGAGAGATGGTTTGGCAATTAAGGCTCTTGCCTACAAAACCTAGTGACCTGGGTTCAGTTCCCGGGACCCACACAGAGCCAGATGCACAAAGTGGCACTTGCATCTGGAGTTAGTTTGCAGTGGCTAGCAGCCCTGTGCCTAGTTTCTCTCTCTGCTTGAGAATAGATAATTTAAAAAAAAAAAAAAAAGAAAGAAAAAGGGCTGGAGAGATGGCTTAGTGGTTAAGTACTTGCCTGTGAAGCCTAAGGACACTGGTTCGAGGCTTGATTCCCCAGGACCCACGTTAGCCAGATGCACAAGGGGGCGCACACATCTGGAGTTCGTTTGCAGTGGGCTGGAAGCCCTGGCGTGCCCATTCTCTATCTGCCTCTCTCTCTCTCTCTCAAATAAATAAAAATGAAAAAAAAACAATTAAAAAAAAAAAGAAAACACAAAAGTGGGGAGGGGCTCGAGTTAACGTGCAAAGCAGGATGGCCTGTGTTCAATTCCCTTAGGACCCTTGTAGTGGCAGATGTAGCTTGATGCATGCTTCTGTTGTCTGTCTGCAATGGCAGGAGGCTCTGGCATGCCTGTACACTTTTCCTCTGTTTCTGTCTCTCTCTCTCAAAATGACTAAATATTAAAAAAAAAAAAAAAAAAGAATAAGAAATCAAAGGGGATGGGGAACCATAGTCAGGTACAGTAACTGGACGGGGCAGTTCATGAATCGAAAGCTCACTGAAATTGAGACATGGACGACTAACAGCCGTTAGGGTCAATTGCTATGCACTTTAAGTTCTCTCGCTTTCCACCCCCCCCCCCCAGACAGGGTCTCCCTCTGGCCCAGCCTGGCCTAGAATTTACTATGTAGTCTCAGGGTGGCCTTGAACTCATGGTGACCCTCCTACCTCTGACTCGGGATTAAAGGTGTGTGCCACCACGACTGGCCAGTTCTCAATTTTAGTTAAAACAAACAAACAGAAAACACAGAAGTAGAAAAGTACATGCAATAAGCAGTACAGTGGTCTGATGGTTAAGAATGATACTTTAATCTTCTAACTTCCTACAATATGCCTTTAGCACTTCTGTAATGAAAACAGTTATTTAAAGCAGTAACAAATATGACTGCATAAAACAAATATAGACTGATTTCCCCATTTATGGAATGCAGATGGGGTTTGGGAGAGAACCAATACAAAGTTTTTAACTAAGAAATAGCTGGGAGGCTGGAGAGATGGCTCAGTGGCTAAAGATGCTTGTTTGCAAAGCCTGATGGCCTGGGTTTGAGTCCCTAGTACCCATGTGAAGCCAGATGTACAAAGTGGCGCATGTGTCTAGAATTTGTTTGTAGTGGCAATAGGCCCTGGCATGCCTGTATTTATTCTCCTTCCCTCTCTCTGCTTGCAAAACAAAACAAAACAAAAACCAAAGAAATAGCTGGTAATAGGATTTTACCAACAGTTTTCAGACGTATTACTTGCAGGCAACATGACACTGTATTTAAAGGTTTCTTGAAGTTCACACACTTCATGGAGTGGACGCTTGTACTTGTAGCCACTGTCTACCTCGTGTGTGAAGTTTACACACTTCATAGAGTGGACGCTTGTGCTTGTGGCCAGTGTCTACCTCATGTGTGTGCAGACACAAGCACGGGTGAGGCCAGAGGAGGCTGAGCGCGCCCTCCTCCAGCGCTCCTCCCCGAGGGCTTCCTCGAGACAGCGGCTCCGTAAGCCCAGAGCGCCACCTTCAGCCACGCGGCGCGGCGCGGCTCGTCGGCAAGCCCCAGCAGTCCTGTCTTCGCGCTCCACAGGACTAGACTGACAGCTGCGCACAGCCAGGCCCCTCACTGTTACGCGGGTGCTGGGGAGAGAACTTAGGTGGTCTCAGCCCTCAAGCTTGCCTGGCAAGTGCTCTTATTTACTGAACCATTTTCCCTAGCCTGCTATTCTTATTACAATATATAAAGCAAATAGTTAAGAATTTGAAAATCGGGCTGGAGAAATGGCTTAGCGGTTAAGCGCTTGCCTGTGAAGCCTAAGGACCCCGGTTCGAGGCTCAGTTCCCCAGGACCCACATTAGCCAGATGCACAAGGGGATGCACGCATCTGGAGTTTGTTTGCAGTGGCTGGAAGCCCTGGTGTGCCCATTCTCTCTCTCTCTATGTGTCGCTCTCAAATAAATAAAAAATGAAAAAAAAGAATTTGAAAATTATTTAATTTTTTCTTTTTTATTCTTATTGACAACTTCCATAATTACAGACAATAACCATGGTAATTCCCTCCCTCCCAAGAATTTGAAATGCAAATGTCTTTAACTGCTGAACCCAGATTCCTGAAAAACATTCTATCAAAGGCAGTGATATAATTTTGATCTACTTGCTCTCTAGTTAAAATTTGTCCTTTTTGTCAGCAGTCCAGAAAACATATCTATGATCAATTTACATTTCTCCTAAGGACACGTATGCCAAGACCTTTTAGAAGGGAGGAAAAGCTGCCCTGGTGGCATTTGCCTTTAATCCTAGCACTCAGGAGGCAGAGGTAGGAGGATCACTGTGAGTTTGAGGCCAGCCTGAGACAACATAGTCAATGCCAGGTCAGCCTCTCTAGAGATAGACCCTACCTTGAAAAACAAAACAAACAAACAAAAAAAAGTGGGGAGGTGGGGAGAGAGAAAAGAAAAATCTTTTCAATAAGCCAAACAGTGCTAGGACCACGATGTCAATATGCAGAGGGAAAACAAAACAGAATGGGGACCCCTCCCTCCTGCCATCACATAGAAAATTTAATTAAAATGGACGAAAGACCTAAATATATGACTGCCACTATAAAACTCTTTGAAGAAAATCTAGGCATACAACTTTCTTGAAGATAGCACTTAGAAGGCAGAGGTAGGAAGATCAGTGAGTTCAAGGGCAACCTGGGACTACAGAGTGAGTTCCAGGTCAGCCTGGGCTAGAGTGAGATGCTACCTTGAAAACAGGCAAACAAACAAACAAGCAAACCAAAACCTTTCTGACCATGAATTAGGCAGTCATTTCTTAGAGCTGAAGCACAAAGAACAAAAGGAAGTGAAAGAGGGCTGGAGAGATGGCTCAGAGGTTAAGGCATTTGCTCTTGTAAGGCCTGATGACCCAGGTTTGATTCTCCAGTACCCATATAAGCCAGATGCACAAAGCGACACCTGCATCTAGTTATTCGGTAGCAGCAAGAGGCCTGATGTGCCTACTCATACTCTCTCTCTCTCCTTGCAAATAAATTCAGTATTTTTTAAAGAAGAGAAAGTAAAAAGATAATCTGTGGAATGAGAGAAAACATCTGGAAATTATGTAGCTGACAAAGGCCTAGTATTTGTCATCTATAAAGAACCCTTACAAATTCTGATAAAAAACAGGGCTGGAGAGATGGCTTAGCAGTTACGGTGCTTGCCTGCAAAGCCAAAGAACCCAGGTTCAACTCCCCGGGACCCAGGTAAGCCTGATGCACAAAGTCATGCATGCGCACAAGGTGGCCTTTCAGGGTGTGGAGTGTGGCCGCAGTGGTTGGAGACACTGGCGTGACAATTCTCTGTCCCTCCATCTCATTTAAAAAATAAATAAAAGGTCCAGAGAGATGGTTTAGTGGTTCAGGTGCTTGCCTGTGAAGCCTAAGGACTCATGTTCGACTTTCCAGATCTCACGTAAGCCAGACACACAAGGTGACGCAAGCGTGCAAGGCCACACATGCGCACGAGGTGAGCGTGCAAGGCCACACGTGCGCACGAGGTGAGCATGCACCTGGCGTTTGATTTAGTGGCCGGAGGCACTGGCTAGCTTGTTCTTTCCCTCTCTCCTAAAGGCAGGTGCCACCACGCCAAGCAAAAGAAGGGGGGGGTGGTTGGGCTACATTTTGCCTTAAAAACCAAAAAAGTGAAAATAAATATTCAATAGCTAAACAAAATGTGCTATTTCTAAAAATGGAATATTATGTAGCCAAAAAAGGGCATTAAATACCAACACATTGCTACAAAAATGGATGAACAGCTAGGCATGGTAGCGCATGCATTTAATCACAAAACTTGGGAGGCAGAGGTAGGAAGATCATGGCCTGGGACCATGGAGAGAATTCCAGGTCAGCCTAGGCTATAGTGAGACCCTTCCTCAAAACAGCAGCAGTAAAAAAGAGAAAAGGCTCAGCAGTTAAAGGTGTCTGCTTGTAAAGCCTGACAGCCTGGGTTAGATTCCCTAGTATCCATGTAAAGTCAGATTCAAAGTGGCGCATGCATCTGGAGTTTGTTTGCAGTGGGAAGAGGCCTTGGTGTGCCCATTCTCTCTCTGATTGCAAATAACTTTATTTTTTTTTAATGAATGAAAAAGGCTGAAGACATGGCTCAGTGGTTAAGCTGCTTGGCTGCGAGACCTATGGACCCAGGTTCAATTCCCCCATACCCACGTAAGTCAGATGCACATGGTGGCACATGTGTCTAGAGTTCGTCTGCAGTGGCTACAGGCCCTGCCACACCCATTCCCTCTCATATAAATTTACAAAAATAGATTTTAAGAAATGGATGAACAAATAATGCTAAGAAGCCAGACACAAAAGGCTATGACCCCACCTCTATCAGGCTGAGGGTTTAAATCAAACCCAGGGCCTTGTGCACTGCACGCTAGGCAAACAACCTACCACTTAGCTATAGCCTCAGCCTGAGATTTTGAGGCATGCATGCCCACTTTAGGCAGATGTACAGAAACAAACAGGTTAGTCATTGCTTGGAGTTGGGGAAAGGAAGTGACTGCTAATAGGCACAGTTTTTTTTTTTTTTTTTTAAATATGGGGAGGTGATAAAAATGTTCTGGAATCAGTGGTGATTGCTGCAAAGCCTTGTGAATGTACTGAACACCAGTGAGTAATACATGAGGCAGATTTTATGACAGGTGAATTAGATCAATAAAAAGCAGCCCTCCTCAGAAAAGAAAAACACAGTATCTTAAAAAAAAAATACTTTAATTTTATTTATTTATTTGAGAGGGGGTGGGGAGAGAGAGAGAGAGAATAAGAGAATGAGAGTGGGCACACCAGGCCAGGCCTCCAGCCACTGCAAACGAACTCCAGATGCATGCACCCCCTTGTGCATCTGGCTTAAGTGGGTCCTGGAGAGAAGAACTGGGATCCTTTGGTTTTGCAGGCCAATGCCTTAACCGCTAAGCCATCTCTCCAGCCCCCAAATACAGTATTTTTTGAAGCCATTAGTTCTTTAGCTTGTATAAATTTCAGTTAGAAGTCTGTGGCTGCTAAACAGCTAGCTACCCATTGATTTAAATTAGAAAATACTTTCCCCCACTAGGAAAGGTAAGCAAAAAGATGGACTATTTTGAAATTAGGAATATAAACTACTTTTTTTTTTTTTCTTTCGAGGTAGGGTCTTGCTATAACAGCCCAGGCTGACCTGGAATTCACTCTGTAGTCTCAGAGTGGCCTCAAACTCAACAGTGATCCTCCTACCTCTGCCTCTGGAGTGGTGGGATTACA
Organism: Jaculus jaculus; assembly: GCF_020740685.1. Lineage (NCBI taxonomy): Eukaryota > Metazoa > Chordata > Mammalia > Rodentia > Dipodidae > Jaculus > Jaculus jaculus. Next base: position 59,569,863 of record NC_059119.1, on the reverse strand, counting down.
GGCATGCACCACCACACCCGGCTACATTTCTTTAAATAACTAAAATGAGGGCAAGTGATATAGCTCAGTGGGAAGGTGCTTGCCTTACATGCTGGGGGTCCTGGGTTCACTCCCCCAAATGACAAAAATCCCAACAAACAAAACATATAACTGGGGCTGGAGAAATGGCTCACTGGCCGGCAAAGGGCTAAGGACCCAGGTTCGATACCACAGTACTCACATAAAGGCAGATGCATACAAAGTGGTGTATGAATCTGTAATTCGTTTGCAGTGGCTAGAGGCCCTGGTGCGCCCACCACCTCCCCCCCTTCTCTTTCCTTGCAGATCATCCTCTCTTTCTTTTTCCTTGCAGATCAATCAATCAATAAAAACAAAAAAAAAAAAAACAGGTAACATTTTTTTTTTCTTTCGTTTTTCGAGGTAGGGTCTTTCTTTAGCCCAGGTTGTCCTGGAATTCACTATGTCATCTCAGGATGGCCTCGAACTCATGGAGCTCCTCCTACCTTGCCCCCCCCTTACAAGATTACATTTTGCAATCTGTGAACTGGAAGACCGCATACATATTTTCTTATATATCCAAAGGCTTAGGAGTATGGGATGTTGTTTGTTCCTTGTCAAACTTTCTCCACCTCAATTACTGTTTTGCTTTTTCTCTCTACGTAGCCCAGGCCGGTCTCAACTTACCAGCTTCCGTGTACTGTTAAGAGCCAGGAAGATTCTGATAAACTTTGTTTTCTGTCTTTTATTCAAAACAAAAAATGAAACCTAAAGACCAGAACACTGAATGCCATCAGATATTACACTTAGCACTTGCCTATCTCCTTCACCGAGGGCTGGGACGCGCCTTGGTGACAGAATGCGGGGGATGGGATGCGTGAGGCCTTTGGTTTAATCCCCAGTTCTGCAAAGCAAAGCAAAGCAGCCCTCTCCCCCACGCAAAAGCCTCAAGCACACATGGGGGTCACTTGATAGTGTACCACCTGTACGTATTTGTTCTCACCATTTTCAAACAACATGCAAAGATGGTAAGTAGTTTTTAATATTTTGTTGGGCTGAGAGTTTAGCCCAATGGCAGAGTGCTTGCCTAGCATGCCGAAGCCCCGGGCCTGACCTCCGGTACTTGGGGGGACGTTGGATAACTGCCAGAAGAAAAGCTCATGGCACTGTAACCTTTCCTCCAGGACACACGCCATAGTTTCAGTTCAGAACAGAACGATGCGAGAACTCAGGCGAGCAGCGCCAGGGAAGACAGCGTCTCCAGCACAGCAAAGGCGCCACATGGCTTAGAGCTCCCCCTACCGGCCCCAACGCCAAGTCTCATCACGGGCTTCAAAGTGCTGCGGGGAGAAGGGGAGGAAGAGCAGGGCTGCCCCACAGCGTGAAGGGAAAGCCCCACAATGAAGGTATCCAGTGTTTTTTCTAGAAGGATTCTCAATTAGTTGTAGTTACAAGAACGTACATTTAACGGGCCTTTGCAGTGACAGAGTGACAGGTGGCAACAAAGATAACATAGGGCAAAGATGAGAATCTGTGGACAAAAAAGACTTTGCCTAAGCCGGGCGTGGTGGCGCACACCTTTAATCCCAGCACTCGGGAGGCAGAGGTAGGAGGATCGCCTTGAGTTAGAGGCCAGCCTGAAACTACATAGTGAATTACAGGTCAGCCTGGGCTAGAGTGAGACCCTACCTCCAAACAAAACAAAACACCAAAACTAAAGACTTGATACACATGCTATAAAATATTCTAGGGAAAAGCAGGGCGTGGTGGTGCACGCCTTTAATCCCAGCACTCGGGAGGCAGAGGTAGGAGGATCGCCATGAGTTCAAGGCCACCCTGAGATGACAGAGTTAATTCCAGGTCCGTGGGACCAGAGTGAGACCCTATCTTGAAAAACCAAAAAAAAAAATAAATAAATAAATAAAAAAATAAAAAAAAAATCTAGGGAACAGGTAAGAGTTTTAAAAGTGAGTTTTAGCAGGTTTTCAAAATTATAATATCTGTTTAACAGATATAAACACACAAAATTTAAAATCTACTGTGATCATTTTATTTAATTAGTTTATTTTAAGGCCTCTCCTCATTCTAGCCCAGGGTAACCTGAAATTCTGTAGCTCAGGCTGGCTTTGAACTCAGCAATTCTCCCACCTCACTCAGCCCTCTGAGTACTGGGGTGAAAGGGTGCACCACCATGCCCAGCTTGTGATCATTTAAACTAATTTCTGTTGTTGTTGTTTTCAAGGTAGGGTCTTGCTCTGGCCCAGGCTGACCTAGATCTCACTGTGCAGACTCAGGCTGGCCTTCAACGCACGGGGAGCCTCCTACCTGTGCATCCCGAGTGCTGGGACCAAAGGCGTGCGCACCACGCCCGGCTCAACTAAAACTTTAAAGCAAAGCACTTACTACAAGAAAAAAGGGGAAAATGAATGTCTTTTTCTATAGAACTGAAATTAAAAAAAAATAAACATGGGCTGGGTATAGTGGTGTACACCTTTAATACCAGCACGCAGCAGGCAGAGGTAAGGAGAACTGCTGTTGAGTTCAAGGCCAGCCTGCGACAAAAGAGTGAGTTACAGGTCAGCATGGGCTAGAATGAGATCCTACTTTGAAAAAAACCCTAAAAAAGAAAAATAAATAACACCAGTGAATTATGGATTTGGGAAGTAGAGCTGAAATTCCAACACACCAGTGTTCACTCTTGCCCTCAGTGACTCACCTATCAGGAAATGGCTTATTCTTATGGCTAACATGACAAAGCAATGAATTTTTTCTGATGCTTAGCCATATCAAACTAAAGGTTTCCCAATTCCTAAATGCGGTCCAAGTGACATTCTCTGTTTGGTTCTAACTTGAGACAATAGCTACTTCTCTCTCTCTTTCTAGCTTTATTTTATTTGAAAGAAAGTAGCAGATATGAGAGCAGGGGTGGGGAAGAGTATGGGCACGCCACTGCCAATGGACCACAGACACATGTGCCACCTTGTACTTGTACCTCTGGCTTACGTGGCTACTGGGGAATTAAACCTTTTTATTTTTTTGAGGTAGGGTCTCACTCTAGCCCAGGCTGACCTGGAATTCACTATGTAGTTTCAGGGTGGCCACAAACTCACGGTGATCCTGCTACCTCTGCCTCCCCAGTGCTGGGATTAAAGGCGTGCACCACCACGCCTGGCTTGAACCTGGGTTCTTATGCTTCACAGCCAAGTGCCTTAACCACTAAGCCATTTCTCTAGCCCAACTATTTTTCTAAAGGCCTTGTCTCTGGAGAGGTTTTGGTACCAAAAAGTCTGATAAAGAAATACTTGATGTTTCAAATTAAGGTAAACATCAATAAAAATTCTGAAAATTAAATGCAGTTTTTTCATTATTTTATTTATTTATTTGAGAGAGGAAGAATGGGTATGCCAGGACCCTCAGCCACTGCAAAATGACATGTGCACCACCTTGTGCATCAGCTTACGTGGGTCCAAACTGAACCTGGTCCTCCGGCTTTGCTGGCAAGCGCCGCCTTCCTGCTAAGCCGTATCTCAAGCCTAAGTGCCTTATCCTTTACTCTGCTTCTGCTTCACTGAAAATATTAACTTAGGTGACACTAGGAATATGGAACTAGTTCCCGAATCGTTCCCCTCAGCAGTTATGAGGGAAAGGGGCGTCTCTTCATGGCATCACGACCGCAACACTTCATCAGAACTATTTTCTATGGAGGAGGAGGGAGGAAAGAAAACCACATCTTAATCCATCCTTTCTCACAAATCTTTTCTAATAAAGTTTACTATTAACACAATTTGAGGCTGGGTGTGACAGTTTACACCTTTAGTCCCAGCAATGGGGAGGGTGAGGTAGGAGGATCACTGTAAGTTCCAGGTCAGCTTGCAAAGACCAAATATAAATTTGAAACTCCCTCTGGATTTAAGCATCTATTAGATTTTGTAAGCACAGAGCCAATCTCATAGAGTGTACTGAAATGCTGCCAGCTCACATGCTGTCTGGCCTCTGGGCTGCCTCCACTCAGAAGGCGGGGGAGGCACAAGTCGCAGGCGGCGCTCACCTGGTGGACGTGCTCGTCTTCTCCACTGTGGACATGAGTTTTGTGAACGCGTCGGTCACTCTGAGGCTTGGCGTGGAGATTTCCAGCTTAGCGGTTGTCAATTCATACAACTCTGGGTCCACACCTTATAGTATAGAATGACAGTCAGTGACAGCAAGCTGTGTAGGCTCCGCAATTCAGCCACAATCCAAGATGCAACAGCAATGTTCTGTAAACATCTGAGTCTTTACAAGCATCACTCATTTTTTTAGATCACCCCAAATTGCATTTATTTTTTAAATTAAATGCTGGTATTTGGAGTAGCTACAAAATAGGAAAATAAAAATTTCACTTTGTACTAAGTAAACTTTAAAGTTATATAGTAAATACCTCCCCAAATACTTTTAAAAAAGATCCTGCCACTCGCTCAATTTTGGTTTCATTTGTTGTGTTATCAGTATTTATTTTTGATTTTTCAAGGTAGGGTCACATTCTAGTCCAGGCTGACCTGGAACTCACTCTGCAGTCCCAGGGTGGCTTTGAACTCACGGTGATCCTTCTACCTCTCCCTCCTGAGTGCTGGGACTAACGGCATGCACTACCACGCCCGGCACCAGCATTTTATAAATGGGACGTGTATGACTTGTTCTTATGTATTTTTGAGACAGGAACTTAATTAACTCAGTGTTCTTTTCCTGTCTCAGCTTCTTGAATGCTGGGATAACAGAGGTAAGTCACAGTCTCCAATTTTAAATTAGCCAATTGATTAAGCCTCATTTTGAACCTTCCTCTCTCTTTACCTCCAGTATTTTCTTCTATACCAAAGACTTGGAAGTTAATGTAAGTAATATGGTGAGTGATGTGAACAGCACAAATGTACTCTGATGATCTACGGACGTGAACTAGTCACTCAAAGCTTCACACCACTGCTAAGCACATGTCACATTCTTTCTTCAAGTAAGCGGTGGGAGGGTAAAAAATTTTCAGAAAAAAGTAAGAACACTACCTTTGGACAAAATGGAAATGCTTTATCTTCAGGATTAATTATATTTCTAGTCTCATATCTAAATCTGTTTCAAATAGAAGACTAAAGAGTGACTAAAAAGGAAGCTAACCTAGAGGCTTAGATGCACCACTTACATTTAAAAAATTCTTCCTGCTCTATCTTGCTACAATAGAAATTCATAATTTTTGTATTTGCCATGGAATATAGACTTTTATTTAATAGTGAGGACTAAAATGCTAAAAAACTAATTATTTTAAACTCTGGCTAAATTTTGGCTAATGAAGCTACCCAGAGATGAAAAAAGAATTTTAATCCTATGTTCTTCTTAGTACCACCAAATTGCTTGAGCAAAAACTTCAGTAGTTTCGCAGTACAAGAGAAGAATAGACCAAAAGCCAAAATCTTGCCCAATACTGCCAAAAAGAAAAGATCAATTTTTACTTTTCATTTTTTCTTTTGAGTCACAGTCTCACTGTAACTGCTGAGGTTGGCCTTGAACTCCTGTGTTCATGTAATCTGCCTGCCTCAGCTGGGTCTACCTATAGGTGTCCATGGTCTCCTGTGTTCATGTAATCCGCCTGCCTCAGCTAGGTCTACCTACAGGTGTCCATGGTGGTACCTGGCTCAGTTTTACTTTCTAAGAAAAGTTTACATGATTTTACAAAATTATAATAAATGCATATACTCATATGAACAAGTTCCCTCCTATTAGGCTATTTCAAGGTTGGAAAAAGAATCAGGAGATGGCTTCTATTAACCAACTCCATAAATAACCAACAAATCTGCATAGATCTCAGATGTTTATAGAAAGTGACAAGCAAAAGCAGCTTCTGCAGTTACCAAGTCCGACAGGGAGGAAGGCTATAGAAGATGTGTGGTAACTTTCTCAGGTTCTTAAGATGTCACTAATGCCAATATAATGTTAATTAATTAACTTTCAAAATATACTTAAAAGATTTTTTTCTATAAATAGATGGGTCACAGTTAACAATGTACAAAACCGTAGATACCTATCTAGGAACCAAATGAACTCCAACCACTTCCCTCTCCATTGTTACAGATTAGGGTACAGGTAACTACAATATTCAAGGTGAAATCCAATGTACAATGCAGAATAAATGACTGCATTCTGATTGGCAACAGGTAAATGCCAGTTGAATTTTAACTGGGTTAATAAAATATTGGCCACTTAGCTCTGAGATTAAAGTGAAGTAGCAGTCGCAACACTAACAACATACTGCCTCCTCTCTATCCCCCTCCAAGCCCCTTGATCAAAACACAACTCCAAAATCTTTACCTATGGTTCAACTTTTCAAAACAAGGTAATGATCTACAATACTCATTGGAGAGTCATTTATAATGGAATTTTTTTAACAGAACCTTAATGAAGCATAATTAATTAAAACTAGCCAACCAAGTTCTATGCCAACCTCTTAAAAATCACACACAAAGTAATTAACTGAAAGCTGAGACAAAATGACTTTCCCAGAAACAAGTCAGAAAAAGTGAACAAGTGGTGAAATGGAATAGTAAGGAAGGGTGTTGGTATTTGGAGCTTTAAAAAACCCGATAGCAATCAAAAAGCCAAAGCAATTTTATTATAATCAAATTTATACAGCAGCAAAAGTATATTAAGGAAAATGCTCAACAGAAATATCTTAGGGCTCCAAGGTACCGAGGGCTGCGCTGGACCACGGGCTGCTGTCCAGGACAACCTTGTGCCTCTGGGACCTTGGCTCTTCTTGCATCTCTGTGCACTGGGTCTGTTATCAAGATATTTCTGCATTTCTTTAGATGGCCACGTTATTTGTGCTCCTATCAGTGATTTTCAAATGAATTTAAAATGAGAGGAAAATTTAAATCTAAACCACTTTCAGACATCCAAAAGGAAAAGGGACCTCATTTTAAATGTAAGCATTTGTGACACAAGGATGCTGTGAGCAAAGTGAAAACGGGAGCTCGGTGATTAACTCTTGGCAATATAGTAATAAGGAAGTTGTAAGGTTTTGGCTGCTCCTTCCCCACACCAATTGGCATAAAATCTCAGACAACTCTAGCTCACCCAGGTTATTCCATAGATAGATACAATTAGAAGAAATTTAAATATAAAATATCATCTAGAAGTTTTTTTTCATACGCTTGCAGAAATCTTGAAAACAGCAAAAATGAAAGCTAGGGGATTAGATTTGAGAAATCCGTTATATACCCTGCAGACTTGGGAACGCCCACAGCAGGAGCAGACATCCCCAGCTACATCTAGGAGGAAGCATCATGGGTCACAGGCTTGCCCTGAGCTGGCTAAGTCAGTTTCCAGATACCATCATGGCTCCTAAACTGCTGGAAGCGGGGGGCTTGAGTGCCTGGCCACTGAGAGGGATCCTCGCTACACGTGTAGGTACGTTCCAGGGGTCAGCCTCTGCATAGCACCCCAGTGGTTGTCTGCTGACCAATGGACATGATTACCATATTAATTGGGATGGCAGGGACTCATTAAACTCTTATTAAATAAAATGTAAACATAAAATGCCATTATCTTTTCATCTTTTATTCAGTTGGAAAATGACAACGTACATTAGTCCTTCGGTCAATGAGCTGCGGGGCTGAACCTTCACAGGCACTGCCAGTAAGTTTTAACTTCTAGTTTTTAGTAAGTCACAGAAATCATTTTCTATTAACTTTTGTCAATTTTTTTAAGCTCCATGGAAACTAACAGTATGCTTTCTACATGTAATAGGTACATTAAAAATAATAATTGTTCTATGTGGGACTATATAACTATTTACAGACTTTCAACATTTTGGAACCTAAACAACCAATAAAATGGTAGAATTTGTAGAAGTTATACTATTACAGGCATTACAATGTGAAGTTATCCCTGGGTACTATAATAAAAACATTATGTCTTTAAACTAGCAGTTTTTCAAATGGCTTTGCCAAATATCATTTTAAAAATAAGCATATAACTACGTTTTCTACTTATAAGGATTGGAAAAAACACTGCCTTTAACTGTATTGTCCTAGAAGCCATGTCACCTTTGAATATTACCTTCTGAGACAGTTTAAACTATATTTCACCTAAGCTGTTTGTTATACAGTCAGATACTAGAAAATAAGATAGGTGAGAGAGAAAAGTATGAAGACAGAGAGAACGGTTTTCTTGTTTCCTTGTTTATAGGAAAGTCAGGTGCTGTGGTCGTCATGCTCTTAGTAAATCAGCCACACTGTGTGTTTAACACTCTGCTGACCTGGGATTGTGGTGCTGCTGCTAGAGCTACTGTCATCCACGGGCCCAAAGAGATCAAGGTTCAGAAGAGTGGAACCTCCACTAGCTTGAAATTCAGTGACCGTGTTGGTAGGCAGCCACACAGAAGGTAAGCCAAGGGAGGAGGGGTTACGTGTAAAAAGGGGTGAGACACACACTTGAACATGCAGGTTATAATTAGTAGTCATTGCACATTTTAAAAATCAACATGAAAACAATGTACAGTATCAGCTTTTCATTACTAAGGACATTTCTAAAGTAACAGTTTAACTCAATGTACATTTTCTCATGTACAATGTAAAGAATGTAACACTTTGTTAGGTTTTAGTTGGACGTTCAATTCTTTCATTCCAAACTGAGAGCCATTTTTAGAAAGACCAAGAAAAGGCACACCGCCGTTAAAGGGAAACAATACTTTGATCTTAACCCAACATTAAATTCACTTCATGCCCCAAGCAATCTTTCATGTTAGTAATGCTGTTTCCTAATTAATGGTTCTTTAGGTGACAAAGTTGTCAGTTTCAGGACACGCATCAACACATGAACTCAGTTTAAAAGAACATGGGAAAGAATGTGGCAACGGCCCTACCCTGATGCGCAAGCTGTACTGTTCCCCTTTAACGCTGCAACAGTGATTGGAGATAGTACACAGTTTTAGAGAAGTTGTTAATAAAAAGCAGGATGATTTGACTGAGGACACCAGACGACAGCAGAAGGTTCATCCAGGCTTTCCTTCAGCACTGTTACTCAACGGGGTGGTCTCCAGGCGGCCAGGCCCAGCCGTGTGGCAGAGCTGAGGAGTGTACTTTGGGCGATAGTAACTGCCACCGAGGTGACGGTGGCAGCGCTGGCGCACAGCCTCAGAAGCCAGACCGCCCAGAGCCAGCGGAGACCCGGGCTGACGGCGCTGGAGACACGCACCGTGCGTCCTTCGAGACCCCACATTACCAGCGTAAGGTACTCCATTTTCAAATTGTTCTAAGCAAAGCCAGCGACCTCTGTGACTGCTAGCACGTAAGGTAAGCTCTGAAAAGTGATCAGGGCAGTCATTGCGTTTTCACTGGCACGTAAGTGCTCTACAAATGCTACGACGTCTGAGGAGCACCTGGAGTCGAGCACTAGGAACCTGTGAGCCTTTCTGCCTAAGAACCTGTGCTTTGAAGCGGCCTCGAGCCACAAGATTTATACGCAGGAAAGTCTCATCAAGTGAGACGGTAAAAATGGAAATACACTGACCCTAGCTAAACTGTCATTTACGTCACGTTAATTTTGACTGGAAGAACTGAAACTTTTCCTTGTTATTGCCCCAACATTTCGATATCAATACTGTGAGTAACTACAGAGCTGGGTGTCCCAAGCAGTTCCTATTCAGAAAGAAAGCCTGGATTTCCACAGGTAAGAGTAAGAAGTTATGTTCAAAGAAGAAAGGAAATCAGCAGAGAGAGGCTTGTCTGAACTTTGTGGCTTTCCTAGCTCTAGCTCTGGTGCTAGAGGCTCTACGGAGAGACGTACCATCTAAGGGGTTAGTAAGGCCACTGCTACTCCAGTCAAACTGCACGGGTGGGAGAGACTCCTAGAGTTGAAACCAAAACATCAAAATTAATCAGTGCAGGTTGTAGCAATGTAAAGAATCCTTAAAAGCAAACAAACAAACGAAAGGTTACCATAGCAGGACCAGTAGGCAACAAAGCACCTATATCGAGGTAACTTAACAATTCTGGAAGGTTACTTGCAAATATCAACACAAATTGAAATTTCAAACTTCATAAATAGCACAGCTTAATGACATTACAAATCTGCATCTGAGAAATGGAATAATCTTTATATTTTCAAACAAATTTATGGACTGATTCTATTTCAATTTAGATTCAAATTATGATTTAAACTGCTAGCTTTATTATAGGAAAGATATTTAAAATACTGTTTTTTGTATTACAGTGACTGAATTTATTTTAAATAACTAGTCATTTAACATTTTTTAAACAGATAAAATACAATGCAACAGAGAAGGTACCATACTGAAAATGAAATCTGAGTTGTTAAAGATAGAGTAATTACTAGCTAACTAGTTGCATATTTTTTGGTCTTCTGACAATAAAAGAAGGTTCAAAGTCAAAGGTCTCTAGTTCTGTATGTTTCCAGATTTCAAGAGAAATTATGAGCCAATATTGCACCTACTCTTTTAAGGTGCTGCTTTGAACCACGCTGCTCAGGCTCGCAGGACACCTGTGGTCCTTCCCCTCCACTGAGCAGCTACGGGGTGGAAGTATGTCGGTGTGTGCCCGCGTGTCTGGCCAGATAGTTATCAACTTCTCTGACTTGGACATAACTTGGACTCTGATACCAGACGCTCTGCTTTGCTTTGAAACACAGTCTCGCCCTATTTCCATGCGGCCCGGGCGCACGGTGCGGCCCGGGCTGATGTCTGAACTTGCACTCTGCCTGCCTCGTTGCTCCAAGCGCAGACATGGCATATTTACTGCAAATAATGTGCTAAGATAATCCTCAGAGCTGATTAGACTATTCTAGGTTTTTAAATTTCTTAATTGCCAAACAAAGATAAAACAAACAATGGTAAATATGGAATGGAAGGTATTTAAATTTTTTTTCATTTTGAAATTGACCATTTTACTTTAAGAATAGGTTTTTTTCTTTTTTTTTATTGACAGCATCCATAATTATAGACAATAAACACCTCCCCCACTCCCACATTCTCCTTCGCAACTCCTCTTGGTTTTATGGAGAGAAAAAAAAATTTTTTTCTTTCTCTTTTGCTGGCATTGTTGATAACACTTAGGGAAATAACTGTTTTGTCTTGTTTTCTGGGATTAAAGAAGTACATCACAATGTCTGGCCTAAAAAAAAAAAAGGAACTTTTTTTTTCCAGAGGAAGAGTCTCACTCTAGCCCAAGCTGATCTAGAACTCATTTTGTAGTTCCAGGCTGGCCTTGAACTCACAGCGGTTCTCCCTACCTCTGCCTCCCTAGTGCTGGGATTACAGGCATGCACCACCATGCCCAGCCATTATCAGATTTTAAATATTAATATGTTGTTGCCATTTAATTTAATTTGTTTTTGGTTTTTTGAGGTAGGATCTCACTTTAGCTCAGGGTGACCTAGAACTCACTCTGTAGTCTCAGGGTGGCCTTGAACTCATGGCGATCCTCCTACCTCTGCCTCCCAACTGCTGGGATAAAAGGTGCTCACACAACCATGTCCAACCCACCATTTAAAAAAAATTCTTTAGGCCAGGCATGGTGGCGCACGCCTTTAATCCTAGCACTCGGGAGGCAGAGGTAGGAGGATCACCGTGAGTTCAAGGCCACCCTGAGACTACAGAGTTAATTCCAGGTCAGCCTGGACCAGAGTGAGACCCTACCTCGAAAAACCAAAAAAAACAAAAAAAAAAAAAAATCTTTTAATGTTTATTTATCTATATGAAAGAAGGGGAAGGAGGCAGATAGAAACAGAAAGAATGGGCACATCAGAGTCTCTAGCCACTGCAAACAAAATCCAGATGCATGCACCACCACGTGCATCTGTCTTACATGGGTCCTGGGGAATCGAACTTGAGTCCTTTGCCTTTGCAAGCTAGCACCTTAATCGCTAAGCCATCTTTCCAGCCCCCATCTTTTTTATTTTTAATTAACTGTGCTTTACTATAAAGTGGGTCCTATTAAAACACTTTTCTTCTGAGTAAAGGAACATGAATTGGCTGTTTGGGCGTATCTAATTCCATATTATATTTGATATAATTTGACATATATATATATATAATAAGGACACCAATGATCTGCAAACTAATACAAATATTTAACCTTTAAAAGTCACATCCAACCTAGAGGTTGAACAGGGAGGAACAGACCACGTACAATGCGGACGTCAGGGTTCCAGGATGAAAGGCTGCAGAGGAGCGGATCTGCTGCAGAGGTCTGCGCTCAGTGTCAGCACCAGGGTCGGCTGCGTGTCCACCACTGAGCAGCTCTCCAACCCCTAAGGCGGCTCTTTGTGGTGCTGGGAGAGCTCTGCGTGCTGACCGTGGTGGTGGCTACCTGAATCAACCCATGCAATACAGCTATGCAGAACTATGTCCACATGTGGTACCCACATCATATTCCTGACCTTTCCATTGCTCTACAATTGTGTAAAGATGTAACCATGGGGGGTACAAGGACATCCCTGTACTGCCTTTTTAGTAGAACTATTTCAAACAAGTTATGAAATAACTACGAGAAAACCTGGTTTATAACCTACTTAAAGATTAATGAGCACTTTGGTGTACCCTCCACAGATTCATGTGTTGAATACTTCATCCCCAGTTGTTTGGAAAGTTTGTGGAAGGTTCCCCCCCCCCCCTCCGGAATAAGGTCTTGCTCTAGCTCAGGCTGACCTGGAATTCACTATGTAGTCTCAGGTTGGCCTCTCAAACTCACAACGATCCTCCTATCTCTACTTTCCGACTGCTGGGATTAAAGGTGTGTGCCAGCACGCTCAGCTAGGCTGTAGAATTTTTCAGAGGTGGAGCTCTGCTGAAGAAATGTGACACTGGGTGTTCCGGCCCACCCTGCTTGGTGTTCTCTCTCCCTCTTTCCTTCCTTCCTGCCCATGCATACCTTCTCCACCATGGTGGGCTCTGTTCTCTGGAACCGTGCGCTGAATGAAATACACTCTCTGCTTCTGGTAGGGCACTCTATCCCAGCGACAAGAAAGCGACTGACATAGAAACATGACCGTGTGGTTCTTAAGTCATCTTTTCAGGAGAGGGTTTCCACATAGGGTCTCATTCTAGCTCAGGCTGGCCTTGATCTTCCTACCTCAGCATCTCAAGTGCTGGGATTGAAAGTGTGTACTACCACGCCTGGGCTAAGGTCCTTTGCAACTGGTTTGCAGAAGGAATGAAGAAAGATTTGGAACTCTGAGCTAGATAAGCCTTACAATGCTGTAAACAGAGCTTTATGGGCCCTTTTGGTAGGAGTTTGAGAAATAAAGTCACGAGAAATGTAGACTGACAGCTTGGTTCATGAGGTTTCAAAGAAGGACTCTACTGGGAACTGGGCTAGAGGCAGCTCATGTGATAGATATCCTGGCAAAGAAACTGACCGAATTTACTTGTGTCCTGATTTGAGCAATGCTGAATTTAAGAATAATGGAGTAGGGCTGGAGAGATAGATGGCTCAGTGATTAAGGCACTTGCCTGCAAAGCCTAACGATCCAGGCTCAAGTCCCCAGTACCCACATAAAGCCAGATGCACAAGGTGGCACATGTATCTGGAATTCATCTGCAGTGGCTAGAAGACCTGGTGTGCCCATATTCTCATTCTATGTCTCTACTTGAAAATAAATAAATTAATTAAAAAAAATGGCTGGACGTGGTGGCACACATCTTTAAGTACTCAGGAGGCCAAGGTGAGTATGAGGCCAGTCTAAGAATACATAGTGAATTTTAGGCCAGCCTGGGCTAGAGCAAGACCTTTCCTCAAAAAGCCAAAATAAATAAATGAGTAAATAAGTAAGTACATAAATAAATGTAATGAAGCAATGTGTTGGCAGAGGAAATTTCAAGGCAGAATAAAGGAATCTGTGGCATGATGCCTCTTATCTGCCTTCATTCAGATCTATAATTAAAGAAAGCAGAAAGATAGGAAAAAAATCACAGTTGGCACAGAAAGAAATGTAAGCACATTTCAAGTCCTGGCACAAAACCTATAGTTGTTTCAGGGATAACTGTTGAAGAGATTACCACCATTAATGATAAGCCAACTACTACGCACTGGGACAATGGGAATGGTGGTGATGGCAAGATCCAACCTTCGGAAGGCTCCAGCTAGTAAGAATGGGAATTCATTTGAAAAGAAAGAGCCTGAGGGAAGAATGCTGAAGGAGTTCACAGTTCCCAAAGGTCAGCATACAGCTACCACAGCTGTGTGCCACAGGCACCAGGCTTTCGCCCTATCTGACACAGATCTTGGCGGTGTTGCCCACACGGTACTGGTTTTGGAAGAATGAAAGATACAAGAGGAAGGGGGTCATGGAATGCTGCGCCAGGACTCTAGGGAGGGTTGGAGTCCCTGCACACAGGCCCTGAGAGGCCAATGTATGAAGTTGGGAAGGTAAACCCGAAATTGAAAAAGGGAACCTAGAATGTTAAGAGATCACAAGACTATAAGGCATCTGCCAAGAGAAACTGCAGGGTCACAGAGGAACCACCCACCCAAGAAGAGGCACAGGCAGCACAGCTGAGGGAAGCTGCTCAAGCCTTCTGGAGCCCCGAGGACTGCATCCCGGTCTCAGGAACCAGACGTGGAGCGGCAGACTTTGGGGCCTGCCTGTGAGCTTTCAGTCTTGCTTAGCGTCATCTTCCCTTGCTGGACTCCTCTTCCCTTTTGGAATGGGATGCTTATCTGCGCCACCACATGTGAGAAGTGTGTAAACTATGCTTTGATCTGACAGGGCTCACAGTTAAGGGGCTGCTTTGACAGCTTGGCTGGCTTGCTAAAAACTATGGGGACTTTTAAAGCTGGACTGCAGACAATTTAAATCACTAGATGCCTGTGAGTCTGTGGGTACCAGAGGCAGGATGTCGTTGCTTGACTGTAAAATGTTCCTCAGAGACTCGTGTGTTTAATCCCCCGCGGGCAGTGCTGTCTGGGAGGTTACAGCGCCTGTGAGAGGTAGAGGACTGCTGGGGGAAGTGTGTGCCAGGGACAGCCTTGAGCTGTTACAGCCTGACCGGCACCTACCTGCTAGCCTCTTTCTACTGCCTCCCTGATGATGGATCTGCACTGTAGCAGATCCAACTTGTTCCATTTTTGGATAAATGAGACCTTTAAGGATGGACAAAACCCAGTAACAAAATTTCTAGCTAAACAGAACAAGCTCTTTGATTAACATGTTCTATGTAATGCTGTCAAGTAGCTGGGTGCTTATAAGTATTTCAATGGATTGGTGGAATTTTTGCTTCTCAACTCCATGGCATTTTGAGGACATAACTGAAGTTATGAAAATGAGGTGCTGACATGAATCAACATCTAGCAGAAACAGGAAACATGAAGAGCAGAATACCTAAGCCATAAAGCTAAGTATCATGACATTCATAAGTAAGATAATGAAGACAGAAAATACTGGAATGAAGTCTTTGAAACAGCTTTAAGCAGTGTACAATAAGTGATTACTACTGAGACAAAATTCAGTAAATAAATACGGGCATAACAAAATAACAGAAACATGGAGACTGAAGAGGAAATCTAGATTACAGTCCTGTTCTACTGATGCATAACTTTGGGTAAAATACTTGCTTTCCCAAATACTTACTTACTTACTTTCTTTCTTTCCTTTCCTTTTCTTTCCTTCCTTCCTCCCTCCTTTCCTTTCATTTCCTTCCTCTTCCTTTCCTTCCCTTTCTTCCCTCCCTTCTTTCTTTCCTCCTCCCTCCCTCTCTCTCTCTCTCTCTCTCTCTCTTTCTTTCTTTCTTTTTTTCTTCGAGGTAGGGTTTCACTTTAGCCCAGGCTGACCGGGAATTCACTATGTAGTCTCAGGCTGGGCTTGAACTCACAGTGAGCCTCCTACCTCTGCCTCCCGAGTGCTGGGAGTAAAGGTGTGCCCCACCACGCCCGGCCCAAATACGTTTTCCTTATTGAAGTCAGGATGCATGATACTGATTGTTCTTCTAGCTTTGGCACTTGGATCCACACCAAAACAGCTACATCAAACAGCTAAAGAAAGGAAGTTGCCAGTTGGCTGGCTGCTAGTCAGAGATGACTACTGCAATGAATGAAAAGTAAGTGGACCTACCAGGAAGGGAGTAAGTTATGGTGCCATGAGAATGTGACTCTGGAATTCAGTAGATGACAGCAACAAACACAGCCCAAGAGGAATCATTACTATTTATTATACTCGACCTCTGTCCAGGCTCAAGAAAGGTGGTTCCTGTTTTGTTTTGGCCTTGATCTCTTAGTCCCCTCAAGTGCTGGGATTGCAGGTGTGTTCCCCTACAAGTTAGTGAACCTTTAAGTTCCCACAAGAGGTGTCCCCGTCACAGGACTGACACCAGCAGCGGCAGGGACCCGAGCTTCACGTTACGTACAGTACAGCGGGTGGAGCGAGCAGATCCACACGCATGCAGGTGTCGTGGGAATTACACACCTGCGACATCTGAAAGTCACCATTCAAGGAGCCAAAACAGAAACATACAGGAAATGGGTGCTTACAGTTTTGGGGGAAAAAAGATGAGTCATCAAACAGGTTTTTCCTAAAACATTTGTTAGGTTCCAGTTTTATAGGCTATGGTCCTTTCACCTGAAAATACAACCACTGGGAAGATGTGACAGTATCATTGTATGGCAAGAAAAAGAAAACAAAGCCAGCCGTGGAGGTGCACACCTTTAATCCCAGCACTCAGAGGCAGAGGCAGGAGGATGCTGTGAATTCAAGTTGAGAGTGAGTTCCAGGTCAACCTGGGCCAGAGTGAGACCCTACTTTGAAAAAAGTAAAAAAGAAAGAAAGGAAGGCTAGTGCTAAGAAATATCACTTTTATATAATTTTTTTTTGTTATTTTTTGTTTTTTCAAGGTAAGGTCTTGCTCTAGTCTAGGCTGACCTGCAATTTACTATGCAGCCTCAGGCTGGCCTCGAACTCACAGTGATCTTCCTACCTCTACCTCCCGGGTGCTGGGATTAAAGGCGTGCGCCACAACGCCTGGCTAAGAAAATCCTTACAATACATTTTAGATGTTTATTTTAACCTGAGCCAGAGGTGTGCAGCCAAGCAATGATTTTATAATTCAGTGATGGAAGTGAGGAATTTCAGCACAAAATTCTAAATTAACATAGAAGTCTTTCATTTGGTTACCTGTAATAGCTTTTAGTTATATCCAAATTAAATTATGTAAGGAAGACAACAAGCTATAAGGTTCTGACTAAAATTAAATACACAAAGTCAAAACAACTAGGGGAAAAATGACAGGCAACACTAACTTCAATTAAATTAACAATAATTTATGGGGTTGGTCACGGATGGAGTAGAAAGAACGGAAGGAGGAGCCGGGCGTGGTGGTGCACGCCTTTAATCCCAGCACTCGGGAGGCAGAGGTAGGAGGATCACCGTGAGTTCCAGGCCACCCTGAGACTACATAGTGAAATCCAGGTCAGCCTGAGCTAGAGTGAGACCCTACCTTGAAAAACCAAAAACAAACAAAAGAAAGGAAAGAGGCAAGCAAACTAGTAATAAGTGTCTTACTAAGAAAGCTCTATTTTCAGTAAAATGTACCAAGTAGTTACTGTGCCAATCCCTAATATTAGAGGAATAATAATGGATGAATGAGTAAGAATGGATCAGGATGGAAGCAAAAACCATGCTGTGGAAAAAAGAATTCTCTATCTATACAGAGAGCTGTGGGAACTGTCGGCCAGCCAGAGTGCAGTGTGAGGGCAATCAAAGGAAGGTGACTGAAGACAGACCCTGCCCATGAGACGCACCACCCGACCACGAACAAAGAAAGGCTCAGTCGTCTATTAATTCTGGGCTAGTAATAATCTGGCTTTGAGGTGAAGTTTACATGATGCCTAAGAACAAGCCACAGTGGCTCACAGTAACTAAGAGATGCTTCTTGAAATACACCTGACAGGGATGGACCTATGTTTTATTTATCAATTTCTGAAGCTTGTTGTTCAGAACATGATTCCTACAAAAGTTATGACACCCTGTTCCTGTGGCCCCTGCAAAAATGGAGCCTGTGGTCAGATAATTCTGAAAAACTAATTCAAACTGAACAGATGATTCACTGCAGGGCTCTTCAGTTAGGGTGCTGAGTACAGAAACTCTCCACAGATGGTTATAGGTTATGGTTCTTTCCAAATTTCCTTTATGTTCCAACGCTGCTTTAGTGGACCACTGCTATGGAACACATATTTGTGATGTTTTGTGAAGGTTAATAAGTGATGAGAATGGGAAGAACAAGTGTTAGAAATGATAATGTTCCTTTAAAGATACTTCTATAGAAGACAAAAATCAACACAAAACAAAACCACTTAAAAATATGTTTTAAAACAATTTAACCAGCATTGAAATCAGTTTCTTGTTTGATAAGGGAAGAGTAAACAAGGCAAAATGGCCTATTTTCCCCAGATAAACACACTGGACTGAAAAAAAAAATGTGTTTAATTGTGCCCAAAAGATAGGTCAGCTTTTATTGCTTTCTAAAATTGCACAGGATTTCAGGAAAAACATATTGTAACAGTTTCAAAGAGATGGTATTCATACAGTATTTCCCATTTTTGTAAAATCCAGCACTTACTAGATTTGTATTAGTGATTATGATCATCTAATGTTCAGAGCAAGGGACTCTTCATCTTGTCTGTACACAGACTGAAGCTTGGACTGGCTTAAAAACTTACCCATCATCACCTTGTTCTCAAATTTCATCTTTCGGTTTTTGAAAATTACACATAATTTGTTCACTATATCTCAAGGGATGCTAGTTAACAATCAAAACTATGTCCATCATCAAATCAAAATTTACAAACACAAAGCTAACTGATGCATTAAGGAAAACAGACCAGAATGTACAAACACTTATATACACATGAATTTCTGTTGTACCTGGAACTGATCAGATGTGTTTATCTCTGGTGTCATGGTGGTTGTCTGACCAATGGAAGCAATTTTTTCTGCAGCAGATAGTGGTTTCAATGGTTCCTTGGTGGGCTCTAGCATACCCTGTAAAAGATACATTAGTCATTAAGTGGAAGGAAAGGAATCAATGTGTAAACTTTGTAAGAACAGAAATCTAGGAACCTCAGAACAAAAGAAAATATTTCAGAATCACAAGTTTTTGAAGCCAAACCTTGTATTCTAAAATATTTTATTTTATTTGTATTTATTTATTTGAGAGTGTCAGATAGAGAAAGAGGGAGGGAAAGAGGGAGGGAGAGAAGGAGAGAGTGAGAGAGAGAATGGGCGTGCCAGGGCCTCCAGCCACTGCAAATAAAACTCCAGATGCATGCGCCCCCTTGTGCATCTGGATAACGTGGGTCCTGGGGAGCTGAGCCTTGAACCGGGGTCCTTAGGCTTCACAGGCAAGCACTTAACCACTAAGCCATCTCTCCAGCCCCAAGCCTTGCATCTTAAGAGGATGTCTGTTACGCTGTCACGACAGTGCCTGCAGAAGAGGGCAGCTGTCCTATGTAGCAGAAGCTCAGGCGCTGACTCGCCACGTGCTCTCATGACGTCTACGGGTGAATTCATACTGAAGTGGTGTCTTATTACGTCAGAGGTCCTTGGTCTTGCAAAGTAGAGAGGCAGCCATTTCAGAGAAGAGAACATCTGTCATGCTCCACTGGATCAGTTACAAATCGAGCACAAGTTTGGAGTAAGAGAGGAAACCATTACATGGGTATAACAATGCAGAAGAAAAGCAATGGTCGCTTTGTACTAAAACTACCAAGGTCTGGAGCGGTGGCTCAGCAGTAAAAGGCGCTTGCTTGCAAAGCTTGACTAATGGCTTGGGATTGATTCCCCAGTGTCTGCATACAGCCAGGTGCACAGAGAGGCACCTGTGTCTGGAGTCTTTTACAGCGGCAGGAGGCCCTGGTGTGTCCACACTCACTGTGTCTCACCATTTATGTTATGCAGATTCTCAAGCATACCCTTGTGCAGAGAAAATACACTTGGGAATTACTAGTATCAACCGAATCTACTTTGAACTAGGATTTAAAGCATCAGTTCTCAGATTGTGGTTCAGCTGATGTGCTGTGGCTGACATGGCATGAAGCTCCTGTAAGTGAGACCCCTAGTTTCTACTAAGATCAAAACTTTGGGACACCAGCCATGTCTGGACTGCTATTCCTTGAGGGGAAAAAAAAGTCCAACCAACCAACAAATTAACAAGAAATGTTTCAGAATGTATCTATCTGGAACAGAAAAGCATACAGGAATATCAAGTATAAGATAAAGAAGGGAGCAGAAACTGGTAGGAAAGTTCAGGCACAGAAAATTCCACAAAACTGTTCCAACTCAGTGACAATAATCAGCGCTTATTCATGGATAAAGTTTGTAGATTACTTCCAATCCTTTCACCTCCACCTCTCAAGCACTGGGATTACAGGCGCATGCCACAACATGAAGCTTTGTTTCATTTCTTTAAAAAAAAATGCTTTTGGGCTGGAGAGATGGCTTAGCGGTTAAGCGCTTGCCTATGAAGCCTAAGGACCCCGGTTCGAGGCTCGGTTCCCCAGGTCCCACGTTAGCCAGATGTACAAGGGGGCGCACGCGTCTGGAGTTCGTTTGCAGAGGCTGGAAGCCCTGGTGCACCCATTCTCTCTCCCTCTATCTGTCTTTCTCTCTGTGTCTGTCACTCTCAAATAAATAAATAAAATAAAAAAATTTAAAAAAAAACATTAAAAAAAATGCTTTTATTTCCAAGAAAGAGAGATGGACAGACACCAAAAGAAAGAGCATGGGCGTAACAGGGTCTTTTGCCACTGCAAACAAACTCCAGACATAGGCACCACTTTGTGCATCCATCTGGCTTTACACTGGGTGCTAACCCAGGTTGGCAGACTGCAAACCAGTGCTTTTAACCACCAAGCTATCTTACCAACCCCTTCATTCTTAAATATAGTACCTCAATTTTATATATATATGGCATGGTATTTTTAGTTCAATGGACAGGACATTTTTATTTATCAGTAATTCAGTAACACTTCAAACCCTACAAACATTAAAACTTTAAAATGTGATTGAGACTAGAATGAAACTATCTCAGTTTTCCTGGCTTCTCTGAAAAAGAAATAACACACTTAAATATTTTTATTTATTTTATTTGCGAGCAAAGAAAGAGTAAGAGAGAGAGGATGGGCATGTCAGGGCCTCTTGCTACTGCAAACAAACTCCAGATATACGTGCCACTTTGTGCATTTGGCTTTATGTAGGCACTGGGGAATCAAACCCAGGCTATTAGGCTTTATAAACAAGCACTTTAACTGTTGAACCATTTTCCACCCCAAAATAACACATTTAAAACATAATGAAAACTCTAAGGATAAACTGAGCAATCCTGGCTCATTTTCACTTACTATAATCTCATATTTCCAAAACCTTAAACAAACAAACAAATGAATTTTTTATTTATTTGAGAGAGAGGGAGTGGGAAGAACATGAACGAATGAATCAATAAATGGATAAACATGCCAAGTGCTCCACAGCCTCCAGCCACTGCAAACCAACTCCAGATGCATGTACCACTTTGAGCATCTGACTTTATGTGGGTACTGGGCCTTTAAGCCCAGATTACTTCTTTTTGAAAAATTAGTTATTTATTTATTGGGGGGCCACACACCTGCATTGACAGCCTTGGTAAACATGCTCCTTTAACCACGGAGCCATTTCCCTAGCTCCATAAATATTTGCGTGTAGCTTCAATATTACATTATTTGAAATTAATAACTGGGTTAAAATATGTCTAAGGCTTAAGACACTTCAGCTTCTCTTAAGTTTAGAAATGAAAATCCTGAAGTAGTAATTAAAAAACAAATCTTCCAACTAAAAAGTGCAGACCTTAGAAGTTAACACCAATTCTTTTGAAACTATTCAGTAATACAGGAAAGGAAAACTATCAAGCTCTTTTTAAAATTTTCTTAAAACTTTAATTTATTTGTAAGCAGAAACAGAAAGAGAATGGGCACACCAGGGCTCTGAGCTGCTGCAACCAAACTCTAGATGCATGTGTCTCTGTGCACCGGGTGTTATGTAGGTACTGGGAATTGAACCCAGGTTCTTAGGCTCTGTAGGCAAACATTTTATCCACTAAGCCATATCCCCAGCGCTTAGGCTCTTTTTATGAAGCCAGTATTAACCCATATGAAAGACAAAGACAACAAAAACAAGTTACAGACAAATCTTCTTCATGAACATAGATGCAAAAATTCTCAACAAAACATCAGCAAACCAAATACAGGAACACATCAAGATCATTCACTCTGATCAAGTTGTGTTTATTCCAGAGTTGCAAGCATTGATTGCACAACATTGGCTAACTGATAAATGTAATACACCATTACAAATGGAATCAAGTACAGAAATCACATGCTCATCTTAATAAATGTAGAGAAGGCTTTTAACAAAATTCAGTATTCCTTCATGATAAAGTCCTGAAGAAACTGGGAACACACGGAAAATATCATAACACAATCAAAGTTACACATGACAACTCTGTAGCCAACTGTTATACTAAATGGGGAAAATCTCTTTAAGCATTTCCATCAAAATTAAGAACAAGATAAGGATGTCCACTTTCTCCACTCTCACTCAATTCAAAATACTACTAGGGGGCTGGAGAGATGGCTTAGCAGGACTCAGGTTCGATTCCCCAGGACCCATGTAAGCCATCTGCACAAGGTGGTTTACATGTCTGGAGCTCATCTGCAGTGGCTAGAGGCCCTGGCACACCCAGTCTCTCTTTCTCTGCGTCTTCTCACTCTCTCAAATAAAAAGGAAGTAGTGGTGGTGCTCCAAGAGTACTAAGCAAGATGAGTAAACAAAGAAGTCAAGGTATCCTTATTTGCAGATATGATTTAATACATAAAAGACCTTACAGGCTTTACCAGAAAACTCTGAGGGCTGATAAATACTTTCAACAAAGTGGCAGGATACAAATTAACATAGAAGAATCAGTAGCCCTCTTATATACCAATAACATGCTCAGGATAAGTCAGGAAAATGACTCCATTCACAACTGTCACACATGTATCTTGGGACAAATCTAATTAAGGAAGTGAAAGACCTATACAATGAAAACTTCAGAGCACTCAAGAGAGAAATTGAAGATGACACTAGGCAATGGAAAGACCTCCCATGCTCATGGATTATAACAATCAGCCTTTCAATATGGCTATTTTACCAAAAAAGTCTACACATTCAGTGCGAGATCCATTAAAACTGCAATGCCATTCTTCACAGAACTGAAAAAAAATTAGCCAGGTGTGATAATACACAATCCCAGCACTTGGGAGAAGAGTTAAGAGGATTGCTCTGAGTCTGAGGCCAGCCTGAGACTACATACTAAGTGCCAGGTTTGCCTGGGCTAGAGAGAAACGCTACCTCAAAACAGACAAACAAACAAAACCCCAAATCAATGTTAAATTCACTTGGAAAAACTCCTGTAGCTAAAGTAATCCTGGGGCAGGAGGGGTGGTGGTGGTACATGTATAATCATACCTAGTTTAGTAACAAAAACATCACGGTACTAGCACAAAAACAGAAACTTAGATCAATGGAACAGAACAGATGATACAGGTGTAAATTCATGCAGCTAAAGCCATTAAATTTTTTAATAAAAATGCCAAAAATATTCACTAGACAGTTTCTTTAACAAATAGTGCTGGGGAAACTGGGTTATGTACATGTAGAAGAATGAATCTAGACCTTTATCTCTCACTTTGCACAAGAATTAACTTCAAATGGATCAAAGAACTTAAGACCCAAAACACTAAAAGTGCTAGAGGAAAATGAAGCCAAACACTTTAAAACACAGGCACAGGTAAAGACTTTCTAAATTAGGAAAGAAGGCCAACTACTGACAAATGGGACCTTAAGAAATGAAATTTCTGCACATCAAAGGAAACTGTTGAGTGAAGGGACATTCTACAGAATAGGGAAAAATCTTTTACTAGTTATTTATCTGTTAGATGATAATACCTACAATATACAGAAACTTCGAAAAGAAAAAAAAAACTCTGCACATCAAGAAAACAAACCACCCAATTTTTAAAAAATGGGTTGTGGAACCAAGCAGAAAGTTCTCAAAAGAAGAAATAGCCAATATACATTTTTAAAGTGTGCAACTTCCTTAGCCACCAGGGAAATGCAAATTAAAACTATTTTGAGATTCCATCATACTCTGGTCAGAATGACTACCATCAAAGAAACAAATGACAAGAAATGCTGGTAAGGACGCAGGCAAAGAGGAGCCCTTATTCACTGTTGGTACAAGTGTAAGAGAAGTCACTGTGAAGGTTTCTCATAAAACTACCCATTACCCACTACCAGCTATGCCGCTTCTGGGGATACACTCAAAGCACTCTGTCTCCTACCATGGACACATCCATGTTCACTGCTGTTCTACTCCCAACAGTCAGGAAACAGGATCAGCACAGATGTCCATCAAGTGATAGAAAGTGAAAATGTGCTTCATATACATAATGGAATTTTACTCATCTGAAAACACAAATTAAATTATGAACCTTGCAGGAAAATGGGGAACTGGAAAATATCATCCCAACTGAGGTAACCCAGGCTCCAGAAAGACCAACACTGCATATTCTCTTTCATATGTGGACCCTACCTTTGTACACATATATACACCACATATATACACATGGAAAAATATCATCTTTCAAAGGTACATTTTACAAAGTGTTAAGCACTAATATTATTGTGATCATAACAATTTTCAACCTAAAACAACCCAGGATCAATAATAGAATACAGACAAATATCCTGCTGTAAAGACATAAAGGGATTTATATATGCCTTTAAGACTGTAACACTAATCTTTCAATTATCATTATTATTATTACTGGTTTTTCCAGGTAGGGTCTCACTCTAGCCCAGGCTGACCTGGAATTCCCTCTGAAGTCCCAGGCTGGCCACCTGGGCTCGAACTCATACTGATCTGCCTAACTGCCTCCCGTGTGCTGGGCCAGAGGGTGTGGCAGCACACTGGACTCTGCTCTGCATTTTCGACAGTCTCACTCTGTAGCCCAGCTAGTCTTGAAGTCATAGCAATCCTCCTGCCTGAGTCTCCCAAGTACTGCTATGACAGGTGTTGCAATACCACACCCAGCTTCCAAATTAAATTACACTTTTCTAAGAGCGAGATACATGTGCAGAATAAACACAGCAATGACAAATATATGCGAAAATACCGTGTACTTACCAGTCCTGCTGCGTACATGGGCACTATAACTGGCTGCTTCTTATTGCCCGTGAACAGCTATACACATGTAATACAGAGAAAGAACATGCGTTCAGAAAATGATCTGTTTTAGTGTGAAATTGTTTCTGAAATGTTTGCAATGCTTCTTTACACTGTGAATAAACTAACTTTGCTATGGATGGATAAATATATACATATATATATATGTATGTATTTAATTTAAATTTTATTTCCCAGGCCCATTGTTTCATAAGGGAAGCACTAAGACAACTTTTTTTCCAAAAATATTAAATAATTTTTGGAGAAACACTGAAGTAGATTGATGCTTACAATCAGCATAATTTAAACCAATTAATATTTATTTTCTGAAGAACAAGATTTTCACACCTTGAACTATCAGGATAGCAAAATTTAAAAAACAGGTTTATTAAACATTTAAAAAAACAATTTGTTAATAATATACTAATAAACTCACAATGTTTCGAGTGTCTATTCCCAAGGAGCACAAAAGCTTCTTGTTGCTATGAGAGCCGCCCCACTGATATCTCAAGCCATGTGCGTCATGAATATCCTGTAGCTCGGTCCATACATCTAGTAGTTCACTGCAAAGGCCATGATGAAGCCAAAAACAGGTTACTTAAGAACTTTCATCATAAATTCTACTTTCAATATGATGATGATATTCTATGCATTCCAAATAATGTTATTTCTAACCTAAAGGTACAACTGTTACCTGAGTAAAATCAAAAGCCAGCACTAGGCTGGGCATGGTGGCGCACACCTTTAATCCCAACACAGGAGGCAGAGGTCAAAGGATCACTGCGAGCTTGAGGCCAGCCTGAGACTATTCAGTGGGTTCCAGGTCAGTCTAGGTTATAGCATGACCCAACCTCGAAAAACGAAACAAAACAAACAAAAGGAAAAAGAAAAACATCTGGGTTGGAAGGTGGCTCAGTGGGCAGTGTTTCTGTCTAGCAAGCAGGACGCCCCGAGTGGATTCCCAGCACTGCACAGATGGCACAGACGTGGCATAACCCTGGAGGCGCACCATTTGAGAGAGAGGCGGGAAGATCAGAAGTTCAGTAATTCTTAGCTACATAGCAAGTTCAAGGCCAGTCGGAGCTACATGAGACTTTCTTTTTCCACCGACTCCCCCCAAAAAAAACAATGACAACAAGGGACAGAAGATGTACTTTGGTTAGGAGAGTGTGCCTAGCATGCATGAAACTATAGGTTTCATACCTAACACTGCAGAAACTGGGCATGGTGGTGCATGCCTATATTCCCAGCATTTGGAAGGTGAAGGAAGGAGAATCAGAAATTCAAGGTCATCCTCCAATACAGAGGGAGTTCAAGGCCAGCCTGTGTATATGAGACCCTGTCTCAGAAAATAAAACAACAAAAAAACAAAGAATGAAAAACACATGGCATCCCACTATATTAATGCAGATATTCAATAGCTGTGTTTTTTCCTTAATGCACGTGGGTGTGAAGGTCAGAGGACAACTACAGCTGTTGTTCCTTAGGTACCAGTTACCTTTCT
The DNA here is from genome assembly GCF_020740685.1 of Jaculus jaculus. Classification (NCBI taxonomy): domain Eukaryota; kingdom Metazoa; phylum Chordata; class Mammalia; order Rodentia; family Dipodidae; genus Jaculus; species Jaculus jaculus. The sequence goes on along the minus strand of NC_059119.1, from coordinate 59,543,098 downwards.
TTTCTTTTCTTCAGATAGGGTCTCTCTCTGGCCTGGAACTTATCAATAGGTTAGACGGGCTTGCCAGTGGGCCCCAGGGATTCACCTCTCTTCAGTACTGGGGTTGCAAGTGTGTGTCCTTTTATTCTTAAAAATCAGCCCAAAACAAAAATCAAGAAGCAACAACATGATCGCATTCTTTATCCTGAGGCCACAGAGGGAAGGAAGAGCAAGCAGCAACTGCTCTAGCTGCAAGAGAGGAGGAGAACTCTAGAGGGAGAGGATGCTTCCAGAAGCAGAGAGTGACTGACCAGTCCAGAAATAAGAATAGCTTTGAAATTACAATTAGACAGACAAGTTGTACCCTTCAATAAGTAAGTGGAGTTCTAGAAAAGAATAGCAGAGGTAAAGGACAGATGCCAAGGAAAACAAAGAAATGAAATGTCTGGGGGCTAGGGAGATAGCTCAGTGGCTCCAGGTGCTTGCTTGCAAAGCTTATAGAACAGGGTTCAAGTTTCCAACATCCATGTAAAGCCAGATGCATAAAGTGGTGCATGCATCTGGATTTCATTTGCAGCAAAAGTCCCTGGCGCATTCATTTATTCATTCGTTTTTTTTTTTTTTTTTTTTTTTTTTTTTGAGGTAAGGTCTCATTCTAGCCCAGGCTGACCTGGAATTCACAAGTAGTCTCAGACTGGCCTTGAACTCATAGGGATCCTCCTACCTCAGTCTCCCAAGTGCTGGGATTAAAGGCATGCACTACCAGGCCCAGCTTCACTCATTCTGTCTCAAATAAATTAAAACAGAGATGCTAGAGTGAGAATTTATCTTTACAAACAAAATGAAAAACAAAAACCAATTAACTTTACAAAACCTACCAAAACCCAAACCAAATCTAAAGAACCCACTCAATTTTTAACACTGGTCAGACGCTAATGTCTAACATTGCTTAGACTGCTGATTTAGAAACATCAGCAGAGTAACTCCAAAGTAGAAACAGGACTGGAGAGGTGGCTCTGCAGTGGTTAAGGCACTTGTCTGGGAAGCCTAAGAACCAAGGTTCAATTCCTCAGTACCCACATTAGCAGATGTACAAGACAGCACATGCATCTGGAGTTCATTCGTAGTGCTAGAGGCTCTGGAATGCCCACTTTCTCTCTCTCATTAAATAAATAAATAAAAATAAAATACTTAAAAAAAAAAAAGTAGAGATACAGGGGCTGAAGAGATGGCTTAGCAGTTAAGGTACTTGCCTACAAAGCCAAAAGACCCAGGTTTGATTTTCCAGGACCTATGTAAAGCCAGATGTACAAGGTGGCACATGCATCTGGAGTCCATTTGCAGTTGCTAGAGGCCCTGGAGCACCCATTCTCTCTCTCTGCCTCTCTCTCTCATAAATAGATAATAAACAAATAAAAAAGTTTTCAAATAAAAAGTGGAGACAGGGAGTTTCTAAACTCTAGGCTTAGTGCAACATGATCAAGCTTCAACAGAACCCTAAAACTGTGATGCTGTGAGAGCCTGATACACCCTAACAGGTGACATGAGCACAGTCACTCGCTATCTAAAATTATCTACTACTTACCCACTTTCAGTTAAGGCCTCCCTTGTTTTTATTGGCAAAGTGCTTGTTTCCAGCAAGTGCTTGAGGGGAATCACTTCCTCTTCAGCGTCAGGGACAAATACAGAAGGAAAGCATGCTTCGAAAATTCGCTCCAGGCGGTTTAGTAAAGCCGTCTGCATTAAAACACCACCAAAAGTTTATTTTCATTTCTTCAGCTTTAATGCCATCATTTTATCTCTCTCTCTCCCCCTCTCTCCCTCCCTCTCTCTCTCTTTCACACACACACACACACCCCTACTATTGAAGGGAGGGAGGGAGGGAAACCACCACCCAAGTCGACAACACCTTATAGAGCAATTATTCCAGATGATTAAGTAATCATGATATTGATACAGCAGACAGCAAGTAGATGTCGCTAAATTCCAAGCACCATACACCTACTGACACATTACTTAAGCCATTACAAATTTCGACAGAGAAAAACAATTAGTCAATTCTGTAGTAAGAAAGCAACTTCAAAGTTTGACTAATCTGTCAAAAGCCAAGCCCAAAGAATTAAAAAAAAGACAACATTCACAGCCTTTCCATTATTCATGTAGCAGAGTAAATCCACAGAATGAAGTTATATTCCTATGAAAAATACTATGCTATCATTGTTAATCAGAACTTTCTTTTTTGAACTATCTCTGCTGATAAAAGTGCCAACCACAGAAAGAAAGAGTGCCTTAATTTTTACTGGTAAGAAATTCAATAATTCATTTATTATTTTGATATTCTGCATTATGTTCTACAAATTCCATCTCTCAGCATACCTTCCTCCAAGTAAAGCCTGTGTAATCACTAGAGAAATAAACTTACTATCATTCGGGGCAATTCTACTAATTTAAACTGGTTGGATTTAGACTAATTTGCTTTTTTGGTACCAGTGGGTTTATTGTATAGTCTTATTCCCATTTTCCTAATTGTATTTCATATACATGTAAGATATTTTCAAGTTAAGTTCAACTTATTTTTTCAGAACACAAACTTAAAAAGTTATTAGTCTGCTGTGGCTGGGGGTGGTGGTGCACACCTTTGATCCCAGCACTCGGGAGGCAGAGGTTAGGAGGACTGCTGTGAGTTCGAGGCCACCCTGAGACTACATAGTGAATTCCAGGCCAGCCTAGGCTAGAGTGAGACCCTACCTTAAAAATAAAAAAAAATAAATATTTTTTGTAAAAGTTAGTCTGCCGGAAGTTAAGTGTACTATTGAAATTGATGCTAAGTACAGAAAAATGCTGTCACAACATTGTCCTGTCAAGTAACACAAACACCTGGTTTCTGTTTTATAGGAAGGATTTTCATAAAAACCTTTCCCAAATCAAAATCACTCTTTTGGAAGCTGTATTACAGCCAAAAAAAAAAAAAAAAAAAAAAAAAGAGAGAGAGAGAGAGAGAGAGAGAGAGAGAGAAACTAGATAATTAGTCTCAGGGTACACTTCTGCTGACTTCTCATTATGCTTATATGTGAGAAGAGGAAAGGTCTCTCTCTCAATTATGAACTTTAAAGAACAGGACAGACTTAAGATCCCCTGGCTCGTGAAACCTAAGCGTGTCAAGGGGACCCAGCACTAACTGGCTTCAACAAGGGGACTGGGCAGACACGACTCTCAAGGAGATCAGGTAACTATCTAATTGGAAACCTGATGAGCATTTTCCCAGAGCATGGAAGGAACATAAAAACCACCTATAACTAAATTTTATTCATGAAAATTAAATCCTTTTTTCCCAATTTTCTTTTGCAGTTTTGGAGAGTAGAAGTTGAAAATGCAGATACCAGCAGGGCCATGCACCCCCGGAAGACTCTATTTTATTTATTTATTTATTTATTTGAGATAGAAGGAGAGAGAGAATGGGCACACCAGGGCCTCCAGCCACTGCAAACGAACTCCAGATGCATAAGCTAGCTACCTTGTGCATCTGGCTTACGAGGAACCTGGAGAATCAAATCTGGGTCCTTAGGCTTCACAGGCATGAGCCTTAACTGCTAAGCCATCTTTCCAGCCCTGAAAATTAAATCTTTATTATATCCTGTTGCTATTTTTTTTTTTTTAAGAGGTAGGGTCTCATTCTACCCCAGGTTGACCTCGAATTCACTAGGTAATCTCAGGGTGGCCTCGAACTCATAGCAATCCTCTTACCCCTGCCTCCTAGTGCTGGGATTAAAGGCATGCACCACCATGCCTGGCTTCCTGTTACCATTTTAAAGGGATAGGGAAAACAAAAAACAAAACAACACAAAAAAACCCTATCACTAGCAGAAAGCAATGACTCTGTGATTGCAATGACTGGGGGTAGGGAATATACAGACCATCCCATTAACTTCAATTTTTCTTTTTTTTTCCCAACCTTTTCCCATAAAGGATATAAATGACATGGAAAATTTTAAAGAAGTTTATCTTTGATATACAGTATGTCTGCTTCAATTTTTAATCTGGATGAGGTAGAACAAGGTTACACAATCTTTCCAATGACAGCCATATAGTAACACTTTAGAATCTGCAGCCCATCTCTAAGTTTTGGTGTGTTCTAATTAAACTTTTTCTTTGAACAAGCAGTAGGGAACAGACTTCTCCCCTGGGCCGTACTTTTGACAACCCTTCAGGTAGGGCAATAAATATCAAATAACCATAATCTAACAGCAGCACCCACTAGCAGAAGTCAATATAGAATAAAAAAAACTAGCAGAATTGACAAAGGTTTTTTAAATATATCTTTTTTGTTTGTGGGTATAAAGGGGCATGCAGGGCCCTCTTGCTGTTGTAAACATCTCCAGACACAAGCACTACTTTGTGCATCTGCCTTTTCATGTGCTTACTGGGGAATTAGACCTGGGCAGGCAAGCTTTGCAAACAAGCACTATTCACAGTTGAGCCATCTTCCAGCCTTAGAAGATTTTGATTAAGTCGAACCTAGCGTTTATTCTTAAAAGTGCATCGATTTCCAGCTATCTATGTGGCCAATTTGATGACGAGGGTAATCTTACCACTAGTTAATTGCAGCAGGCACGTGGCTGATAACACAATTATGACGAGGGTAAACAGACTCTGAGGTGGGGGCTGCAGTCCCAGGGCTCACACTTACCAGCCGGAGCCGAGCCGAGCTCTCAGCGGAAGCCCCGCCCAGTGCATGAGGACCACAGCATTAAGTATTTGGCACCCAGTGTGCGGCTGCTACTGTTACTACAGATGAAACTCAGGCCAGCAAATCACGCAATGGATATTCCTCTCCTGTATTTGGCATTCAGAAGTATGATGGAGCATTTGTCTACTCTATGAATTCTGACTATATTAAAATGAAATAAGAAATTAAGTATTTTTGTATGCTCCCCAAGATCTTCCTTCCCACTGAGAGAGTGGGACTAGTTTTTAAGTATCTGTTCTTAAGATCTAAGGAGACTGGTCCTTGTAGAGTCTTATCTATGGATATTGGTGGGTGGTTTATTAGCATTTTTAGTTGACTTGATTATATTCTGAAACACAAAGTATACAAAGCATACAGTAGGTATTTTGCTTCTCAAAAAGCACAATAAATTAATACAAATTTTAAAATGTGAGAACAGACACAAAAATTTAAAAAACAGCTTTATTTGTGACCAGACATTTTTTCCCAAGAAATTGATTCAGAAAGACACTGCAATCAGATACTATTAAATTGTTAGTACTGCAATTTGAGCACAGGCTTAAGTATATCAAACAAGAGTTGATAAAAGTAATTTTTAAAAACTATTTATTTGCAAGGAGAGAGAGAGAAAAAGAAAGGGAGGGAGAGAGAGAGAAAATGAGAAATTATTGTGGGCATGCCAGGGCCTCTGACCACTGTAAATGAACTCCAGATGCATGCACCATTTTGTGTATCTGGCTTTATGAGGGTACTAGGGAATTGTACCTGGGTCCTTAGGCTTTGTGGGCAAGCACCTTAAATGCTAAGCCATCTCTCCAGCCTAAAAGTAAAATATTAAATTTATGTTATTCTAATGTTTGTGAGCAAAAACGAACTTTGTTTAAGTTGTCCCATTTATGTGAACTTCTGCTGGTTGATGAGCAATACGGGCTGGGAAGATGGTTGAGTGGAGACAGTGTCACTGTCAAGCCTGAGTCTCAAGCTCAGGTCCACGTTAAAAACCCACAGCTGGGGGAAACTTCTCTCAAATGAGATGGGAAGTTGAGAATGTTCTAGACACTCAGCAGCAAAAAGAAAAGCAGAGTGAAATTTTATCTCAAATGAGGTGAAATGGTGAGAACCAAACCTGAACATGCCCTCTGACTTCCACAGACACATAATAATAAAAAAAAGTATTTTAAAACATTTTTCCTTCATTTATTTGCAAGGGGGAGAGGAAGGCGGAATGGGCACACCAGGACATCTAGCCAATAAACGCTAGACGCATGCACCACTTTGTGCGTCTGGCTTTGTATGGGTATTGGGGAATTGAACTGGGGCTAGGCATGGCAAGCAAGCTCCTTAACCATTAAGGCATCTCTCTTGCTCCATAAACATATTTTTAAAAAACAGCTCATCTGACCATAATGCATTTAAGTTTCAGGGTTTTTTTTGTTCATTTTTATTTATTTATTTGAGAGCAACAGAGAGAGAGAGAAAGAGGCAGATAGAGATAGAAAGAGAGGGAGGGAGGGAGGGAGGGAGGGAGGCAGAATGGGTGCACCAGGGCCTCCAGCCACTGCAAACAAACTCCAGATGCATGTGCCCCCTGTGCATCTGGTGTAAATGGGTCTTGGGGAACCAAGCCTCGAACTAGGATCCTTAGGCTTCACAGGCAAGCGCTTAACTGCTAAGACATCTCTCCAGCCCCTTAACTTTAGTTTTATTCCATAGGGATGCCACCCAAAATTTAAAACTCCTTGTAACTGGTTAATTAGGAAAAAAAAAATTGTACTCAGGGTGAGTCTTTTTTTTTTCTTTTAAGACAGGGTCTTGTTTTAAGCCCAGGACAGCCTCAAATTCTACCTCAGTCTCCCAAGCGGTGGGATTGGAGGCATATACCACCATGCCTGGCTGAACAATAGCATTAACATTCAAAAAGTTATATTCTTATCACTCAGAATTGGTGAAAAGTCAAAGTAGGAAACCTACAGTTTCCTTATGCAAATAAGGAGGCAGATGTAAAGCTACAGAATCAGCAAGGCTGGTTCAGGGAGGGAGGGACCGCTTCAGAAACACTGGCTCAATTAAGTCTTACGAAAATCCTATGAGGGAGTAACAGTATGATTTTCATGTTTTGGGTAAGAAAAACAGAGCACAGAGAAGCGAGAAGCTAAGTTAACTTGCCCATGGTCACGTAATTATGGGGTGGAGAAATGAATTCTAACTTGGGAAGTACAGTTTCAGAGTAGGCATTCTTCCATGATCATCAAAAATAAAGCAGTCATTAAACAGTTCTAAGTTTAGTTCCTGAAAATTAAGGTGGTGGTGCTGGAGAGATGGCTTAGTGGTTTGAGGCTCTTACTTGCAAAGCCTGACAGCCCAGCTTCGCTTCCCCAGTTCTTAAATAAGCCAGGAACACGAAGTGGCGCATGTGTTTGGAGTCTTTGCGGTGGCAGGGGCCCTGGCATGCCCATACTCTCTCTCCCTATCTTTCTCTGTGCTTGCAAATAATCAATGAAAAACAATTTTTAACTTGGACAGATGGGGTGTGGTGACATATTCCTTTTGATTATTTATTTATTGAGAGAGAGGGAGGGAGGAAGAGGCAGAGACAGAGAGACAATGGGTGCGCCAGGGCCTCTCAGCCACTGTGAATGAACTCCAGACGCATGCGTCCCCTTGTGCGCATGTGCGACATTGCACTCACGTCACTTGCATGTGGCTATACGTGGGATCTGGAGATTCCAACAAGCGTTCTTAGGCTTCACAGGCAAGTGCCTTAACCGCTAAGCCATCTCTCCAAACCATTTAAAAAACTTAAAAGAACAACAACTTTAAAAAAAGATTACCGGGGTGTTAAGGGCAGGAATGATCTTATTCTTGAATCTTGGGCACCTAAGTTCCTGTATATGGTGTAAAAAGGCTAACTAAATCATTGTATATGCTAGAGATTTGAAAAAGCTATACTAGATGGGCGTGGTGGTGCATGCCTTTAATCCCAGGCCTCAGGAGGCAGAAGTAAGAGGATCACCGTGAGTTTGAGGCCAGCCTGAGACTACATAGTGCATTCCACGTCACCCTGGAAAAGAGTAAGACCCTGCCTTAAAAACAACAACAAAACTACACTGGATATTTTAGAAAAGCACTTCACTTTTATTTAAGTACGCAGAGAGCACACCCTGTCATCTAAATCACTCTTGTGCACAGGTGGGCATGTTTACATGTAACACATATAACAATAGCTGAGCGCTTTTTTTGCTTACTACACCATGCTTGATGTCACACATGCATTCCTTGGATTTTCTAGAAGCAACACTGCCAGGTCAGAATGCGATTATGTCTGCGTTATAAATGAAGAAACTGAAGCTCAGAGAGATTAAGTCCGTTAGCATGATCTTACTGTTGGCATGCTGCATAGCAAAGATTTGATTCAAATCTGACTTCAAGGGCTACATCCTCTTTTACCAACTCTGCTTTTATTCACTGTCTGTGGGTTTTTCAAACATTTCTAGCCATTCATTAAGGGTGATACTATATTAATGGTTGGTTAGCTAAATACTTAGTTGTATCATACTATTTATACACACATGTACCAAATTCTAAACCTGGCAAACAGCAGCATATAGCAAATCTGGCTATTAAACATAATTTTCCCACGTGAGTATGTGGCATGTGTACATGTTTGTACACAGGTGCCTGTCTGCACATGCATAAGCATGTGGAAGCCAGAGGCTCTCTACCTTGGGTACTGACAGTCTCTCATTAGATCCAGTCTCACCAACTGTCTAGTCTGGCAAGCCTACAAACCCGAGGGCCCGTCTCTGCCCAGTGCTGGAAGTACAGGCGCGCACCACAAGGCCCAGCATCTTTAACTCAGGGTCTCACCTTTGTACAAGCTTTTTCATTTTCCATATATATTTCTTATCGGTCTTTCATGACCTTGAATGTCTCTAGTACCATTTTATTGTTTTCAACCAGATTTACTCCTGGGAAAGCAAAAATCATTGCCCAATGGTTTAATGCATCAAAAAGTTCCACCCAATTTGGGATGGAGAGATGGCTTAGCGGTTAAGCGCTTGCCTGTGAAGCCTAAGGACCCCAGTTCGAGGCTTGATTCCCCAGGACCCACGTTAGCCAGATGCACAAGGGGGCACATGCGTCTGGAGTTCGTTTGCAGTGGATGGAGGCCCTGGTGTGCCCATTCTCTCTCTCTCTCTCTCTCTCTCTCTCTCTCTCTCTCTCTCTCTCCCTCCCTCCTCCTCCTCTCTGCCACTCTCAAATAAATAAATAAACAAACAAAAAGTTCCACCCAATTAAAGACCTGAATAAAAGAAAAAAGATGACGATGACTGAATACCAGGGAACGCCTCTGCCTCGGCCTAAAGACATCATCAGTCCTTTTCCTGCCTGCCGAGGAGAGCTGAAAGCTGGCTCCTCTTGGGCCTCACACTGCTGGTGCTTGGAACACCTATTACTCTCCAGGTTCTCAGGCTTCACATCCAGACCAGAACTCTATCAGCTTCCATGGGTCTCCAGCCTGCTGTGCATTTCCTAGTGTGTTTCTAATGCATTCTTTTCTGTCTCTCTACCAAGCACACTTTAATGGTTCTGTCTCTGTACGTGACACACCTTTATTTTATAAATAGAGTACAGAAAGAATAAACGGGGCTGGGATGTGGTTCCAAAGCAGGGTGCCTAGCGCAGGCAAGACCCTGTTTCGGACCTCCACACTGCAGACAGACGACGCGGAGAGCTGAGTGTCCCCAAGTGTAGCTCAGCTTTAGAGAGGCATGTGCAAGGCTGGCACCTGTGACCCTAGCTTCTCGGCCTATGCCACTAAAATGCAGCAACACTTAAAATTCCTCCAACATATTTCAAGGTAGTTTTCTTTTCTTGCTTAGGACAAGAACCTGGTTAATGCTAACAGTAGTACTGACAGCACCAAGTCTGGCACCTAACTGCAAGATTAGAAGAGACACAAAATCTACTGAATAATTTAATCTTCCACAGAGGACACCATATGCCTCATCAGTATTAAAGATTAAGTAAGATATCAAGTATAAGCTACTACACTTGTTACGTTATCAAACCCTAATTTCCAGCTATATAAAATACAATTGCAATATTTAACATGCTCTGAAAAATATTTTGTTTCTTCTGTACAATTTCTGGACAAACCTAATCAAGTACTTCTGTTTTACAATTAAAGACCAGGAATATCAATATGTCTGAGGGGAGAAACAATAAAATGATACGTTAGTCAAATACTTAAAGAGCTATAGGCCAAAATTTTAAGTCTTACGCGTTACTTCTGTTGTTGCTGTTGCTTTTTGAGATGGTATAGCTCAGACTAGCCTGGAACTCTCTATGTACCCCAGGCAGGTTTTGATCCCTTGATCCTCCTCTTGTCTCAGCCGTCATGATCAGTACCACCCTTCATCTCACTGCTTCTGTTTTCAGTTGGAAGTTCAATGTTCATGGTCGGGGTAAAGCAAGCACAATCTCAGGCAGACAACTAAAGCTGCAGACTGAGGACATTCCGTTCGAGAATGTGTACTTTCTGGTGAAGTATCAGTAACAATCTCAAAATGGCATACGCCAAAGGTTTTCTTCTTTAACCCCCAACCCCCAGACAGGTTCTCTCTAGCCCAGGCTGACCTGGAACTCACTCTGTAGTCCCAAGCTGGCCTTGAAGTTACCATGATCCACCTACCTCAGCCTCCTGAGTGCTGAGACTAAAGGCATACACCACATCAAGCTTTATTTATTTTAGATACAGTAGCCCAGGCTGACCTGGAATTCACTATGTAGTCTCAGGGTGGCCTTGAACTCACAGTGATCCTCCGACTTCTGCCTCCCAAGCCCTGGGATTAAAGGTGTACACACCATACCCAGCTTATTTTTTTAAACAAGAAGCAGCTTATTTAATATACTGCCAAGGGCAATGGGCTATGGTGTATGCATGTGTGTGCAGAGGTCAGCAGAGAGCATCAAGTGTCCCTCTCTTATCACTCTTCCGTGTTTCCCTGAGACAGGATTTCTCCCTCAACTGTGCGTCAGCAAGCTCCAGGAATTCTCCAGTCTCCATTCCTTACCCCCGGGCCTGGGGTTAGCTTTTTAGGTGGGTTCTGGGGAGATAAACTTGGTGGTATCTAGCCAGAGAGGCCCTCGTGCTTAAGAGACAAATGCTCTTAGCTGCTGAGCCATCTTCCCAACCCCAGGTCCTTAATTTTTAAAAGGTCCAAAGAGACCTTCAACTCATAACCTTTTCCAGGAACATTATCAGTTAAGTGGCTTAATAACAAAGAGTCTCTGGCAGCCTCCCTTTCTACAAGGAAACCTTAGAGAGATTAGTTACCAGTGACCTAAATTTTCAAGTAGCAGCCAGAGTAGTATTTCAAAATCTGACAAAAGACCAGAGTCAAATGCAATGCTTACTTTACTACCTCTTTTACCATCTATTAAAAAAAAAAAAAAAAAAAAAAAAAAAAAAACACAACCAACAGACATCTTGTCTCCATAATCCAGACTGCAGACTGGTCGTGTGCACTTGTCAAGGCCCAGTACTTGGAAGGGCGAGGCAGCACGATTACTGGATGACCACCCTCTCTAGGCTAGGCTAACTTGAGCAAAACAACCCTTTTCTGTTACATTCCAAGGTTAAGAGAGGGGCAAGGGGCTCAGCATTAGGGCCCTTGCTTGCAAAACCTGCCAGCTTGGTTTCGACGCCTCACTGCCCATGGAGAAGAGGTGCAGAAGCGGCGCATGTGTCTGGAGTGCACGTGCACTGGCAACATGGCGCTTCCACAGCCCCCGCCTCTGTCTCTTTCAAACACATCAGTAAAAACATTTAAAAAGAGGTTAAGAAAATTGTTAAAACAATGGTCTTTCAGGAAAAAAACTGCTTTGAAAATAAGGGTTTGGTTGTCATCTTGTTTTTCAAAGTTTTGCCCTCTTCCTGTCTTCTGATTGACCGTTATCTGTCTTTTCCCACTACTTAGCTGAAAAACTATTTACAAGAAATCAGGTTTGGTGGCTCACACACAGAGAGTACCTGTCTCAAGAAAAAAGAATGCTTACGAGACAATGAAAGATAGTGAACTCAGGGTTCTCAGAAAAAAATTATTTTACAAGAGAGTATGTTTCCTTGCTGCTGGAAGTGAACCCAGACCAGCGCCGTGCATACGCGGTGAGAGTACTCTATCACTGAGCCTCACAGCTAGACTAAGAACACCCGACTCTCGATGTTCTTTTTTCTTCCTTCCCCCAACATAGGGCCTCACTCTAGCCCCGGCTGACCCAGAATTCACTCTGTAGTCTCAGGGTGGCCTCAAACTCATGGTGATCCTCCTACCTCAGCCTCCCAAGTGCTGGGACTAAGGGCGTGTGCCACCACGCCTGGCTTCAATATTCTTATATGGCTTGCTTGCTGTAATCACAGCTTAGAATTTAACTAAGAACATTTTGCAAGTTTCAAAGATTTCTTCTTGAATTTTCATTATTTAAAATTTTTTTTATAATAAACTCAACAAATATCTATTTATTGAAATTATATCTTTTTGGAAAGCTAAGGAAAGTACTTAATTAAAAAAAGGCTCTAGACAGTGTTACATGGCAAATACAATGAAAAATGGAAGAAATCAAAAATGCTTGACGTCAAAAGAATTGTTCTTGCTGTTTAAATTAACTGAGCTTCTGAACTCTAAGAAACTCTAAGCAATTTTCAGAATAGTCTGCCACCATTTTGTGTACAAAATGTATTCTGTTCAGGACGTTAGATAAGTCCATGGGAGACTCAATGGGAAGTAACTTTTACATTAATGCCTTGTGTTTATTGTCATCAGCAGTTGAGGGTTTTCATGCAGTCCTTCTTACCATACTGTATCAACTAGGAGAAACAGTTTAAGAAAATATTAACGAATCTAATCCTGTCACAAGACAAGATTAACATTCATGTACTTTATTTAGAGCAGAATCTGCAGGTCAAGGAGAAAAGTACAGATTGCAGTTTCCTTTAAAATAACAGGGTAAGAGGGTCGGTTTAATCTTTATCCACTTTTACTCAGTAACATACTCGGCACAGGCTGCCCATTTCTCTACTTCAACTGTCTTGTCTTTGTTTCGTTTTTTTTTGCGAGGTAGGGTCTCACTCTAGCCCTGACCTGAACTCACTGGTAGTCCCAGGCTGGCCTTGAACTCACAGCACTCCTCCTCCCACCCGCCTCCCGCCACCCAGTGCTTGCATTAAAGCATGAGCCACCATGGCCAGCTCTACCTCAACTTTCTTCCCCAACCTTTTCCCAGCAGTTTCTTCTCCCACTCTACATTTGTCTCCGCCATTTTGCATTTTCTATTCCTCAATGATAAAGGCTTGAGCCAAGATGCTTCTTTTGTTTTGTAAACATTTTTTTTTAAAGAATCTTTTTTAAAATTTTTTTTGTTCATTTTTTATTTTTATTTATTTGAGAGTGACAGACACAGAGAGAAAGACAGATAGAGGGAGAGAGAGAGAATGGGCGCGCCAGGGCTTCCAGCCTCTGCAAACGAACTCCAGATGCGTGCGCCATCTTATGCATCTGGCTAACGTGGGACCTGGGGAACCGAGCCTCGAACCGGGGTCCTTAGGCTTCACAGGCAAGCGCTTAACCGCTAAGCCATCTCTCCAGCCCTTGTAAACATTTTTGTTTATTTATTTGAGAGAGAGAAAGAGGCAGAAAGAAAGATAATGGGCACACAAGGGCCTCCAGCTGCTGCAAACAAACTCCAGACCCATGTGCCATTTTGTGCATCTGGCTTACATGGGTTTTAGGGAATTGAACCTGGGTCCTTTGGCTTTGCAACCAAGCGCCTTAACCACTAAGCCATCTCTGTAGTCCCTAAGATGTTTCTTCTTCTTTTTATAAAAAAATTTCATTTATTTATTTGAAAGAGAGAGAAAGAGGCAGGCAGAAAGAGAGAGAGAGAGAGAGAGAGAGAGGGAGGGAGGGAGGGAGGGAGCAAACGAACTCCAGACACAAGTGCCACCTTGTGCATCTATCTGGCTAACATGGGTCCTGGGGAATAGAACCGAGGTCCTTTGGCTTTGCAGGCAAACGCCTTAACCACTAAGCCATCCCTCCAGCCCTTCTACTTAATGGTATCTTGCAATCTCTAATTTTTATTTACCTGGGCTAGAATAAGACCCTACATTGATTTTAAAAAAAAAAAAAAAAAACCACTGCAAAAGTAAAACCTGATGAATTTCTGTATTCGATTCATTGGGATAAAAATCCTTCCAGGGTTGTGAAATATATAACTAACCAACAACAAGGCAAGCATTAATATATTGTAGAGACAGTCCTTTAACAGGACTTCATTGAAACATTATTTTATTTTTGCTTATGAGAGAGTGTGAAGGGGGAGGGAGGGAGGGAGGGGAGAGGGAGGGAGGGAACTGGCATGCAGGACCTCCAGCCTCTGCAATCCCACTCCAGACACATGTGCCACTATTTATGCAAGCGCAACCTTGTTTGCTTGCATCACCTTGTATGTCTGGCTTAAGCAGGATCTAGAGTCCATCATGGGTTCTTAGGCTTCGCAGGCAAGTGCCTTAACTGCTAAGCCATCTCTCTAGTCTTATTTTAATTTTTAAAAAGTTATTATTATTTACAAGCAGGCACGGGGGGGGAGAGAATGGATGCACTGGGGCCTCCTGCCACTGCCAACAAATTCCAGATGCACATGCCACTTCGTGCATCTGGCTTTCTGTGGGCACTGGGGATTCAAACCTTGGCTGTCAGGCCTGCAAACAAGTGCCTCAACCATTAAGCCATCTCCACAGCCCTGAATCTTTAAGAGTTTCCATGGCAACTAACATGTCATATAAGATAGAAGTAGTCAGGAAATACCTGAACTGAAGTGGCTGATTCTTGCAAATGGCTGCCAGCAACGGGTCCTTTGGAGGTTGCTGAAGGGCCCCTGCACATCTCAGAGGTTCCCACCGCATCGGTGTTCTCCGCTGTCCGGTGTGGCTGCCAGGCTTCCTTCCGATGAAGAGACTCCGAAGCCCGCTGGTCTCCGAAAGCGGCCCACGAGCACCCGGCCCGCTCACCCTCACCCTCACCCTCACCCTCAAAGGCGCTCCAGCCTGCTGCCACTTGGCCGGGCCCCGCCGCGCTGAAGTCTGCAAAGTCGTCGGAGTCCTGGAAGGCCCTGCCGTCAGCTTGAGCAGTTGGCACAGAATCAAAATCTCCAAACTCACTGTCCTGCCCACTTTTCAGTTGTGAAACAGGTGTGTTGATTGTCCTGCTAGACTTTCTTGCCAGCTGACATTCTTCTGATAAACCATCAGAAGTCTGTTTCGGTCCTGACTCAGTAATTATTTCCTCTTGGCAAGAAGCCGCATTTGTATCCCCAAATTCTCCAAAATCATCGCTGGCTTCACTAAAATGTGGGGAGTGCTCTGAGGATGCTTCAAGAATGACATCACTCACCAACTCTTGAGGACCCCTGACAACAGGTGGAGTGGTGCCACCGGCTGAGCCAAAGTCACCAAAATCATCCTCCTTCGTATCACAGCAAGCCACAAAGTTGTCACTACCACCAACACTGTTTGTACTTGCAGAATTATCCACAACAACTGCTTCTGTGTGATCAATGTTTGGGCTTTTGGAACTAGCCACCTTTTCATTTTCTTCTTTGGAAGAACCAACATCTTCATTACAGCTAGAAGTTGTCACAGAATCCACAGGCAGGTTAACATGCTTTGAGGTAAACAAATCTGGTTTTTCATTGGGTTCACATGGCTCTCTCCGAATGGCTTCAGAATTATCACTTGCGTTTACCAAGCTCAAAGCCTTGGGTTGAACATCTAAATTTAGCAATTCATCCCGTTGCAGTGTCTGAAGGCCCTGTTCTTCAACACTGAGGCCTCTGTCAGTTCCTACACTGATCTCTGAAACACAAACCTCATTTTCTCCATCAGTGTCTCCTTCACCACCAAAGCTGCCATCCAAAGACACTTCCTGGGCAGACGTCAGCTGGGTGACTCTGTTAATCTTATTGTTGTCCTCAACGGTTAGTGCAGCTCTATCATTAGAAACCACACATTCTATCTCTCCTAGTTGTATCCTTTCCTTTTGAGAAAACCTGGCAAAATCTGCAAATTCCTCAGCAGGACTAGGTGCAGAATCTAAACTATACTCAGTGCTATGAGTGCTAAGGAGGTTCCATCCCTTTGAATCAGCTCCATCGTCCAGATCATCTGTTCCCTGAGGTTTCACAGTTTCCAAACCTGTAAACCCATTTGTTAAAATCTCCAGACAAGGAGGTTTTTCACCATTGCAACTGTCTAACGGCTTGGTTTGATGAACAATGCTTGTGTCAGTTCTAAAGTCTCCTGGAGAGACACATTTGGAAGTTCCAACATTTGGTCCCCGCTCCACTGCTTTATTTAAATCTCCTGAACTTTCCGTGCCGTCGATGGACGACTCTAAAGGTTTAGATGAAATTGTTTCTTTGCTGGTGGTAGAAAGTAAAATATCGGATTGTCCTTTCACAGGAGTATAAAGTTCGGCGGTGATGTCCTTATCATTTCCATTTTTAATGGACTTAAAGCTTCTAAGACTATCCACATTTTCTGAATACTCATGAATTGGCATAAAATGGTTTGAAGGTACAAAGTCTTCCTTGGGACGAGTATAATCTGGGGTGTCAAAATCAACAAACCCTACACCAGAAGGACTAACTTCTGAAAAGCCACCAAATTCCCCAAATTCATCGTCCTCCTCTTCCTCTGCTCCATTGTCCAGTGGTGGTGGGGATGAAGAGTACATTCGAATGATGTCTGGCTCCATTGTTTCCCGATAATCAATTTATGCCTGTTTAAAAAGAAAAAGAACATACATTTTTTAAGAGGAGACAGATTACATACAAGACCTTTCAAAAATGATCTCAAAGCTACTTTAAAGTAATTCAAATTTAGCTGGTTGTGGTGGCACATTATTTGGAGGCAGGAGAACCAGAGTTCATGAGCATCCTTAGGTCCATAACTAAACCACATTATGAGACTTTTCTCCAAAACCAAAAAACAGAAACAAAAACTATCACCACCACACCACCAACAAAACCAATGAAAATTAACGCTGCACTATTCTGTATTTTTAAACAATTTTTCTCTTTAAGTAAGATTACACAGCTTTAGCCTACTGGTATTTTGTTTTCTATTTAGCATTTATTAAGAGGCTAGCAAAACATGAATGAAATTTGGGGATTCTAGAAACGTGTCAGCAGTCTTGGGTTGCTCCCACCTTTTGGCTAGTATGAATAATCCTTCCAGGAATATAGGCATATAATATACCTAATATTTAAATTTTCTTATTTTGAAACAATAGACTAAAAGAAAGGTGCAAAAATAGTAGAGTCCCATGCATTCTTAAAACAGTTCCTAGCAACGGTGACCTCTCGTACAGTTCAGTATAACAGAAAACTAGAAATTAGTATATTCTTATAAATTACTGTTAACATATCTTTGTGTGTGTGTACTGTCATCATATGAATGTGTGTACATGTGGATGCTAGAGGCCCCCATTGGCTATCTTCCTCAATTGTCACCTTATTTTTTTTTTAATTATTCTTTATGAACAACTTCCATGATTATAAACAATATCCCATGGTAATGCCCTCCCGCCCCACCCCCACTTTCCCCTCTGAAACTCCACTCTCCATCATATCCCCTCCCCGTCTCAATCAGTCTAGTCTCTCTTTTGTTTTGATGTCATGATCTTTTTCCTCCTGTTATGATGGTCTTGTGTAGGTAGTGTCAGGCACTGTGAGGTCATGGATATCCAGGCCATTTTGTGTCTGGGGGGAGCACGTTGTAAGGAGTCCTGCCCTTCCTTTGGCTCTTACATTCTTTCAACCACCTCTTCCGCAATAGACCCTGAGCCTTGGAAGGTGTGATAGAGATATTGCAGTGCTGAGGACTCCAGTCACTTCTTTCCAGCACCATGATGCCTTCTGAGTCATTCCAAGGTAACTGCCATCTGAAAAGAGAAGGTTCTCTACCAAAAGTGAGAGTAGCATTAATATATGGGTATGAACATTAGGAGAAGCGCTCACTGGTCAGTTTGATGAGCATACTATATACATTTAGCCAGACAGCAGCAGACATTACACCCCTAAGCTCATGGCTACCCATTGTATGTTTTCAGTGTCAGGGATATATTCCCTCCCATGGAGTGTTCCTCCAGTCCAGTTAGACGGCAATTGGCTTCCACCATGACAGATGTGCCACTATTGCACCCGTTGGTTCATGTGGCCTGGCTGGCCAAATATAAGGCTTGCAGTGTCCACTGTTGAGTATCTTCACTGGTGATTTCTTTCCCCCATTGAACTGCATGCAGAATGGTTTCTTCCAGCTTTCTGTCAGCTGGTCTACAGGGAGGAGGTTATCAGCTCAGTTCCAGCAGGATTTCTCAGTGGCCTTGCAGCCCAAGTATATGGAGTCTTCAGCAGTAGGGTCTTACTGCTTACCTTATTTTTCTAAGACAGAGTTTCTGAATGAACATGGAGCTCAGCAATTTGGCCAGCAAGCCCCGGGGATTTTTCTGTCTCCCGCTCCCCAGGGCTGGGATTACAGCTGTGCACAGCCACACACAGGCTTTAAGTGGGTGCTGTGATCTGAACTCAGGCTCTCATGCTTGCATGGCAAACCTTTACCAAATCCCTTCAGCTCCAACTAATAGATCTGATTCCGCTTTTACTTCTTACTTTGAGACAGGATTTCACTTTGAATGCCCAATCTTCTCATTTCAGCCTCCTGAATGCTGGGATCATGGGTATGCACCACCATGCTTGGCGAGTTTTACTATTTCTAAAAACAAAGTAGCTTTTTATTTAGTATACATAGTTTTGTTTAATTTTAACCCTTAGGGAGTTTTGTGTAACACTAATGTCAAGATACAGATCTTTCCCTACTCTGTGTACTGGCAACCCTCATTTATTTGCTACCTCCATAGTTTTGCTAGCTTTTCTTTTTATGGGGGGGGGCTACTTTAAGTTGTATTTACACATTTATGTATTCATTTACTTGAAATATGGGGACTGAATCCAGAGCCTTGTATATGCCAGGCAGTAACAGATATCAAGGCCTACCATCCCTCCACTTTTTTTTTTTTTTTTTGAGATAGGGTCTCACAAAGCTGCCAAGATTGACCCTGAAATCACTCTGTGATAGCCCTTAAACTTACAATTCTCTTGCCTCAGTCTCCTAAAGTGGCTGGTATTATAGGCTGTACCAATGGGCCTTGTTTCAAGACTTACGTGAAACTTATGCCTGTGCCTCCTCAGTGTGAGGATTACAGGTATGAGTCACCATGACCAGCAGTGTCTGGTTTTTAAAGAACAATGTGTGATATTTTTAACAAAATCTGTCTGCGGCTAAACTATTGTGTTTTTTTCCCCCTACAACCTTTCATTATTGGAAAACAGAAATATTTACTGGCTCATTTAAAAAAAATTTGAAGTCTATTTCAAAACTAAAATGTCAACACAAGTACAAAAATCTGAACCAGAACATTTGTAACCAAGGCAACAACACAGGAAGCAGTAGTTTCTCTTCCTGTCACATCTTGGCAAGGTCTCAGCTCTCTACTTCCTCTGCTAGGTTGCACAGGCTCGCTCTATCAGCCGTGCAGACGGTGTGTTCTTCCTTTTCAGTCCTGCGTCACCTACTGACATTCTGCTAAATGGTCCTCCCCAGCAGGCATTGGCTCTGGCTCAAGTCACCCTTTAGAAATGCTCAGAAGAAAAGCCAGGCGCAGTGGTGCACGCTCTGGGAGGCAGAGCTCAGTGGCAGGATCGCTGTGCTGTGAGTTCGAGGCCACCCTGAGACTACAGAGTGAGTCCAGGTCATCCTGGGCTAGTGCAAGTCCTAACTTGAAAAACCAAAAACTAAACAACAACAAAACCAAAAACAAAACAGTTCAAAAGATATATGCCAGCCACTGCTATTAACTTGTGGCAAATCAACCAGTGTGAAGAAGGCTCAAACCTTTCCAGAAATTTCTCTTGGGTGCAAAACAACTCTCCTTAAATGCTGGGTGCAGTGGCACAAGGCTGTAATCACAGAGTTTGGAAGGCAGAGACAGGAGGACCTCCAGGCATGCTGGCTGGCTAACCTAGCCAAGTAGCTGAGCTCCAAGCTTACTGAGGAGCTTACATGTTAAATTTGATTTAGATAATCTTTTGTTTTTGTGTGTGCAGTACGCATGGTGTGGTGCATGTGCAGATGCATGTGCCCTGTGTGTGCAGAGCCCACAGGAGACCATCAGGCATCTTCCTCTGTTGCTTGTCTGCGTGTTTGCTACTTTGGGCCTTTCACGGATCCGGGGCTGGGCTGTCTTCACAGGCCCTGTACACTCCAGTCTTTGCTTCCCACAGGTCTAGGGTTAGACTTGTGTGTGTTCATGCCCATGTATGCATAGGTGCTGAGGAATTGAATCGTGGTCTCAGGCCCACATGCTGTGTGAAAAGCATTCTTACTTGCTGAACATTCTCCCTATCCCTGATAATCTACCTTTCCCCCCCTCCAAATACAGAAAAAAATGACTTTAAATACTTGCTTCTTAACAGGACTGGGTGGAGGGTAGATGAGTCTGTAATACTGTGCTTAGAATACAGCACTCTCCATAACCATTTCTTCATCCTTCCTATTAGAGCACTGCATTTCATAAGGAGTGCTAACCAGCCGGCTAACTCCTACTACACACCCTGGACAAGTAGGCGAGGGCAGGCACTCACGCTGCTACTGTTGGCTTGCTCATTCAAAGGTCTCTTAGAAAGGAACAAATACGTAGGACTACTTGTCTTGGCAGCAGGCAATAGTCAAGCCACAGTAAACACAAACAGTTGACACAAAGGTCTCATTACTGGGTAGTAGAATATGTTAAAAGTAGTCAAAGCAGGGAAACTGAGACTCTGTTCTGCTTCAAAGTCACAAAGAAAACAGAAGAGCTGAGGAGCTGGCTCTATCAGGTGGAAAGCGCTCAACACACAAGCAGAGGGCCCGAGTTCAGATCCCCAGCACCTATGGAAAAAAAGCACCCAAGGTGGTGGCACATGCCTTTAATCCTAGTACTCAGGAGTCTGAGGAAGACAGATAAATTCACCATGGGTTTGAGACCAGTTTGAACTAGAGTTCCAGGTCAGTCTGGGCTAGAGTGAGACGCTGCTTAAAGAAAAAAAAAAAAAAAAAAGCCAGCTGTGGTAGCTTTAGTAAGACCAGCCAGGAGCTAGAGAGAGTTCCAAGTTAGCTTGAGCTACAGTGAGCCCGTTTTGCAAAAGCCACCCCCCCCCCATGTCATCACAGTAAGAGCTGGGCCTAGAAATTCCAGTAGTTGGAATGCTGAAATAGAAGAGACCCAAGTTAAAGGTCAGCTGTGGCTACATAGTGAGTTCAAGGTTAGCCCAGGCTACACAGCCAGACCTTGCCTCAAACAAGCAAACAATAAGATACCTTTATTCACCAACTAGAATGACTCACATTAAAACAAAATCCTTATGGTTACAATCACTCTGGCTGGAAGTATAAACTGGTCTATGTAGTTGGAAAGCTGTTTGAAACCTACAAGAGCATACTAGGTCAGTTCTCAGTATCATTACAATCTAGCTTTCACCGTCTGTTCCTCAATACTACTCGATCTATACCAAATATGTAAGTTGATGTCTGCTTAGTTGGCACAAGCATTCACAGGACTCTAGATTTAAGCAGGCCACTGAAAGAGTTAGTTGTGCGAGGGTCATGATAGTGCAGTGGTCAGTTAAAGTGCTTCCTGCAAAAGCCGGAGGTTCTGAGCCCACTAGAACCTGATTCCCTAACTCCCATAGAAACAGCTGGGTATGGCCACACATCTACAAACCCCAGTTCTGGGGAACAGAGGGGAAAGAACAGAGAATTGCTGAGGCCCTGCTGCCCCAAAACAACAAAAATTAGTTATAACAGCCCTGGTATGAGTGAGAGACATCTTCCTAGGAAACAAGTGGATGAACCACAAAGAGGACACCCAGTGTTCTCCTCTGGTCCCCAAAAGTGTATGTACAGGGTCCATGCATCTGCACACACACATGCACATACACTAAGCACACATCACATCACACCCACACAACATATGTACTCTATATAGACCCCTAAAAGAGTAAGTCATTAGAACAACATGTGTAGCCACAAAACGTACATGAAGTTTATATACCTTCATAGGCTTGGGTGGGCCTGATGATATGCCAAATGAAGGACTGAGACCATAACATGTATACCAACTCAAAATAATGGTCTGTTAAGCTGGGTGTGGTGGCGCACGCCTTTAATCCCAGCACTTGGGAGGCAGAGGCAGGGGCAGGAAGATCGCCATGAGGTCGAGGCCACGGGAGACTACATAGTGAATTTCAGGTCAGCCTGGGCCAGAGTGAGACCCTACCTTGAAAAACCAAATAATAATAATAATAATAATAATAATAATAATAATAATAATAGTCTGTTAAAAGATGTCTTGAAGGGTAATTGGCAAATGCAAGTCAGTACTTTTCACAAGTGTCTTAAGAGGAAAGAGTGTTTAAGAATAAAAGCTTTTCAAAAGGTGTCTGGTCAAAACAGAAAGGATTTTTTCAAATGTGGGAAATAGGGTATTCCAGCCGATTCTTGAGAGGTAGGTGGCTTCTCTGCTTCCTTCCTGACCTTTTTCATGCACACTGTTATCATCTACCTGAACCACAGTGAGGCTCACATTTTGTAGCAGTGGTAAAGATGGCCTCTAGAATTTCCCGAAGCAAACACTGAGTGTTCTTCCCCCAAAAATTGAATGCTTACAGCTCACAGCACTTAGCAGGAGAAACTCCCAGAGCACCAGCTTAGCTGTATCAATGTGTATGTCACCTTTCAAGGCTAGATAAACAGATGTAGATTATCCAAGGCACTTCACTCAGGACCCTTCACTCCCACCTTTCTTTTCCCGGAGCTGGGGCAGAGTACAAGCAAGGGTGGTGACAGGAAAGAGAAAGGGGTCTGGCGAGAGCTGGGCACATAAAGCAAGTACTGGCCTTACGAGCAGGAGGAGCCCAGCTCAATCCCCAGCACTCGTGCAAACTCCCAGACGTGGCAGGCACGCCTGTAGTCCCAGGCGCTGAGTAGGTGGAGCCTGCGGGATCCTTAGAACTCACTGGTTGCCAAGCCCAGCCTAACTGGTGAGTAAAGGCAAGAGCCACCATGCCTGGCTTATTATTATTGTTATTTTGGGTTTTTTTTGGTGGTAGGGTCTCACTCTAGCTCAGGCTGATCTGAAACTTATTATGTAGTCTCAGGGTGGCCTTGAACCCATGGTGATCTTCCTACCTCTGCCTACCGAATTTATTTTTATTTTTTACTATTTTTAAAAAAATATACGAGAGAGCCGGGCGTGGTGGCGCACGCCTTTAATCCCAGCACTCGGGAGGCAGAGGTGGGAGGATCACCGTGAGTTCGAGGCCACCCTGAGACTCCATAGTGAATTCCAGGTCAGCCTGGGCTAGAGTGAGACCCTACCTCGAAAAACCAAAAAAAAAAAAAAAAAAAAAAAAATATACGAGAGAAAGAGGACTAGAGGGATGGAAGGAGGGAAGGAAGGAGAGGGAAAGAAAGGGAGAAAGAGAGAGAAGAGAAAGGGAAGAAGGGAGGGAGAAAGAAAGAAGGAATGAGAATGAATATGGGTGTACCAGGGCCTCTTGCTATTGCACATGTCTGGCTTTATGTGGGCACCGTGGAATTGAAATTGCAAGCAAGCACCTCCAACTATGAGCCATCTCCTCAGCCCTAAAATATTAACAGATGATCAGTGTAAAACATTATTGATGCATTTATACTAATTTTTAAAATATACCATGTTTTATACTTATATTTGGGTTAGCTTCATTAAATAGCGTATGCGACTAATAGCTACTACAGTGGGTGACATAGTTCTAGAATGTTATACTATCTATACTTAAGAGCTTTCTTTTAAAAATCAGTTATTTTTAAAAAGAACACAGTACTAAGTTTAACCTCAAATCTATCAAGTATATATCTCAGGTTTCAGTCCTGCAGAAAAAAATTTAGGTTATACAAACATTCTAATACTGTTGAAAAGCCTAAATCCAAAGTAAAAATTCAGGTAAATGATTTCACTTTTTTCTTTTTTTTTAAGCTAAGTTCTCATGTAGCTTAGACTGACTTTGAATTTACTACGTGGGCAAAGATAGCCTTTAACTCTTATTTATTTGTTTACTTTCTTATTTTTGAGGCAAGCCCAACAGATTGGCCCTTTTATTTTTTAATGCAAGAGAGAGAAAGAGAGAAATGGTGCGCCAGGGCCTCCAGACACTGTAACCGAACTCCAGATGCGTGTGCCACTTTGTGCACATGTCCAGCCTTGTGTGCTTATGTCACCATGTGCATCTGGCTTACGTGGGACCTGGAGAATCAAACATGGGTCCTTAGGCTTCACAGGCAAGTACCTTAACTGCTAAACCATCTCTCCAGGCCTAGCCCAAATGCTGGGTCCTCCTTCCCTCCAACTCCCAAGTGTTGTGATCACAGGCCTGCACCACTATGCCCTGCTCAGGAAAATAATTTTAACTATCCATTTACTGGCCATCAGTTGGAAGACGAGCACTCAACCACCACTGGTAGAAGTGATTTTACTAGAGCCACTTGCTGCAGCAGGCTTTCCCTTTGATGTAGTAACCCTGCTTCTAAGACTTAACCTTATGAAAATTACAAAGATAAGGTCAAGTATTTATGTACAAATTTGTTTGGCCAGATCTCTTCTGTGATAATACAACGTGGAAAAATCCCATGAGTGAGAAGGAGGAAAACATCCTGAACCCACTCAATGGCATTCTACATAGTGATTTAAAAAAAATCTTATTTTAGCCAGCCATGGTGGTGCTTGCCTTTACACTAGCAACTCGGGAGGCTGAGGGAGGAGGATCACTGTGAGTTCAAGGCTAGCTGAGACTACACAGTTTATTCCACGTCAGTCTGGGCTGGAGCAAGACCCTGCCTTGAACCACCCCCCCCCAAAAAAAAGCAAAAACCAAAATTCTGGACTTAGTCCCCACAGTGCTATAGACTGGTTGTGGTGGTACATGCCTATAATCTCAGTACTTGGCAATAGGAGGATCAGAAGTTCAAGGCCATCCTCTTTTACATCAGCAAGTTTGAGGTCAACCCAAAATCCATAAGATCCTATCTCCAAAAAATAAAATAACAATTATGCAATTTGATTCATACATAAGAAGGTATATGTGTGCAGGATATACATGTCCACAGGGGCAAAAACAGGGAAAATCACAATGTTAACAGTTTCTCTGAATCTAGTAAAATGACCAAGGGAGAGGTTTCTTTTTTTTACTATGTAGTTGGAGTGGTACTTTGGCCAGACATTAAAACAGATGAGTCCCTGCCACCATGGAAGACGTCATTTTTTTAAAATTCTTTACCACCATTTTCAAATTGTTCTATAATTTTATAGTTTTAATAACCACAAAAATGTAGAGCGGATAATAATTCTACCAAATCAGATGCACATTTTTGAGCAAACAAGGGAAGAATTTGAATATGGCCTTGAGTATCAGTTCAAATGGCTAAGCAAAGTAAAAAAAGTATATTTTGGCAAAAGGCATGCATATAAATGTGTATGTGTGTGTAAAAATTTAGGTTGCATATAAATGTGTGTGTGAGTATAAAAATCTATGTTACATAAACTTAACTATGAGAGCTCAGGAGCCAAGTGTGTAGGCGCACGCCTGTACTTCTGGCACTAGAGGAGGTGGAGCTGAGGCAGGAGGATTACTATAAATTCAAGGCCAACCTGAGCTGCACCGTGGGTCACAAGCCAGAGGGGGGTACATGGACATCTCAAACCCCGGCCAGAGGCTGGGGAGCCGGTAGGGGCAGGCGTGAAGCCCTAACAAGTTCAATCCGCAGCCCGCATACAGAGCCCAGCGTGGCCCGGCACGCCTGCAACCCCAGGGCTGAGAGGGGCGGAGACGAGGATGCCGAGGCTCCGGGGCAGCTAGTCAACAAACAAAGGGTGAGCTTCGTCTTAGGGAAATGCGCGTTAAGAGATGAGGCAGGTCTGCCCCTGGCCTCTGCACACATGTGCATGTCTGCGGGTGCGCGCACACACACACACACACACACAGAGGAAGTAAAAAAGGGCTGGGGAGACAGCCTGGTGGGTAAAAGGCTTGCTGCTCAGGATTTGTGTTTGTGTCCTGGACCTCATGTGAAAAGCCGAAGCAGTACTGGGCTTCCCTAATGCCAGCATGCGGATGGTAAAATGGGATAGGAAGACAGGAGCGCTTTCTGGAAGCCTGTAGACCAGCTAGCCTGGCAAATGCAGCAGTGAACAATGACAACGAGACACCTTGCTGTAAGAGGGGTGGACAGCAAGGACGGACACCCGAAAGCGAAGTTGTCCTCTGACCTTGTTTTTTAATGTGACTTTTTAAAAAAAGTATATGCATTTGGAGGCCAGAAGTTGATGTCAGGCATCTTTCTTGATGAAGCTATGATTTGTTTCCTGAGGCAGCATCTCTCACTTGAACCCATGGCTTTCCAATTCAGCAAGCCTGGCTGGCTAGACTGCCCTGGGAAGGCCTCCATCTCTGCTTCTCAGGGCTGGAATGACACTCACCCGCCCACCAGTCCAGCAAGCGCTTTATGTAAGAGCCACCTCCTCAGCCCTTGCTTATTTCCAACAACACTCTTGTGTACCTCTTTCAAAAGAAAAAAATGGACTGCGGAGAAGGCGCGGTGGTTAAATATGCTTACTTGCAAGCCGGCCCGTTCAGGATCAGTCCCTCAGCACCCACACAGAGCTGGGAGCCAGGAAAATCAGGAATCTTACGGCCAACTTGACTGGTGCACAAGCAGCAGCCAAAATAAGGGAAACCCCTTTCCACTCCACACTTGGTTGGAGAGAGGAAGGGTGGTGAAAATGAGAAGCCCCTGGAAAGAGCATTCCAAGGAGTGAATCGCTAGAGAAAAGATGACAGTTACTAAGGAGAACACACAGTGCTGCTGAGGTGTGGTGCTATAGGAGTTTCATTAAAATCTCATGCAGGCTAGGGCACTGGTTGCATGGGCTTCAATTTTTTCTCTTTTCAATTTTTTTTAACAATTTCTATGATTATAAACAATATCCCAAACCAGTACCTTTATAACTTTTCTAAATTTAACGATAGTACTGATTATTAGAGGTTCAACTCAAGAAACTGTTCTACCACTTCTCGTTACCTCTGGCGCTGGACCTTAGTTCCGGCCACCACAATCTCTCGGCTGTATCGCTGTG
The DNA here is from genome assembly GCF_020740685.1 of Jaculus jaculus. Taxonomy (NCBI): domain Eukaryota; kingdom Metazoa; phylum Chordata; class Mammalia; order Rodentia; family Dipodidae; genus Jaculus; species Jaculus jaculus. Next base: position 59,516,068 of record NC_059119.1, on the reverse strand, counting down.
ACCACTTCCTACGTGGCCTTGCTCTTGACACTGCTGTGGACTGTTGCATCAGGGCAGAGGTGGAAGGGACTACGCCCGGCGCGAGCACAGGTGCTCGGACGCCCTCGGACTACGGACATGCTTCGTCCCCGAACCACATCCCCATCTTTCACATATCCCTGACATGCTTTCTAAACACAGCCTTCCAAAACGTCCACAACCTGACACCTTTATGTGGTAGCTTTGCAATGGCTTCCTGTTGCCCACAGTGAAAAGCTAGTCACTAGCACTTTGACACAGGGCTTCCGACCCTGCCCCCACCTCCTATCTGCTGTTTTACCTGCTGGTGCTCTCCTGCTGGCTCACGCTTTTCTAGCAACACCACACTTCACTGCCACTGTTGTATGAATACGAGCATACAGTCGCCTCTACCCATCTTCCCCTAGGTTTCTTCACTTCCTTCAGGTCTCAAGCCTTGTTCAACCCCACCCTGCAGCAGACAGCAAGCCTCATCAATTTCCCATAACTGCCACCCAGGCCTTGGCTCAAAGTACAAAAGCAGCACTTCCGTATCCCCCAAACCAATTCATGCTCTTCAGGATACTGAACAGCGCCCGCTAGCTTACTGCTGTCTCTGTCTGTTCTAAACACAAACAGGTTTGTATGCACGTGTGTACACACGCACATGAGAAATCAAAGCTCTCTTAAGGGCAGACTGTAATACTGTCTGTGCATTTTGGCATTCCCACCTCCCACAAAGGGGCCTGAGACAGCAGGTGTTGGATGAACACTTGCAAAGATGAAAGAAGAGATGGCACCTTAGCACATGTTTACTTGAAATCATTGACAACATGTTGTATTCGCATAAACACAACTTCTAGGCGGGCTGCAGAGATGGCTTAGCAGTTAAGGCACTTGCCTGCAAAGCCTAGCAACCTGAGTTCGATTCCCCAGTATCCATGTAAAGCCGTGTGCTCAGTGGCGCATGCATCTGGAGTTCATTTGCAGCGCCTGCAGGCTCTTGGTATCCATTCTCTCTCTGTGTATCACTCTTCTTTCTCACTCTCTCTGCTTACAAATAAATAAATAAAAACATTAAAAAATATATATTTAAAAACTATAGGACATTTATCCTTACTATGTAATTTCTCTCTGAAAGTTATTCACTATTATAATGCCTATAAGTTAAACTGTGAACATATAGACATTTATTTTTGTTTACATTTATTTTTTATTATGTTTATATATTTAGTTTATTTTTGAAAGGCCTGCGTTAAAGTTAGCTATATGGAATAGTGGTGGTAGTGTCTAATAAGAAGATGGCGTCTTAAGTCTGTTTTCTTTCTCTTACATTTCTTGTTTACGATTCATAGGAACTTTTCCTCCACACTGAACAGTTTCTGACTTTTTCTCCTCCCCTTTCCCAGAAAATTGTCTTAATCCATTAACCTATGAGCCCATACCCCAGCATATGGTCAGAAATAGAAACCAGCGGTGTCATATAGAACTGGTGTGGCAGCAGTGAGGAGAAAGCAAGCAAAAGAGGTTACTGCAGAGGAACTTGAAAAAGCTAGCAATTTTTTTTTTTTAAATGTGGAGCTATTAAGTCTTAGTTCAAGGGTTTTAAAAAAATACTTGCTGGGCTAGAGAGATGGCTTAGTGGTTAAGCGTTTGCCTGTGAAGCCTAAGGGCCCCAGTTCGAGGTTCGATTCTCCAGGACCCACGTTAGCCAGATGCACAAGGGAAGCCCTGGTGCGCCCATTCTCATTCTCTCTCTCTCTCTCTGCCTCTTTCTCTGTCTGTTGCTCTCAAATAAATAAATAAAAAGAAAGAAAAAAATCATTAGAACATACTTATTTATCTATCTACAAGTATACAGAGACAGAGGAGGCACAGTGAGAATGACCACGCCAGGACCTCCAACTGTTGCGAACAAGTTCCAGATGCATGTGCCACTTTGTACAACCAGCTTTATGTGTGTACTGGGGAACTGAACCCAGGTTGTTAAGCTTTGCAGGCAAGTGCCTTGACCACTGAGCCATTTCTCCGGCTCAATTCAAGTTAAAAATTTTTTTTTAATTTATTTATTTGAGAGTGACAGACAGACAAGAGAGAGAAACAGGCAAACAGATAAAGAATGGGTGCGCCAGGGCCTCCAGCCACTGTAAGCAAACTCCAGAAGTGTGTGCCACTTTCTACATCTGGCTTACATGGGTCCTGAGGAATTGAGCCTTGAACCAGGGTCCTTAGGCTTCACAGGTAAGCACTTAACCACTAAGCCATCTCTCCAGGGCCCCATTCAAGTTTTTTTTTTTTAAAATGTTTTTATTGATTATTCATTTGTAAACGAGAGAGACACACAGAGAGAAAGTGTGAAGGAGAATGAACAGGCCAGGGCCTTGTCACTGAGAATGAACTCTAGACACATGCATCTCTTTTTGTATCTGACTTTACTTGGGCACTGGGGAATCAAACTTAGGCTATCAGGTTTCACAAGCAAGTGCCTTTAACCACTGAAACATCTCTCCAGCCCCATAACACAGGTATTTTTAAGTTAGAAACTCCTTATACTTTAAAATAAAGTCAATTCAAAGTAACACTGCTTCTTCCCAAACCCAAGGTTGAAAGACAGTAATGCTTCACATATTCTGAAGTGCTTACATTTTTTATTTTACTGTGGAGGATTTCAGAGTGATACAACACAGCTTAGGAGATAAGACATACTCACATATACACTGTACTCCTGCGTTCCATCTTAATCTCTTCCTATGCTTCAGATTTTCTTGTAAGGAGAGCAAGGGTCCATGTGAAGACTCATGCTTCCTCCCTGGCTCCCCAGGGCCCCGGCCCCCGCCAGCCACAAGTAACTGTTAACTTGTTCATGGCTCCCATGCTTTCCTTCCCCCGCAGGGCTGGGCCTGGACCCAGGGTTTCCCACATGCTACTGACAAGCAAAAACTTCCCTGTCTCTGTCTATTTTTATCCTCTTGGTACATACTTCATGAATCCCAGGAAAGAAGTGGTATAGCTTTGCATGTTTAAAACTACATAAATGGAATATTATGTCCTGCCTCTGTCACTGCTGCTTGCTTTAAGCAAGTTACTATTTCAATTTCCTCTGAAAAAGGGGGGAAACTACTACCTACTTCCTTACAGGGTTGCTGGGACGATTAAATTACTCCTCTATACAGAATGCATCTTCACAAGTATCTTGCTGGGTTGGGGGGTACCAGGTCGGTGGGAAAGCATGTGCCTGGTGAGCAGAGTGCCCTGGGTTACTCCTAACCAACACACACACACACACACACACACACACACACACACTTGGGAGTCTCCTGTCATGAGATTTGGGGAAATGAGGGACAAGTCCTCAACGAGATAGTATTCAAAGACTTCTTTGTTGAGAGGGACATTTTGGATTTCATACAACATAAAAATTATCCACTACTCAACTCTTACTATGTTTCTTATCTAGTTAATATTTTTTTTTTTACTAACTAGGTAGAACAGGTTAAAATAAGAACATTTAAATAATGTTTTAAAATAAGATTTATCTAGACTGTATGATTTTCATAGACAATAAAGTTCTGCAAAAAAAGTCTATCAATGAATATATAAACTTTTCTTTGACACAGAATTAGTTTTTAGGCCAAAAGATCATATAATATCAAAACTCAAGCACTTTACATATTTTTTGAGTTATAGTGAAATTTTTTTCTATGATTTTTTGTTTTACTTTTTTTTTTGTAGGTATGGTCTCACTCTGGCCCAAGCTTACCTGGAACTCACTCTAGTTCTAGGCTGGCCTCCATCACAGCAATCCTCCTACCTCTGCCTCCCAAGTGCTGGGAATCACCATGTCCAGCTCTCTTTCAAGGTTTTTAAATGAAATATATATACATATACACACACACATATATAAAATATTTGAAGACCGAACGTAATACTACACATACTAAGACAGGAGTAAGTGCAGCTAATAAGCACCTAGTAGGTGTCATTTAGTGGACTAGAAATGTTTATGCTGGATCAACGTTTTTATTTGTGTGAAATATTTCCACGGATAAAAAACTACTACCACAGATGCCCTATTTAAACAAATACATTCCTGAAAAGTGTTAAAAATGGTAACTACAAAAGTCAGCATTTAGGCGCATAATAAATGTGGGTAAACTTGGGCTGACTGATTAAAATAACACCATAAAGCTTAAATATTTATTTCCCCCTGGAATTTACCATACAGTTCTCTAAATTTAACTTGAAAGCAATAATAAAATGTGACATCAAGTATAAATTGTTCCTGCTGCCTCCCCCCTCCAAAAAAATCCCAAAACTCCCGAGTATTACAATACAACCCGTGGAGGAGACTTATGTCGTAAGAAAAGTTTATGCGTAGTTTTACTTTCCTTCGTTCTGAAAGAGAACTCTGAAATTGAACCTCTACTTGCTACATGGCCCCTTCCCCAGTAAAATATTTACATGTAGGAGTCAGTCTTTTATCAGCACCCCCATCAGAAGATCCAGTGGGACATCAGGTTAAAAATTGAATAAGCCAACAAGGAAAAACAAACAAACAAAAAGATACCATCCTATTTCTCTTTACTTTCCGCATGGAAAAAGAACGCCCTCCGCCCCCGCTCCCCCAAAGTGTCCCCTGGCTGCAAGCATCACGCTGCACCTGCCCCGGCCGGGTGCTTTCAAGAATGGTTCAAGTTTGGGAGGAGACACAGATTTAAGCAGGGCACACTGCAAAGGTCCCCTCAAAAAGGGGACACAGCTTTTCCTTTTTTGGGGGGGGACACGCCTCTGCCCGCTGGAGGGTTCGGTCGGGAGACCCTCGTCGGCAGCCACGCTCCGGGTGCAGAGGGAGGTCGCGGGGCCCCGGCGGGGAGGACGTGTTTACACCTGTCACGAGGGAGGAAGGAGGAAGCCCCGAGCCGTGCCCTCCACCACCACCACCACCATCTGTCCCCCGAAAAAACTTCTCGACAGCTCCGGGAAGGGAGCGTCGGGCACGGGGCGCGGCGGCCGACGGGCAGGGCGAGCCCGGTCCCCTGCCCGAGGAGTCCCGGCACGGGCGAGGACCGTGCCACGCGCTTTCCGGCCGCCGCCGAGCGCAGCGCCCCGGCGCCCGCAGGCCCCGACTCCCGGGGCGGGCAGGTGCTCCAGGCCACGGCGCCGGGACCGGGCCGGGCGGCCCGAGGGCTCCGGCCCGCGCGGCTCGGGCAGCGGCGCGCTCGGCGCTCACCTGGTTCCTCCGGGGCGGCCGCGATGGGCATGGCTCCCGGGCCCCAGGCCCGGGGAGGACGCGGTGTTTCAGGACGCCGGGCCGCTGACAACGGACGGAAGGCGGGGGGCTGCCGGCCGCGTCCGTCAGCGTCGGAGCGCCGGGGACGCCCACCCGGAGTTTCAGCGCTGCAGCGGGACCCCCATCTCACTACCCTCCGCCCTCTTCCGCCGACGACGCCTCCGCCTCCGCCTCCTCCTCCTCCTCCTCCGCGGAGACCCCCCGCCCACTCCACACACTCTCCCATCATGCAGCGGGGAGCCGCTGCTGCCGTCACACGTCACTTCCGGGCGCAGGTCGTTTGGTCGGGGCCGTGCGCTGGTGAGTGCGAGGGCTGGGCGGGAGGGTGAGGGTCACGGAACGCTTACTCTTGCGCACGCGCCCTCGCGGGGCGCGCCGGTTGCCATTTTGAGTGTGGGCAAGCTGCCTTTTTTCCCTCCCCCCTTTGCGCCGGCCGCCATATTGAGTGTGGGCAAGCTGCCTTTTTACTCCCCCTTTGCGCCGGCCGCCATTTTGAGTGTGGGCAAGCTGCCTTTTTTTCCCCCCAATTTGCGCCAGCTGCCATTTTGGGTGTGGGCAAGCTGCCCTTTTTTCTCCCCTCCTTTGCGCCGGCCGCCACTTTGGGTGTGGGCAAGCTGCCTTCTTATTTTTTATTCTTTGCCTTCTCTTGCGAGTCATCCGAGGGAGCGGTGCCGACGTCATCCGGCAGTCCAGACCAGCGTAGGCGGCGCTCAGCGCGAGCGGCCCAAGACGTTCCGGGTGGCCACCAGGACCCGGTTAAGTCTTGCTCGGTTAAAAACAGTTGCAAACGTTTATACATCTCACACCGAAAAAGGAAAAGAAAACCCAAAACCAAACCTGCTAGGCAGCATTCCTCACGTTTGCCCTTCTCACCTGCACAGAAAACAAAAAGGACTTCTGGTCTTCCGGCGCAGGTGCCTTCCTCTCTTGACATAAGCCCAGGAAGCTAATACTTAACGAACAACGAAGAAGTGGTGTCGTAAGTCCAAGTTTATGTAGTAATACGTATGTAAGTTCATATGTGCATGCACCTAAGCCCACACATGTACGGATACACACGTACACACATGTATATACATATGCACATATATATACACACACATACATAGGTATTCACACACATGTATATGTATGCACATGCATGTATGTATTCACACACACAGAAGCAAAGGGAAGTGCAGAATTTGGCTGGTGGCTGGTCGTCGCGCCGGTGTCCCGCGTCTGGGCGCTTCGCTCCGGAGTTCCTCGCCGCCCCTCCTTTCGGGCCGCGGGGGGCCGCGGGGCTCCGCGCTCGGGGCACCCCACGAAGCCTGCGCCCGGCCGCGCTCCCTCGGCCCGTCTCGGAGCCTGGCGGACGCTCCCCCGGACCCAGAGACCAGGACGGAGGGAAGCAAACAAACGCAAAAGACCTCCCTTCTGCACGGAACTGTCCTCCCCTCTGACGGGAGGGGTTAATGCAAATCGAGGAAAAGATAAGCACAGTAGCGATGCTGCTTCGTGATTTAATCTAGCCTCTGCAATGTTTTAGAATTAACTTGGCGTGCTCAAGTAGAAACCACCTCCCCCCCCCCCCCCCCCCCCCCGCCCGTGCATCTCTCTTTACAGGTCAATTCCTGCAGCGCACACCGAGACTCCCATCACTTTCTCGGATTTTTGTTGTTGCTATTGCTCAGTCACCTGAGTGAGGAAAAGAAAAAAAAAAATCTATACCGCTTGTCAAATTCATACCTATTGTATTTCGCCCCCTGCTGGCTGAGCTCGTCTGCAAGCTTGAAAAATAAAATAGATCAATGTATGTCTATAAATGCTTATTGGCGAGAAGGAATGGAACAAAAACATTTGTGTGTAGAAACTAGAAATGAATTGATTTCAGATAAACCCATGCTGGTTTGCATTTGATAGTTCTACTAAACAGAAATAGTCGAATATATCTATATCTATCTATATAATCTTAAAGCTAAGAAACGTTTAAATAACGAGTTAAAATAATTATAATGCTTAAAATAATGAATTTAAATATAAAAACATTAAAAAGGAAACTGCGTTTGGGAAAATGTCTGGATTTCACAAACTACATATGGTTATAACATGATTGATTTTGTCTGGCAAATAATAATCTATTTACTTAAGCAGAAGAGGTGGCAGAAAGAATGTAAGAGCATCATGGAAAATGCTAATAAAAATTTAAAAAAAAAAGTAAGAGCCAAAGGGAGGGTAGGACTCCTTACAACGTGCTAAAAGGCCTGGATACTCATGACCTCACAGTGCCTGACACTACCTACACAAGACCATCATAATAGGAGGAAAAGATCATGACATCAAAATAAAAGAGAGACTGATTGAGAGGGGGAGGGGATATGATGGAGAATGGAGTCTCAAAGGGGAAAGTGGGGTGGGGGAGGGAGGGCATTACCATGGATATTGTTTACAATCATGGAAGTTCTTAATAGAAAATAAATTAAAAAAGAATCTACTTAAGAAAAATTCAAAGCTATATAGAAATAGAATAATAATATTTGAACAAATGACTTGTAAGTCTAATCAGTTTGCCATGCTTACATGTAATTCTGAAGACAGCATTCTAATGCTTACAAAATTGTATTACAGGGGGCTTAGCCATTAAGGTGCTTGCTGGCAAAGCCAAAAGACCCAGATTCAGTTCCCCAGTACGTACACAAAGCAATATGCACAAGGTGGTGCATGTATCTGGAGTTCCTTGGCAGTCAACATTATGAGAATATCTTTATAAAAATTGCATTGGGCGGGGGGGGGGGGCGCTGGAGAGATGGCTTAGCGGTTAAGCGCTTGCCTGTGAAGCCTAAGGACCCCGGTTTGAGGCTCGATTCCCCAGGACCCACGTTAGCCAGATGCACAAGGGGGCGCACGCGTCTGGAGTTCGTTCGCAGGGGCTGGAGGCCCTGGCGCGCCCATTCTCTCCCTCATTCTCTATCTGCCTCTTTCTCTCTCTCTGACGCTCTCAAATAACTAAATAAAAATAAACAAAAAATTTAAAAAAAAATTGCATTGGGGGGGCTTTGGAGGATGGTTCAGTGGTCAAAGGCAATTGCTTGCAAAACCTGCTGGCCAGGATTCAATTCCAATTCCCTAGTACCCATGTAAAGCCAGTGTCGAATCCATTTGCAGTTCAAGATGTCCTGGTACACCCACGTTGCAGTCAGGTTTGTATTGTTGGTAGAAATCACCCAAGAAGGGCTTGTGGGGAAAAGAGGTTTATTTTGGCCTACCTGCTCAAGGGGAAGCTCCATGAGGGCAGGGGAAACAATGGCATGAGCATAGGGTGGACATCAACCCCTGGCCAACATAAGGTGGACAATAGCAACAGGAGAGTGTGCCAAGCACTGGCAAGGGGACACTGGCTATAACAACACCCATAAGCCCGCCCCTAACAATACACTGCCTCCAGGAGGCGTTAATTCCCAATCTCCATCAGCTGGGAACCTAGCATTCAGAACACCTGAGTTTATGGGGGACACCACCACAACCCATATTCATTCTCTCTCTCCTCACAAATAAATAAGAATATTTTTTAAAATTGCACTTGGAACCAATGACAGCATTGTTTTTGCTTAACTTTAAAAAATATGACCATAAATGGGAAAGTGTGGGGGTGGGGAGGGAGGGAATTACCATGGGATATATTTTATAATCATGGAAAATGTTAATAAAAATTAAAAAAAATATATGACCATAAGTATCTTGCCTGAGATTTGGAATCCAGAGAAGAAAAAATAAATGACCAGTTGACATTTATTGTGTTTCTAGTTTTTTTTCCTCCTATGTATTTTTACCAAGTTGTAGTCATAATATAGATTCTGTGTTCCTTTTTCCTTTTTTTTTTTTTTTTTTTTTTTAATAATCAAACTCCAGATGCTTTTGCCTCCTAGTGGGCATGTGCGACCTTGCACTGGTCTCCCCTTTGTGCATCTGGCTTACATGGTATCTGGAGAGAGATTGAACATGCGTCCTTAGGCTTTGCAGGCAAGTGCCTTAACTGCTAAGCCATCACTTCGGCCCACTTTTTTTCACTCAGTGTTATACTATAAGCATTTCTTTCTATTCAACATGTTAATTTTAATTGTCTGCAAAATAGACAATGGAGTTGGCATACTATAATTACCTTATATGTAGCTATTTTTTCTATTATGACTAATATTTTTCAGTTATTTGAGATTGAGAGAGAAAGATGCAGATAGAGAGAGAGAGCAAGAGAGAAAGGGCATGCCAGGGCCTCCAGCCATTTCAAACGAACTCCAGACGCGTGCACCCCCTTGTGCATCTGGCTTATGTGGGACTGGAGAATTGAACCTGGGTCTGTAGGCTTCGCAGGCAAGTGCCTTAACCGCTAAACCATCTCTCCAGCCCCTATAAATAATATTTTGGTGAATATTTTGTATATGTGTCTTTGTCTAATTTTAAGACTTTTCTTAATATATAAATTACTGAGTCAAAAGGCTATGAATGTCTTATTGGCATTTTACCATCTCACATTATTTTTCAAAAAATAAAAACAATACCAACTTAATATGCTACCAGTAATGCAGGAGTGCATGCATTTTGCCATCTCCCCCACCAACAGTGGATAATAACTAAAAGGAAAAAAAAAACAACGATAGGACTGAAAAGTGACAGAAACTTCATTCACATTATATTGTATAAGAAGTCAACAAACAGTCGGGCGTGATGGTGCACGCCTTTAATCCCAGCATTCAGGAGGCAGAGGTAGGAGAATCACCTTGAGTTCAAGGCCAGCCTGGGACTACAATGTAAGATCCAGTTCTGCCTGGACTAGAGGGAGACCCCCTACCTTAAAAAGAAAGAAAGAAAGAAAGAAAGAAAGAAAGAAAGAAAGAAAGAAAGAAAGAAAGAAAGAAAGAAAGAAAGAAAGAAAGAAAGAAAGAAAGAGAAAGAAGAGAAAAGAAATCAACAAACAAGCAAGCTCTAGCCCTGTGGTGTTCTGGAAAGACAATGTGCATACGCTTGGGTTTATGTAGACAGTCTGTTATTACTTGATTTGAATAAATCACTTAGTCTTGGGCTGGAAAGATGGCTTAGCGGTTAAGGAGCTTGCCTGCAAAGCCTCAGTATCCAGGTTCGATTCTCCAGGTCCCACGTAAGCCAGATGCACAAGGTGGTACATACATCTAGAGTTCGTTTGCAGTGGCTAGAGGCCCTGGCACGCCCATTCTCTCTCCCTCTCTCTCTCTCTCTCTCTCTATCTCAAATAAAAATACATCTTAAAAAAAAAATCACTTACTCTTGACCTCAATCTGCTCAGTCAAATGAGAAAGAACTAGATCATGGGTTCTAAACCATCACAGGACAAGTAACTACTTGGTGTGTATATTTCCATATTGGTAAAGACCTTTACAGAAAATGTCCATCCCCATAGATGCTCAAACTTAGATCTCTGAATACTCATTTAGGGAAGAGGCTCTGTAAACATAGCTTAAGAAACTTGCACCAGGTCTCTATGGTCTCTTCTCTTTATAAAGAGTTACTTAAAATTTCATTTTACAACTCAGCAAAGTGCCCCTTGTGCATCTGGCTATCATGGGTCCTGGGGAATTGAACCTGGGTCCTTTGGCTTTGCAGGCAAGCACCTTAACTGCTGAGCCATCTCTCCAGCCCCTAGGTGCATTTTTGCGTGCTGCAGGTGCATGGAGAATTGTCCCCTATTGTATACCTGAATATAAAGGTGAGGGGAGGATATCTTTATTTGCAAATTATTGCATTCCCTGGACAATTATTGTCGAAATATATATTTTTCACCCTGGAGCAGCTCTTGCAAACAGCGATCTTGAAAAGTGTTTTTAAAGGTGTGGAAATGAGAAAACAAACTGCAACTTCAGAATCAATTGTAATTAGTTCAGACCTTCTAATGGGCACAAATACAGTGAGTTTACAACTGTGTTCAGCAAGGAACGGTTCTAATGTACTGAACAGGACTTGTCATGAGTAGTGCACCACCTAGGAGGCAGCACCAGCTGAGACCCTCTCTGAATTTCCAATTCTGTTCCCTCTGCTTGGAATACCGTCTTCTTCCCATTTCTTATGGTTGGCACATATTTTTCTTTGATAACTTGGTATCTGAACCTTTCCAACATTTGCAAACGTCTGAGAACTTAGGAGTCTAGGGAAGCAAAACATTTGCCCAATTACAAACACTAAAAAAAATGTCAGTTTGGGGAATTAAAAATACATTTAAGGCTGGAGAGATGGCTTAGTGGTTAAGGTACTTGTCTGCAAAACCAAAGGACCCAGGTTTGATTCCCCAGGACCCACATAAGCCAGATGTACAAGGGGGCACACACATCTGCAGCTCATTTGCAGTGGCTGGAGGCTCTGGCATGCCCATTCTCTCTCTACCTACCTATTTTTCTCTCTCTCAAATAAACAAATAAAAATAAAATATTAAAAAATACTTTTAATGTCTTCTGCCACTCTGTACTGTAAGAGGTGTCTATGTCCTATATCTGTAAGTGAACGCTAGCCTGTGGCTTGCTTTGACTGTGTGAGCAGCACCGTATTACTTCACAGGCAGAGCATTAAGAATTATGAAACTTTCGACTTCATTGCTTATACGGCTTCCTCTTACAAGAGAGACGCTGTGTAAAAATATACAACTTGGGCTGGAGGGATGGCTTAGCGGTTAAGGTGTTGGCCTGCAAAGCCAAAGGACCCAGGTTCGATTTCCCAGGACCCATGCTAGCAAGATGCATAAGGGGCACACACATCTAGAGTTAGTTTGTTTGCAGTGGCTGGAGGCCCTGGCACACCCATTCTCTCTCTCAAACAAATAAATAATAAACTATTTTTTTAAAAAAAAACCTTGAAGATACCTACTTTCTTAGCTTTCTTTTCAGCCAGCTATAGGCATGTGATCCATGCCCCAGGTTTTGGTTTGGGAGACATTGAGACAGAGAAAGAACCCAGAGAGAGAACTTTCTTCTAATGGTGATGTTAGATGTCGCCACAAGACAGAGCTAATGACGCAGCAGGGCCGGGTTACTGCTTAATGCTCGGGCCGGTGGAACCGGCCAGACCAGCTGCAGCAGCAAGTGGGAGGTGGTTCTGGTTAAGCGGACTCAGCCTGATTTTTTTTTTTTTTTTCTGAGTTACTCAGGAAATTCAAGGAGCTACTTGACATTTTAACAAATTCTAATGCTGCTTAATCAACCAACCCATGTGGACTTCTGTTGCTTGTAACTAAGAACTCTGATAGATACTTCTTCTGAGCTAGCTGCCTCCTATTTATATTTTTAACTTTATTATTTTAGTGCAATACTGATGGTACTTTTTTTTTTTTTTTAAGGTAGAATCTCACTCTAGCCCAGGCTGACCTTGAACTTACTCTGTAGCCTCAGAGTGGCCTTGAACTCATGGCGATCCTTCTACCTCGGCCTCTCTAGTGCTAGGATTAATGGTGTGGACTACCATACCATACTTGGCTCCTTTTATAAATATATTTTAAATTTATTTTTACTTTTTAACTTTAGAAAGAAATCAAAGCTCAAGCATCACTCTTCCTAGAAGCCTTCACTGACTCATACCCTAAGCCCATTTTCCTCTTCTAAGCCCTGCAGTAACGCATGCGTACCTCCAATATGCTCTCACATCTACTGCAGTTTCTAATCCCACCATGCTGACAACTTGAAAGTTTTCCTTTAAAGGCAAGAGTGATTCTCTTCGTTGCTGTGTTGCTGGTAACTGCTCACCTAGTATTTGCTGGACAAATAATTGGATGGATCAGATTGATGGTATAGAATTTAGGGGATCTACAATAGTAATAAAAACAGACTACATTTCAAAGGTTTGAAATCATTTTCCTTCTTGTCATAATGCAACATCTATGAGGTTCTACTGACAGCAAAGTGGAGCTCACTGAAAAGCATCGTTTTTGTAAAATGCAATCATAAATTCTTTGGGAACTACTGTTATCTGTAATGTTAACAGATTCCTTTTTAAACGTAGTGACTGTTTCACTTTTATGCACTGCGAGAAAATTTTTTCATTGTTATCCCAGCAATTACTCATATTCCTTTCTGATATGAAAATGCTAAAAGCATGGCTTTGAAAATCCATTTCTGGGGCCGGTGAGATGGTTCAGCAGCTAAGGCGCTTGCCTGCAAAGCCAAAGGACCGAGGTTTGATTCCCCAGGACCCATGTAAGCCAGATGCACAAGGGGGCACACACATTTGGAATTTGTTTGTAATGACTGGAGGCCCTGGCATGCCCATTCTCTCTCTCTACCTGTCTGTTTCTGTATCTCTCTCTCAAATGAATAAATTAAAAGAAAGAAAGAAAGGAAGGAAGACAATCCAAATCCATTTCTGATAGTCCCTAGGGCACTTTAACTCTTTAAGGATAAGGATTATGTAAGAAAAATCCTTTTGGAAGCAGAGTGATACATTCACATACCACACCTTTGGCCTTATGATCCAGTGCAATCAAGATGAACATGCCAATGAGAACCTGTAAAATCCAGGAGCTGGGGAATGGGGGTTGGCGGTTCTAGTCCCTAAGAACTTTTCTGGCCTTACCATGGTGCTTTTATTATTTTATTTTATTTTTATTTTTATTTTTATTTACTTGAGAGCAACAGACAGAGGGAGAAAGAGGCAGAGAGAAAATGGGTGCGCCAGGGCCTCCAGCCACTGCAAACGAACTCCAGATGCGTGCGCCCCCTTGTACATCTGGCTAATGTGGGACCTGGGGAATTGAACCTCGAACCGGGGTCCTTAGGTTCACAGGCAAGCGCTTAACCGCTAAGCCATCTCTCCAGCCCGACCATGGTGCTTTTAGTCTTCCCTCGTCTTAGGCATATGCGATGCTCGCATTGTTATCGAATAAATGTTCACATGTATCTTGAAAGTCCCAGTAGTATTGTTTGTGTTACCACCTGTCTGCCTTGAAAAAAAAATTTTTCCAAGATAGGTTCTCCCTGTAGCCAGGCTGACGTGGAATTCACTATGTAGTCTCAGGGTGGCCTCGAACTCACAATGATCCTCCTACTTGGGCTTCCAGAGTACTGACATTAAAAGGTGTGTGCCACCACGCTTGGCTTTAGTTCTTTTTTTTTTTTTTTTTTGTCCTGATGCAATGAGCATGAGTTCTGATTTTTTTTTTTCTGTTTCTTTCATGTTAGTAAAAGCACAAGTTAAAATAACTGAAAGAGACTTTCAAGACCACATATGTACATAGAATTAAAAGAAACATAGAGCCATACTGGTTTTATTTTTAATTATTATTTATTTATTTATTTGGCAGAGAAAGAGGGAGAGAGAGAGACAGGGAGGGAGAGAGGGAGAATGGGCGCACCAGGGCCTCCAGCCACTGCAAACAAACTCCAGACGTATGTGTCCCCTTGTTCATCCGGCTAACAAGGGTCCTGGGGAATCAAACCTTGGTCTTTTGTCTTTGCAGGCAAATGCCTTAACTGCTAAGCCATCCCTCCAGCCCTGGTTTTTATATTTATATTTATTTATTTATTTTTGAGGTAGGGTCTTCCTCTAGGTCAGGCTGACCTGCAATTCACTATGTAGTCTCAGGTTGGCCTCGAACTCATGGCAATCCTCCTACCTCTGCCTCCCTAGAGCTTGGATTAAAGGCTCCCTGGTTTTTATTTTTTGAGGCAGGTATCACTCTGTAGTTTAGGCTGTCTTCAGACTGGCAGGTTTACTGCTTCAGCATCCAAGTGCTGGGATTACAGGTGTGAGTCACCATGCCTACCTGGAGCCACTTGTACAAATATTTCAGAGTTCATTATGCATTGCGAAGTTTAGACAGTATCTTGGCCAATAGTGTCATGAGCAGTAGCAACATTTGTGTATGGGAGCCAGTATAAGGCTGTCCATTGCAGATGTTTGTGGCAGCAGAATAGTGAATATGATCTAACTGTTCCCTTGCAGGGTGATGGGAAATGAAATGTGGTGTTTAACAACTCAATCAGAGCGAACCAGATCTAAATCGATAAACAAGGCTGAGAAAGGAAGCAAGTTCACTAGGCTTCTAGGCCCAGTTACTTGTGTGGCCTGAGACAGGAAGATTGCTTGAAGTAGCAGAAACATTTGGCAACACATGGAAACAAAAAGAGAGCAAGCCGCTAAATATACACACAGCATAAAGTTGTCCATGTAGATTCGAACATGAAACAAATGTAACTTATTTTTCTTGTTTTAAAAAAAATCAATAATTTATTTATTTATGCACACGGTCTTCTGTAGCCAGACTGGCCTCATATTTGCTCTGTAGCCCGGATGATGACCCTGAGGTCGCTGATCTTCCTGCCTCCACCTCCCATGTGCTGAAGAAGAGCTTGAAGCCGGGGCTGTGTCCTAGGCAAGCACTCTGCCCACCGAGTCCACCTCCGGCTCAGGCTTCTTTTCAACATAGAGTATGGATACAAAATACTAAATAGCAAAAAGCAGTTGCTGGGAGGGAAAGGGGTGTTAGGAGGTTGGAAAGGGAGCCTTTAAGGGAAGGTGGTGACTTTTTCAGATATGTTAGGGGTCCCCTGCCCTCCATGAATGTTTAGTATGGGTGGAGGAATAATGTCAGACCTCTCAAGTGTGGCCTGCTTCCTCAGTAGGGCTCTGCTTGAGTCGGTGTTCCAGGTATCACAGCGCTCTTCCTCCTCTGGGGTTTGCAAATTGGTTACTAGAGCTGGGGAAGGCTAAGTTGAACCTTAGAGATACTCAGGTACAAAAGAAAACCTTAGCTGGGCGTGGTGGCGCACGCCTTTAATTCCAGCACTGCGGAGGCGGAGGTAGGAGGATCACCGAGAGTTTGAGGCCACCCTAAGATTACGTAGTGAATTCCAGGTCAGCCTGGGCTACAGTGAGACCCTACCTTGAAAAAAACAAACAAACAGCCAGGCATTGTGGCACACGCCTTTAATCCCAGCACTAGGGAGGCAGAAGTAGGAGGATCGCCGTGAGTTCTAGTCCATCCTGAGACTCCATAGTGAATTCTAGGTCAGCCGGGCTAGAGTGAGACCCTATCTCGAAAAACCAAAAAAAAAAAGGAAAGAAAGAAAACCTATACCTCCACATATTTCGGGACGGCGGTCACTGGTCCCCAGCGCCTTGCTGATGAGCAGTCTTCTGTGTTTCTGCAGGGCGCCTTTTACCAAGAACAAGGGATTGTCTGCACATCCCAAACCGGATATCTTTCCTCCTCACCACCACCTATTTGAAGCTTGTCAGGCATGCCCATTCTCTCTTCTTTCTATCTCTCTCTGCTTGCAAATAAATAAATAAATAATGCCTTAGGGCTTCAGGGGACCTCTTGCTGCCTCTAGTCCTTTCTAGGCTCTTCTGAGGCCACAGCTCTGTTCATGTCATCAGTGTGTCTTAGCTCCCCAATGAAAACAAGCCGTGAAGTATATAGAAAGCGCATGCATCTTTTTTTTTTTTTCTTAATTTTAGAGAGACAGAGAAGGTACATGTATCAATCAGCATCCATTCAGAGCTGCAAAGGGTGCTGGGGAGGGGGTGCTCAACACAGAGCACCAGTTACCACAGCATCCCATGCACTGAGTGCCCATAGATTAACGCTGCCCTCACCTTAGGCCAGACCCATCAAAATGACAAGAGCAAAAGCTGAGGCCTAGCACTAACTGCATGCGTCATCTCCATCACACCCCCAAGAGCCCAGGAAACATTGCGCTGGAAGTGGCGGACTGAACACAAGTGATACTCTCCCTTGCTACCCGGAGAACTTTCTGTATGGAAATAGCGGTCAGTCCCGAGGAAGTCATCAAAGCAAAAACAAGAAGCTGCCCAGAGCTCAGCACTAAAGGAGACTTCGAACATGCCCTGCAAGGCTCCGGGAACGCTGAAGAAGACAGGACAGGAAGAATGTAAGAGCCAGAGATGGGAAAGCATACTGGGGTTCACTGTCCCCTGACATGAACTGACCTGTGCCTTCGTGATCCAACTGTGATGGCCAGTGTTCCCACTAAGGAGGACCCTCAATGCAATGGGGGATGGGAGAGGGGGGGTAAAAGAGAATACCCTGATGGAAATATGACCAATTAGGAAAATGTTCATATATTAAAGTCCCCAGTGGAATGCTTAGCACTGAGACATCTCTATCACACCTTCCAAGGCTCAGGGTTCATTGCAGAAGGGGTGGGGGAAAGAATGTAAGAGCCAAAGGAAGGGTAGAACTCCTTACAACGTGCTCCTCCAGACACAAAATGGCCTGGATATCCATGACCTGGCAGTTCCTGACTACCTTCATAATAGGAGGAAAAGATGACATCAAAATAAAAGAGAGGCTAATTGGAAGGGGGCAGGATTCAGTAGAGGGTGAATTTGAGAAGGGAGTGGATTTGGGATGGGAGTGGAGGGAAAGAGTGTCATGGTTTATTGTCTATACTTATGGAAGCTGTCAATAAAAAGTTATAAAGAAAACAAAATTAGGGCTGGAGAGCTGGTTAAGGTGCTCGCCTGCAAAGCCTAATGGCCTGAGTTTGATTCCTCAGTACCCACATAAAGCCAGATAAACAGTGGCACATGTGTCAGGAGCTTGTTGGCAGTGGCTGGAGGCCCTAGTGTGCCCATCCTCTCTCTCTTTGCTGGGTGTAGTGGCGCATGCTTTTAATCACAGCATTTGGAGGCTGAGGTAGGAGGATCTAGGTCTGCCTGAGACTAAATCCAGGTCAACCTGAACTAGAGCAAGATCCTACCTGGACAAAAACAAAAACAAACCAAACCTAACCCATAAAGCTTCACATTGCTGGGATGAACATCCAAACCAGACATAGTTTATGGGAGGAAGGGATTTATTTCAAGCCTACAGATCCAGAGGAAATTTTTAAAAATATACTTTTATTTATTTATTTGACAGAGAAAGACAGAGAGAGAGAGAGAATAGGCACACCAGAGCTTCCAGCCACTGCAAGTGAACTCCATATATATGTTCCACCTTGTGCATCTGGCTTATGTGGGTCCTGGGGAATCGAACTGAAGTCCTTTGGCTTTGCAGGCAAGTGCCTTAACTGCTAAGCCATCTCTCCAGCCCAGGTTCTCCATTCTTACTGTTTTTGTCATGAACAGCTGGACAGGCTCCAGTAGCCTGCCTCATGCTCCACATGCTCAGAAGACTGACTAGAATGTGAATCAATGCCTTTATAACAAGGAGGAATATCAGAGGGTCCAGATCTACTGGTATTTCCTACACAGCCCTTTCTGCCTATAGACAAGCTTTTCTCAAAAGAAACATTATCACCAGGAGACAGCTTCATGTGGAGAAGAATTCACTGGCGTTCAGTTTACTCACATAGTGGAGAACCAAAGTTCCCCTGCTCTAGGTAAGATAACCCTGTCTTTATGGCTCCTTCTGGCTGAGTACCAGGAGTACAGTGAAGCCTCCTTTCCTGAAGTGACACGCCCTTCATCATGTTTATGTCATTAACCACGTTAATGCCTACTGAAACTTCTTTTATTTGAGAGAGAGAAAGAGACAGACAGAAAGAGAATGGACGCACCAGGGCCTCCAGCAGCTGCAAACGAACTCCAGATGCATGCGTTACTCTGTGCAGCTGGCTTATGTGGGTCCTGGGGATTCGAACCTGGGTCCTTTGGCTTTGCAGGAAAGTGACTTAAGCGCTAAGTCATCTCTCCAGCCTTTATTGAAATTTTATTGAAATTGAAATTAAGAAACATGTGTGTGTGTGTGTGTGTGTGTGTGTGTGTGTGTGTATCTTTTGCTGACCCTTTGCCATAAGAAACATATGTGTGTGTGTGTGTGTGTCTTTTGCTGACCCTTTGCCATAAGAAACATATGTGTGTGTGTGTGTGTGTCTTTTGCTGACCCTTTGCCATAAGAAACATATGTGTGTGTGTGTGTGTGTGTGTGTGTGTGTTTTGCTGGCAAAGGGTCAGGTTTTAATGCCTTAGTCCTTGGGTCCAAGCCAGCCCTCCAAGTCCTGCTACTGGTGGCCTTTGGGGGAGAGTGTGCCCACCCCCAGCATCCCCAGACACCAGTGCCACATCCTTCTCGAGCTGATGTCACGTAGATGTCAATGGCACAAGCCCGGAGCAGGCTGGCGGCCAGCAGAGCTGCTGTGCTCGCGACAGCTCCTCCGACGCCCTGCCAGGCTCACCCCGCACCACGCACAGGCCGCCCGGCAGGAAGAAACTGCCGGCAGCTCTCGGCCTGTGTCACCGTCCAGTGAAAGAGATGACCCAGTGCCGGACGCCAGAAGGCCATTTCGGAATCTGGAGGGGAAGGATGCCATGCGTCTGCGCCATCCAGCTTGGACACTAGCCCTGGCGCAGGGACTGTGGCCCCGGGGCGGGGAATATTTTGACATTCATAAAACAATTTTATTTCATCTAATTTTAAAAAGTCGAGGGCTGGAGAGATGGCTTTGTGGTTAGAGGGTTTGCGTGCAAAGCCAAAGGACTGGTTTGATTCTCCAGGACCCACGTTAAGGCAGATGCACAAGGGGGCGTAAGCATCTGGAGTTCATTTACAGTGGCTGGAGGCCCTGGTATGCCCATTCTCTCTTTCTCTCTCTCTCTCTCTGCCTCTTTCTTGCAAATAAATAAATAATTTTTTTTTAAAGTTGAAACAAGCCATCTAAAATGTGTATGCCTTTGGATCATGCAGACCCAACTCAAAGAAGTAACGTTCACAAGTCCTTCAAGGTAAACCATGAGAAATGTCACAGTGTTATTTGAAATATCTAAAACCGATGCACAAATACAATCCAACATATACTGGTTAATTAATTATGTATTTTAATTCATTAAAATGCAACATAGGCTGGGTGCATTGGTGCACACCTTTTATCCCAGCACTTGGGATGTGGAAGTAGGACGATTGCTATGAGTTCGAGGCCAGCCTGGACTAGAGTGAACCTTTGGGTGGGGGAGGGAGGAAGGGAAATTAAATTGAGTCTGTGAAAAAACAAATACTTGAATCTGGAATGTTTTGTTTGCTCAATACGATGTTGTTTGTGTGCCGCTCTTTGTTGATAAGGAAAGGGAAGCAAGACTCTAAGGAACTGAACGAGAAGTCCTTGTTCCATGCCCGTTGAGATGGAAAGTCTCAAGTTAGAATACGTCTGTAAGCTAATATCCACCAGGGTCACCAAGTTCTCTGTTGTCACTAATTTATAAAGTGAAAAGGATGTCATTGTGATCAAGTGACTTTTTTCTATAGTGCCTTACCCATGTGAAATGTAATCTCGTGTGTGACATAAAGGCTGTGGCAAAGTCTTAGAGAGTCATGGAAGGCAAGTGAACAAATGCCGTTAAAGTTGACGGTCACACGTTACCTATCCTCTGTCTCATGAAGATATACACCCATCAAGTTCCAAATTGTCTTTTTTCCTGTCCCACCTTTCTCTCAGTCTTCTTTAAAGGCACACGGTGTGACCTCAGGTTTGAGACAGCAAACACGAGCTCTGTTATCTTCCTCCGGCAATTAAAAATAAATAAAAGCTCTCTGACAGACGATAGGCCTAAAATTCTAGGAGGTATTTTTGTTGCTTTTACCATATTCTAAAAACCCAAATTCTGAGCAGAGAAACTGGCTCTTGAAAGTGCAGATCATGCCACAACTCACAGTGACATGTCCAACATGTCCCCCCTGTCATTCACCTTCCTGTGGCCTCTGCTGTCTGTGTTTTGGGTCACTTGGTCTCTTCCCGGCCTCTCACTGTGGCTTTTCTCTCCCTCCTCTTCCACAGCTGGTTGTGTACACTCACCCGTGCCAGAAAGGCCAGGGCTGGGCCTTAGCCAAGTCAGACGGTTTATCATTCCTCAAGCAAACCAGTTGCTACTAGGCTTTGAGAACACGAGGCCCTCTGGAGTTAGTGTCTTTGGCCAAAGAAGAATTAAAGAATGTGGACAGAGGGCTGAGGAAGGCAAAAGTAGACTTCATTAAAGAAAATATAGAAAATTCTTCCAAGAGAGTCTTTTTCAAAGAGAGAGAGAGGGTTGTTGGAGCAGGAGCTTGGCTCTGTCAGAATCCAAAGAAAAGAAAGAAAGTGAAAAGGAAAGGAAAAGTTACAGTTTTTCTTTTTCTTTTTTTAAAAAATATTTTTATTTATTTGAGAGTGGCAGGCAGAGAGGCAGGCAGAGAGAGAGAGAGAGAGAATGGGTGTACCAGGGCCTCCAGCCACTGCAGATGAACTCCAGACGCGTGCGCCCCTTGTGCATCTGGCTAACGTGGGTCCTGGGGAATCGAGCCTCGAACCAGTGTCCTTAGGCTTCACAGACAAGCACCTAACCACTAAGCCATCTCTTCAGCCCCAGTTATGGTTTTTCAAATCTCTCTCTCTCTCTTTCTTTTTGGTTTTTCTAGGTAAGGTCTTGCTTTCTAGCCCAGGCTGACCCGAGATTCACTATTTAGTCTCAGGGTGGCCTTGAACTCATAGCAATCCACCTACTGTTGCCTCCTGAGTGCTGGAATTAAAAGGCGTGTGCCACCATACCTGGATAAATCTTTTTTTTTTTAAGTTGAAACTTTGTATAGATACATCAAATGTTGGTGCTCCACTGAGGCCCCCCCTTAGTGGGGTTGCTGCTGTTCCCCATGGAGTTGTGGGCTGTGAGCTGTGAGAGCGGCGGTCAGTCATGGGCAGGGGGCAATGCCTCTGGACATTGCCTCCCAGCCTGTGGCTCTTACGTTCTCTCTGCCCCCTCTTCCTCAGAGTCCCCTGGGCCACGGTGCGCGTGTTCTAAGTCTACTTCAGTGCTGAGCTCCCAGCAGCTCCTGGATCTCTGCTGTGGTGCGTCTTGAGCGTCCTCAGCGTCTGTCTCCATCACCCTGGCGCAGGTTGTCAGGCTGGCTGTGGAAGCAGCGCTCTTGCTCATCTCGCCAGTTCCTCTGTGGGTTCACCTGGGCACCAGCTGCTGGGCGGCAAGGGTTCCAATAGTGATCACGGCCAAATCCATTCGTGTTAGGAGCGGCCCCACCGGGCGCTACAGGAAGAACAGCCCTCGTTCCGTAGGTTCCCGGGCGTTGATATTCTCTCTCGTTATTTAGCGTGCCTCCTTGACCTTGAATTTAAGGGGGCGTCTTTTGGTCCCATGTTGAGGGAGAGGCTCACCATACGTGACAAGGACTAATAAGGTGATGTGGAAAGAATGATGGCATTGGGAAATTACCGTTTGGCCACAGTCATGCTCATTATTGCTTCAGGCAAGACTCATCAATAAAAGCCAAAAACAGAGGACAAAAGTCAAATGACAAATAGGATACTTATAAAGTTTCACAGGTGCTTATTAAAAAGGTAAAAATCAGTAATGATTTAGTGGAAAAAAAAAATCTGGCAGAGGTTAGCTTCACCAAGGGATTGAAGGCAGTGCAACCATTAGTCATCATTAGTGGGACAAACAGGTCTCATGTGCTTCCTGACAGTAACCCCAGAGAAGGGTGCAACATCACTCGGGTATATTCCTGAAGGATACAGCTTGAGAATCTGACCAGGAGGACGCATCAGAAGGTCCAAGTAGGGGAACAAGCTACAAAGCAACATGCTTGGGAAAAAAAAAAAAAAAATGCCTGAGAAAGGCAAATGAAGAATTCAAAAGAAAGGGAGACGGGAGAGATGGGTTAGCGGTTAAGGTACTTGCCTGCAAAGCCTAAGGACCCAGGTTCGATTCCCCAGGACCCACGTTAGCCAGACGCACAAGGGGGCACACGCGTCTGGAGTTTGTTTGCAGTGGCTGGAGGCCCTGGTGTGCCCATTCTCTCTCTCTCTTAAATATGTAAACAATAATAAAATAAAATAAATGAAAGGGAATTAAACATCACAACTAAATGTGTCAGGTAGAGTGTCCTCACACAGGACACCAAATGCCCAATTGGGGGGCACAGCCCTGAAATTATATGAACCTTTGGAGTCATTTGCCCAAGAGCGGCTAGCTGCTTGTAATAGCAGTGCCTGAGAGAAGGAAGGAGACTTGACCCAGGGAGTCATTTCAACCACGGGTGAATCTGCTGTGTCTGCTGTCACCACCACGGTGACATTCTACGGCTGTAGTTCCCACTCACAGGCACTCCTTGGTGGTTTGGTTGAGCAGTTATAGATGAACAAGTTGAACAAGAAACTCTTTAACTTAATGAATTAATTAATGTATTTATGTATTTACTTATGTGTATTAGACACAGAAAGGGAGGAAAAGAGAGAGAGAAAAAATGAGAGAATGGGCACATCAGGGGCTCCAGCCACTGCAAACGAACTCCAGACGCGTGCGCCACCTTGTGCATCTGGCTTACGCGGCACCTGGAGAACTGAACCTGGATCCTTAGGCCTCACAGACCAGTGCCTTAACCTTTAAGCCATCTCTCCAACCCACAAGGAACTCTTTTTGACTTATGATCTGTTGGACTCTGATGACCCAAAATATACACATACACTCCACAAATGTGACTGTACTGAGCCCACATATTGATCTGTGGCTGTTTGGTGGACAAGTTGTTTATGGAACGCATTGTCAATACTACAGTCAGCCCTGCACACACATGCCCACTTGTTCTGGGTCAAGTCTCATCGGACCACTGGGGAAACTGGACAAAGAGCCTAGCTTAAGATCAGTCAGCACCTCTGATCATTGCTTGTTAATATTGGCCACCTGTGCTGTTCAGGTCAAAGGGCCACCAAAGCAGAGGGAACCTGGTTGTATTGCTTTAAGTGAGTGGATTACATTGTTGCACTACTAACTCCAGGGCAAGGTGCAAGTCAAGAACTTAAAAAGCATCTCAGGAAAATATTCTTTTTTTTTTCCGATTAATAATTTCTTTATTCTGGAAAAGCAAATCAAATTCATATTCATGTAAACACTGACATTACAAAGTACAGGGAAAAGAGAAGGAAGGAGGAAACAAACCCCCTATAAATCCTGCTAATACTGTCTCACCCAACACGAGCATAATGCTTTGTCCTACATTCAATCACTTATATAATAAATCACAAATACAGTCTTCTCTAGAAGATGTACTGCTCCTCATTGAGATGGCGGGGAAATGGGACCAGAGGTGAGGATAGGAGGGGCAGATCTTCTCAGTCATTATAGATATTGCTGCACTGTTAATAAAAAATATATGCTTCTCTGTAAAGCATTTTAAAAAAAAATTCCAAGGATGACATGGCTGAGGTCTCAGCTCAAGTATCTCCAAATGCATTGTTGTCCATTCCCTGATCTTTCCCTGTGTTATTTCTTCGTTGTTTTCCGGATCAATGCCATTCTCTGTTTATGATCTTCTGTCGTGCAAGCTTTTTTATAGGGTCGGATTTCTTCAGAGCCAAATCCTGGGATCCACATGTTCCACTGGCACTCTAGATGTAACTGGACATCTCTCACCTCTAAGGTGCTGGACTTGCGATGTTGTGCAAGTTGGCAGGCAGCTGTCACCACACTCTCAACAAAGTCATCAGCAATCTGTAGCAGCATCTCCTCTACATCTTCATCCAACTGCTCATTAGGATCCACTTCTCTTACTAAGTCCTATAATTTCTTCTTGGTTAATACCTGATTGTTTTCAGGGCTAAGACAACCTCCTGTCCCAGGAGTGCCTGGAATCTTTACCCCAGTAGTGCTATTGGCCATGGAGCCTTGTGGAGGGGTGCTGGCTGGTTCTGGTTTTATGGATGAGAAATTGGAGAGGTTGATTAGAGCTGAGGAGCCAAACTGGTTCATAATCTGCCGAGCTTTGGACTTCAACTCATAGAGTTTATCTTTCTTTTTGGAGCTGTGAGGACCAAGGCCAATTAGCCAACTGTGGCTCTGGGTCCTGACTCTCTCCTCCCACTGCTTGTCCTCAGCTGTCAGGGCCCACGATTCACAGGCAGCAGCGTCTATCTCCCCATGATATGCGGAGACTGCCCCAGTGAAGCTTTTTCTCAGGAAAATATTCTAAGAAAAGTTATTTGTAAGGTCCATAAGAAATATTTCCATAGTACATGCCCATACCATGTGAGTCTCAGTTGGATTCTGGACCACAGAATAGCATTTTGGTGAGTAAATAGTAAAATTTGAATAGGGTCTGCAGATTAGATAACACTATTGTTTCAAGGTGAGTTTCTTGATTTGGTCCATTGCACTATGCATAAAATAATGTCCTTCTTTTAAGAAAATATATGCTGTAAGATTTAGAAGTAAAGCCAGCATGTCTATAATTTATCCTTGAACATTTCACACAAAAAATGCACCTAAAATACTTAAAAAGAGACTGAAGTTTTAAGAAAGCAGATATGATGAAAACATTAACATTTTAGGAAATTTAGGGAGACTTATGGGATTTCTTTGTATCATTCTTGCAATTTATTAGTCTCAAATGATTTTACAATGTAGTTCAAAAAACATCTCGTAATAATAACATTACTATTTATTGAAGGCAATGGATACTTATCAAAGCTTACTAAGCACTCTTCAAAGCCCTCTTTATATAGAAATACCTTTTAATCTTCACATTATACCCATATGAAAGGTTCTCTTATCTTCAAATTAAAAATGAGGAAGCCAGTTTGGGCAAGTTGAATTTGGTTAAAGATGTTCTGTTGGCTGAGGTAGAGCCATAATGAAATGGGGGTGACCTGATTCCATGTGTGTAATTACTGAAGATTGCTGAGATAAATCAGCCACTTGGCTGGGTGGCTCAGTCCCTGGAAGATTTCTCAGTGATATGACAGCACTTATTCATGAGCATGTCCCAGCCTCCCCATGCAGGCAGAAGAGCTCGAAGACCTTCAGGAGCAACTGAGTGAATGAAGTAGCTGGGAATGGGTCTAAGGAACCACTGGGTGGAGGAAGTAGCTGGGAATGGGTCTAAGGAGCCACTGGGTGGAGGAAGTAGCTGGGAATGGGTCTAAGGAGCCACTGGGTGGAGGAAGTAGCTGGGAATGGGTCTAAGGAACCACTGGGTGGAGGAAGTAGCTGGGAATGGGTCTAAGGAACCACTGGGTGGAGGAAGTAGCTGGGAATGGGTCTAAGGAGCCACTGGGTGGAGGAAGTAGCTGGGAATGAGTCTAAGAGAACAGACTAGGAGGAGTGTAGAGACAACTGTGATGAATGGAGAGGTTTGTCTCTTTATGGAAGAAAAAGTTGTCTCATCAGACTAATTCATTATTTGAGGAAATAATTTGAGGCCAGAATCACCAGATATTAATGGTATGTTGTTTTCTAGGAGTCTAACATTTTGGAATCCTAACATATTTAAGTTTTTGTGTCTGTGGAGTCTGCACACTATTTTTAAATTTATTTTAAATATTTTATTTTATTTATTGGAGGAAGAGAGAGAAGCAGAAAGAGGCAGATAAAATGGGTGTACCAGGGCCTCCAGCCACTGCAAACAAACTCTAGACGCCATACACCACCTTGTACATCTGGCTTAGGTGGGTCCTGGGGAATTGAACCAGGATCCTTAGGCTTCACAGGCAAGAACCTTAACCACCAAGTCATCTCCCAAGCCCTGTTTTTATTTTTATTTGAGACAGATAGAAAGGGAGAGAGAGAGAGAGATGATGAGTGACCAGGGCCTCTAGCCAAATGCAAATGAACTCCAGATGCATGTACCACCTTGTGTATCTGGCTTACATGGGGCCTGGAGAATCAAACCTGGGTCCTTAGTCTTCACAGGCAGCTGCCTTAACTGTTAATCCGTCTTTCCAGCTCCCTGCTGGTGAACTTGGTTCTTTGGCATCACACAGCACTCCCTGCCCCACGTACCAACCACTGACTGATGGTATCTACTCCAGTGTCCTTTGGGACTGCTTGTGCTTGCCACATGCTTAGGACCTGTCCTTGTTGATAGAACTATTTGTATTTCACTTCCAATAATTCCAAGCATATCTCACAATCTCACATATTGCTTCTTTGGCCCTGACATCTTCTGCCTTTCATTTTGTCCCCCAACTCCAATTCTATGCCTTGCTGAAGTCATATCAACTTGCAGAGTGAAGATCTTTTTTAAAAAAATATTTTATCTTTTTTTAATTTATTTAACAGAGAAAGAGGGATAGAATAGGTGTGCCAGGGCCTCCAGCCATTGCAAATGAACTCCAGATGTGTGTGCCCTCTTGTGCATTTGGCTAACGTGGGTCCTGGGGAACTGAACCTGGGTCCTTTGGCTTTGCAGGCATGCACCTTAACTGCTAAGACATCCCTCTAGCCTAGAGTGAAGATCTTTCATCTATTTATTTATTTGTTTTATTAACAACTCCCATGATTATAAATAATATCCCATGGTAATGCCCTCTCTCCCTTCACTTTTCCCTTTGAAACTCCACTCTCCATCATATCCCCTCCTCCTCTCAATCAGTCTCTCTTTTGTTTTGATGTCATGGATATCCAGGCCATTTTGTGGCTCTTATATTCTTTCTGCCACCTCTTCTGCAGTGGACCCTTGGAAAATGTGATAGAGATATTGCAGTGCCAAGCACTCCTGTCACTTCTTCCCATACCATGATGCCTTCTGAGTCATCCCAAGGTCACTGCCATCTGAAAAGAGAAGGTTCTCTACCAAAAGTGAGAGTAGCATTAACATATAGGTATGAACATTAAGAGACGTGCTTACTGGGCAGTTTGATGAGCATAGTGTATACATTTAGCCAGACAGCAGCAGATATTACCCCCCTAGGGCTCATGACTACCCCTGTTGTAGGTTTTCAGTGTCAGGGATGTATTCCCTCCCATGGAGTGGGCTCCAGTCCAATTGGAGGACAGTTGGTTTCCACCATGACAGACGTGCCACTATTGCACCATTGGCTAGTTTGGCCTGGCTGGCAAAATATGAGGCTTGCAGTGTCCACTATTGGGTATCTTCACTGGTGATTTCTCTCTCCCCCATTGAACTGCATGCAGAATGGCTTCTTCCAGCTTTCTGTCAGCTGGTCTACATGGAGGAGGTTATCAGCTCAGTTCCAGCAGGATTTCTCAGTGGCCTTGCAGCCCAAGTATGTGGAGTCTCCAGCAATATAAAGATCTTTTAAGCACTTGATTCTCGAATTCTACCCTGTGTTCTCTTCTTGGTCTCCTTCTGCTATTCTCAGGCATGGGTTAGGAATCTTACATTACTAACGCATGTCACAAAGCTACGTTATTTTTTTTTTATCATAATAGAGGGGCTGGGAAAATACAACTGTGCCATGTGACTAAGGGGGACATGTTTTCCATGCTTGGACACTTCCTGTCTTTCTAGTGACTTCCTAGCTCTCCATGAGTGACAAGTATCTTTAGAGACTAGAGATTAGTCTAGAAAACAAACCCCGTTGTTATCTTTTCATGTTCCACCTCTGAGTGAGTAACAGCTAGGGTGACTGTGAGCCAAGAAAAGAAAGTTGAACGAGGGCTGGAAAGATGGCTTAGTGGTTAAGGCATTTGCCTGCCAAGCCTAAGGACCCAGGTTCGATTCCCCAGGACCCATGTAAGCCAGATGTACAAACTGGTACCCGTGTCTGGAGTTTACTTGCAGTGGCTGGAGGCCCTGGCATACCCATTCTCTCCCTCCCTCCCTCTTTCTCTTTCTCTCAAATAAATAAATGAATAGATAATTTTTTTTGAGGTAGGGTCTCACTCTAGCTCAAGTTGGTCTGGAATTCACTCTGTAGTCTCAGGGTGGCCTTGAACTCACGGAGATCCTCCTACCTCTGCCTCCTGAGTGCTGGGACTAAAGGCGTGTGCCACCATGCCCGTCTGATAATAAAGTGTTTTTTTTGTTTATCTTATTTATTTATTTGAGAGATACAGACAGAGAGAGAAAGAGGCAGAGAGAGAGAGAGAGAGAGAGAATGGGTGCACCAGGGCCTCCAGCCACTGCAAATGAACTCCAGATGCGTGTGGCCCCTTGTACATCTGACTAATGTGGGTCCTGGGGAATCGAGCCTCGAACCGGGGGCTTCACAGGCAAGTGCTTAACTGCTAAGCCATTTCTCTAGCCCATAATGTTATTTTTTAAAAAAGTAATAAAGGTGACTGTAACACTGCCCAAGGAGAGAGAAAGACAGGCAAGGGCCTACAGAACCGGAGCTGTGGGTCCAGGGCACCGTAACAACCCAGTGGCAGGCTTGGCAGGCAAACCCGCAGCCAGAGGAGCCATGCAGGAAGACCAGGGTGGGCGGCTCTGAGGTCACAGGAGGGTCTCTTCCTTTTCCCCTCTGGAATAGTTTGAGAAGACTGGGGAGAACATTTGCTGAGCAAATTGCCTTGGGTAAACATCAGTGCTGTCCTTTGTTACGGCAAGGAGAAGGCCATAGATACTTTAGAGATGTGGTTGGAAGGTGGTGTAGTCAGGTTCGCCTTGCTGGCAGAAATCACCTGACCAAGAGCAACTTTTGGGAAAAAAAAGGGCTTATTTTGGCTTACAGGCTTGAGGGGAAGCTCCATGATGGCAAGGAAGATGATGGCATGAGCAGAGGATGGACATCACCCCCTGGCCAACATATGGTGGACAACAGGAACGGGAGAGTGTGCCCAACACTGGCAAGGGGACACTGGCTATAACACCCACAAGTCCGCCCCCCAAATACACTGCCTTCAGGAGGCGTTAATTCCCACATCTCCACCAGCTGGGGAATCTAGTGTTGAGAACACCCAAGTTGACGGGGGGACACCTGAATCAAACCACCCCAGAAGGTGACTGAGGTGAAAGAGATGATTTTGTGAAGCCCCACTGTTGACCTGGGCTTCTAGGGCGGCCCCACTGTTCTTTCTGAACTAGTGGGTCTCAAACACGAGGGTGTCTCAGACACGTGGAAAAGCACACTGCTCCACAGATGCCTTTCAACTCACTCAAGTTCCATGATGCTGTCACCCCCAGGCTGGGGTTCACACGTTATGAACATGTTGAGGGTGTCCTCTGCGCAGCAGGAGAAAGCCCTCGGAGCCTGGCTCACCTGGGCAGAGCAACGATGGGCACCCTGGGTTTTCCTCCTACCTGTAGGGGTGAGCCTGTTTCTACAAAGGAAGGGCCAGTGTCACCCTGGAGTTAGCATCTAAAATACTCTGATTTTCTGACTGGAGGATTTGGAGCCCTTGGTGGGCTTTCCTTCTGCACATGTCCCCAGCATGGTCTGGTGAGGACTTTACTACCTAAAAGAGGGCAGCTCCTCCTGTGATAGCTTCAATAAATGTGTCTCATCCACCGTGGGGTCCCCAGTGCTTGTTTCTGGCTCAGTGGGAGGACCCATCAATATTCTACCAATGGACAAGTTGGGAGCTTGACTATGTGTGTAAGAGCCAGTGAAAGAGAAAGGCACAAAGTGGTGGAATAGCTTCTAAGCAAGGCCACTCTGACAAACACGTTGATATTGGCTCTGCACACCACAGCGAGCGATTTCTATTTCCCCAGTGAAAGCCAAGTGAAGCCTTGGGACAGGCAGAGACTTGCAGGGATAACGTTAAACCAGCAGGGGGAGCCTCCAGCTTTGCACTTCAGGAAGCCATCGGTTCTCTCTTCTGTTACTAAAAAATAATGATGTAGGGCTGGAGGGATGGCTTAGCGGTTAAGGCGCTTGCTTGCAAAGCCAAAGGACCGAGGTTCAATTCCCCAGGATCCACGTTAGCCAGCTGCACAAGGGGCGCACGCGTCTGGAGTTCGTTTGCAGTGGCTGGAGGCCCTGGCACACGCATTCTCTCTCTCTGACTCTAATAAATAAATAAATAAAAATAATGATGCAGTCATATAACCATAACCCCATGGAGAATACCTGCAACCCCACTGAGGAGGGTCCCCAGCGGGACAGGAGCAGGGACTAGGGAAAAGAGGATACCAACACATGATGTATCCACACAAAATATGTTAATAATCATCATCATCATCCACCCAAAAGAAATACAGGACTAGTTAAAAATAATAAAATATTGGATAGGGCTGGAGAAATGGCTTTGTGGTTAAGGCACTTGCTTGCAAAACCAAAGGTCCAGGTTCAATTCCTCAAGACCCGTGTAAGCCAGATGCACAAGGTGGCACATGAATCAGGGGTGCGTTTGCAGCAGGTAAAGGCTCTGGTACATCCATTTGTTTTTTTCTCTCTCTCTTTCTCAAATAAGTAAATAAAATATTTTAAAAACCTGAGTAAATAAGTGAACTATAGATGAATGTTGTTACACACCAAGATACCTCGATTTTTTTCAAATAAAAGGAAGAGTGAAGAAACAATGCACCAAAACTCCCAAGCTGGCACGGTGCAATCTCAGCACTCAGAAAGAGTCTGGGGTTTCACTGTGAAGTCCAGGCCAACCCGATTTCCATGGTGTGGGCCCGTGAATGCCTGCTAGAGCTACATAGGAAGACCTTGACTTCAAAATATTCCTCTCTCTTTTTTTTTTTTTTTCCACTCTCTCTCCCTCTTTCTCTCTGTCAAATAAATAAAAATGAAATATATTTTTTTTAAAAAGGGCTGGAGGGATGGCTGAGCAGATAAGGTGCTTGCCTGAAAAGCCAAAGAATCCAGATTTGATTCCCCAGGACCTACATAAGCCAGATGCGCAAGGGGGTGCATGCATCTGGAGTTCGTTTACAGTGGCTGGAGGCCCTGGCGTGCCTGTTCTTTCCCTCTCCCTCCCTCCCTCTTTCTCTCTGTTAAATAAATAAAAATAAATATTTTTAAAAATTCTAATGGTACACAAAACCCTTTTTCTGCGCGTGAAGGTAACAAACTCCACATCCAGAGTAGACAGCTCTAAGAGGTAACATTTCCCCAACCTAGAAGCTGGCAGACTAATGTGTTCATGGGAGGCTCTGAGTGAGGCCAAAATTGTCTTGAGGAGAAAGAGAAAAGGCTGGGCTGATTGGAGAGGAAGAGCCCTTCCCTTGCCCTTTGGGCCATGAAGTCAGCTAGGGATTGAAGACGCATCTCTAACAGATCATCTAGCCTTAAGTCCTAAATTTCCTCCTACCAAAGGGTTTGCATTCAACTCTGTTTAGGAGTCATGGGCCCCATTCTCACTGGGGGACATCAACTCAGTCCCTCACTTCTGGTGGACTTGTTAAGGGTAACCGTGGACTTGAACTGCGCATTTCTTTACTCTCTCAAAATTCTTCCAGTGACTGCACCACTGGCAGATATGCGTGTAGGGTAGACAGTTTCACGTGACACACCTGGAGCTGACCAAAAGCAGACTGCTGACTGGCCCTCGTGGGTGTCCTGTCCCGTCACCTGTCACGCAAGCAGATAGATGGGAAATCTGAGCGAGCATCAGTTAAGTCATGTCTCTCACACTTCTTCCATCGTGGTCCTCCCCCGAATGGCCAGTCAGTTCTGCTGGTGTCATCCGCAAAGACGCACGTGAGCACGTGAGACGTGGTAGTTATTTTCTACCCCATCAGAATCACCGATGTTCGGCCAGTGAAGAAATCCTTGCTCAGTCCTTTCTCCTCCATTGGAATTGTTTAGATGGCTACCGGCCTTGGTCTTCTCTAATTTTGCCCTCAGCACTTGTTCCCCATAGTCTAAAATTCATATCTCGTCATAGAATCCCCCTGCTTAAAAGCTGGTGGTAACCACCACACATGGTGGCTCACCACCTATAATCCCAGCACTCAGGAGGCTGAGGCAGCACGGTCTCAAGTTCAAGGCCAACCTGGGCCAGCCAGCTGGCAAACCAATCAACCAATCACAACAAAAAAAAGAAACAAGAAGTGCACAGAGAAGGGCCAGGGGAAGAGACATGTTGTGTTTTTAAAAATCTAGCCATTTGGGAGACCACTCATTGTGATCCTTTAAGTACAAACCATGCTCTGAAGTTGAATTCCAATCCCCACAGAGGGATACCAATTTAAAATTTATAAATTTAAGTTTTATATAAATTAACTTTTAGAGATATGAATTGAAATCATTTTTAAGTTACTTTGAAAACATCATGTTCCCCTAGCCAGGTATGTATCTTGTTTTCTTCTCCATATTCCCTATAGATTCCAAAAGCATTTTTCATTGTGTTCATGACTGATATTTATACTAATAAGAAATGAGGTGCCATGTGGTCAGCCCCCTGTGGCTAAGCAGACTGTCCATATGTCCTTTTTATCATTAACTGGATGGGCCTTTCCAACAGATTTTTTTTTTAAATATTTTTTTGTTCATTTTTTATTTATTTATTTGAGAGCAACAGACACAGGGAGAAAGACAGATAGAGGGAGAGAGAGAGAATGGGCGCGCGCCAGGGCTTCCAGCCACTGCAAACGAACTCCAGACGCGTGCGCCCCCTTGTGCATCTGGCTAACGTGGGACCTGGGGAACCGAGCCTTGAACCGGGGTCCTTAGGCTTCACAGGCAAGCGCTTAACCGCTAAGCCATCTCTCCAGCCCTCCAACAGATTTTTTTAAAAAAACTTATTTTATTTTTTAGAGATAGAGAGAGGAAGAGAGAGAAAGAGGCAAATAGAGAGAGAGAGAGAGAGAGGGAATGGGCATGCCAGGGCCTCCAGCTTCTACAAGCAAACTCCAGATGCATGCACCACCTTGTGCATATGGGTTATGTAGGTCCTAGGGAATTGAACCTGGGTCCTTAGGCTTTGCAGGCAAGTGCCTTAACCGTTAAGCCATCTGTTCAGCCAACCAACAGATCTTTTCTTCTATTCTTATTTACTGTCTTTAGCTAGTGACAGGAATGTGGTCTTGGAAGTAGTGAAATCTTCCCTCCCTCCTTCCTTCCTTCCTTCCTTCCTTCCTTCCTTCCTTCCTTCCTTCCTTCCTTCCTTCCTTCCTTCCTTCCTTCCTGTCTGTCTGTCTTTGTTTTGTATTTTTGGAGGTAGAGTTTCACTCTAGTCCAGGCTGACCTGGGTATTCACTACGTAGCCTCAGGCTGGCCTCAAACTCACAGCTATCCTCCTACCTCCTCCTCCCAAGTGTTGGGACTAAAGGTGTGCACCACCACACCTGGGTTGCTCACTCTTTCTTTCTTCCTCCCTTTCTTTCTTTCTTCCTTTCTCTCTTTCTTTCCTTCTTTCTTTCTCTCTTTCTTTTTTCAACACAGATCCTTGTTACTAATGTGAGAAAGGTATCTTTTTTCTGAATATGTGTACTCTATTGTTTAACTTTCTGTGTGTGTGTGTGTGTGTGTGTGTGTGTGTGTGTGTGTGTGTAGTTGTTACTGATGAGCTATACCTCTGGCCCTTTCTTAAGCTTCTTATAAAAACTTCACTTACTGTGGTTCTTTTGTTACTAGCACCTACATTTGGTGGGGATGGGCTTGGGTGCGGGCTCTTGCCGCTCTACCTGACAGGATCTGACAAGTAACCACTTGTGGTGTCCCCTGATGCTGTAACTCCAGTGTGTCAGGGATGAGGTGGTGAGGAGCTGAGTTTGTGTTTATGCACCGAGGCAACCGTCATGTTTACTGTCTCTGGTCAGCTTCCAAACCAGCAGCACCGCACCCATCAATACAGGCTCCATGGCTGCTTGCTGACGGCTTGAGACCGGTTGCGAGGAATTGTGACTTTTAGCTTGAGCAATTGCTGGTTTCATCTGAAGAGCAGCTTTACAATCATCCATCAGAGTTTCACCTGACCAAAAAAAAAATAAAATAAAATAAAATAAAATTCCTTAGAGCTTGATAAGGTGGTGAAACTGCAAGGTGTGGTGTGTTTTGATGGGACTGTCTGTGGCTCTTCTTCAGGTTTTTTTTCTCAATTCCTTTAGACAAAGTATGGTGAGTCAGAAGTGATGGCTATATAAGCGGGTAAAGGGAATGCAGAGATATGGGTTTGAAAGCAGACATGGGAATGAATGCCGTGGTTATAGAGAGGGTCAAAGGTGGCTGGGGAAGGTTTGGGGAATTGTTGATATTTGAGCTGGGTATAAAAGAAGATTTTTAAGGATAGCATGTGCCACATTCTATGCTCAGTGCTTCAGCTGTGCCGACTTAGTCAAACTTTACAACAGAAGGGGCCGTCATTTCCCTCATTTGGTAAGGGAGAAAGCAAAGGCTTATAGAGGTTAAGTCACTTATGTAAGGTAATGTACCTAGTCCGTGAGGAGGTAGGATCTTGAGATATTGCCAGGGTCAGAATAAACGCACTCAACAAGCGTTAAGTATTAATATAACAATAATCATTGAATCCAGGTCTGCTGCCTTCCGAAACCTGTGTCCTTGACTACTGTGTTTGTTCGGCTCTAACAGCTGGGAATGAAGCATGTAGTTGTGCTTTCCATTGGGTCACTACAGGCATGAGAAATGTTTAGTGGTACTCTTCCAGTCCTGACTTCAAAGTGGGAGCCTTAGGCTGAGGAAATGGCCTAGAGGTTAAGGCATTTGCCTGCAAAGCCTAGAGACCCTGGTTCTGTTCCACAGGACCCACATAAGCCAGATGCACAAGGGGACACATGTGTCTGGAGTTTGTTTGTAGTGGCTGGAGGCCCTGGCGTGCCCATTCTCTCTTTCTCTCTATCTGCCTTGGGAGCCTTGTCTAAACTATGAAGGAGACACAGTTTGTTCTTGGCTTCTAGTGGATGCAAGAGTAATCCTGTCTCCCTTATCTGCATTCTTCTTCCTTCAGGCTCCTCCTCCTATTCTTTCCTCACTTTTGGAAAGCCTTCTTCTTAGTAAAGAATCAGGGCTGGAGAGATGGCTTAGCAGTTAAGGCACTTGCCTGTAAAGCCTATGGATCCAGTTCAGTTCCTCAGAACCTATGTAAGCCAGATACACAAAGTAACACATGTGCCTGGAGTTTGTTTGCAGTGGCTGGAGGCATGGTGCTTCCATTCTCATTCTCTCATTCTTGCTCTCTCTCTCTCTCTCTCTCTCTCTCTCATAAATAAAGAAATATATAAAATTAAAAAAAGAATCAGGTATTTTTTATTTTTATTTATGTATTTGAGAGCAACAGAGAGAGAAAGAAGCAGAGAGAGAGAGAGAGAGAGAGAGAGAGAGAGAGAATGGGTGCACCAGGGCCTCCAGTCACTGCAAACGAACTCTAGATGTAGATGCATGCACCCCCTTGTACATCTGGCTAACGTGGGTCCAGGGGAATGGAGCCTTGAACTGGGATCCTTAGGCTTCAGAGGCAAGTGCTTAACTGCTAAGCCATCTCTCCAGCCAAGAATCAGGTCTTTTTAAGTCAGTATCATAGAACATGAAATATGGGGAAAACAAGATTTTATAGATGCAAAAAACATGGCTAATTTTTTTGTTTGTTTGTTTTGTTACAAGTGACAGAACACAATTTAAACAGTCACAAGTGAAAAGGAGGTTATATGAACTTTTGGGGGTGAAACCAGCCTCCAGGATTAGAAAAAAATGCTGCTAGTTTCTATTTGTGTTGTCCCTTTATCTCATTTTCTTTTTGTCTCCACTTCAGATGGCCTGAGTTGTTCCTGGTATAGTTGGATTTTGTTTTTGTTTTTGTTTTAACATGGCTAGAAGAAGATACAGCCACAGAAAAGCATTCCATGTTAGTGATTTCAGATGAAAGAGAAAATCTGTTCTATCCTCATTTCAGTGTATGTAAATCCTAAGGAAAGGCTCTGATTGGCCAAGCTTGGAGGACATGGCTACTTTTGGGGTCCGTTATGGTACCAAGAGGATGTCTTATGCTCACCCACCAGCTCTGGGTCTCTTACCAACCCAGGGTGAGAATGCGGAGGACGGGGAACATAGTAGGCATTGTGAGGGAAGGCCCATTAGAATCCTATGTGCCCCTAAGAGAAAGAAGCATTGTCCTTACCAGAGAGAAGGTCAGCCTTTTAAGATTGTTCCCAGCAGTAGCTACCTCCTGGGGCCCAGAGCTTTATGTAATCTTTTTCTTTTGAACGTGGGCTGGACCTAGTGATTCACTTCTAATAAATAAAATATAGGAAACATGATAGCATATCACTTCTGAGACTGTTTTATAAAAGCTTGTGATCTCTACCCTCTCCACCCCTCTGGCTTGACCATTCTGACAAAGCCAGCCGCCCTATGGAAAGGCCTACCCAACAGGGACCTAGGATTGGTCTCTAGACAACAGCCAGTGAAAACCTGAGACCCTTAATCCTGAGACCCTTAATCAATATCCTGCAAATAGCTCAGTCCTGCTAGTGACCACTGCAGGTATTTGGAAGTGGATTCCTCCTCATCCGATGAAGGTTACTTGGGCTGACACGCCCCTTGTAAGCCTGTGTGAGACTCTCACTCACTTCAGCCACACTCAAAGTCCTGACTGACCCAGGCAAGCTAGGAGAGTAAATGTGCATTGCTCTGAGTTTTTCCACCCTCCAGGATAATTTGTTACACAGGCAACAGAAAACTAATACAAGGAGAAAGACAGAAGAAGCCATAGGACACAAAATGCCGTCTTTGTTCTGATTTCTGAATATTGTAATCACTCTTCCTTGGAGCTTTTTCTCGAGTCCCTGTGTTCTTTCCTACACAGATCACCCTGTTTCATTCCCTGCCCTTAACTTCTCATTCTTCAAGCTTCCTTGAGATAGTAAGAGAGAGGACGATTCCAAGAACTAGTAATAGCGAGGAATTACTATGTGCCTAGTACTTTTCAGGTCAGGACCCACGCTTAATCTCATTTCATCATTCCTCTAAACCCAACAGGTCTAGTTTCATTAGCCCTTTTCTACACACAGGAAAAGTGGAGTCTGACATATTTGGCCCAGGATTACTTATCCAGGGAGCAGCAGCGCCGGGACACAGACAGGCACGTTGATTCCACTGCCATGTGCGTTTCCTGGCCAGGCAGCGAATTATTCTTTTTTTTTTTTTTTTTTTTTTAATTTTTTATTTATTTGAGAGCGACAGACACAGAGAGAAAGACAGATAGAGGGAGAGAGAGAGAATGGGCGCGCCAGGGCTTCCAGCCTCTGCAAACGAACTCCAGACGCGTGCGCCCCCTTGTGCATCTGGCTAACGTGGGACCTGGGGAACCGAGCCTAGAACCGGGGTCCTTAGGCTTCACAGGCGAGCGCTTAACCGCTACGCCATCTCTCCAGCCCGAATTATTCTTATCCTATAATGGCGGTGGCATACCATGGTAACTGCTGCATCAGGCCTTCGCTGGCCTCCTTGGTCGTGCAGCTTTCACAGAACTGCTGTTCCCGTCTTTCTGTGCCAACAGCGGGTTTCTCAGCAGACCTGTTAGCAGCTGAACAAGTCCCTGGGGGAGAAAGTCCCTCTTCCAAGTCTCCAAGTCTCATCGCATCTGCTCTGTCCGAAGGCTGAGTAGGCCAGGGAGGGTGCCGTGCCCCGGCTTCTGTAAGATCCCGAGACAGTCTCTATTATCGAGGAAAGTGACTTTTCCCAGCGGAGGCGGCCAATCAGGGCTCCAGCGACAGCGTCTTGGGCCCCCAGCCTGCGAAGCGAGAGGCCTCGGCATTGTTTTCTCCTGCTGTGCCGACAGAGGCGCATAATCCAGTGGAAAGGCTCCGTGAGCAGATGTAGCTCTGATCACTTCATCAAAATGCTTGGACGAGAGCCGGGCGTGGTGGTGGCACACGCCTTTCATCCCAGCACTCGGGAGGCAGAGGTAGGAGGATCGCCGTGAGTTCAAGGCCACCCTGAGACTACAGAGCAAATTCCAGGTCAGCCTGAGCTAGAGTGAGACCCTACCTCGACAAACAAAAACAAAGAAGCAAACAAAAACACTTGGACAAGACAGCAATACGGAGTCGTTATGCACAGAATAAGAGAATTTGAGAAACACTACGTAGGGTAGAGGCCTAGTTTCAGAGAAGGACGTGGGTCATAGCTGGATGGCCAAAGGAAGCAGTTTTACATCATGGGGTGGAGGGCATTCATAGCTCGAAACCTTTAAAGACACTTTTTACAGATTAATTGCTTTTTTCCTGGAAGGGGTTCTTTTAATAGAGACCTTATAAATGAATAATGACTAACCATGATGTTGGGAAAGTGGCTTGAAAAGGAAACAGAGCAAAACAAAACCCTGAACCCGTTTCTAATCCCTTGAATGGCTCTCCTCCAGGTCAGCTCAGATGTCTGGACCCCGTTTTCGGGTCCTGATGGCCTTGCGGCTGTTTCAATACAAGTCCAGCTTACAGAGCTTGGAGTCACGTTTTGCAGGGATCACTAACTCGACCATATCTTTCAGACTCCTTAATGAGAATTATGAAGTTTGAGGGCAGAATTTCTGCTTTCCTATTTGTGAAATCATCTTTTTTTTAAAAAAAAAATATGCACTTAGAACAAGAATGAGCAAGGGTGTCTTATTGCTGCAAATGAACTCCAGATGCATACTCCACTTTGTACATCTGGCTTGATGTGGTGGGTACTGGGGAAAGTGAACCCATGCTGTCAGGCTTTGCTAGAGAGCCCCTTTAACTGCTGAGACATCTCTCCAGCAGTCCCTCCACCACCTTTTTTTTTTTAAATGACAGAGAGAGGGAGAGAGAGAATTGGCATACCAGGGCTTCTAGCCCCTGCAATCAAACTTCAGATACGTGTGTTCCCTTTACATGCATGTGTGACCTTGTGCGTCTGGCTTATGTGGGACCTGGGCAGTTGAACCTGGGTCCTTAGGGTTTGCAGACAAGTGCCTTAACCACTAAGCCATCTCTCCAGTCCCCTTTCTTTAGTTTTGAGATAGATCCTCACTATGTAGCCCAGACTGACCTCAAACATGCTCTCGTTTCAGCGTCCCCAATACCAGCTTGTATTATTAACCACGAGGCTCTTTGGCTGGCTCCAGAATTTAGCCCACTCTCTTTGAGTCACTGTTAACTGGATCTAGACTGCTATGTTGTGAGATAAGAGTGAAGTCAAAAGCCGGGCGTGGTGGCGCACACTTTTAAACCCAGCACTCGGGAGGCACGGGTAAGAAGATCACCGTCAGTTCAAGGCCAGCCCAAGACTTAATAGTGAATTCCAGGTCAGCCTGGGCTACAGGGAACCCCTACCTCGAACCCCCCCCCCAGAAAGGGGGGCGCTGAAGGGATGGCTTAGCAGTAAAGGCATTTGCCTACAAAGCCAAAGGACCCAGGTTCTACTCCCTAGGACCCACGTTAGCCAGATGTCCAGGGGGTGCACTTATCTGGAGTTCCTTTGCTATAGCTGGAGACCCTGGTGCGCCCATTCTCTCTCTCCCTCTTGGTCTGTTAAATAAATAAATAAATAAATAAATAAATATATATATATATATATATATATATATATATATTTTTTTTTTTTTTTTAAAAGATTAGCTGGGTGTGGTGGCGCAAACCTTTAATCCCAGCACTTGGGAGGCAGAGGTAGGAGGATTGCAGTGAGTTTGAGGCCACCCTAAGACTACATAGTAAATTCCAGGTCAGCCTGAACTAGAGCGAGACCCTACCTTGAAAAACAAAACAAACATTAACAACAACAACAAAACCCATAGAGAAATTTTGGACAGAAGTTCCCTGACTGCTACAATCAGAAGCTATGGATTGTTACAGGAAAAATTCAATGCCAAGAGTAGTTTGCCTTTCAGTAAGTTGTTCATCATGGGGGGTGCCCTGAGATCCCCCAGACAATACAGGCTATTGCTAAAGCTCTTGGTTGTTTACTCGAACTGGATGGTAAGATCTTGTTGCTTGAAACCATCACATGCTTTGGCTACAGGACAGAGAAATCAAGCCGGAGCTGAGTGGTAAGCCTTCTCCCTGTTGATTAGCTGTTATAGGGTGGAAAGAGCTATGCAGCCTGCTGGGGTGTAAAGCCATCAATGGGCTTAACTAGCAGTGGACCTTGAAACTTACACAGCTGGCCCACTGGGCAAAATGTGCCAACTGGTGTCATGTCTGTTATGAGGGAACCATCTGCTCTCTTATTGGATTTGAGGTCCATTCCACGGGAGGGAATTCATGCCTGGTACTGAAGGCCTCATGGCTGAGGAGATAGTAAGTCCTTGGGGTAAGCTACTACTATTGTCCGGCTAATGGGACATACTGTGTCCTGTCCATCAGATTGCTCTCCACGTATTTATGTGTATGCGCATTTATCAATGTCAACTCACTGCTGGTTAGAGAACTCTTTTCAATGTCTGTGACTACTAGAGAAACAAAACTCAGCCAAGTGCGGAGAAGAAGCGACCGTGGAGTGCTCAGTGCATCAGTCACACCCTCCAAGGCTCAGGGTTCTTGCAGAAGAGGTGGTGGAAGAAGGTTAATGAATGCCAGAGGAAAGAGAGGAGATGCAAAGCGGCCGAAGTGGCCGACAACAACAACAAAAAAACAGGTGACCTGAAGATAGAGGAGGGACTGGTTGCAAAGACAGTCTCAGTGGCGGGGACACAGGGGAGGTGGGATAAAGGAGGGTGGATAATGGAGGTTGTCAATAAAAAGGTTTCTTTTGTTTTGTTTCGAGGTAGGGTCTCGCTCTAGCCCAGGCTGACTTGGAATGCACTATGTAGTCTCAGGGTGACCCCGAATGCTGGGATTCAAGGTGTGCGCCACCAATAAGAAGCTAAAACAAAAAGATTGTAAGAAATAATAAATGCTGCCGGGCATGGTGGTGCACGCCTTGAATCCCAGCATACGGGAGGCAGAGGTAGAAGGATTGCTGTGAATTCGAGGCCAGCCTGAGACTACAGAGTGAATTCCAGGTCAGCCTGGGCTAACGTGAGACCTTACCTCGAAAAATCAAAGGAAAAAAAAGAAAAGAAAAGAAATAATAAATACTTATTGTTTAAAGCCTGTAAATTTTGAGATTGGCTACTATTCACTTATGCAACAGACTTTTATTCATTATTATATGCCTAGGTGCTCAGGAAGCAGTAATGGACGCAACCGGTATGATGCCTGCCCTGATGGAAGTTATTATCTTTGGGAAAGATGGACATTAAGCAAGCTAACAAGCAGAACAGGCAGGGAGGGTAACTTCCTCAGACCGCAGT
This sequence comes from Jaculus jaculus, assembly GCF_020740685.1. Lineage (NCBI taxonomy): Eukaryota > Metazoa > Chordata > Mammalia > Rodentia > Dipodidae > Jaculus > Jaculus jaculus. The sequence goes on along the minus strand of NC_059119.1, from coordinate 59,474,004 downwards.
TGTTGGTAAGCGAGAAGAGACATTAACCTAGGTCTTGAGAAAGAATGCGCTAGAAGGTCTGTGGCATTTTCCTTGGCGTCTGTCTTGAGGCCACCACTTTTTCCTGCCTTAAAGTTTTTTTGGAAATGAGGTGTGTGTGTGTGTGTGTGTGTGTGTGTGTGTGTGTGTGTGTGTGTGTGTGTGTGTTGGGGACTAACTAAAGAAATTAACCAGAGGCACAGTGGGAAATCTTAATTTTCTTAGGGGCAGACTCCCCCATGTGGAGAAAAGGGGCCTTACTGGATGAATCCTTTAAAAAGACCCAAGCAGAGCAAATACAGACCAAAAAGCCCTGGGTATGAGGGAATTGGGGGTAGATAAAAACCACCTAGCAGAAAGAATGTAAGAGCCAAAGGACGGGTAGGACTCCTTACAATGTGTTCCTCCAGACACAAAATGGCCTGGATATCCATGACCTCACAGTGCCTGACACTACCTACACAAGACCATCACAAGAGGAGGAAAAGATGATGATATTAAAATAAGAGAGGGCTGGAGAGATGGCTTAGTGGTTAAGCGCTGGTCTGTGAAGCCTAAGGACCCCAGACACATGTGGCACCTTGTACATCTGGCAGATGTGGGTCTTGGGGAATCCTTTGGCTTTATAGGCAAGCACCTTAACCACTAAGCCATCTCTGCAGCCCAAAAGACTATATTCTGATGCTCCATGGGATTTCTTCTTTAATTTGAGGACTTAAAACATCTAAAATAAATGAGGGGTGAGTTGGAATCTTAACAGATCATACTAGTCCATGAAAATACTCATTAAAAAAAATTGTTTTCGGGCTGGAGAGATGGCTTAGCAGTTAAGTGCTTGCCTGTGAAGCCAAAGGACCACGGTTCAAGGCTCGATTCCCCAGGACCCACGTTAGCCAGATGCACAAGGGGGCACACGCATCTGGAGTTCGTTTGCAGGGCTGAAGCCCTGGCACGCCCATTCTCTCTCTCTTTCTCTCTCTCTCTGCCTCTTTCTCACTCTGTCACTCTCAAAATTTAAAAAAAAAAAAAAATTGTTTTCAGCGAGGCGTGGTGGCGCACGTCTTTAATCCCAGCACTCAGGAGGCAGAGGTAGAAGGATCACTGTGAATTCGAGGCCACCATGAGACTACATAGTTAATTCCAGGTCAGCCTGGACCAGATTGAGACCCTACCTCGAAAAACAAACAAACAAAAGCAACAAAAACATTTGTTTTCAATAGTCTCTTACTATTTTTGTGATTTTCTTAATTTTTATTATAGCATTAAATGTTATATAATATTATGCTAAAAGTTATTTTTATTGTCATGTCTGCTTCTTTTTGAAATCTTTTTTTTTCTTCAAACCTTACACATTTATTTATTTTATAGGGTTACATTAGGCCATTTCATGAATACATACAATGTACTTGGAGCACGTTCCCCCATACCTTACTATTTGCTTCCCTCTAATCCCTTAAATCTCTGTTTTTTAATATTGTCATAGTTATAATTATTCAGAATTTAAATTCCCTAAATATATATTTCAAACACCATACTAAATGTTGCCCAATAAGCTGCTAACTATGGTTAGATGTGTGTGTTTTCTTTGTGTGTTTATAAGTTTTCTTGAGACATGACTCCTGTGAATTCCTATTAATCTCACCTCCACTTCCCAGGTGCTGGGACTGTAGGCGTGTGCTACTAAACTTGCCCTTGGTTATATTGTTAAATAAAATAAGACTCTAATGAAATTATGTGAGAAACATATTCTGATGAATTAGAACAATTATGAGGTTTTGCAATTTTTTTTTTTTTTTTTCCTCGAGGTAAGGTCTCACTCTAGCTCAGGCTGACCTGGATTTCATTATGGAGTCCCAGGGTGGCCTTGAACTCACTGGGGACCTCCTACCTCTGCCTCCCAAGTGCTGGGATTAAAGACCTGCGCCACCATGCCTGGCTAGGTTTTGCAATTTTTATACTGGTCGTTTATGAAACTTTAAATGAGTTGTCAGAGAAAGGGTGTCATTATTATTATTTTAAACTCTGGCTTCATCAGCTGCAAAGAATGTTTTAGTCCTGCATCACCTGTTGTCGCCTTTGGCTCCTCAAGCGTGTCATCACAAGTGCCCACTGCAGTCCTCGTGATCGAAGAAGCTAAGAGGAGGCTGTCGGTTTAAAGACTTCACCTGAGCGCACTTCTCACACCCACAGGGCGATAGTGGTTTCAATGTGAAATGTCCCCATGCGCAAGTGAACACTTGGTCTTGCTGTTCGTTCGGGAAGGTTCTGGAAAGCTCGGGAGGCAGAGCCTTCCCAGAGGCAGTGTGTCCCTGGGGGAAGAAGGCCTGAGGGTGCTACACCTGGGCGACGCTGTCACAGGGTGGCTGTAGCTTCTTGCTCCTGCCGCACCTGCCTGGCCCGCCACGGTGGACTCTGCCCTCTGGAACCGGAAACCCAAATTCCTTCCTCTCCCTGAGTTGAATCTGGCCGGGTGTTTTGCACCAGCCATGAGCAGGTCACTGATTTAGGGACACAGGGGCCCCACTTCCAGTCACTTGTCCTCACCATAGATGACCCTTCGCCTCCTCTTCTCAGACAACTGTTGAGGCAAGCCTTTGCATTGGTTGTTTTAGAATCAGTGACACCTGGGTGTTGTGCCTACCTGCTTGTAGTCCCAAGTGACTTGGAGGGTTGAGGGGAGAGATCACTTGAGCCCAGGAATTCAGGACCAGCCTGAACAACATGGGGAGACCTCATGTGTGTGTGTGTGTGTGTGTGTGTGTGTGTGTGTGTCTGTTGCCCTATCAAACAATGGGGCCTCTTTTCTGCTGCTAGCTCACCTAGCCGCCGCCTCCTCCTGGGCAATGGGAGGGTGTATCAAGGTAAAAGAACAGGTCAGTGGTTTTTCTCCTCCCGTGCTCCTCTGTAGGAGGTGAGACAGCCCCTCAGGCACACCCGTTTTAATTAATTATGAAGTATGTGTTTCGCAAGGCAGTTCTCTGCCTTTTTCAGGAACTTAAAAAAAAAAATCAGGGCTGGAGAGATGGTTTAGCTGTTAAGCGCTTGCCTGTGAAGCCTAAGGACCCCGGTTCGAGGCTCGGTTCCCCAGGTCCCACGTTAGCCAGATGCACAAGGGGGCGCACGCGTCTGGAGTTCGTTTGCAGAGGCTGGAGGTCCTGGCGCGCCCATTCTCTCTCTCCCTCTATCTGTCTTTCTCTCTGTGTCTGTCGCTCTCAAATAAATAAATAAAAATTTAAAAAAAAAAAGAATCATTGAGAAATTACAAGGAGGCAAGTGTCTGGAGGCCACCGGGGCCAGCACCGAGCACGCTCAGACGCATTTGCCTTTTCTCCCGCAAAGTCTGGCGATCCATTTTCAAACTTCCAGGGAGTTCACTGGGGTCACTCCCGCTTTCCCTTGGTTTCTTTACAAGTTGTAACTTACCGTGCTGTTTGCCTCTTGGGATATTGGGTCGACCCTGGAGATCCTCCAGCCGACGTGAGGCTTTATAAGTGCTTAGCAAGAAGGAAGGTGAGCGTCCTTTGCAATCTGTTTTCCAAGTGTTCACTAAGGTGGATGCCCTAAACTCAACCCAAATGAGATTTTTACAGATTTTTTTTTTTCTGTAGAAAGGGTTTAAGCAAGAACAGTGCCAATAGTAGTAATGTTGTATGATAATCACAGGGTTTGGCAGAGCAGGATGCCCATGTTGAAAAATAGTTTTCACATAACAATACCACAGATCCGAATCTTCAGGCGAACAGTTTTTGATCCAGCGACTGGGATTTCTTGAGGGAAGTGGCTGCTTAACCTGTGATGCAGGACTACCTATCTCTAGGAACTTTCTTCTTCTTCTTTTTATTCTTATTTATTTATTTTGATTTTTTTTCAAGGTAGGGTCTCACTCTAGCCCAGGCTGACCTGGGATTCGCTATGTAGTCTCAGGGTGGCCTTGAACTCACAATGATCCTTCTACCTCTACCTCGTGAGTGCTGGGATTTAAAGGCGTGCGCCACCACACCTGGTAGGATTTTTCTTAAAAACACAAGTTCCTGGGTACTTTCTCGAAATCTACTAAAACAATCTCCCAGAGGTGAGACTGGACTTCTGTCTCTCAAGCAGGCATCCTGGTGCTTCTTAAGCCTAGTGAAGTTTAAAACCCCCCAGAGAACTGGATCATGACTCACCGACGGATCCAAGTGTGCAGAGCGACGGCTGAGACAGCACCGAGCAGTAAATTTGCAAATACCTGTTGAACAAAGGCCCTACATGGTTGTGGCCCTCTGAGGTTCTAATTACTGATCTCTCCCAGACCATCTAATTTTACATGCTGTCACAAAGCTAGTTTAATGCCCTAACCCCCAAGGAACCTTCCTGGCCTGGCTGGGAGCCAGGGGAAGCTCTGACAGTGTCAGCAAATTGTCCCGTCTTAGCAGACCTCTCCCTGGTGAGCTACAAAGGCCGTGATATGCAAGCAGCAACAAGCCTGGCAGTTCTGGCCTCTTAAAAAGGAAAGGAAAGGGCTGGAGAGATGGCTTAGCAGTTAAGCGCTTGCCTGTGAAGCCTAAGGACCCCGGTTCGAGGCTCGGTTCCCCAGGTCCCACGTTAGCCAGATGCACAAGGGGGCGCACGCGTCTGGAGTTCGCTTGCAGAGGCTGGAAGCCCTGGCGCGCCCATTCTCTCTCTCTCCCTCTATCTGTCTTTCTCTCTGTGTCTGTCGCTCTCAAATAAATAAATAAAAATTAAAAAAAAAATTTTTAAAGTAAAGGAAGGTAGCCGGGCGTGGTGGCGCACGCCTTTAATCCCAGCATTCGGGAGGCAGGGGTAGGAGAATCGCCGTGAGTTCGAGGCCACCCTGAGACTCCATAGTGAATTCCAGGTCAGCCTGAGCTAGAGTGAGACCCTACCTCGAAAAACCAAAAACAAACAAACAAACAAACAAGTAAAGGAAGGGATTAATACAAATGAATTAGGTAAATATAAGACCCTAGATCCAGCATGTGAGTAAATCTGCCACTCTGCTGGTAACTGAAGTGAGGCAAGTCATCCAGTATTTTTTTTGTTTTGTTTTGTTTTTTAAGATCGGGTCTCATTGTAGCCCAAGCTGACCTGGAATTTACTATGTCACCTCAGGCTGGCTTCAAACTCACAGCGATCCTCCTACCTCTGCCTCCCAAGTACTGAGATTAAGGGTGTGCACCACCACGCCCCAGCAAGTCATCCAGTTTTTAACATCTTATTCACTTAATTGACATTTTGCATACATGACCGTAATGTAATTTGATCACACTCCCCTCCCACCGACTTTAGTCTGTCCTTCTCCTCCCTTACACTGAACTCTTGTCTACGTAGTCCTTATATTTTGCTTATTTTTTTTTTTTGCCCTCTTTAATCATCTATGTTAAAATGTCGGTGAGCTCAATACTGTGGAGGTTTTGTGTAGGCCGAGTAGCCGTAGAATAAATGTTTGTTCTCTAATCATTCAAACCACAGGAAAGAGAATGCGAGAGGAATAGCCTTGTCATTGTGTGTATGCTACCGTAAACTGTGTTAATAATGTATTCCAGCACTTGGGATGCCTAAGGCAGGAAGACACACACACACACACACACACACACACACACACACACACACACACACAAAGGGGGCTGGGGAGAAACCCAGCTAGCCCACTGTATCTTACAATGGGAGACTGGATAAAGAAATGGTGGCAAACAAACAAACAAAAGGGCTGGGGAAATGGCTTCCTGGTGATGAAGGCGTTTGCCTGTAAAGCCTAAGGATCCCGGTTCGATTCCCCAGGACCCACGTAAGCCAGCTGCCCAAGGGGCTCATGTGTCTGGAGTTTGTTTGCAGTGGCTGGAGGCCCTGGCACGTCCATTCTTTCTTTCTGTCTGCCTCTTTCTCTCTTAAATAAATAAATAATACATTAAGAAAAAGAAATGGTGGCACAGCCACACAGCGGAATACTGCTCAGCAATATAGAGAAAACTATTGAGCGGCGTGAAGACAGCTCAAATTATGCAAGTGCAAGGAAGCCAATCCTAAAGTATTATGGGGTGAATGTTGTGTGATTCTGTCTTTTATAACATTCTGGAAAATGCAAAGCGCTAGGGAGGAAGATTTGTGGCTGCCTAATCAAAGTTAGCAATTGTGAACAAATTTGACCGGAAAGAGAAAGCACGGAGAACGGGAGTGGGTGGGTGTGGATTCCACACCTTGATGAAGACTTTCTCAATCTACACAATGAGCTGAAATTCAGAGAACCGGGGCTGGAGAGATGGCTTAGCGGTTAAGCGCTTGCCTGTGAAGCCTAAGGACCCTGGTTCGAGGCTCGGTTCCCCAGGTCCCACGTTAGCCAGATGCACAAGGGGGCGCATGCGTCTGGAGTTCGTTTGCAGAGGCTGGAAGCCCTGGCGCGCCCATTCTCTCTCTCTCTCCCTTTATCTGTCTTTCTCTCTGTGTCTGTCGCTCTCAAATAAATAAAAAAATATATATTAAAAAAATTCAGAGAACCGTACACCAAAGGGGAAACCTGCTGCATGCAAAATTACTTTATTATGTTTTACTTAGTATTCAAAAAGAACCCATGCATCCACAACGTAAGCTTATTAGGTCTCTGGAAGTCTCTGAGCCATCTTTGATAAAGGGAAGCCTTTATCAATGTGGGAAACACATGAGGGACCAACTGCTACACCGCATGGTCTATGACGATCACAGCACGCCTGACGTGTAATAACCAGGAAGCCATCTTGTAGAAAATTCCTTTATTATAGTGCAAATGCTTCTCAGCAGTGACATGAGTAACAACACATTTAATATTTTACACCACACAGTAAATAAGAAAGTGGTTTTTTTGTTTTTTTGAAAATATCTTATAGGAACATTACTTCTCTATTAATGCCGGAAATGCCAAGGTAGCTTCTCTCAAGGCAACAAGGCCTCTCCCTCTTTTAGACACTTGCTTTCAAAAACAAATGGATTGGCCATTTAATACACCATCCACTGTTAAGAGTGATCTATTTTTGAACTGAAGTTGGTAAGGTTTGCAATGGGGCTTCAAAATTTAAAAAAGATTAAAAAAAAAAACACTTTAAGACAATTCTGGGATAGCTCAAAAAGTAGAAGTGGTTTCTATGAGCTTTGTGGTTACACGCGTTCACTGCAATTTGCTGCAGAGATTGTCAAGAGCCTGCTGTTCACTTCCCCAGAGTCTGATTGTTCACCTTTGGTTTTGGATATGGTAAAACTGGGACTCTGGTCAAAAATAACTCCTTACATACGCAAATACTTTCTTTCCTGTGAAGCTCCGAACTGCGCGTCCTGTCCTGCAATCCCCGCGTGCGCCGCCGTTCACGCAGCTATCCGGAATCGCAGGGGGTGGACCGCAGGAGCCCACCGAATTTTGAGGAAACAAAGGGTTAACACTGCATTGTCACACTAAGCCACCTAAGGGCTAGAGTGCTGATGAGTTACCTGACAGGTCACTTCCAACACTTGTGTTCCCGGTTCTTCTAGATTCCACTAACTTATGTACGCTTGGCCACTCACAAGAGCCCTCCCCTCGGGTCTTACCCCCTGAGTTGAATCAAAGCCCTTACAGACATATTGCAGGATGCCTCCTAAGTGTCTTGATGAACATTCCTCAGAAGTGGCTTATAAGCCGTGAGAACATCATCACAGGCTTGAGAACACCCGGAGCCGCGGAACAGCCCAGTGGCGGTCAAACAAGCCGGCTGGTCAGTAAAGCTGGTCAATGTGCAGCCAGCTGTGGCGGGGAAAGTGTCTTTGCATATGACACCATCGAACTGTGCGGGACAGTTTCTAAGTTGAGAAGAATCCAAATATATCATCTGTAAAAAAATTTCACTATTTTCATTTATTTAGCTTAGACTTTGGTACTGAAACACTGTCTCCATTTTCACCACATGGAAACAAGGAGGCCACTTCAGTGCCTCTGCGTGTCACGTAAAAGAAAAAGTTGAAAAGCAAAGCTGGACAAGGAGTTGTCCTGACAAGATGCAGTTCACTGCTCAAACAAAACCTAAATTATATATAAATATACCCTCACCCCAGCGCCTCTTTCTTCCCCCACTACCCGGACAAAGCAATGCTAATGGTCTTTTTCTTTGGGGCAAAAGCACCTTTTTCCCCCTTTTTTAAAAAAATTCAATGCCTAGGGTTTCCCTAGCCTTTCAGTGACTATTACAAGTGCATAGCCTTTGCCTGGAGACTAATACTTGATCAGTTCCACAAGTGTGGGCAGCATGATTTCATTGGAAGCATTTATACTGTTGGCTGGTCTCAGAGACTTGGAGTCCCAAGAGGTAACCTTTGAGATAGACTACGTGGATCTTTTCATAAAATCTGGATCCCATCTTATTCTACCTCCCCCAAGCCATCACAGAGGAAGTCTTCACTGAAGATCCAAAGACATCGCTTAGGGACCCTGGGGAGGGCTTCATAAGAAAAGTTAAACAATGAACTCGCAGCTCAAGTTGATATAAATTATTTCAAAGTGAGTGATTTGGGCAATTTGATTCTGCTTTACATTGCATTCCAGAATCATTGTTTTTTGGGTTTTTTTCTTTCCCCCTTTGAGATAGAATCTTGCTCTAGCCCAGGCTGACCTAGAATTCACTATATAGTCTCAGGCTGGCCTCAAACTCACAGCGATCCTCCTACCTTGACCTCCCAAATGCTGGGATTAAAGGCGTGCACCACCATGTCCAGCCAGAATCCTTTTTACTATAACATATTATACTATTTCGAAGTTTACATGATTGTTACTTTAAAAATTGTCTATGCAATCACCTGTTATATGCTTTCAATTAATTTAGTAACAACTTAATGAGCTATTATGTAAACCTAAGGAGTAGTTAATCTTAAGAGAGCCAATACTGTGTTAACTCACAGTAAAGAGAAAAAGCAATATAAACAGAATTTCACATAATCGACAAAAATCTGAAAAGCAGTTTTATAGAAATACTGCAAATTTTTCCCAAAAGCACTTATAGCAATTTATATTAAGAAAGTCTAAGATTAGGGATATGAAGACTATGACCTAATTCTTTAAGGTACAGACTTACCTGTTTTATGATTACAATCTATAATCCCCCCTCAGACCTAAGCTCATAATTTGCAGATACTGCTTATCCTCTGATACATTAATACATACATCAAATATAAATAAATACGAGTTTTGAAAAGTTAACAATACGCTGTGCAAAAAGAAAAAAAAAAAACCCGCAAGAAAACAAAACAAAACGAAACCAAACTTTGAACAACCTACATTCTATGTAAATACCCTGACTAAAATGTCGGTTGTGCTACACAATTCCACTTCAGTGCTGAAATGCACTGATTCTGATGTACCGTTGTTGCTCTTAATGTCTTTTAGCACTTTTATTTCTAAACATCATCTTGCATTGAAATGATGAATAATTTGCTACCAAATCACAAATCATCACAAATCCATCTCACTTGAGTCTGAAAAAAGAAAAAGAAGGTCCAACATCCAAGTGTTACATTGTTTGGAGTAATGGCTCGGTGTCTTTGTCCAAAAGCTGTCTTCCTCTGGGCAAACCACTGACGAGGCTGTCATCCTGGATTTAAAGTGCACAGAAAGGCGAGACAGTGAAGCTTGCCTTGTGTTTGCAAGTCTCCAGACGTTGCTAGGTTACTTCCTCCAGACTGACAGCTCCGCGGCTGTGGTACCAGACAGGAGCGCTTCACATCCCGTCAGCCAAGCTTGGTGATCTGGAGGTCCCCGTTGATCTTTATGGTATCAATGGCAGACAACGTTTGGATGCGATGGTAGAAATCAAAAAGCTGGTGTCCATCCACAAACACTCTGAAACGCGGGTGCTCACAAAGAATTTCCACCTGGGAGGGACAAATTAAGAGCCTCAGTGCGCGGTCTGAATGAGCCACGCTGCGGACCACAAGCAAACAGGGCTCCGCTTCAGAGAAAGGAAGGGGGCGTTCCCAGCGCGTCTCGAGCATCACAGGGCTCTGCGCTGTGCAGAGGGCTGAGTTAGAGCAGACAGCTGGGGTCCAATCCCCCAAGCCCCAGTTCAGGAGATCCAGGGTAAGGGCCAAGGATCTGTGCTTTCACCAAGTTCCAAGGTCAAGGGTGAGCAGCTGGGTCAGGAAAGACACCGTGAGAACCGCTGCTCCCACTTTTCTCCACTTCTAAGGAGTTTAAACTGCTTGGGCTTCTGCCCGCATTCCCAAAGTGATGTAAAGCAGCATGGATTTCTTCACATGGCGCTTAATGCCATCGTTGTCATTCTCCCCCGCGCCCCCCCCACCAGCCTTAGAAAATTCCATCCCACCTTCACAGTAACTATCCCAAAGCAGGACTATATCTGTGAGCAGCATCTGATCGTCTAGACAAACATCGTAGAGAGAGAGAGGGAGGGTCACATAGTAATTACCACTGGACCAAGAATGTGTAATTAACAAAGCTTGGTTAAGCCAGACAAATACTGATTCCACATGGTAAAGTTGTTTCTTTAAGTAATTCGTGATAGAGTTTAATTATTGGCTCCATTACTGTTTAAATTATACCAACAAGGAAGACCTATTTCACTCCATTTTGTGGTTGGAAGTTGGATAGCATTAGATTCCTCCTTGTCACAAGCTCTGGCTGCCCACAACCATGAATTAGGCAAGGTTTGAGGAGCTCATCGGGACATGGCGATTCTAGCTATCCATATATTTTTTGGAGGCAGTGTCTCATTCTAGCCCAGGCTAATCTGGAACTCACTCTAGCCCAGGCTAGCTTTGAACTCATGGTAATTCTCTTACTTCAGCCTCCCAAGTGCTGGAATTAAAGGCACTTACCACCACATCTGGCAGGACATTCCTAGTCTAAAGAAGGGGATTGGGTGGGATAAAGGAGGGAAGGTACCTTCCCATGACCACGATGATAAGGGGAACCATCTCAATTCTGCCACTGATGTAAAAGTCATGGAGTTCTATTTTGCCCTCAGCCAGTAAAGAAAGAAATAATCAGGCTGGAGAGATGGCTTAGCAGTTAAGGAGTCTGCCTGTAAAGCCAAAGGATCCTAGTTCAATTCTTCAGGACCCATGTTAGCCAGATGCACAAGGGGGCGCATACATCTGGAGTTCGTTTGCAGTGGCTAGAGGCCCTGGCACGCCCATTCTCTCCCTCTGCCTCTTTCTCTCTCAAATAAATAAGATATTTAAAAAGAAAAAAGAAAGAATCGTAAGGTCAAGGCCACGAGAGGAACAACACAGGAAGGACAGTTCTGTTTGATCGGAGCTTTCGTAAGTTGCAATTATTGTGATGAGTGAGAACAGGATGTGCTGCGGAAACCTCCTCCACCAGGTCCAATGTAGCAGGGAGTCCTTACTGACTTGCATCTCTCTCTCTCTTTTTTATTTTTAAAATATCTTATTTATTTGAGAAAGAGAAGGGGAGAGAGAGAGAGGCAGCCATTGCAAAGGAACTCCAGACACATGCACCATCTTGTGCATCTGCCTTACGTGGGCCCTGGGGAATCGAACCTGGGTCCTTTGGCTTTGCAGGCAAATGCCTTAACCACTAAGCCACCCCTCCAGCCCCTGACTTGCATCTCTTATGTGGCATTATCCCGCAATGAGGAAGGTACTGTCAGTGCCGCTTGATGAGATGGCAAGTTTGGGTTGTGTTTCCTGCCTGCAAGATAGTGGAAAGGAAATGCACATTCATCCAGGCCCAAGGGAAGAAATCTGTCAGCCGCAGAGCCATGACCATGAAACTGGTGGAGGCTTAATTAACCCGGGGGGGAAACAAGCATATAGATATGGCCTCATTAGCAAAGAGGACAAGAGAAAGGGAAGTGATAACTTGCAAAATTGTTTTTAAAGTCATAACTAATAAGGTTTTGAGCTAAAGGATGAGGGAAGAAAAAAATGAGGAAAATTCTGGATATTTATTAGTATTTAATAATCAGACTCTTGGGGGCCGGTAATCACTGTATGTCTGATACTACGTTGGATATTACATAGAAAGTATTTACTAAAGTAAAGCTTGCAGCTGGGCTAATCTGAGTTGCTTGGGAGGCTGAGGCAAGAGGATCATAAATCCAAGGACCTATCTGGATTAGAGTGAATTCAATGGCAGCCTGGGAAACTCAGTGAGACTCTGTCTCAAAATACAAAGTAAAAACAGGGTTGGGGAGATGTTCAGCTCTTTGCCTAGCATGCACAAGGTCCTGGATTCCACCCCGACTAGTGCCCCCCAATACATGAATTAATTAGTATTTGCCATATTAGCTAAGCAGAAATACAACTAAGGATGTCATCTGGAAATGTACACATGCATACATTAAATATATGAGCTAAACAGAACCAAGAGCTGCTGTATCAAGTATTAATTTTTTCTTTTTCTTTTTTTGGTTTTTCGAGGTAGGGTCTCACTCTAGCCCAGGCTGACCTGGAATTCACTATGTAGTCTCAGGGTGGCCTCGAACTCACAACAATCCTCCTACCTCTGCTCCCCGAGTGCTGGGATTAAAGGCGTGCGCCACCACGCCCGGCAAGTATTAATTTCTATCAGCAAGTTGACCTCCTTTTATTTTTTCATGACTGAGTGACAAATTTCCTGGGCATGCAGAGGCTCTTAAAGAGCTTTTGGCACACACTGGATAAGAACATCACAGCCCTGCCAGTGGTTGCAGCCAAAGCCTGGAAGAACCTACCCTGAATGGCTGGTCTGGGATGAACGGAAAGTAAGGGATGGCCGACTGCTCTTCGCCTCTTTCCCCGGATATGCAGGAGTTTCTGAGCAGCTGCCGTTCTGTGAACACTGCCTTGAGCTCAATGGCCACATCGGCGGGGGGATCTTCCGAGTCCCCGCAGGTTAAGCTGATGGCAAAGCTGAAAAGAGAACGATGTCACGTACCCGGGGTTGGCTGTGTGCCGCGGCAACCTGCCTCTCCCCTCCTCCTGTGCGCTGCGTCCTTTCCCACAGGCTACTTCTAACGCCGGACTTTAGTCCAACCAGTAGACTTTTGTCACCCTGGTGAAAAACTTCTGTGCAATTGGGAGTGATAGAAACTAAAGATTTTGGGGCTGGAGAGATGGCTCAGCCGTCAAGTCACTTGCCTGCAAAGCCAAAGGACCCGGGCTCGATTCCCCAGGGCTCACGTAAGCCAGATGCACAAGGGGGCACATGCATCTGGAGTTCGTTTGCAGTGGCTGAAGGCCCTGGCGCGACCATTTTCTCTATCTACCTGCCTCTTTCCTCTCCCTCTCTCTCTGTCACTCTCAAATAAACAAATAGAATGTCCTTAAAAAAAAGAATTCAAATGCCCCAAGACATCCACCCACCTGTGGGTTACTCTACCTCAGGATTCTCAAAAACAGCCCAAGAAATTAGGAGAAGTAATATTTGATAAAGCTTAGTTCTTGTTCATACTTCTAAGTTTTTGTTTCAAGAATCATGTTTCCAAACCATTAAAAAAAAAAAAAAAAAAAAAAAAGGATAGATAGAAACTCCTTGGGCCTCCCTAAGGGTCAAAGAGAAAATATGGGGCTATTTTTATCATCTCTGATATAAATAGCTATCTGGAGAAATGATGGCTGGGATTCGTACGCATTCTTTTCATGGGAACATGGTACTTTCTTGGCACTGTGAGCCAGCAACACAGACAAGTAGGAGAGCGGGCAGAGCCCTGCCACGGCTCCATCGGCTCTGGCTCTGTTCTTACCTCTCCGGGTTGAGGTCGACGATGCCCATCACCAGTACCTTCTTGCCCGGTCTCATGCCACCTTTAATGTGTCCACAAAAGGGAACTATCTGCGAAAGGAGGGGAGGGGAAACATGAAGTTTACAGGCTGCGGGAGAAGAGCGAGAAGAGCCCCAGCAGGCGGAGGGCCTGCAAGCGCGAGCTCCAGGCAGGCAACCCGGCACGCCATCGCTTACCAGTCGTGGGAAGTACACATCGGCTTGAACCGGAGAACCCAGGGAGTTGTTCAAGTGCCCATCGTCCAGTTTCTAAAAATAGAAGCACACTGATTGGCTTTCCACCGGCTTTTTTTTTTTTTTTTTGCTTAGGGGGTGAAGGGAAGAACCCACACAAATCTGGCAGAATCCAGCAGCCCCTGCACAGACAGACAGACAGACAGACACACACAGTGTCTGCACACCATGCCTCTTCAGAGCCCCTTAAATAACCGTGTAACCAAACCCGGAGGTGCGGGGGGGGGGGGGTTGGCTTTGCGCTAGGTTAGCTCAAACCTCAAGATTTCTCCAGTCTCCACGGAAGCAGATCAGATTCAAAGTGGACTGGGGGTGGGGTGGGGGGAAGCCCGAGCCTGTGTGGGTGGCCCGCAGGGTCCCCTCCGCAACCACAAAAGCCCGGGGCCTGTCCTGGGAGGAGGGGGGGGGGGACACGTGGCTTTAAGTGTCCACTTCTCTCGGGAGCCCTCCCGTGCACCCACCCATCCCCCCCCTTGCACAGCACCCTTTTTTCCAAAGGGGGAAATCCCCAGGACGTCGGGGTGTGTGTGTGCGCGCGCGCGTGGGGGGGGGGGGGGGGGTCCGGGGACACACTCACCCACGTGCACTCACACGTGCACACACCTGGCCGGCGCTTGCACAGGGGGAGGATGGGGAGGGGGGAGCCCTCGAGTCTTCCCCTGGTGCACCCCAGCACCTGGAGCTCCTCCGGTGCCTCCCTGCCCCGGTGCACGCCCCCAGCACCCCGTGCAAGGGCTCCGCAGGTGCCCGGGTGCCGCCGCGCTCCCGGGGAGGTTGGGGTGGTGGTGGCGCGCCCGGGCTGGGCCTGCAGCTGGGTCCCCCCCCCACCCCCGCACACACACACCCCCCGCCGCCCCGGGCCCCGCTCTCCCCGCCTCCCGCCCGCCTCACTCACCACGACCGCGTCGCCGTCGGCCACCGACCCCGCCATGTTCCGTACGGGGCGGGCGGAGGCGAGCGGGCGCCCCGGCGGCGGCGGCGGCTGCGGACGCGGGATCCCCGGGGCGCGCCCTGCGCGGGTCCGAGGCGGGCCGGCGCGCACGCGCACGCAACGGCAGGGCACGCGCACGCACGCACGCACACGCGCGCTCCCGCGGCCCAGGGAGGGAGGGAGGGAGGGAGGGAGGGAGGGAGGGAGGGAGGCGGGATGGAGGCGAAGGGGGACAGGCCGAGGCGGGCCGGGTCCCCGAGAGCCGCAGAGCGCCGCGGCGAGGGCCCCGGCGGCATTTAAAGGCTCCCCCCCGGGCGGGGCGGTCGGCGCAGGCTCACTCCGGCCCCGCCCCCGCCCTCGGGGGGTGGGTGGGCTGGGGGAGGGACGGGCCCCGTCGGGCTCAGGTGGGTGGGCGGGGTCGGGCCTGCCAGGTGACAGGTGCTCGGGGACACCCCTTTGCCCTTCCCGGGCCTGTCCTCCGGCCCGCGTCCTGGCATGGTGGTGGTGGTGGTGGTGGTGGTGGTGGTGGTGGTGATGGGGTCCGGCAGGTGCAGGGAAGACGGGGGCGGGGGCTGGGGCACACCGGTAAGTGCAAGGGTTCGAGGCTCACCGGAGGAGATCGGGCGCGGTGGCGCGCGCCTTGAATCCCAGCGCCCGGGAGGCGGAGGTAGGAGGGTCGCTGTGCGTTCGAGGCCACCCTGAGACGACAGAGTGAATTCCAGATCAGCCTGGGCCAGAGTGAGGCCCTACCTCGAAAAACCAAAAGAAAAAAGAAGAAGAGGCCGGGAAGATAGGAACGTAGGAATTTGCTGTCCCACGGGTCTACGCATCCTGCAGTCTAGGCTTCCCCTGGCCGATCTGGGGGTCCAGGGAGGTGCTCTTGGGCAAGGGTGCTGTTTAAATCACCAATTAAAGTGGACACAGTTGCTGGCCTCGTCCTTGACCTCCCCCCCCCCCTTCCCAAACTCGCTTGCCTAGTCTGGACTACTTCTCAGTGAAGATTTCCTGACAGTCTTCTGGAACTGCTTCCCAGGGGATAACCCCTTCCCCCCCCCCCACTTTCATGCTAAGGGATAAATTCCTTTATGGTATTCCCACACGGGAATGATTGTGTAAGCTCAGACAAAGCTGTATGAACCTACCCTCTGTTGGGTGATAATCCCAAGGCTTTCACAGTCCGCTGTGTGAATCACCAGGGTGTTGCACAGTAAAGAAGCAGGAACGCGGGGGGAGCTACTGTAACCCCAGAGGGGCCTTCTGCCTGGCCCCCCCTCGGGGTTGCCGCCTTGGGTGTTTCTTTTTTCCCTTTATGGACCAGGGCTGTTCACATAATCTCAGGGGTGCAGCGCACGTCTGTAATTCACAGTCAAGGCCTTTGTGGAAGTGGTTCCCTCAATTAGAGGCTGAAGTACTGCATAATTGGTGGCTCACATTTTTGCCCTTGTTTACCAGTCTGAGCTCAAAAGAAAAACATCACACAAGAAAGTTAACATTTTGAAATCCTACTTTGAGCATCTCGGTTTCTTTCTTTCTTTCTTATTTTGGTTTTTCGAGGTACGGTCTCACTCTAGCTCAGGCTGACCTGGAAATTCACTATGGAGTCTCAGGGTAACCTCGAACTCACAGTGATCCTCCTACCTCTGCCTCCGGAGTGCTGGGATTCAAGGCGTGCCCCACCATGCCCAGCCTTGTTTTTTTGTTTTTTGAGGTAGGGTCTCAGTCTAGCCCAGGCTGACCTGGAATTCACTATGTAGTCTCAGGGTGGCTAAAACCCTGGTACAGTGGGAAAACACCATGGTAATTATTTGTTTCAGCTAAGAATGGTAAGATAAAATATGATGAAACAGCTGGTGCCCTGGTTTCAAGTCCTGGTTCCTCGGATTGATAATTGGATAATCTTGGAAAAGTTACTTAACTTCTCAGAAGTGCCTTAGTCTGTTCACCAGAAGTGACGATGATAACAATAATGCTGCTTCTCTTGGGTTCTTGTGAAGATTAAGTAAGTGGAGCCGGGTGTGGTGGCGCACACCTTTAATCCCAGCACTGGGGAGGCAGAGGTAGGAGGATCGCCGTGAATTCAAGACCACCCTGAGACTAGAGTGAATTCCAGGTTAGCCTGGGCTAGAGTAAGACCCTGCCTCGAAACCCCCCCCCAAAAAAAAAGATTAAGTAAGTGGGACCCTGCATTTTCCTGACACATGGAGTGAATTTATTCTACAGACCTCCTGAGTGCGGGCCGCCATCTACCAGGAACTGGGGATCCACCAGGGACATGGTTGTTGAGGTTACAGACTACTGAGGAAAGGCAGTCAAGGAGCAAACTACGCAACATGTTATCCAACAAAGGTGCCAGAGAAAAGCAAAGCAGTGTTGGGGGAGCGGGATGGTTCTGTTTAGGTGGCGCCCTCGGGGGAAGCCACTTCTGGTTGTGACATTTGATTCTCTGAAGTCTGAGGAAGAAAGGGAGGGTGTTGCTTGGACCTCTGGAAGAGGTAGCTGGCAAGGCGAAGGTCCCCAAAGTGAGAGGGTATGGTAGTGACTGTGGAGGTAAATCTTCAGGCATGGGTGGTCTTTGCAGAGGGGGGCTTTTCCCCTGGGAAGATATTGGGAGTGGCTGAGCAAGGGAGTGACAGTTGCTTTTTTTTTTTTTTTTGTGATCAAGGGGCTGCAAACCCAGGGCCTTGAATATGCTGGGCAGGCACGTTGCCACTGGAGCACTGGTATGGGTGTGAGGGTCCATGACAAGTCCTAACAGTGTCACGAACCCTTGACAGTTCATATCCCTTCTGGGTCTGCTTCCTCAGTCCCAGAATTAGGAGGTTGGCCTCATTCATCATTCCATCTTAGCTCTCAGCACTTTGTTCCTGAAAAGCTAAGTGCATAGCAACCACATCTCAGGGGGGTTGAGAGGAGGTGCTACTGAATTACCATCCTGTGTATGACCTTGCCTTGAGTCTTGAGATAAAAGTTTGTGTACGGAAAAGAATAACCTGTGATTTATTCTGTGAGTGGAGTTTAAGATATTTGGATTGCTTAAGATGAGTTCATTTTCTTTCTTTTTTAAAAAAATTTATTTGAGGGCTGGAGAGATGGCTTAGCAGTTAAGCGCTTGCCTGTGAAGCCTAAGGACCCCGGTTCGAGGCTCGGTTCCCCAGGTCCCACGTTAGCCAGATGCACAAGGGGGCGCATGTGTCTGGAGTTCGTTTGCAGAGGCTGGAAGCCCTGGCGCGCCCATTCTCTCTCTCTCCCTCTATCTGTCTTTCTCTCTGTGTCTGTCGCTCTCAAATAAATAAATTAAAAAGAAATGTTTAAAAAAATTTATTTGAGAGTGAGAAAAAAATGGGCATGCCAGGGCCTTCAGCTGCTGCAAACAAACTCCAGATGAGTGTGCCTCTTTGTGCGCATTGTGACCTTGAATGTTTGTGTCACTGTGTATCTGGCTTAGGTGGGACCTGGAGATTCGAACATGAGTTCTTAGGCTTTGCAGGCAAGCCCCTTAACTGCTAAGCCATCTCTCCAGCTCAAGATGAGTTTCTTAAATTTTGAGGCCATGAAGAAGAAAGGCATTTAGCCTACCCAGAATACCTTAACGTGGAAAATGGCCTCCCTGCCAAAAAAAAAAAAGTGCTTGATTTCTGTTCAGTCCATCTAAGTGGTTGATTTTGCATATGGGGAACAGAGAAAAAGTCCAAAAGGTTACTTTCTTTCTTTCTTTCTTTTTTGCTGTAACTGAAAGTGAAGCAAGGCTGAATTACCTCTCAAAGAGAAAAGCCATTATCAAATTAATGAACAAAGAACTTACTTTTTTCTTGACTTGTGCAGTAAAAGATAGGCAAGTTTTACACTCTTTTGATTATAGGCATTTGTATTTAAAAACATTAACCAAGACCGTGTAAATACAACTGAAATTCAAGATAGACTGCATTTCTAGTAGAAATTAAAAAAAAGAAAAGCCTCAAAGAGGGTAGTCAAGTATGATTGGTCTTGAAAAACGTGCAAATAGGACTTTGAAGATGGATGGCCCAGAATTTCTAATACTGGCAGGAGAAGGAAGTCCAGACAGCAGTGGCCATTTCATCAGCGTTGCTGTGGCGGGGGTTACGGTGGGGCCGGAGGAGGGGTCTACAGATGGCTCCACAGACCCCTGAGAGGGAGGCTGGCCGGTCAGCACCCTGGTGGGTGCAGCTGCCACCTCACCGCGTCCTTGTAAGCGTGAGATGTGTGTGCCTTTTGCATTCTGTTCTACATTATGGCCGCGTTCATTCTGATACAAGCCTAACGTACCTGCCATCCGTGCACACTCATTAAAATGGAAACATCGCAAACACCGTGTCTGTTGCTTGGTGGCACTGCTGCCTTCTGCCCCTCGGCTGGCAGCGGTGGCCAGAGCCCACTTTGAAGAATAGGGCCCTGCACAAGGTTATAGGGCCCTTTAGGCTTTTAGTTCGCCCCAACTTCTGTTGTCAGCATTCACATAAGACAGCCAAACACCCAACCTGAGCATTCTTTGGTTTACCTACATTAGGTAAGAGGACACATTTATCAGGCTATTTTTTTTTAATGTTTCCAAATATGATTACAGGTCTTAATTGTTTTAGGAACTGTGGTGATGGTTATCAAATGATTCTCTTAGACAAACACAAATTTACGTTGTGCTAAAATAATAAGGGTGGACAGCCTTACAACTTTGCAGTCAAGGCCAGTTCCCAACATGCCATCATTTTCTGTTTGTTGATGGGGAAAGTAGAATCCTCCTGCTCTGTGTGACTTAACTACCGAGCACACAGGGAGGATTGATTTCATTCGCCTGTAAGGTGAGCTTCGCCCTGGGGTATGTCACTGTGGTCCCCGCAGCTGCCCGAGACCCCCTGGAGCATGCTTCCTCCTGAGAGAGCCATCCTCTGTGGAAGACACGTGAAGCCCCCGCAGAAGGGTGTGCCCGGCTCTGGGACACAGAACCCTGAACAGCGAGAATGAGATCCTCGGAGGCTTGGAAGGCGGCTTGGGGCATTTAGTGAGTCAGGGCCGCACTTCTGGGCTCCATCTTCAGCTTTACCTTCCGGTAATTCTGAGAGGCCCAGCTGTGGATCAGCCAGTCTTTTACCTACAAGAAGTACAAGAAGCGTAAGAAGCCTGGCGGGCGGGGTGGCGCACGCCTTGAATCCCAGCACTCCGGAGGCAGAGGTAGGAGGATCGCCGTGAGTTCGAGGCCACCCTGAGACTGCATAGTGAATTCCAGGTCAGTGAGACCCTACCTCGAAAAAAAAATAGCCATCTGAGCTCGTGCCAAGGTCTAATTATGCTCTCCTCATTGGACCCACCATCCCATGATACGGCTGTGGGAGGACAGAATATGCTAACCCCCAAGATATACTTTATTTTGAGTTGGTTATTCTGAGAAACTACAGATCAGAGCATCTGTGAAAAGTGATCCTCTTGTAAAAGAAAATGTCCATGTATTTAGGAAATTGACCTCAGTAAATTATATCAGGAAGAGCAATGTTCTAAAGAACTTATTTCACTGGAAAAACATCTGCATAACTGTACAACTTTGATTTGCCATGCATTGGCGGCCTGACCTTTCATAATTTGTCTCAACCACCCCAGCTCCCTAAGCGCCTATTCTCTGTGGCTCAGGCTGCTATCTACACTGCACATTAATCTGCTGCTTATCTGACTCTCATAGTTTCTTAAAAAGTATTGTATTTATTTATTTTGGGGAGTGCAGTTATATATATGTATGTATATATAAAGAGAGAGAGAGGGAGAGAGAGAGAATGGGTGCACCAGGTCCTCCAACCACTGCAGATGAATTCCAGGCACATGCGCCACCTTGTACATCTGGCTTTATGTGGGTCCTGGGGAATTGAACCTGGGTCCTTTGGCTTTGCCTACAAGTGCCTTAACCATGAAGCCATCTCTCCAGCCCTGTCTCTCAGGAGTATATAATTAAATATTGTTTTCTTTGCTTAGTCAGCCTTCTGTCAGTTTATATCATAGCTCAACCAAAGAAGTCCTGAGGGTAAAGGGAAGCCATCTTCCCTCCTCATGCATTCATTCTATAGAGTGCCCCTCCGCATCTTGCCATTTCATGTGGCAAGATTCAAAAGGAGTCAGAACACAGCTCCGCCTAGAAAAGTGAAAAGGCAATGCTGATTTTAGGGACTAGTTCCAACCCATTCCCACTCAGGTAACGCATTTCTTATTTGAATCGGGTTATCTGGTACGCGATGGTTTCAATCCTGAATTGTCCAGGTGGGATTAATTTATTTCATTCATGAAGCAAAGCAATAAAGAAACCATTTTTTTGAGCCTGTGTGTGCATGCAAGTGTAGAGTACATATGTGGTGGTGGTGGTGGTGGTGTGTGTGTGTGTGATGTGTAGTGTACATGTGAGTGTGTGCAGATGTGAAAACCCTTCGGAGCAGGGCCTGAGAACATGGGCTGGGTGTCCTTCTCTCATCACTCGTCTGTGTATTTCCTGGGATAGTGTTTCTCCTCCAACCTGGACTTGATGGAAATTGTCTGTCAATGCGCTCTGGTGATTTGGTTTCCTCGCAAGGCCATGTCCAGCCTTTCCCCTGGAGAGCTGAACTTGGTGGTCTCCAGCACTGAGAGGCCTTCCCACTCAAGCAGCAAGTGCTGTTAGCCACTGAGTCACCGCCTCATCCCTAAAGAAAGCAGTTTTATTCTTTCTTTGTGGCGCTGGGATGAAATCCAGAGCCTTGTACCTAATAAACGCATACTCATACTGCCGAGTTATATCCCCAACCCGAAGGCATTTTAAATTCAATTAAATGGAATTTCTAATTGACAGTCTGCATTAATTGAGCTCATCACATGCCATTTATTCACAATGTTGGCTCAGTGTTGTTCCTAAACCTGAGAATTAGTTGGAACTCTATAAACTCAGCAGGCTTCGGGTTGGGCATCACTTTCCAAGATTGCCTGATGTGTGTGTGTGTGTGTGTGTGTGTGTGTGTGTGTGTGTGTGTGTAGGTATAGATGGGATGGAGTGAGGAAAGGGGAAAATTTCAGGTTTTCTTAAAAGCTGACTGTCATTTTTGTTATCAGCAATAAATGAAAGTGACTCGGGGACAAAAAGTAAAGTTGCTGTCTGTGAAAATATGTGTGTGTATGTGTACATGCGTGCATACAGGTACGTGTGTACACACACATTGTTTTGAAGCAGGTTCTCAGGCAGTAGTCTAGGCTGGCCTCCAATCCTCAATCCTGCTTCAGTCTCCCCAATGGTAGGATTAAAGGTATGTGCCATCACTTCTGAAATGATCCTGGCGATTTAACATTAGGGAAAACTTCACCATAAGAAAATGGTAACACTTCATGTGGTTTTTCGGGGCCTGAGGTCATGACACAAGGTACCTTTAGATCTTTAATGTTTCCTCAGATTGCTTCCTCTGCTCTGCAGTATTCTCCTTGATAGAAATCTGGCTTCTTGCCACACACGGCTCTTCCCAGTCACCTCTGCCCACCCTATGCCCCAGTCACATAATTATACAATTATACAAAGTGGCATGTTTCCCCCAAATTTCAGCTTCTCCCTTGGACATGTTGGCTGGCCGGCTTCATTTCCGTCCCTCCAGATTCCTGTCTTCTCTTTCTCTGAGATCTCTCTG
This sequence comes from Jaculus jaculus, assembly GCF_020740685.1. Taxonomy (NCBI): domain Eukaryota; kingdom Metazoa; phylum Chordata; class Mammalia; order Rodentia; family Dipodidae; genus Jaculus; species Jaculus jaculus. The sequence goes on along the minus strand of NC_059119.1, from coordinate 59,451,446 downwards.
GGCACTCTGTCCTGGGCAGGGTTTCCCTTCACAACTTGTCTTTAGCGGGCTAGGGTTGATGGGCATATTCCCACCCAGCCTGGAAGAGTAAAATCAAGCATTTATATAGTCTTCCTTGGGAGGCAGGAGTGGGTAAGTTCTGGTCCTCAGGAGGCCACTATATAGTCTGTTCTCTTTTGCTTGATGTCATAGAGGCACAGATAGGAAAATGTGTATCATCCCCTGTAAGCCATCATGTAGCTAATAATTATTCAAGGGAAGCTAGAACTAAGGGCTGACACCAGATGATTTATATAGATTATCTGATGCTATAAATGATGTGCTGTAAATGGAAACGAGGAGGAATGAGCTTGGTGAGGAAATAGGATGGGCAGAGTTTCTTTCTGAAAAGCTTTTTATTGGCAGCCTCCACTCATGTACAAAATGTAATCTGATCCTAATTCCTAGGTGGGCAGAATTTCTCAGCACATTTCAGGGTGGGGGTCCAGTGCTGATTTTAATCTACAGTGTCATTCATTCTTAGTATTTTACTAGAAGCTCATAAAGCAGTCATAGGCTCACCCCAAAGCCCGTAGTAATTATGAGGCAATGGTAAGGTAGAGCATCACACAGGAGTTGGGAAGTGTATGCATCTGTTAGTAAATCGTAATTCATCACCCTTCACCATTATATAGCATGTATTTAGTCAGCATGGCCTTTTAGAAACATAAATTGTGCTGGGCGTGGCGCACACCTTTAACCCCAGCACGTGGGGAGGCAGAGGTAAGAGGATCGCTGTGAGTTTGAGGCCACCCTGAGACTACATAGTGGATTCCAGGTCAGCCTGGACTAGAGTGAAACCCTACCTTGAAAAACCAAAATAAATAAATAAATAAATAAATAAATAAATAAATAAATAAATAATTGTGGGCTGGAGAGATGGCTTAGCAGTTAAGATGTTTGCCTACAAACCTAAAGGACCCCCGGTTCAATTCCCCAGGACCCACGTAAGCCAGATGCACAAGGGGGCACATACGACTGGAGTTTGTTTGCAGTGGCTGGAGGCTCTGGTATGCCCATTCTCTCTCTCTCAAATAAATAAATAAATATAAATAAAAACATAAATTGCATATTGTCAGCTTCCTGAAATCACTTGGGGTACTCTTGGAATTTAGAATAAAATCCAAGTTCCTGCCCAGGTTTGGCCTCGCCTCTCGGCCCTGCTGACCCTTCTCTCGCCAAAGTGGCCTCCCTGCTCCTCCGGGCAGTCACCCCCCAGGGGCTGGCACTTGCTTTTCCTGGGCATTTTCCTGGAATCTCATCCTTGAATTCTTAGCTCCAATGTCATCTTTCCTCAGAGGACTTCCCTGGTGAAAGCCCCAGGCCCCTCACCCAGCTCATTGTTTCTTTATCTCCTTCCTCACTTTTTTTTCTTCAGGCTTTTCGAGGTAGGGTCTCGCTCTAGCCCAGTCTGACTTAATTCACCGTCGTCTCAGGATGGCCTCGCCCTTGGCGGATCTCCTCCCTCAAGTGCCTCTTCACTTCTTTATTACTTTGCACAGTGCAGTACCTGGTCAGACGGTTTCTTTAATTGTATCCAACAGGCACGTGTACACTCCGTACCAGGTGATTGTGTGACCGGGGCGTAGGGCGGGCAGAGGGGACTGGGAAGAACCTCGTGTGGCAAGAATCCAGAGTTCTACCAGGGAGAATACTGCAGAGCAGAGGAAGCAATCTGAGAAAGCATTAAAGATCGAAGTGTACCTCGTATCATGACCTTAGCCCCCTAAAAACCATATGAGGTGTCACCGCTTTCTTATGGTGAAGTTTCCCTGAAGTTAAAGCAGGATGGCTGTGGGAAGTGGGCGTGGAGATGTGTTGTTTGAATGAATGAGTGAACAAATGAATTGACGCATGCAAATGGCCACCGATGTGCGGAGGAGATCCAGCCTCACTGTGGGGAAAACTGTGGGGTCCTGATGCTTCATTCACCCTCTTGGTTCACAGTCAGAGAACAGCCTTCCTCGATAGGGTTCTACATCCCATCCCGGGAAGGCTCATTCTAAACATCAGCCGAACTCGTGGACACCAAATTTAAAATGACGGAAAATACCCGTAAGACGAAGGAAACACCGAGTGTGTAAAGTCAAGCACAGGAGAGATGAGAGTGGAAGAAAAGAAATGTCCTGGGGCACAGTGGTGGCGGCAGAGCGGCTGTATGGAGCTCGCTCGCTCGCCTCCTCCACGCTGCCTGGACTGAGCTCAGGGTCTTTGGGCGAATCTGATATGAAGCATCCACGGCGACGAGCGATGCGGGCGCTACCTTGTCAGCTGGTTTAGCTAATTGCATTTAGCAGGCACGTGTACAGCGTTCACTCCCAGATTGGTGAGTGTCCTAAGTGCTCAACAGATATTGCCATAGGCTGGCTTCTCTGCATGCAGTAGTTGAGACAGAGTTTGGGTGTGAGGTGCTCGTTAGGGCTTAACACCTTTGATGGGAAGGCCAGAGAAAGTGGAACAGGCTTTGCCAACCAAGTCAGGAGCTTGGGGCGAGTTTTGCCTGTCAGGTTCCTGCAGAGTCTAAATGGCCAGCCTTTACACCCCTCCACCCCTGCACCTCACTCCCCAGGCCACTGTCTTTTCCTTTTTTTTTTTTTTGTATTTTTTTCTTTCTCCTTTCCTTTCCTTTCCTTTCCTTTCCTTTCCTTTCCTTTCCTTTCCTTTCCTTTCCTTTCCTTTCCTTTCCTTTCCTTTCCTTTCCTTTCCTTTCCTTTCCTTTCCTTTCCTTTCCTTTCCTTTCCTTTCCCTTCCCTTCCCTTCCCTTCCCTTCCCTTCCCTTCCCTTCCCTTCCCTTCCCTTCCCTTCCCTTCCCTTCCCTTCCCTTCCCTTCCCTTCCCTTCCCTTCCCTTCCCTTCCCTTCCCTTCCCTTCCCTTCCCTTCCCTTCCCTTCCCTTCCCTTCCCTTCCCTTCCCTTCCCTTCCCTTCCCTTCCCTTCCCTTCCCTTCCTTTCCTTTCCCCTCCCTTCCTTCCTTCCTTCCTTCCTTCCTTCCTTCCTTCCTTCCTTCCTTCCTTCCTTCCTTCTTTCCTCTATTTTGTTTTGTTTTTTGTTGAGGTAGGGTTTCACTCTAGCTCAGGCTGACCTGGAATTCTCTATGTAGTCTCAGGGTGGCCTTGAACTCATGGCGATCCTCCTACCTCTGCCTCCTGGGTGCTGGGATTAAAGGCATGCGTATTTTCATTATCATTGTTATTATTATTATTTTTTTTTTTCGAGGTAGGGTTTCACCTAGGATGACCTGACATTCACTATGCAGTCTCAGGCTGGCCTCGAACTCATGGTGACCTCCAATCTCGGCCTCCTCTGAGTGCTGGGATTAAAGGCGTGTGCTGCCACACCAAGCTTTATTTTTTTTAATGAGAGAGATCGAGAATTAAGAATTGGTGCCAGGGGATCCAGCCATTGCAATCAAACTCCAGACACATGCACCATCTTGTGCTCGTGTGTGATGCTTTGCGTCAACTTGTGCATCTGGCTTACGTGGGACCTGGAGAGTCAAACATGAGTCCTTAGGCTTTGCAGGCAAGTGCCTTAACTACTAAGCCATCTCTCCAACTCCAAGGCCACTTTCTGCAACTGGGACCACTTTAGGGGTACAGAGAACTGGAGGGGTTTGCTAACTATCCTCCCTACAGCTGAGCAACAAGTCTTTCCTTAAACAGCAATGCATGTCTGCTCAAAAGACAGCTCTTTCAGCTGGAAGTGGTGGCACATGCCTTTAATCCCAGCACTCGGGAGGCAGAGGTAGGAAGATCGCCATGAGTTCGAGGCCACCCTGAGACTCCATAGTGAATTCCAGGTCAGTCTGAGCTAGCGTGAGACCCTACCTTGAAAAACCAAAAACCAAAAACAAACAAAAGAAAGGAAGGAGGCAAGCAAACTAGTAATAAATGTCTTACTAAGACACACGAGGTGGCATGTGCATCTGGAATTCGTTTGCAGTGGCTAAGGCCCTGGTGTGCCAATTCTCTCTCTTGTGTTCTCTCTTTCTCTTTCATAAAAAAAAAAAATTAAAAATAGGAGGTAGAGGCTTTAGGGGCAATGAGTGGGCTTGGATCCCAGGACAGGAAGTCATGTGCTGGGGTTGTTATGTTGGCCGTGGAAGGGTTTTCCATCTAGAGTTTGGAGTGACTGAGTAAGTGGAAGACAGTATTTAAAATTCAGCACAAAACTGGCATGTCTATGTTCTGCCAATCACAGAAAGGAAGTATTTATTTATTTTTAAAATAATTAATTCGGCTGGAGAGATGGTTTAGCGGTTAAGCGCTTGCTTGTGAAGCCTGAGGACCCCGGTTCAAGACTCGATTCTCCAGGACCCACGTTAGCCAGGTGCACAAGGGGGCGCACACGTCTGGAGTTCGTTTGCAGTGGCTGGAGGCCCTGGCGTGCCCATTCTCTGTCTCTCTCTTCCTCTTTCTCTGTCTTTCACTTTCAAATAAATAAATAAAAATAAACAAATTTTAAAATAAATAATTAATTTATTTGCAAAGAGAGAGGAGAGCAAGAGAGAGAGGATGGGCATACCAGGGCCTTCAGCTACTGCAAGCAAACTCCAGATGCATGTGCCACTTTGTGCATCTGGCTTTATGTGGGTCCTGGGGAGTCAAACTGAGGTCCTTAGGCTTTGTAGGCAAGCGCTTTAACTGCTGATCCATCTCTCCAGCCCCAAAGGAAGTCTTAGTAGGAAAGGGTGTCTGAGGCAGAAGTAGGCAGCTCCCTGAAGCAGCGGGTCAAGAAGGAAGAGGGTCTAGCCGGTGCCAGTGAGGGAGAACTCTGGGCACTCTATAATAGGCCAAAGAGCCAGGCCTGGTGGTACCAGTTTGTAACCAAGTACTTGGAGGCTGAGATAGGAGAACTGTGAGTTCGCGGCCTTCCTGGGTTACATAGTGAGACCATCTCAAAAGGAAGGGGACGAGCAGCTGAAGACACAGACCCTGGGAAGGACGAGAGGGCTGTGGAGATGAAGAGAATGATGGTGTCTGGCCTGGTCCTCAGGGTGGAGTTGCGTGGACTTAGACTGAAGAGGAAGAAAAGAGGAAATCCAGTGGCAATAGATCATGTTTTCATTTGTGGTTTTGAATTATAAATCAACATAATCTTTTAACAGCATTTAAAGATCATGTCTTCTATTATGGAATTAGACTTCTTATTCTAAACACCGGGCTTAGATGAGGAACTTTTGCTCAGATCATGTAGAATACACATTTGACTGTTTTTGTCTGGCAGAGCTCATGTAATAGAAGTCACTGTCCTTAAGTCTTTTAAACTCCAGTGGATTTTAGTCTCACATTATTTTTTTTTCCTGGAGTTTAATGAAGTTCCTTCTCCAAGTCCAGTGGAGACAGTCTGCTTTAATCTCTTGCTTTTTAAATAATATTTTTTTTTTTGTAAATAAAACATGGTCCAAAAGGCTAGAACCAAATCTTGGTAGTAAGTACTCTTGGCAAAAAATAGTCAGTGGTTTGGCAACATGACACGTAAACAGGTCGAATATGTCCTCTGAGCCAGGGGGATTAAAGGATTCTACTCTGGGATCTGAATGAAGGTTGTTACTCTCTGAACTGATTATAGCCCCTTTATTAACCCTTAGGTTAATCAGTTCCTTCCCTTATGACACAGTTTTCCACATTCTCGTTTGGATTTTTTTTACATGTGTGTGCATGTGTTTGTGCATGCAGGTATACATGCGTGTTTGTGTGTGCATGTATGTGCTCGTGGGTTCGTGAGCATGTGGAGAATGGAGGTCAATGCTGTTCTTTCTCAGTCGCCATCCGCCGGGTCTCTCACCGAGCCTAGATCCTGCTAGATTATCTAATCAGCAAGCCCTGTGAATCCTCCTATCTCTACCTCCCCCGTGCTTGTTCTACTATATACAAGCTTTTCGATATGGGTGCTGACGTGTTTACGTGGTCAAACACTTTACCCACTGAGCCACCTTTGCAGCCTCTTATGCATATTCTAGTGTAGTTTGTTCATGTGCCCACTTTCACTAAACACTGTCATTTTTAGAAACTCACCCTGTAGCTCACAACATAATACTCTAAATAATTCACAAAGTAAACTACATATGGAGACGTCTTAAAAAAATAATGTGCAGCAACTACAGGAGAACTCATGATACCAAACACAGGTCTTACTTGGAACAAAGACTGAAGCTCTTTGATTACACAAAACAAGAAGCAGAACCTGAAGGGACATGGCATCTCTGGAGTGTGTTTCTAATGCCATGTGATCGAAAGCCAGCATGGGCCAGGCATGGGGGCGCACACCTTTAGCCACAGCACTCAGAAGGCAGAGGTAGGAGGATTGCCGTGAGTTCGAGGCCACCCTGAGACTACATAGTGAATTCTAGGTCAGCCTGGGCTAGAGTGAGACCCTACCTTGGGGGAAAAAAAAAGAAAAAGAAAACCAGCGTGGTTTCAGAGAAACATGGCTGTTTCTTACAGTATGTGGTTTGTATTTGGGGCAGGTACATAACTTCTGAAGAATGTTTTCCCAACCCCAACAGACCCTATCTGAAGGCAGAGGCAGGATTAAGTGCCGTATAGCTGTAGGGACACAGCAGTGGTATGGAGAGGGGAGGCTTGTGGTCCTTGGTGCTCTCTGTTGACTTTGATGATTTAAAAAAATTTTTTTTAAATTTTATTTTACAGAGAGCTAGAGAGAGACAGAAACAAGGAGAGAGAGAATTGGCGCACCAGGACCTCAGCCACCGCAATTGAACTCCAGTTGCTTGCGCCACCTAGTGGGCATGTGCGACCTTGTTCTTGCCTTTCCTTTGTGAGTCTGGTTTATGTGGGATCTGGAGAGTCAAACATAGGTCCTTAGGCTTTGCAGGCAAACGCCTTAACGGCTAAGGCATCTCTCCAGCCCTGACTTTGATAGTTTGAGTTATCTTTCTACCACCATGATCCATCTGGGCCTACTTTGTGGGCCCTGTGAAAAGAAGCCGTGTTCTAGGGAGTACAAAACTGGTGGCTATGTCTGGACTTTCAGGAGTTCATATTTATTTATTTTTACTTTTCTAAAGTTTTTATTTATTTATTTGCAAGGAGAGAGAGAGAAGACAGGCAGAGAGAGAATGGGTGCGCCAGGGCCTGTAGCCACTGCAAATGGACTCCAGACGATGTGCCCCTTGTGCATCTGGTTTACATGGGTCCTGGGGAATCGAACCTGGGTCCTTTGGTTTTGCAGGCAAATGCCTTACTGCTAAGCCATCTCTCCAGCCCAGGAGTTCATATTTTATCTTTGGACACTGCATTCTGAAGCCTCCCTGGTTCCAGAACACATGGCTTCGAAGAGCTGGTCAGATTCATTATCAAGAAATGAACTGGGATATATTAAGCTCCCCGAAACAATCCTCTAAATATTTATGTTTATGCCCATATATTAACGCTACTCTCACGTTTGGTTAGAGAGGCTTCTCTGTTCAGGTAATGGTGACCACTGGGGAGACTCAAAACTCACCAAAGCACTGAGAAGTTACAATGGAGTGTCCAGCACTAAGACATCTCTATCACAGCCTCCAAGGCTCAGGAGCCTTTGCAGGAGAGGTGACAGAAAGAATGTAAAAGCCAAAGGAAGAGGAGGGCTGCTTACAATGCTGTCTGCCAGACACAAAGAGGCCCAGATAGTCAAGAACTCACAGTTGCTGACACTAACTACACAAGACCTGTATAACAGGAGGAAATAAAAATGATGACATCAAGATAGAAGAGTCACTAGTTGGAAAGAAGGAATTCAGTGAGGGGGGGGACTAGAGAGGAGAAAAAGGGAAGGTGGTGGAAGGGGTTATGAACATAGTATATTGTTTATGGAAGTTGTCAATAAAAAGGTTAAAAATTTTTATTTATTCATTTATTTATTTACTTATTTGAGAGAAAAAGAAAGGGAGAGAAGAGGGGAGAATAGAGGGAGGGAGGGAGGGAGAGAGAGAGAGAGAGAATGGGCATGCCAGGGCTTGTAGCCACTGCAAACAAACTCCAGTTGCATGTACCACCATGTGCATCTGGCTTACCCGGGTTCTGGGGAGCCGAACCTGGGTTCTTTGGCTTCGCAGGCAAGTGTCTAAACTCTAAGCCATCTATCTGGCCCAATAAAAAGGTTTTTAGAAGTGAACTGTTTGATAGAAAGCTTTACTCACAAAAGGAGAAAGAGGAAGCATAGTATTGTGAAAAAAGAATTGACCACTTAGAGTTGAAATTGCTGGATTAAAAAGGTATACTTGGGCTAGAGAGATGGCTTAGCGGTTAAGTGCTTGCCTGTGAAGCCTAAGGACCCCGGTTTGAGGCTCGATTCCCCAGGACCCACGTTAGCCAGATGCACAAGGGGCGCACGCATCTGGAGTTTGTTTGCAGTGGCTGGAGGCCCTGTCACACCCAATCTGTCTCTCTCTCTCTCTGCCTTTCTCTCTCCGTCTGTCGCTCTCAAATAAATAAATAAAAACAAACAAAATTTTAAAAAAGGTATACTTAATCATTTATAGATAAGCTAGTTTTTATCTAGCATGACTAGGCCAACTAAATAGGTTTTCTATTCCCATGTGTAGTGAATCTCCCCTGAGCTAACAAGCTTAGGGCAAATCCATTTTTCCTTTCTAAAACGCTGGCAAAAATGCAGGAGCCAGGTCACTGAATTGCAGCCCGTGAAAGCTATTTGGTTACAAGTAGCTCATAAACGCATTTGATGGGGGGACATCATCCTGTATCTCTCCCTTGGTGGCAACCCCCACACACTACTCCTCCGCCTGGAGTTGTTCTAGAATTAGCTGCATCATTCCTTTGTGAGATGGTGTTCAAGCTCCCAAAGATAGTGAGGCCAAGGAGGGCCGAAAGGAAAAGCGAGCGGAGCGGGCCCATAGAAAACCAAGAGGTGCTTAAGATTTAACAAGATTGACAAGTGCTATTGAAAAGGGCCACCAGGCCTGAGCCTCAGGGATGAGGGGATGCCAGCTCAATGCTCAATTCCCTCAGCTCGGCTGTCACACCATCTAAGTGAAAGGTTCCTGAAAGCTTTGCAGAGACTAGAATGAAGCTATGTGGAAAATGACCAAATGATATCCCTAACGATTATTTTCCTTGGACCTTTGCAGAAGGAATGAGTTTTTCTTTGCACTAGCCCAACTTTTTGCTGTTAACATTTCCCTTGAATGCCTTGTTGGGAAGACTTTGTCTGAAGATGGCCAGGTTCTTTTTTTTTTTTTTTTTTTTTTTTTAAGAATTTTATTTTTCCCAACATAAGATTACTAATTTCTATTTATTTTTGTTTAGTTTTATTTATTTGTTTGAGAGCAACAGAGAGAGAAAGAGGGAGAGAGAGAGAGAGAGAGAGAGAGAGAGAGAGAGAGAATGGGCGCGCCAGGGCTGCCAGCCTCTGCAAACGAACTCCAGACGCGTGCGCCCCCTTGTGCATCTGGCTAACGTGGGTCCTGGGGAATCGAGCCTCGAACCAGGGTCCTTAGGCTTCACAGGCAATTGCTTAACTGCTAAGCCATCTCTCTAGCCCATGGCCCAGGTTCTTATATTGAAGTCACTTAGTACACAGCAAATACTACACTCTGGCAACAAAACAAAAGGACAGGGCTGGAGAGATGGCTTAAGTGGTTAAGACACTTGCCTGTGAAGCCCAAGGACCCAGGTTTGACTCCCCAGATCCCACATAAGCCAGATGCACAGGTGACACATGTGCAATGTCGCACGTATGTACAAGGTGGCACACGCATCTGGAGTTTGATTACAGTGGATAGAAGCCCCGTTGCACCATTTTTTTTCTCTCTCTCTTCCATAAAAAAAAAGGCCAGTCTGAGAGATGGCTTAGAGTTAAGGTGCTTGCCTACAAAGCCAAAGGATCCAGGTTCAGTTCCCCAAGACTCATGTAAGCCAGATGCACAAGGTGATGCATGCATCTGGAGTTTGTTTGCAGTGGCTGGTGAGCCCATTCTCTCTCTCACTCTCTTGTTGCCTCTCTCTCTCTCTCAAACAAATAAATAAAAATTTAATTTAAAAAAGGCCAGTCTGTTGGGCTTGCCTCAAAAAAAAAAAAAAATCCAAAAGACTCTGGTGGCTTCATCTATAGCAAGTGGAAAGAGCTAATCCTCGACCCTTCCTGTCCATGTCTCTGTGCATGAACAAGGAACTCACTAAATTATAGACAAAGCTCATCATTCACACGTCTACCAATCTGTTTTGTGGCTGGGCAAAAGCAGTTTTTCCCCAATCAGTCATTTAAGCTTTTATGACCACTGCCATTTTTAGAACACACTGGGCCTTTCATATGTGCTGAAGCTTGGCTTTAAATGCCTGATAATCCCAGGAATGCTGAGTAATACCCGTGCAAGCAATTTGCCATAGTGTTGTGCGGAGAGGAAACGTCCAAGGACGGGCTGGGCACACGTGAACGCTGTGCTGCAGCTAGGCAAGCCGGCAAGTCTTGAACCCCAGCCCTTGGGAGGCGGAGGTTGGATTGCTGTGGGTTCCAAGTCAGCCTGGGCTAGAGTGAGGCCGTACCCTGAAAACAACAACAACAAAAACAAAAACTTAAAAAAAAATAGCACAGCTAGGTGAGCAGAGCGTGACAGCTTGCTTAGCCGCCTGTTTAGAAGCTTCGTCTGGAATTCCCTCTGCACGGGGAACATCTGCTCTCACTGGCCACTGGCGGTTACTTGGTGTTTCCATTCCCGCAACTTTCTTGGCGGGTTACATCGGAATGAACAACTTTTACTTCTCCTCCTCCTCCTTCTTTTAATTTTGGGTGTTTCTGAGACAAAGGCTCACTACAATCTAGGCTGGCCTCAAACTTGTGATCTTCCTGCCTCAGACTCCTGAGTGCTAGCATCACAGACAGTTACCACCATACTGATCTAGACATATTCCTTCTTATTCTTTTTTATTTTATTTTATTTTTTTTGAGGTAGGGTCTCACTCTAATCCAGGCTGACCTGGAATTCACTATGGAGTCTCAGGGTGGCCTTGAACTCATGGCGATCCTCCTATCTCTGCTTCCCAAGTGCTGGGATTAAAGGCGTTTGCCACCACGCTGGCCCTTCTTATTCTTAACAGGACCTATTTTGGGGTGAGTGGCACTTTGTCCCCTAAGATCTCTGTTCTCAAGACCTCTTGCTGTTCAGGGTCGTTCTGGTCAGTGAGATTTACATGAAAGCCTAACTGATGAGGCTTTGGGGTAAGCTGGTTTTCCCAGTCTAAACATTTAAAACTTTTAATTTTGGGGTAACTGGGGGTTCTTCTTCTGTTAGGCATGAGAAGGGTAGATTCTGTGTGCTACAGAAGGAAAAGCAATAGGACCTATGGAATAGCATCGAAGACCTATGGATGCCATCCTGGAGCCCACCTCCAGACTGCTATATATATATATGTATATATATATAATTTTTATTTTTATTTATTTTTTGGTTTTTCAAGGTAGGGTCTCACTCTAGTCCAGGCTGACCTGGAATTCACTACAGAGTCTCAGGGTGGCCTCGAACTCTCGGCAATCCTCCTACCTCTGCCTCCCGAGTGCTGGGATGAAAGGTGTGCGCCACCACGCCCGACTCCTTCTACATGTTTTTAAGTGCTGGATATTGAGTCTAGTTTGCACATTGGGTCTCAGAAAGCTCTCTACCACTGAACCACACCTCAGCTCTCAGTCTCTTTTTAATATATATGTGTGCATAAATATTAAATACATACATATATATATATATATATATTTTTTTTTACACTGTAAATACTAACTATATGCATGCACCACTTTGTGTATCTGGCCTTACGTGGCACTGAGGAATCGCACCTGGGCCATCAGGCGTTGTAATTGCTGAGCCATCTGTCAGACTTCTTACTCAGGGAAATAAGCCACTTGTTTTAACCACTATAGTCAAGTGCTGTTTCCTGCCCCTGAGACACTGATCCAAGCTGCTTCACGTGCACGGTGCGGGATGCTCCCTCTTCAAAGCTGTAGCAGTGAACAGTAAGAGACTGCCTCAAAGCAGGGCGGACGACAAGGACATCACCTGAAGTGGTCCTCTGACCTGGGCACCTGTGGGCTCACACACACACACACACACACACACACACACACACACACACACACAAAACTTCAGGGTTTTAAAAAAGTTTAATATTTTTATTTATTTAAGTATGAATGTACACATGGGCACCAGGACCTCTTGCTGACTCCATACACACTTGACACTGTTTTGCATGTGGCTTTATGTGAATAGTAGGAAATTGAACCCAGGCCAGCAGGCTTTGCAAGCAAGTGCCTTAACTGCTGAGCCATCTCCCCAGTCTTTAAACTCCAGTCATAAACAGAGCGCGATGGCTCACGCCTATACTCCCGACACTCAGGAGGCTGAGGTAGGAGGCTTGTAATGAATTTGAGTCCAGGCTGGACTCCACAGTGAGTGAGTTCATGCAAAGGAAAGAGGTATTGAACTATGACCCCTAGCAGCTCGTTTCTCCTGATTTCTGGGTCCTGGTGGGCTTGTTAAAGTAAGGTTACAGAAAAGTGAGGGAAATGGAAAACAGAGGTGGAAATACAGATGGTGAAGTATTTCAAAACTTCTAAAGCCACTCTTGTGAATTCAAAGAGGGGCCTAAGGGGGCCCTGAGCTCAGTTTGTGTCAAAGCAAATGCAGGATGAGAGGGGAGCCACCTTACATGTCCCTTACACTCCAGGGTGACAAGGGAAGGCTCTTCCACACTGGAGGGGCAGCGCTGGGGAGACCTTGCTATGAGACCCCAGCTGACCTCAGAGCCATCCTGGCCCCGGCTGGGTGAGAACACCATTTGCATGCCAGGTGGAAGAGCCATGCGGTAGATGCCCCATCAGCCACAGAAAAGATACCTTCCCCTGTCCCACAATTTTGAGGAATTCTCTCCATGCCACCCCTAAACAGACTGCTCTAACACTCGGATGCGGAGGGCCCCGAGTCTCAGGAGGTGTGAGGGTCGTGCGGGAGGGAAGATCCAACAGAGGCATGGAGCCAGGGCTTGACCACAGGTAGCACCTTGGCTCCAGGTGACAAGGGCTCCCCAGGGCATCAGAGATGCGCCTCTGGAGAGATGACTACCACAACTGACTCCACGCTGCGCTCGCCCCGGGAGATGAGGGCGAGGGGAAGCAAGTGTCTTCTCCTCCCTGGGTCCAGAATTCAAAAGCCCTCTTCTTGTTGATTTTTATTTCTTGATTTGAGAGTGACAGACAGAGAAAAAGGCAGAGAGAGAGAGAGAGAGAGAGAGAGAGAGAGAGAGAGAGAGAATGGGTGCACTAGGGTCTCCAGCCACTATGCATGCGCCCCCTTGTGCATCTGACTAACGTGGGTCCTGGGGAATCAAGCCTCGAATGGGGATCAAGTGCTTAACTGCTATGCCATCTCTCCAGCCTCCTCAAAAGCTCTGTTAACCCGACAGAGATATGCCTTTTCTTTTCTTTCTTTATTTCTTTTCCCTTTTGCTTAAAAAAAATTTTTTTTGTTTATTTATTTGAGAGCGACAGAGACAGAAATACGGGGGTGGGGGGGAGAGAGAGAGAATGGGCGCGCCAGGGCTTCCAGCCACTGCAAATGAACTCCAGACACGTGCGCCCCCTTGTGCATCTGGCTAACGTGGGTCCTGGGGAACTGAGCTCGAACCGGGGTCCTTAGGCTTCACAGGCAAGCACTTATCCGCTAAGCCATCTCTCCAGCCCTCTCTTTTGCTTTATTGAGGTAGGGGCTCACTCTAGCCCAGGCTGACCCAGAATTCGCTACGTAGTCTCAGGGTGGCCTCGAACTCACTGAAATCCTCCTATGTCTGGCCCCTGAGTGCTGGGATTAAAGGCATGCGCCACCACACCCAGCTCTGAAATATGCCTTTTCTTATGGTGTTCAGAGAGGCCTGGTGAGTGCCTTGGAGAGGCCAGTCAAGAGATGGCCAATGACTAGCATGTCCCCCCGAAGTGGCCAAGCCCAACAAAACCTGGGCGTTTGCATTCCTGAAGAATCCTGACAACATCGGGCCAAGGCTGGAGAGTGAGGGTCAGGGGCTCAGGTCACGTCTTGTGGGCAGCAAGGGAAGGGAGACCTCTGGGTGGGGGGAGGTAGGGTCGTCTGTGTGATGGGGCTTTGTTGAGTCCTGTATTTCATCACGATCATCATTCTGATCGTCAGCAAACACAGTACCTTCATCCAAATCCTTGGGCCTGGATTTGGTATTCAAATTAAAACATAAATGATGAGGACTGGAGAGATTGCTTAGTGGTTAAGGTGTTTGCCTACAAAGCCAAAGGACCCAGGTTTGAGCCCCCAGGACCCACGTTAAACCAGACACACAAAGTGGCGCATACTCTGCAGTTTGTTTCCAGAGGCTGGAGGCCCTGTCATGCCCATTCTCTTGTCTCTCTGTCTGCTCTGCCTCTTTCAAATAAATAAAAAAATAAAATATCTTTTTAAAACATAAACTGTGAACTCATACATTTTAGAACAAAAGGAAGCTCATGGCCTAGATTTGCACAGGGGTAATGGGAAAAAAAGAAAGAAAGAAAGAAAAGAAATAAACTCATGTCTCCCTCCCTCCCTGCCTCTACCCCCCTTCCTTCTCATCCTTGTCTCCTCAACAAGGAGAGCACACACTCCTACCAACTTCTTTGTCTATAAAGTGGAGAGGTTGAAAACATTATCATTCTAGGATTCGTAACTTTCCCTAGAGTCCCACAAGTGTTTTAGTCAAGCATAGTTTCTTTCTTCTTAGCATGGGTTGGTTCCCTTCTTGAACATTATCAGGTGCCTGTACTGTGTGTGTGTGTGTGCATGTGTGTGTGTGCATGTGCGTGTGTGTGCATGTGCGTGTGTGTCGTATGTCTTCATGTGGTATGCCATGCACTATTTGTTCTTGCTGTCCCAAGCAACCTTCCACATCACCACATCTATGCTAGATCTCCAGATCCTTCAGAAATGCTCTCTCCACCCCCAGCCAAATAAGCAAAACCACATGTGCGAAGCCTTTGTACTGCAGTGCCCCTTGATCCGCAGCCGCCCAGCCGGGACTGCAGGCTTGGCACACGCCGCGGGATGCGATGCGGCGCGGCCCAGGGCAGTCACTTTGTGTTGGGAAGCCAGATTCCTATTCCCAGAACCTGCGAGGGCAGATCCAGGCTGCCTTCTCCCAGCAGCTGGGTGTGCACGTGTGTGCGCGTGCGTGAGTGTGCAAAACAACTCTCACTAAAATCTTTGTCTTCTCTGCCAGTCCTCCATTCAGATGTCCATTTGTGTATTAGGCTCTGTGGTAGTTTGAGTAGATGCCCCCCAGTAGATTCAGGAGTCTATTAAAACTCCTTGGATTTCGAGCCCCCTGGCTAGAGGAGGTGTCACTGGGCAGATCTTAGCGTCCAGCCCTAAAGTGTGGTGATGGATTTGGAATTCCAGTCGAAAGATACACAAAGTGCTCGAGTTCCTGAAGTGTGCTTGTGCGTGGTGTGGCTTTTTGGGGTTGTTTTTGGCTTGTGACTCTTCTCTCTCTCTCTCCTTGGACCTGTGAAAGCGGGTCAGCATCTTCTGCCATTACAGAACTTCCCTGGATCTGTAAACTTCAATAAATCCTCTATAACTGTGCCTGGCCTGGAAGCTCATTTCAGCGACCTGAAACTGCTCCAGGATCCAATTTGGGCCAGTCTCTTTCCTTGGATCCCCTCCTCTGTCCAGCCCCCTCGGTTTCTCGTCTGCTTGCCCAGTAAGCCAGCTCCTCTGGGCAGAAGGTCAGGGTTCTTAATCCCCGCCGGGGCTGGGAGGCCCCAGATTAAAGCCGAGGGATTCGAAGGCCGTGTGATTGATTGTCAGTTGTGGGTTTGCTGACCCCTGATTCTGCCGACTGCTGCCATCTTCCTGGCTGGGGAGAGGGCCAAGCGTCCCCTTGGCATCCTCTCGTGCCCAGCTGGCACATCCCATCTGCCCCCCGTCCTTTGCAGCTGCTCAACAAACCACTTCAAACCAAGCGGCTCGAGATGATCTTCTATTTTGTTCGTAAACCCGTAGTTTGAGTAGGGCTCAGGAGCTGGTAGCTGGCACCGGGCTGGTCCGAAGGGGTGGAGTGACTTAAAAGCCGGGGGCTGGAATCATAGAAGCTGGCTGGCTTCCATTTGATACTTGCTAGTTTGGCTAGGACCTTAGCTGGATGAACTGTTGCACCTCCATGTGTTTTTTGGGGGGCTCCAAGGGTGGACGTAGAAGTGCGTGGCGTGGTCGTGTGAGCTTGTGGGTGTATAGGAGGTGTGATGTGGCCCCTATGTGTATGGCATATGTGTGGTGTGCTCAATTGCTTCACTCCGTGCACGTGCGGGGGCCAGGGGTCCACAACCCTGTGGCTCACTCGCTTGCTTCCTTGAGTCAGGGTCTTTTCACTGATGCTGAGCTTCGGTGCTTTGGGGAACCTCAGAAATTCTCTGGTCTCTGGTTCTTCCTACAGGACCGGGGTTGCAGATCTAGGTGGCCACGCAGAGCTACTTAAGTGGGTTCTGGGAATCAAGCTCAGGGGTCTCTGGCCCCTCTGGCCCTCAATGCTTGTGCAGGAAATGCTCTTAGTCATTGAGCCATCTCTCCAGCCCCTGTGCATGACATTAAATATTTTTTTCTTATTTATTTATCTATTAGAGAGAGGAGAGAGAGAAAGAGGAAGAGAGAGAGAGAGAGAGAGAGAATGGGAGCACCAGGGCCTCCAGCCACTGCAAACAAACTCCAGATGTATGCGCTACCATGTGCATCTGGCTTATGCGGGACCTGGAGAATCGAACCTGGGTCCTTAGGCTTCACAGACAAGTGTCTTAACTGCTAAGCCACCTCTCCGCCCCTGTGCATGACATTTTTATGACTTAATCTCTTTAGTCCTGTCCTCTACATATTGGTAAGGCACAAAGTCTTTTGGAGGAGATGATACAGGGCCCCATCACTGAATGGGGAGAGAGTTCAAGGTCACATTGCAAGAGTAGCTTGTACTGTGTACATGTGCTGTGTTGTGTTAGAGGCATGTTATTGTAACACAGCACATACAAAGGGAGTGCCGTGAATAGCCCTGTATTGCCGGAGCCATGTTTAAAGATGCAATATGCTATAGTTCTCTCCATATCTACCATCCCTTTCTTAGCCTCTTATAGACCCGTTGGTTTACGTTTGTGCACAGAGATGGAAGTTTTAGCGCAGACCGTGTCCTCACACAGTCACAAACGCTTACACTTTTGCCCCAAGGTGGCCCCCTACATTCCTGCCTATGGAGTATACATCCTTATAGTCCCCTTTCTTTCAGTGTGGGGGCCTGGGAACATGATAGGATTTTATTGGGGTGATTAGAATACATGAACTAGGGGGCTGGAGAGATGGCTTAGCGGTTAAGCGCTTGCCTGTGAAGCCTAAGGACCCCGGTTCGAGGCTCGGTTCCCCAGGTCCCACGTTAGCCAGATGCACCAGGGGGCGCACGCGTCTGGAGTTCGTTTGCAGTGGCTGGAAGCCCTGGCGCGCCCATTCTCTCTCTCTCCCTCTATCTGTCTTTCTCTCTGTGTCTGTCACTCTCAAATAAATAAATTAAAAAAATAAAATTAAATTAAAAAAAGAATACATGAGCTAGGAAAGGGAAAGGATTTTCTTATTCTGGAAAGAGGTAATTTTGATTGTGTCAGAAGATCTGATGGGGTCAGGAAAGCCCTTTAAAAGAGGGTGTGCGGAGTTTGATTCAGGTGTCCCCCATAAAATGAGGTGTTCTGAATGCTAGGTTCCCCCAGATGATGGAGATTTGGGAATTAACGCCTCCTGGAGGCGGTGTATTGTTGGGGGTGGGCTTATGGGTGTTATAGCCAGTTTTTCAACACCAGTGTTTGGCATACTCTCCTGCTGCTATTGTCTACCTGATGTTGGCCAGGGGTGATGTTCACCCTCAGCTCATGCCATCATTTTTCCCTGCCATTGTGGAACTTCCCCCTCAAGCCTGTAAGCCAAAATAAGCCTCTTTTTTCCCACAAGCTGGTCTTGGTTGGGTGATTTCTACCAGCAGTGAGAACCTGACTGTTACAGAGGGTTTGGATCTTCCTTGAGAAAGAGGGCCACAGTGATAACATAGGGTGGCTTTTAGCTGCTGACAGCAACCCCTAGACAACAGTCAGGAAGAAAACAGGGGCCTGCAAAGAAAAACTCTGCCAACAACCTGAATGGGCTTGGAAGAATCCCTGTTGAGAGCATACATCTTTTTCTAAACATTTATTTATTTATTTGAGAGATAAAGAGAAGGGGGGGGGGAGAAGAAGAAGAAGAAGAAAAAGAGAGAGAGAGAGAGAAAATGAGCATGCCAGGGCCTCCAACCACTGCAAACAAACTCCAGATGCATGTGCCACCTTATGCATCTGGCTTACGTGGATCCTGAGGAATTGAACCTGTGTCCTTCAGCTTTGCAGGCAAGCACCTTAACCACTAAGCCATCCCTCCAGCCCAGGCATCTTTTTTTAATTTATTTGAGAGCGACAGACACAGAGAGAAAGACAGATAGAGGGAGAGAGAGAATGGGCGCGCCAGGGCTTCCAGCCTCTGCAAACGAACTCCAGATGCGTGCACCCCCTTGTGCATCTGGCTAACGTGGGACCTGGGGAACCGAGCCTCGAACCGGGGTCCTTAGGCTTCACAGGCAAGCGCTTAACCGCTAAGCCATTTCTCCAGCCCCAGCCCAGGCATCTTGATTTCAGCTTTGTGAAACCCCAAGTGAGAACCGAGCTATTTGGTGTGCAGGTCCTAACCCTCAGAAACAGCTGGACGATACACACGAAGGTCTGCAGCCACCAAGTGTGTGGTAACGTGTCACGTAACAGAAGAAAACTAACACAGCCGTATCGTGAGTTCCACCAGCAAGAAAACTTTGTGGGGTGGGTAACTGGAGAGATCGAGGGCAGGTCCGTAGCAGACTCCCCAAGCTGAGACATGGGGCTCAAATGTCACTCCCATGTCATCCTCAAGAACTCCCTCAGGCCGGTATCACCTCTCACACCTGAAATCCTAGAGCTTTGTCCATACTACCCTCTTTTGTGGCACTTCTCATATTCTATTTATATATTTTAGATTTCTTCTAAAAATTATTTATTTGAGAGAGAAAGAAGGAGAAGAAGGAGGAGGAGGAGAAGGAGAAGAAGGAGAAGGAGAAGAGGAAGAAGAAGAAGGGGAGAGAATGGACACGCAGGGCCTCCAACCCTGAAAATGCACTCCAGACACACGCGCCACCTTGTACGTGTGGCTTACGTGGGTCCTGGGGAATTGAACTTAGGTCCTTTGGCTTTGCAGGCAAGCGCCTTAACCACTAAGCCATCTCTCCAGCCCTTCTGTTTATATTTATCGGTGTTCATGTCACGTCTTCCTGACTGGATTGTAAGGTCTTCCCAGCCGAGATGGCGTCCCACTTTATTTTGGTAGCAGTACTAGGCATAATTTTTTAAAAACGTATCACTGAATGTTTAGCAGCGACTTACTACATATTTTCTCAGTGGCAGAACTTCAGCGGTAGCTTGTCGAGGCAGACGGAGAAAGCACTTTGATCTAAAGACAATCACGCACTGTCTTCGTGACTGTCAGTGGTGTTAGTTTAAGAAGTCAGAAGGAGACAAGCATTTGGTTCCTTACGGCAGGCAGGGACAATGTGCTGTCATCTGAGATTCTGAAGTGACGCCTATGGATGTTCACCCAATGGATTCTCACTCTCCGGAATTCTCTGCCAACACAGACTCACAGATCTATCTGAGTAATCTTTATTTTTATCCTGAGAATGGGAAAAAATAGTTTTCTAAACTACTGTTTAATTTTCTAAACCACACGATAGGACAAAGCCCGCCATATTTGTCTGTGACAGACAGGGAGGAAATGTCTTCTTGGAACACTAAACACAAGTTTATTTATGGAAATGAGTAGCCTTTAGTTCTTTTTTTGGCGGGGGGACAGGGTCTTGATATACAGGCTAACCTCAAACTCATGATTCTCTTGCCTCAGCCTCCCACATCGCTGGGATTGTAGGTGTGTGCCACCTTACCTGACTTAACTGCTCTTCTTTTTTTAAGATTTTTAAAAATTTTACTTATTTATTTGCAAGGGGAGAGAGAGAGAGAGAGAGAGAGAAGAGAGAAGAGAGGCAGACAGAGAGAGAATGGGCACGCCAGGGCCTCTAGCTACTGCAAATGAACTCCAAATGCATGTGCTACCATGTGCTGCTGGCTTACGTGGGTCCTGGGGAATCAACCCTGGGTCCTTTGGCTTTGCAGGCAAATGTCTTAACCACTAAGCCATCTCTCCAGCCCTTAACTCCTCTTTTGAATACAATTTTAGGACACTGAACATGAAGGAAGGAGAGTTGTAAAGAGAGAGAGAGAGAGAGAGAGAGAGAGAGAGAGAGAGATTAGCTGTGTGTTTAGGATGATAAAAGAAGCCAGTAGCCTTGGCGGTGGCTGAGTAGTGAATCAGGGGACAGCTCTGTCTGAGGCCACAGGCATCCCTGTCTCAGGGAACTCTTATTTTCAGATATTTTATTTATTTATTTGAGAGCACGCGAGAGAAATAGGCAGATTGGTAGAGAGAGAAAGAGAGAGAGAAAAAGAGTGCGGGCACGCCAGGGCCTCCAACCACCGCAAATGAACTCTGGATGCATATGCCACCTTGTGCATCTGGCTTTCGTGAGTATACTGGGGAATCGAACCTGGGTCCTTAGGCTTCACAGGCAAATGCCTTAACTGCTAAGCCATCTCTCCAGCCCTCAGGGAACTCTTGTGGACTTACACAGGAGGGCCTGTGCACCACTGAGAGCTGTTTTATTGTGTTAATTTTTATTATTTCTGTGTATATATGTGGTGTGTGTGCCTGTGCATGTGTGTTCATGTATACGAGGGTGTGTGTGTGCCATGGTGCATGTACAGAGGTCAAAGGACAACTTTTGGGTCTGTCCTCACCTGCCCACCTCGTTTGGAGTCAGGGTTTCTTGCTCTTGAGGCACACAGGGCTGCTCTTGCTGTACTTTCGGGAGCTTTCTGGCAATCAGTTCTCCTGTCTCTGGCTCATATGGCGCTGTCTAAGATTACAGAAGTTTGCCAGAGCTCCCGTCTTTAAACTTGGCGTCTGCTTGAGCTTTATTCACTGAGCCATTTTTTAAAAATATTTTTTTATTTTTATTCATTTATTATAGTGAGAGGGAGAGAATGTGCATGCCAGGGCTTCTAGCCACTGCAAACGAACTCCAGATGCATGTGTCCCTATGAGCATGCGGCTTATGTGGGACCTGGAGAATCAAACCTGAGTCCTTAGGCTTCAGAGGCATGCACCTTAACCGCTAAGCCATCTCTTCAGTCCCCACTGAGCCATTTGAGAGCCGTTTCTGGCAGCTTGGATTTTCTGTGTGCGTGGGCATGTGATGTGTGTGTTTATATATATTTGTGTGTGGGTGTGAGGAACCTTGATTATTAGTAACAAAAGACATCATCGCTAAAAATCACACGATAGCTCATATAAAAGTAGCATTGCAGTGCCCTGAGACATTCTTTTAATTTTCCTTTATTTTATTTTATTTTTTTATTTTATGGCAAGCCTAACAGACTGTCCTATTTTTAATGTGAGAGAGCAAGAGAATTGGAGTGCCAGGACCTCCAGCCACTGCAATTAAACTACAGACACGTGTGCCACCCTGTGCACATGTGCAACCTTATGCGCTTGTATCACCTCGCACCTCGTGTGGCTTACATGGGACCTGGAGAGTTGAACATGAGTCCTGAGCTTCGCAGGCAAGGGCCTTAACTGCTAAGCCATCCCTCCAGCCCCCAAGACATTCTTTTTGAGTTAATTAGGCCACATTCATGTGATTTTGGAGAACACCATCTATTGTGGTTACCTTCAAGTTGCTGGGACAAACATCCAACCCAAAGCAGCTGATGGGAGGAAAGGATTTATTTGGCTTACAATCTCCTCCAGGGGAAGCTTCATGATGGCGAAGAAAATCATGGCACAAGCAGAGGCTGGACATGACCTCTGCCATAGCATGTGAAAACCAGCAGCAGGAAAGTGAGCTGAATGCTGGCAAGAAGAAGGTGGCTATGACACCCCTAAGCTGGACCCCAACAACACGCCTCCTCCAGCAAGGCTCCACCTCCCAAATTGCCACCAGCTTGGGACCAAGCATTGAGAGCACATGAGTTTATGGAGGAGCTCTCAGCCATGCATGGTGGCACATGCCTTTAGTTCCAGAACTTGGGAGGCTGAGGCAGGAGGATCATTGTGAGTTTGAGGCCAGCCTGGGTCTACAGAGTGAGTTCCAAGTAAGTCTGGTCTACAGTAAGACCCTGCCTTAAAAAAAATGAAAAAGATTTTGGGGGCAGGAGAGATGACTTGGTGGTTAAAGGTGCTTGCTTGTGAAACCTAACAGCCTGGGATCAATTCCTGCATACCTACGTAAAGCCAGATGCCCAAGGTGGAACATGAGTCATTTATACTGGCAGGTGTTTATGAGAGATATATAATTCAAACCACATACCCAGTGAGGACACAAATGCTCAGGAGTGTAGACCACACCAGTGAGGATGCAAATGCTCAGGAGTGTAGACCACACCAGTGAGGACGCAGATGCTCAGGAGTGTAGACCACACCAGTGAGGATGCAGATGCTCAGGAGTGTAGACCACACCAGTGAGGACGCAGATGCTCAGGAGTGTAGACCACACCAGTGAGGATGCAGATGCTCAGGAGTGTAGACCACACCAGTGAGGACGCAGATGCTCAGGAGTGTAGACCACACCAGTGAGGATGCAAATGCTCAGGAGTGTAGACCACACCAGTGATGACACAAATACTCAGGAGTGTAGAGCATACCCGATGGGTTTGTAAATAATATCTAGGAGTGTAGACTGTGCTCAGTGAGCAAGGTAAAGCAGCCCCCTTGGGATAAAGCTTCTTTATACAGTTGGTCAAATTCATTCAATTGCAAAGTGACATTCTGGACCAACAAGTTTCCACAGGCAGAATGACAAAGTGACCCTCATCCTGAAGGACATCCATGTCATAGGCGTGGCTGTACCAAGATGAAAGGGAAGACAAAGCCAGCTGTCTGAGGGTCCTGTGTTCCCTATAATTTCCTTGTGATGAGGTGGAATTGCTCCCCTCTGCTGTGCCCAGCCATGGACCAAGACCAGCCTATGGGGAAGAGGTCTTGGAGTCAATACAGTGATGGATTTCAGAGCACAAGGGCCGGGGCTTTGCTTAACCAGGATCCCTGTGAGGTGCATTCTCGCAGCTTCCATGATAGCCAAACAAGTGTCATACTTAGGTCAGAGATAGTCAATTACATCCGAGTGCATGTTGCAATTCTGACTTTAAAGTGAACGTCCCCTTGTGTGGAGACTGTGATGCTCAGTCCACTTCATGAAAGCATGATTGAGCTCTAAGGCTCTGTTGGGCCTTTCATATCTCCAATGTGAAAAAAATTTCAGGCCAACATCAGTGTGATCAGTCATCTATGGGGTGAAGGTTTGAGAAGCTGATCTCTCATTTGTTTTGGTTTTGGATTGGGCCCCAGTATTTTTTTTTAATTTTTAGTATTTTTTTTTTTTTAAATGAGAGACAGAAAGAGAGAGAGAGAGAGAGAATTAGCACGCCAGGGCTTTCAGCCACTGCAAACTCCAGACGTGTGCGCCGTCTTGCACACATGTGTGACCTTGTGTACTTGTATCACCTGTAAGCATCTGGCTTATGTGGGATCTGGAGAGTTGAACTTCGCAGGGAAGTGCCCTAACTGCTAAGCCATCTCTCCAGCCCCCAAGTGTTTTGTAGAATAAGTTTATTCCTTCCAGATACTGTCCTAGTCCACCTTTGGAAAGAGACAGGATTCTCAAGTGAGAGTCGTGGCTCAGGTTACTTCTCATATCTGGCACCAATGGATAATTTCTTAAAAAACAATTTTTGTGAATATTATTTTCCAGATATCCAAAGTAATATCTGGGATGGAGGGATTGCTTAGTGGTTAAGGCGTTTGCCTGCAAAGCCAAAGGACCCAGGTTCAGTTCCCCAAGACCCATGTTAGCCAGATGCACAAGGGGGCTCACGGGTCTGGAGTTCATTTGCAGTGGCTGGAGGCCCTGGCACGCCCATTCTCTCCCTCTCTCTCTCTCTCTCTCTCTCTCTCCCTCTCCCTCCTTTCTCTGTCAAATAAATAAATAAAAATATTTTAAAAATTAATATCTACAAAACATCTGAAAGCTACATTCTTGGTGACCTGTCCATATTCCTCTGCCCATCCAGGAGGGCACTTGCAAGTAGTAGATAGTTCTCTTGCATACTGATGGTTCCTTTACTCCACGCCCCCACCTCCTCAGGGCTGTGTCTGTCCCAGGAGCTTCCCAGACCTGCATGCAGGGTGATTGAAAGTCCTGGGAGTGGATATTTGCAGGCGTAACCCTCAACAGCGGATGACGAGAGGGTGTGGTTAAATACCCCGCGTTTCCCTTTACCCTACCCAGACAAAGCTGGGGTGTGTTCCACAGTCTTTCAAGGTTCCCTGGGAAGGTGGCTCCAGACTCCTGAAGCGAGAACCCATCCGCCCTGGCAGCCTTCTTGAGTCTCCAGTGCCTGGTTGGTTTTCCACCTTCCTTCTGCTGCCTCCTGGGTTATGTCTCAGACATCCCATCCTCAAATCCAGGCCACAGGAGTGAGAAGAACCCAAACTGGGACAAACAAAAAGTGTTTGAGTGGGGCACGCCTTTAATCCCAGCACTCGGGAGGCAGAGGTAGGAGGATCGCTGTGAGTTCAAGGCCACCCTGAGAATACATAGTGAATTCTGGGTCGGCCTGGACTAGAATGATACCCTACCTCAAAAAAATCAAAAAAAAAAAAAAAAAAGTATTCAAGGCGTGCTTTCTAAAAGTAGACAGTTAGCCAGGCGTGGTGACGCATGCCTTTAATCCCAGCACTTGGGAGGCAGAGGTAGGAGGATTGCTGTGAGTTCGAGGCCACCCTGAGACTACATAGTGAATTCCAGGTCAGCCTGGGGTAGAGTGAGACCCTACCTGGAAAAAAAAAAAAAAAGAAGAAGAAGAAGAAAAAGAAAAAATAGACAGTTGACAGTTTATTAAAGGTTGCTTCTTCCATTCTTTCTCCGTGTACACACACACACACACACAGTTATATATTTTCCACTAAGAAGCAATTAGTTGTGTCACTTAGGATTCTCTAGAAGAAGTGAATAGCGTGGATACTATACAGAGGAGTTATTAGATTGGCTTACATGACGTGAGCTGTCTGTCACTAGAGGGTCTGAGAAGCCAGTAGCTGCTCCGGCCATGAGGCTGGATGCCTCAGCAATCCCAATCTGGCGCTGGAGGCCTGGAGCATTCCTGGAGAGCCACTGATCTCCCGTCCTGCTGGGGAAGGTGGAAGATTCTAGGTTCAGGCATCTGTGAAGGACGGTGGCAACAGGTGAACTAATTGCACCAGCCAGCAAGAGCAGTTAGGCAGAAGAGAGTGTTTTCCCCTGTGGTCTTTGTCTAGCTGAGCTGCCATTGGAGGGACCACTGGAAGTGCTAGCTGCCCTCTCTGGGGAAAGAAAGGTCTTTCCCACTCAGCTAACCCTTCCTGGAAATGCCCTCACAGACCTGCCTGATCAAGACAACAATGGAGCTTTAACTGTCGCACGGTTAATACATTTTTTAAATTTTTTGTTTAATTAATTAATTAATTTGAGAGCAACAGACAGACAGAGAGAGAGGGAGGAAGGGAAGGAAAGAGGGAGAAAGAGAGAGAGAGAGAGAATGGACGCGCCAGGGCCTCCAGCCACTGCAAACGAACTCCAGACGCGTGTACCCTCTTGTGCATCTGGCTTATGTGGATCCTGGGGAATCAAACTGGAGTCCTTTGGCTTTGCAGGCAAATGCCTTAACCGCTAAGCCATCTCTCCAGCCCCCTACATTTTAAAAGATTTTTAAAGTGAATCTCACTATGTAGCTATAACTATGTAGCTGGCTTGAAACTTGCTTGACCTCAAAATCAGCCTCCCAAGTGCTGGGATTATAGTCATGTGTCACTACTTCCACTTGTTGCTGATTTCTTTTCTTCTTTGAAGTAGGGTCTCCTCGTTCTAGCCCACACTGACCTGGAATTCACTATGTACTCTCAGGGTGGCCTCAAACTCATGGTGATCCTCCTACCTCTGTCTCCCAAGTGCTGGGATTAAAGGTGTGCACCACCACACAAGGCTAAATTCAATTTTAAAATAACTGATCTTGGACTGGAGGGATGACTTAGCTGTTAAGGCATTTGCCTGCAAAGCCAAAGGACCCAGGTTCGATTCCCCAGGACCCACATTAGCCAGATGCGTAAGGGGGTGCACTCTTCTGGAGTTCGTTTGCAGTGGCTGGAGGCCCTGGTGGCGCCAATTCTCTCTCCCTCTTTCTCTGTCAAATAAATTAAAATAAATCTATAGAATAAAAAAACTGATCTTGAGCTGGGTACAGTGATACCCGCTTAAAAAAATAAAATAAAATGACCAATCTTTACTTGGCAACACAAGACTACTACAGCGGAATGCTTTTCAAGCACTAGATCTCTGAACAGTGTGCAGCTCAATTTTTAGTGAATTCGTACAGAAGATTGCTTGAAGGGTTTGCAGTCTACCCATCAGAGGACGTGGGATTTGTTCACCAGCCTTAGTCGCGTAAGTCAGTCAGCTATCATGGGTCGGCTGTTTGGCGGTCCTGCTTCCATCATCTCATAAAATTGCTGCTCCCAAACTGAGTCTCAATTCCATGGAAATAGCCGTAGAAAACTTAGATTGTGTGGCCGATAAACTCGTGAGAGCCGTAGGAGGACTTGGAGGAGAAAGTTCACTGAAGCCCCAGACCAGGAGAGCTCTCGCTGAAGGAATGGTTTCCTCTGCGCTTTGGCAACTTTCACATTCTCACGTTGGTTTATGCTTTGTAGGATGAGCAGAGTCTAATCCATCTTCTACTCTTTGGTACTTGAATAAAAACCAGTGTAACTCACTGGGCTCTAATGTTCTATTTACAGTATGTTTTTCCTTATGCTTGCTTTTCAAATTTTAAAAATTCTTACATTGGGCAGATTACTTATTTATTTTTTTAATTAATTAATTAATTAATTAATTTATTTATTTATTTATTTTTAATGAGAGACAGAGACAAAATCGGCCGCCAGGGGCTTAGCCACTGCAAACGAAACTCCAGACGTGTGTGCCACCTCGTGTGCACGTGTGACCTGTGTCCCTGCATCACTTTGTGCATCTGGCTTACGTAGGTTCTGGGGATTTGAAACTGGGTCCTCAGTCTTCAGAGGCAAGTGCCTTAAGCACTCAGCCACCTCCGAAGCTGCTCTGTGCGCAGCAACATCCTTTGATTCTTTTCCCAAGGCTGCTTGTCATCCACAGCGGCTGTTTCTTTGCAACATCACCACTGGGTGGGCTGAGGAGTTCTCCTTTGATCTTGGGGTGATACACGGAACAGAACAAGGAGAAGGCTGAAGCAGGCCTCTTGGACGTGTTGGGATACTCGACGCTCTTCCTTGCTCCCCCTTAAGAAGGGATACAGGGCTTCATTTCTCTCCTGGGGAACACTGCCTGTCTTTGCTGTCCTCGGCGGACGTGGTCCCCCACCTCTCCGAGAGCTCTGCGGAGGCTGACCCAGGCACCTGGGGGCTTCTCGCGCGCGCCCCCTGCAGGTTTGCACACAGACCGCAGCATGGCACGCTGTGGCCTCTTGGCATCTGAGGATCTGCTTTGCCCATGTCTAGCCGTTTTCCCCCAGCGATGCACAGAGGGGTCCAGCGCCTATCCAGCTCTCACTTGCGCTGTCTCTATGGAGCTCCGTGTACTGCCCCCCTCGCCCCCCGCCCCATTCTTAACCGTTTCCCTTTCAGCTGTTTTGCTGCCCTGCTCCTGGTTGCTAGCTCTGGGCTTCCGAACCTGGAAAGCTGGAACGACCTTTTCGATTGTGACAGGTCAAAGGACAGCGTCCTTCTACCAGACTAAACAGCTTCGCTCTCCCCCTATTTCCGATGATTTCCTATTCTCTTCCTTCTGTGAAATTTCTGATGTCCACCACTCCAGCAGGTCCACAGGCTAGCTACTTTTTTGCCTGCTCTATTTTGCTGCTGTAATCCCACCACCTACAGTGGCTGGCGGAGAGGAGATAGCTTGGTGAATGGAGGAAGGAACATGTGAATGAATGAAGAGCTAGCTACCTATAGACCGACAAAATGAATGAAGGGCATTACATTCCTTTTTATGTTTGTTGGCCTCTCTGTAATCTCTTTGTGTTCTAATCCTGCAGGACCACTGGGAGGGGGATGGAGAAATGGGGGGGGTTGCTGCAGGAGGAGGTACCTGAGAGGTCTATGGGAGCCTTGTTGCACTAGTGAAGTTTCTCTGGCCTCGAGCCTGTGTCCTTTCCCACTGGAGGTTGGCTTGGGTCTACAATCAGGCCCACAAGTCTACACCAGTGACAGGGAAGGGCCTGCCCTTTGGGGTGGGGGGATCCCCCACGTGCTCTGGGCGCGCATCTGATTTTCAAAGAACTCTGTTTAGAATTAGGAGGAAAGCTCTCTGGGACATGAGGGCGCTGGCAGGTCTCCCAGGCAGAGAACAGTAAGTTCCAGCCAACTTGAGCAGGAAGCGGGGCATGTGTGGGGAGGGAAGAGGAAGGAGGGCATTGGAGGGGGCAGACACATCCCAGCCTCGCTTCCGGTGAGACCTCTGCTCTGAAGTTAACATGTTTCTGGAAACCAAGAGTTCATTTATTATTCAGGCTGTTGTGTACACGGCCAGCCTACTTCCTGTGAACTCAATTACTCCCCGGAGCATGCATTTGTTTCCAGAATGGGAATACTGTAAGCTATTCATAATTCTGCCCAAGAATTGTTTGGAATAATGGGACAGAAAAATAGTTCCACCTCTTCAAGCTTCTGAGGCTGAAACAGGCCCCCTCCCCCCCAGCTCCCTTCCGGACAGGGTGGAGCTTGATGGATCCCCCTGGATAGCTTCCTGCAAGCCACCAGCTTCTTTGGCTGTAAGGTGTAGACAGTCTTCCCAAACTGATGATGGGGAAGCGGACTCAGGAGAGAAGGCTTCAGGGGTGACTTTGGGCATGTTAGGGAGGAGGGAGAAGTAGTTGAGTTTTTTTTTTTTTTTTAACCACAAAATGTCTAAAATCAGTGTCACCTAAATGAAGCCAGACAAATCAACAGCCGGTCATCATTTTCTTTATAGGGTCCCAGCGTCTGCTACCCCAAGGAATCCCTGGCATTTCACAACTCTGATTTGGAAACTCCCACACCTTGGTCCCCAGAGCCACCAAAGAAGTCTTTTTTTTTTTTTTCTCAATTTTATTTATTTATTTGCAAGCAGAAAGAGATAGAGAGAAGAGAGACAGATAGGGAGAGAATGGGCGCGCCAGGACCTCCAGCCACTGCAAACAAACTCCAGACACGTGTGCGCCCTTGTGCATCTGCCTTATGTGGATCCTGGGGAGTTGAACCTGGGCCTTTTGGCTTCGCAGACAAGTGCTTCATCAGTAAGCCATCCCTCCAGCCCAAGAACTCTTTATCTGAGGAAGAAGATGGTAAAACTCAACCCTTCAGGAATCACCTGGAAAGCCCATACCATTCAGAGGAGACAGGCTGAAGGGAAGCTTTATAAGAGCATACCCTTCAGAAAGCTTCATGAGAAGGGCGAATCATTTTTGTTGCCATGGCAACACTCGGGGATGGGTGGTAGGAGGGGGAATGTGGGCAGCCAGTTAGGAAAGCTTGCTGCGATGTGCGGAACCTATCACCCAGCAATCCTATTCCTAGTTAAGATCATAGAGCAAAAGTCATTCATCTTAGTACCTTTTGGTCTCAGGACTGCTACACACTCCTAAATATTACTAAAAACCCCAAATCACTTTTGTTTACGTGAGTTACACTGACCACTATTTACCACCCTAGAAGCCAAAACTAAGGATCAAATATCAATCCAGGGGCTGGAGGGATGGCTTAGCAGTTAAAGCATTTGCCTGCTAAGCCAAAGGACCCAGGTTCAATTCCTCAGGACCCACATTAGCCAGCTGCACAAGGAGGCGCACACATCTAGAGTTCGTTTACTGTGGCTAGAGGCCCTGGCACACCCATTCTCTCTCACTCTCTCTCTTTCTCTGTCAAATAAATAGATAAGTAAATAATATTTAAAAATATCAATTCAGGGCTGGAAAGATGGCTTAGCGGTTAAGGCGCTTGCCTGCAAAGCCTAAGGACCCAGGTTCAACTCTCCAGACCTGATGCAAGCCAGACGCACAAAGGTGAGGCAAGTGCAAGGTCACACATACCCACTAGGTGGCACAAACCTCTGGAGTTCGATTGCACTGGCTGAAGCCCTGGCTCTTCAATTCTCTCTCTATCTCTCTCTGTATCTGCCTCTCCAAAAATAAAAATAAAATCTTAAAAAAGCCAATTCATTTAAAATAACAATAATGGGGGCTGGAGAGATGGCTCAGAGGTTAAAGGGGACGCATTCATTCATCTGGAGTTTATTTGCAGTGGCTGGAGGCCCTGGCATGCCTATTCTCTCTCTCTCTCTCACTTTCCCTCTTTCTCTGTCAATTAAATAAATAGCTAATAAAATATTTTTTTAAAAAAAAAAAAAGAAGGCGGGAGTGGTGGTGCATGCTTTTAATTCCAGCACTCAGGAGGCAGAGGTAGGAGGATCACCCTGAGACTACATAGTGAATTCCAGGTCAGCCTGGGTTAGAGTGAGACCCTACCTTGAAAAAACAAAAACAAACAAACAAACAAAAAAGAGGTGTTATTTAAAAGATGAAGGATGCTATCAAATTGCTGTGGCATTTAAATTTTATTTGGCTATATTTAAATGAGTAATGCATAGTTATTTAAAACTGTTGAGCTCATTCTTCCTGCAGTTCTAGAGACTGAACCTAGGGCCTTGTGCACATGAGACGAGTGTGCTGAGCGACTTCCCCAGAGCCTTGTGATTTTACCTTTGATGCTGATTTAAACTCAAGACGAAAACGCTTCAATGCCAACGCAACACTGAAGGGTTCAAAATTCTTCTATGCAAGTAAGAAGACTGAAGACCCTTGAGCTGGTTGAAAGTTATTATTTCTTTCAACTCTCTGGATTTTGATGGAAATGGCTTAAGAGTTTAGTGAGCAGGTGCTGTAACCAGCAGAACACACATTCCCAAATGCAAAAGGCCGCTTTTCATCAAGTAGTCTAACAAATGAAGTCTAACGGAACGAAACAACAGACACACCTCCATCTCTGGAGGCTATATGCTCATGAATACAACTCTCTCTCTCAAAACAGACTCCCTACCCCTAACACGGTTGATTTTGGTGCAGGAGGATTATGAAATACTGTAAAGAACCATGAACTGATTAGCAATATGGGGTGATCTGGCTACTGGGAAATCTCCAGAGGTGGGGATGGGTCTCTACCCCATTAAAGATTAGAACCTATATTTGAAGTTGGCATCGCTCTTGGCCCAAGTGACCCTGGCAGGGGGTGCTACCTACACAAAAATCTTGGTTGGTTTTGGTGGAAATCAAGGAAAGAGCCAAGTTCAACATCTAGATACAAACCTGGGGCAGGACCCAGGATAGCCGATGACTCAAACTGAAGGAAGCTAGTCTGTATGAACCTCAGGTGATACCTACTGAGGACGTAAGCCACTGGACGCTCTCCTGGGATCGTGCAGACACCACGGGACAGGGGCCTTTCCAGGCTAGTGGACCTGAGGTTCGGGCCCTTCAGCTCTGTTTCATCATGCGTTGAATTCCACCCATGTATATATATATGTCTTCCGCAGGGAGCCCTTCTGGTTTCAGGAATACGGCCACAGTAAGAGAATAAGAAGGGCCCAGGAGACAGGCCTGTAAAAACACCTTGTCGCCACAGCTACCAACCTATTCAAGTTCTTAAGGCAATGAGAAAGTATTTCCATGGTCCAGTGAGTGTCCCCGCGATGGTAAGCGCACCTGTGAACCAGGTATTTCATCCTGGCAAGCGAATGGAAGGAAGAGCCTGAGTCACACGGGGTGCGGTGTGGGCGGTGGGGGAGGGAGGTCGGGGTTCTGGCTTGGCAGTCCCGAGTCAGCCTCCACTTGGCATGGGCCAGGCCTCCTTCTCCTAAGGGCTTCCGTCCTCAGCTGGGACTTGCCCAGATCAGGTGGGTGGGGCTGTTACTCAGCATTGGCCCCAGGAAAAGGTCCCTGGAAGTGGCAGTGGGACCCAGGCAGCTTTGGCATAATTTCCAACGCTGGCATTTAGATGCATATTAGCTGGTTTCTGTAGAAGGTTCAGGCTGAGGATGTGTAAGAGAATATAAAACATGCCAGGGAAGACAAAACATCATTCCCTAATAGGGATCAGATACTAGGCCTCCCCTTGGCCTTCGTGAAAGATGATCAACATTAGCCCTGGAGTGGAAGAGATATCACTTGCAGAAAGATTTAGTTTCTTATTTATTTAGTTAGTTAGTTAGTTAGAGAGAGAGAGAGAGAAAAAAAAAATGGGTTCCCCAAGTCCTCCAGTTGCTGCAAATGAACTCCAGATACATGTGCCAACCTTGTGCATCTGGCTTACGTGGGTCCTGGGGAATTGAACTTGGGTCCTCTGGCTTTGCAGGCAAGTGCCTTAACCATTAAGCTATCTCTCCAGCCCAGAAGATGGTGTTTGACTCCAAGAGATAACAGGTACAAAGAGAGTTGGTGTTTCTCTTCAGTCACTCTCACTTTCTAGAATATTCTTCGTAATCTCCGAAGGCCTTCGGACGCAGTTGGTGCGTCATAGATGTCAGGGCCAGAGCCAGCAGCGCTGACAGCCACTGTGGGGGAATTCCGGAGACTTTATGCTACCATGAAGGACAAGGAGGCATTCGTACATTTAATAGCATTTAACCCCTAATAAAAACATGCAAAAATAATAATCCTCATTTTTATTTTATTTTGACTCACGAAGTTCTTTAGTTTTTTTAAAAAATCTTATTTATTTATTTGAGAGAGAGAGATAGAGAGAAAGATGCAGCTAGAGAGAGAGAGAGAATGGGCACACCAGGGCCTCTAGCTATTACAAATGAATTCCAGATACATACTCCACCTTATGCATCTGGCTTACGTGGGTCCTGGGGAATTGAACCTGGTCCTTTGGCTTTGCAGGCAAGTGCCTTAACTTCTGAGACATCTCTCCAGCCCCTCACCTTTATTTTAACGTGAATCTCATGGCCTTTTGCTTCATGGCTCTCCCTTATGGGCATTGTCAGTTTATTTAGGTATTCATTTAATTTGGCAAGAAAGGTATGGGTGCATATATATTCTTTATTTTTATTAATTTGCAAGCAGAGAGATGGAGAAAGGGAGAGAATGGGCATGCCAGGGTCTTTAGCCGCTGCAAATGAGCTCCAGATGCATGTGCCACTTTGTGCATCTGGCTTTACGTGGTTGCTGGGGAACTGAACCTGGGTTGCTAGTCTCTGAAAGACAAGTGTCTTAACCACTGAGTAATCTCTCCAGCCCAGTTTTCTTTTCAATTTTTAAATATTTTTTCGAGGTAAGATCTCAGTCTAGCCCAGGCTGACCTGGAATTCACTCTGTAGTCTCAGGCTGGCCTTGAATTCACAACGAAACTCCTACCTTGGCCTCCCGAGTGCTGAGATTAAAGGTGCGTGCCACCATGTCCGGCATATTCTTTGCTTACAATATGTTCTTTGCAAAAGTGAGCAAAGAAATGGAGGATGAACCTCTTCCCCATTCCATTACCTTGGCTCTGGTGGCATCTCTCTACCTAGAATGGCCTTCTCTTCCCTATGATGAGAGCAAGAAGTCCAGGCTCCTAGGATGCTGATGTAAAAACTCAAGCATCAATAAAAAAAAAAATTAAAAAGGACTGGAGAGATGGCTTAGGGGTTAAGTGCTTGCCTGCGAAGCCTATGGACCCCCAATCAATTCCCCAGGACCCACGTAAGCCAGATGCACAATGGGGCGCACGCATCTGGAGTCTGTTTGTGACACGCCCATTCCCTCCCTCTCTCTCTCTCTCTCTCTCTCTCTCTCTCTCTCTCTCTCTCTCTCTGTCTCTGCCTCTTTTTCTCTCTGTCTGTCACTCTCAAATAAATAAAAACAAGCAGAAAAACATCTCAAGCATCGGTGCAGGTCTCTTGAGCTGCAGGGACCATCTCCGATGCATGCTTGGCGGGTGGGCTCTGCCGCCCACCTCTGGGGTTCTTGGATGGCCACCGCTGTCAGGGGGGCCCAGGGTCTGGCTGCTAGACAAAGCGTCCTGGGTGTGGATACAGATTGTGCACAGTGTTGTGGATCCATTTGTGCCCCGGCTCTATTTGAGCCTGACCTGGCAGTTTCTTCTTTACACCTGTTATAGGACTCTTCTATTTGCTGACAATTGTCCTTTGGGCACAAGGCAGGACTACCCTCCTTTCCCTTTCCAGTGCTGTGGTCAGCTAAAGAAAGGGCTGTCACTCAAAGGGACCCACAGCGCTATATCTCCAGGGCACAACTTAGCTGCAGACTCAAGACGTAAGGAGGGTTGCCCCATCTGCCCTTCACAGAGCGAGCACCATTAATTCCCCTCTCCTTGTGCATTCCTGCAGGAGACAAACTCCTTTCGGTTTTTCCTTAGAGACCGAAATCCATAAAAATCTGTTTCACATCCAGTGAAATGAATGGTGGCTCAACCTTTAGGACTGCTGAACTTGAAAGTGGGCCCTTAGTACATCTGTCTTCTCGGTCCCGGATGGAGGCAAGCTGCGAGACTGTCCCCATCACGTTCTTAGGGGACCAGGTTGCATTGTTACCGTGATGATGATACCAGCTGCAGGTTGTTTTAAGGTGGTCCTAGATGCTCTAACAACTGAACAAGCTGAACCCCCAATTTCAGTGACTTAAACGTGCTAGGGGACTGCTTACCGTCGCCCAAGTCACAGTCCAGGGTCAAATTGCTGGTCAGCAAATGGCTTTTTGCCCTGTGATCATTTGCCACGGGCTATTTCCATTGTGTGGGCCTTTCATCCTACCCTGTATTTAACTAGCAGGTATAGACTTATCCTAGGGCTTCTTCAGAGTGTGGCTAAACATAATTTTAAAAAGTTACTTAGACTTCTGGTCAAGATGGTGTCTGCCTAACCATGTCTCACCTCGCAGGGAAGGAAAGATGGACGCAAATCCTGAGGAGAGCCCTGGCTGAAACGAGAGAGTAATTGGGGGAAATGAGCAAGAGCGCCACTTTCCTGGTGAACCTGGTACCAGCCCAAGGGTGAAGGAGACAGACACAGAGAACAATCAACTCCTACCAAAACAGAGATCCAGAGACACAGAGGCTCCCAAGACCTCATCACTGAAGTAGACCTAAAACGAACCCAACACGGCTCAGGGAAACTCGTGGAAGAAGAGGCAGAAAGATTGTTAGAGCCACATGTTGGGACATTATGCACAAAGACATCGACTCTTCCCCATAATTGATGGCTACCCCACAATGCACAATCCACAGTCCCCAACGAGGAGGGTCCCTGTGGAGAGAGGACAGGGAGGAGGCTAACGATGGCACCAACATGACTGTATACACACTGTATAAATCACTACTAAAAAATGAAAAAATTATTTATTTTATTAGAGAGAGAAAGGATGAATGGACACACCAGGGCCTCCAGCCACTGCAAACGAGCTCCAGACTCATGTGCCCCCTTGTGCATCTGCCTTACGTGCATCCTGGGGAATCGAACCTGGATCCTTTGGCTTTGCAGACAAATGCCTTAACTCCCTACACCTCCTCTCCACCGACCCTGGAAACTGTGCTTCCACTTTCTGTGCCTGAGAATTTGAATATCCTAGCTCCCTCACATAAATCATACAGTATGTGTCCTTTTATGAGTTGCTTATATCGCTTAACATCATATCTTCAATCCATACTGTAGCAGGTAAAAAAACGTCCTCCACAGTACACGTCCATCATCTCTGTACCCACTCGCTGATGCCAGGATTACTTCTTCCTTTCAGCTCAGCACACCCACTTCTTAACCATCTTGACCTTCAAGCGGCGCTGCTGTTTCCATCACATCCTACCGCACAAGGCCACCCCCACGCAACCAGAAACCAGGAAATGCAATTCCTGACTGGCCGGGCGGTCACTTCTCAACATATGGAGGGTGAGACTCGGTGTATTGATGAGCGTCTAGCTGTCTGTCCCTACCGCTGCTCTTCCTATAACAGCTACATACAAGTAGTTCAGAAAAAGAAAAAAAAAAGTCTTTTTCTAGTTTCAGTTCCCAAAAAGTCAAAGTCTTTGAAGTCCATGGACACTTCCAGCTGGAAGCTAAAATTGATGCAGTTTCAGCGTCCTTCTCATATGGTATTTAAGCTCTGACTATTCCACTTGCTTATGGGTGATATATATTGTTTTGTGTATATATATATACATATATATATGCATAAATATATATGTTTGTTTTTCAGGGTAGGGTCTCACTCTAGCCCAGGCTGACCTGGAATTCACTCTGTTGTCTCAGGGTGGCCTCGAACTCACAACGATCCCCCTACCTCTGCCTCCTGAGGGCTGGGAATAAAGGTGTGCGCCACCACGCCCAGCTCATGGGTTGATATTTGTAGAGCCCTTAGCTCTTCAGCAATTAGTGGTTATTGAACTACACAATATTTGATATGCATTAATTGTTTCATTTTATAAAGGTATTGCATCTCAGAGAGAATGATGCAATCTGCTCAAATCATTACCCAGATCATTAGTGACAGCCCTGTCTCCCCATGGGTTTGTAAAGTGACCCTAAGGTCCTTTAAAAGAAACACGGAGCTCCACACTAGTGTAGGTGGGCCTGAGCTGAGCCCCACTGGAGACTGGAAAGAGAGAAGACATCTTGTCGCTCAGGAGTCTGTCCCCTGTTCCGGCCACAAGATGCTGACCAGAATCCTTTTGGAGCACAAAGAATTTCTCCTGCTGCCCAGCGATGTTTGTAGAGTTGCTCTATGTTCTAGATCCTGAAGATTTTTTTTTTTCTAGAACTAAGAAATCATTCCTTGCCTCCAAAGAGTGCATCAGCTAGCCAGTGAAATGGTCAGACAGACCTCAGTGTGGTGAGCCGTGTCTACAAATGCTGTGGAAATTCAGGTGCGGGGCAGTTGGTTTTGTCTCCTGTGCTGTGGCAAGTGACAACAGTAAGGTGACCACGGAGCTGGGTGAGACGGCTAGGAAAGGGTTAAGGAGGTTGGGGAAGAGGCGTGAAGGGTAGAGGGGTGGTCTGGGCAAAACAATAAGAGTCTAATTAGCCCATTTCATTCCAGCTCCATCTATTTCCAGGAGGACAGGGCCACGCTCCCCATGCTGGAGTCACCCCTGATGCCACCCAATAGGCTCTTTCCAGGCAAAGGCCAGAAGAGAGTCTGCTGGAAGACAGCTGTTCCCCCCCCCCCACCCCGATGACATTCCCATATAGTCTGTGGGACATGAAGGGCTTCTGAGAGCTCACACTTCTTTTTGGCTCACTGACTAAGCCAGGCCCGAATTGGGCGTGATGGAGCTGGGGTCTCTACAGACATCTGCAAGCGTGGAACTGAAGTCTGGAGGTGCCAAGGCCACTGGGCTGCAGACTCTGCCCCCGTGGACTGAATGCGTAGGTGGCAGAGGGACAGAGGGAAGGTGGGAGGGGGGTGAGAGGAAGGTGGTAGCAGGTGCCATCTTCCACAGATCCTCCCTGGCACCCTACCATGAGCTCTGCTTACCCATTTGTTCTGGTAGTAGAACGGGATCCTCAGACATGTTTTTTTGTTTTTGTTTTTTTTTTCTACATCATTTACAAGAGGATGAAGAGAGGCCAAGCAGGGCATTCTGGGTTGACAGCGGATGAGCAGTGAGAGGTCAAAGCCTGAAGACAGCAGTTACCAAACACCAAAACCAAGAGGAACAGTGTTCTTCTGTCACAGCTCCTTGGTCTGACGTGGCCCCAGGAAGCTCTGCGTCCTTTTAGATATTTTTATTTTTATTTATTTATTTATTTGACAGAGAAAGAGGGAGAGAGAGAATGAGAGAGAGAGAGAGGGAGAGAAAGAGAATGGGCACCCCAGGGCCTCCAGCCACTGCAAACGAACTCCAGATGCACACGCCCCCTTGTGCATCTGGCTTAGTGGGTCCTGGGGAATCGAACCTGGGTCCTTTGGCTTTGCAGGCAAACGCCTTAACCGCTAAGCCATCCCTCCAGCTGGAAGCCTGAATTGAAAGCCCCCCCCCCTCCACTCTGTGGAATTCTGGGAGAGATTAATCTCTTCAGGCTTCCGCTGTATGATTTGAAAAATGTCTCTAAAGGGCGGCAGTTGCAATCAAATAGCAGCATTGGAACGTGGGCCCCTGCTTTTGGCTCTGGCTGCTCCCCGGTTTCGCGTTACTGGTGTGTCTGTGTTCCCAGGTCAGGGGCCTGCGCTCACCAGAGTGCTCAGGGAAGGGAGACACAGCTTACCTTGAGCTGGCACAAAGCCTTCTTTCTTGATCCCCCAGCCCCACCCTTTGACGTGATCACGTCGGCCAGCAGACGTGGGTAAGAGATCCGGACGCTGTCAAGGTTGGTCCCTGAGCCGGGCAGGCTGACTGAGACACGTCACTCGTTGCACGCTGGTGTGTCTCCAGGAGCTTGCGCATGTGCTGAGACGCGGACGAGTTTTGTGACCCTGGATCTCACTCACATTATTTTTTTTGCAGGGGTGGGGGTCGTTGTTTATAATGGCTCCGTATAAGTCACCTTCTGAGCTCTGTCGTGGGAGCTGATGTCCAGGCTGCGTCCACTCCTAAGTGCGGGTGTGCTGAGCCACGGTGGGCGAGACTGCGGATTCGCCACTACTAGGTGAGCCAGCCAGGGGGTGAAGGCCCCTTAGGAGCACATTTATCTAACAGACTTCTTCTGGAAACCCTGAGTCCATAGTGCGAGAGGGGACAGGTGTCCTGCCTTGGCAGATACACAGCCGATCCCAGTGCAACATCATAGCGTGCTCTGTGGCTGGTGCTCATCTCTAGACATGATCTTGTCAAAACAGTGGACGTTTGGCTTCCCCTCAACAAGCTGACCCTCTCTAGAATCCGTGTGTAATAAAATAAAAGCCATATCATGTCATTATGCACTAATTATACATGGATCTGTCACTTTGATACAGTATTCAGGGGCAAAAATCCAGATTCTCCCATCTATATATGTCACTGTAACTGCAAGGGCTCTGATTAAAATGCTTACTTCAATTTCCTTTCTAATTTTTTTTTTTTTTTTTTTAGTATCCAAACGATTTTATGCATCAAGGCCCAGGGTTCCCTACTTCCTCTGACCCTTGTAAGATCTGTAGCCTAATGGTGTTCAGAAGTTAGGGCAAAGGCCATGATTGTGTATCAATAGTTCCTGACCAATAGACCTTAGCAGGGCTGGAGAGATGGCATAGTGGTTAAGCGCTTGCCTGTGAAGACTAAGGACCCCGGTTCAAGGCTCAATTCCCCAGGACCCACGTTAGCCAGATGCACAAGGAGGCACATGCGTCTGGAGTTCGTTTCCAGTGGCTCTCAAATAAATAAATAAAAATTAAAAAAAAAATAGACCTTAACAGAGCATGCCTCTTCAGGTTCAGAAATTCTTTTCGGTGAGTAGAGTTGAGGAAGTGAAGAAATGACACCAGGGACCGCAGGCTGAAAGGGTCTTTGAGTGAAAGCTATGGGAAAGTGGGTTTGGAATAGAGACAAGGGAGGGCGCATTTTCACCAAAGCCATCCATTGCGGGGAGAGGCAGTGGGCTTTCAGTGAACTCGAGGTCAAGTTGAGGTTTGGCAATGGTCAGGAGTGCCTAATCTGGGTGGCAGTTTGGAGCAGATGAGCTTTCTAGCCCACTATAAAGCCCACTTCCACTTTGCGGAAGCAAAGCAATACTGCCTGTTCTGGACTCCACTCTACCTGCTCAGCTGCAGACAGAGAACACCGGTCAGATCCCTGTATGGTCACCGATGAGAAACCACAGACGCGTGCGCGGAGCCTCCAAGACGCAGGGACACGGGCCCAGGAGCTGGGTCTCTGCAGCGTCCGCCCCGCCCTCCTGTCCCCAACACAGGAGAGTGGCGAAGCTGGTTGGCCTTGTTTTAATTATTATCTAGATGTCTAGTTTGCTCATTCCTGGGCAAGGCCTGAATCAAGAAAGACCTGTTAATTAATTGAGTTGAGGTTATATAATCACATTTGGGCACTTCAATACGTAGCAATTATGTTGGTGCCCACGCATCGCGCACCCACGGGAGGCGCTCTGCGTTGGAAAGGATGCCATGCGCGGGGCCCAGCCCCTGGGGTGGAGGGTGGGGCACTCGGGGCGCTCCTGTTCAGTGAGGGTGCTGTAACAGTTGTTACTCTGGGCACATTTTGAGGAAGATGCTGGAAATGTCTCAGGCGAGTGTGTGATTTTACAACCTGTGGGACCCATTACATTTGGAACCTGTCTCCGTGTAGCATTTGGCTCCCTTCATAAATGCGCGCTCCAAATCCACGGGAGGCACTGCAGGAGGTCTCACTGGGCCTTCTGGTCACCTACATTCCTTTTCGTACCTCTCCGTGGACGTACACCACAAAGCCGGCTTATTCAGTTTTAACTATGTTTAGCCTTTCTAGCTCCCAATGTCTCCCAATGTCAGCCCAAGTGGCTCCTAGCCTTACACTCCTTAAGTATGGGTCCTCCCTACAAGGAGAGAGGAGATCAGAGAGGACGCCTAGAAAAGTTACTGACCAGTTGACATGGGGACAGGCATGGGTTTGAGTTGGAGTATTTGTCATCAAACTCTTAAGACTCAACCAGGCTACATGGCTTCACAGGGTCACCAGACCGGAGGCTCCCCATATTTTCTGTCCTGTTCACTTTAACAGAGGCCAAGTCTCTGTCTACCGCTGTGAACTGGCTGGGTGCCTTGAAAACCTCACAGTCAGGTGCCGGCATAAGATTCCCACTCTCCCCCCTTACTGGTGATGTGCGCACACCCCTCCCCCTGTCCCGTGGCACTAACACTGAACCCAGGCTCCCCCCGCCACCCCCCACTCTGGGAATTCTCAGCCAGCACTCTACGGCTGAGCTATGCTCCAGCTCACTGTATTAGATCGCATTTGAAGTCACCAGGCCACCTCTGAAGAGGAACATCCTGGAAGAAATTTCCTCCGCAGTGCCCTGTGTAGATTCAGAGTTGCAGAAGTCAGGACCACTCACTAGAGTTGGTGTCCTTGGGGCAGGCTTCATTGTAAACGCAGGACTGAAATGTGTCACAGGGGCTGGAAGCCCTGGCATGCCTATTCTCTCTCTCTCTTTCTCTCTATCCTCTCTCAAATAAATAAAAATATTTAAAAATTTAAAAACAAATTCAGGGCTGGAGAGATAGCTTAGCAGTTAAGCGCTTGCCTGTGAAGCCTAAGGACCCCGGTTTGATTCCCCAGGACCCACGTTAGCCAGATGCACAAGGGGGCACATGCGTCTGGAGTTCGTTTGCAGTGGCTGGAGGCTCTGGTGTGCCCATTCTCTCTCTCTCTCTCTCTCTCTCTCTGTCTGTCACTTTCAAATAAATAATCATAAAACAAAAATTTTTTAAACAAATTCAGAGATCAGCTAGAGGTCTCTTTTGGCCTTGCTGAAATCAGTGTCCTTTGGTAGAGAATGACTATGGAACATGTTAGATAAACCTGTTTGTGTGTGACACATTTCATTTTTTTATTTTATTTTAGAGAGAGAGAACTGGCACACCAGGACCTCAGCCACTACAATTGAATGACAGATGCTTGCACCACCTAGTGGGCACATGTGACCTTGCACTTGCCTCACCTTTGTATGTCTGGCTTATGTGGGATCTGGAGAGAGATAGAACGTGGGTCCTTAGGCTTTGCAGGCAAGCACCTTAACCTCTAAGCCATCTCTCCAGCCCATGTGACACATTTCAGTCCTGCGTTTACAGGCGAGTACCTTAACCACTAATCCATGTCTCCAGCCTGCTATCTGAATTCTTGAGAGCCAAAGAATGCTCATCCTAAGCCTGATTTTGGATTACCCTTTTCTAGCCAGAAAAGACAATAAATGATTCTGTCTGGAACCATTGGTCTTGATAGGCCCATCTTACTGGGTGTGGCTTCTTGATCTTTCGAAACTCAGCTACCAAAGGGCTTCTACTTATTCCAGGTCGGCCTTTCACCCCTTCCTCCCAAGGCATCTGTGGGGAAAGCAAGCCATGGCATCTGGCAGGGTTGCAGAACTACTAAGCTTAGGAGGGCATGTAGGTGTGATCCAAGCACAGTGGGATTGAGAAAACATACCAACCAACGCTTCCACGCGGGGAGCTCCAAGACTGCCAGAGACAAGGACAACAGGTTCCCAGCTGATGGGAACTAAGGCCTCCTGCAAGGAGTGTCTTGTTGGGGGGCGGGCTTATGGGTGCTATAGCTAATGCCCCCTTGCCAGTGTTTGGCACACTCTCCTGTTGCTGTTGTCCACTTGATGTGGGCCAGGGGGTGATGTCCACCAGAGCTTCCCCCTCGAGTCTGTAAGCCAAAATAAACCACCCTTCCCACAAGCTGCTCTTGGTTGGGTGATCTCCACCAGCAATGCGGACCTGAGGCAGCACCGATGTTAAGTGGGTCTGCTTCAGTTCTGGAAACAAGGGGGTGGCTGGGCCCAGAGTTCAAAACGCCTAAGTGGACCCAGCGTGGTGGCTTTGTGCCTTTAATCCTGGCACTTTGGGAGGGTGAGGTAGGAGGATCTCTCAGAGCTGCAGGTGTGCTACAGAGTAAGGTCCAGGTCAGCCCGGGCTAGAGGAAGACCTGTCTCACAAAACAATAGCAAAACAAAACAAGTAAATGAGTAAAAACCGACTTAGCGGGAGCCTTGGGGACATGGGTTTGCACTCACTTTTCCAACAGCGCCGTGAGGTGTTGGCTTCATGGCAGCCCTGTCTAGCACCACACGTGAACTCCCGGATGGAAACAACAGGTTTCCAGCTAAAGGCCTCCCTTGATCCGAAGAAAAGCCATGGCCACCTGAGTGTCACCCTGATGCTGAGAGTGGACAAAAGTCCCCCTTCCTTCTGTCTTGGATTTAGAGACACAGGCCCCGCGTGCTTGTCTGTCCCCACACCACGTGAGCATGTGTACAACATCTGTTTGTGAAACCCAAGCAGTGTTTCTCCGGGCCTCACCCCTGTGTGAACACAAGCCAGGCCGTGGCTTCATGCGTCTGTCCCCGCCTGCACGTCTGTGCACACCAAAGACACGCGTTCCAGAGGACGAGCACCCTCCCGGCTTGTCAGCGTCACAGACAGTTCCTCAGGGGGTGTCGCAGTCAGGCTCCCACTGCTGGCAGAAAACACCTGACCAAGAGCAGCTCGTGGGGACAAAAAGGTTTATTTTGGGTTCTGGACTCGAGGGGACGCTCCACGATGGCAGAGGAAAACAATGGCATGAGCAGGGGAGTGGACATCACCTTCTGGCCAACATCAGGTGGACCACAGCAACAGGAGAGTGTGCCAAACACTGGCATGGGGACACTGGCTATAACACCCATAAGCCCGCCCCCAACAATGCACCGCCTCCTGGAGGCGCTAATTCCCAAATCTCC
Organism: Jaculus jaculus; assembly: GCF_020740685.1. Classification (NCBI taxonomy): domain Eukaryota; kingdom Metazoa; phylum Chordata; class Mammalia; order Rodentia; family Dipodidae; genus Jaculus; species Jaculus jaculus. Next base: position 59,407,775 of record NC_059119.1, on the reverse strand, counting down.
ATCAGCCGGGAACCTAGCATTCAGAACACCTGAGTTGATGGGAGACACCTGAATCAAACCCCCACAGGAGATAGCTCTGGAGTCACTCCCAGAGTCCTGCAGCGGGATCACCCTCTCCTTCCCGTTGGCAGTAATAGTTTGAGAATCTTCCCTTCATTAACAGCGTTCATCTCCCCACTTCTGTGTGGGTGCCAGTGGGGGTGACTGCCTCCAAAGTGTTGGCACGCGGACGCTGGGTCAAGGTCTCTTTCTGGGGAGATGGAGGCTAACAGAGAGTTCCCTCCTGTGGGTGTATGCGGGCTCACTCTTCCATAAAGATCACTTTAAAAAATTTTTATTATATATATATATATATATATTTAGTTATGGGCATACTAAAGATTGTCATTTTTTTCCTTTTAAGTGTGTTCAACTTCTCTCTTTCTCCTGGGAAAAAATGCGCTTCTCTGATGGTGCTTCTCTTACTCTCTCAAGAACCACGTGGCCAAAAAGGAAGCTGCCACGTACGTGAGTCCATTGCCTTCGCTGCAATAGCTGGTCCGGGACATAAGCAGAAGCCCTGTGTGGATGTTTCCCGAGAAATCTCCAGATAAGGGGTTTGTGAGTTGAAATTCCTTCTGGAGTTTGGAGTTCCGGGTTTGTGTAGGCTGCCCTGTCATGACTAGGGTGCGTCACATGTGGGTCACATTGCCAGAGTGGGGGATCATCATGGCTGGCTAGCCGCCCAGGTTGACCTGGAACTCACTCTGTAGTCCCCGACTGGCCTTGACCTCACAGTGATCTTCCTACCACTGACTCCCCAGTGCTAGGATCAAAGGCATGCACCACCATGCCTGGCTTAAATTGATTTTTTAAAAAAATTAAAACACTGGGGCTGGAGAGATGGCTTAGCGGTTAAGCGCTTGCCTGTGAAGCCTAAGGATCCCGGTTCGAGGCTCAATTCTCCAGGACCCACGTTAGCCAGATGCACAAGGGGACGCACGCGTCTGGAATTCGTTTGCAGTAGCTGGTGGCCCCTGGCGTGCCCATTGTCTCTCTCACTCTCTCTCTGCCTCTTTCTCTCTCTATCACTCTCAAACAAATAAATAAAAATCTTTAAAAAAATTAAAACATTGGAAAATACTTTGGATGAGCAATTACCACACCTAACCCTTTGGACTCAGTTTTGGGCTCCTTCTTATCTTCTCTCTCCCAGGCTTCAGATCAGATGAAATTGTCTATTTAGTTTCTCTGAAGCTGGTCCATCCTCCAAACAGGTACACACCCCATTCTGCGAGATGAGGTGACTTTTTGGTGTGTTAGCTCTTTGCTTAGCAAAACTTGCTCTGGTTTGATAATTTCCACTTTTATGCTCATAAAAGCCACCGGAGCATTTATTATGCTCCATGAACAAAAACATCGCCACCTTGTTGTCTTGGAGACAGGCCCCACCCCACCCCCAGCCTGTGAATCTGGTTTGGGCAGCTCGGTCCAGTCATTTTCAGGAAACACCAACCCCACAGGAGTCAGAAGTGACTCCCTGGCACATCAAAACTGGAGACAGCTTCTAGGACAGAGACAAATGATTGAGTGGCTGCAAGAACTGTGGACTTTGCCCACTGTATCATTATAGAGACAGATTCCATTGTTAGTCAGTCAGCACCCCCTCTTGCCCAAAACGGAGGCGCCACTCGAGAAGAGGTTGATTTGCTTTCCTCTGAGCAGTCCAGGACTGATAATACGGTTCTATCATTTTGGAGACTCGAGTTTCTGGTTTTTTGCTGAATTTTGGATATTGCCTTCATCAGCTTGGTTAAGCTGACTTGCTCCTCTATCCACACCCCAGCCAAAAAGATTGGAAAAGGGGGTGGGTGGGAATGTTGCTCAGTGCCTGCCTATATGTGTGAGGCCCTGGGTTCCACCCCAGAACACATGAAACTGCATGCAGGGGTGCACTCGGGAAGGGGTTCCCGGCCATCTTCAGCTGCGTAGCAAGTTCGATGCTAGCCTGATCTCATAAGACCCTGTCTCAAGCAAAACAGTGCCAGCATCAGCAGAAAGAAAGATTAAGAAAAAGGGGCGAGGGGGTGCTGGAGAGATTAAGGCATTTGCCTACAAAGCCAAGGGATTCCAGTTCGACTCTCTAGGACCCATGTAAGCCAGATGCACAAGGGGGTGCATGCATCTGGAGTTTGTTTCCAGTGGCTGGAGGCCCTGGCACACCCATTCTCTCTATTTCTCTCTCTCTTCCTTTCTCTCTGTCTCTTTCTCTCTCTCAAATACTCTCTCTCTCTCTTTCCCTCTCTCAAATAAATCAAGAAATAAAATATATTCTTTTATAAAAACGAAAAGGGGCTATGGTCCTCCCTTTAATACCGTGCCTGTAATGGCACACAGGAGTGTGGCCCTAGACGTTGGTGGATGTCAAGCAAGTGGACTCCAAGCCAGAATGCTCGGGTGTGTATCTTGCCTCTATCAGCTTTGAATAGTTAATCTTAGTCAACTTCCTCATCTATTCCATGCCTCGGTTGATTATCTATACAAAAAGGGGAGTGGTGGTGGTAACTGTAAGGTTCGGGAGTAACCAAGACCATGCAAACCATTCTGAGGCAGAGGTGAAAGCTTTTATTCAAGAAAAACATGAGCTACTAGGGCTGGCTCACGAGAGAGGAGCACAGGCAACCTGAGTTCCCAGATAGTGCACTTCACGGGGCTTCTTCAGTTGGGGGAAGGTGAGGAAGGGAAAAGAACTCCTTCGTTCTTTACATTAGCCATTTCAAGTAGCTAAGATATGAGACCAGAACACTGAGCAGGTGGCTTGCTAGACAAGGGGGCAGGAAATCATGACCTTGGGGCATTGTTAGGCAAGGAAGGAATAATGGCTGGGCAGTTTCTTGAGGAATGTGGATAAGTCTCTGACGCCATCCTGCCGTCCTTGGTGACTCCATTTTGGGAGCCTGTCCCGAGCTAACAGCAACGATAGCCCTCTCTCCATCAGCAAGGTTATGTGTTTTACGTGGGGAAGTGATGAGAATGTCTGACATAAAATAAGAATTTAGTGGCATTCACTAGCATCTAGCATGATTTTCAGAGAGATTTTTCTGCAGTAGGAGGTGGTATTAGTGATGGTAAAAGTAGTGATGGTCACCTGGGTTCGTGGTGGTGGCAGGATAGGTGTTGGTGGTGGTGTCTATAATATCAGGCGAGGTGCAGGTCATGAGGGAACAGGGGTGATGGTGGTGGTGGTGACCGTCAGAGGGATTAGGGTGGGGAAGGTTGTAGGCTGCTAGCACAATTACTATAACGATACCTGTTGCGGTCAGGTTCACATTGCTGGCAGAAAACACCCGACCAAAAGCAGTTTGTAAGGAAAAAAGGGTTTATTTTGGCTTATAGATCCTATGGGAAGCTCCGTGATGGCAGGAGAAAACGATGATGTGATCAGAGGGTGGACATCGCTTCCTGGCCAACATCACGTGGACAACAGCAACAGGAGAGTGTGCCAAACACTGGCATGGGAAAACTGGCTATAACACCCATAAGCCTGCGCCCCCAAAATACACTGCCTCCAGGAGGCGTTAATTTCCAAATTTCCATCAGCTAGGGACCTAGCATTCAGAGCACCTAAGTTTATGGGGGACGCCTGAATCAAACCACCACAATCATAAAGATCAGATCACAGCACATTCAGAAAGCTCATGTCCCTGACGTAGGCTCTAGCACTTCACTGAGTTAGATCATTTGGGTCAACCAGGAGACCACGGAGATGCCCCAAGATGATGAAGCCCCCCTTGGCTGTAGTAGGTCCTAGAACGGAGCCAAGCTAAGGCTGATGGCGTCAATTCTTGGGAAATATGACTTTGGTCAGTGACAACTTAAGTCAGAGAAGAAGTTATCCATTTTCAGGTGACATATATTACAAAGGTCTCCAGCCCAGGAATGACAGTCATGACGCTAGCTCCACCCAAACTGCAGACAGAGGTCAATAGGACCTGGGGTTGTGCCAAACTCGGAGAGAGGTTCCATTCTGGGAGAAAAAGTCACCTGCATCCAAAGCAGGAGGAGACACGATCAGGATGAGGTATTTCAGTCCCGTTTCATAGCACTCAATGAACCTGCTCTGAAAAGTCTCCGGCTGTCCGAGAGGCAGTTATAATGTTGGTGACTTTCTATGGTTGTCTCCTTTTATGCCCCATATCCTGTGCACGTCAGGCCCTTGAGCATACTCCTAAATGCCAACTCTGGCGTGCAGCAGGGCTCATGGGTACTCTGGAAGACATCTCTCACCTGCTGACTCATGTCCTTTGGCCCACGTTTTGCTCTGGCCTCTGCTTCAACGAGGGGCGTGCCAGCCCCTTACCTCAGTGAGCTCTGCGTGTTCTGCTCTATATCCCAGAACCTCTTCCTCTTCCAGAGCAAGCCAGAGAGAGCCCATGCCACCTGCAGTGAGCGGGCACACACCTGGTGGGGGCAAAAAGGATTTAATACCTTCCGGGCGACTGCTGGCCAGTGGGCTATGTGACAGAACACACATCGCTCCCTCTCCAAGTTGCAGTGGACAAGTCTAAGGTGACCTCTTCCCCAGACCAGGCCCAGTGGGACAAAAACTCCCACAGTGGAATCCAGTACTATCAAGTCCCCTTGGGTTGACGTTCTCTCCTTTCTCGTTTCATCATCTGAACTTCTCTCTGGATCCTCTAATGCACTTCTCAAGTGAGAGACTTCCTTTAAAGTTGTCTTGGGCTTTGCTTTAAAAAAAAAATGTATATATTTATTTATTTGAAAAGAAAGAAAGAGGCAGAGAAAAAAGGAGAATGGGCCCTCCAGGCCCTCCAGGCACTGCAAACGAATTCAAGACACATGCACCCCCTTGTGCATCTGGATTACATGGGTCCTGGGGGATCGAACCAGGGTCCTTAGGCTTCGCAGGCAAACGCCTTAACCGCTAAACCACTTCCCCAGCCCGGGCTTTGCTTTTTTTGATCAAACCTTGGCAGGACAGGTCTGTAGAGAAGTCCTGAGGAGAAGACAGGGATGCAACGTGACCTAAGACCCTCTTGCTCAGGCACTTTGCCTTGTGCAGCTGTGGCTGAGAAGGTCTCTGGTTGGGAACCACAGAGCACTGTCCCTTGAGCAGCCTGTGACTTCCCACACACGACCCTCCTGTGATTGAGCCTGCTCACGCTCCCTTGTAGAGGGAAGGGAGGCTTCACTGAGGCTCACCCTCCCCGGGATGGGTAGGCAGATCCTAGTTCCCACGACGAAAGAGTCATTCACTACAGTCATAGTGCTTGCTTATGCTTTGTTCCTCTTTCTCCCCCCACTACAGAGTAGATTCAGAGAGAACACAGACTCCCAGCAGCCAATGGATACTTTGTGCTCAGTGCAGATTTGTTAATGAACGAGTGAGTGGAAATTCAAAGTACTCCTATGAAGGTTGGGTGACCCATCTCAAGAGCAGTTCTGTCTGTCAGCTCTTCTTCAGGAAGAAGAGACCATTGTATGAGCCGCCCCTGCTGGGCGTGGACACAGAAGACATGTGGGTTGTTTGAATCTCCCCCTAAGGTCGATTTAATGATTTATTTCTTTGTTCATACCCCACCTCATTCCACAAAGGATTAGACGTGGCTTAGGTGCATTGGTGAAATATAAAGGCAGAATATAATTAGGTGAGGGAAAGGGCTAATCATGATAGATTTTCTAGACTGTAAGGTCTTACACACCCAAGCGTGTGGCTGGTAAATATGTCCCTGAGTTTACAGGTGGCCAAAAGCAGAAGACATATGCCTTGCCGTGCAGCTAGGTGAGCACGCAAAGAGGAAGGCGGGCTGCGGCCGGCAGAGGGGGAAGGTGGTGCTCCAGGTCTCTGCCGAGGGCCGTGTCTGTCCACGCAGTTTTACATTTCCTTTTGGCCAAATACGTACATGCTTAGTTGGACACACGCGGGCTGCTTAGCTGTATTTGGATCCCTGTGTAGGTCTGACCCAGACCCCAGCCAGGGGTCCCACTGAGCCTCTAGCTGCTCTGTTGGTAGGGAACATGGCTGCCAGTCAGAATCCCATTCATTTCTTCTTTTATTTTTTAATTTTTTTTTTTTTTTGATCTCTGTTAATTACAGAAAGCCATTGTTCTGGGAGCGGAGTCACTGATGAGATCCAGCCGAGGTGGCATGTCTGGACAAGTTGATTTTGGCAGGCAGTCATGGGACAGCTGTGACCGCGTTGTTTTCTGGCTCCCGACCTACCTTGGCCGCCTCTCCTTTACCATGGGCGCTGCTGGGCAGGGCGAATCCCAGCCCCTCAAAGAGCCAGTGTTTCCAAGCAGGGTCTACTGGGGTGGCTGGAACTCTCCCTCAACAGAGAGTCCTGTTTTATAGGAACCCCAGGCTATTAAGGAAAACAAATAGGAGCAGGGCTGGATGAGAGACCTTTCCCCCTCACTGTGGCTTCAAAGCACTTTAGGACCATAGAAATTTTATTTATTTTATTTTAGAGAGGGAGAGAGAGAGAAAGAGAGAGAGAGAGAGGGAGAGGGAGAGTAAGAGAATGGGTGTACCAGGGCCTCCAGTCACTGCAAACAAACTCCAGATGCATGCACCACCTTGTGCATCTGGCTTATGTGGGTCCTGGGGAATCGAACCTGGGTCCTTTGGTTTTGCAGGCAAGTGCCTTAACCGCTAAGCCATTTCTCCAGCCCAAGCCACTGACAGGAAAACAGCTAAATGGGCCACATCCATAGGGCAGACCATAAAGAGAATAGACTTAGCCCCACACAGATGGCTCTAAGAGCAAGCTCGGTACAAGATGCAGAATAGGAAAGAGTAAATTGTTTAAATCCCGTTGATGTGGAACTCTAAACGCTCCAGTGCCAATGAACAGCAGCAGAAGTGAGAACAGCGGGGAACAGAAGGGGGACCAGAGGACGTCCCTGGCAATGGCAATAACCCACCGTGTTCAGGGCAGTGGTCACGCCACCGTGCAAATGCGTCTGCGCGTGCGTTTGCACGTTTATAAATTTTGCCTCCAAAATTAAAGAAACGTGAATGAAGCCAGCATGGCGGCACACGCCTTTAATCCCAGCACTCTGGAGGCAGAGGTAGGAGGATCGCAGTGAGTTCGAGGCCACCCTGAGACGACATAATGAATTCCAGGTCAGCCTGGGCTAGAGTGAGACCCTACCTCGAACAACCAAAACCAAAACCAAACTTGAATGAAGAAGTAAAAGTTGACGTTAAAGGTAACCCTGTTATACTGTTTTATTAGGGTTGGAGTATCTTTGGCCATACATGCCTGTATAAATATCTATGAATAGCTATAGACACCACCCGAAACAAAAGTGATCCAATACCTCCCAGTGTTCTTGGCCTCCAAGGCACCCTGTGCACAAACAAACTATTGCCACTGCTTTTTGCTGTTGACCAGAACGAGATGGGAAGACTTTATTGTCGAAGACACCACGCGCTTCAGTTGCAGGGCATGGAGAATTCAGGTGGGAACTGAGCTGGAAGCTTCCTCCTGCTAGTTGGCTTGCATAATGCCAGAAGGTGCCGTGCACACCGATGAGGGAGAAAAGCCGTCGACGCTCTTACCCAGTGGCGGGTCCCACACAACCAACCAGCCGGGCAAGCTGTGTCCCACCGGGGCAAAATGGCAGGAGTGTTGTGAGGGTAACTAACTGCTTGCTCACTGGAGTTGAGGCGTGCTCCAAGGGAGGGAAGTCATGCCTGGTACTGAGAACTTAGTCAAAGGCTGGGGTTGTCGCAGACCCTAAGAGAGAACCTACTGCCATTGTTCAGGTAAGTCGATATTTTGTGCCCACCAGATATATTTATACTGATGCCCATACATTAAGGCTGCTCTCAGCTCTGGTCAGGAAAGCTTGTCTTTTGTTGTTGTTGTTGTTGTTTGCTTCTTTTAAAGTTGACAGTGACTACTGGAGGGTCTCAAAAGTTGTCAAAGTGCTGTTGAACAGTCAGTGCTAAAGAAGACATCGAAATTATTCCTTAAAGGCTCAGGGGGACACTGTGAAGAGGGGACAGAGAGGATGTAAGAGTCAGAAGATGGGGACGATTGCCATGGAACACCGTCTTTTGGATATGACACCCATGTTCATGCAAGCAACCCTACTTAAATTCAGCTGAACACACACACACACACACACACACACACACACACACTCAAAAAAATAAAATAAAAGACATCAAAGTAGAAGAGGAGCTAGTTAGGAGGAAGAAGAGATTCATTGGGAGGAGATGTGGAGAGGGGACAAGAAAACATAATGGGATTATGACCAAAATACATTATAAAGCCAGGTGTGGTGGTGCACGCATTTAATTCCAGCACTCAGGAGGCAGAGGTAGGAGGATCACCCTGCGTCTGAGGCCACCCTGAGATTACATAGTGAATTCCAGGTCAGCCTGGGCTAGAGTGAGACCCTACCTCGAAAAAAAGAAAGAAAGAAAGAAAGAAAGAAAGAAAGAAAGAAAGAAAGAAAGAAAGGAAGAAAGGAATACATTATATACATGCAGAAAAAATATCATTTAAAATAAATAAATAAAAATCACAGTCATTTAGCTAAATTTGTAGGTTCCCACCCCCTCTCACCTCTTAAGTATAAAACAAAAAACAGACTTGAAGAAAATATGTTACTTCTGCTGACTTCAAAGCATCTTTCACAGGTTTTTGGAAGTTCTTCAAAAGAGACCACCACGTTCTGTAGCCACCACTGCAAAGTCTAAGGGACTTCGCTTTTCCTTCTGGTTTCTCCTCCCTGTTGTCCCGATCTTCCAAGCCACTAGAGGGAGGAAGGCCACATCCCTAGGGGCCGCTGTCCCAGGAGCACCTGTGAACGCCCTCCTTAGGCTGCCTGGTCCAGAGACATGCAGTTCTTGGCAGGGACAAGGAGAGAGTTCCTAATGTCCCTGGCTCCCAGGTGGACCTGCCCTCCAGGAACTGCTCCGCTTTGGGACACCTTTCTTGAAGTTTGGGGTGGTTACCGTGGCCTGTAACTGGGCCTTGCTCCCCGAGAAAGGCTTGCTTAGCAAATTGTTCTTTTTGCCTGGAACTGCATTATTTTCAAAAGTCCTGGGCTGGAGGGATGGCTTAGCCATTAAGGCGTTTGCCTGCAAAGTCAAAGGACCCAGGTTTGATTCCCCAGGACCCACGTTAGCCAGATGCTCAAGGGGGTGCACACATCTGGAATTTGTTTGCAGTGGCTGGAGGCCCTGGTGCATCCATTCTCTCTCTGTCTCTACTTGCCTATTTCTGTATCTCTCTCTCAAATAAATAAATAAAAATAAAATATTTAAAAAATCCTAGGACACTGAGTCACTAGAGACACTTATTTGGAGAGATCCCCACTCATGTTTGACGGAGGACAAGCTAGAGGATCTTCACAGTATCCTGTGTGGTATGTGTCTTTGATGTGGGACGGTCTAGCCATCCACCCCCAGGCAAGGGACACTCACCCCTCTCCAAAGCCACCAGCTCACACAGGACAGCCTAAGGCACGGCACACCTCCTCCCCCCGCCACTGCCGTCTTTTCTAGCAAAGCCGAGTCTCCTGGTGTAGCAGTTCTGCTAGGAGACCACGAGCTCTTCCTCATTTGTTTCTAGGCTTCCTGGGCCCTACCTGCAGACAAGGTGAGGAGCCGCCAAGAGGGGCCCAGGGGCCCAGGGGCAAGAAGCGTCTGTCTGCGACCCACCCCAGCTTCGCGGCTTCTGTCCGGCAGGCTGGGGTGTGGCCAGATCCCGCTCTGTGCGGGGCGCAGCCCTTGCTGGAAAAAGCTGAACGTCCAGCCCCGATCAGAGCCGAGGAAGATGCTGCAAGCAGAGATTCAACAATTCCCGGAAGGAAAAGAAAAAAGAAAAAGCGGAAGGACTGGGAAGCAGCGCTGGCCAGGAGCTCCATCTGCCGTTTCCTAGAGCAAGGTGGGGGCACAGGGCGTCCTGCACCACTACCACTGTCCCCAGGGAGCGTCCCCAGAGACAGCCTTGCTGGACGCCGTGTGAGGACGAGCAAGGAGGGGAGAAGAGGAAAAGCTCGGGCAGGCCTGTGCTGAGTGCTCGGTCCACGGCGAGCGAGGTTGACGGGAGCTTCGCCGTGGAAGGTCAGCCTGTCCTCACTGGGAAGGAAGGAGGTCGGAAGGGACCAGTGTGGCCTTGTAAGAAAAGTCAAGAGCAGAGGTGAGTGACAGACAGAGGCTTCCAGGGCAGAGGCCGCCCTGAAGGCCTGGTGCACATTTGGGAACTGTGCCCTTTTGGATGCGCAGCTGGGTGGGCAAGGGGTGCTGTTGGGCAGCTCCTTCCCACAGAGCGCAGCTTGCTGGGTAAATAGAACCCTGGAAAAATTTTGCCTTCTACTCGTTCCTTCTGCAGACCGATATGTGTGCAGCGGGCAAAGTGCAATAGATGTCCACCAGGGTTGATGGAATTCTTACTGAGAGAATCTAAACCTGCTCTTCTTTTTATTTATTTATTTAATTTTAGAGAGAGAAAGACAGGGGGGAGAGAGAATTGGCACACTAGCGCCTCAGCCACTGCAATGGAACTCCAGGCATTTGCGCCACCTAGTGGGCATGTGTGACCTTGCACGTGCCTCACTTTTGTGCATCTGGCTTATGTGGGATCTGGAGAGTCGAACATGGTTCCTTAGGCTTCACAGGCAAGTGCCTTAACCATTAAGCCATCTCTCCAGCCCCCAGTTGTTTTTTTTTTTTTTGGAGTGGAGGGAAAAAATATGCTGTAAGAACTCAACTATTTTTTTAAAATATATATTTAATTGTTTATTTGAGAGAGAGCGAATGGGCACACCGGGGTCTCCAGCCATTACAAAAGAACTCCAGACACATGCGCCCCCTTGTGCATCTGGCTTACATGGGTCCCGGAGAGTCAAACCAGAAGTCTTTGTCTTTGCAGGCAAACGCCTTAACCACCAAGCCATGTCTCCAGTCCGTCAAACTTTATTTCTGGAGATTTTGCTAGCTTACTTTGAGCTTGGCCAAGGGAGAAGAAACACCAGTGGTTCTGATGGGGAGGGAGAACCGTGCGCTGCCTGGAGCCCTTCGGATTCCGACAGGAGGAAGTGCATTCTTGATTTGTGGTGGCAGACACCCGTCCACGAGTGGAGCACGAATTCCTGCCAGGACCACACCTGGTACCACACTGCAGGGAGACCTGGCAGAGCTTTAAAGGGCAGTGGAGCCACTCCAGCTGGGGCCCTGGGAGGAACTCCCTCTCTGCAGAGGTGGAGCTGCTGCTGGGTGGGTGGGGGGTGGCGGTGGTCACATCTGCATTCCCCAAGCACAGGTCACCCTCTCTGGGGAGAGTCTCCATGAACAAGGGAGCGGCCCTTGGCTGTCAGGCAGGTCTCCAAGGCCCTGGGGTGCTTCACTTTCCTCTTTTCCCTGTGACCCGGGCTGGCTGTTCTGTGTGTCAGGCTGTTAGCCAGGACTTACTCAAGCACAAAACTCACAAGCCTCTGAGACTGGCTTTCCAGCTGCCTTGATCCCGTGGGTGATGACTGAGGTCATCATGGGCGGGGGCAGGTGCACAGCCGCGTCCCCGCACGGGGTCTCCGCCTCCACAGTGCTCTTCTTTGCAAGTCTGGGAACATTGGCTTCCCCTGGGGTCACCCCAGGGATACACTGTCTCCTTAGTCTCCCCAGTTCACACAGGAGTGGAGTTTATTATTATTACTGAAAACACAAAGGGCTGCTATTCACCTGCACTTAGGTGAGGCGGCGGACCTCAGAGCACGCCGTAAAGCTGTGGGACCCACTCTGTTCCAACTGGGGAGACAATGTCCCCCTCCCTCTCTAGCCTGTCCTACGGAAGCCAGCTCAGCCTCTTCTCTCCTCAAGTCCACTGTCACCGTGGAGTGGGACAAGCAGTTGTTGATGGCAGTCTTTGCTGAGTGGCCGCCACCAAGTCTGTGCACAATAGCCAGCTCCTGGATGGCACGCTTCCACCTGCTCTCTGGAGCTCCCCACCCCCCCCCCGCCTTTCTTTTTGGCAGGGATGTTAACCCAAGAAATAGCCCCAGAGCCTCAGGTCTGTGTGGCGTCTAGCCTCTCCCCAGAGCTGACAGTGGAACTTCTCGGCCACACTGCTACAGAGCTGCAAGCTTGGGGATTAGCAGTGATTCCGCACTTGGGGAAGCCCAGCACCAAACTTTCCCCAAGGAGCTCTGCAACAGGAAAGACACCTAGATGTGGCACAGAAGGACAGAAGCAACTTAAGAAAAGGGCTGATTCTGCCTTATCATTGTTTCAAGGAAACGCATTCCATCGGGGTGGGGAAGGAACAGCAGTGGGAGCAGGGAGCTGGCTGCTCACATTGCATCCGTGGTCAGGAAGCAGAACGTGATCAGGAAATGGGGCCAGACATAAAACCTCAAAGCACAGCCCCTGGCCCACTTCCTCCAGCAAGGCTCCACCTCCTGAAGGTTCTACAATCTTCCCAAACACGTGCCTCTAGCTGAGGCACAGGTGTTTAAACACATGAGTCTGTGGAGGACATTTTATAGCCAAACCACAACAGTGGCTAAGTTTTCACCCCATTGTCAATCATCAGTTACTTTCTTCTTTTAAAAAAGTTAATACTTTTATTTATTTATTTATTTGTTAGAAACAGAGAGAGGAGAGAGACAAACAGAGTGAAAATGGGCACACCAGGGCCTGTAGCCACTGCAAACGAACTCCGGATGCATGGGACCTGGAGAATCAAACCTGGGTCCTTAGGCTTCACAGGCAAGCACCTTAACCACTAAGCAATCTCTCCAGCCCTTAAAAAATTTTTATTTTTATTTATTTATTTGAGGAAGTGAGAGGCAAATATAGAGAGACAGAGAGGGAGGGGGAGCGAGAGAGAATGGGCACACCAGGGCCTCCGGCCACTGCAAACAAACTCCAGAGGTGTGCGCCACCTTGTGCATCTGGCTTACGTGGGTCCTGGGGAATTGAACTGAGGTCTTTTGGCTTTGCCAGCAAACGCCTTAGCCGCTAATCCATCTCTCCAGCCCTCGTCAGTTACTTTTTTATTTTATTTTATTTTATTTTATTTTATTTTATTTTATTTATTTATTTGAGAGTGACAGACACAGAGAGAAAGACAGATAGAGGGAGAGAGAAAGAATGGGCGCGCCAGGGCTTCCAGCCTCTGCAAACGAACTCCAGACGTGTGTGCCCCCTTGTGCATCTGGCTAACGTGGGACCTGGGGAACCGAGCCTCGAACCAGGGTCCTTAGGCTTCACAGGCAAGCGCTTAACCGCTAAGCTATCTCTCCAGCCCTCATCAGTTACTTTTGATCACAAGGTCCTACCTCCAATCATCAGCCACAGGTGCCCTTGGAAGGTTGCACACTACTCATACTTCTTGTACCTGTGGTTAGAGGTGGCTCCCCGAGCCCAGGGACAAACCTCTCAGGAAGCCACAGTGGGGGTTGCTCCAACAAAGTTCTTAGCCAAGAGGAGAGTTGGGAATCTGGCCAGGGGACCCAGAGGCCAAAGGTAGCTGGAGCCGGCTGGGAGTCAGCTGATGGGGTCAGGACTGCAGCAGAAGACAAGGGTCAAGGGCTCCGACCACGGTCGAGGAGCGAGTCCACCTGAGCGGACGGTTTGTACAGCTCCTTGGTCACTGCCAGCGTCCCCCAGAAGCTCTCGCAACAGCCAACCTTTAGTGAGACCACCAGGTTCTCACTGCCAAGTTCAAGCTCTCTTTCCTAGATCTACCCTATTCACCTGCCCAGCTGCACACCTTCCTCCCCTCTGACCCCATGGCTTCCTCATTCTGAGCTCGGACCTCCGCCCTTTGAGTCCCTTCAGAAGCTGCTCAAATTCCTCATGGGTGTGTGAGGAGCACAAGATTTGAGATGGACTTGACTTTGCTGCTCAGCTTAACTGCTGCCTGTCTGTCAACTTGAACAAGTTATTGAACTTCCCTATGCCTCACACGCCTCCGTAAAGAAATCATGATAGAAGGGCTGGAGAGATGGCTTGGTGGTTAAGGCGCTTGCCTGCAAAGCCAAAGGACCCAGGTTTGATTCCCCAGGACCCACGTAAGCCAGATGCACGAGGGGGTGCACACATCTGGAGTTCATTCACAGTGGCTGGAGGCCCTGGTGTGCCCATTCTCTCTCTCTCTCAATTAAATAAATAGAAAATAAATAAAATATATTTTTAAAATCATGGTAGGGCTGAAGAGATGGCTTAGCAGTTAGGGTGCATGCCTGTGATGCTAACAACCCTGGTTCGATTCTCCAGGTCCCATGTAAGTCAGATGTACATCGTGGCGCATGCGTCTGGAATTTATTTGCAAGAGGCCTTGGCATACCCATTCTCACTCACTCTCTCTGTCTCTAATAAATAAATAAAAATAAAATCTTTAAAAAAAAAGCATGGTAGAAGGGCAGGAGAGATGACTTATCATTAAAGGCACTTGTTTGCAAAGACTGATGGCCCAGGGTTCGATTCCCCAGTACTCATGTAAAGCCAGATGCACAAAGTGGCACCTGCAGCTGGAGTTCACTTTCTGTGGCAAAAGCCCCTGTATGCCCATTTTTTCTCTCTCATCTCTCTCTCTCTCTCTGCTTGCAAATAAACAAATAAAAAAATATATTTCAAATACGTGTGTGTATACATATGTGTGTGTGTGTGTGTGTGTGTGTGTGTGTGTGTGTGTATTGTTTTTCTTGAGGTAGGGTTTCACTCTAGCCCAGGCTGACCTGGAATTCACTATGTGGTCTCAGGGTGGCCTTGAACTCGTGGCAATCCTCCTACCTCTGCCTCCCAAGTACTGGGATTAAAGGTTTGTGCCGTCATGCCTGGATCAAATATTTTTATTTATTTGACAAAGAAAAAGAGCCAGAGAGAAAGAGAGAGAGAGAGAGAATGGGCACGCCAGGGTCTCCAGCCAGATGTAAACTCCAGATGCATGCGCCCATCTTGTGCATGTGGCTTGTGTGAGTTCTGGGGAGTCAAATCTGGGTCCTTTGGTTTTGTAGGCAAGAGCCTTAACAGCTAAGCCATCCCTCCAGCCTTAAATGAATATATATATTTTTTCACATATGTGTATGTATATATATGCACATATGTATATATCCATATATATATATATATATATATATATATATATATATATGCATATATGGTAATCTTCCTACCTCTGCCTCTCTAGTGCAGGGATTAAAGGCATGTGCCACCATGCCTGGCCTAAATGAAATTATTTTTTTAAAAAATAAACAAAAATCATGAGAGCAGGGCTGGAGAGATGGTTCAGCGGCTGAGTGCTTCCCATGCAAGCACAGGGCTGAGCAGGCTTGAGAGGCTGCTCAAGGTTGGATTCCTGGGCCCTACGTGAACACTGGGCACAGCCACGCGGGTGTGTAACTTGAGTCTTATGGGAAGCAGAGACCAGGGAATTGCCAGAGCCTGTGAAAAGAAAAAGAAAACTGGCAAGCTCCGGGATCGGTGAGAGAACCCGCTCGAGCAAGAGCGATGAAGGGGACCTAGCACACGTCACCACAGGCAGGGACATGGGTGCTGCTTGGGCACATGCACGGGCATATGCCACACACCTCTCTCTCCCTCACGATCTCGGTACCTACCTCAGGTCTGTTGCATGGGAAATACTTAGCAAGACACCTGGCCTAGCCACGCTCAACGAATGCCAGTGGCTGTTTCTGAAACGATCGCCACTGAACCCGTGCCTAGAGCAGCTGCCAGCTCTAGGGCTCACCTAGCGACCCACAGATATGAGGGTGTGAACATGAAAATCTGGGTGAAGCGTGAAGACTGCCAAGCCAGAGCTATCCGTGCTCCTCTCTGGAGCCAGGAGACCAGTACAAGAGGGTGCTGGGGGGGAATGGAAGACTGGGGGGGGGGGTGGCCGTGGGAAGGATGGAAGGCTCTCCACCAGGGCGGGCGGCGGAGCCAGCGCCGGGGGCTGACTCTGCACTTGCAGCCAGCGCTCGGGCATGACTCAGCCCTGGGTGTGGCCACTCTCACCCCTCCAGTCCCTTGTTTGCCCCCCTTGCCCACCACCAGGGAGAGTGAGGCTGAGTGCACACCGGGGACACAGGAGCAACTGCCTTTCCTGGGTGGGAAACCCCAGCTTTACCTGAGGGAGGGGGGCCCCCCAGCAGAGGGTGCCCTCAGGATGCTTGGGGCCTGGGCAAAGAGGATGCACCCTCACAGGTATATAGACAAGAAGCAACGTCTGGCCTGGAGGAAGGAGGGTGGGGTTGGGGTGAGCAGTACAAGGTGGACTAGAAGGGAGTGTTGGTGGCCCAAGAGAAATGTCACACAGATACCTATCAGATGGCTCACGCTGCTCAGTGAGGAAACTACAAATGGTATCCACAGCCACCCACATGCACACGCGCGCACACACACACACACACACGCAGCCACAGTGTCCAAGGTGAGGGTACAAAGGGCCACAGGTACCTTTGACGTTTTCAGAACATCAACCAGCCACTGGGCTCTTTCTACACCCATGGGCTGTTCTCAACTAGACAAGCTCCCTCCTGAGCCACCCACCACGAGGATGATCAGGCCTCTCGTGGCTTTCTAGAAACAGCACGGAGCTCAAACTCGGGAGGAGACAGCAAGAGGCGGATGATCCAAACCTTTTATGGTCATGAACAGCTTCGAGAAACCAATGACATTAAGGAGCATGCACTCCTTGGACATTTCTTAGAGCATACTGATGCAATCCCGTGCATGCAATCTCAAGGGACCTATCCGAAATGTCACCTAGCAACCCCGTGTTAAAGAGACACCCCGTTCTGAAGGGTCCAGTTCCGGGCTCTGGAGCTGCACAAAGGTACAAACAATGTGGCTGCCACCTGCCACCACACCCAGAGTCTCAGCTGGATGATGTCATCCTGAGACTCGGATAGTGACAGGTGATGATGTCCATCCAGTGACACATCCTAGAGAGAAGCTGTCCCTTCTGAGACATCGCTCCGGAGGCCCCCGGGAGCTTTCTTGGATCCACCCATGGGTTCCAGACCTCTAGTTTGCAGGGCACAGGATTCCGAGGCCAGCGGGAGAGCAGGCTGAGCGTGGCCGGATGGGTCAGCGTGGGTGACCGTCCCTGGCAATTGTGCTGAGTCTTCCGCACCCTGCTGGAGGAGGCCGCGGCAGGACAATGGAAGTGTGAGGAGAGCAGTCCCGAATGAGGTGACCCGTGTGGGAACCTCTAAGACTCAGGTTTGGAATAAGCCGTGAAGCAACGCGTGCACTGAGATGCAGCTAAAGGCAAACGCAGGACGATTCATCTCGCTTGGGACATTTGTCCATTCATTGAGCTGTCACTTTCCTAGCTCCCATGATACACTGCAGAAACAGAGGTAATGACACAGATGCAAACTCACAGTTTTGTTCTCATGTGTGTGCGTGTGTGTGTGTGTGTGTGTGTGTGTGTGTGTGTGAGATTATCCAAAGTAGGGTCTCACTCTAGTCCAGGCCGACCTGGAATTCACTCTGCAGTCTCAGGGTGGCCTTGAACCCACGGTGATCCTCCTACCTCTGCCTCCCGAGTGCTGGGATTAAAGGCGTGTGCCACCACACCCCGCAGCAAACTCACAGTTTTGAGCGAATGCGCCTACCTGAATGGTGTGGGATGGTACAAGTACGGTGGATGCCAGGCCGGGGCTCTCAGGAGCCAAGGTCACAGCTCCACACACTAGCTGCTCAGAGTGCACAGGGTGCTAATATGGCCAAGGTAGGTGTCTCAACCTTGGCTATGTGTGAGAATCATCTGGAACGTTGGACACTGTTAACTAACGACCAGGCCACGCTCCAGTCTAAGTAAATCAAAATCTCTCCCATCCATGAACTCACCAGGTTCGACCCTGCTTAGCTTCTGAAATCAGACCACATGGGGCACCTTCAGGATAGTATGGCCATAGACCGAATCAGAATTTCTGAGGACAGTACAGCCATTAGTACATATAAATCCACCCCTCCCAAGGGGTATTTCCAATGCATGGCAACCTGTGATCCACTAGCTGGCACGTCACGGTGCCTCCCTGTGGCATTTTCTTAAGAATCCCCCTGGTTGGAAGACTTTGAGGTTAGGAGTTAAGAATCTCAGATGAGGATGGACTACAGAGTAGTAAATGGACTCAAATAAAAAGGACTTTGAGGGCTGGAGAGCTGGCTTAGCAGTTAAGGTGCTTGCCTGCAAAGCCAAAGGTCCCAGGTTCAATTTCCCAGGACCCACGTAAGCCTGATGCACAAGGTAGGGGACTTATCTGGAGTTCTACTGCAGTGGCTGGAGGCCCTGGTCCACCAATTCTCCCTCTCTCTCTCTCTCTCTCATGAAGTCAATAATTTTTTCTTAAAAAAAAAGAAAGTAAGCAAGTCAAACTTCTTGCCCTGAGCTAGTCAGAATTTCAAAAGGCATATTTAGAGGTACTGTATCATATCACAAATGGTTATAGATAAAGTATGGGCTGTTTACTACTTTCTAGGTCACATTTATTAAGAAAGAAAGCAGAACTCTCTTTAATCCATAAGATGAAAGAAAGGATTACCAGACAGCTGCAAAGTACAAAGGCACATTCTGTCAGTATGGCCTCAAAATCACCACGTTAGTGCCACCAGCGTTCTGGGCAGAACGAGAAAAGGTGACAGATCATCTGCTCCTCTGCTCTGTAGCTAACTGGTGCGGCGGTGACCCATCACTACTCTGGGAACAGAAGAAAGAAACAGTACCTCAGAGGCTGCGAGAGTCGATCATCTAGGAAAATGTGTCACATAAAACCTTCATTGGACAGTTACCACATTTTATCACTGGAGCTGAACTGCTATGGTGAAAATAAGTCTTCCATGCAAAAGGTTATTTGCATTTTTCTAGCTTTGTATTTCTTCTTAAAATTTAAGAAAGATCTATCCAAGGAAATAGAAACCTGGGGCTGGAGAGATGGCGTAGTGGTTAAGGCACTTGCCTGCGAAGCCCAAGGATTCGGCCCACGTTTGACTGTCCGGGTCCCAGGTAAGGCACACTCACAAGGTGAGGCAAGCGCTGTAAGGTCTCACTGCCCACAAGATGGCGCACATGTTTGGAGGCCCTGGAACACCAATTCTCTCTCTCTCTCTCTTGCTTGCATAAAAAAGAGGCCAGTTCATTGGGCTTGCATAAAACAGAAAGAAGAAGGGAAGGAAGGAAGGAAGAGAAAACTGCCAAAAGAGACATTATTTTACCTAATTCTTGCATGCCCATATGTGAAACAGGGGCAAGTCTCACTGAATAAATGAAGGAGAAGGGAGACTGCCTTGGGCCTGAGGGGGTCCAAGAAAGTGCTTGGGGTGATGCTTATGTAGTAACCACTCCCTTCCATGTGGATTGTTCAACATTTACACATTTGATCCTTGTCATTTCACAGGCTCACTTCCTTCCTTCCTTTCCCCCTTTCTTCCTTCCTTCCTTCCTCTCTCTCTCATTCTTCCTTCCTTCCTTCCTTCCTTTCTTTTTTTTCAAGGCAGGGTCTCTCTCTCTAGCCCAGGCTGACCTGGAATTCATTCTGTATTTTCAGGGCAGCCTCCAACTCACAGCAATCTTCTTACCGCTGTCTCCCGAGTGCTGGAACTAAAGGAGTGTGCCACTATGCCTGGCTCTCCAGTTCTTTCTAGACCTTTCTAGATTTCCTGTTTCTGAACATTGGAGATATCCGAGGACTGCCTTCCTAACGTTCTCCCATAGCCTCCCCAGCAATCTCCACTCTCCTGAAAGTGTGCATCAACTCCAGTTGAGCTGAACACAGAACTGTGTGCATTCTCGACTGGGTCAGCAGGGGTCTGCTGCCTGGCACGGAGCTCTCCAAGCTCTGCTCCTCTTTGCTTCATTGCATGTCCTTCCAGGTTCAAAGATGAGCAGCGCAGAGAGGCTGTGGGCCAGCGTCCTGCTTCCCTCAGCCACATCGCTCAGAGGGTCTCCAGGGAGCGCACAGAGCACTATTTGGGAGGGGCCCTGGGTGGAGGCTAGGCGTCGAGAGTATACCAGAGAGCCCTGGAGGGTGACTCACTGGGAAACAACGTTCCAGAAGAATGACGGCCAGGGATGTGGCCAAGAGAAGGCTGAGAACCAAGCTCTCCGAGCCGAGAGGTGGTTCGGTCACCCTTCCCACTCTGTGCACTGCCCCTCTCCAGCAGGCTCTGCCTACGCTCCAGCCCTGAGCCCCACGCCCGGCCCTTCCTTACAGGAGCTCTGCCCACCCATCTCTCTGAGCAGAACCCAGGGAGCAAAGGAAAACAACAGATATCTTGAAAGGACACGTTGACCGCACACACACACTCAAGACTTGTGTTTGTGGTTTACAAATGTCATCCCAGTTGCGAGGCCGCATGTAATCTTGAGTCCACAGATGTCCTCCTGCGGCTGACCGTGGGACAGATTATAAAGTCGGCCATGTGTTTCTAGAAAGCTCTGATCCCCTTTTCCTGCGGGTTATTATTAGGCCAAAAATGTCACCTAGGAGAACCTTAGTTAGGCTCATGCTCTTAGATCCATCCTTGCAGGGGCGGCCCCGCCAGGTTAGGAATACTGAGGCCAGATGCTGCCGGCCTGCGCGGTGATGCCTGGCTGTCACTGCTGTGGACCTGGGGGACACCTGAGCATGACACTGGCTCCAGGTTGCCACCATCAACTAGACCTGAAAATGTGACAGCTCTGCCCAGCAGTCTCTTTTACAAACGGTTGGATGGATTCCAGTTACCCCCTAATACTTGTTTTTGTGTATGTGTTGTGTTTTTTAAATTTTTATTGATTTATTAGAGACAGAGAGAGGAAGGGACACCGAGAGAGACAGAGAGACAGAGAGAGGAGAGAATAGACACACCAGGGCCTCTAGCCACTGCAAATGAATTCCAGACACCTTGTGCATCTGGTTTATGTGGGACCTAGAGAATCAAACCTGGGTCATTAGGCTTCACAGGCAAGGCCCTTAAGTGCTAAACCATCTCTCCTGCCCCTAATACCTGTTTTAATATTACTAAGAAGTACTACTGCCAGCCAGTAGGCAGAGGCAGGAGGATTGCTCAAGTGAGGCCAGCCAGGGTTACATAGTGAGACGCTGTCAAAGGAAGTCTCATTGCCAATCAATTACTAAATATTAGTTGTTGGGGGAGTAGAGACAAGGATGAAAGAAAGATGTATCAATGTTTACCTTTTATATATGCATATGCATATAAGTCTATATATAGATATTAAGTATATATATTTATATATATTGAAGGGACATGGTGACCACAACCCCTCCACACACACAAGACTTGTGTTTGTGATTTACAATGTTAGTCCAGTTGTGAGGATATGTGTAATCTTGAGTTCACAGATATTCTCCTGTGGTTGAATGTGGAACAGATTACAAAGTTGTTTATAATATAATATAATAATTGGAGCCATATATAAGACATATATATACATATTTATGCATATATATATATATATATATATATATATATATATATATATATATGATGAGATGGGTATCACTCTGTAGCCCAGACTGTCTTGAATTCAATA
Organism: Jaculus jaculus; assembly: GCF_020740685.1. NCBI lineage: Eukaryota > Metazoa > Chordata > Mammalia > Rodentia > Dipodidae > Jaculus > Jaculus jaculus. Next base: position 59,386,266 of record NC_059119.1, on the reverse strand, counting down.
CATAGACCAGGCTGGCCTTGAACTCATGGTGATCCACCTGTATTGGCCTCTCAAGCGCTGAAACCACAGCTATGAGCCACCACGCCTGGCTTTAATAATACTTCTTTAACCTTTATCTCAGAAATTTTTTTCCTCGCTAAAACTTTCTACACAGCGTTGCTTTAATTCTTCTAGTATACAGTATCAGGAATTCTCTGTCAGGAATGGCTTGGTGTTCGGCTCCGGTGATGATGTCTTCCCCCAAACTAGGGACGCCTAGGCTGGGATATCATTGTTCCCAGTTTCTGATGATAATTTCATTGCCTCTGAGTAAGGGGTGAAGTGGGGTGAGATGACTCCCTGAATCTCCGTCTCTGAAGGGAACCCCCCTCCATGAGGCCAAAGGGTCTTTTGTGGAATGAGAGGAGGAGTCCTCAGCAAGAACCAGCAATACCTTTGAAACGGTGTTTCAAGCATGTGTTTATGAGCACGCTATGTCAGACCAACACGCCTGTGTCTTTCTGTCAATGTCACGATGCACTGAATAGCAATAAGTGCACAAGACCCTGGGCGGGGGCAGGGGGGGTTTCATTGGCAGCAATTTGCAAAGTAGTTTTGCTTTCCTTACTAGCCAGGCTGAGTCTTAATTACCTTAATTCTCAGATCTCATATGACATGTCACACAGAAGACTCTGTCATCCGTCATGGGTAGCTCTAAATGGTTATATGCTATAGCAGAGTTCAGAGGGGTCCCCGGGAGGTTAAAGCAGGCAAACGGATGGGGATGCAGCAGTCAGGTGACGAAGCCGCTAGAGACCCGGCGGCAGCCAAGCCCCTGCTGGGTGGCAGGTTGAAGTACGGCTGTGGACTTTGGCGACTTCAGAGGTGGAGGACAGGTGAGGGTCTGGGTCTGGGTGGACGGAAGGGCAGCGGTACAAATAGGCCGTGTCAACACTGGGGACAGAGCTGAGCTACACCCCTTGGAACATTCTGGAATTTGCTGCCTGTTGGTCCTTTGAAACACACACTGGGTGGACAGAGGACCAGTCTGTGGGGACATCACTATTGCAGTATGAAATGTCCACCTCTCTGTAGGGTACAGGGGAGGGGGGTGTACTCTTCTTTTTTTTTCAATTTTTATTATTATTATTTTTTTGTTAACAACTTCAATGATTGTAAACAATAGGCCATGGTAATGCCCTCCCTCCCCCCACTTTCCCCTTTGAAACTCTACTCTCCATCATATCCCCTCCCCCTCTCAATCAGTCTCTCTCTTATTTTGATGCCATGATCTTTTCCTCATATTATGATGGCTTGTGTAGGTAGTGTCAGGCACTGTGAGGTCATGAATATGCAGGCCATTTTGTGTCTGGAGGAGCACGTTGTAAGGAGTCCTACCCTTCCTTCAGCTCTTACATTCTTTCTGCCACCTCTTCTACAATGGACCCTGAGCCTTGGAAGGTGTGATAGAGATATTGCAGTGCTGAGCACTCCTCTGTCACTTCTTCTCAGCACCACGGTGCTTTCTGAGTCTTCTCAAGTTCACTGCCATCTAAAAAGAGAAGGTTCTCTACCAAATGTGAGAGTAGCATTAATATATGGGTATGAACATTAAGAGAAATGCATACTGGAAAGTTTGATGAGCATAGTATATGCTTTTAGCCAGACAGCAACAGACGTTACACCCCTAGAGCTCATGACTACCCCTGTTATAGGTTTTCAGTATCAGGGATGTATTTCTTCCCATGGAGCAGGCCTTCAGTCCAACTAGAGGGCAGTTGGTTTCCACAATGCCTCTTTGCTTTATTCACAGTGTCCTTTGCCATACAAAATCTTTGCAATTTTATGAGGTCCCAGTGGATAATCTGTGGTCTTATTGCCTGAGCAATTGGGGTTATATTCAGAAAGTCTTTGCCAAGACCAATATGTTGAAGGGTTTCCCCTACTTTTTCCTCTAGCAGTTTCAGAGTTTCAGGTCAGATATTAAGGTCTTTAATCCATTTGGACTTAATTCTTGTGCATGAAGAGAGGGAAGAATCTATTTTCACCCTTCTACAGATACATATCCAGTATTCCCAACACCATTTGCTGAAGAAGCTGTCTTTTCTCCAATGAGTATTTTTGGTATTTTTGTCAAATATCAGGTGACTATAGCTACCCAGACTTACATCTGGGTCCTCTATTCTGTTCCATTGATCTACATGTCTGCTTTTGTGCCAGTACCATGCTGTTTTGTTACTATGGCTCTGTAGTATAGGTTAAAATCAGGTACAGTGATATCACCAGGCTTATTTTTGTTGCTCAAAATTGTTTTAGATATTCGAGATTTTTTTGTGATTCCAAATGAATTTTTGGATTGTTTTTTCTATTTCTGTGAAGAATGCCATTGGAATTCTGATGGGGATTGCATTAAATGTGTAGATTGCTTTTGGTAAGATTGACATTTTATAATATTGATTCTTCTGATCCAAGAACAAGGGATGTTTTTCCATTTCCTAGTGTCTTCTGCAATTTCTCACTTGAATGTTTCAAAGTTTGCATTGTAGAGATCATTCACTTCCTTAGTTAGGTTTATTCCAAGGTACTTTATTTATTTATTTTTTTGATGCAATTGCAAATGGGAATGATTCTCTGATTTCATCCTTTGTGTGTTTGTTGTTAGCATATAGGAAGACTACTGATTTCTGTTTGTTTATTTTGGATCGTGCTAAATGGCTGTAGGTGTTTATCAGCTCTAACAGTTTGCTGGTAGAGTCTTTAGGGTCCTTTATGCATAGAATTCATGGCTATTCTCCTACCCCAGCCTCAGTGCTGGCATTTAAGATGTGAGCCACCACTCCCAGCAGAACTAATTAATAACTGCTGAAGGGTACCATATGTCTAGAGAAATGATCAAACATGGCCATTCTAGCTAGGCGTGGTGTCGCACTCCTTTAACCCCAGCACTTGGGAGGCAGAGGTAGGAGGATCACTATGAGTTCGAGGCTACCCTGAGACTACATAGTGCATTCCAGGTCAGCCTGGGCTACAGCAAGACCCTGCCTTGAAAAACCAAAACAACAACAACAGAAAATATGGCAATTCTGTCCATGGAGGAGGACAGATGCAGAGTCAACTTGGAAATTACAGTGAATTTGCTTCCACTGTAGCCTGAGGTTCATATTTTCCCTTTTGCTTTAAGTTTTAGCGTGGCTCTGCACAGCAGTGGTCTTTATTTCAAATATCGATATTTTGTTCACCATGGGGATTTGGCAGTAATTTTTATTTTTACTAGTAGGGCACTAAGATAGTATTTACCTAGGCTACTGGGATGCCTATTGCACTAATTCACCGTAGTAAGTCAGACAGCAAGCTGGAGCTGACCTCTGCTGTGTGAGCTGCTTCCTGGACGGCCGCTGTCAGGCTTTTCATCTTCATCCAAATCCTTCCACCTGCGACCAGTCCCCTCAGGGCCTACACAGAGGAGTCCCTTTCCCTGAGAGACCTTGCCCTGCTTCAATGAGTCAAAGTCCTCACCCCTGGGCCCAGCTTCAGTAATGATCTGCCTTCCTGCCCATAAAGCTATTCAGAGAATGGCCAGCCGTGGCCCTCGATCCAGCCTTTGACTACAGGGAAAGCACTGGTGTGCTTCTCTCCGTGTTCTGCGTGGCCTGTGTTCATAACGTACGCTGCCCGACCCAGTGGGCTGCATATGTCCAACTCCTTCTCACCATCGGGCCTCTTCCCTTCCCCGGGGGCCAGTGATGGAGAAGGGATAACGTAGTGACTCCTCACATTTCTCAAGCAGCGTCCAGCACCAGATGTTTTGCAGCTGGCGAGGCGGGGTGGACAGGAGTCTCGTCTGCAGGCAGCCGCAGCATGAATATAATTTTCCACATACTGGCTCATGATACTGCTGCTGCCCTAGGCTCCCGTACATGGTTCCAACTCCTCTCCTGACTTAGAGACGGGGACAGGGAAGCTGCTTTGATATACGAACATCAGGTCCTGTATGGCTGGCTTTTTTCCTATCAGGAGAACACTTACTCTGATCTCCAGGCCGTGGACGGACACAGCGACCTCTCACAGTCTCTTGCAGCCACACAAAGCCAGCTGGCGATAGTTAAGGTCCTCCTGACAGAGCTGTAGGGAGAGGTGAGAACCCAGGGAGATGCTCACAGGCCATCCAGCTCAGCAGACCTCCTCCCCATTCTTTTAGCACCATTCAAGTTTATCAGGACAAACATTTCTCAGAGGCTATCTTTCTCTTTAACGGTTTTGTAGATGATCCTCAGTCTGTTTGCTTCCTTAGCTTTCCCCTCTTGCTTTCTGCCATGGCTGGGTTCCACTTACAGGAAGGCAGTGATCTCCCACTGCTGGGCCCCACTCCCACATAGCATTTCACAGTGTGGCAGTTGTGGTGAACCTCAGTCCTCTATGTGCTCCGTAGACAGCAGCTGGGTTCTGGATCCTCTTGAATTCAAGGGATGCTCATGTGTGACTCCCTGTATTACAACATTGTAGGAGATCAAGTGCAGAGCACTATTCACCATAGAGTAAAGAATCAAGGCTGGAGAGATGGCTTAGCAGTTAAGGTCATGCCTGTGAAGCCAAAGGATCCAGGTTCGATTCCCCAGTGCCATGTAAGCCACACACACAAGGTGGCGCATGCGTCTGGAGTTCCTTTGCAGCGGGTGAGGGCCCTGGCGTGTCCATTCTCTCTCTTGCTCGATCTGCCCCTTTCTCTTTCCCTCTCTCTCAAATAAATAACATAAATAAATAAAATAGATCCCCACAAAAAGAACCAAAGATGTTAGCCGTTGAATGCATCAATGAACTTCTGTGTGATAAAAATAACTACACACGAAGTGAATGGGCTTGTTCTTGTTTATAAATTCAAGCAAGTGCCTTTAACTGCTGAGCCATCTCTCTCTCCAGCCCCACTGTTTACAAATTCAAGTGCAGATGTCTAGAGAGCAGACTTAACTGACTCCCTGTTCTTTCTCCACATTACCAACCGTCCTTTTCACGCTCCGAGATGGCTCGGTGGATCAAGCATCTGCTTCCAGTACCTGAGTTCAGATTCCCAGACCTCAGGTAAAAGCTGGAAGCTGAGGCAGACTTTGTAATCCCTGTACACCTGTGGCGAGAAGGGAGGCCGAGACCAGAGAATCTCCCTGAAGCTCACGCACGGAGGGGTGAAGAAGTCCTGCCTCAAAATGAAGTGGGGGATGAGGACTGACTTACAGATTGTCCTCAGGCCTCCCTGTGTGCACAGTGGCACGCGTGCCCATGTACTTCTCACACAACTACACGTGGGTGTGCAATAAATAAATAATTGAAATGAAAAAGCAATGGTTCTCTGTTTTGCTTTTTTGTGGGAGAGGGAATAGGGAAAGGAGAAATTTATCATCTGGAGTTAGATTTCAGTGGCTGAGGCCTTGGTGTGTCAAGTCTCTCTCTCTCTGTCTCTACAGAATAAAAATAAATAAATTGGAGTCGGGTGTGGTGGCGCATGCCTTTAATCCCAGCACTCGGGAGGCAGAGGTAGGAGGATTGCCATGAGTTCGAGGCCACCCTGAGACTACATAGTGAATTCCAGGTCAGCCTCGGCAAGAGTGAAACTGTACCCTAAGATACCAAAACTAAATCAATCAATCAATCAATAAATTGGGACAAGTGAGAATTTGGATCTGCCAGACAGTTGAGCCTGGCTTTGTGGGCAACAAGATGGCTGATGTTTCGAAAGCACAGACAGAAAGGGCCTCTGGGCTGGGCTGAGAAGTTTTCAAAAGGATGGAGTTTTGTTCACACAAAAGACTGGGGCCAGTGGCAGTGGTTCACGCCTTTCATCCCAGCACTCTAGAGGCTGAGGTAGGCGGATCACCTATGAGTCCAAGGCCATGAGCTACAGAGTGAGTTCCAGGTCAGCCTGGACTAGAGTGAGATGCTAACCTCGACAGTACAAAAATAAGTGCTGAGTACAAGCAAAGGGTGGATGGAAGCTGCTTGGGTAGATCGGGAAAGACTGGAGTGGGGATCAGAGGTTGTCTCTGTGGAGAAAACCTGGGAGACTGGGAATCTGGGATGCCCTCACCCAGAGGAGAATGGGAGACATTCCTTTTTTAAAAAAATGTTTGGGATTGTTAGCTCTTTATTTTTTAAGTTTGCATTTATTTGTTTGCAAGCAGAGAGAGAGGGGGGGAGGGAGGGAGAGCGGAGAGAATGGGTGTGTCGGGCTCTCTTGCGGCTCTACACACACTCCACATGCATGCGCCGCCTTGGGCATCCAGTTTTACACGGGTGCCCGGGAGTCAAGCCCAGGTCAGCAGGCTTTGTAAGCAAGTGCCTTTAACCACTGAGCCATCTCCTCAGGCCAGAGACATTCTTTTTTTTTTTTTTTAATTTTTTATTTACTTATTTATTTGAAAGAGAGAAAGAGAGAGAGAACACCAGGACCTCCAGCCACTGCAAACCAACTCCAGACGCATGCGTCCCCTGGTGCATCTGGTTTTCGTGGGTCCAGGAAAATCGAACCGGGATCCTTTGGCTTTGCAGGCAAATGCCTTAACTGCTAGGCCATCTCTCCAGCCCTTTTGTTTTCATTGCTCTAAATCCTTTCATCTAAGTTCTTCTTGTCAGTTATTTACTATTTATTTGTTATCAACCTAATTTTGTTTCCTTTTTATTAAAAAAGCTATTGGGGGGAGGAGGCTGGAGAGATGGCTTAGTAGTTGAAGGCACTTGCCTGTGAAGTCTAAGGATCCAGGTTTGATTCCCCAGTACCCATATAAGCCAGATGCAGGTGTGGCTGGTCTCCTGGGGGTATTCTTGTAGCCCTGGCTCTCGGTATCAGTTCTTCCCCCATTCCCAGCCTGGGTGGCTGGGAACAGGGATGAGGTGATCTCTCTCTTCAAAGTTGCTGATCTGATTGGCTTGTGGTTCTCTCATGTGAATAGTGAGTATGTATCTCCCAGCCGTTGTGGGTATTTCTCTTCTCATCCTTACGTGTATTTTGTTTCCAGACGTCTTTTTCTGCTTTGTTATGATTTCCCTGTAATCTCTGGATCTACCACGTGTGTGATCCTCTAAACTCCGGGTCTATCATGCACAAAATTCCTCTAAACTCTTAGTCTGCCACATGTATAATAACTCTCTTGACTACTTATTCTCCAGGTGGCTGGATTTCCGGGTCCCTGTTCTGGTGCCTTCGCTGTTACCCTTGTTTAAGCCCCGAGTCCCTCACCCCTGCTCTCTGAACTCCCCTCTGTGCGGAGGAACAGGGCTGGGGGGCCATGCTTTGCTCTCCCGCCAGTTTCTGAGCATTTCGCCCTGACCTTCCGGCATGAACTTCTAGGTCCTGCCTGCCCCGCGCATGTATAACCGTTCCAGCATTTTCCTACATACCAATTTTTCCTAAAGAAACCTTATACTTCATAGTTAATCCTTAAATAAACTCATTAATTTATAATTTATTCTTTTCAGCCTCAGAGAATTTTTATTTTCTGTTAAAATAAACAGGAACCCAAAAGTTGGCTTTTGTAAATCGTGTCCCCCCCCCACACACAGCAGCTCCAAAAATCTTGTATAAAGACCCTCTTTCACTGGGGACTAAACACATACGGTAAAGTAAGAATACAAAATGGAATAGAAGGCTGGAGAGGTGGCTTAGCAGTTAAGGCACTTATCTGTGAAGCCTCAGGTCCTAGGTTCAATTCCCCGGTACCCATGTAAGCCAGAGGCACAAAGTAGCACATGCATCTGGAGTCCGTTCACAGTGGCTAAAGGCCCTGGCATGCGCATTCTATCTGTCTCTCTTTCTAGTTCTCTCTCTCAAATAAATAAATAAAATTTTTAAAATAGAACAGAGAGACGCACATTCGTCAGAGTTGGCTAGGGTTACTAGAACTTGGCTTTGAAATCTATTAGGTTTCCCTGTAGCCAACAGTCTGTTCTAGCAAACTGGGGGTTTCATCCCTTGAGATGCAACACCAGTGAGAGAGTTCAGAGAGGGGTATTTGAGGCATTCCGTTTTGAGGTACAGAGACATTGGATGCAAGAGGAGGGGAGAGGAGTCTCCCAGGGTTGTATTCGGACTAAGAGTTGGAGGTCACCCAGGAGGTTGTGAGAGCAGGCAGGCTGGTTGAGGTGTGACTCTGAACTGTTTGTTTCTTTGTTTGTTTGTCTGCTATAGGGCCCAGAGCTTTGCTGGTGTCTGTTTTGTGGACCGAGTGTACTGTCTCGCTGCGGGTTGAAATCTGGATAAACGAATCCAAGAGTGGAGAGCCAATGATTTAGCTGCATTAGGGGTGATAAAGAGACCCAAGTGGGGCCCTGTCCATGGAGGCTGTCGGAACCTGGGGCTAGGTTTTTAAAGTGGACTCAGTCTGCCAGTTGGATTGGAAGAAGCGGGTCTAGAGAAGGCTCAGGTAGAGTTTGTTGGTGGCACGCCGTATAAAGTGTCAGGTAAGAGAGGGGCTAGGATGTACTCTCCAGAGGTGGGGTGGGGGGCAAAATGTCCCCAGAATAAAAGTAATCTGTGTCAAGCTCCAGCTTCCATATGCAATCACACGCACATCACCTAGATTACACACAGACATCCACACATCCACATGCACATACACACACATTACTATTTGAGTTGCTGACTTGATTTTCATAAAAGGTTGTTAAACGAGCCGGGCGTGGTGGCCCACGCCTTTAATCCCAGCTCTCGGGAAGCAGAGGTAGGAGGATCACCATGAGTTCGAGGCTACCCTAAGACTCCATAGTGAATTCCAGGTCAGCTTGGGCTAGAGTGAGACCCTACTTTGAGAGAAAAAATAAAAGTCCGAGTCTATGAGGCCATACATTCAAACTACCACAGTGGGAATGGAAAATAACTTCAGGTCAGTGAATGGATTCAATGCACAGACACTGGCAAGTAATTCTCGTGAGAGCTGAGCCAGCTTAAGCAGACAGACAATAACTTCTGGCAGAATCTTTTTTCTGGGATTTGTCACATTCCTGAAATCTTCCTTCCTATGGATGAGAGTAATTTAGGGAAAGGGCCAAAGGAAATATGGTTTTCTTTTAGTGGTCTGGAATTTGAGTGGATAAGGGAATACAAAAATAGGGAAGGTCCTTTTGAGCACCTGCTGAATTCCAAGGCTGTTAATTTCGTAACCAGTATATCAGGGTGTGTGATTTCTGATTCGCAACAGTGTCGTGTTGAGGGCTTACTTCCTGAGTCATAGACAGGTGCCCTCTCCCTGTGTCCCCGTGGTGGGGAAGAGAAGCAGACCTCTCCAACATGCCCACCGCCCTCAACTCTGCAGAGGCCAGTTCCCCCCACACAGTCAGGAGGCAAGAGTGGGCTCAACAGTCAGCCTGCCTTCATCCAGATGGCGACTGCCAGTTGAAAACCCATTAGCCAAAAGGGTCTTTTCCAAAAAATATATTTTATTTTTATTTCTTTATTTTATTTACGTATTCTTTATTTTGTTTCTTTATTTGACAGAGAAAGAGAGAGAGAGTGTGTGAGAAATGGGCACGCCAGGGCTTCTAGCCACTGCAAACGAACTCCGGAAGCATGTGTCCCTTGTGCATCTGGCTAACGTGGGTCCTGGGGAATCGGACCTGGGTCCTTTGGCTTTGCAGGCAAATGCCTTAACTGCTAAGCCGTCCCTCCAAACTCCAAAAGTGACTTTTTAACCATATAGTCTGGTTGGCCTATTGCACAGCAAAGTCGCTTAAACAGTAAGAATTATAGTAATCAGCAATGATCATCATCGTTTCCAGAAGGCATAAGAGCCAGCGGTTACAGGAGACCCTGAGGGGTGCCCGTCCGTTTCTCTGCAAACAAAAAGTGCTCTTCACTCCCCTCGCCGGGTACGCAGAGCTCATGGTACTTGGAAAGAGGAGATCGCATTGTTATTCTGCCAGTTCTAGGTATGGTTCCCAAGAACCTGGTCATGGCAGCAACAGGTGCCGTGTGTCCAGGTGAGCTCTCGGGCAGGCAGAGTGAACAAGCATTTATTCGTTTTTAATTTTTAAAATTTTAATTTATTTATTTGAAAGAGAGATAGAAAAGAGGGAGGCACAGAGAGAGAAGGGGCGCTCCAGGGCCTCCAGCCACTGCAAACGAACTCCAGACGCATGCGCCCCCTTGTGCATGTGGCTTATGTGGGTCCTGGGGAATGGGACCTGGGTCCTTTTGCTTCTCAGGCAAACGCCTTAACCACTAAGCCATCTCTCCAACCTTTTTATTTTTTTAAATTTTATTTATTTGAGAGAGCGAGAGGGAAAGAGGGATAGAGAGAGAGAGAGAGAATGAGCGCACCAGAGCCTCCAGACACTGCAAGCAAACTCTAGATGCACGCGCCCCCTTGAGTGTGTGGAGAGAGAGAGAAAGAAGGAGGGAGAGACAAGTATTTATTTTTAACGCTGCTAAGGAACTGGGGGCACCGAGGCCTAGAATGAAATGGTCTAAGGTCAGGGTGGGCCTCAACTCTACCCTGGAAGGGTACACCTGTCTTCAGGCTTGACTATTTTCACAAAGTAGTCTCTAGGATCTGCCTCCCCGCCCCCTTTCTTTCTCTATCACCTCCAGTAATTGACCTGGCAAGAATGAAGCTATTCTAAAGAGACACTTGTGCCCTCCCTTTTGGCCCTCAGATCATTGAAACATTGGTCCCTAGGGAGCTGGCATTTCCCCAGGAGTCTCATTCTGCCATCCGAAAGGAAAGCCTTGACCCCTGGTGCCAGCCAGAGGGGAGCTTGTCTTCTTTCTGGAAAGCGAGCCCACACCGTTCTGACAACCTGTCGCCCCACTGGCTGCTTCTAATGTAATTCATGGGCCTCTTGGGGACTGGTAGCTGAGACCAGCTGGTTAGGGACTGTTGAGGCCCAGACAGTATCCACTTGGGGCACACTCCTGAGAAAGGAAGTCCTTTTCCTTCCTGTACCTCGGGGTCGAGCAAAAGCTTGAAAAGGACTCCTTGTTTTAGAACTTGATAAGCTGGAGAAGGGCTTGGGGCCTTCTAAACCTCTGCTCTGAGAACTGCCCTCTCCAGCCACATCTGGACACGGTCCGCATTGGCAGCAAAGCCAGGGACTCTCGAGCTGATCTTGTGGTGTCCCTTCATGCTTGTGGTATAAGTTGACTCCAGGTCTCTGGGAAGATGAGGACCCTGATGTAAAGCCACAGTCACCCCAAAGGGTGCAGAGCTGGATGGAGCAGGCGGAATAGCGCGGGGCTCTGGCGCCACCTAGTGTCTGTTATGTGTAGCTTATCGTGAATGGGCTCTCAGGATTTTTGAGGTTTTTTTTTTTAATGGCTTTAACCACAAGAGGGACTGAAATGGAGAAGCAGACTCTGCACAGGAGGGACAAGGAATTGGGTGGGAGACGCTGCATTCTTAATGTGTCACAGACAGGAGTTGGGTGAGGGGATCATACTTGCGGAAGGAAGCTGGGTGACACACAATTCCCCCGTACCTATGTATGGCGATTCTTAGTCCCAAAACATCGGTCTGTGTGAATATTTTTACACTCACTAGAGAAAACAATACTGCTGCTATTTTCTGGCTTTTATGCATTAAAAAAAATTAATTTATTTGCAAGCAGAGAGATACAGACATAGAAAAAGACACACACACACACACACACACACACACACAGAGAATGGGTATGCCAGGGCCACCCCTCCGGCCACTGCAAACAAGCATCAGACGCATGCACCACGTTGTGCATCTGGCTTTACATAGGGTGGTGGTTTGATTCAGGTGTCCCCCGTAAACTTTATGAGTTCTGACTCCTGTGCCATTCAGCCTGTTCAAACACTGCACCCTTTTGGGTGACTGTATTTTTACATCAAAGTCCCAATCTTCCTGGAGACCTGGAGTCTTATGTCAATTTATACCGCAAGCACACCAAATGATCAGTTCAAAAGCCCCTGGCTTTGCCGCCAATCTGGTCCCCAGCTGGTGGCAATTTGGGAATTGGAACTTCCTGAAGGGAGTGTACTGTCGGGGGAGGGTTTACGGGTGTTATAGCCAGCTTCCCCTTGCCAGTGTTTGGCACACTCTCCTATTGCTGTGGTCTACCTACGTTGGCCAGGAGGTAATGTCCACCCTCTGCTCATGCCATCGTTTCCCCCACCATCATGGAGCGTCCCCTCGAATCTATAAGCCAAAATAAACCCTTTCCTCCCAGAAGCTGCTCTTGGTTGGGTGTTCTGGCCAGCAATTCGAACCTGGCTGCAACGCATGGGCACCGGGGAATCAAACCAAGTTTAACAGGCTTTGCAAGCACCTTTAACTGCTGAGCCATCTCTCTAGCCCTGGGTGGTTTTATTGAAATAGAGTCTCATGTAGCCCAGGCTGGCCTTGAGTTCCTGACCCTCCCGCCTCCGTTTCTCGGGTGCTGGATTACAGGTGTGCATCACCATGCCTAGCTTTCAAGGAGATTGCAGAGACCAAAACCCCTTTTAGTTCCCTTCCTGCTCCAAGCCAGTCGCTGTGATCCCCAAGAATGAACTGGGTATTAGGTGAGTTTGACACTCACTCCCGCAGCGTCTGTCTCGCTGCCGGCTCCTGTCATAGACACTTCCTCAGCCTACCTTCTCCCTGACGTGGACAGCACCCCAAAGGAATGTCACAACAGCAGATCAGGGAACTGCGCAGCACCAGGGGGTGTGCGGGCTTGTCTCTGCCTCCCCCTTCCTTGCCCTTCCCTCCTGACCCCTCCACCGTGTGCCACCAGACAGACACAGTTCGAGAACAAGTTGCTGCTCAACGATACAGATTCTGAGATAAGACTTCAATCTTATTTAAGGGGTGACATGCTTCAGTGGGGTTCAGCCCAACCTTTATAAATGGGGTAAAGGATCAGGCAGCTGCTGGTAGGCCATAGGAAGTGGCTTGAGACTTTATAAGGAAACATGGGATCGTATGACTTGGACTTACGTCCCCAGTCCAATACTCCATTGCTCAGTGACTTAGGGCAAGTCACTTGCCTCTCTGAGCCTCTGTTCCCTCCGTTGTAGAATAAAGATAATTATCTTGCCTACAAGCTAAGACAGTGGCCTCCTTGTGTTATGTTATCTATGGTTAATGGGGGCTTAAAACTAAATGGAAAAGACTAGAAATAACTCTTAAAAATATTTGTATTATTTATTTATTTGAGAGAGATAGAAAGAGGCAGAGAGAGAGAGAGAGAGAGAATGGGCACACCAGGGCCTCCAGTCACTGCAAACAAACTCCAGATGCGTGCACCCCCTTGTGCATCTGGCTTACATAGGTATTGGGGAATTGAGCCTTGAACCGGGGTCCTCAGACTTCACAGGCAAGCACTTAGCTACTAAGCCATCTCTCCAGCCCCAGAAATAACTTTTATTGCCAAATATTGTTATGGGTGTTCTATTTTATTATGAGCTGTTAATATCTTAATAGCTAATTTACAAATTAAGCTTGATTACAGAGTATGCCTGTGTAGAGGGAAAAAAAGAAACAGCAGCGTGTATTAGGTTTCACGATGTTCGCAGGTTTAGTTACCTACAGGGACAGGGCTCCTCAGTCAAGGAGGGCATTGCTGAGGTGAGCAGAGGCAAAGCCCCATGGGGGGCGAGGTAGGGGCAGGATGTGGCAAAGGAAGAGTGGGCACGGTTGGGTTTAGGTAGGAGATTCTTTTCTTTTTTTGTTACTTTTATTTTATTTGAGAGTGACAGAAAGAGTCAGATCAAGAGAGAGAATGGGCACGCCAGGGCTTCCAGCCTCTGCAAAAGAACTCCAGACGTGTGCGCCCCCGTGTGCATCTGGCTAACGTGGGTCCTGGGGAACCGAGCCTCGAACTGGGGTCCTTAGGCTTCACAGGCAAGCGCTTAACCGCTAAGCCATCTCGCCAGTCCGATAGGAGATTCTTTTATTTTTCTTGATTTTTTAAAAAATTTTTATGAGAGAGAGAATTGGCATGCTGGGGCCTCTAGCCAATGCAAGCTAACTCCAGACATGTGTGCCACTTTGTGCACATGGGCCATCTTGTGCACATGCATCACCTTGGGTGCCTGGCTTACGTGGGTTCTGGGGAGTTGAACCTGGGTCCCTAGGCTTCACAGGCAAGCACTAAGCAGTCTCTCCAGCCCTTTCCTGATTTTTTTTCTTTCTTTATGAAAATTAAAGCCTTTTAAATTTACTTTTACATTATTGTAACAATAAATGTTTAGGTTCCCTACCTCCCTTCCCCTTGCCCTAAAGAAGTCTGCCTCCTGCAAAACCGATCTTCATAAAGACACACACACACACGCATGCATGCATGCACGCACACACGTGCACACACACGCACATGGCTTCCCAATCCTTGTGGAATCACCACATTTAAAAAAAATTTTTTTAAAGAGTTAATTGGTCTTGGAGACAAGCTTTTCTAATAAAGATCCAGTAGCCAGGACTACATGCCCCTCCTTTCTTTAGGAGGCAGGAAAAGCAGAAGCAAGCAAGTGCTGCTTGGCATCCCTAATTTGTAGGGGGATGGGCCCAGAGGCCCTTTCCCGTGCTGCTGACTAGGGAGGACAGAGAGGGGAATTGTCCCCAACAGTCCAGCAGATGAAGGCATTTCCCAGAACAGCAATGTGTGCTGGCCTGAGAGGGCCAAGAAGGAGCGTGTAGGGGACTTGAGCATCTTCTCCCAGCACAGCCCCTTTGAAAACATCTTGATTTCCCCCCCACCCCACAGGCGTTTCTAATTTAAGGTGCCTCCACCCACCCTGGCAACTTCGGAAAAAGCTTTGGGAGGCGGGAGGCACAAAGGCCTCATTCGGAGCAGTCACTCTTCGGGTACAATGCCCAAGAATCTTCTCTGATGATGTCGGCCACCAGTGAAGTGGTGATTGAGGCCACAGTGCTAAAGATCTTCAGTTTAGCATCGCTGAAGTCTTGAGAGTTTTTCTTTTTCTTGTCCTTTTTTTTTTTTTTGAAAGTAGGTCTTTAAACGTCCCATCTCAGGGTTTGAAGAGAGGTCCTGAGATGTGACAATTTACGGGTGTAGCATTCCTTTATCAGCATCTCAGAGCAGTGTGGTTTGGGAAAGGGGAAATGGCTGGTCTAGGAGAGGGAGAGGGCAGGGAGTGGACCTGAGCGGTGGCTGGCAGGTGTAGCAAGAGCTGGGGTGGCTTGGGAAGGAAAGGTGGAGAGGAGCCAGGAAAGGGGGAGGGGGACAGAGAGGAGACAGACACAGAGACAGAGACAGAGGGAGGGATACAGAGGATGGGGCTGGAAACTAAGGCTAAAGAGCCCTGAGGGATTTCTGTGTCCATGCCCTTAGGAGAGGGCTCACTGGCCGGTGATGGAGGGCCTTGAGGACGTGTGGTGTGGGCTGGCCCTCGGGGAAGGAGCCAGGCTGGCTCAATCCCCCAGTGGGAAAGGAGAGAGGGGGATGGGCAGCGCAGCTCTGAGACTAACATGTCAGCATCTTTGCTTATGTGAAAAGAACAAAGAGACAGTTTTCTGAAAGGGGGCGAGGAGAGGCCTCATAGGTTCACGGGTTATAGTGGTCTTATCTCTTCTTCTTTCAGCTGAAAACAGCTGAAAATGGGTGTTGTGCTGGGGGATTCCCTATTGTAGGATGTCCGGGCTCACATCTGTATTCTTCTTTAAAAACACATATTTTGGGGGACTGGAGAGATGGCTTAGTGGTTAAGGTGCTTGCCCGCAAAGCCTTAAGAACTCATGTGTGAATCTCCAGGTCCCACATAAGTGAGACAGTGATGCCAGCATGTCAGACATGTGCCACAAGGGGGCACATGCATCTGGAGTTTGTTCGCAGTGGCTGAAGGCCATGGCACACCCATTCTCTCTTTCTCTTACCCAAGTTTTATATATATATAATTTATTTACTTGCAAGGAGAGAGAGAGAGAAAGAGGAGATGAAATGGGCACCATCGGGGCCTCTTGTTGCTGCAAATGAACTCCAGACTCATGGGCCACTCTGTGCACCTGGTTTTACATAGGCGCTGGGGAATCGAACTCAGGCCATCAGGCTTTGCAAGCAAGCATCTTAACCACTGAGCCATCTCTCCAGCCCACATCTGTATTCTTGTATCAGGAGGGTGAGAAAGTCCATAGGGCATTCTGGGGTGATGAAGTTGGCAGAGGGCTGGAGAGTAGCCTAGGAATATAGGAATCAAAAATGGTTGTTAAGGAAGCAACACTGGATCTGCTGAAATGGCTTGGGCAAGCAAGCAGCAAATGGGAGGCTGAGCTATTGTCCTTAGAGAGGTGTTTGTTCTCATGACATGGGGAAGCAGAAAACTCAGTAAATGCGAGGGAGCCTCGCACTGAAGTTTCCCTGCTATAGGAGTATTCAAGCAGGCTGAGTGGAATAAAATACAGGTAGATTCTAAAATTTAACTAAACACTGTACACATTCAATCAAAAACAGCCCCGAGTATGTATGCAAGAGTAGTTATTATAATGACCAGATCCTCTATCAACAAAGAGGTTTAGATTTCTGGTCTGTTGAGGGATCCAAGTCAGCTTGTGACCAAGTGAGACCCTTCCCTGGTGCAATCCCAGTTACCTTGAGTGATTTTGGTCTCAGTCAAGTTGCTGCCTGGGTCGTCGGGCTGCTGTTCTGATTTCTGGAGCTGGGCACTTGCTTTTCCTACGGGGCAAACTGAGCCGCTGCTGCTGCCTCTGCTGCTGCTGTAGCTGCCACTGCTGAAGCCACCACTGCTGCTGAAGCTGGTGCTGCTGTGTCCACCGCCGCTGCTCCCCCCGAAGCCGCTGCTGCGGGATCTGTCACCGCTGCCACTCCTGGGTCTGCTGCTGCTGGGGCCGCTGGTACCGGTGCTGGAGCCGCTGAAGTTGCTGCCGAACTCTGCTCCTGCTTGGGTCCCGTTGTCAGCCCAAGTTGGCGTGGCCTGGTCCCGGGCCACTGCTCTGTTCGCTGGAGCTGGGTTCAGGCGGCAGAGGAGGGGAGGGAGCCGCAGCTGCTCTGGTTGTCTCGCTGCTCCACGTGTTCTTCTCCCTCGCGGTCTGCTCCTCCGCTGCTCGCTGCCGCTCTCCCCTCACGTTTCCCGAGTTGCGGAGAGCGCGGTGTGAGGGGAAAATCCCACACCTGGCTTTTCCTGCGGCTTGAGCCGAGTCTGGCGGTTTTCTGCTGCGCGGTGGCCGTGGCGGTTGGCCGAGCTGCCGGAGCCGCTTTTCCCGCCTGTGTGGGCTCTGGCTGCTCTATAACTCTTCTACTTCTCCGCTGCCGCTTCAATTTCCTATACACCTCACTTTTTAGTAAAAGTGTGTATTTTGCTGAATTTTTTTGGTCTTTTTCCCCCCTAGGCTGCTTTGGCGTGGTTCCTACGCCGCCATCTTAACCGGAAGTCAGCCTCCCACTGAAGGAATGAGTTACACCTTGGAGGAAATGAGCAATGTCGTATGTAGGACTATCTCAAAAGGAGCAGAAGGAGAATAATTATAATCTAGATCAAAAGAGTGCCTTAGCTGGTCATAGGCATGTCAAGTCATATAGAAAGGGTAATTTTAAAAGGCTAATATAGCCCACAGGTAATTTTGACTCTCGCCCTATAATACTGAACTCTCCACAGTTGGCTACAGTCCATAGCTGAGTCATAGCTATGGCTTTTGGGAGCCTCAGTTTTTGGTTCTCCATCTTCCTACATCGGGTTGCACTTGGTACATATGGCAGGCTGTTGTCTTATGTGGCTAGGATCTTTCTCCTAGATTCTGATAGTGTTTTGGCTGAATAGGCAGAAAGGCAGTTCTTCAGGAGAGATAGCAGAGCTATTTGCAGAAAGAAACTCCTGGATCATGTTAAATCTATTAGCCACTATGATCTGACCTTTGAATATATATATATATGTATATATAACTTTGTATGTGACATGATATTTACATGTGACACTTACTAGGAGCATTATATCTAAGGTTGAAAATAGTAATTAAGCCGGGCGTGGTGGCGCACGCCTTTAATCCCAGCACTTGGGAGGCAGAGGTAGGAGGATTACCGTGAGTTCGAGGCCACCCTGAGACTCCATAGTGAATTCCAGGTCAGCCTGGGCTAGAGTGAGACCCTACCTCAAAAAAAAAAAAAAAAAGAAAGAAAAAGAAAAAGAGAATAGTAATTAGCCAAGGCAGTAGGTGAGGGGATGTGGAGTAGGAGGAGAGACAGGAATTTTAGTTTGGATAAGAGTTAATTACAATTTCTAGAAGCATGAAGATCTTGTTTGGGTGAGGTAGAAAGTATAAGGGACTTGCATCGAAGCAAGAGTTTTCAACTTACTCAGTACAGGCTGAAGGTCTTACGGTGTGTCAGGCTGGAAAGGCTAAAAGCTTCCGTTAGTTTTAGCAATTCATCATTATTGTTTCTTTACCAAAAGAACCATGAAAATGTGTATAACTAGATCCCATTTTGTCTATTAGAATAAGTTTTTTCCAAATTTTTATTAATAACTTCCATGATTATAAAAAATATCCCATGGTAATACCCCCCCCCACTATCCCCTTTGAAACTCCATTCTCCCCATCTCAATCAGTCTCTCTTTTATTTTGATGTCATGATCTTTTCCTCCTACTATGGTGGTCTTGTGTAGGTAGTGTCAGGCTCTGTGAGGTCATGGATATCCAGGCCATTTTGTGTCTGGGGGGAGCACGTTGTAAGGAGTCCTATCCTTCCTTTGGCTCTTACATTCTTTCAGCCTCCTCTTCTGCAATGGATCCTGAGCCTGGGAAGCTGTGATAGAGATATTGTAGTGCCGAGCACTCCGGTCACTTCTTTCCAGCACCATGATGCCTTCTGAGTCATCCCAAGGTCACTGCCATCTGAAAAGAGAAGATAGCATAAGTTTTTAAATCAACAAATAAGGTTTTATTTAGTAAGAAAATTTGTGAGGTCAGAACAATAACTAAACATAGAAATTCAGGTGTGATATCAAACAAATAACATTTGCCAATGGGAAAACATATGAACTTAGCCTTTAGGTATAATTTAACCATAGGTTATTAGAAGCTTCAATTGTTAAAAGGATGAAACATAAAATCTTTCTAAGCCATTTTTATATTTTTAAATTTTATTTATTTATTTGAGAGAGAGAGAGAATGGGCGCACCAGGACCTCCAGCCACTGCAAATGAACTCCAGACGCGTGCGCCCCCTTGTGCATCTGGGTCCTGGAGAATTGAACAGGGATCCTTTGGCTTTGTAGGCTAATAACTTAAGTGCTAAGCCATATATATTTAATAAAAGAGAGAGTGTTTTGGCAGAAGTGCCCTGTGGGGGTATAAACATTATGCTTAGAAGGAATGGATTGTCACAGAAAAATCCCACTGCTAGGGTTGGGGTACCTCCCATTGAGGTGCTGGTCAGGGAGACCACTGAGATCCACAAAAGAATGCAGGTTATTGCCAAGGTGCTTGGCTGCCCGCCGTAAGTAGATGCCTGAAGACCCTATTGCTGAGGACACCACAGGCTTCGGTTACAGGACACTGAGGAATCGAGCTGGGACTGGCTGGAAAGCTCGCCCTTGCTGACTAGTAGTTACGGTCCCAAGAGCATTACGCAGGCAGCTGGGGCGGAAGAAATCGTGGGCAGCCGTAACCAGCGCTGGACCTTGCAAGCTACATAGCTGGTCAGCGAGGCGAGATGCACCCTCCGGTGCGATCGTGGCATGTCTCTTATGCAGGTAACCGATTGCTCTCTAATTTGATTTGAGGCCCACTCTGTGGGAGGAACTTCATTTCTGATGCTTAAAATTTAGTCAAAAGTCTGTGGCTTAGGAGGAACACAAACACGGGGGGGGGGGGGAGTTACTATTGCTGTTTGGTTACATGGGTATGAAAGGCCAAATATAACCATTTTAAGTAGAAAGGCCCAGGCCTGATTTAGATAGAGAACTAGCAGGCTAACGTGCTGGACTTTTGCTTCAGTAAACCTTGCTTGCCTAATTGCCGCCTTTCCCCCTAAAGTTTCTGAGGAATCTGCATTTCAAGGGCATTCCAGAAACACTCCGCTGCTGGGGGCCTCTGGCTCCGACCACCTGCTTAGATAAACTTGTCAGTTCAAAAGTCATAAAGTACCACCGTTTGCTTAGCCCATCACAACAGAGATTACCTCATCTGCCTAGAGTGCCCCTAGCTCCTGCCCCCAACTTTGCCCACCGAAAACTCAAACCAATCAGAACTGTTTAAGTCAACCAAATCATGTATCTATCCCCTACTTCTTTGTTCAAATTCCTATAGGAACCCCTTCCCCCAAAAGAAAGGGGCTCTCTCCCACTCCCGCTGCGTGGGCCTGTGTGGATTGAGTCCCTGCCTAGGGTTGACAATAAAGAATCCTGCTGTTATTGCAATCGAGTGTCTCGGCTTTCTCGGTTCACTGGGTGACTCCCGAGGACCCCAACTTCATCTGGGGGGTCTTGGTACTTCAGGTATACCATGCCCACCAAATTGCCCGCTGAATGCGTACGCTTATGCCCATGAGCTAGCATCACTCTTACTTTTGGTTAGAGAAGTTTCTGTTTCAGAGGGTGGTGACGGCTGGGAGACTCACAACTTGCTAAAGTGCCTTGAAGATGTGACAGTTGAGTGTTCTGTCCTTAGCAAGACATCCCTATCACACCCTCCAATGGCTCCAAGCCTATAGTGGAAGAGGTGGTGGAGAGAAGTGAAGAGCCCCAGGATGAGGAAGAGCGCTTTGAACACAAAGTGGTCATTGTATGCACAGCCTCACAGCGGGGTCATGTCATTACCGGCACAAGGTCTGTGTAAAATTAGGCCCATAAACAGGTCGTCAGGGATGATGGGGGAGGGGAAAGACATCCGAGTAGAAGACGCAGTGGTGGGAAAGAGCAGAGCATTCGATGGAGGGACATGATGGGGACAAAGGGGGGTGGCAGGAAGGCATCGTGTAAATTGTTGTCTTTGTTGTTGTCGTTTCGAGGTAGGGTCTCCCTCTAGCCCAGGCTGACCTGGAATTCACCATGTAGTCTCAGGGTGGCCTCGAACTCACGGTGATCTTCCCACCTCTGCCTCCCGAGAGCACTGAGATGAAAAGGGCGTGTCACCATGCCCTGCTTGATTATGTAAATTTTTAATAAGGCGTTTTATTTTAATTTCATAAAGAGAAGACTATTTCAGAGATCATGACAATTTTCAGGGAAGGAATTCTGGCTGGTTGCATGAAAATACACATTCTAAACATGTGACACTTTTTTTTTTTCTCCGTTTTGTATTTGTGGTCCTATGAATGTGACATGTCCCCCCCCATGGACTCACGTGTCTGTGATGAAACCTCATGCTTGACCCCCAGCTGGTGGAGCCTGTGGGGGGCAGAGCCTTGCTGGAGGAGGTGTGTCACCGGGGCGGCTTTGAGGTGTTACAGCCCAGCCCCACTTGCTGCTCTTACCTCGCTTGCTCTAGTCCCTCCCTGCTGATGTGGAAATACAGCATCAGGCTGTCTGCTCCTGCCGAGCTTCCCCCCACCATGATGAAACAAACGTCCACTCAAAACTGCAAACCAGAGGGCTGGAGAGATGGCTTAGCGGTTAAGCGCTTGCCTGTGAAGCCTAAGGATCCTGGTTCGAGGCTCGATTCCCCAGGACCCACGTTAGCCAGATGCACAAGGGGGCACATGCATCTGGAATTTGTCTGCAGTGGCTGGAAGCCCTGGCGCGCCCATTCTCTCTCTCTCTCTACCTCTTTCTCTGTCTGTTGCTTTCAAATAAACAAATTAAAAAAAAAAAAAAACTGCAAACCAGAAATAAACCCTTTTCTTCTAGAAGCTGCTTCTGGGCAGGTGTTTTGTTCCAGCAATGAAAAGGCAACTGATCCAAAATTTTAGTGTCCACTGAACCAAGAAGGACCACGGTTAGAAAGGCAGAAATGTTTACGATTTTGTCATGACTTTTAATATTATAAAGAAGGGATTAAATAGCTTATAAAAGTACTGAATCTGGGGCTGGGGAGATGGCTTAGTGGTGTAAGGAAAGAGTAAGAGAAAAGCAAGAGAAAACCCTGGACTTGATCTCTACAGATAGACTGTTTATTAGAGAAAACAGTGAGGGGCCTCAGCTTTCTCATGGGATTGAAGGCGGAAGCACTGAGCCAGGCTGGGGTGTAAGTTTATAAGGAGGATCCTAAGAAAAGCAGACTGGACCAGGTGCAGTTGATAAGCAAATTGTACTTGTTTGCTTCCTTGTTCAGAATCGGCTTGTTCAGCCAGGAAAGCCTAAGGGAGGACACTCAGATGGTCTCTGGTCCTTCAAGGCCATCTAGGTTAAGGGGAGTACATCAATCAGGGAAGGTGTTAAACTTCTTTATTACCCACAAACCTTAGGGATAGTTATTAACTCTTTAGTTCCCTTTAGTTTTCAGGGAAGGCTATTAACCCTTCAAGCAGTTAGGGTGCTTGTCTGCAACGCCTAAGGACCCATGTTCGACTTCCCCAGGTCCCACATAAGTCAGACACACAAGGGGACACGAGCATGCAAGTTTGTGCATGCACACAAGGTGGCACACGCATTTGGAGTTCAACTGCGGTGGCTGGATGCCCTGGCATGCCAATTCTCTCTCTCACTCTCTCGAATTAAAAAGTACTGAACCTGATTTTCATTTCCTAGGACCTATAGAGCAATATGAGGCTATAACTTTGTCTTTTAAGCGGTTCTTGCATGAGAAACGTCTATGGCATGGACAAGGATGTTTCCCAGAGCCTCTTGCAGGATTCCCGGCATGCACCGATCACCCATCAGGAAACTCAGAACTGAAGCCGGATCTCGAGCGATGGCATTTACAGCACGTGGCTCTAGCCAGTTTGGAGCAAGAATTCATACAGCTCAGCGCCATCCTCGCTCCTGGCACGGGCCAGGCTGACAGCAGTTTAGCAGGAAGAGCTGGCACCTGCCCCGCACCCCGGCTTGTGCCTATGGAGAAACAGACAAGGAGCTGCACAGTTTTCTCCGCACGGGCGTGTTCTCTTGTCATTGTAAATTGTTTTGTGCGTGTGCAGAATTACCGAGAAGAAGCAACAAAATGTTCTTCAGTAAATTTATCCTGTGAGTGAAAAACACAGTGGCCACAGGGGAGGTTGGAGTTTCCTTTTGCAAAGTGTGTGGAAGGGACTCCAGTTTTCTCCAGGGAACACTGCTGAAACGTTGCACGTGAGCAATTAAGAAGCGTCTGTTTGACAAAGGCCAGGCTTTAGCATATTAGAAAGAAGAGATCGTATCTGAACAAGGACCATGGTAAAAATAAAAAATCAGGGCAATATTAAGGCAGAAAAGAAATCATGGGGCTGGAGGGATGGCTTAGTGGTTAAGGCGTGTTTGCCTGCAAAGCCAAAGGACCCTGGTTCGATTCCCCAGGACCCACCTTAGCCGGAAGCACAAAGGGGGTCACACGTTTGGAGTTCGTGTGCAGTGGCTGGAGGCCCTGGTGTGCCCATTCTCTCTGTCTCCCTCTTTCAATGTCAAATAAATAAATAAAAATAAATCATGCTGGGCTGGAGAGATGGCTTAGTGGTTAATGCACTTGCTTACAAAGCCAAAGGACCTAGGTTTGATTCCCCAGGACCCATGTAAGCCAGATGCACAAAGTGATGCATGCATCTGGAGTTCATTTGCAGTGGCTGAAGGGCCTGGCAAGCCCTTTCTCTATCTCCTTCTCTCTCTCTCTCAAATAAATAATAAACATATTTTAAAAATGTTTTTAAAAAATCATGCTGCTCTGAAACTTTTCTGTTACATATGTCCCTGGTCCTGTGGAGAGGTGACCTACGTTCATCATCTCTTCCTCTGGGCTAGACAGAGTGTCAGACATGCCTGCCACTGTCCTTTTGGGCAATGGTATTTCTCCTTCTTTTTTATTTTTTTAAAGTAGGATCTCACTGTAGCCCAGGCTGACTTGGAATTCACTCTGTATGTCTCAGGGTGGCCTAGAACTCATGGCGATCCTCCTACCTCTGCCTCCTGAGTGCTGGGATTAAAGGCGTGTGCCACCGTGCCCGGCTCACATATCTTTTTTAAACCAGTTTTTCAGAAGCTATTTTTTAAAAAATATTTTTATTTATTTGAGAGTGACAGACAGAGAGAAAAAGAGGCAGAGAGAGAGAGACAGAGAATGGGCGCGCCAGGGCCTCCAGCCACTGCTAACGAACTCCAGATGCGTGCGCCCCCTTGTGCATCTGGCTAATGTGGGTCCTGGGGAATTGAGTCTCGAACCGGGGTCCTTAGGCTTCTCAGGCAAGCGCTTAACTGCTAAGCCATCTCTCCAGCCCTCAGAAGCTATTTTATAACACTTGGTCTTTGTCCAGCACTGAGCCGGCAAACCTGACCCTCATCGAGGTGTGACTCTCCCTTGGCACCCGTGAAGCTCGGGTTTCTGTGGCTCTGCAGCTTTCAATGGTCTCTGGACTGTTCACAAGAGCCCAGCCCAGGAGCACTGTGGGAGGCTATTTCACAGAGCTGTGGTCTCACTGGAGTCATCAGCCTTAATGTGTCATGGTGTTTCCACCCCAACTGTCCTCAACAGCTGAGCACCGAGTAGCGTCTTCCACTCTGACACCCTGCCCTCTAGGAGGGGCGGGTGATGAGGGAAGAGCCCAGTGCTGAATCTCCTTTAACTCAGACACAAAGCCCAGGAGCAATCAAGACCTGCTGGGGTCTGTTCCCCTCTTGCTCTGCTGTGCCAACCCATAACCTGGCCACTCTGAGTCACGGATCATTTATTAGCTATTTTACTGGCTGGATTACTTTACAGTGGGTAGAAGCTTCCAATTGGCCTGGAGCTCTCCAAAGCTTAAAATAAGCCTATTTTCTACCATATTGAGCTATTAGTCTACAGCCAGTGCTTCAATATACTTGAGTCCCCAAGGTCTTCCTTAAGATAGGGACACTCTACAGCTGGAAAGATGGCTTAGCTGTTAAGGTGCTTACCTGTGAAGCCTAAGGACCCATGCTCCACTCTCCAGATCCCACATAAGCCAGACACTCAAAGGTGAGGCAAGCACAAGATCGCACATGCCCACTAGGTGGCACAAGTGTCTGGAGTTCAATTTCAGTGGCTGAGGCCCTGGTGTACCAATTCTCTCTCTCTCTCTGTCTCTCTCTCTTATTTATTTTGTCCCCCTTTCTGAGAAGCTGACCTAATCAAGTAAGGATCTGCTATAATTGCTTTTCAGGACTTGACTTGTAGGTTCTAATTATAATTAAGATGATAATACTTTTTTTTTTTTTTGAGCTGGGCCTTTTTTCCAATGCACTCAGCCCACTCTCTGCTGGGAGAGAGCATTCGTGTCTACTGAGGGGTCCTCAGTAGGCCTTCTTCTGACACTGCCTCTGAACTCATGTCAGGCTCGGAGCTGGGGGACACCAGGGCTGGGTGGCTGAGCTGGGTTGGGTTGGTGCCCCGTGTCCTCTGAGGGGGGAATCCTCGTGGTTTACCTCGGCAGAGCCTTTGATCACCGGGCCTTTGCAGATGGCTGTGCTGGGCTTCTCTTGGCACCGTCCTGCCAAGAGCCGGTCCACTGCCATCTCACTTCCAGACTCTCGGGTGCCAGAGAGTGAGCTGGGCAGGGGAGGGCTCTTTCCCTGCAGGTATGGTACACCCAAGCCTGCCCTCAGTGTCTGCTCCCAGACAGGGACAGGCCTGAACTTGTTTGTGTGCCTGTTACACTCTGCCAGTTCATACAGTAGGCATTGTTGCACTCTCAAAGGGACCACTGCAGGCCCATCTGCGGCCCTGTAAGAAACTGGCACAATTTCTGACCTGTGTGGTTCTGTGGTCACTGGAGCGAGGCGCGGGGATGCTTTCGGCCTGACAGCCGTAGTTTGGTTCCCCAGTGCCCATGTCAAGCCAGATACACAAAGGGGCACATGTGTTAGAAGCTCCCTTCCGGTGGCAGAGGGCCCTGGTGTGCCCATAACCAGTCTCTGTCTGCCTCTTTCTCTCTGTCTCTGTCTGTCTGTCTCTTTCAAATAATAAACAAAATAAAAATAAATAAAGTAGGGCTGGAGAGATTGCTTATTGGTTAAGGAGTTTCCCTATAAAGCCTAAGTACCCAGGTTCGATTCCCCGCCACCCACATAAGCCAGATGCACATGATGGTGCATGTCTGGAGTTCCTTTGCTGTAGCTAGAGGCTCTGGCATGCTCATTCTCCTTCCTTTTCTCTTTCTCTCTCCTTCTCTCTCTCTCTCTCTCAGATGATAATAACTCTTTCAGATCTGTAATAACTAACTAAATAAAAAAATATTTTAATTTTTATTTTATTATTTTAGAAAGAGAGAGAATTGATGCGTCAGTGCCTCAGCCACTGAAATCAAACTCCAGACACTTGGGCCACCTAGTGAGCATGTGTGAGCTTGCACTTGCCTCACCTTTGTGTGTCTGGTTTATGTGGGATCTGGAGAGTCAAACATGGGTCCTTAGGATTCGCAGGCAAGCACCTTAACCACTAAGCCATCTCTCCAGCCCAAATAAAATATTTTTTAAAACAAATATGTAAAGAGCAATTGAGGAAGACAGGTGATGTCAACTTCTGGCCTCCACATGCACACACACGTGTGCATCATCACATACACCTGTGCCCCTAGGCCTCAGTTTCTTGATCTAGCCCTCTTTCTACACAGGTTTGTTCTAATTACCCTACTCAACTGTTCAGATTAAAAAAAGAAAATCCTCCAAGGGCTGGAGAGATGGCTTAGTGGTTAAGGTGTTTGCATGCAAAGCCTAAGGAGCCATGTTCGTCTCTCCAGATCCCATATAAGCCAGATGCACAAAGATGAGGCAAGCGCAAGGTTGCACATGCCCACTAGGTGGCACAAGCATCTGGAGTTCAATTTCAGTGGCTGAGGCCCTGGTGTGCCAATTCTCTCTCCCTCCCTCCCTCTCTCTCTCTCTAAAATAAAAATAAAATAAAATCCTCCTGAGTGTGCCATTTCTATTCCTCTCTAGTCTAGCTCTTTAGCTTGTTATTCCAATTACCTTATTTAATTATTTTTATTCTAGACTTCTATTTGGTTCTTTGTTATTATCAATATTTACAAATAGTCCTAGGAAGCAACCCTCTCATTTCTGAGATGTCATTTTTTCCTTTTAGCTGGTTATGTAGGATTTACTGCTGTATCTCTAATTAATACATTTTTGTAGTATTTGTGTAGTTTTTTTTTTTTTTCTTTTTTTCGGTGTTTGGTATAAGAGACTCTCTCACTTCTACGCCCTTGACCAGCCAGTCCCCTACTTTCTCCTGAACTTTAACCTTCCATTAGCTGTATCTGAGTTTGGTCAGAAGGATGGTAATCAGTGTTAGGATTGTGTAAACACAATGGTATGCTAGGCCATGTACTGTATTAAGAATACTTTATCTTTGGTAAAGCTGTTTTTATGCTTATAGAATAGGCAACTGTGTTTTCAGTTGCTTAGTTTTCTATGCATTTGTTGCTCATTTAATTTTAACCCTTTGACATATGTTCAATATACTCCCAGTAGGTTTTGAGACATCCTTCAAAGCAAG
This sequence comes from Jaculus jaculus, assembly GCF_020740685.1. Taxonomy (NCBI): domain Eukaryota; kingdom Metazoa; phylum Chordata; class Mammalia; order Rodentia; family Dipodidae; genus Jaculus; species Jaculus jaculus. Next base: position 59,358,812 of record NC_059119.1, on the reverse strand, counting down.
TCACATGTCTGCCAAAGAAGGTATAGTCCTTATTGATGTATTATTTTTGCCCATGGCTTTAATGGTCCCAAAGTTAATTCTCTTTGTATATTATTTATTTATTAATTTAAGAGAGAAGAAGGGGAGGCAGATAGAAAGAGTGAGAGAAGGAAGTAGTGTGTATGACCATGTCAGAGTTCTTGCCACTAGGAATGAACTCCAGATGCATGTGCCATTTTGTGCATCTGCCTTTACATGGGCACTCAAGAATCAAACCCAAGATGTCAGGCTTTGCAAGCAAGTGCCTTTAACCACTGGGCAATCTTTTCACCCCTCTGTATAGTCTTAGCAGCCTATTTTCTTCTTCTTCTTCTTTTTCTAACATTTTATTTTTCTATTTTATTTATTTATTTGAGACAGAAAAGGAAAGAGCGAGAATGGGTGCGCCAGGGCCTCCAGCCACTTCCTTAGGCTTTGTAGGCAAGCTCCTTAACCACTAAGCCACCTCTCCAGCTCCTGCTTCTTCTTATGAAATAAAATCCATGCTGTTTTGCCTATTTCTACTGTGCTGTCCTTCTTCGTTTATTGAGATCACTTACATATTTATACATAAATAAAATGTATGTGTTATATACTTGTGGTAGTTTGAATGTGATAATGTAAATGTATGGCCTTATAGACTCAGGTGTTTTATTAAAATTAAACTTGTAACTTGGGTCTCCAGCCATCTGGCTGGAGGAAGTGTCACTGAGGGCGGATCCTGGACTCCATCTTAAGATGTGTTTAGGGACATCTCTGAATTCCAGCCCAAAGGTGTGTGGAGAACAATTTGAGTTCTGGTGGTACCTGCTTGCTTGTGGTCCTGGCTGTTGGTGGTTTTCTCTCTGCTTGGATCTCTGAAAGTGAGCCCACTTCTTCCCTCATTGATGGAACTTCCCCTGGATTTGTGGGCTGAGATAGATCCCTTCTTCCCATAAACTGTGTGTGTCTGGACATTTGTCCCTGCAATGTGGAGCTGGTTACAATACTACACACACACACACACACACACACACACACACACACGCACACGCATACACACACACATATTTGAAATACTAATCTTTTGTTAGTTATGACTATTTCAAATATTTTCCCTCAGTGTATGTTTTCCTCTCTCTTAATGAGATGTTATAAACAACAAATGCTGATGAAGGTATCAGGGAGGATCCCTTGTTCCCAAACGGTAGGATGTAAATTAGTATAGCCACTATGGAAATCAGAAGGAATACTCTTCAAAACACTAAAATTAGAACTGCCATATGATCCAGGTATGCTGTTATAGGTACAGATCTGAATTCAGATGGAATCCCCCCAAATTTCCAGCTTCTTGTGTCTCCAAACAATGAGTTGGACAGGGAAATGTAGCTAGTAACAGGAAAGAGATGGTTTATTGAAGGGAGAAACAAATGGGCTTGGAAATGTGCCAGAGCTAGATCCAAGTCTGGGCATCCAAAGATCAAGGCAGAGCCCTGTGACCGTTTATGGGTCATTTCCACAGTAGACATTCTATCTGCACATGCTCAGCAGTGACATGTAGCCAACAGATGGAAACTTTTCCAGTCTTTCCCTGCCGTTGCCTTAGTTCATATGTTAATTTTTAAAGAATATTTTCTCTCTTTAAAAAAATATCTTATTTTATTTGCAAGCAGAGAGAGGCAGACAGAGAGAAAGATAGAATGGGTGTATCAGGGCCTGTAGCCACTGAATCAAACTCCAGATACTTGAGCCACTCTGTGCATCTGGCTTTACATGGGTACTGGGGAATCGAACTCAGGTTGTTAGGCTTTGCAGGCAAGTACTTTAGCCCCTGGCCATCTCTCCAGCCCTCATGTATAAATTCTTCATGTCTCAGGAACCTCCTCCCCCATGCACCCTATTCTCCTGCCTCAATTCTCTCTTGGGAGGTATGGTCCCAGAAATTTTGGGGGGCAGCAGAAATGCTATGTGCCAGATAGCAAAGAGTATCTGTCTGGGCTCTGTACGGGCTTAGAATGCTCCAAGCCAATGGCTTTCAGGTTCTTGTCTAAATTAGCAAAGAACTGAAAAACACAGATGCAAAGAAGTTTGAAAGATTTATTTTAAGACAGAGTAAAGAGGGGCTTGAGAGATGGCTTAGAGGTTAGGTGCTTGCCTGTGAAGCCTAAGGACCTCTCAGATGCACACGGTGGCACCAAGCATCTGGAGTTTGTTTGCAATGGCTGGAGGCCCCTGTGCACCCATTCTCTCTCTATCTCTCTGCCTCTTTCTCTCTCTGTCTGTTGCTCTCAAATAACTAAAGAAAATAAACAAAATAAAAATAAAAATAAAAAAGAGAGTACAGATAAGAGAGTAGAAAATCAGAAAGGCTCCTAAGCTAAGGGTTACCCCTCTCCCAACCTGGGAGGCCTTCCCAGAGGAAAAAATCCAGGGACACCCACATGGCAATGAGACAGGTCTTTTTATAAATTAGACATCCAATGGGATAAGCCTCATTGCCAAGTTAAAAGGTGTATGAAGGGCCCTGATTGGTTGCTGGGCCCAGGAGGAGCGTCCAGAACCAGAAAAGGCCTCAGGCCTGCCCCACACGCCTGGGAAAAGTTGAAGAACAGTCAGGAGGCAGCTCCTTATCTAGACAGCTGTTCTCTAGAACAGCTAGACTGAAGTTCTCTTCCCATCTCACCAGGGCACCGCACTCCCGCTCCAAACTACACACTTGTGTCTCCAGGTGGAAGACTACAGTTCTTGCCAGACACAAAATGGCCTGGATATCCATGACCTCACAGCGCCTGACACCACCTACACAAGACCGTCATAACAGGAGGAAAAGATCATGACATCAAAATAAGAGAGACTGATTGAGAGGGGGAGGGGGCATGATGGAGAGTGGAGTTTCAAAGGGGACAGTGGGGGGGAGGGAGGGAATTACAATGGGATATTGTTTACAATCATGGAAGTTGTCAATTAAAAAAAGGGGGGGCGGAGAGATGGCTTAGCAGTTAAGGCGTTTGCCTGCAAAGCCTAAGGACCCAAGTTCGATTCTCCAGGTCCCATGTAAGCCAGATGCACATGGTGGCGCATGCATCTGGAGTTTATTTGCGGTGACTAGAGGCCTTGGCTCTCCCATTCTCACTCTCCCTCTGTCTCTCTCTGTCCTTCTCTCTGTCTCTAATCAATCAATCAATAAATCAGAAAAAACAATTAAAAAAAGAGTACGGTTCTCGTGGCCGAGCCTCCCTCTTCCAGGCTTCTACTTGTCTGCCCACCGCCAAGCCAAGTCCTGCTGTTGAGGGGTGGCGGGGTCGGGGGTGAGTCTTGACCCTGCCAACCTTACCAAATGTGAGGTCCAAGATCCACCGGTAGGGAAGGTGGGTAATGAGGTGCAGGGGATCGAGGTAATTTTCCCAACACCGTGGACAAATGCAAAATGCTTTATTCAGGGGAAAGCCCCACTACATGCCCGTGGTTAAGCAGATGCTGGTACCAGTCATAGCAAAGGTGGCAGCGCGCCAAGAACCTTGTGTAATTTGTTTACAGCACATGCCCGCTGCTGACTCATTTCAGGGGGACTGCCGGGGCCATCTTGGCTAGTACTCGCTTGGTTTATGTTTGTGTCATGTTGTCTAGCACACGTTGGCTTTTATTGTCTCTCTCACAGAGGGGGAAGTGCACAGAGCCAAGAGTCAAGGGTATGGGAGAATGTCGGAGCAGTCAGAGCCCAGAGAAAGAGGTGACATTTACCTGGTAGAAGCACCCAGGCAGGCAGCCCCGAGGAGCGGAAGAACGAAGCTCACGCCACGCTGTCGCACAGCGACACACAGTGAGAGCGGCGGGCTGAGCCGGGAGGACCCCGAGATGACCCGCGCTGCCGCGGTGAGCAGACCAGCTCGGTGAGCTGCGATGGAAGCTCTGGCAGAATGGGACCCAGGGCCACGGTTCTCAACTCTGGCTGAGGAGCAGTGGGGCTGTTGGCCTAAATACAGAGACCAGGGACCTCACTCTTAGAAGTTTTGACCTTGGTTTTTATCTTAAAGGCAAGGAGGCGTTACTGAGAGTCTGAAGGGGAGGGGTGTGTGTGTGTGTGTGTGTGTGTGTGTGTGTGTGTTTGCATGCAAAATGCTGATGGTTGTGTGGATAACACATTGAAGGGGCCAGTTAGGAGAGTCTCAGGCACGTAGAGAAGTACTAGACGTAAGGGAGTAGATATTTTGCAAATCTCACGCATTTAGAATATGTGGTGGGGCTGGGAACCACGACTCTAAAACAAGTCTTTTTTGTTTAATAGTTGGTACACATTTGCATCCACCTGGGGGAGCTTTAAAAACAACCAAGACCATCCTTCACACCCAGAATATCCAATTATGTATGAAGGTACCTTGAGGTCCCTTCTCTCCCGTGGCGTCCCTCACACCTTTAGGAGCTCCTTGGCTGCTCCCAGGAGCTCCTTTCTAGTCAGTCCATAAATATAGCCATTTATCTCTGGGCTTCCTTATCTCTTTACCTTCTGTTCTTACAATGACGGGGTGATTTTATTACAAGAAGGAAAAAGTCATCTTTTTTAAAAAAAATTGTTTTATTTTTATTTATTGGAGAAAGAGGGGGAGAGAGAGAGAATGGGTGCGAACAAACCAGACGCATGTGTCACCTTGTGCATCTGGCTTATATGGGTCCTGGGGAATTGAACCCAGGTCCTTTGGCTTTGTAGGCAAGCGCCTCGACTGCTTAGCAGTCTCTCCAGCCCCAAAGTCATCTGTTCGTTGCACATCACACTGTGGACTGAGATTCATCACTAAAGGGAAGGCAAGCAAGGGAAGGCAAGCATCGGTAGTCAATATCCAACGATCAGAAGTGCTGTGACAGGAAAAGCTTTGAGCACAGAGGTCAGTAGGAAATAAGCCACGCTAGCTCACCCGGGGGTGGGGGGAGGCTTCCCTGGGGAAGTGCCTAGGTGTGGGGCCAGGAGAACGAGCGAAAGCAAACCACAGGCCATGAATGCTGCAGCCCACTGCAGCCCCGCCTCCCCAGTCACTCCCTCGCTTCCCGGCAGCTCCGTCCGGGTATCTTTCAGGTGTCTGAAAACACCTGGGTTTCCGCACGCGTGCCTGTTCACACCCAAGCTAACCCTCCCCCGGCAAACGGCTTCCTTCACCCACTAGTTGCTCAAACAGAAACCAGAGAACGTTTCTGACTCCCCCTCCCCCTCTCATTTCACCCATGCCACACAGTGGCAAGTCCTGTTTATGCCACCAGTAAAATAGCCCGAGATGCCATTCCCTCACCATCCTGTCGTTCCTTTGCGTGAGTCACCACTGTGTGTCGGCTGTCGCCTCTGAACTGTTTCCTAACAGCCCCTGCACGTCACCTCCAGGCCACACCCCACTGCAAATACTAATGCCCTGTCCTGCATTACACAGCCTGCGGGATGTGGTCACCACCGTCCATCTGCCCAGCCCGAACTTGGGCTACCTGCTCCTCAGCTACTAGGGCTGCACCCTAGCGGCCACCTCCAAGTGACTAAAGCACATTGTCCCCTAAGCCACCAAGCTCCTCGTCTGTGGAATGGTGGATGCTTAAGGTGTACCAGGTTGAGGCATTGGTAAACATCCACTGGCCCTGAGTGGGCTCTCCCAGCTGTGGGTCACCGAGGCAGGCAGATCCCTCTGAGATCAATTGCTCTCTGCCCCTTTACAAGGGATGGGCAGTCTCCTTTCATGAATCACTTAGGAGTCAGGACTCCCTGCCTGGCTGGAGAGGAGCAGTTTTTCCAGACTCACCGTATCGCCATTCCTCAACTAGAGCCTGGTTTCTCTTGGCCTCGGGCCCCACTCTCGGTGGATTTTCAAGACCGACAGCATCGCTCATCCTTTCGTGTTCCCTCCACTGGCTGTCTCCAGAGGTCTAGGGGCACTTTGTCTAGTCTAGAGGAGACATTGCTGTCCTGAAGCCTGATGTGGCCGGAATGTGAATGATCTCCTATAGCCTTACAGTTTTTGAATAGCTGGTCCCCAGCCAGTGGCAGTGTAAGAGGCGGAACCTTGCTGCAGGAGGTGTGTTCACAGGGTGGGCTTTGAGGTTTCGTAACCCACCTTGCCAATTCTAGCTTGGTTACTCCTGCTGCTTCTTCCCAGATGCTCAGCCTCTACTCTGCCATGATTTTTCTGCCATTATGATGTGGCCTCTGACCTATGGAGTGAGTTCTATGAGGGTCCCAAGGGTCCAGTAATCTATACTAGTTTTTAACCAAATATGGGGTGCCGCAGCCCAACCAGAGTGACATAAAATTAACTCATACGTATAGAATAGAAACCACACAAGGCTAGGAGGATAGCATAGTTTGTTCACTGCTTCTCAGCTGAACTTTGGTACAGGAGTTGTCTTGTGTCTTCAAATACAATTCCCTCTGGTCTAATTTTTGCATGTTCTCATCAACAATGGTCTCTTCCCTGGCTGCTTTTGTTCTTCTTACCCATGTCTGAAGATATCTCCCATGCTTTGTGTAAACTTGCAAATGCCCCAGAGCCCTCAACTAAAAAAGCTCTTGGGAACAGAGTTCTTGTATCATGTCACATATGATGGAGCCCACCAAAAGCCTACTGACGAATTGACCAGAGGACTCCTCCTTTAGTACTTCATTTTTTTGTATACATATTTTATTTTATTTATTTATTTGAGAGAGGTACAGAAATAGGCATGAAGAGAGAGATAATGGGCATGCCAGGGCCTCCAGCCACTGCAAATGAACTCCAGATGCATGTGCCCCCTTGTGCATCTGGCTTATGTGGGTCCTGAGGAGTCGAACCTGGGTCCTTTGGCTTTGCAGGCAAGCGCCTTCACCGCTAAGCCATCTCTCCAGCCCCCGAGTCCTTCACTTTTTATTTTAGAGAGAGAGAATTGGTGCACCAGGGCCTCAGCCACTGAAACTGAACTCCAGACGCTTGCGCCACCTAGTGGGCATGTGTGACCTTGCACTTGCCTCACCTTTGTATGTCTGGCTTACGTGGGATCTGGAGAGTTGAACATGGGTCCTTAGGTTTCATAGGCAAGCACCTTAACCACTAAGCCATCTCTCCAGCCCTGGTCCTTTTTTTCTTTTTTCTTTTTTTTTTTTTTTGAGAAAAAGAAATATCAAATTCTTTCCATATTGTTCTTTTGTGAAGGGGTGTGGAAGAACATAGCATTGGGACACCCGCAACTAGCCAGCTTGCCACCTTGTGCTGACCACATGCCCAGCTGCTCCGAGATAGAGGTGGTCTCTCCTCCTTGCTGCATTTTTGGACATGTAACTGTACGAATGCAGTTCAGAACCTCAGTTTCTTTCTGCACACAGTGGAGCACCATTTTGTAGCAGTCCATATAGTCAAGAGATTGAGGGATGGTCATTCAAGTAGGCATCTGGGGGCCAGCACTGTAACAAGCCCTACAAGTCATAGTAGAATTGAAGTAGTTGGTAACAAGAGCAAAGACAATGGTTACTGAGGTCCATTTACAATCACAGATGCTCTCTCCAGGATCCCCTCTATACTGAGTGTTTTTGCTTATTACATCCTGAGGGGCAACGTAGTCTGTTCCCAGGGAAAGTCTTGTAACCAAATGGACATGGACCCAGTAAGTCTGGTTTCAGATTTTACTGTTTCCTGACCCTCTTTTCCTGGTGGTGAAACCTACAGGCAAGACTAAGACCCAGATTTAGAACACAAGACAAGTATGGAAGGAATAGGCAGGGAGGGAGGATGTATTGTGTAAGTTCTTATGAAACTAGCCATCTAGATAGACGCAGTGGCACAGACCCGCAACCGTGGCAATTTGGGAGACAGAAGCAGGGGGTTGATGTCAGCCTGGGCCACGTAGCAAGTTACAGGTAGCAAGCACTATCTACAAGGTTGGAGAAGTGGCTTATTCGTTAAGGTGCTTGCCTGCAAAGCCAACAACCCAGGTTCAATTCCACAGGACCCGCATAACCCAGATGCACAAGGGGGCGCATGTGTCTGGAGTTTGTTTGCAGTGGCTGGAGGCCCTGGCATGCCCATTCTTTCTCTATCGGTCTCTCTCTCTCTCTCTCTCTGCTTCTTTCTCTCTCAAATAAATAAATAAATAGAATAGTTTTTTAAAGGACCTACCCAGCAAGATCTTATTTCAAAAAAAATAAAATAAAATAAAGGAATTCTGATTGGACCTTTGGTATCTTTATTACTTCCCCAGTCAGAATCCTTCTTTTAGAAGCTTGTATTTTTGATTTGTTTGTTCATTTTTTTCTTCATTTTTCATCTATGAGTGTTCAGGAATTGGAAAGAATTGAGCCAGGAAAATTTTTTAACAGTCCAAGGTTAATTGTATCAATGTGAGTTCACTTCTGACTATTTAGGGTTCTGGGAACACAACAAAGCATATATTTTTCCCTTTTACACCCCTATAAAATAGGACACAGAATCCAGATCACATGTGTTTTTAAAACATTGCCCAGTTTTTAAGATAAATGGTTTGTATAGCTTAAAGCACATTTTAATTATTAGTAATATATTCCAAGTTCCAAGGGCATCAATCAAAACTAACAAAAGACCCAATAACTTTTGCTAAGATAACTTTTCAATGAATATAAACATGAAATATGGCAGAACTCATATAATTTCTATAAGTAGGGACTTTTTCTTTGTAAGTAGCAATTTCCCTTATTTGTTTGAGTGATGAGGCAAAATAACTGATGACTAATTAGATTTTCTTTCCTTTTTTTAAGAAAGAGATAAAGAAGCCAGGCGTGGTGGCACATGCCTTTAATCCCAGAATTTGGGAGGCAGAAGAAGGAGGATTACCATGAGTCTGAGGCCACCCTGAGACTACATAATGAATTCCAGGTCAGCCTGGGCTAGTGCGAGACTCTACCCAGAAAAACAAAATAAATAAATAAATAAAAATTTTAAAATAACATGAAGACTTTTATTTGTTTGTCACTTTTTAGCAAATAGTTCTTATTTAATGTCTTTTTTTTTTTTGCATGTATGTGAGGTGTGCATGCATCACTGTGTGGATGTGTGGGATGCATGTGTGTGCGTGGTCTTGTGGAGGTCAGAGGTGTGTGTTGGGTGTCTTTTTCAGTTGCTCTCCTCTTTTTCTTCCTTCCTTGCTTCTTTCCCTCCTTTCTCTTTTCTTCTTTCTGTGAGAAGCTTTCTCACTGAACCTAGAGCTCACTGACCTGGCTAGACCAGCCAGTAAGCCTTAGGAATTCCCTGGCTCTTCCTCCTCAGCCCTGGAGTGACAGGCACATGCCATCCTGCTCAGCGTTTTCTTTGGGTTCCAAGTGCTTACCTACAGGGCCATCTCCCCAGCCCCTCTTTCAACCTATGAAATGTAGGACACAACAGCTTTCCTACCATCCTGCATTAAAATATTAATATTAATATTAAAAAGGGGGGCTGGAGGAATGGCTTAGCAGTTAAGGTGTTTGCCTGCAAAGCCGAAGGACCCAGGTTTGATTCCCCAGGACCCACCTTAGCCAGATGCATAAGGGGGTACATGTGTCTGGAGTTCACTTGCAGTGGGTGGAGGCCCTGGCACGCTCATTTTCTCTCTCTCCCTCCCTTTCTCTGTCAAATAAATAAATATATAAAAATAAAATATTTTTTTTAAAGGTCAAAAAAGGTGGGGCTGGAGAGATGGCTTAGAGAGGTGAGGTGCTTGCCTGTGAAGCCTAAGGACCCATGTGCGACTCCCCAGATCCCACGTAAGCCAGACATACAAGGTGATCCATGCACAAAGTTGCACATGTGCACAAGGTGGCGCCTGCATCTGGAGTTTCATTACAGTGGCTGGAGGCCCTGGCATGCCAATTCTCTGTGTCTCACTTTCACTCTCTCTCTCTCTCTCTCTCATAAAAAAGGTCAGTCGGTTGGGCTTGCCTCAAATATATATACATCCATATATATATTACATATATACACACACACACATATATAAATGCTAAGCAAAAGATTATGTTTTTCTTGTTAGCAAGTTGAATTTTGAAAACATACTTGCTAGATTCTTAATTGTTAGACTAATGGCTTTAATTAAAGTGTAATACCCATAGTTATCAATTTTCATCCACTTTGGGGAAACAATGGGTGATAAAAAAACAATCTCAAAGGCAAAAAGAAAAGCAATAAGAGAGAAAAATTACCTATTACTGGGCTAGATTCATTCTCATGGGTTTCCCTCCCCAACATCTGTCTTTCTTCATCCTTTTAAAAATACTTTTATTTATACATTTGCAAGCAGAGGGAGAGGGAAGAGAGACACAGAGAGAGAATGGGCGCACCAGGACCACCAGACACCCACATGAACTCCAGATGCGTGCACCCCCTTGTGCATCTGGCTAATATGGGTCTTGGGGAATCAAACCTGGGTCCTCTGGCTTTGCAGGCAAACGCCTGAACCACTAAGCCATCTTCCAGCCCCAAGAGAAAAGATCTTTTGCCTTCTGATCTTGAGAGCAAAGCTTCAGAGGGTCACTGAATGCTCACATCCTAGGTGGGGCAGGCAGGTTAACTCTGGCTGGGCCTGTGGTTGTAAGCAGGAATGTTGGTGGCCCTTCGTGACGATACTTGTGGTTCAGTCCAGGCATCTTATTCACATAGGAGATGTGTATTTTTCACATTCCTCAGCCAGAGCTAGAGGTAAGTAGAGCAGTTGGGTATTTATGGAATGTGAATGCTTTTTGCTCCCCCCTGCCCCCTTGACATGAATGTCACTTTCTCCATTCTTTCACACACACACCCCAACCAGGTGTGTCAATGCCCACTTCTCAGAACCTATGTCCACTTCACCCATGGTACCAACCTTGAAAGGGCTAGAGGGCATCTTGGTGCTTATGGAATGAGTCTTTGGCAAAGAGGAGAGGTTGAGGATCAACCAGGGAAAGAGAAGAGTGGAGAAAACTTGTTGCCCGGAAAGCCAGGGAAAGAGGAAGGGCTTGTAGCACAGTGGATGGTCAGAGAGGCCAGCAGACGGGCTTGTGCAGGAACAGACCCTTTGGGGGAGCCTGTCTGTGTAGGCCAGGGGCAGGCGGGCAGGCTGGGGAAAGAGTTCTGATTGAAGAAGGTAGATTCCTGGCCTGGAGAGATGGCTTAGTGGTTAAGGCACTTGCCTGGAAAACCAAAGGACCCAGGTTCGATTCCCCAGTACCCACACAAGCCAGTTGCACAAAGTGGCACATGCATCTGGAGTTCGTTTGCAGTGGCTGGAGGCCCTGGCGTGCTTTCCCTCTCTGCCTCTTTCTCTGCCAAATAAATAAATAAATAAGACAATTGATTGAGAGGGGGAAGGGAATATGATGGAGAATGGAGTTTCAACGGGGAAAGTGGGGGGAGGGAGGGAATTATCATGGGATATTGGTTACAATTATGAAAGTTGTCAATAAAAAAATTAAAAAAACAATATATATATATTTATACATATTTTATATATGTATGATAATATAATGGCCCATATCAGAATTAGCAAATACACAGACTGCAAGCTATGGTTTTCCTCCTGTGCTGGGGCAATCAGTTACTAAAGAGCCATACTTAATACCTAATCCTCTTAACACAAAGCTCAGGAAGTCACTACCAACGACCTGGAACTGGTGTCTGAGATGACATTTGGGGCAAGTGAAAGGTAATAGGACCGAGCCGGGTTTGCAAGAGCAGTGTGGAAGCTTTAACACCAAGGGCTCGATGCGGAGAGCCAAGTTCTTTCACAGCCAGCCTCGGTTAAGCGAAGGGTGAGGCCGGGAATGAGTCCAGAACTCAGAATTCCTCTGGGGCACACCCGTAAAGCCATTTTCTAGTAAAGGACGAGAGAGAGCTCACCTGGCTGGTCGCTTGTAGTCCCCAGGGGGGAGGAAAATCCACAGTAGGTTTTGTGCACTGGCTTCCAGAAGAGAACCAGGTCTGATGATGCAATGGTCTGGTGCCTCTGGCTCTACTGGGCAGCAGCTCCTTGGAGAGCAGACTTCACCCCTTCCAGAACCAGTTTGAGGCTATGTGGAAACAAGAAGCACCTTTAGGCCATCTCAGAGAAACACATTTCACTCTATCTAATCCCATTTTCTCTGCATGAGCAGCCCCAGACTTCAAGAAGCCTCATTTCCTTCCTCTCTGGGGAACTCCTTGATTTTAAGCCTTGTTTTCATCGGCCCACGCAAAAACGAATCTCTGACTGATGGAGGCTGGGGAATCCCGTTAAGGCCAATGGCGCTACTAGATCAAATGTTCACGTAGGGAGTTAGCCATATGAATCCTTGACTTGTCGTGACAGCTTCCTTCAGACTGTTATTACTATTTAAAAAAAAAATTCAATCAGCAGGCGTGGTGGAACATGCCTCTAATCCCAGCACTCGGGAGGCAGAGGTAGGAGGATCAGGAGGATCGCTGTGAGTTTGAGGCCAGCCTGGGGCTACAGAGTGAATTCCAGGTCAGGTCAGCTCGGGCAAGAGTGAGATCTTGCCTTGAAAAAAAAAAAAAGAATAAGTCATCTCTAAATCATGCATTCTCCAGCTTAGACTTTCTCTTCTTGTTACATAGAGAAATGTACTAGGGGGCTGGAGAGATGGCTTAGCAGTTAAGTGCTTGCCTGTGAAGCTTAAGGACCCAGGTTCGATTCTCCAGGACCCATATAAGCCAGATACATGAGGTGGCGTGTGCATCTGGAGTTCATTTGCAGTGGCTGGAGGCCCTGGTGCGCCCATTCTCTCTCTGTCTGCCTCTTTCTCTCTCTGTCTGTCGCTCTCAAATAAAGTTAGGAAGAAAGAAAGAAAGAAAGAAAGAAAGAAAGAAAGAAAGAAAGAAAGAAAGAAAGAGGGAAAGAAAGAGAGGTAAACTGCTTCTTATCTTGCTTTCCTTGTTTGTTGTTCCTTTCAGTCTTATCAGAAGAACCAAGAAATGGACAGAGCTGGGCGTGGTGGCGCACGCCTTTAATTCCGGCACATGGGAGGCAGAGGTAGGAGGATCGCAGTGAGTTTGAGGCCACCTTGAGACTACAGAGTGAATTCCAGGTCAGCCTGGACCAGAGTGAGAATCTACCTCGGAAAAAGAAATGTACAGAAAGGAAACCGTCTACAAAGCCAATGGCCCCAAAGGGTCTTAGGGTTTAACTGTTTTATATATGTGTATATATAAAACAGGTATACATATATATATATGACAGGTATATATATATATATATATATATGTCTATATCACAAGTATTATATATATACACATACACACACACGCACACTCAGGGTTGTGGTTTCCTTTGTTAGCTCTTCTAGTAAGCCTTTGGTTTCACAGATATATATGTGTGTGAGTGTGCGTGTGTGTGTACGTGTGTAATATGCTGTCATGTCAAAAGAAGAGAAGGAGAGTGAGCAGAACGGCCTCCATGGGCAGGTGGAGGTGTGACTTGTGACGCCCGCATGTCTGGCAGGTTCCACACGAGTCACTGACACCTCCATTGCTCCGGCATTTCCTCAGGTGTGACCTGTATTAGCATCGGGCCACTCGCGTTTCTTCATCCTCTCCCGATCCAATTAGTCAAAGATTAAGTTCTCCTGCTGTGTGTCAGTCTGTGTCACTGAAGTTCAGTGTCTTTGGGATAAGTAAGACCCAAGAGCTGGTATCTGTGTCACTTCAGGTCACAGTAGGAATTGGGTAATTGATTTAAAAAAATTAATCAACATTCAAGATACAGGCCAAAGGCCTCAAAGCCATTGACCACATTTCATGGAGCTGTTTTGTTTTTTTTTTTAATATATTTTATTTATTTATTTGAGAGAGAAAGAGGCAGAGAGAGAAAGAGAGCGAGAGAGAGAGAGAATGGGCGCACCAGGTTGTTAGATTTTGCAGGCAAGCGCCTTAACCACTGTGCCATCTCTTTAGCCTCAGCCTGAATAATTTTAAAGAATCAAAATTTCATGATTGTCTTTGGCTCATCACTGACTAAAAAAAAAAAAAAGAAGCAAGGTTTTTAACTACTTTCTAACAGTATTTGATATCCAGTAGGCATTACACTACCAGTTTGTTCTTTTATTTTAAAGCGTTTTAAAGTCATTACTATTATACGAGTCAGGATTCTAGGGTAGAAGGAGTAAAAACAGGACAGGACATTAAAAAAAAAACAAAACACAAATTTCCAGAAAAAATACTAGTATAATTTAAATATGCCCCCAAGTTGCACATACTGGAACTTTGACTCCCCAAATTATGTTAATGATATGCAAAGATGGGGCCTTTGGGAAGCAAAGTGCTCATGAAGCAAGCCACTCATAGATAAATAGAAGAATGGGTTTGGGGGCTTGTTTGGTTTTGGCCTATGATGTCCCTTACCATGATAGGATAGAGAAAGAAAACCCTCCCAGAAGCTAAGAAAATGCTGGTTTCGTGTTCTTGGACCTCTGGAACCATGAGCCTAGAAATATACCCAGTTCTTTTATAAATTCTCTTTGTCTTGGGCATTTGGTTATTACGACAGAAACAAAACCAAGCCCAGGGCTGGACAGATGGCTTAGTAGTTAAGGCGCTTGCCTGCAAAGCCAAAGGACCCAGGTTTGATTCTCCCGGACCCACATAAGCCAGATGCTAAGGTGGCACACACATCTGGAGTTCGTTTTCAGTGGCTGGAGGCCCTGGCACTCTCATTCTCTCTCTCTTTCCCTGCCTATTTCTGTATCTCTCTCTCTCTCTCTCAAATGAATAAATAAAAATAAAATATTTTTTAAAAACTAAGCCCAAATACTTATGAAAGAAAGTTTAGTGATGCAATAAAAGATTCCTACACATGCCTTTAATCCCAGCACTTGGGAGGCAGAGGTAGGAGGATCGTCATGAGTTCAAGGCCACCCTGAGACTACATAGTGAGTTCCAGGTCAGCCTGGGCTAGAAAAACAAAAAACAAACAAAACAAAAAAATTCCTAAAGTGATCTCCAATTTTATAAATGTTGTCTCCAAATGTGCATACCGAGAGTCTAATTTACACATTTCAACAAATATTTAAGCATGTACTATTTCTCAAATGGGCTTCTAAAAGAGAGATAGCACCCCTGACCCCTGGTGATCGAGTTTGATGTCATGATGCAGGGACTGAATGAGATCAATCTAGCTATAATGCCATGGAAACAGAAACTACGTGTTTCGGAGTAAGGGTGTGGCTTCTTTGAATGAAATCATCCAGGAAGTCTTCTTGAGGAAATAGATAGTATTTCGGCTGAATTAGATGGATGACAAGCTACCAGCTACACCCAGAAGCAGGAAAGGAGTGTCCCTCGGCACTGAAATGCACAGGTTGAAAACTGTATATGAACTCCATTTACAAAGACAACAAATTTCCTCCTAAGGATGTGTAGTACACCAGTTGAGCCCTGTGTATGTGAATTCCCTTGTACAGTTCATTGATAACATCTGTTAACAGGCACTTAGTCCAGCTGGATACAATGACAATTAAATTAGCCATGTGGTAATTCAGGCCAGTCAAGAAAATGACCCTTGGCAAACGGCAGGCTAGAGTCGGCTGTCCAGTTGCAGGCTATGTGTCTCCCAATTTCGAAGACCTGAGAGAGAAACCTAGAAACTGACATACTGTAAGTGGAGAAAGCTTGAGGTTTATTTTGGAACAAATGCATTGTCCATTCCTTTGGTTCCAATACCAGGAAAAGAAATATGACAGATCGCTGCCCAAGCCTGAAGCCGGCTTTCACAATGAAAAAAAAAAAAAAATCCTCTTTCTCTGGGAATAATCATATGTGGGATTTTGAAAATAGCTTTTGTAGTTGCATACTATGCTATTAAAAACAAGCCACTCGATTAGCCATTTGACTCCATGGAATGGGGCGCTCTCGTAATGACAGGTTAAATGATTCCATGCTAAATGAAAGCAAAATGGGCCATTAGGCTTCTAGTAACGCCAACAGTGTCCGTCTTCACAGGCCTCTGGTACCTTGTTAAACCTGCTTCAAGAACAAATGCACATAGATCCTTCCGGATTCCGAACTGGTTTAGTGGGTCTCACAGAAAAACTCAAAGACAGTTTTCCCAACAATTTTCAGTTGAGGCAACGGAGACTTCTGCGACGTCAAGTCGCTCTGGACGCAGGACACCCTGAACCCGGCCCTCTGCCCTCTGACGCCCTCACCTGAGACTGCTCCTTCCAGACTGTGCTCATCAGTATCCGAACCTGTTCAAATCCTGTCCAGAGATAAAGCCTGGGGCTGAAGAGATGGCTCAGAGGGTGAAGGCACTTGCCTGCAAAGCCCAGCGACCCTGGGTTTGATTCCCAAGCCCCTGAGTAAAGCCAGACGCACAAAGGGGTGCATTCATCTGGAGTTCATTTACAGTAGCTAGAGATTCTGGCATGCTCATTCTCTCTCTCCCTCTCTCTCGCTCTCTCTCTCTCTCTTCTTGCAAATAAATAAATAAATTTAAAAATCCACGTAAAGAGGTGGCCCTTATTTCCGGTGAGCACATAGAGCCCCAACAGAACTCTCAGGGGAGGGGAGCTGGCAGTGGCGTAGGGCATGGGAGGCCTGAGTAGCGTTCGTGGGAGGATCTGCGAGTGAAGAGTCAAGGCCGCGAAGCGGGTCGGGAAATGCATGCCAGTCTGGTAGTTGAGAGAGTTCCAGGAGAAGCAGGGTTATTCTGGGATGTGCACTTCAAACTCAGCGGAAAGGTGGGGCTGGAGAGATGGCTTTAGCTATTAAGGCACTTGCCTGCAACGCCAAAGGATCCAGGTTCGATTCCCCAGGACCCACGTAAGCCAGATGCACAAGGGGGCGCATGTGTCTGGAGTTCATTTGCAGTGGCTGGAGGCCCTGGTGCACCCATTCTCTCTCTGTCTCCCTCCTCTCTCCCTCTCTGTCTCTCTCCTAGCAAATAAATATATATATTTTTAAAGCTGGGCATGGTGATGCACACCTTTAACCCCAGCCCTCGGGAGGCAGAGGTAGGAGGATCGCCGTGAGTTCGTAGCCACCCTGAGACGACATAGTGAATTCCGGGTCAGCCTGAGCTAGAGTGAGACCCTACCTTGAACCCCCCACCAAAAAACCTTAAAATGAAATTAAAATAAAATTAAAAAGTGGAAAGGTGAGTCAGGGGCCCAAATCTAAACGATGAGGACTACAGGATAAGTGGGTTCCAGAAGGTCACTCATAGCAGGCTTTTCAAGCTTCACTCTCCATGTAAATGCGTGCGGCTCTTGCTGAAAGCTCAGCCTCTGCGTCAGCCAGCGTGATGTTCTGCACTTACCGCTGCAAGGCCTCGGCTGACTCCGCTGGCTCATGCACCATCCTTTGCCTACGAAGGGACCGGAGGAGCAGGCAAGGTCTCTCCCGACAGAACGGGGAGCCCAGGGCTCTCAGATGAGGTTCACAGAAGAAAGAGACTAACTCAATGGATTTAATACGGCATAGAAGTAAAGAGAGGGGGCTGGAGAGATGGCTTAGCGGTTAAGCGCTTGCCTGTGAAGCCTAAGGACCCCGGTTCGAGGCTCGATTCCCCAGGACCCACGTTAGACAGATGCACAAGGGGGCGCACGCATCTGGAGTTCATTTGCAGTGGCTGGAGGCCCTGGTACATCCATTCTCTCTCTCTCTGCCTCTTTCTCTCTCTCTGTGTCTGTTGCTCGCAAATAAATAAATAAAATAAACAAAAAAATTTTAAAAAAGGAAATAAAGAGAGGTCAAAGGATGAAACTTCAATCTCTTCCTTTATTAAGTGCCATTAATATATATATATACATCTCCCAGGCAGGAGTGGTGGCTCTCACCTTTAATGCCAGCTTTCCGGAGGCAGAGGTAGGAGGATCGATTGATACTACATAGCGAATTCCAGGCTAGAGTGAGATCCTACCTCAAAAGAACAGAAAACGAAAAAATATCTGTAGATATAAAATCCATCCTCATTGTTCATGGATTCTATGCTATGAATTTGCTCAGTAGTATTCATTCATAATTCCCACAACCAATACTTGCTGCCCATACATGATCTAACATGTTTAGAATACTGAAAATTTGTAGTCACGTAGTACCCACATTTCCAGTTGAGGTTAAATGACACCATACTTTCTTTTTTCAGTTCTCACACTGTAAAAAGGTTACTTTTTGGAGTTTTTTTTTTTTTTGATCCATTTCGTGCCATAATTTTGGTATGTTTCTATTTTTCATGAGTGATTTCACTGTTTAAAATGACCCCAAAACATAGCACTAAAATGCTGTTAAAGTTCCTAAGCACCTGGGCTGGAGAGATAGTTTAACGGTTAAGGCCCTTGCCTGCAAAGCCAAAGGACCCAGACTCCCTAGGTCCCACATAAGCCAGATGCGCTTAGGTAGCATAGGCATCTGGAGTTCGTTTGCAGTGGCTAGAGGCCCTGGCGTGCCCATTCTCTCTCTCCTCTCCTCACTCTTTCTCTCTGTCTCAAATAAGTTAAAAAAAAATATTTTACGTATTTGAGAGAGAGAGGGAAAAAAGGAAGGAGAGAGAGAGAGAATGAGAATGGGCACGCCAGGGCCTCCAGCCACTGCAAACAAACTCCAGACACATGCACCACCTTGTGTATCTGGCTAACATGGGTCCTGGTGATTCAAACCTGGGTCCTTTGGCTTTGCAGGCAAGCACCTTAACTGCTAAGTCATCCCTCCAGCCCAATAAATAAATAAAATATTTAAAAAAATTTTTTTAAAGTTCTTAAGCACTGAAACTGTGACATGCTTTATGGGGAACATATGTGTTGGATTATCTTCCTTCAGGCTTGAGTTATAGTGTTGGCTGTGAGTCCCATGATAATTAATCAAAAATATATGTTCAGTAAAGCTTCTTTAAACAGAAACACGTAAAACAAGGCTATGTCTTGATTGGTTGTTGATGATGTTGTGACCAGTGATTCCCAGAAATCTAACCCTTTGTTTCCCTTCAGGACAATGGCTTTGGTATTTGCTGAGTCCACGTTTGTAAATCTCAAGAACTCAAATAATAAGAATTGACTCTCTCTGTCCTTTTGTCTCTCTCCTTCCTCCTGAAGCAGATACCACATCTCCCTTTTCTCTGAAGCTGGCCGCTCACAGCACGGGTAATAAGCCTCTTTCCTTTCTATGTTCAGATCCCTGACAGTATTTTGCAGAAGGAGGAACAGTCTATGCACCAACGTCCTAGCATATACATATTTATAGTTCCTTTTACAAGAAAAGTTTTCCCCTTAGTAGTTCACATTTAGCAACATTAAATCTTCGTAGACCCAGTAATTTGGATGTTCCCGTAACCCCCTAATACAGTCAGTAGGCTAGACTGGGTAATAGCTGCAATGCATTTCAGCATTCATAATGTAATTTGAGTGATGAGGCCCAAATTGCTTTTCCAATGTAAACCAATCAAGTATATTCCAATGTGAGCATCTTTACCAAAAATAAACTTCTTTACGAATGTATAAAAAGATAATCAGACTGCAAAGCACTGGGCCTGTTCCCCAAGGTGGAGAGAGGCCAGCTTGTCACAGAGTAAAAAGAAGACACATCAATTATTCAAGAAACCCACATCTTCCATCTTTCATCCCAATGGGTGGTTTTAAGTCCATAGACGTTTGTGGTGTAACTCCGACTTAACTGACCTGTGGATGTAAGCTCCAGTCCTAATTCTACGTCCATTTGCTTCCACATGTGCTGCCTGCCACCGGAGGGGCCGTGTGTGTGTGTGTGTGTGTGTGTGTGTGTGTGTGTGTGTGCATGTGTGTGTGCACATGAGTACATATACCACTGCATGCATGTGGAGGTCAGAAGGCAGCCTCACGATGTTTATCTTTTCCTTCCACCTTCTTTTTTAAAAAAATTATTTTTGTTTATTTATTTGAGAGCGACAGACAGAGAGAAGGAAGCAGAGAGAGAGAATGGGCATGCCAGGGGCTCCAGCCACTGCAAATGAACTCCAGATGCATGCGCCCCCTTGTGCATCTGGCTAATGTGGGTTCTGGGGAATCGAGCCTCTAACTGGGGTCCTTAGGCTTCACAGGCAAGCGCTTAACCACTAAGCCATCACTCCAGCCCTCCTTCCACCTTCTTATTCATACAGGGTCTACCTTATTGTTTTGCACCATTACTGTGGGCACCATACTAGCTTGCCCACACGCTGCAGGAGTCCACTGGCTCTGCCCACCATTGCCATCTGTGTCTTGGGATCATAGATGTGTGCGTTTTTGACATGGCTGCTGGGGTAGATAGAATTTCTCTCAGCAGCCTGGCAAGGAGGACCCTTTAACCACAAAACTATCCTTCAAGCCTGAGAGTGATGCATTAGCTCAAAGCTCACCCTGTTCCAGGGCCACCCAAGTTCACGCCCTCTGGGAATCCACAGCCCGTCTCTGTAGGTGGGAGGCACGTCCCCCCACGTGCTTGTCTGACCCCTGAATCAGATCCTTAAGGGCTCACAAATAAGTCTTACTTCTCTTTCCAGAACATGCCACAATTAAGGATAAACCCCATGATGTTCAAGCCATCGCTGATCATGAAATCAAATACTATCTGGACAAGACAAAGAACGGATTTTGTGCAGAGCACCCAGAAA
The DNA here is from genome assembly GCF_020740685.1 of Jaculus jaculus. Taxonomy (NCBI): domain Eukaryota; kingdom Metazoa; phylum Chordata; class Mammalia; order Rodentia; family Dipodidae; genus Jaculus; species Jaculus jaculus. The sequence continues at coordinate 59,338,280 of NC_059119.1, read as the reverse complement.
CTCAGAAACACCACTCACCTCTTGGACAATTGACAAATAATTCCAGTGTCAAAAAGTGTCTGGCACTTTCTGTTAGAAAGTCACATGTCCCCCATAAACTTAGTGTGCTCTGAATGGCCGGTCCATAGCTGATGGCAGTTTGGGAGGTGTTTCTGGGGGTGGGTTTAGGGGTGTTACAGCCAGCTCCCCCTTGCCAGAGTTCAGCTCACTCTCAACTGCTGTTTCCCACCTGCTGTGGTATCAGCTTCTGCTAAGGCTCTGCCATCGTAAATCTTCTTTCTGAGACTATAAGTCAAAATAAAAACAAGTAAACAAACATTCCTCCCATCAGCTGCTTTTGATCAGGTCCTTGATGCCGGTAATGAGACAAGAACTGCAACGGGCCCAGTATAGCCAGGAGGACAAGCCACAGGTTGCAGAGGAGACCCCAGGATGCGAGGGCACCGGAACTATGGGGGGCTGCAGAGGGGAGCTCTGAATGAGCTTTCCCGGGGCTGTAAGTAGCACAGTTGGAGGGGCAGAATTGGAACCCTCGAGGTTTTGTCACTGGTTACAGATGTCAGACTTGGAGCTACAAGATTTGGTGTTTACATTAGATCTTGCATTGTTTGCTCTTTCCTTGCTATGCCCAATGCCACCTACAAATGAAACATCGTAGAAATACAGAGTAAACCAGTTGATGGATATAAATAATCTGAACCCATTCCTCAAGAGGAAATGACTAACTGGGGCCAGAGAGATGTCTTAGCAGTTAAAGCATTTGCCTATGAAGCCTACGGACCCAGGTTTGATTCCCCAGTACCCACGTAAACCAGATGCACATGGTGGTGCATGCATCTGGAGTTCATTTGCAGTGTCTGGAAACCTTGGTGAGCCCATTCTCTCTCTCTGTCTCTCCCTCTCTCTCTCTCTCTCTCCCTCTTTCTCTCCAATAAATAAATAAATAAAAATTTAAAAACTGACTATGTGGCTTAATAGAATGAGCACTTACAAGCTTTGGCCATGAGGGCCTAGTATTTGCCCAACGTATATTTGTCCCCACTTCCTCCCTTTATTCCCCGCTTTCAGCTGCTTTCCACCTTTAAGAGATTTAGTTGAATAAAAGTTTGGAAACCTATGGCCCATGGGACAAGGCAGTCTGTCTCCTGTTGAGTTGATAGAATTCTCTGCACATTTGTCCCCACTTCATCCATCTTCAGCTGCCTTTCATTCCACAGCGAGGGATTTAAATATGTTTTTGTTTTATTTTATTTTTTATTTATTTATTTGAGAGCGACAGACACAGAGAGAAAGACAGATAGAGGGAGAGAGAGAATGGGTGCGCCAGGGCTTCCAGCCTCTGCAAACGAACTCCAGACGCGTGCGCCCCCTTGTGCATCTGGCTAATGTGGGACCTGGGGAACCGAGCCTCGAACCGGGGTCCTTAGGCTTCACAGGCAAGCACTTAACCACTAAGCCATCTCTCCAGCCCTATTTTTTTTTTATTTATTTGAGAGTGACAGACAGAGAGAGAAAGAGGCAGAGAGAGAGAGAATGGGTGCGCCAGGACAGCCTCTGCAAACGGACTCCAGACATGCGCACACCCCCGTGTGCATCTGGCTAATGTGAATCCTGGGGAATCAAGCCTCGAACCGGAGTCCTTAGGCTTCACAGGGAAGCCCTTAACCTCTAAGCCATCTCTCCAGCCCACAGTCGCAACAGAGTTTTCATGGCCCATAGTAACTCAAGTTGTTCCCATCACCTGATTCTTGGTATAAGTTGCAATGTGCTACTTCTCCAGGGATTCCTTGGCTTTTAATGGGAAAATAATGTATTCACCTAAAGGAATTCATGGATAACAAGATTCCAGCACTGTGATACTCAGGAGACATTGTGGGGTGACGGAATTTCTTCAGTGCAACTATGACTTACTCCACCTCCCTGCCAACCATGCCACTACCTAAGAAAGGTTTTGGCAAGAGCTGCTAGGGTTAGGGTAACAGGAGTGAGGGCTCTGAGAACAGTCGGGGTACGAAAGGTGGCAGCTGGGTCGAACACACAGCTGCAATCCGCCTCGCTCTCACCCAGATGTGGCTGTTTTTCTTTCTGTCCTGTGTGTGTGGCATTGGCAACAGAACGGAGGGCTTTGTGTTAAACATGCGCTCTCCCGGTAAGCTCCTTCCCTTTGTATGTGTACACATGTGGTATACATGCATGAGCATCCACATGTTTGTATATGTTTGGGCACACGTGTGTACAGGGACCAAGGTGGGCACATGCATGTGGAGGCCAGAGGTTGACACTGGGTGCCTTCCTCAGGCCCTCTCCACCTTATTTTTTCTACATCTTTGGCAACTTTTTATACATGTGTATAATGTATTTTGATCACAGTTCCCTCCCATTACCGTCTCTTGTCCCCTTTACAATTCTTCTTCCCAAGTCATCTCTCTTCTAATTTGATTTTTTTTTTTTTATGTTTCATTAAGAGTGTCATTTTAGGGCTGGAGAGGTGGCTTAGCAGTCAACGCCCTTGCCTGCGAAGCCTAAGAACCTAGGTTCAACTCCCTAGAGCCTACGTAAGCCAGAGGCACATGGACGCACACGTGTCTGGAGTTCGTTTGTGGTGGCGAGAGGCGCTGGTGTGTCCATTCTCTCCTTCCTTCCCCCACTCTCTCTCAAATAAATAAATAAGTGATTTTTTTTTAAATGAAGTTAATTTTATCAGAGCACATGCAACTTTTCAGCGGCTACCCAACTGCAGAAGATATCTCCTAGTTCCAAGGCAAGCACTAACTGCCACTTCCTCTACAGGGAGGGATGGGAGCCTCGTGACCTCCTTTCTTGTCTGTGATGGAAGGTTGATGGGCCCAATATCGTGCAGGTGTTGTGCCAATGACAACTGTTGCTATAAGGTCACAAGTGCAATGAACATGCCATGCCCGGAAGATGTCACAGCACTCCTCCCCATCCCCTGGCTCTTACATTCTTTCTGTCCCCTGATACACAGTGTTCTCTGAGCCTTGAGTAGTATGATAAAGATGTCTCATTTACCACTTAGCACTCCACAGTAAGTTTTTGGTAGCATTTTAATAAGTTTTGAGTCTCACCAGTAACTACTGCCAACTGTTAAGAATCTGATGGGCGCAACATATCCATGTAGCTAAACAACAATGTTATCGTCCATGCTAAGACTTATGACCTCTCTAGCAATAGGCTTTTTACTAGGTTTTCATGAGTTTAGTTCCACGGAGTGGGCCTCAGAGCCAAGCAGAGAGCAGACAGACAGAGAGAGAAAGAGGCGGAGGGTGCCCTGGGTGGTCTATAGGGTGGTTTCATTCCCCGGTCCACGCTCCGTGTAGCAAGGATTCTCAGATTTCACTGGGAGGCGCCAGTCCTGTCATTCACCCGTTTTTCCTCTCTCTCTCTCTCTCTCTCTCTCTCTCTCTCTCTCTCTCTGTCTCTCTGTCTCTCCCTCTCTTTTCAAGCAGGGTTTTGCTGTGCATCCAAGACTGGCCTTGAACTCACAATCCTGTCTCAGCCTTCCAAGCACTTGAACGGCAGGCGTGTTCCACCATTGTTTTCACTTTCACTCGAATCTTGAAAGCCAAGATTTTGTTTCTCTTTGTGTACTAGCGTGTTTTCAGCCTAAAGAGGGATAATCTCATTGGACATAGTGGCTCATGCATGTGACTCAAGCATTTGAGAGTTTAAGGAGACTGAGACAGGAGGATTGCTGACAGTTGGAGGCTAGCCTGGGCTACAGTGTGAGACTCTGTCTCAAAAAAAAAAAAAAATAGCACTAGGTTTCCTTTCAAGAGCACACCTGAGCTACTCACACGTAGAATGCCTTAATTATGGATCCTGAATCCTCCTGGGATAGAAGTCGTTCCCAATAGGCACCAGAGTCTGCTTCAAAGCTAGAGAAAGGAAGATCAGCTCCACAGAGTGGCCTTCCCCAGCTGACCCGGTATTGGGCCAGAGTGCACTCAGCAGGCCCAGCATGCTCGATCTATCTGGTCTCTGCTCAAACTCTTCAGGCCAGACAGTGCTGGACTGTCTGTGCATAGTCAACCCTGTGCCTTCTAGTCCAGTCTCATTTCACCAAAAAGGATGTTTCTCAAAAGAAAGAAAAACTCACTGGGGATGGAGAGATTGCTTAATGGTTAAGGCACTTGCTTGCGGAGCCTAAAAACTCATGTTCAAATCTCCAGGTCCCACGTAAGCCAGGCTCACAGTGACGCCATCTCACAAATGTCACACATGTGCACAAGGGGGCGCACACGTCTGGAGTTCATTCACAGCTGCTGAAGGCCCTGGCATACCCTTTCTCTCTCTCTCTCTCTCTCTCTCTCTCTCTGCTACCCCTCTCAAAAAAAAAAATAATAATAATAAAAGATCTGAGAAGAAACAGGTTCATGTATCAAAATGGACACTGCACAGTTTACCTTCTGCGCTGGGGCTATTTGTAGCCCAGGTCATCTGCTGAATGGGAGGAGGGCATTGCAGCTTGCAAAGGGGTGAAATTGTTTTTTGTGAGCTGTTGAGCAGCCGCCTCCTTGCACGTGTCTGTAGGCAGCAACAAGGGATCTTGCTGGGAGGGCGCCTCCTTCAAGCCCACATGTGTCCGGAGGGCCACACGCCATCAGAGCCCGTGGTCTCTTCCCATCTCTGAAAGTGTTCTAGGGAGTGAACATCATTCCTCAGGCCACTGGGCAAAGCCCAGCTGAGTCCATTAATCAGGTTAAAGTCACCTTTCCTGCTCCGGAGAACGAAAACAGTGCGATCCCATAGTCCTCTTTTGAGCTGTATTTCCTAGGATTTGAAAGAAGAATGAATTCAAAGCCGGGCGTGGTGGTGCACACCTTTAATCCCAGCACTCGGGAGGCAGAGGTAGGAGGATCGCTGTGAGTTCGAGGCCACCCTGAGACTACATAGTGAATTCCAGGTCAGCTTGGGCTGGAGTGAGACCCTACCTCGAAAAACCAAAAAAAAAAAAAAAAAAAAAAAGAATGAATTCAAAAGTGAAGCTAGGGCTCCATCTCACCCTGGACAAACAGAAGACAAAGATCCTCTGGTTGTACAGCCAGAGAGAATGCAGGAGTCACAGGGAAGCAGAGCTCACCCAGCCACTCCTCAGTGGGACCCCTGACTAGGGCAGGAGGAAGAGGCGGACCCTCGGCCTAGGAAGCTCAGCTTGTATTACGTGCGTTCATTGCACACCGTGCCCGGCTTTCCATTTTATCTGCTGAGCCTTAGTTTCTCCAGTCTTGTTGACCAAGTGAGTTTGCCTTCAATTGCAACCCACCACGTTTCCTGCTCCTTTCTCTCATGCTCATCTACTTCAGACTCGAGTGCTTTTTGTTTAAAAAAAAATTTATTTATTTACTTATTTATTTAAGAGAAAGAAAGGGAGAGAATGGGTGCACCAGGGCCTCCAGCCACTGCAGACAAACTCCAGATGTGTGTGCCCTTTGTGCATCTGGCTAACGTGGGTCCTAGAGAATTGAACATGGGTCCTTTGGCTTTGCAGGCAAACGCCTTAACTGCTAAGCCATCCCTCCAGGCTTAAAATATATTTTTTTAAAAGATTGTGTAAGAAAGCAACAGATATCAGCAAATTACTGATGACGCAAAGTATAGAACAGAGACTCTTGACCAATGTGCTGCTCTATAACCAACCAAAGAGAAACTGGGGCTAGAGAGATGGCTCAGAGGCTAGACGTGCCTGCTTGCAGAGCCTCACGGCCCAGGTTCAACTCTCCAGTACTCACGTAAAGCCAGATACCAATGCGGTACATGTGTCTGGAGTTTGTTTGCAGGATAAGATGCCTGGCACTTTTGTCCACACTCTGTCTCTCTTTCTCTCTCATAAAGAAATAAAAATATTTTTTAAAAAGAGAAACTGGAATTTATTAATGTGCTGTCACGCATCATAAAATCCTAGGAAGAAAAACTAGGCAAACAAGTATGGCTTTTTCTTTCCTTCCCCACTGCTGGCATGGAGTAGGTGCTCAGAAAGAGGATGCTAAATTAAAACAAGGTATTTTTTGTTTTTGAGGTAGGGTCTCACTCTAGCCCAGGCTGACCTGGAATTCACCATGGTGTCTCAGGGTGGCCTTGAACTCACAGCGATCCTTCTACCTCTGCCTCCCAAGTGCTGGGATTAAAAGCGTGTGCCACCACGCCCAGCTTTTTAAGTTTTTTTTTTTTTTTTTTTGAGGTAGGGTCTCACTCTAGCCCAGGCTAACTTGGAGTTCACTATGTAGTCTCAGGGTGGCCTTGAACTCACGGCGATCCTTCCTACCTCTGCCTCTTGAGTGCTGGGATTAAAGGCGTGAGCCACCGCGCCCAGCTTAAGTTATTATTTTTTTAATGGTATGGTTATATATCTACAAATTGAGTGGGTCCTGGAGAATCATTCTGCTGTCAGTTCTCTTCAAAATATTTTATTTCATATTCGTAACCAATATGCCCTATTCTAAAGAATGTGTGTATACTGTGACTTACTTTTTACTATCACCCAGGAAAAGGCCCGTAATCTCCCACAGCAGGAATCCTAAGGGAAAACAACTCCTCTAAGGAACTTCCTGGTCTAGAGCACCTCGTGGCTCAAGATGGGGACAGCCCCAGTCCTCGCGCTGACCTGGTGGATTCACTTCCCAGTTTTGGTGGTCACAGGCTCCTCTCCAGCTGGTCCAGGACACCAGCTTGCACCGGAGTGGGGCCTATGGGTTTCCAGACAAGGCTCGTGGCCCTCCCCCAGGCCCCGCTGCTGACAAGGCAGCTCACGAAAGCTGCTGGTCCACAGGGAAGTGTCTCTGCTTCTGCTTTCCAGGACCAAGCTGTCTGGGGGACACACTGACATGCCCCAGGGCTCCTCTTCCTCCCTCGAGCTCCCAGCTGATCTGATTGTGCCTCTAGCACTCCATCGCTTAGGCCTCACTCCACCTCATGCCAAAGGCATGAAGGAAGGAAAGAATGGATTCAGACCACGTGCTGCCCAGTTCGAATGGAATCCCTCTTAAGGAAGCACTGAGTAAGCACCTAAGGCTTAAAAGGTGGATGCGCACGTTATAAAGTGATTATTCACACTGCCAGACAGCTCTTAGAACCTGAAATGATAAAGCTGGAAAGGGTTTTCAAAAACCTTTCATTACACTGATCCTTTACTTTTACATATAAAAATACTGATGGGGTATGAGGGATGGCTCAGCCCTTAACTCTGAATAACCGACTCAAAGCAAGGAGAGAAATGTGGGTATAGGACTGTTACCACTTTTTAGTCTTCTGGAAGATTCTTTGTCATCTAATGGTGTTTAATTTGTCATTACATGTTATATTTTCTTACCGTTAGTGATGGGGAGATATTACATTTATTTTTTTTCATTTTCACTTAGTTAAATATAATGAATTCTACTGATGGCCTATTTCTAAAATCCACCAATCAGAGGAACTTGTTAAAGTTCACCATAGTAACAGCTGTGTGTTAGTGGCCCGTGTGAGAACCAGACAGCACGAGAGGAACTGGCCAATCACAGGCCAGAGTCGTGTTACCATCTCATAGCAACCACGAGATCTGCATGGCAACATCAGTTGCTATATAAAAGAAAAATTAGAAATGATATTCTGTTAGGGAGAAATAAAGGTACTTACTAACTGTTAAGTCATACTTGAGTCATAGCTACGGGGAACTATCCTAAAATATCCACCTGAACACAGCTCAGATACCACCTACCAGATCCAGGAGTCCTGTGAGAGGAGCATGTCCCCCAGCATCAGGTAGAATCCATGGTTAGATCTTCTGACAGGTCGGGCAAGAGTCCTTTGGATACTAACAACAATAAATGATATTTGCATGGCAACTAACATGCAAATCATCACATTTAATCCGGCGAGGACCCGGTGAATATTATCGTCCTTCCACCCCCGCCCCCACCTCTTCCACCCTCGGTGTTTTCATCTTTGGTAGCATAATTCTTCCAACTGCTCTGGACACAAATTTGACTGTTTTCTCTCCCATTCACATGCAACCCATCACACGACTGTTTCATCTAGATTACTCCTTCCTGCCAGCAGGAGAAGTAGGAAGAGCTTCTCAGAGAAGAAGCCACCTATCCACTTACCCCAATTTGGTGAGGTGCACTTGGAGCTTCAGGATTAGTCATGCGCCGGCAAGCTCCCGTCTCACGGCTCTGTGAATCCCAAGGCAGAAACTCAGGGTCCTAGACAGAGGGTCATGGGTTCAAGACATCCTCCCCAAATGTTACTAGAATCCTGTTTCCTGAAAGCATATTAGATGACATGGGCCAGAGACTATAACAGAAAACCAGAAACTCAGAGAGAATATAGAAAGGTAGCCTTTGTTGGGGTTCAGTCTAGCATGAAAGCTTAGCTTTGGCAGGTGGCTCTGGACAGTGAATCAGGATCAGGAAGTTCCTGCCATCCTCAACACGTGGTTTACAAGGCTGCTTATTTCAAAGAGGACAACCCAGGGCCAGTGGTTCCTCTCAAGCAAATGAGGTGGACAGGACAGTGTCCAGTTCCTCTGAAATCCAATGAGAAAAGCTTAGTCCTAATGACAGCCTGTCTACAGCAAAGTAGCTAGAGTCACGGCAGTCCAGCTGGCCTTATCCAGCAGAGAATTATGCATTTCCTATCTCTGAAAATCAATACTCTGATAGGATTGAAGGTCATTTGTTTTCTTTGATTGAACAGCTTGGATTTCTTCTAAAAGCATCCACATAGTAAGTTCCTTCTGAAATCCTGAACTACAAAATAAAATTATAACTTCAAGTAAATGTATCTCTTTTGTCCTCACGAGAACGATACAATCTACTGTCTATCCTCAAAAGGACTGGCATAACATTCAATGATCAACTGTAATGGCCACTTTTATTCTGGTGAATGAAACCTACATCTCAGTTTTATGGGTTTTTAAAGATATTTTATTTTTATTTACTTACTTGAGAACAGAAAGAGAGAGAGCATGGGCATGTTAGGGCCTCTCGCTGCTGCAAACAAACTCCAGACATTTGCGCCACCTTGCGTAGCTGGCTTGCGTGGGTACTGGGGGACCGAACCTGGGTCCTTAGGCTTCACAGACAAACACCCTAAACACTAAGCCACCTCTCCAGCCCTGATCAGTTTTTTGTTTTAATGAATATTTTTTATTTTGGAATAGTTTCAGATCTACAAAAAATATACAGTAATACAAATAATCTCTACACACCTACCATCCAGTGTCCACTAATATTTAATAACTTATACCACTGTCAAAACTAAAACATAACCCTGGTGCATTACTCGTGATGCATCATAGGACTTTGTTTGCTTACCACCAGCTTTCCTCCTGGTATCCTTCTGTTTGTGATAACCTTATAACCACATTACATGTAGCCCAGCCTGAGCTGAGACCCTACCTTGAAAAACAAAGAACAAAACAAACAAACAAACAAACAAAAAGATGGGAATTTCTTTAAAATGAGTAAGTAAATATTTCTTCTATCCTGGAAAGAGAGCTCTTGGGACAGCAAAATAGGAACTTGGGAGGAAAATGCTATTTTCCCTCTCTCCCACCCTTGGATTTCAAGTGGTAAAGACGAGCTCAAGGAATCCCCAGCAGCAGGAGTGCGCTGACCCTTGTGTGGTGGAGCTGATCAAAAGCCCCCCGTGTTGTGAGACGAGTCTTGGGGCTTCTTCCGGCTCTGAGCTGAGAGCAGCTGTCCAAGCAGCAAGCATTGGATCTCACTGGGTTGCAGTTATCTTTACCCTAAACTTCCAGCCTCATCTTTGAGCTACTGTCCTATGGGAAATGAAGGACAAGGCCTATGCTAAGCTTGGGTTTGAGGGCCCAGAAGAGCCGCAAACACAGTCTGGCCGGAATGGGGTTGGGAGAAGTGCTGACTGTGGGCCCTTACCTATGCACAGCCGGTCAGTGCTGTGACCCAGCTTTGTGTAAGGAAGAAGCTAAGAGTCCTGAACACACGTGAGCCTCTACTCTGATGACCTCTGAGGAACCCCTAGGGATATAGGAAGGGGTTAACTTCCCAGAGCCAGGTGAGCTTCAAAAAGTCATTATGGGTATTAAACATATTTTAATCTTGTGATCCCAGATTCAGGTGATTTCGTCTAAAAGCATCCAATGCAGCCATTGTTTATGTATCAATCACGTCTCCTGTGTGGGCACTCTTCCAGGTCTGAGGATGCAAAAGTTTAAAAAGAAGACAGACTGAAATCTTACCTCATGAAGCCTTAGGAGAAAACATGCTGCAAGGGTGTATCGTGTGCCTCCTAATACCATATTAGGATTAGAGGAAATTATCTATATTTTAGTTTTAAGCTTATAACTCAGTCCTGGTTATTTCTAAGTCACTTGAAGCAGACAGATTTTAGACATTTCTTTTGGAAAGAGTCCTAGAATAGAGTTTCTAAATCTTCTAATTGCCATTGCTGACGTAGCCTGCTGTAAAAATAGTGAATCAGTAAGTGCCAGAAGGTTCCAAACTGTCAAACCTCGGAGAGGTACCACAAATCATGTTTCTTACCAAAAACTGGCTGTCAGAGCCTTAGATCTCAATTCTGAAGTCATCCGTGACTAAATAATGCTTGGTATGAAAATTGCTGGAAAGTTATAAATAAAATGTTAGATAATACAGTACAGCTAATTATCCAGGTGTTGTTTCTATTCTCTAGTAAGTATCTCCGTGAACCGAGCGACAGCACACAGCTTTCCTGTGGGTGGAAATCTCCACAGATATTGCTCACTCACATTTGCTTGCGTCCTTTTACTCCAGCAATTTCAACAACATTATTTCTAGCTTTGTTATTTCTTCTTTCCAGTCCACCTCAGAAGCTTGTTCTTATAAATAATTCAACATCTGTCTGGGCATTTGTTTGTAACATTATCTTACATGATGCCATGGAGGAAGAGGGACAAAATGCAAAGCATTTTTGAAATGCTAATAACAACTTAAATGTGGGAAATTCAAGTTTCTTTCAGTCTTTTCATGCTTGCAAAGTGACTCTGCCTCAGTTCTTGCATCTGAACTTACACTGAGCGTTCTCTTTCATGAAGTCTGCTTCCAGAGACCTGAGATTACTGCAGAATTTGATCTAACTGAAACCAGTGGTCTAGACCGATCACATGTGCCTACAATAGATGCTCCTGTGCCTGGAATTCCTGGAGGGCATCTGCATGTATGGCCAAATGGGTTTCAAAGGAAGCAGGTCAGATCATTGGCTTTTGTTGTTGTTGTTGTTTGTTTGTTTTAAACCCAGACAAAATTTTAAAAATAATAGTATTTAAATTTCCAGGGCAAGTTAAGGCTCAGAGCCAAGTGGTCAAGGTTAAGATATGCAGTTGAAACCTTGCTGATTTATTGCCACATATGCCTAGAGTTATATGCCAAAACATTTAAGCTTCCGTTTTCACTGTTGTTTTTTTTTCCCCCTCAAGGTGGGGCCTTGCTGTGGCCCAGGCTGGCCTGGGATTCACTATGTAGTCTCTGGGTGGCTCAAACTCATGGTGATCCTTTTACCTCTGCCTCCCAAGTGCTGGGATTAAAGGCATGCACCACCATGCCTGGCTCTCTCTGTTTTTTAAAGAACTTATTTTCTAGTAGCAGAGCCCAGTAAGCTATAAAAGAGATATAAAGGGAAGAGAAAGGAAGGGAGGGGTGTACTTAATAGGATGGTATTGCATATGTGTAAGTAGAATAGATTAATGGGGGTGAAAAGGCCCAAAGTGAAGTCAGGGGAAGAGATCGAGTAAAGGGAAGGTGGAGGGAGGGCTAATCAAAATCTAAGAGGATGCAAATAAATCATATGGAATCCTACTTTTCTGGACAATGGAACACTCAGGAGCCATAGATTGTTGCTAGAAAATTTTCAGTGCCAGGGATGGGATACCTTCTAGTGAGTTGTTGGCCAGGGAGGTCCCTGATGCCCCCAAAACATTATAGGCCATTGCCGAGTCCCTTGGTTTCCCACCAGTAATAGATGGTAAGACCTTATTGCTGAAGACTCCATATACTCAGGCTGCAAGGCCACTAAGAAATCCTGCTGGAACTGAGCTGATCACCTCCTCCATGTAGACCAGCTGACAGAAAGCTGGGAGAAGCCATTCTGCACGCAGTTCTATGAGAGAAAGAGAAATCACCAGTGAAGATACTCAACAGTGGCCACTGCAAGCCTTATAATTGGCCAGCCAGGCCAAGTGAGCCAATGGGTGCAATAGTGGCACATCTATCATGGTGGAATAAGATAGGGCTGGAGAGATGGCTTAGCAGTTATGCATGTTAGAATCTCCAGGTCCCATGTAGCCAGACGCAGTGACACAAGCATGCAAACTGTCACACATGTGCATAAGGGGGCACAGGAGCCTGGAGTTCGTTCACAGTAACCGAAAGGCCCTGGCACACCCATTCTCTCTCTCTCTCTCTCTCTCTCTCTGCTTCTCTCTCTCAATAAATAAAAAAAAAGATAATAGTTACTGTTTTTTTTTTCTTTTTACACAATTGCTTTTTGGAAGTAATTCTTAAATTTTCTAAATGGTTGCCACAGTTATGTAAGTAAGGTCTGGGTCAAAAGAAGTAAGTGTTCTATGTCAAAACTCAGAAGACTGACAGCTCACAGGTCTAGACCTCCTAGACTCTCTCACTTGGAAATAAGACTCCCATTGCAATTAGTTCAATGCAAAAATGGGATGTTTCCCTTTGATACAGAAATATAGATGTTATCGATTATGATATTTTCAAGTGAAGTTCTAGTGCAGCCCATGAGCTGACTGGGAGAGTACAATCTCTGCATTTTCAGTAACGAGCTCTGTTTGGATACAGGAATTGCAAAGCCACACTTTCTCTCTCTCTCTCTTTCCTTTTGTCTCTCTCTTTCACTTAAGAACATACTGTATCTACCCTCAATGTTGTGAATCCATCATAAAAATCCATTCTCATGTATATGATATACCATCACACAGACATGAAAGGCTGAGAGAGAGAGAAGAGAATGAAAGGCCAGCCTGCTCTGGGATCAAGGGCATTGCTCCAAGGTGGCATCTGCTTGTGAGCTGTTAGACACCATGTTTCTCATACTGAGAAAATCATCTTTCGGATCTGCAGACTGAAGGCCCTGTTTGTGCGCTTATTATTCTAGACTTCTTTTCTTCAAGTCATTAGAAATGTTCACGTGGCCTTTGTTTGGAGTTCTACTGTTCTTAATGGAATCATTGTAACATTTTGTTGGTTTGTCCCAAACGGGGACCAGTTTCTGTGAGGGGCTTAAATATCATCTTCGGTTTACACAGATCCTATAACACGGTCCTTATCAGTTTCATTTGATAGATAAGGAAACTAGGTATTGAAGACTTGAATTTGTTGTAGGTCACAGCTACTGAGTGTCAGAGTTGAAGCCAAGATTGTCCGCCTTCAGTGTTCATGCCCTGTCTTCCTCCTGACATCTTAGACATCTTCCTCCCCAGCTTGCGGGCTTCTGCTTCCTGAACCAACTGCACAGAGAGTCTGATAAGTTATTTCATGTTTATTCATCTCTGTGTGGAGGGTAGTGAAAACTCTCTTGGGCTAGACTTCAAATTCCATTCATATTGGGAGTTTGTCCTCCTCAACTTCTAGCCTCAGTGGTGGGCCATTATCAGTGGTGTCTGGTGGATGGTTGTGGATCGGGACTCTGGTTTTGCGCCTGCAACTCACTGAGTGCCACTTAACCAGCTTATGCTTCTGGTTTTGCAAATATAACCTGGAGGTATAATAAGGATGACCTGCTTTCCCAAGGGCTAGCTAATTATGCACTGAGCTGCATTACTGGAAGGTCATGGGGCCTTTCCTAGGGAGACATGAACACATTTCTATTCACCCCAGACAGGGCACGGGCTAGCAGAACAGACACTATTCTTTCCAACTCCAGCTTGTGAACCAGTGAAGTAAGTGAGATTGCTCATAGACCCATGGGTGAGAGGCTACTTAGAGGAGCCTGGGTCACTCAAAGGCAGTTGTCGCTGAAAGGCCCACCCCAACGTGGGTGAAGATTCATCAGAACAGGTGACTGGAGCTCTCTGATCCCCTTGCAGGCAGCTCAGAGCACCTGAGAGTCTCCTTGCCCAAGCAGCAACCTCCTGGGGGATGGGGAGGGCCGGTCTTAAGAAGCTTGTACCTTTCAGGGGCTTCTTGAGCCTTGTAAATTTCCTTATGTAGGGGAAACTTTTGAGCCACTCCCCTTTCAGGAAGCAATGTTTCAATTTAGAGGCAATAGCTACTCAACACTGAACTATGCAACATGCTAATTCAGTCAACTGCCATTTTTTTCTTCCTTTTTTTTTTTTTAGATTTATTTATTTGTTTGTTTGTTTATTAGAGACAGAGAGAGAGAGAGAGAGAGAGAGAATGGGCACGCCAGGGCCTCCAGCCACTGCAAACAACCTCCAGACACATGTGCCACCATATGCATGTGGCTTATGTGGGACCTGGAGAATCAAACCTAGGTCCTTAGGCTTCGCTGGCATGTGCCTTAACCGCTAAGCCGTCTCTCCAGCCCTCAACTGCCATTTATTAAGTGACTGTGTTGCATAGGCAGGTGGCGGCATGTTGCTCCTGATCTACGGATGCACTAGCCTGTCCACTCCCTCCAGTTTTTACCCCTCTCCACAACTCCAGACAGCCTTTCCGCGTGCCTTGGCCTCCACTTACCCGTTTAATACTTCTGTGTGACAGGACTCACTCCCAAGAACTTTCCCATCCTCGCTCACCCTGTTTTGTTTGCATAGCGGTTTCTTCTTAGCCTTTAGAAAATGCTGCTAGAATTTAACCCATTTTGAAAATGACCTCTTGTACGTATTCTAAGGTGGTAGTGTCTCACTCACTGGGTGAAAAGTACTATGCTATCATACAGGTCCACATGGTTAGCTTGGAGAAACATACATTTTCTTTACTTATTTTTTTTAAAAAAACTTTTTTGTTTCCATAATTATAGACAATCAACCATGATAATTCCCTCCTCCCCTCTCCACTTTCCCCTCCACCATCCACTCTCCATTAAATCCCATCCCCCTCTCAATTAGTCTCTCTTCTATTTTGATGCCATCATCTTTTCCTCCCAATATGAGGGTCTTCTATAGGTAGTACCTGGTAGATTGTGTTGTAAGCAGTCCTACCCTTCCTTTGGCTCTTACATTCTTTCCACCGCCTCTTCCACAAAGGACCCTGAGCCTGGGAAGTTGTGAATGAGATTGCTTTAAGGCTGAGCACTCTCCCGTCACTTCTTCTCAGCACTCTTGTGCCTTTTGAGTCATCCCAGAGGTCACTGCCATCTTAAAAGAGAAGCTTCTCTAACCAAAAGTGAGAGTGCCATTAACATGTGGGTATGAACATTTAGAAAAGTGCTTAAGGGGCAGTTTGGGGAGCATAATACATGCATTTAGTGAGACACCAGCAGGCGTTACACCTCTAGGGCTCATGACTTCCTGTGTCATTGGTTTTCAGTATCAGGCGTGTATTCCCTCCTGTGGAGCAGGCCTCCAGTCCAGTCCAGCAGCTGGTTTTCCCCCATAACAGACATGCCACTATTGTGCCCATTGGATCATTTGGCCTGGCACACAAAATGACAACTGCTTTCCCTGAGCCCTGTTGGACCACCCTTTCCTGCTTTCACAGCTACCAGAGGTAGGCTTCGGGAGGCCTCACCCCTCTAAAGAATGTCCACGACCACTTTGTGCGCCTAGCCAGGGAGTTCAAAGCATCGAGGGATTCAAAGACCTTAGGGCCTGACTGCTGGGAATTAGTGGGGAGAGAGGAACCAGCCCACTTCTAGGCTTGTTTTTATTTATTTGTTTATTTTAGAGAGGGGGAGGAGAGGCAGATACAGGAAGTATGGGTGTACCAGGGCCTCAAGCTGCTCCAGCCGCAGGCACCACTTTGTACATCTGGTCTACGTTGGCACTGGAGAATCGAACCTGGGTCCTTAGGTTTCACAGACAAGCACCTCAATTGCTAAACTATCTCTCCAGCCTGGCTTCTTGACTTTATTAATGGAGAGATTTTTTTTCCATCTCAAATAGTCTGAAAGAACAAATAATCCCTAAATACATTTCATTAGTTTATAGTACAGTGGGCTTTGGGGAAAGTAGATCCACTGACTTTTTCTTTAAAAAAAAAAAATATTCGTTTGAGAGAGAGAAAAAAAAAAAATGAGAAAGAGGCAGATAGAGAGAGAATGGGCATGCCAGGGCCTCCACTCACTGCAAACAAATTCTAGACGCATGCACCACCTTGTGCATCTGGCTTTACGCGCATACTGGGGAATGGAACATCCAGTGTTACATGGGTACTGGGGAATCGAACTTGTGTCCTTGGGCTTTGCCGGCAAGTGCCTTAGCTGCTGAGCCATCTCTCTAGCTCTCAACTGTCTTTTGTTATTGTTGCTATAAGAGATCACTTCAGAATTCACTTCACAGAAATGACAGGAAACTTTGTTCAATCCATCAATTGTGTGAATTCCTCCATTAAGAGAGAGGCTACTTCCTTCCTACAACGTGAAAATGGGAGAATTAACATTATAGGGAAGGAACTAAAGACTAGGGAGAGCATTGTATGAAAGCATCTAGCTACCTTAAATAAGAGCTGCCTGCTTTCATCCCCGACAGCAGGACAGATGTGCAGATACAAGGGAAGAACCACAGTGAACTGCCTTTGAGACATTATGGAAAATAGAGCAGGACTCAGACAGAAGGCATAAACAAATGTCCCCGAAATGTGTACTCTAGAAATTACAGACAGGGGCTGGGGAGATGGCCTAGAGGTTGAGACACATGCCTGCGAAGACTAAGGACCCAGGTTCAGATGTTCTCGGTGGCGCACACATCCGGAGTTCATTTGCAGTGGCTGGAGGCCCTGGTGTGCCCATTCCCTCTCTCTCTCTAATAAACAAATAAATCTTTTTTTTTTTTTTTTAATTACAGATGGATAAACTCATCATTAATCCCTAGCAGAATTTCAGGTGGGATAGTTAAGCAGCTAGAGAAAACTTTTTAAACATGATCATTAGTAGCCAATAAGAATTTACTAGGTCAGGGCTGGAGAGATGGCTTAGTGGTTAAGCACTTGCCTGTGAAGCCTAAGGACCCCGGTTCAAGGCTCGGTTCCCCAGGTCCCACGTTAGCCAGATGCACAAGGGGGCACACGCGTCTGGAGCTCGTTTGCAGAGGCTGGAAGCCCTGGCGCGCCCATTCTCTCTCTCTCCCTCTATCTGTCTTTCTTTGTGTCTGTCGCTCTCAAATAAATAAATTTAAAAAAATTTTTTTTAAAAAGTTATAAAAAAAGAATTTACTAGGTCAGAGCAGGAGAGATGGATTAGAGGCTAAGGTGTTAGCCTACAAAACCGAAGGATCCCCTTTTGATTCTCCACGACCCACGTAAGCCAGATGCACAAGGGGGCGCACGCATCTGGAGTTTGTTTGCAGTGGCTGGAGGCCTTGGCATGCCCATTCTCTCCTTCTCTCTTTCTCTCTCTCAAATAAATAAATAAATAGTTTTGAAAAAAAGAATTTACTAGGTCAATCAAACTTTATTTCCTTTTTATTTATGGTTTTTTGTTTGTTTTGGGGTAGGGTCTCACTCTAGCTCAGGCTGACCTGGAATTCACTATGTAGTCTCAGGGTGGCCTCGAACTCACAGTGATCGTCCTACCTCTACCTCCCACTTGGGGATGAAAGGTGTGCACCACCACACCTGGCTATTTTTGATTCCTATATGGAGAACTATACTTCATCACAATGCAACAAAGAACATTTTGACAAGAGGATTGCCCATCTTCCCCATTCTACCTAGTTGTTGCTTTTTTTTCCCCCCCACTCTGTGAGAGATTTAGCTTTAAAAATCCTCAAACTGAACTTAAGAGAACAGACTTTAGAGCAAGACGGAGCTGGTTTGATTGCACACTCTGGATCTTACTATTGGGTATTTCTGAGTTTCAGTTTGCACAACTGCCAGCTGGGAATAGAAAATCTACTTCATTAATGTTGAAGAAAAGACATACGATACAGATGCTAGAGAAAGGGCGATCATTAAAGTGCAACTTACGTATAAAGCATCAAATATAAATTTAGGAGAGGGAAGAGCTGAGTGTTTTGATTTACTGAAAGCTTAACGCATGTATCAGTTGCAAACTGAGGCTTCTTAATGTAAGTGGTTGTATGTGAACCAAAAATCAACCATCTCAATCCTAGCTGGGCAGAAACTATCTGAAATTCTCTGCCCCTTTCTGGTTAGTACATTTGAGAGAGCAAGGAAAATTTTAATTTAACATCCAGAATGGTACAAGACCCAGAAACAATAATATCTGAGAAATAGCTGAGGAAATAATAGTTTTTATTTAGTTACATAATAATCTTCTGATGTTAGAAGATCTTTGAGGTGGAATGTGACATAACTTTGATCTGCACAGCTCCAAAGGATTAGAACAAATGATAACCTGTTACCATGAGACATATTTGGGGCTCAACATGTAA
Organism: Jaculus jaculus; assembly: GCF_020740685.1. Classification (NCBI taxonomy): domain Eukaryota; kingdom Metazoa; phylum Chordata; class Mammalia; order Rodentia; family Dipodidae; genus Jaculus; species Jaculus jaculus. The sequence continues at coordinate 59,319,787 of NC_059119.1, read as the reverse complement.
AAGCAGCAGTGAACAGTGCAATGAGCATTCTCGAAAAATAGCAAGCGTGATTATTCAGAGTAATCCTGCGGGGGGTAAAACCTAGCTGTCTAGAACAGCGCAGAAGTCATTGCTGCGTGGAAGAAGAGATTATCCCCTTCTCCAGAGTTATTTACACACTCTGTGCACACCACTACCCCTCAGCTATGAAGGCATGACTAATCAATGACAGATCTTTCCCGAGGGGCGAAACTCATTGCAATGTGGTGTTGGAAGTCATACGACCAGTTCGTGCAGTGGACAGCCTTCCCCAACCCAGATGACCCTTCCGTGTCTCCAAGAGACTACGATGCAGAAGTTTCCCCAGTTGCATAATTGCAAAATGTGCCTGTAATTTATTAGAAGAAAAGTCATAGCTGTGTGCAAAACTACTAGAAGCTCTCTGTGGATATGAGTGTGCTTCTGTTACTTGTGCCCCTTTGTAGTGTGTATTCGTGTGGACCGGCACATGCGTGTCTTCATCTTACCCAGCTCCAAAGATCCATGGGAGAAATAATGCACTAGACACATGAAGTCTTAAATAGTGAATCCCAGTTGGGGTATGTCAATAATTAATAACATTGTCTTATGAATACCCATTCATTTCAACTCTAAAAAATATTCAACCTAAGCCAAGCATGGTGGCACATGTCTTTATTTAACCCCAGCACTCGGGACGCAGAGGTAGTAGGATCGCTGTGAATTCAAGACCACCCTGAGACTACATAGTGAATCCCAGGTCAGCCTGAGCTAGAGTGAGACCCTATCTCCAACAATAAAATAAAATAGAATTCAACCTTTTTCTACTTTAGCCCAGACTTAAAAAATTATTTGCTGAATATGGTGGCCCATCTTAGTATTTGGAAGTGGAGGCTGGGGATTGTGAGTTCAAGGCCAGCCTGGGCTATATGGTGAATTTGAGACTTGCTTTGGGTATTTAGTTGAGATTCTGTCTCAAAAAAAAAAACAAACAAAAAAACCATGAGTTAGTGCAGAGAAAAATATAAGTAAGTGTGGGATGCAGGTAAGCAAAAATAACTCCTTGGTACCCCACCCCTGCCCTTGGCCACAAGGCCTCCAAGGATGAGGAAAGAAGCCATAGGCCCATTCAGACATCCAGAACTCTGGCTAAAGGAACACTGTGCATATGGGGAACTGCGTAGGAAAAAATAGGAGGAAGTCTGTGGGAAACCCAGTGTTTCCTTAACTTCCCAGGATCACAGGCCAGGGAGACAGCTTGTGACATAATGGCTCTCTTCCGATGCTTGAGATGTGGTTGGTGTTTTTAGCAACCTGGGCTGACAGCAGTGGGTTCTGCTGGTCAGGCCAGGACCTGAAAAGAAAAGATGCAGTGTCTACAGCCGCGTGAGTGAGCTGCACACTTCACGACTTGAATTCTTGGCCATTGAATCATAATGCCCTTTACAGCATCTTTTTTTTTTTGGTCAGGATCAGATACCAATATGTCAGGAACTATAAAAAAAAAAAAAGTCACAAACCTCTAAAAGCATTCCTTCCAACCAAATGATGGTTCAAAGAAAGAAACAAATTAAATACTTCCTTTTTCTTGAGTTATATTGAACGCCTGAGAAAGGAAGGCAATATGTATGGTGGCAGATTGCCTGAGCTATAATTCTAGCTTGCCTTCTATAAGCTTGGCCTGGATTCTTTTTTTTTTAAATATACTTTATGTATTTGTGTGTGGGGGGTGGGGAGAATGCCAGACCCTTTTGCTACTGCAAAAGAACTCCAGGTGCATGCACTGCTTTTTGCATCTGGTTTATGTGGAAGGCTGGAGAGTCAAACCTTGATGACAAGGTTTGCAAGCAAGCATCTTTAACTACTTAGCAATCTCCCCAGCCCCTTGGCCTTGGTTATTAACCCCTCTGAACTTGGTTTTTTTTTTTTTTCTCATCTATAAACTGGGAGGCATTTTAAAAATAAGTGAAAAAGAATTTTTTTTGGCTTTTCGAGGTAGGGTTTCACTCTAGTCCAGGCTGACCTGGAATCCACTACGGAGTCTCAGGGTGGCCTTGAACTCACGGTGATCCTCCTACCTTTGCCTCCCTAGTGCTGGGATTAAAGGCGTACATCAACATGCCCAACTAATTGAAACAATTTTAACACACAGGAAGTTATAGTCACTGAGCATAGAGAGAACTTACTAGCAAGCCAAGACCCAAAGATGCTGATAGTGTATGCAATATATCATAGCTAGAGACAGAACTAGAGAAACTAGACAAACTAGAGACAGAACGGTTTCCAAAACTGAGGACTGGGGCTGGAGAGATAGCTCTGTGGTTAAAAGTGCTTGCTTGCAAAGCCTGGTGACTCAGGTTCAGTTCCCCAGTACCCACGTAAAGCCAGATGTATGAAGTAGTGCGTTCTGGAGTTCCTCTGCAGTGGCAAGCAACACTAATGTGTTCTCTCTCTCTCTCTCTCTCTCTCTCTCTCTTTTTGCAAATAAATAATAAGTAATTAAAAAAAAAACAAACCAAAGACTGTCACTTTTCATCTCAGTTTCTTTTCCTCTATTGATGGTTGACATTGTTTTCCTGATAACTCTTCTTGTGCCAAGCTGACAGCCACTTGCACCATATTTGACTCTATCATTTTCCATGGCTCCACTGTGACCCCCACATTCTTTTTTAACACTCCTACATTGTGAAAGCTGAACACCATCTGTCACTTGATCAGTGCACAACAGTTCTTCAAGAGGTTGGTAAACGCTTTTTCTAGGAAGCAGCCTTCCCGTTTAAGCATAATGCAATGTTATAATTTAATTTTCATGATCCATTCCAGGCAGAAGGGATGATCAAACAGGTCCATACATAAACATCCCCACTCTGGGCAGCTTGACTGCAAATACACCATGATGTACCCTTCTACAAATCAGCTAATGATCTCCCGGTTCCAGGCTGTAAAGAGGCCTTCCCTCAGAAGGAAAAGATAATGTGTTGGTTTCTACACTATCCCTTCCAACAACAGACAGAGGCTATCATGCCAAAAAGATTGTCTAGTCACACAAGGTAATCCATCTCTTTTTTTCCTCCTAACTCTTTTCCACATGTCTATAGGCCTCTATTGGGTAGACTCACAAAATGCAATAGGTCTTACCAATAATGGCTCATCAGAAGGACAAGTTATTTGGAAATTAGGTCACATCTTAGGGCTTTCTGCTAGACTCCTGCACAAGAATAGTAACCTCATTGCCAGAAGTATCTTTGAACACAAAGAACAATGACAGATAATGTTGTTCTGCTGGAAAATGCTGAAGAACAGGATGTCTTGTGTGTAGGGTCTCTCATGGCAAAAGTCCCCAGACTGAAATACAGAGGCAGAGGGGAACGCTTTCGATGCCTGCTTTTCCAAAATAGACAAATTCCCTACCACTTTTCCTGGTATAAATTACATCCTCTGTGCCTGAAATGCCTGGCATAGAGTGCAGGGAATTACCAGTCCAGAATAGAAGAGTGAGCCACCTTTCTCTTGTACCCTGGCACCGCATTGTCTCAGAGACAGACATTAATAAGATGAGCTCGGGCGCTGAGATGTTCCCACGCACTCTGGTACTTGCGCTCTGAAACAGCCTTCCCTTTCCAGCTCAATGCCACGTCCGAATTAACTTTCAAAGTCCACTCGGGATAGAAAGAGGACAACGTGGTTCCGTACACTTGGTCAGGTCTCTGTGTCACCAAGTCACCTTTGCACACTTATCTCACTGCTCCTGCTAGGGAAGAGGACAAGTTCAAAATCATGCAAGAGGGGCTAGCTGGAAGCAACTGAAATATCGAATCTCAGACCCCAGCATAGAGTCAGGGTCTGCATTTTAAATATTGTACTTTTATTTATTTATTTGAGAGATACAGAAATAGGTAGGAGAGAGGGAAAGAGAGAGTAGGCATGCCAGGGCCTCCAGCCACTGCAAACAAACTCCAGATATATGCACCCCCTTGTGCATCTGGTTTACGTGGGTCCTGGGGAATTGAACTTAGGTCCTTTGGCTTTTCAGGCAAGCACTGTAAGCACTAAGCCATCTCTCCAGTCCAGGGCCTGCATTTTAATGGAGTTCCTGAGACAGCCCTTCAAACATCCACCTTTGAAAAGCACTGTGTGAAGGCTGGGGAGACAGCTATGACAATAGCAAGGTAAAAACAAGGATTTGAGCTTGAGATATACCAGAACCAATTTTTTAAAATGACAGGAATGGTGACGTGTACTTGCCATCCAAGCACTGAAGAGCTGATGGCATGGGCCTGGTGATTGCTGGCTGCTCAGTCTGTTTGTTGAATTTCAAGCCAATGAGAAGAACCCATCTCAGAAACGTATGTGGTGGGGTAGAACTGAGAAGGAAACCAGCTTCCTCCTGGCTGGCCCTCAGAGCGCTGGAAAGTACTATGGGAGCTGTGGGAAGACAGGAGTTTCCAACAGCGTGAATAAGCAGGGGATCCTGCAAACCACGAAATCACCCAGCCAGACAAGAAGTCCACACTTGTGCAATAGCGACACACAGCCTTTGCAGGTAACCAACTGGTTTCTTATTGGGCATGAGGCCGAGTCAGTGGGAGAGAACTCATATCTGGCAGTGGAAACCAAGTCAGAATCCTATGGACAGGTAACTTATAAACTTACGAGAGAAGTCCCCACTGCTCTATGGGTAAGAAAAGTGAGCTTATTCATCAAAATGTCTCTCTATAACTACGCATACCCCTTTTGTTCCAAGCCGCTCTCACTCTGGGGGGAATCTTTAACTTTACAGATGACTGAGAAAACAGAAAACAAGAAAAAGTATCAAACTGCCCACCATAAAATGGACCACCTCTACCACATCTGCTGAGGCCCAGGAGAAATTGTACTGCTGTCACTGCTAACCTGACAACCAGCTCCAGGGTGATGGTGACAGACATGGTGGTCAATCAAATCCCATCAAAGCAAAAACCTAGAGGCTACAGAAAATGCAACACTAAATCAGACTGCTAACAGGCCTGCTGTGGCTCAGGGAGCATTGCAGTAGAGGGGGCAGAAAGATTTTAAGAGCCATAGGGTAGGTAGGAATACCCTCAAAAATGCCCCCCAACATATACAGAGACTGACCGAGGCCGTCATAACCCCACAGGAAATTCCATAACCCTGCTGAAGAGGACCCCAGGGAAAGAGGATTAGGGGCAAGAGGATCCAAGAGTATAACCTATTATAAAATACCACTTAAAATATTTTTAGTTATTTATTTGCAAACAGAGCGAGGGACACACAGAGAGAGAGAGTGTGTGTGTGTATGGGTGTGCCAGGGCCTCTATCTGCTGTAAACCAACTCCAGATGCATGTGCTACTTTGTGCATACTGAGGAATCAATCTCTGGTCATCAGGCTTTGCAGGTAAGCACCCCAACCACTGAGCTATCTCTCTAGCCCCCAAATTTTTTAACTAGATGGCACCTGAGGAACCAGCACCTGAAGCTGTCCCTGGACTGCACATGCACATGCATCTGTACACACACGCATGCACATACACACACTAACATGCATGTATACATACAGGAAGAAAGAAAAAGAAAGATGAAAGAAAGAAAGAAAGAAAGAAAGAAAGAAAGAAAGAAAGAAAGAAAGGAAGAAAGGAAGAAAGAAAAGGAAGGAAGGAAGGAAGATAAAAGAAAGGAAGGAAGGAAGGAAGGAAGGAAGGGAGGAAAGGAAAGACAGTACGTGGAGCCTATTGGGAACATGGCTCTTACAATGCTGCTGCCTCCTCTTTGAGGATATACAGCCTAAGATGGCACAGCAGTTGACAATGGTTTCCAGAAAGGAAAGAAAGACTTTTAAAGCTTGTAAACTAACAGTAGTCCTCAGACACATGACAAGGAAGAGAGTCTCTGCTTTTGGGGGGTGTGGGGGAGGCAGTGGTGTGCTGTCCACAGAGGCAGGCAAGTGAAATTGGCTTCCGTACATCACAGAACAACTTTGAAACTATCCAGCGTCTCTTGTTATTTTTCATAAAAGCTGTTGCCAAGGTATTTCAAAACTTTAAATTACAACTCATTGCCTAATTATCTCTTAAAAGAAGGAAGCTCCTTGGGGGAACACAAATTCCTATTCCAGATGAAATCAGTAAAAAAAAAAAAAAAAAAAATTGTTAATCTGTCAGTGATAAAATATTGTATGTATTGATGTTCATGTCTTTTAGGGCTCTTAGTAGCAACAGGGGAAAGCCTAATTGTTTTGGAATGTGGGTGCACTTATAGCAGAGCCCCAGGGAGCAGAGAGCTTGCTTATTAGTCAAGAATATGTTATATGCTCCCCCAAAATCCTTTAATGTGATAGAATTCTCCATTTTAACTCCTCCTTAGCATTTATAAGGCAGACAATGCCAGAAATGGAACATTTAACAGCCATCTGCTTTGCATGCAGAATTGGACAGAGTGATTCACATGCAGCATGCTACATTAATCTTTCTTCTAAAAGACTGCCAGGAACGTTGTTCAATGAACCTCATCAGTGTAGATGCTAATGCATGAACCCTGCCACCATCTTACTAGCTAAGGTCCCCATAAGCAGTGTTGATTATGAGGTTCGTTCTTAAGACACTATTTTTAAAAAAAAAAAAAAATATTTTACTGATTTGAGAGACAGAAAGAGAGAGAATGGGCACACCAGGGCCTCCAGCCACTGCAGATGAACTCCAGATGCATGCGCCATCTTGTGCATCTGGCTTACGTGGGTCCTGGGGAGTCGAACCTGGGCCCTTTGGCTTTGTCAGCAAGCGCCTTAACTGCTGAGCCATCTCTCCACCCCAAGACACTAATGTTTTAACATACTGTGATAGAGAAAGGTTGCCAGAAAATACTAGAAGCAATCAACTATTTATGTTTCTTGGTAGACTGAATTTGTTCGTGGGGCTCCCACTGCCCGAATGCTTCTGTCACCCATGCCCACATCTTCTTTTAGTGTCTTTTCAATTAGGGGTGACTACATTGACAATGAAGACTTTAATCTCGCTTCCACTGGAAAGAGTGACTAGTACAATGAAGTGCCTTATAATTGTGCTAAAAAGAAAGCAGGGAAGGGAAAGGAAAAATACTAAATAATTGCAAGTATTAAGATGGGTCTATTTCTCTTTTCTTTGGAAAAATATTAAATAATTTTTTCTTTCTTTTTTCTTTTTATTTGTGGCAAATGGCAGCATTCAACTCCAAGCCAAGACTGATGACAACGTGATACAACTTCATCAACATTAGCTATTAAAATAAAGTGAGGATGTTGGAAAATTTTCAAAGATACTTTAAGAGATGAGAGGATTGCTGGAATATAACTTCTGGTTGTGAGTGTATTTAAAAAAGCACATTGGCTGTCTGAGCCATGGCATTTGTGCTAAAATTTGTGTGGCAATTACAGTCATACCTCATTTTATTAAGTGATAGCTGTGTTATTGATCTTAAGGCCTATAGAAACAAAAAAATATTATGGAAATTTTTCATTTATCAAATTCTCAAGAGGATCTGTATTATAATCCTGTACTGGAATATTGAACTAAAAAAGGAAAACAAAACAGGGATACTTTTTAAAACTTGCTCAGTATTTTACCTATACCACCCTGAGAAAAGAGAGTCAAATAATTGAAAGAATGCTCCAGTGGAAAGACGAAGAATAGTGAAGATGCTTTCGTTTTCAGACAGCAAACAATAATGATGAACTTGGCTAGTTTACGTAAGAAATTTCTACTGAAGAGATCACAGCAGGGTAATGCCAGCCAGCCCTTCCCCATGAGGTTATCCTACATGGTTGTGATTGGGGTTTTATGCTGGACACAATCATATTTTAGCTGTCAGCTGTGGCCCCAGGGATCCCTTAGATACTCCCCAAGAGCAAGACGTGGTGTGTCTCTAAACCAGGTGAGAACCCATCTATCCGATACATGGTAGTTTTGGCAAGAAGTGTCAGAAAACTGGTTCAAACTGGCTTCTTACAGAGGTTGGCAGCCACAGCCTGTCGGTTTACCACCTGTTTCACTGGAACACATTCACACCTTCATATCGGGCACAAGAGTCACTTTGCCCCTTAGGCGTGGAATGGAAATCTTCAATCAAATTGAGCCCAATTAAGGTATGTAGCCATCATAGCCAATAGGAATGGCACATCGTCTCAGACCTACGTCTCAGACCTTCAACCCACTGAAGGTAGGCGGATAGAAGACATCAGCCATGAGAAATGGAGAGTGGGTGTTAAGTATTCAAGAGTTTCCAGTCGACTGAACCCTGGACAATAGGAAGCCTACTAACCTTCTCTCTTCTCCACCTCTAAATTGTTGCTTCTTTTATTTTTTATTTTTATTTATTTATTTTTCTTTTTTTGGTTTTTCGAGGTAGGGTCTCACTCTGGTCCAGGCTGACCTGGAATTAACTCTGTAGTCTCAGGGTGGCCTTGAACTCATGGCGATCCTCCTACCTCTGCCTCCCGAGTGCTGGGATTAAAGGCGTGTGCCACCACACCCAGCTTTTCTTTTTTTTTAATCTTTGATTCACTGTTTTTATTCATCGCCACCTGGTTTCTCTCATTTCCCACCCCCCCGACCACCGCCACACACACACAGTGGGAAATAAAGGTGCTAGCAACTCAGAATAGATGGTTGTAGTTGTCCAGCTCAAAGAAGACTGACTGAGGTCTTCCTCAGTGTTCTTTTCTTTGTTTTTATCAGAAAGAGAGAGAAAGAGAATTAGTGCACCAGGGCCTCCAGCCACTATAATCAGGCTCCAGACACATGCGCCACCTTTGTGCATGTTGCCGTCAGGTTCTCATTGCTGGTAGAAATCACCCAGCCAAGATAGGAAAAAGAGGTTTATTTTGGCTTACAGCTCGAGGGGAAGCTCCATGATGGCAGTGGGAAATGATGGCATGAGCAGAGGGGGGACATCACCCCCTGGCCCACATAAGGTGGACAACAGCAGCAGGAGAGTGTGCCAAACACTGGCAAGGGGTCACTGGCTATAACACCCATAAGCTCACCCCCAACAATACACTCCCTCCAAAAGCGTTAATTCCCAAATCTCCATCAGCTGGGAACCTAGCCGTCAGAACACCTGAGTTTATGGGGGACACCTGAATCAAACCACCACAGTGCATGAGCTACCTTGCGCACTTGCATCACAAGGTGTGTCTGGCTTACGTGGGACCTGGAGAAGTCGACCATGAGTCCTTAGGCTTTGCAGAAAAGCGCCTTAACCACTGAGCTATGTCTCCAGCCCTCTCACAGTTATTTTCAAGTTCTCAGGAAAGAATTTGATTGGTCCAGTCACAATAAGGGTCATCTAATCAAAATCAGGGTCATGTTCTCAAGTTCAGGGAGTAATGGGAAAATACACAAGACACAGCTATTGTTTATGGCATGTGTTGTCTTCAAATAAAGGCAATACTGTGTTATATTGAGAACTGACCTTCCAGAACATGACAACAAGTTCATGTCTATTTTTGGCAAAATTCTGTAGGCAATGCACTGTGAAAGGAGATCGCCTAGTAATCCTTAAATTCGGACTCATTCTTAGAAACATAAAATGCTGAAAAGCTATTATTTAAATCCAGGAACATTTTTCTACTTGGGTAAGCTATCAAAAAATAAATAAATAAAATAATGGGCTGGAGGGATGGCTTCGTGTTTAAGGCGTTTGCCTGCAAAGCCAAAGGACCCAGGTTCGGTTCCCCCAGGACCCACGTTTGCAGTGGTTGGAGGCCCCGGTGCGCCTCTTTGTCAAATAAATAAATAAATTAAATCAAAAAATAAACTAAAATAAAATAAGCCTCCAGAATGACCAGGAATATTTCCTCAACAACAAAAAAGTCTCCCAGCACTATCTGCTGCAGTGAGAGCTTATAAAGGTTTCACCAAAGACCTAGCAAATTATATTTTTCACAGTGTGTTTCTTATAGAAGACTCATAACCTCTCTGCTACGGAGGTCTGTCATTAATGGCGACTGCCATTAGCCTGACTCAGTCAATTTAGATTTAGAAAATGTACTAAAGTTCAGGCCTCATGCCTAAGAATGAATAGAGGGGTTTTTTTGTGTTTTTTTTTTAGTAACTAAAAAGTTCCAGCAAAAGTAAACTTCACCACTGAGACCGCGCCAGCCTAGCGGGGCAACACCCTTCCTGCATTCAGGGCGTATAGGAGCAATTACGTCAAATATTATTTGACAAGAAGAATAGAACATTATTCTGAGCAATAAAGTGTTATTCAAGTCCCACCAAAGCACACAGATGCAATAATGTGGTAATTATTCTAAGAAAGGGTGTTTAATTTAGAAATCACCTAACCTTTTAGTTTCTATTTTGGATGACATTTGTAATCTAAACGAGCAGCAAACTTGTGTCTCCAAGGCTTTTACATCCGACTCCAAACCTGGTTTGCCGTTTTATTTTAGGATCAGCATCTCAGTCAATGTCTCAGAGACTGAAGGTGATTCTAGGCCCAAGTACATCGGCAGGCAAAGAATGGAGACATAAAAGGAATGGGTGCTATTGTTTTCTGGCGAAGCCAACAAGTAACCTTGTCATCATTTGACTGTTCCCTTTTCCCCACAGAGATGTAGGCAGAAGAGGAAGGTGCAGGGTGCTTGATGTTTGCTTTGTGCTAGGACATTCACCACAACCCATGAGCCAATAACTGAGAGAGAGAACGGGTGCACCAGGGCCTCCAGCCACTGCAGACAAACTGCAGACACGTGTGCCATCTTGTGCATCTGGCTTACATGGGTCCTGGGGAATTGAACCTAAGTCCTTTGGCTTTGCAGGCAAGCGCACTAACTGCTAAACCATTTCTCCATCCCCCCGCCTTTTTTGTTGTTTTTTGTTTTGTTTTGTTTTTCAAGGTAGGGTCTCACTCTAGCCCAGACTGGCCTGGAATTCACTATGGAGTCTCAGGGTGGCTTCGAACTCATGGTGATCCTCCTACCTCTGCTTCCCAAGTGCTGGGATTAAAGGCGTGCGCCACCACGCCTGGCTTTTTTTTTTTTTTTTTTTTTGAAGTAGGGTTTCGCTGTAGCTCAGGCTGACCTGGAATTCACTATGGTGTCTCAGGGTGGCCTCGAACTCACGGCGATCCCCCTACCTGTGCTGGATTTAAAGGTGTGCACCACTACACCTGGCATAAAACTTTCTATCCTAAGTAAATCCACTTATGAATTTCACTTCTTTGGCAATAATTTTTCAAGCACCAGTCTATCCTGAGCTCTGTGCTTATCTATGGACATACAAAGGAAGATCAGGAAGGATTCTCAGCCTCAAAAACTTCATCCTAACTGGATGTGGTGGCGCACGCCTTTAATACCAGCACTTGCAAGGCAGAGGTAGGAGGATCACCGTGAGTTCGAGGTCACCCTGAGACTCCATAGTGAATTCCAGGTCAGCCTGAGCTACAGCGAGACCCTATCTTGAAAAACAAAAACAAAACAAAAAAAACACTTCATCCTTCTGTGACACTGGTAGTATTTTCAGTTATTGAAATAACCAGCATATTACAAGGAAATAAGTATAAATAATCAAAACAGTCAGATGGAATTATGGGTAACTTCTTTTTCAAATTCATGGCCTGTGTAGAAATATGAATTCCTTTTTCAAAAATATTTTTATTTATTTATAAGCAGAGAGAGTGAGAATGGGTGCACCAGGGCCTCTAGCCCCCATAAATAAATTTCAAATACATGTGCCACTTTGTGCATCTGGCTTAACATGACTACTTGGAAATTAAACCTGGGTCATTAGGCTTGGCAGGCAAGTGCCTTAACTGTTGAGCCATCACTCCAGCCTCATATGAAGATTTTAAACTACTACTGAATTTTTTTTTTTTTTTGTTTTTTGTTTTTTGTTTTTTTCGAGGCAGGGTCTCACTCTGGCTCAGGCTGACCTGGAATTCACTATGTAGTCTCAGGGTGGCCTTGAACTCACGGCGATCCTCCTACCTCTGCCTCCCGAGTGCTGGGATTAAAGGCGTGCACCACCACGCCCGGCTACTACTGAATTTTTAAAATTACAAACATCACGGCTGGGAGGATGTCTCAGTGAATTAAGTGTTTGTTGCTCAAGGCCGAGTCACTGAGTTCAATCCCCAGGCCCCAGGTAAAAAGCCAGGAGCCATGGGGGTTTTCTGTAAGGCCAGACTATCATGCTAGACAGGAGGTGAGGCCAGGAAAAAACTCTGAAGAAGCTCAGGGGCTACTATGAGGGCAACAACTTCAAGAAAGAGAGAAACCTTGGCTCAGAGATGGTGGAAGACGGAAGACCAACTTCTGACAGGTATCCTCTGACATTCGCACGCACAGCATGGCACGTGCACACCTGCATCCACACATCTGAGCACACACGCACACATGCATGCACGCACACAAATTAAAAGCATCAGAGGAGTATTGCCATAGAAATATGACATTACTGTAGAAAAACTTGAGGACTTAAAAAGTTATCCATGAAGCCATGAAAAACTCCTAGTATGAAATGAGTGACAAATTTTAATTTTTTTCAGCTTGTTACTGTATGTAATGGAACCTCGATTAGAAGTAAGAAGCGCTGAGAGATGTAGCCGCCTGGGCCGCAGACCCATCCTGACCCCAGCTTCGCGGGAGTGAGCTCATGCCTGGGGCTGAGTTGAGAAGGTCTCGGTCCCTAGGGAGGAAGCTACTACTGTTGTTTGACTAAGTGGATCTGATGAACCCATCAAATTGCCTTCTAGATACTTAACACTTATATCGTGTATAACCCCATAGAGTAGTGCTGACTGCACTTTTGGGCAGAGAAGCTTCTTTTTTGCAGAGGGTGGTGGCAACTGAGAAGACTCGAAACGTGTCGCAATGCTGAGGATACACAACGGTTGAGTGCCCAGAGCTGAATGAGGCACGTTCGGCATGTCCTCCAAGACTCGGGGGACACCGCAGAAGAGCAGCTGGAAAGGACAGAAGAGCCAGAGAACGGGCAGGAGGACTTTGGCACGCTATCTTCTGGACACAGAGTGGCCTTAGTTCATGACCTACCATCAGCTGTTGTGACCTCCCTAAGATCTTCACAGCACTGATCTCACCAGCATTTCAACTTGGGTAATAGAGGAGGGCAGGGGAAAAGCCATCAAAGTAGAGGAGGATATGGTTGGAAAGAAGGAGTTCAGTGTAAGGAGGGGCCTGGACAAGGGGGAGACAAAAGCAGGTATTGGGAAGAGATAATGATCAAATTATATTATGTCCATGTATAAATACTATCGGTAAGAGTGTTTGGGGCTGGGGAGATGGCTCAGCAGTTAAATGTACTTGCTTGCTGAGTCTAACACCCATGTTCAATTCCCCAGTACCCCGGTGCATACGTCTGAAGTTCATTGACAGTGGCAGGATGCCCTAGATTGCCTTCCTTCCTTCCTTCCTTCCTTCCTTCCTTCCTTCCTTCCTTCCTTCCTTCCTTCCTTCCTTCGTTTCTTCCTTTTCCCTGGACCAGCCTCCTCGCTCCCTCAGGGGAGTCTCTAGCTCTTCATATGCTCATCATTCCCTTGGTGGCCCTGAAAATGCTCTTGGAACTTTGCAAAGGTCCCCTTTGGCTAAGAATCGACCCTACCACCACCACCATCCCCAGTCCTCACTCCCTGCCCGAACCTCACGCCACAAGAACACATGCCCACAAATACATGTGCGCGCACACACGTGGATATTAATCTGGCTTAGAAACAACTAAGTGTCCAGGAGGCAGCGCAACTGTAGAACAAAGTTTTCCCAGGAGGTAAGCACAGGCCACAGGGGAGGTTGTGACCTGTCTCCTGAGAAATCAGTTAGAGGGACCTTGATAACAGGAACCTAGCTAGGGTAGCACATGCTAAATGGTTAGATGGAAGACTTCTCTAAGAGATAGGATCTGTAAGGTGGTTTGATTGAAGCATCTTATAGACGATTATTCCCAGCACCTCCCAGGTTACCAGATCTTCTAGATGATGCGCCAAAGGGCCCTGCCGGGCACATAGAGCTAAGCTGACGTTCACCAACACTGCTTCAAAAATATTTTTTCAGGACTAGAGGGATTGCTTAGTGGTTAAGGCACTTGCCTGTAAAGCCAAAGGAGCCAGGTTCGATTCCCCAGTACTCACGTAAAGCCAGACGCACAAGGTGGCACATGTGTCTGGAGTTGGTTTGCAGTGGCTGGAGGCCCTGGTGTGCCCATTCTCTGTCTCTCTCTCTCTCTCTCTTTCTGCCTCTCACTCAAATAAATAAATGCAAATTTTAAAAAACTATTGTCGTTTCTAGTTTTGAGGGTTGGGTTCCTTCAGTGTCCTTCCCACTATTTTTACACAATAAATACAAGCATGGGCTCTAAGAAAGATAAGCACAGGCTTTTGGCATGCCACAGATTTGAAGCGCTGCTTAACATCAGCCAGGGAAGTCTGGCTGTAAACCAGCCTCCCAGGCCTTAGTTTTACTTATCTGCTAAATAGGTCTTTATTTATAAGGCCTACTTCTCCCCGTTGCTACCAGGATAAAGGAGGATTGCAAAGCCCCCAGACCAGCTGGCCATGGAGGACTCACTTAGTGAACGGCAGTGCATTAAATACAAGTGGCCATCAGGACTAAGAATGTGGCTCCGTGGGATACTTACCTTGTACTGTTGGGACCTGAGTTTCATCCCAAATAGCCCTGAAAAAGGAAAGGGGTGAGAGAGGAGAGAGAGAGAGAGAGAGAGAGGGAGAGAGAAAGAGAGAGAGAGTTCTTTAGTAGATTCTTTTTATATTTGAATTTCTCTATTGGTCCTAAACCAGGAGAGAGATGCGGATGAACGTCTTTGATGTGATTCATGATGGTCCTCTGTAATCCAAATCCTGTGGAAGTTTAGTGTGGTCAGCTGGAAGAGCTAAGTAAGGTTCCTGGGCCCGATTTTCAAATTCATTATCACCGTAGCCCAGAACTAGGAGGAGGGAAAGGGAGCCATCTCTATATTCAATACACCCTCCTTCCTTTTTTACTGAAAGCTCTTTATCACCGCTTGATAAACTATTCCGTTCTCACGCCGCCCAGACCGCTGCTGGGGGAAAGAGGAGAAGAAGCAGCCATGGGCCAAAGAGAAAAATCCCCAAATGAAGGTTAGCACTAAATCTCTCCAAGCAGTAGTTGGGGGTGGGGAAGGGGTGGAAATTCCCCCACCTGCCCTGGCAAACAGTCCTTCAGGGGAGCTTAGAGAAGAGGTGATTTGGAAAATCCCCTCAAAGAAAGGAGATGGAAAACTGCTTACAAAGAAAAATCTGAGTGAGTAAGCAAGTCAGCGACTTCCTAGGGGGTGCCTTGTTGCCTTGCGTCAAGCCATACCAGGGCTCCCGCTGACCTCCCCCTTTTCATCCAGGTCCTGTTCACTGCCCTGAGGGGACCCATTTGTCAGAGCCACTTAACACCTTTTTTTTTTCCTTGCCCAGAGAATTAATGTCTCCTCTCCTGACTGATGTACTGGCAAACCAGACTCACTTCCTGCGAGCAGCACGTCCCCACCACCAGGCACGCTGTGAGTTTCCCATCACAGTCTAACCATGGCAAGCCCCATCAGGTTTGACCGGCTTCTAATCTAAATGTGACCTTGAGGTCACATATTTTAGCAGCTGCTAAGCACCAAGAGACAAGGAGGAACCCTTCCCACTGAGAAGATAAATAAACACCCACAAAACCTAAACCTTAAACTGGAACAGCCACTGGAGAGTTGAAGCAGAGGAAGAGGAAAATGCTGTTGGGAAGGGCCTGGCAGAACTGGCTCTCTGGGGATCTCTGCTCTACTGAGCCAGACAGGTCACCGTGGTAGCCCATCCCCACAGGGCTCCTATGTGGCCTTTGGTTGTGTGTTTTATTGTCTTATTTCAAGAATATGTTTGTTTGTTTGAATTCTGAGACAGGGTCTCCTCTACATATCCCAGGATGGCCTCAAGCTCACCACATAGCTAATGTTGGTCCACACGTCACTTCCCCTGTCTCAGCCACCTGAGTGCTGGAATTAAGATGTATAGTACCACACCTGGCTTGTTTTCTTTATATGTGACTTAAAATCACCATTTCAGCAAGATGACATGAATGAGATTTTAGTAGAAAAGAAAGGAAAATATATTTCCTTTATGAAAGGCTTAATTTATTTTACTGTATACTTACCCAACATAGATCTCAAATCTTGGGGAAAAAAAATGTTTTAAAGGAGAAAGTATTGTGGTCCTAAATCCTGTAAGAAATTGTGCTGCAGCCGGGCGTGGCGGCACACACCTTTAATCCCAGAACTCTTGGGAGGCAGAGGTTGGAAGAGCGCTGTGAGTTCAAGGCCAGCCTGAGACTACATAGTGAATTCCAGGTCAGCCTGGGCTAGAGTGAGACCCTACCTCGGAAAATCAACAACAAAAAGTTGTGCTCTACAACAGTGTGTGACCTTAACGTGTTCTATCATTGTGGGATTCATGACAACAGACTTCACTTTCAAATATTGTTCAACTCCTATGAAACATCTGGGAAAACCACTTGTCTGATGTCATCAAACAAACATGTTTCTTACTCACTTGGGTTCCTAAGGCTTTGTTAGGATTTTCCCTCCAAAATTGCAGAGATTCTCAGACATGTATTTTTCCCTCTGCTTGGCCAGAGGACTCACCTGAATTTATATGGTCCTAAATATTACAGTAATCTTAGATTCATTTAATGTGGGGAAGCAATAATTATGGTAGTCCTGTTGAAATTACTTTCCACGTCTCTTACTCTTGAACATTCTAGATTCTAGATTGTCAACATATCCTCAAAATGTATTATTTTCAAAGTTGGGCGTGGTGGCGCTCACCTTTAATCACAGCGCTTGGGAGGCAGAGGTAGGAGGATCGCCATGAGTTCGAGGCCACCCTGAGACTACATAGTGAATTCCAGGTCAGCCTGGGCTAGAGTAAGACCCTACCTCAAAAAACCAAAAAAAAAAAAAAAAAAAAAAAAAAAAAGGTTTTTTATTTCTTACCTGGAAACCTAAGAGGTGTTCATGACCGAGGAATATTTCTGATTTTAAGGAAAAAAACATTTTTCAACCTTTTGGACGACTATCACAAATAGAAACAATATACCAAGATCATAATCCCTTCTCACCAACCTCCCTTCCCCCCCCCACTCCCAAGTTTCCACTCCACAGAATCCCTTATTTTTTCCAACTAGTTTCTCTTCTATTTTGATGTCACCATTAAAAAAAATATATTTATTTATTTGACAGACAGAGAAAGAGGAAGATAGAGATAGAGAGAGAACAAGCACACCAGGGCTTCCAAACACTGTCAACAAATTCCAGATGCATGTGCCACCTAGTGCATCTGGCTTATGCGGGTCCTGGGGAATTGAACCTGGGGCCTCAGGTTTCTCAGGCAAACGCCTTAACCACTAAGTCATCTTGAGAGCGACAGACAGAGAGAGAAAGAGGCAGATAGGTAGATAGAGAATGGGTGTGCCAGGGCCTCTAGCCACTGCAAAGGAACTCCAGACCCATGCGCCCCTTGTGCATCTGGTTAACGTGGGTCCTGGGGAATTGAGCCTCGAACCGGGGTCCTTAGGCTTGACAGGCAAGCGCTTAACCACTAAGCCATCTCTCCAGCCCGCTAATCATTTTTATCTCTTATTGTGCAGGACTTACATAGTTAGCATCAGCCGTCATGAGGTCATGAAAATCTTGTGTCTGACAGACAGTACTGTAAGCACACCACACCTTCTCAAGGAAAAAAAATTATCTGCTTTCAGCAATACTGTGGTTATGAATGTAAAATCAATTCAATAATGATGCACCTGAGCAATGAAACATGATTATAAAATAGCCTTTAATTTAGGTCACAGATCACAGTTCCAACATAGATTGAGTTGAAATCAATGCTAACATGGCTCTGAGAGTAATCAATACATCAATGAAAAGAAGGAAAGCACAGAGCAACTTTGATAGAAGTAAGCTCGTTTGCCTTTGCCCTGGAAACTTTATAGTGATTTAAACAATTATAAACATGTCAGCATATGTGGATACTGTTTCCATAGCAGCATAGCAACAGTTAGGAGTTTCTCCAAATATACCCAAAAGGAAACTAAAATTAGCTCGCCTTCACTATCAAAATGTGTACATGCATATTTACATTCAGGCAATGACACAAAATGATGTGTAATCAGAAGTTCTATAGTCATTGGTATTTCAAAAAAGCATATCATAGTGAGCTTAAATAAATAAATAAATAAATAAATGCAGCCAGACGTGGTGGCGCATACCTTTAATCCCAGCACTTGAGAAGCAGAGGTAGGAGGATTGCTGTGAGTTTGAGACCACCCCGAGACTACTGTGTGTGTGTGTGTGTGTGTGTGTGTGTGTGTGTGAGAGAGAGAGAGAGAGAGAGAGAGAGAGAGAGAGAGAAAGAGAGAGAGAGAGAGAAAGGGAGAGAGAGAGAGAGAGAGCTCAGTACCTGACAGGCAGAGGCAAGAGGAACAATGCCAAGTGAAAGTCAGCCTAGTCAACATAGTGAGACTTGTCTCAAAAAAAAAAAAAAAAAAGAAAGATTGGGCTGGAGATATGGCTTAGCGGTTAGGCGCTTGCCTGTGAAGCCTGAGGACCCTGTTTTGAGGCTCAATACCCCAGGACCCACATTAGTCAGATGCACAAGGGGGTGCACACATCTGGAGTTCGTTTGCAGTGGCTGGAGGCTCTGGCGCGCCCATTCTCTCTCTCTCTCTTTCTCTGTCTGTCACTCTCAAATAAATAAATAAACAACAACAACAACAAAAAATTTTAAAGACAAGAAGAAAGAAAAGCAAAAGGAAAAGATGGGCTGGAGGGATGGCTTAGAGGTTTAAGGCATTTGCCTGTAAAGCCAAAGGATCCAGGTTCGATCCCCCAGGACTCACGTTAGCCAGATGCACAAGAGGGTGCACGCGTCTGGAATTTGTCTGCAGTGACTGGAGGCCCTGGCACGCCCATTCTCTTCCTCTCTCTCCCTCCCTCTTTCTCTGTCAAATAAATAAATATAACTTTAAAACAAGAAAAAGAAAAGAAAGATAAGGAAGATATCAGGGAGTCTGGGAGAGAAGCGTGGAGTGCACCCTGACCTCGAAGATGAGAACGCCCAGGCCTTCTGCGATGGCTTTGGCTCTCTGGCACCTCCTGGCCCTGACACTTTGCCACTGCCTGTTCACCTTTCCCTCCCCAGAGTCAGAGTTAGGTGTAGGACACACGCCATGGGCTGTTTGCTGCAGCATTCTCTCATCTGCTATCAATTGTGATCTCAGATCCTTTGATCATGCTATCATTGTGATCTCAGATCCTTCAGTCATGCGATCACTGTGATCTCAGATCCTTCAGTCGTGCGATCACTGTGATCTCAGATCCTTCAGTCGTGCAATCATTGTGATCTCAGATCCTTCAGTCTTGCGATCACTGTGATCTCAGATCCTTCAGTCGTGCAATCATTATGATCTCAGATCCTTCAGTCATGCAATCATTATGATCTCAGATCCTTCAGTTGTGCAATCATTATGATCTCAGATCCTTCAGTCGTGCAATCATTATGATCTCAGATCCTTCAGTCGTACGATCATTATGATCTCAGATCCTTCAGTCGTGCAATCATTGTGATCTCAGATCCTTTGATCATGCAATCATTGTGATCTCACATCCTTCAGTCATGCGATCATTGTGATCTCAGATCCTTCAGTCGTGCAATCATTGTGATCTCAGATCCTTTGATCATGCTATCATTATGATCTCAGATCCTTCAGTCATGCTATCATTATGATCTCAGATCCTTCAGTCGTGCAATCATTGTGATCTCAGATCCTTCAGTCGTGCAATCATTGTGATCTCACATCCTTCAGTCATGCGATCATTGTGATCTCAGATCCTTCAGTCATGCGATCATTGTGATCTCAGATCCTTCAGTTGTGCGATCATTGTGATCTCAGAGCCTTTGATGGTGCAATCATTGTGATCTCAGATCCTTCAGTCGTGCAATCATTGTGATCTCAGATCCTTTGATCATGCTATCATTATGATCTCAGATCCTTCAGTCGTGCAATCATTGTGATCTCAGATCCTTCAGTTGTGCGATCATTATGATCTCAGATCCTTCAGTCGTGCGATCATTGTGATCTCAGATCCTTCAGTCGTGCTATCATTGTGATCTCAGATCCTTCGGTCGTGTGATCATTGTGATCTCAGATCCTTCGGTGCTGTTTGTTTGGGTCTGAAGCCAGATTATTCTGTAGGATGCTGCCTAACTCCTCCTCTGGTCCTGAGTTTCTTCATCTTTCAAAGAAGGAAAATTATAATTGTACCTTTGCTAGCTCACTTGTTTATGAGGGTTAAAAGATATTCTTGTAAACCTTCTAGAATATGAATGTGGGCTGTTATTGTTGTCCAGCTCTGTATTTTGCTTTTGGACATTTGGCAACAGTGCTATTAGGAAAAGTTGTAATTAAAGGCAAAATTGATGCTTTCATGTTTCTGATCCAAATCAACCCAAATGTGTATACTTAAAATGCCAGAAGGAAGCCCAAGAGCTTAGGCCTCAGTGTGGGATAAATCACACTTCCGTTTCCTCCCCAGAATTCAATTGTTTGTCAGTGTAACCCAAAGAGGCTTTGCTTTTCTTCTCATCATTATTATTGGTCATTAAATTCCATCAAATGCAAGTTTATGTGCTGGACCATAGCTAACCACTCTAATTCAGGGAAAGCTGAAGGCTTTTACAAAAAATTAATTAATTAAATAAATAAATACTTTCTTTTTTAATATCTGATTTAGATGCCAGTAAAGTTTACACAATTGTTAAAAAAAAAAAAACTCTTTAAATAAATTTCTGTTTCTAAGGGGATGAAGGAATAGGCTCTTTATAAATATCAAGTCATGTTACCTACAAAGTATGCCAGTTGGTTAAATAGAGCCAAATTCTGTTCAGTTTGATAATTATCGCATTTGACATTCACAGAGGTCCTTTTATAATTCTGGGAATAAGAAATCCACAAACTCATTAAATTATGAAGTGTTTTCATCCTGTTACCCTAATTTAATTACCTGTGGACAACATCCCTGCAGGAGGTCTTTGGGACAGCCCCTTATGTTTAGAAAGGTTCAATAACAGATATTTGAGTCATATAAAAGCCACCACGTTGTGGTTTTAAAAATACAACTGAACATTAATCTGCCTGCTCCAGAGTTGTGGTCAATGGTTCTAACAAAGGACATGGTCCAACACAGCCTTCTTCATAAGAAATCTCCCTGGCATTCAAAGAGATAAAGGACAAAGGAAAGAGGACCCAGACTTAGTTATGATTATTTAGGGGCTGGAGAGATGGCTGAGCGGTTAAGGTGCTTGTCTGCAAAGCCTAAGGACCCAGGTTTGATTCCTAGTATGCATGTAAGCCCGATGTATGCAGTGGCACAGGCTCTGGAGTTCATTTGCAGTGGCCAGAGGTCCTGACAGACTCATTCTCTCTCTCTCCCTCTAATGAATTTTTTTTTATAAAAAAGATTATTTGATGCAGGGTGTGGTGGCACATACCTTTAATCCCAGCACTTGGGAGGGAGAGGTTGGAGGATTGCCATGAGTTCGAGGCCAACCTGAGACTCCATAGTCATTCCAGGTCGGCCTGGACTAGAGTGAGACCCTACCTTGAGAAAAACAAATAAACAAACAAACAAACAAAAAGTGAAGAGAGAGCAGTAACTTCTTTGGCAGCAAACTGATAGAAAACAAGGAACTTATACAGTCTCCAAATCCCATCAAAGAGAACTTCTTAATTAAAAAGAGGAAGGAGGGGCCAGAGAGATGGCTTAGCAGTTAAGGCACTTGCCTGCAAAGCCTAAGGACCCAGGTTGGATTTCTCAGAAACCACATAAGTCAGATGCACAAGGTGGCACATGAGTCTAGCGTTTATTTACAGTGGCTAGAGACCCTGGTGCACCCATTCTCTCTCCCTCCCTCCTACCTGTAATAAATAAATTAATTAATTAATTAAAAATGTAAAAACAAAGCCGGGCATGGTGGCACACACCTTTAATCCCAGCACTCAGAAGGCAGAAGTAGGAGGGTCCCTGTGAGTTTGAGGCCACCCTGAGACTACAGAGTGAATTCCAGGGCAGCCTGGGCTAGAGTGAGACCCTATCTTGAAAAAACAAAAAATAAATAAACAAATAAGTAAATAAAATAAAAACAATTTAAAAAGGGGAAGGATATCCGTACAATGGAGAAATCTGCCAGATGCCCCTTAACCAAAGACCAATGTAACGTTGCTAAAGATAGAAATGCTGCCATGACTTGGATGCAACCCATGCCACAGCAGATGTCACTAATGGTTCCCATTAAGCCAGAGCACAGGCTCAGAGTCTTTTTCAAAATTGATGGCATTGTCTTGTAGAGAAGTTAGAGAACTGCCACCTGGGGCTGTTGCCATCCCACATAGGCCTGAAATCATGGGCACAGCACCTAGTAATGATCGCTTCTGCAGATGCGTGTGCCACCTAGTTGGCATGAGCAATCCTGCGCATGCCTCGCCTTTGTGCATCTGGTTTATGTGGGATCTGGAGAATCGAACATGGATCCTTAGACTTTGCAGACAAGCGCCTTAACCACTAAGCCATCTCTCCAGCATCTGGGATCCTTGATTGAGGAAATATTAAAGGGCCTGAGACCTTGCAAATCAGACAGCCAAGCTGGCTGTGCCAACTAAGGACAGAGAGGGAGAGTATGTATTGGTTACAAGCAAACAAGAAACACAAAACAAAACAAGCCTGTTAGCAACAAGTCAGGGCTACCAAATGAGGTGCAATATATTGTTGGCACAGGCAACCCAACGGATTATTTGTGATCGTTGAAGTTTCATTTCTTTCCATAGCCACGTAGCTGAGTAGGGTCACAACCTCATGACCCACAGAAAGAAATTTTGCTCTGGAAAGCAAGCTCTGCCCAGTAGACACTGGTTCCCAGTTAATACTGTATCCTTTGAGAGCTCCTCAGGGTGACAGGGCTAAAGTTGTGCTTACCTGTCACTTTGTCCACCTAACAGTCCGGCCTCCTGTGAGTTCTCCGGCCTAGTCCCTCTTCTGTCTACTTCACGCTACTTACGCCAACTGGACAGTTTATCTGCATGGTGTGATGCCAGTGGCTTGGGTACGTCCTTCTTATTACATCAGCTCCAGCACAGCAGGAACTGCTCCTGTCTGTCCAGCTCTGAATCCTCACACAGATCCTAGCACTTGGGGGCTCAGTTTTGTTTTGTTTTGTTTTTCAAGGTAGGGTCTCACTCTAGCCCAGTCTGACCGGGAATTTACTATGTAGTCTCAGGGTGGCCTCGAAGTCATGGCTATCCTCCTACCTCTGCCTCCCGAATGCTGAGATTAAAGGCATGCGCCACCACGGCCGGGTGGAGTTTTCTTTTTAAAATAATTTTTATTTTATTTATTTGAGAGAAAGAGAATGGGTGCGCCAGGGCCTTTAACGAACTCCACATGCATGTGCCGCCACGTGCATCTGGCTTACATGAGTTCTGGGGAATCAAACCTGGGTCCTTAAGCTTTGCAGGCAAGTGTTTTAACTGCTAAGCTATCTGTCCCCAAATCAGAGGTTTTTGGTTTTTTTTTAAAAGCTATACAACACATAACACCAAATACAAGAGTCTGCGTCTCTCTTGTAGTAGAGAGCCTGGAGGATGATAGAGCTAATGGCTACAACCTAATCTCTTCTATAACTCAGACATATGCCACCAAGAGCCACTTAATCACTAGTGTACAAGTATGTAATGATTCAGAAATAACAGTTTTCCATGCAGTTACTGAATTGATTGCAGACATAAATTCCCTGGTCATAATGAGATAAAGGAAAATATGAAAAAGCATTTCAACCTAGTATAGTATATCTTCAATTTTTTTTCTTAAGAAATTTTATTTTTTAATTATTCTCAATCACCCTGTTGAGCAAGGGGATGATAAGAGCAAGCTACCCAAGTATTGGCTAGGGACCTGGAACAGTCAACACACGTTCCCCTTTCCAGTTTTCGCCCAGACAGTCACCAGGCATGCCATCTTGCATGGTCCTGAGGCTCCAAGATGACCCTTTGATTTCCTTCAAAGGCCACTTGGCAGGTAGCTTAATTCAAAACTTGGAATCACCCGGTCTGTTTGTGTCACGTTTGTCTGCGTCTCTTCCACTGGCCAGTTTTCCTGATGTTACATGAAGGAGGTTGCGGGGACAGGGTAGGTGATTCTGCAGTTGCAAGAACACAAGAATTATTATAATTCACATGTGAAATGTTCGCCACAGGCTCATGTGTTGGACACGCACTTGGACCCAGCTTGGTGGTACGGTTCTGGGAGGGGTGGAACCTTTGGGAACCTAGCGGGAAGACATGGTATCGTAGGGCCACAAGGCAGGGCTTCTGTGTCATAGCTTGTCCACGTTCCTGTGTGAGTAGCTCCTTCTACTTCCACATGCTCCTGCTATCATGGAGCTGCCCGTTTGTCACATCATCCCACCATGATGCTCCCTGTCCCCTCAAATCATGAAAGCAAGTGGAATCTGATCTGATAGGCATGAACCGCTATACCAAGCTATGAGGTGTGTGTGTGTGTGTGTGTGTGTGTGTGTGTGTGTGTGTGAACTGAATGTGCTGTTCGCTAACTTCGTAAATGACAACATCGTGCCACAATGTCAAAAGGTTGAACATACATGTTAGGATAATACCTATGTTAGGATGCTACCTAACATAGCTATCAAAATATCAAAGCTAGGGCTGGAGAGATGGCTTAGCGGTTAAGCGCTTGCCTGTGAAGCCTAAGGACCCCAGTTCGAGGCTCGATTCCCCAGGACTCACGTTAGCCAGATGCACAAGGGGGCGCATGCGTCTGGAGTTTGTTTGCAGTGGCTGGAGGCCCTGGCGTGCCCATTCTTTCTCTCTCTCTATCTGCCTCTTTCTCTCTCTGTCGCACTCAAATAAATAAGTAAGAATAAACAACAACAAAAATATATCAAAGCTAGATGTGGTGATGCCTGCTTGTAATCCCAGGGCTCAGCAGAATGAAGCTGGAGGGTTATGAGTTCTAGGCCATTCTGGGCTACACAAATTCAAGGCCAACCTGAATAGTGAGACTCTGCCTCAAAAGGAGACAAAACTAAGAGTGCAAATACATAGATTAAGATGAAAAATTGAGCTCAGTGACCACAAGTAGCTGGGTAGAGGAGCTGCTTCCCCAGTCAGCTGATCACCTCTTTATCCCCCAGATCCTCCAAGGTACTTTGAACCTCTTCCCTAATGTTTGGAAACTGAGAAAGGAAAGAGGGAAGTTAAGGGCGACATTAGGCCAAAATTTCACTTTCCTACTCGAGTTCCTTTTCTAGCACGTGAGTCAGGAGACCCAAATCTAAATAAGCCTTTCACTAGTGCTGTCTTTAACCCTTCTGTCCTTCTGTCCGTGGCGCCAAGGCACACCATCTTGGCCAGGAGTTCATTAGTAGCCACAGCTTTGGACCTCCCAGAGAATTTTGTTTTTACCTCTTTGGTAACCAGTTACACCCTGCCTTAGTAGTGCGTATGGCAGTGAGCATGTCTCCTAGATAATAAAGCCTTGAAAGTAAAATCCACATTGTATTAATCGGTTTTGTACAATACTTTACGGGGCAGATACCTGATACTTATTTTTATTTGACTTATGTCAAGTTACAGATAACTATCCCTGAAACGGAGGCCATATTCAGATAGCATTTCCATGAAGGGAGTTGTGGGGTACCCATGTTGCAATTTGCTAGGTCAGGCATCTCCAGGCTGCTAATTGCTTTCTCATACACCCTCCATTTTTGCCTTTTTTGTTTTTTCTACAGATGCTAACGTCATTCAGTCTTGCTTTTCCTGCTCCACGTGCTAGAAGAGGAACTCAAAAAGGAAAGGGAATCTTAGCCTAATGTCACCCTTACTTCCTGGTTTCCTTTCTTGCTTGCCACGTTGGTCACGTTGCTGCCTTGGGAAGATGCTTTGGGGGTTGATGCTAAGGCTCCTGAAAATATAAAGAGGTGCCCATGAATCTGTTAGACTCCTCTGTGGTCTCTCCTTATCCCCACTTACATTCAGAGTGCCCCCAAAATGAATCATGCTCCTTTTATTTCTACAAAAAATAAAAAATAAAAATGGAGCCTAAACCCAGACAGACCTTTCAGTTCTGGTTTTGGTAGAAGATTCTGTCGTTTGCCAAGATGTACTAATGGGTTGCTCACAGTAGTATAAAAAGGGAAGTCTATCTCTTTTGTGGTGCAGAAATTTGCACACATATATTGTAGTTATAAAAAGGAAAAAAGAGTTCTTGTCCCTCTCCTCTGTGTGTGTGTGTGTGTGTGTGTGTGTGTGTGTGTGTGTGTGTGTGTGTGTATTCGTGCATATGCGTGTGGAGGAGGAGGTGAAGGAAAGACGTTCTTGTGTTCATCCACCCTAAGTCCGCAGGGACAATTAGAAACTTCCATAGAACCAGGCAGAGAAGAAAGCGGAGGGGACTTTGCTCAGAGTACTGGAGCTTGCTGTTAACTTTCCTACTAACGCCCTCATGAGGCTATTCCTTACTGGATAACTCGGACTTTGGGAAATGAGACTGGGGTGTTATTAGACCTTGAGCTTGGACAAAAGGAAGCATCTAGGGCTGGAGAGATGGCTTTGCAGTTAAGGTGCTTGCCAGATGTAAGCCATATGCCCACAAGGTGACTCGAGGGAGCAAGGTCACACAAGTGCACAGGGTGGCACACAGGCATCTGGAGTTTGATTGCAGTGGATAGCAGCCCTGGCATGCCAATTCTCTCTCTCTCTCTCATTAAAAAAGAAAGAAAGAAAGAAAGAAAGAAAGAAAGAAAGAAAGAAAGAAAGAAAGAAAGAAAGAAGAGAAAGAAAGAAAGCCATTCTGTTTGGCTTGCCTCAAAAAAAAAATTTTTTTTTTTTTTTTAAAGAGGCATCTAGGGTTGATCTGAATAGATTTTCCCACTTTGGGAGAAAATTTCACCTGAGACCAGAGTCATGGGTGCCCTAGATGGTTTCATCACTCCTCTTTCCTTCTCTCATCTTCTAGACATCTTCTTTCTAGGGAGAGGCTGGGGAGGGGTTTTCCTGAGGAGAGACAAGCTGAGTGAAGGGGCCGAGGCAGAAGAGAGGGGCAAGGAAGAGGAGTGGATCAAAAGCCCTAAGATGCTGAAGAAACAACTGAGAACAGAGCAGCCTTAGATAAGCAGGAACAAGGTTAGAAGGGAAAAGGCCTACACCGGGAAGCCGTGAATCGTTTACATTGTCCTAACAATTTTTTTTTATAAGTGTTTTTTTTTTTTATTTATTGGTTTTGAGAAAGACAGACACAGAGAGAAAGACAGATAGAGGGAGAGAGAGAGAATGGGCGCGCCAGGGCTTCCAGCCTCTGCAAACGAACTCCAGACGCGTGCGCCCCCTTGTGCATCTGGCTAACGTGGGACCTGGGGAACCGAGCCTCGAACCGGGGTCCTTAGGCTTCACAGGCAAGCGCTTAACCACTAAGCCATCTCTCCAGCCCTATCCTAACGATTTTTGCCTTGCTCTTAGTGCATTTATCAGTGGGGCTGGTATCAGTGGGTCCTTGCTGGGTAAAAAAAAAAAAAAAAAAGTTTAGATATTATAATAGTGTGTAAGCCTCTAAAAGATCAGTAAATAAACAACCCTGTGATGTTGAAATTTCACAGGCAGGGATGGGGTTTGTGGGGGTTGGGTGCAATTAGGAAAGTGTCTCAAATAACTTCCTTAAGGGAGGTGAGGACCAAAAAAAAAGGCAAAGGACAATGTAAGGCATTCAGATTTAGCTCTAATTTCACATAATTACTTGTTCCTATTTATAATTTCTATACCCTTCAACTCTGTCTCTCTCTCTCTCTCTCTCTCTCTCTCTCTCCACACACACACACACACACACACACACACACACACAGTTTTGTATTAGAGGGTTTGGGGGAACTGAGGACTCCACATTAGATTCCAACTAGGGCCACCCAGAGAAAGCAATGAGAGGCCAGGTTCCCAGATGGAGACAGCAACGGTGAAGCATTAGTCCACAGCAGAGGGAAGGAGACAAGAAGACGTCTCCTTTTGGGGTTTCTAAACAACGACCTCAGCATCACTTGGGAACTTGTGAGAAATACAAATTCTCAGGTCCCACCCAGACCTGCTATCGTATTGCTAACAGTGTATTCCTAGTTAATACCTACAAGATTATTTACTCAAGTTCCTACCCAGAGAAACTAAGTTAGCTACTTAGGATCTCACTATAGCTGAAAGACAAGATCAACAAGATTAATTCTTCCCTTTCCTTATGATTTAGAACTTTATTTTTTAACTTGCAAAGTTTGGAATCTTTTGGACAAGAGAGCATTTGCGTAGAATATAAACAATGTAGTGGAATTCCATATTGATTTGTTTTGTTTGTTTCTTTCTTTTTGGTTTTTCAAGGTAGGGTCTCGCTTAAGCCCCAGTTGACCTGGAAATCACTCTGTATTCTCAGGCTGGCCTCGAACTCATGGCGCTCTTTCTACCTCTGCCTCCCGAGAGCTGGGATTAAAGACATGTGCCACCACACCCAGCTGGATTTGTTTCTTTTCCTTATCTCACTGCCAGGTGTAATCCCAAACCCTCGATTGAGGACCCAGCTTGCCACCAAGGTTCAGGGGCAAGCACCTCTACTGGGAAAGCAGGGGCCAGCCTGGGCTACATAGTGAGGCTCTGGTTCCCCTCTTCCTCTGAAAAATGTGTGCACATTTCCTAGGGTGCTTTTCTGAGAGTTGAATTGTCAGAGACCTATTAGTGTGACTAAATGACATAACAAGTCCTGTGTAACAATGACTTTTCAGCAACTTTTCTTTCCTTTTAATGTTCAGTTTCTAGTCTTTCCCCCAAGTCACACCATAAAACTACAGTCCCGTAAAAATACCGCAGTGATTCAACTGTAGCCAAGTCTCCAGAAACACTTGTTCACCATAATTTATGTTCTGGAAATCATAAGTGTGTGTCCTTGTAATTCCTAGATAATGTCTCAATTGAGCTTGCATTAAGTGTTTTAACAATTCTGATTTTGCACCCTGAATTTCAATATCAAACAGAAAAAAATAAACATAAAAACACCCCCCCCCTGTACATTATTGTACCCTTTCTCTAACTGGCCAGTGAATTCATCACATTTATAATCCACCCTTTCAACGGGGTGTGCGGACTGGATGACATAGCAGTTTCAGGTCCTTTGAGCTGTTCATCATGTCATTGGAAGATCACAGCATCATGCTGCTCGTGGGCTTAACTTAAATCATCTGTCTTCAGAGTTGTACAGATTACCTTAAACCAACACACTTTCTCCCAACCCCTGGGCACAGGCTGACCTGAGATTTAAAGACAGTATTCTTATAAAAGAAAGAAACTGCTTTTGAGACGGTCTCATCTTTTCTTCTTGTTGTTTTTAACAGAATACTTTATGAAGTTATTGAATTGACCTTTAAAAACAAACACATGGACTGGTGTGAGAACTAAGTGTCTTTTTTCCCCTTTTTTTCTCAATTTTATTAAACATTTTCCATGATTATAAAAAATATAGCATGATAATATCCTCCCTCCCCCCCCCTTTTCCCCTTTGAAATTCCATTCTCCATCACATCCACTCCCCATCTCAATAAGTCTCTCCTCTATTTGGATGCCATGATCCTTCCCTCCTCTTATGATGGTCTTGTGTAGGTAGTGTCAGGCACTATGAGGTCATGGATATCGAGGCCAATTTTTTGTCTGGAGGGAGCACATTGTAAGGAATTCAACCCTTCCTTTGGCTCTTACATTCTTTCTGCCACCTCTTCTGCATCAGACCCTGAGCCTTGGAAGGTGTGATCGAGATGTTACTCGGTACTCTAGTCACTTCTTTCCAGCACCATGATACCTTCTGAGTCGTCCCAAGGTCACTGCCATCTGAAAAGAGAAGATTCTCTATCCAAAGCTACGTGTCTTATTATATGAAAAAAAAATAACTTCTTTGTGTTAATCATAATACTGAATTCACACTTGGTGACAGATAAGATCTTCTTCAGAGCATTTCTGAACGAATTTCAAGCTTTCCCTGCACAAGTGTTCCTGTTTTCAAACCATGCAGTGATACCCGGAACAGCATACATATTCTAAGTACTAAGCACTCTCTTAGGATAAGCTATAAGTAAACCCATCACACAACATCACGAGGGCCAGCCTGAGCCATGGACACTAATAACAAATGTTTCTTGAGTACCTATTGTGTACCAGGCACTGACCCAATTTTTATTTTATTTTATTTTTTTACCTCTCTTATTCAGATTTCATTAACAACCCAAGAGCTAAGGTCTTTCATTACCCTCATTTTATGAAAGGAAAGTGAGCCCTAGAATACTCGGTAATTTGCCCAAAGTCATCCTGCTGGCCAGTTTAACCAGAACTCCAGCATGGCTTGGAAAGTTCTGTCCCTTACGCACCTTTATCCCACCGTGTCCCACCCGCTCTGTTTTCCATGCACTTTGCTCTGTGGGCTTGGCTAGCCGGCTACCTTATCTTCCTTCAAGCTTTTTTGTTGCCCTGACTTCTGGCAGGCACATGGAAAGCTTCCACACCTGACACGCATTGGTCATGCATTCTCCCAACGGGACACCTTTCACACCACTTTTAGGAGATGTGTGCGAGAGCGTTACCTCCTGCTGCAAGTAGTGACCCCAGGGGTGTAAGTGTGCTTGCTCTCTGCCCCTGGCTAACTGAGGCACTCTAACACAGCTGCTTACAGTAAAGAAGACACAAAAGATGAATATATTTGGGGCTGGAGAGATGGCTTAGTGGTTAAGGCATTTGCCTGTGAAGCCAAAGGACCCAGGTTCAATTCCCCAGGGCCCACATAAGCCAGATGCACAAGGAGGCACATGCATCTGGAGTTCATCTGCAGTGGCTGAAGGCCCTGACATGCGCATTCTCCATCTCTCTCTTCTCTCCTCAAATAAACAATTTTTTTTTTAAAAAAAAAAAGATAAACATACTTGGACTCATGTTTCCACTTGGTGGCTCATCTATTTCTCCTCTTGGGGTTTTCTTCCCTTGAAGATCTCCTGGGAAGGTGTGTTCACCCCAAACCCAAGCTTCAGCAACTGAGAATAGGATTAGAATACCAAGCAACAACTCTACCAGAGGAGCTGGCTGCTCCTCCTTGCTCGCTCCCCTTATCTGAGACGATTCCAAGTCCAAGGACAGGCCACATGACCCACATGTCCAGCCTTGATGACTCTACGGTGTTAACTATCTGCTGGAGTTTGACAAAGGAAGAGCCGGTCTGTGAACGGCGAATGTACCGTGCTTTCCACCCAAAGAACTACTGACGCCAAGAACAGCAGGCGGCAGCGCTTGTTCTGTTCCAGACGTGTCCATCTGAGGGTCTGTTTCAGACTCTCTGCCAGACTCACAATCCACAGGAAGTTAAGTATGTGCTAATACTGAGCAAGTTTCTATTTGCCATACTCAACTTGAATACTAACCACCGAGGTTATCATCTAAAACGGATTTGTAAAGTGTCTCCTCTTCACAAGTGTAAATCTAGGAATTTGAGGGCTTGCTTAGGAGCAGCTTGAACTGTGAGAATGTCCCGGGATGGCTGAACTATGGCATCAATCATTCCACGGTCAGTGTGGATTTATGGCCCCTGACCTGAGCCTGCAGAGGTGAGAACTCCAAGATCCTTGTCCTCATGAGCCTTCACAATGGCCCATTCTGGGAGACTTAAGAAATACCCGTGACAGCTGGTCTGGGGGAAACTTTTCCAAACACGCTGTAATAAAATTGGCAGCGTTAGCGAAATCACACGGTGTTCTTCAGACACTTGACTCAAATTTTGCTTGACTATAGTAAACGTGGATCTGGGACATGGAAGCTTGTACGGACTTGCAGTACCAGCTATGGTGGCTTGAATCCGACGTCCCCCATAAGCTCTTATGGTCTCGATGCTTGATCCCCAGTTGGTGGCAGTTTGGGAGGTGGAGCCTTGCTGGAGGAGGTGTGTTTTTGGGGGGCAGGCTTAGGGTGTTATAGCCAGGTGTCCCTTGCTAGAATTCGGCTCAGTCTCCTGCTGCTGTTGTCCACCTGCTATGGCAGAGGTGACGTCCAGCATCTGCTCATGTCATGCTTTCCCTGCCCTCACGAAGCTTCTCCTAGAACCTGCAAGATGAAATAGCAACTTTCATCCTATCAGCTGCTTTTGGCAGGGGCTTTGTCCCCACAATGAGAAGGTGACTGCGGTAGTAACCCAACCTTAAAAGTCTGCTTTCCAGGCTAAACTACATTCTTTCTCAATAAAAAAATTCTAACTTTTAATTCTTTCTTGCTTGCATGTGCGTATGTGTGTTTTGGAGGTGTGGTACACCAGGGACTCCTGGCACTGCAAACAGATGCCCATCTGGCTTTCTGTGGGAGGCTGGGGAATTGAACCCAGGTCAGCCAGTTTTGCAAGCAAGTGCCTTTAACCACCAAGCTAGCTTCCTAGCTCTCAACTTTAAGTATTTTTTATTTGAAGAGAACAGTAACAACAACTTCCAATAATCAACTTGAATAGTTCAGGGGAAGATTTCTGACAACTATTAGAGTTTGAAAGTACCAGAACTCCTAATAAGGCATAAGGAAGATGAAAGAAAACGTATGCCCTTTTAGGGACTGGTAAGTATTTTCCTAGGAATTAAGAACTAAGCACTGTCTCAGATTTGGAGTTGACTTCATCTGTTGGTTATTTAATTCTCACCCTTTAACAGATACATATCTCATGTTTATTATGTGCTAGTTACTAAAATGTGTGCTAATATTAACACTTTCACTTCCAAGCATCATCAGAAAAATTTCTAAGTTTTATACATTAAAAAATGACAGGAATGTACTTTGGAATATTTTTCAGAACTTAAAATACTTAATAAGACAACTTGCTCATACAGTATACTACATGTAAAATACTATAAAATACATAATATACATTGGGCTTGGAGGACTGACTAGGCAGAGATGCCATTAGTGACCAAGCATGAGATGAACTGAATTCTCCTCCTTACCTTCCCTTCCACAGACATACACTTTCTCAACAAGAATTCTTAAACTGGGCTGGAGAGATGACAGCAATTAAGGCACTTGCCTGCAAAGCCAAAGGACCCAGGTTCAATTCCTCAGGACCCACATAAGCCAGATGCATAAGGTGGCACATGTATCTGGAGTTCATTTGCAGTGGCTGGATGCCCTGGCATGCCCATTCTCTCTCTCTCCTCTCTCTCTCTCTCAATCTCTCTTTCTCTCTCTCAAATACATGAAAGTAAAACAAACAAAAGAAATTAAAAAGAAGCTGTAGGCTTGAAAACGTGAGGACAGCGTAAGAACAACTCAGGCATTCTTCTTACATCAATGCCCACCTCTGGGAAGTACTGAGCATAGATTCTGAGGGCTTTACAGAATATGGAGCTCAGGGGCTAGAGAGATGGCTTAGTGGTTAAGGTGATTACCTGCAAAGCCTAAGGACCCATGTTTGACTCTCCAGATCCCACATAAGCCAGATGCACAAAGGTGAGGCAAGTGCAAGGTCACACACACCCATTAGGTGACACAATCATCTGGAGTTCGACTGCAGTGGCTGAGGCCCTGGCGCACCAATTCTCTCTCTTTCTCTCTAAAAAAGAAAAAGAAAATTGAGCTCAGTACAATCAGTAAAGAGAGGCATGTGGACCTGAATGAGGGAGCAGCATCCTGTTAACACCCATCCTTCATAGAGATTTTACATGTAGACCTAGGGAAGGACTTGAGGTCACTATCTGTGGGTGAGACAAAACTCACATATAATGCTCCATTGACCAAAGAGTTCTCAATGACTTTACACAACACCCTTCCCTGCCAGAATGCGCCAAGGATGTACCCCGTAGTGGTTTCTGTAAACTGAATACTGTATGATTTTGATCCACATGTGCCTTTCACTCTCGAGCAGAAAAGGAAAAGTAAAGAAGAGAGGGTGGCTCAAGCTCAGGCACTTGGTCACGTTCCATAAATCTGGCCACATCCGTAAAACACCGCCTCGTGGATGCGCTGCACACGCGGCCTGTACTCTTAAAAAACGAGAAAGTGGAAGCCGGGCGCGGTGGCGCACGCCTTTAATCCCAGCACCCGGGAGGCAGAGGTAGGAGGATTGCTGAGAGTTCGAGGCCAGCCTGGAATTACATAGTGAATTCCAGGTCAGCCTGGGCTAGAGCAAGACCCTACCTAGAAAAAACAAGAAAAGGAAAAAAGACAGAGAGAGAGAGAGAGAGAGAGAGAAAGTGAATTCTACTTCGATGGCTTATCAGGCTCAGGACATCTGGAGGAGGCAGTACAACCCAGAATCCAAACCCAAACTGAAGTGACAGCGGGCAAAATTAGAACGCTGCGTGCTGCTTTGATCCCGTGCCACCATTGTTTTATTGGCTTCTCATTTGGGAGTACGTAATTATTTTCAAGTTATCATATATCATTTCACAGTTAAACTTGATTAGGACTTTGAGCTTCCAGGGAGATGGAAATCCCCATGCAAATGAGACTAATTTCTACCGATCCCCCCAGATGCTTTTGCCTCCTGGAGTCTCAGACCAAATGCAGGCGCTGGGAAATCTCAGGAGACCAGTATTGTTTGTATGAAGCATAGCTGAAAGAACATGATTTGTCTATAGCTGAAGTTGAGCTAGCTTATTCAGTAAGTTTCTTTCAAGAACATCTCAAAAATATTTCTATAGGCAAATTTAATTCACTTGTCCTCTGACCTCTTAATTGCACCCAAGTGCACGTGTGCATATGTGCGTATGCAAGGGTGTTCTATACGCTTTATTTAAGTAACAGAAACAGCTCTTAAGGAGGCCTCTGCTTGAAGCACAGTGAATCAAGATGACTTGGGAACTTCCTGTTTATCCTATTCTATTTTTAGTTTTGACAGCCTGACTGTATTTAAGCCACCAGGCTCTATGTTCTTCCTCATTCTAAAGAGAAGTAGTGATTTTTGTTTACAAATGTAGTCAGCATGATAACTGTCTCAATTTGTTTCTCCTTGCTCTTTCGCAAGAGCTGTAGTGTCGGGTGATAAAACCCATTCCTTTCACAAGGCCGAACCAACCTCTTTCAGATCCCAGGGTCTAGATAGGTCATTTCCTTGAGAGAACTCAGAAGGCTTTGAAGACGTTGTAAAGCCTGGTGTGTTGTTCATGGAAACCAGACACAGGGGTAATCACAGAACCCTCGGGTCTCCTAATTCCCACCAGCTGTGTGATTATTTATTGATGTCTATCTACTTCACGGAATGATACAACTTCCATCAACATAGGGTCTCATGCGATGTTGCTTACCACAATATTCTCAGTGCCTGGAACAAGGAAAGCACTTAGAAAATAAGCATCTGTAGAAACAATAAGTGGAGGTAAACAGCCAGGCGTGGTGGTGAATGCCTTTAATCCCAGCACACGGGAGCCAGAGGTAGGAGGATTGCCATGAGTTCGAGGCCGCCCTGAGACTACATCGTGAATTCCAAGTCAGCCTGGGCTAGAGTGAGACCCTACCTTGGAAAAAAAAAAAAATCGAAATCCCCCCCAAAATGGAGGTAAACATATATGTATATGTGAAAAACATGAGTAATTTAAAGACATTTCTCAGAGAGACTTCAAGACTCTGGAACTGCATTGTTCAATATAGTAGCTGCTAGCTCATGTGGCCATTTAGATTTAGTCTTATATTAATTACAACTGAAAATGCAGTTTCTGTGTTGCATTATCTCCAAAAAAAAGTGCTCCATAGTCACACATGGCCACTAGCCACACTTGACAATACTGATTAGAGTGTTTGTCATTGTAGAAAACTCTATTGGACAGCTCAAATATGCTGAAATTCTAGTCCCAGGGGAATACTTTTTCCACGCTCAATCAGATCATTGTTGCTGCTGTCATTTTAAATATTAACTGTGACCTAAACCCCTTTTCCATAAACTCACTTCCCACTCAGTGACGGAGGTTAATCCATCCTAAATTTATTTGCCTTCCTAAATGGACGATAAATAATTGGGCTTCTTTGATTCAAGGGCTTATTGTTCCAAAGGCTTTCCCGAACACTCAAAGGGATTCTTGAAACTGTAAATGACACTTTTCTAAATGTGTGTTTAATGCCCATGTCAGACCTCTACACGCCAAGTGCTTTGGAGAAAACTGGAAGAATGTAATGTGTTCTAGACATCATCATTAGTGTGCTTGGAACTGGGGTTTGTATTTTGTGCTAAATACATGATTTTGCACATTCTGAAATTGTAATTATGCGTTAAGCTGGCATAGTCGTCCAAGTGAATGACATTCAATATTTTTGGGATCCTTTTACTTCAACAATTAAACTCAAAGACTCTAGCTACACTCATTCTGAAATATGTAAACAGTTATTGTATTTTTGGAGAACAGAGATTAGGAAATTTCCAGAAGAAAAAAGCTTAGAATAAAAGCATGACATCTGTACTTAAAAATTAAACTAAAAGAGTTTAATTTTAATTTAAAATTAAACTAAAAAACTAACTAAAACTTGGTTAAAATGTCAAAAAGTCTCATTTTGGGGCTGGAGAGATGGCTTAGTGGTTAAGGCACTTGCCTGCAAAGCCTAAGGACCCAGGTTCCATTCTCCAGTTCCCACACAAAGCCAGATGTACATTGTGGTACAGCATCTAGAGTTTGTTTGCAGTGACTAGAGGCCCCAGCATGCCCATTCACTTGCTCACTCTCTCTCTCTCTCCCTATGTATCTAATAAATAAATAAATAAAATGATTTAAAAAAATGTAAGTCTCATTTTGGCTTTTTTTTACTTTGATTTTTGTAGAGTGCTGGGGACCACACAGGGCATGACAGAACATACTCTACCACCAAGCTAATTGCCGTGTCCTAGAGAAAGCTTCCGTAGTGACACAAGCGCCCTAAGGAGGTTGAGAGATCATTAAAGATGATTCAAGTCCTGACGTCCAGATTCAGGTACAAACCCCAGGAAACAGCATGCCAGGAGAGATGCAAATCCCTAGGAGGCTACTCTGAGATTCCGAAGTTCTGGGTCTCCTTTCAGTAAACTAGACTTGGTAATTCCCTTCAATCTTCATATCACCATAGCAAAAAAGAAGATTCTATTCAGTAAACCTATGGTCACTTTCACCCATTTTTTTTTTTTTTTTTTTTTTTATGAGAGAGAGAACTGGTGCGCCAGGGCCTCCAGCCACACCAATCGAATTCCAGCCACGTGTGCAACCTTGCGTATGTGTACCACCTTGCGTACGTGTGCCACCTTGTGCGCTTGTGTCGCCTTGTGTGTCTGGCTTACGTGGGACCTGAAGAGTCAAACCTGGGTCCTCAGGCTTCATAGGCAAGCGCCTTAACCGCCAAGCCATCTCTTCAGCCCTTCACCCACATTTTAAGTTATGTCACAACTTCTTGCCAATCCTTGTCATAAAATACCAAATCTCTCTTTTAAATAAGTAAATAATCTTATTGTACTTTATGGTTTCAATAAGTTACTTAAAGCATTTGTTTGTTTGTCTGTCTGTCTATCTGTTTATCTTTCTATCTTGAGACATAGTCTTGCTGTGAAACTCAGGCTGTCCTCAGATTCTCCATTCTCCGCTTCACCCTCCTGAGTGCTAACAGCGCAATGTGCACCACCATATAATTAACCTCAAAATCGCCAAAAACAGGGGCTGGAGGGATGGCTCAGAGGTTAAGGCACTTGCCTGCAAAGCCAAAGGACCCAGGTTTGATTCCCCAGGACCCACGTAAGCCAGATGTACAAGGTGGCTTGTGCATCTGGACTTAGTTTGCTGTGGCTGGAGGCCGTGGCTTGCCCATTCTCTCTCTCTCTGCTTGCAAATAAATAAATAAATAAATATTACTTTAAAAAATCCAGGTGTGGTGGTGCATACCTTTAATCCCAGCACTCGGGAGGCAGAGGTAGGAAGATCACCATGAGTTTGAGGACACTCTGAGACTACATAGTGAATTCCAGGTCAGTCTGGGCTACTACTAGACTTTTTAATCAAAGTGCGGTAGTTTTGTTGTTGTTGCTGCTGTTTTGGGCTTTGCTTCTATGGTACATCACATGGACCAGCTCTTGGTTGAAGGAATATAAAACTGGCCTTGCACTGTAGTGGTAAGAAGTCAGAGCCCATAGCTACAATGAAAAGAATGCCCGCAAACCAAAAGTGGTTCAGACATTGGTATGAAAAACAAAGTCACAGAGCTGGGTGTGGTGGTGCACGCCTTTAATCCCAGCAATTTGGAGGCAGAGGTAGGATTGCCATGAGTTCAAGGCCAGCCTGAGACTAGAGAGTGAATTCCAGGTCAGCCTGGGCTGGAGAGAGACCCTACCTTGAA
Source organism: Jaculus jaculus (assembly GCF_020740685.1). Classification (NCBI taxonomy): domain Eukaryota; kingdom Metazoa; phylum Chordata; class Mammalia; order Rodentia; family Dipodidae; genus Jaculus; species Jaculus jaculus. The sequence goes on along the minus strand of NC_059119.1, from coordinate 59,281,358 downwards.
AAAAAAAAAAAAAAAGAAAAGAAAAGGAAAAGCAAAACAAAATCACTATGTCCATCTAATCAAACACAGATTCTCCTACTTTGGTCCAATCTGTGACCCCAAAGAACTTGAGACGTCACTATTATATTATGGACCAGGTTTTAGCATTTCACATTCTATGAAGCTCCAAATGGCACTCATCCTGGTTTTAAGAGTTCATCATCCAGGAGAGACAATAACAGTTTATAATGACTTTGTTCCAATAGGTGTCCCAAATTAAGATAATTTTAATAATTATTTTCCTGCTAAATATGATCTGCACAAATTCTGGTCTTATTATATAATCAAGTTATATTAAGACATTTGAGGATTTTGTACAGTTAACCAAGAATTGAGAGTTTTTCTGTGTGTTCTTGGGCCTGAAAAACATTTATTAATAGCCTACTATATATAGCTGCATAAATTCATTACTTCAATCCCACAATTATTGTTCATTTTTATAAATGAGGAAACTAAAGGTCAGTTGTGGTTAAGTGACTTGCTTACAAAACCAATAAAGCCAAAACTTGATCTTTCAGGCTATGAAGATGTTGTCTCACCATTAAAACAGGTAAAGCTAAAATTATGCTTATTAATTTTGATGCAGATTATAGACGCGTGCTTATTGTTTCTTGCTTGATAATTTACTTTCTATATTTGCTTAACAGAGAAGGAAACAGATGCAGAGTATGAGAACAGAAGAGAAACAAAATGTGTTCTGATATCAGAGTCAAAATTAACTTGAGCATGAGGAGAAAGTTAAAGAAAAGACTCTATGATAGAGTTAACTTTAAATCGCTCATATTTCTACTGCATTTTACATATTATAGAAGACATTGGGAATCTACCTTTTTTACAAGCAATTATTTTAAACCATTAATCCATCTCTCAAGTCCAGGAATCTACCTATTTAAAAAAAATGTTGTGTGGGCTGAAAAGATGGTTCAATGGTTAAAGGCACTTGCTTACAAATTCCCCAGTGCCCACGTAGGGCCAGATGCACAAAGTGGCCCATGTATCTGGAGTTCCTTTGCCCCTACTGACAGGAGACCCTGGCATGCCCAAAATCATTCTCTCTCTTTCTCTCTCTCTCTCCCCCTCTTTATCTCTCTCTCAAAGAAATGCATAAATATACAATTGTGGGTTTTAAAAATGTTTTATTTATGCATTTCTTTGAGAGAGAGAAAGAAGCAGAGAGAGAGAGAAGGAGAGAGTGGGCACGCCAGGGCCTCCAGCCATTGCAAATGAACTCCAGATGCATGCGCTCCCTTGTGCATCTGGCTTAATGGCTTACGTGGGTCCTGGAGAATCAAACTGGAATCCTCTGGCTTTGCAGGCAAACACCTTAACCACTAAGCCATCTTTCCAGCCCCTGGTGGGGATTTTTGTTTGTTTGTTTGTTTGTTTGTTTGTTTGTTTGTTTGTTTTTTGAGGCAGGGTCTAAGTCCAGCCCAGGCTGACCAGAAACTCACTCTGAAGCTCCAGGCTGGCCTTGAACTCATGGTGATCCTCCTGCCTCAGCCTCCCGAGTGCCCAGATTAAAGGTGTGTACCACCATGCCTCTTCCTACTTGGGACCTAATACTTTCATTCCCAGCCAGTTGATCAGAGAGTTATTACATAAGAGAGCAGTGTGCTTTTTTTTTTTTTTTTCAAGTGCTGAGGAGGAAACTGAAAGTATGGGCAAATCAGGTACCCCAATGTGGAATAACTTGCTACTATCCCTTCAACCTTTCATTGGTGACCCCATGTTAATCATTTTAGCTCCTCCTCCACATCATCTAAACCCATCAGGCAGTGTTACACTCATGCCACGTACTCACCTTTGATTCACGCTCAGACACACCTAGCCACACCTCTTCCTACGGGCTGAGTTGATGCCTCACAAAAGAATCAACAAGCCCTGCAGCAAGCAAGGACTTGCATAGCTCAGGAGAGCTGTCAGTTCCTTTTGCTCCCCTCCTAAAATAAGAGCAGGAGCAGAGAATGCACAGTTTGGGCATGTGAGGAGAAAAAAAGATAGAGCTCATGAGATCCCCTCAGCATGACTAAACTACCATGAATTATTTCCTTGCAAGTTATTACGGAATAGTGAATTCAATCTGAAAAGGAAGATATATATGGCTACAGCAAGACTCTACCTTAAACCCCCCCCAAAAAAAAAAGAAAGAAAGAAAGAATATATGGAGGAATAAAGTTTTACTAAGTATCTGTCTGCCACTACTGCACCAGCAGTATCTGTGGGCTAGATTTCCATTGATTAAACTGAGACATGAAAAGAATACATTATTTCCCCAAAGTCACATAGCTAGTAGATGGTGCTGTGAGAATTTAAGCCCATACTTCTTTTTTAAAAATTTTTTCTGTCTATTTTTATTTATTTATTTGAGAGCGACAGACAGAAAGAGGCAGAGAGAAAGAGAAAGAGAGAGAATGGGCATGCCAGGGCTTCCAGCCACTACAAACAAACTCCAGACGTGTGCGCCCCCTTGTGCATCTGGCTAACGTGGGTCCTGGGGAATCGAGCCTCAAACCGGGGTCCTTAGGCCTCACAGGCAAGCGCTTAACTGCTAAGCTGTTTCTCCAGCCCCCCTCCATACTTCTTATAATTTCTTAAAGCATGAAAACAGCAAACTTAAAATATATCCTAGGCCCAATAATCCAGATCTGGGGAGGGGGTGCTATTTCTAAGAAGAAATAATGTTCAAGAAGGATTAAGCTAGTTTTAGGAAAGCCCTTCAAGCTTTTGAAGCTGGTGGTTTCTCTAAAGATTTAATTAGTCAGGGTAAAAGAGGAAAATGAGGATGAAAAGACAAGACTGAGATCTCTGTTCTCAAGTCCTTCCCTGTATTTAGGCGTAGATCCTCAAGAAAACACACAATTATGGGACAGTGGCATGAGAGCCGAGACAGGAATAAGCAGGCGGCACGTAGAGCCCTGACCTAGTACACGGTTCAGTTTCCTGGGAAACAGATTCCGACAGAAATCTGTGTGTAAGAGGCTTGCTTTCGGGATCAGCATCTGTAGGGGAAATGAAAGAAGTTGAATGGAACAGAAGGAAAAACCCGGTTGCAAGCTCTAGGAAACGCTCAACCCTTCATGGGACAATTATAGAGGGCCCTGAAGAGTGGTCCCAGCTGGGACAACAGGATCAAGCTTCAGCAAGTACTCGTTGCATATTGGCTGCTTCAGGAAGGGGAGAATGACCCTAAGCAAGCATGGCATTCAGCTCTCTTCCCCCAAGGACAACGTCCAGAACGCAATGTACCTGAAATCAGTTACCAACGTGCTCAGCATTTAAGGAATGGGAGGAACAGGTGGAGAATACGTCACATGAAGATGAAGGAAGAGAATTAGTTGTGTTAGGAAGCTGTGACAATGATGGACAAGGCATCATGTTTGACTTGACAAGTAGCAACAGCATTGAAAATGGCAGGAAACGGATAGATTCCAGGGTCAGTAATTAGTCCAAACTGAGAAAACTTAAGAAATCAATTAAGTGTTATCGATTTAAACTGGGAAAGAGAGTGTCTTCAAAGGTAATTACATTCTTGAGCTGGAGAGATGGCTTAGTGGTTAAGGCGCTTGCCCACAAAGCCAAAGGACCTAGGTTCGATTCCCCAGGAGCCACCTAAGCCAGATTGACAAGGGGGCACATGCGCTTGGACTTTGTTTGCAGTGGCTGGAGGCCCTGGTGTGCTCATTCTCTCTCTCCCTCCCCCCCCCTTCTCTCTCTCTCAAATAAATTTAAAAAAACTTTAAAAAAATGTTAAAAAGATAATTGTATTCTTTTGCTAATATAAATCTGGAGGGAAAGAGGACACATTGCACATTTGACAGGCTGTCCATGGAACATTCATACAGAGGTCTCCAGCTATAAATGTTAGCTCTTTCCTGGAGCGCAGGAGATAAGTATGGGCTGGAGACAGGGCAAGAGTCAATCAAGGGGTTGAAGGGAGAAGCCAGGGTGGATAAGATTTGCTGAGGCGTGCGCAGAGAGACACAGAAAACAGCATTTAAGGTGGAGAGGACTCTCCAAGCAATGCTGTGAGCATAAGATGAAGACCAGGAGAGAAGGACATTTGAGATGTAAGGAGAGGATAAGTATATGAAGGTGGGCCAAGTGGTTGGAACGCAGCCCTGTGGCAGAGCACTTGCTTAGCGCATTTGGTCCCCCGCGCTGCCCCCCAATCCCAGCCCCTGCCAGCAGCAGACTGCCGCTGGAAGACAGGGACAATTTTCCAGAGAACCATGGAAGTAAGGAGTCATGGATAACCTTCACAAGAGATGATGTGGGAAAAGGCGGTCAGAATATGGGCTGGAGAGATGGCTTAGTGGTTAAGGCAGTTGCCTGCAAAGCCAAAGGACCCAGGTTCGATTCCCCAGGGCCCATGTAAGCCAGATGCACAAGGTGGTGCACGTGTCTAGAGTTTCTTTGCAGTGTGGCTGAAGGCCCTGGGGTGCCCATTCTCTCTCTCTCTCTCTTTCTATATATATATATAAATGGTCAGAATAAAGAGAAGAAAGGAACTATAGATGAACTTAAAGACATCATGTTATTATGTTCTATGAAATAAACCAATCACAAGAAGAATTGTTTTCTCCAGGGTAAAAAAAAAAAAAAAAAAAAAAAAAAGAGGGGAAGTGGGTTTTCTTTGAACTATCATATCTAATATATGTATTTTAGAGCCACCTAAATGGGCTCTGCATATTGCCATCACACACACCAGAAATAAAGTTCAAACACTGCACTGTACTTTTTTTCTGTCTAGACATAAAAGTTTATGACCCACGAAGATAGGAACCCTTGATACATGAGTTCATGAATATACATGAAAATACAAACGCAGGAAATCAAGCACAAACCAAACCTCTCAATTCCAGGATACCGACATTAATTGAGTTTTTTAAAGGAGAAAATTATTCTTTACATTTATAGACCTTCTTTCCCAGTAATAATATCATGGGCTTTTTTTCTGACTTGCGTATCAATCAGTCTACTATGCTATGCAAGCTGAAGATGGGAAAATTTCTCAAATGTTTCTGCTATAATAAAGCTTCATAGGGCTGGAAAGATGGCAGTGGATAGACACTCTCTTGCAAAGCCTGGTTGGCCAGGTTCAATTTCTAAGCCACCCAGGCAAGCTAGATGCAAAAAGTGGCAAAAAAAAAAAAAAAAAAAAGTGTGTTCATCTGCAGGGTATCAAATATGCAAGTACACATGGATTTCTCTGAAGACTTGTCACAAAACAATGAAAGCTATTCAGATTAAAAAATACTGGTTAGGGCTGGAGAGATGGCTTAGCGGTTAAGCACTTGCCTGTGAAGCCTAAGGACCCCAGTTCAAGGCTCGATTCCCCAGGACCCACGTTAGCCAGATGCACAAGGGGCGCATGCGTCTGGAGTTCGTTTGCAGTGGCTGGAGGCCCTGGCGTGCCCATTCTCTCTATCTGCCTCTTTCTCTGTCTGTCGCTGTCAAATAAATAAATAAAAATGAACAAAAAAAATATATTGATTATAGCCAGTCATGGTGGCTCATGCCTTTAATCCCAGCACTTGGGAGGCAGAGGTAGGAGGATCACCATGAGTTCTAGGCCATCCTGAGACTCCATAGTGAATTCCAGGACAGCCTGGGCTAGAGGAAGACCCTCCCTTGAAAAAAACAAAACAAAACATATTGATGACATGCTATATTATATTTGGAAATATCAAATAAAATATTGCTAAACGCGAGTAAAGATGGCCAGGATTTCGGCAGAGCATCCTAGAGACTAGAAATTCACACGCTTTCCCACGGAGTGAGTACGGGTTTTGGGGGGCAAAGGAACGTTCTTAGAGGAACCAGAACATCCCAGAAGGTATTTGGCATTTTCCAACACTTTTTCAAGGGGGTGGGGGGGTGAGGGGCAACAAGGACTGCCAGCTAAAGACCCGTCCCAAATCTCAGTTCTGATTCTAAATTTCCCACTGCGCATGACCATGAACTGCTCTTGGGGTAACCGTGCATGTTCTGATCTTCTTTAATGCCGCCTGCTTGCCTGCAATCCCAGCCCAGCCTCCCCCCACTGTCCAGTAGTTTGCTGGAATCTGGACCTGGAGAGCAGGGCATGAAAGTGGACTGCTAGGGCTGAAGAGCGAAGGGCAGCAAAATGCTTCGGATAGCGAGATAATCCCAAAAGTTGTGCATGGATTGATTTCGACAATCAAACTTAGTCACTTACGTAAACAAGATACAAGCTGAGTCTGCAGTCCCAAAAGGGCTCACGCTCTTAGGTTACACCAATCCCGCTTCTCTGCATGAACAAAATGAGGTTTTTCATTGAATTTGCTTTTAGTCTCTCATCAACCAACAGACCTGTTGCTGAGTGACAAGTCTAGTTTTCTGAGAGGCAAGAATTATTTCTCACGATTCTCCTAAATTTTGTTAAGTCTAGTCAGTCAAAAACAAAACCTTAGGTATTGTCTTATAATGATAATTTTATTAGACCAATGGCTTCCTTTCAAAGCATGTTGTTTTCAGGCTGGGAAGATGGCTTACTGGCCAAGGCATTTGTCTGCCAAGCCCACATTTGATTCCCCAGAACCCACATAAACCAGATGCCCAAGGTGCCTCGTATGCCTGGAATTGGTGTGCAGTGGGTAGAGACCCTGGCGTGCCCATTGTCCCCCTCCCTTTCTCTCTCTCAAAAAAAAGAAGAAAAGTAAAAGAGAACATGGCCTTTACCTTATCATCCCTGACATTTTCCCTAATGCAGTGTGTGTGTGTGTGTGTGTGTGTGTGTGTGTGTGTGTGCGTGTGTACACACACGTTTCTTTTTTATAGTGCTGGGTCTTGATCCTACGGCCTCAGGCATGCTAGGTAGGCAGTGCTCTATCACTGAGCCACATCCCCTGTTTTCTTTCGACTTTTTGAGATGTGACCTCACTAAGATGCCCAAGCTGGCCTTGAACTCAGTCTGTAGCCCAGGGAGGCCTTGCGCTTGTGATGTTCCTGCCTCGGCCCCCCTAATAGGTGAGATTATAGACCTGCACTACCAGGTCTAGCAAGGCTTTTTTGTTGCCTTTTTTTCTAAGGAAAAATGTAAGAAATACATTAGTCAATGATTTGTGTGTGTGTGTGTCTATAGTTATAGATAAAGACATATAGATATTCCTTATTTGAATCTCAAGTTAAAAACTTGTCTGGATATTTGAGAATATTAAGGAAACAGGGCTTTTGCTTTTAGGTATAATAGTGGCATTGTACTTACACTTTTTCAGAAAGGAAAAAAAGGACATTTCCTTTTTAAGAGTGACCTAAAAATAGAAATTATCCAGCTTCTGGAGTTTGTTTCAGAGTAAGCCAATGGGAGTGGTAGAGGCAGGGATAAAATCAGATTGACAAGAGTTGAAACGGATGAAAGTGGATGAGGGGAGCCCCGTGTTTATCGAGCTATGCACTCTCTTAACTGTGTACGTCCAAAGTTTCTATACGCAAAAGGGTTTTAAAGAACACATTTTTAAGAAAACCTCCCACGGACTGAGAAAGCTCAGACTACCTAAGTATAGCGAAGGGAACTGTCTGTCTGTGGCTCTGAGGCGCTGACTTTCTCGGAGCAGAGATGAGGCTGAGGCAGGAGCGCTGGCTGGTAAGAGCGAAAGGTAGAAGGGCCCCGCGGTGACTCAGGATGGTGGGGGGCCGGGCACCATCTGCAGTGACACAGTGGGCTGGAACTGTGAAGCAATTGTTCTCTGAGAGGTAACTGTGGAGGCAGGACAAGGCAGAGGAGGCACAGGATTTTTTTGTTTGTTTGTTTTTGTTTTCTCGAGGTAGGGTCTCACTAGCTCAGGCTGACCTGGAATTCACTATGTAGTCTCAGGGTGGCCTCGAACTCATGGCGATCCTCCTACCTCTGCCTCCCAAGTGCTGGGATTAAAGGCATGCGCCACTGCGCCCGGCACAGGATTTTTAAGGCAGGATACGATACTGCATGGGGACTTGCTGGAGAAAATAATCAAAGTAAGAACAGCTCTGCTCTGGAGAGCTGGTCATGAAGACTCCAGCCTCAGAAAGGCAGAACTCAAAGCCCGGCATGGTGGCACACACCTTTAATCCCAGTACTTGGGAGACAGAGGTAGGAGGGTCACCATGAGAGTTCGAGGCCACCCTGAGACTCCAGAGTGAATTCCAGGTCAGCCTGAGCTAGAGTGAGACTCTACCTCAAAAAAAAAAAAAAAGAAAAGAAGAAGAAGAAGAAAGAAAGAAGGAAGGAAAGGAAGAAAAGAAGGAAGGAAGGAAGGAAGGAAGGAAGGAAGGAAGGAAGGAAGGAAGGAAGGAAGGAAGGAAGGAAGGGAGGGAAAGAAAGACAGACAGAAAGAAAGAAAGAAAGGCAGAACTCAAATGGAGTTCAAATGGCACGTTCCTATGCTCAGATCTATGACAAGATTAAAAACAAACTGAACAGGTTAGGGAAGAGCTTGCTACTTTTAATGACTAAAGAAATACATAGGAAATACGCAGAATTGCTGGGTAAGTATTAACTACAAAGGCAACATAACTGAAACTGAAAGGCAGGCAGGCATCCTACTTGCCTGAGGCGGGGTGGGGGGATGTGTGGTGGAGGAACACTCACAGCCAGCAATCTGAATACAGGCCTCAGAGACTGGGGTCAGGGTTCAAATGCCCTGCCAAGGGACGGAAGATGTGCCCTGGTGCCTGTGGTACAGGGCTTAGAAATGGGGCTTCTGCTGAAGCTGAGGTGGGTACAGCTGCGCAGTTAGTGAAAAGAAGGTGGAAAAGTTTCATTCAGCAGAGGGGGCGAGTACCCAACAACATGTGTTTGGCCTGAGCTTTGGATAGAGAAGAAACTTGCCTGAGAGAATCCTAAATCCAAAATTCCATAACTGTCGTATGGTAAGGTCTGAATTTGCACTAACACTGTGGTAAGAGAATGTCAAATTGAGGAATGTACACTGAGAACTACAACAGCTAGAAAAAATTGTATGTTTCTATATCTGCATATAGAAAAGACTTTGATAATCTACTCCCAATCCAAATATTAAAATGAGCACACACCTGTAAATTTAATCACACTGAAATCCAAGGATCCCCCCAAGAGTCCAATGCATAGCCCAGCATCTTCCTGGGTCCAAAAGAAAATCTGCCTAGAAATTTTTGGTTTTGAAAAACTGGATTAAACCTAGAATGATATGCTCATTTGCAGCAGATGAAACACTTGTCATGAAAGGAGAAAAACAAGTTTCTAATAATTTCTTTGAGTTACAAGAAAAGTTTGGCGGGTCCCCTTTGTTCATCTGGCTTTGCGTGAGCACTGAGGAGTTGAGACCCAGTTGTCAGGCTTTGCAGGCAAGCCCCTTAACCACTGAGCCATCTTCCCAGTCCCATGCTTACTATTTTTAGAATTTTTCACTCTTTAATATGAGAATCCAAATTTCCCTGTGGCGTCCTGTTAGTCTGAAGAAGTTGTTTTAATATTCCCCGCAGTGCAATTTTGCTGGAAACATTGTCTAAACTTTTGTTTAGTTTTGTTGTGACAGGGTCTCATCTCACTACGTAACCCTGGCTGGCCTGGAACTCACTATGCGGTTAGCTGGCTTTGAACCTGCAGCAATCCTCTTGGCTCTGACTCCTAAGTGCTGGCATTACAGAGCTGAGCTTTTGCTTTCTGTAGCCTTCATTTTTGAAAAGTATGTTCTTCAAATACAGGATTCCACATGGCAGATTTTTGCAGAGGTAGGAGGATCACTGTGAGTTCGAGGCCACCCTACATAGTATTTACTTATTACTACATAGTGAATTCCAGGTCAGCCTGGGTTAGAGCAAGATCCTACCTTGAAAGACAAAAACAAAACAAAACAAAAATGCTGGCGAGATGGCTTAGCAGTTAAGACGCTTGCCTGTGAAGCTTAATGACCCAGGTTTGATTCTCCAGGTTCCATGTAAGCCAGATGCACAAGGTGACATATGCTTCTGGAGTTTGTTTGCAGTGTCTGGAGGCCCTGGTGCCCATTCTTTCTGTCCCCCTTCCTCTTTCCCACCCTCCCTCTCTCTGTCTCTAATAAATAAAGAAAAATTAAAACTGTTTTTTAAAATATGTATTATTTTATTTTATTTACTTATTTATTTGAGAAAGAGAGAGAGAAAGGGCAGGCCAGGGCCTCCAGCCACTGCAAATGAACTCCAGATACATGCGCCCCCCTGGATCCTTTGGCTTTGCAGGCAAATGCCTTAACTGCTAAGCCATCCCTCCAGCCCCCAAATTTAAAACTTTTAATAAATGGTTTTTATTGAATTTTGACTTGCAGAGTATTTGATCTGTAGTCTACTAAATCTTTGTCTTTGCTCCTCTGTGCACACTATTCATTATTTCTTGAGCTGCTTTTAATGGTTTCTTCTTATTTGTTTAGTTTCACTTTGTTTTGCTTGACAAAGAGTCTCATTATATGTCCAGACCATGCTGATGTGTGACTCAATGCCCTCCTGCCTCAGCCTCTTCAGTGGTGGGATTACAGGTGTGTACTGTCACACTTGGATGGTTTTCAAGAGTTTGATGATATCTTTGGCAGTGGCGTGTGTGTGTGTGTGTGTGTGTGTGTGTGTGTGTGTGCATGCACGTGCATGCCAATTTACCCTGAGGCAGAAAGAATGTAAGCGCCAAAGGAAGGGTACCACTCCTTACATGCAACTGTCCAGACAGAAATTGGCCTCGATATCCAAGACTTCGCAGTGCCTAGCAATATCCACACAAGACCCTCATAATAGGAGAAAATGACATCAAATTAAGAGAGACTAATGGTGGGGCTGGAGAGGTTGCCTAGTGGTTAAGGCACTTTCCTGCAAGTCCTAAGGACTCAGGTTCACATCTCTAGGTCCAGCATAAGCCAGATGCACATGGTGGCATCTGGAAATCATTTGCCATGGCTAGAGGCCCTAGCCTGCCCATTCTCATTCTCTCTTTATTTCCCCTTCTCTCTAACACATACATAAATAAAAGTATCTTTTAAAAAAAAAGAGAGACTAATGGAGAGAGGGAGAGGATCAGAGTTATGAAGGGGAAGCAGGGGAGGGGAGGGAAATACCATGGTTTGTTGCCCGTAAGTAAAGTATAGAAGTTGTCAATAAAATATATATATATGTATATAAAAAATATGTGGGTTTATAATTTTCATCAAATAAAATATTTTCAGTCTTACTACTTCAAATCCATTTTGTGATGCTCTTCCTGGCTCTTCCACCACCTGGACCTGCAGGTACATCCCTATTGGTATAAGTGGCATTATTCCATGGATCAGCAAGGCTCTACAGTGGAGACGTCCTATTGTTTGTTTGGTTTTTTATATATGCTTCATTCAATTGCTATGTCTTCAAATGTAATAAGTATGTCTTTTCATCTGAGCATCTTAGTTTGGTCAGTGCCTAATCTGCCTCTGAGTATTCATCTAATCTATCACAATTTCATTTCAGAAGTCGTCACTTTAATCGCTAGATTCTGTTTCATTCCTACCTTTAACTTTTCCCTTTCAGCACACGGAGGGTATTTGTCATGGCTCTTTTACTGTTGTTGAATGCTCATTCTATCATGTCAATCCTGGTGGCTTTTTATAGACCAACTTGACTCCTGGTTATAAATTAGATTTTCCTGTCTCCACCCCTGTATGTCCCAGTTCTCTTGTTACTTCCCAGGCATTTTCAACATGTTCCTGAGCATTTGCTAAATTCTAAGATTCTATTCTTGACTTTTTTTTTTTTTTTTTTTTTTTTGGCTGTGCATGTTATGCCAAGATGGTCTTATTCATTCCAATAATGTCAATAGCCATCTATATCATAGTTGATTCCAATTCTACCTTCTTTCTTTGGAACCCGAGAGTCATATTTGTAACTGCCACTTCTGTTCTTCACCTCGTTGTCCCAGAATCATATCAAACTAAACCTATCCAAAAATCTCTAAGCAAATTCCCCTTCAAAGTCATTAAATCTTCTATATTTCCTATCTCAATGCATGACATCAAAAGCCAGAAATCTGTTAACAGAAAGCTGGAAGAAGCCATTCTACATGCCGTTCAATGGGAGAAAGAGATGCCACCAGTGAAGACACTCAACAGTGGACACCACAAGCCTTGTAATTGGCCAGCCAGGCCAAATGAGCCAATGGTTGCAATAGTGGCACGTCTGTCAATGTGGAAACCAACTGCCCTCCAATTGAACTGGAGGCCAGCTCCATGGGGGAAACACATCCCTGATATTGAAAACTTAAAACAGGGGTAGTCATGAGCCCTAGGGGTGTAACATCTGCTGATATCTGGATAAGTGTATATACTATGCTTATCAAACTGCCCAGTAAGCACTTCTCTTAATATTCATACCCTTATATTAATGCTACTCTCACTTTGGGTAGAGAATCTTCTCTTTTCAGATGGCAGTGACCTTGGGATGACTCAGAAGGTGTCATGGTGCTGGAAAGAAGTGACTAGAGTATTGAGTAACATCTCGATCACACCTTCCAAGGCTCAGGGTCCATTGCGGAAGAGGTGGTGGAAAGAATGTAAGAGCCAAAGGAAGGGTTGAACTCTTTACAACGTGCTCCCTCCAGACATAAAATGGCCTGGATATCCACGACCTCACAGTGCCTGACACTACCTACACAAGACCATCATAAGAGGAGGAAAAGATCACGACATCAAAATAAAAGAGAGACTTATTGAGATGGGGAGGGGATATGACTGAGAATGGAATTTCAAAGGGGAAAGTGGGGGGGAAGGGTATTACCATGGGATATTTTTATCATGGAAAATGTTTTTAAAAATTGAGAAAAAATAAAATAAAATAAGATTAAAAAAAAAAAACAACAAACAGAAATCTGAGAGACATCCCAGGCTTTTTCCTTGTACTAGATATCATGATCCCTTTCTCAGCCTGTTTTCCTTTTTTTTTTTTTTTTTTTTTTTTTTTTAGCGAGAGAGAAAATTGGCATGCCAGGGCCTCAGCTACTGAAATTGAACTCCATATGCTTGTGACACCTAGTGGTCATGTGCGACCTTGCACTTGCCTCTCCTTTGTGTGTCTGGCTAATGTATGATCTGGAGACACAACACTAGAAAGGTGCTTTGCAGGCAAGTACCTTTACTGCTAAGCCATCGCTCCAGCCCTGTTTTTCTTTTCAATTTTTTTTTATTAACAACTTCAATGATTATAAAAAATATCCTATGGTAATGCCCTCCCTTCCCTCACTTTCTCCTTTGAAACTCCATTCTCCATCATATCCCCTCCCCCTCTCAATCAGTCTCTCTTTCATTTTCATGTCATGATCTTTTCCTCCTCTTATGATGGTCTTGTGCAGGTAGTGTCAGGCACTGTGAGGTCATGGATATCCAGGCTATTTTGTGTCTGGGGGGGGGAGCATGTTGTTAGGAGTCCAGCCCTTCCTTTGGCTCTTACATTCTTTCCGCCACCTCTTCCGCATTAGACCCTGAGCCTTGGAAGGTGTAATAGAGATATTGCAGTACTAAGCACTCCTGTCACTTCTTTCCAGCACCATCATGCCTTCTAAGTCATCCCAAGGTCACTGTCATCTGAAAAGAGAAGATTCTCTACCAAAAGTGAGAGTAGCGTTAATAGAAGGGTATGAACATTGAGAGAAGTGCTTACTGCCCGCCCTGCTTTTCCTATGCTGGGTAACTGCTTCAGTTTTCATCAGGGTAACCATACTTCCTCATCACAGCTTAATGGAAAACTCATTCCTGTTGCTCTAGGGTTAGGCATGTCTTCATCTCAAGATAAATAACCTCGTGTCATCTATTGGCCACCACTGTTGTTTATTATGCCATGTGAGTCAGTTATTGAGGCTTTTGGGACAGGAGTTTTAATCCTTTCCAAAAAGTGTGTCCAAAGGCACTCTTCTTATATCTTCTTAGCCACAGATGGCAAAACAAACCATAGTTGTTGACAACTGTCAGTTGGCCATAAAGTACATCAAAGAAAATGAGAAACACATCTTTAATGACCTCACTGAGTTGTTGAATCAATCACTCTGGATTTTCTTTTTTTTAAAAAAAAAAAGTTTTATTTTTATTTATTTGACAGAGAAAGACGGGGATAAAGAGAGACAGAGAGAGAGAATGGGCATGCCTGGGTCTCCAGCCACTGCAAATAAACTCCAGATGTGTGTGGTCCCTTGTGCAACTGGCTAATGTGGGTCCTGGGTAATCAAACCTGGGTCCTTTGGCTTTGCAGGCAAATGCCTTAACCGCTAAGCCATCCCTCCAGCCCCATTCTAGACTTTCTTTCTAGATGAGTTAATAAACCTCTTTCAATGATTAAGCCAGTTTGGTTTTGATTTTTGCTGCTTGAAAATAATCTATGATATTCTTTTTTATAGTTTTAAATTTTTATTTACTAGAGAGAGAGAAGAGAGAGAATGGTTGTACCAGGGCTTTCTGCCACTGCAAATGAACATCAGACCGATCGGGCTTTACGTGGTTACTGTTGAATCAAACCTGGGCCAGCAGGCATGGCAAGTAAATGTCTTTAATGGCTAAGCCATCTCTCCAGACCCCATAATGTTCTTTGACCCTTCATCCCTAAGCTTAGTTTCTATTAATTCTGGCCTCTAAATAGTGGCTGATTGTCCTCAAGTGCGTCCTGCTGCTATTGACCATGACCAAGTTCAGTCTCTTGTCTTTTGCCCTCTAATAATGTAACAGTCTTCATACATACCACACTCTACAGATAGGTCTTTCTAAACATACATCTCATCGAAAATTCGTAGTGGCGCACGCCTTTAATCCCAGCACTTGGGAGGGACAGGTAGGAGGATTGCCATGAGTTCAAGGTCACCCTGAGACTACATAGTGAATTCCAGGTTAGTCTGGACTAGAGAAACCCTACCTCAAAAAACAAACAAATAAAAAAAAAACCCTAAAAAATTATCTGCTTACAGTCTTGGTATAGCTTTCCATTGTTTCTCCAAAAAGGGCCATATTAGCATATTGTCCTAGATCCTTCGTGACTTCAGCTGTCTCCTTTATTGCTTTGAAACCCTGCTGCTCTCTCAACTCCATTTTACCATTAGCAGGGCTGAACTATTTCTGGACCAAAATACTCTTAGGTCACAAGCCTCAGCTTCTGTGCCCTTTGACAGGCTTCTCAGCCTCCTCTCACCCACTTCTGTTCCCCTTCGCAGGAAAATATGTAAATAAAGTCCTAGTCAACTCCAAATTAAAATAGCTAATTAAAATTAAATTGTAATGGAAATTCAAATATGGGGTAGTATGCACTTTTCTAATACCGAATTTATCACACTGAGTCTATTTATTTATTTTTTTATTGACAATTTCCATAATTATAGACAATAAACCATGGTGAGATTATTTATTATTTCTCCTTACTAGAGTAAGAAAGACAAGACACGTTTCTCTTACAATTTTATACCTTGGTTTTTGAGGACCAATAAAGTGTGTGACACATAGTAAACATTCAATATGTATTTTTGCATGGGCAAATAGTCATGTGGTCTACAGGCATCAGGGCTTTTGATCCTGAGATTACTTGAAACTCCCGACTCTCTTAAATGTGTGTTTGATCCCTGGACATTAACCTTGTTCTCCGAGTGTAGGTTTTTAGGTAGGCTGAGAAAACTTAAGGTTGGAGCTGCTGATCTCTGGAAAACCAGTAATATGTTGTGGCTTTCTCTGCACTTTCCATCACCACCGGTGCATACCTGGGCGCCCAGGATAGGTGGAGACTTAGCTGACCAGCCAAACAACATAGTCATACCCTTGTTCAGATTTCTCATTGTCAAATGAAAGTTGGCCAACAATGTACTGGACTACTTTTAAGTCTCCACTTACCTTTTGAACTTATGAAATTGGTGCCGCTTAAAAATTATGCCCCAAGTGTGGTGGCGCACATCTTTAATCCCAGCACTTGAAAGGGAGGTAGGAGGATCAACATGAGTTCAAGGCCACTCTGAGACTACATAGTGAATTCCATCCAGGTGAGCCTGGGCTACAGCAAGACCCTACCTCAAAAAAACAAACAAACAAAAAAAAACCACCCAAACCATATATACATGCACAGACACACACACACATATATATATGAACAAATGTGGATTATTTTACAGTGATCAAGTAAAATACAGTGTTATTGATCCTGAACTTTTACCTTTGTTTGTCTGAAAGATAGCTGCGACTAACTTATTGTGGGATTCTGTTAATAGTGATGTTGCTAACAGTTTTACACCTCATTGTTAAGTTACTAGGAGCAGCCAGATTAAAATGTTTTGGGCAAAGAAGCTTGCAAGGCGGCAAGGGAGAGCGGCATTTGCGGTGTAAGCTTTGCAGAAGAGAGCTCAGCAGAAGGGAAGGCGGCGACGGGGAGACAAGGCCGGGCTCCGCGGGGCGCTGGTCAAGCGGAGGGGAATGGGGCGCGGCGGGAACAGCACCACGACACAAGACCCGCCTTCTTTAATCAACTCGCCCACTCGGAACACGGCCACTCAGCGAACCGGCGACCATGGCAACGGTGCTTTCCCGTTCCCCCACCCCTCTAGCGAACTCCGCACCCTCGGCAACCAGCCTCCACGGCCCATCTCCCTGGAGCATGCGCAGTCCGCCGCAGCAGCGTGAGAACTACAATTCCCAAGAGGCCACGCGGCGCCGCCTCCGGGCGTAGCCCGGCCCCTTCCCTCACGCCGCCCCGAGGCCCCGCCCTCCCTCCAGGCCCCGCCCCTCCGTGCGAGTGTGTGTCAGCGACCCGGAGGCGGGCGGAGGGAGGGAGGGAGGGAGGAGGGATCGTCGGGGGCCGTCGCCGCCGCCGCCGCCGTCGCCGCCGGAGCATCAGCAGCCGCCGCCGCGGGCCGTGCGACACGACGCGACGCGACGCGACCGGACCAGTGTGGAAGCTTCGGAGCTCGCTCGTCGGCTCGGCGCTCCCCTCTGGCCCCCGCGGGGTCTGGACGGCGGCGTGGTTCATCCGGGCTTCCTTGCTCTCGCGGCCCGGGAAGAGAGGGAGAGGGAGGACTGTTGCTGGCGTTCGGGACTCCGGCCGTCTGTCGGGTGAGTAGGGCGCCGGGCAGAGGGCGGCGGGCACGGCGGCGCGGAACTTCCTGGGACGGGCTCCCGGCCTGCGCGCGCCCTCTCCCGAGCCATCCCCCGCGCCTCTCCCCCATCCCCGCGCCCGCGCGCCCGCCCGCGTCTCCCCATCGATTCCCCGCGCGCCCCCGCGTCTCTCCCCATCCAATTTCCCCGCGCGCGCCCCCGCGTCTCTCCCCGTCCGTTCCCGCGCGCGCCCCCGCGCCTCCTCCCCATCCATTTCCCCGCGCGCGTCCCCGCGTGTCTCCATCCATCGCCCCCGCGCGCGCGCCCGCGTCTCCCCCTCCCACCGCGCGCGCCCCCGCGTCCGCCCGCCCGTCTCCCCCCCCCGCGCGCGCGCCCGCGCCCCTCCGCATCCGTCCGTGCGCCCCCTCCTCGGCGCGCGCCCCCGCGCCCGTCCCGCGCCCTGGCGGCAGGAAGCGCCTTTGTCAGCCGGCGGCGGCCCGGCGCGTGCGCGCGCGGCCCTCCCCTGCCCTGAGCGCGGGTGCGCGCGCCGGCGGGCGGCGGAGGACCGGAGACGACCACCCCCCCCTCCCCGGGACGGGCTGGGCGGCGAGCGGGGAGACAAAGAGGAGGAAGGGGAGCGGGACGCGGGTCGCTTCCTCCTCCGTCCTTCCGTGCGCCCACTTCCAAGTTAAGTGTCCTTTCTGTTGGGATGATCGCTTGTCCCGTCGTCCCCGCGCCCGCCCCACTTCCTTTCCGTTTTCGGATCTCACAGCATTAAAATATATATGTGTGTGTGTGTGTATGTATGTGTGTATATATATATATATATAAACTCCCCCCCCCCCCCTGCCCAGGTCCCATGTCCGTAACCAGGTGAGCCGAGGTCCCGAAAGGCTCCTGGGTGTGATGGGCACGCCCGGCTCGGTGTCCCGGGCTGCGGGAGCGTTGCATGAGTTTATAAGAACTCATTCATTCCCCGATGCCCCGTGCTGAAGTCCAAGGTGCCTGTCTGCTTGGCAGGTGAAGTGATGTCTGAGTAATTGTTGGGTACTTTAAACAGTAATTCCTTTTAAACACTGTTTGGATCTTAAAGCCTCAAAGGACTTTGGAGGGGTGGGGAAGATGTTGTAAAGGCATCCACTCGGCCTCACCATCCATCTACTTTTTTTTGTTTCTATGTGTGCACATCGCTGGGAGGCCAGAGAGCAAAAACCCGGTGAGGGGAGGGGAAAGTATTTTTTTTAATCTGCATTTGACACATTCCAGTCACTGCACGACGAAGCGTGACCCCTCCCCATCGTTTGTTCATCAAACATTGCTAACCTTACCTCTTAGCCTGGTGGAGTCAAAACTGAAGCCTCAAGTGCCGGGAAAGGTGGGTTTTCTTCTAGGGCCGTCTGAAGGGTGCGCCTCTTCGTAGCTGCAGGTGATCTTTTGTTGCACTTAAGACTGTCAGTTTGCATAGCAGTGTGAAAAAATTGGTTGTTTTTTTTTTTGAGTTGTGGAGAAAGTTCAGTTCCTGCAGTTGTTTTGTTTCAATTTAAGGCACCTTTTTTTTTTTTTAATAGCTAACACAAAATGTATCCTCAGAGATTTACCGACTTCCTGATTTGTTTTGTATAAAAACAGCATTTAAAAAAATTCACAGCAGTCCCTGAAGTAAATACCTAACTCCAACGGGCAATTTAGTTTGGTACATCTTTTATTTTTTAGTACCAAACTGGAAGGTGTAAAAAGTGCAAATTAATGATCACTTGTAAGTTCTTTCTTGAGCAGTAATAGTGCATAGTCTAACCTATCTGTTAGTTCCTTGGATTTTACCTTTGCATTGTATAGCTGCTCAAATTTTACATTCTTGGGGATCACATCAGAAAATGAAGCATTTGTTATTTTCCCCTCAGTCCTCTTAACTCTCTCCTTTCTGTAGTTTGTTAACCTATCATAAGTTTAACAAGCACTTGGGAAGTGGGACGATTTAAAGTGTGCAGAAGTTTGCATGTTGTGTTACAGGGCCCCATCTAATTTAAGCTTTGAAGAGGGTTCACCTAGGATTTATCAGTCTTGCGGTGGTGCAGTCATCACAGACCCGAAAGCAAGCTGAAATTTGCCTTCCTGACAGATTTGGGGTTTCCTTATATGCTCCTTTAATTGGGCATTTTAGTAATTAAACGTCTGCCATAGTACTTACTGACCAGACTCACCAGCTCATTTGTACTTTAAGAAAACTACTAACAATACCTTTGCTCCATCTGTGGAGTCCAAAGGCAGAAGTTAATCTTGACTTGTGAAATCTGACTTTGCAGGCTTCCCAATTTCTGCTGCTTTTGTTTTTTATTTATTTATTAGAGACAGAGAGAGGGAGAGAAAGAGAGAGTGTGTGTGAGAATGGGCCCCATCAGGGCCTCTAGGCACTGCAGATAAACTCCAGACATATGTGCCACCATGTGCATCTGACTTACTGGGACCTGAAGAGTCGAAACTGGGTCCCTAGGCTTCTCAGGCAAGGGCCATTACCGCTAAGTCATCTCTCCAGCCCTGGTTTTGTTTTTGTGAGGCAGAGTCTCGCTCTAGTCCAGGTTAACCTGAAACTGTCTTTGTAGACCTTCCTACCTCCGCCTCCTGAGTACTGGGATTCTAGGTGTGAGTCACCATATCCAGCTTGGTTTCTTAATTTTCTTTGGGGCTCTTTAAAATAAATGACTGAAAAGAATGAGGTAGAAAACTAAGTGCCGTGGAGGCACAGTTCAAGGGAAACCTAAGGATGTTTCCATTTGACTTAGTTTCAGCTACAGATCAGATTGTCAGAGAGTTCTGTTTTTTCAGAATTTGCTTCGTTGTAGTTATCCAGGAGGTGGGAAGGGCTGTAGTCTGCTTTGTAAACAAGTTTTAAATAGAAGCTTCTGTAGTTGAGAGAGATTTTAAGCCAAAAGATTAGACTTGTAAAGTAACTGTAATATGCATATATATTTTACCTTAGAACATTAATATATTTCTGTCACTGCAATCAGAATGACTATAGATATGCATATGTTTAACTATATATGTTAACATTTCATAATGACTAATATAATATGGCATTGAGGTGGTTTTAGGGGTTTCTTTGAAAATAAACTTTTTATTTCAGTTCAGTTTTTTTTTTTTTTAAATTTTGTTTGTTTATTTGAGAGCGGGAGGGAGAGAGAGGCAGAGGCAGATAGATAGAGAACAGGCCTTCTAGCCACTGCAAACGAACTCCAGACACTTGTGCCACCTTGTGTGGGTCCTGGGCAATCAAACCTGGGTCCTTTGGCTTTGCAGGCAAGTGCCTTAACCACTAAGCTATCTCTTCAGCCCCAGTTCTAATTTTTAATTGTGGGAAAGAATGCAGACTTGAAAGCCAATGAAAACAGACAGATTTTAGAGGGTACAACATTAAAAGTTCCTGGCAGCATTTATAAATAAAAAACTTAAGTTCTAGTTGAAATTTAGAATGGTAACTTATACCTGACATTCTGTTTATCAAGTTTTTAGCCATCTTTTAGATTCCTTCTAAGTATATTACACCGAAAAGACATTCTATTAACAGGCTTGGGGTGTTGGGGGAGGGTTCTTGTTGTTGTATGTTGCTTTCTACACTTTGTGGTGGGGTTTTTACATGTTTTGTTTTTCTTTGTTGAGGTTTGACCTCTGGTAGGGAAAATTTTCCCTAATGTGTGGGAACCATAAGACAAGAAATACTGGTCACTCAAAGATCTAGATGTGATTTCAAGTTCTGCCATTAGCTTTTCCATGTTATTTTCAATCATCCAAAAGTTGAAAATACTGCCTCACACTTGCTAAGTAATTTTTCATGGTAAAGAAGAAAAAGCACAGGATTTCTTGAGTGACTGTCAGGAAACTGCCTTTCTTTCTTCCTTCCTTCCTTCCTTTCTTTTTAAATTTTATTTATTTGAGAGAGAGAGCCTCTCACTTATGAATGGGAATGGGGGTGCTGAGGCCTTCAGCCACTGCAGATGACTCCAAACGTATATGCCACCTTGTGCTTCTGGCTTACGTGGGTCCTGGGAATCAAACCTGGGTCCTTTGGCTTTGCAGGCAAGCACCTTAACCACTAAGCCATCTCTCCAGCCTTTTTAGAGTTTTTCAGATAGGGTCTTGATGACCTGGCATTGAGCTGGAGACCCCCCTCTTGCCTCTGAAGTGGACCATGCCTGGGAGATTGGAAACTTTCAATTAAATGTGTAGCTACTTTCAGAAATAAGTTTAGAGAGCAAGGGCTCCATGGGATGATTTAAAGAAAATTAATTGCAAATGATTTTAAAAGTACATTTTTTTTTCTTCAGAATGTTATATAGGATGTTTTAGTTGTTTTTTTTTCTGCCATTTCAGAGAAATAGGATTCTATGTAAAACTCTTGTATCTTACTCTATAATTCTTTTATGCCTCAGAATACCATTTACAGAAAAGTAGAATATGTTAATGGTGCCTATAAAGGGGACAATCCTGACATCTGTCATCACTCCTCAGTTAATCTTGACCATTCATGTAGTTTAAAAAATTAATTCAGTGCACATGTAATTTACTCCCTTTTCAAAGCATTGTTGTTGCTTTTTGTTGTCTTTTTTAATATTTTATTTTTATTTACTTGTGAGAGAAAGAAAGGGCGCACCAGGGCCTCCAGCCACTACAAACGAACTCCATATGCATGCACTGCCTTGCGCATCTGGTTTATGTGGGTACCGGGGAATCAAACCCTGGTCCTTTGGCTTTGCAGGCAAAGCGACTTAACCACTAAGCCACCCCTCCAGCCCTGCTTTTTGTTTTATAATGAAATGTTGCTAACTCTAAAAGTATCCCCAATCTTCCACCATTTTCTTTTCCTTTTTGTCAACTCTTTTGCCTACAGTTGCTGCCTTCCCCTCCCCAAAACTGCTAAAACGAGCTAAAAATACTTAAGCATACTGAAAAAGAAATGCATTCTGTAGTTTTTGACACTGAATTTCAACCCAATTTCAACATACAGTGTTCAACTCCGAAGTCTTTGGAAGTACACGTCTGTGTGGTCGGGCTAGGACGGCACATGGGTGCCACCGTGGCTGTCGCGTGGGATTGACAGTGGCTGCCTGGTATGCTGTGTTCGGAAACTAGGGCTCCCAGGCTCTGCTCTCTGCTGCTGGACTGTGGGCATGAGTGCCAAATTCTGTCAATACTGGATACGCTTTACATGGCAGGCACTATCTAGACACTGAAATTATACCAGATTTTGTGCATTGTGCTGTTTACATTGTAATCATAAAAGGGACACTAAAATAACTGAGCATGCTGGGGTGTTGTTCGTGGCCAAGGGTTTGCCTAGTGTATAACGGTGCTTTGAGCAAGCTAACTATAAAAAGGCATTTGTGAAATACAAGGGGAATTGGGACGCTGGATTTTGGTTTTGCACGTGCCTAGTACGTGTGGTTTAGCGTGTGCACATACATGCGCTGACGCAGGGCCTGCATGCTCTTACCAGGCCAGAGGAGAATGTCTGGCTTCCCTCCATCGCTCACCCACCTGTTTTTCCTTCAGACCAGAATCTCTTGCTGATTGATTCCACTGCTTTCCTTTTCTTTTTTCCTGCATGATTTCTGAGAATTCTCCCATCTCTGTGTGCTCTCTGTAGGACTGGGGTTAGAAAAGTGAGTGGCCATGCCAGCTGCTGAAGTAGGTGCTGTGGAACTGAACTTGGGCAATCTCAGGTGCCCTCAGGCCCTGATGCCTGCACCAGAAGCACACTTAAACCCTAGAGCATCTCTCCAGCCCCTTGCTTTGTAAAGATACTTAATAAAGTATTTATGAATTTAAATACCTGGGTTTTTTAATACTTACAATAATTTGAAAGCAGTCAATGAAATGTGATGGGCTGTATGTTGAAAATACTGGATGGTAAATGCCATACATGTAGATAGAACAGATGTCTTATATTATTTCTACTTCTGTGTATGTTTGTAGTTTTCTGAAAAGCTTTACACACATGCTTGGAAACTTACTGGGAAAGAAGTAGAGGAGTGATGCCAGTTTGGAGTGAGAGGGAGATCCAGTTTTAAAGGGCAGCTGGGAAAGACTTGGTGGATACGATGATTCATATTAAGTGAAGACTGAGGGAGATGAGTGAGCCAAGACGTGCAGACAGAGGGAGCAGCTGTACGGCGGCCCTGAGGTGCAGTTGCACTAGCTACAAGAAACTGCAGGACTAGAGTGCCTGGATCAGAGGAAGGAGGAAGCAGCAAGAGATTACCTCAGAATGGTAGAAGGAGGCTGGAGAAAAATGTCTAGGGCTGGCCATTTGTTTGTCCTGTTTTTACACAAGTGTACGGACAGTGATGCATTTCATACACTTGCCCAACGTTGGAGTTCTACGTAGAGTAGTCACTGCGGGCGCCACTCAGCATTCAGCAGCATTAAGAGTCCTCAGAATACCGTTGAGAACTTCTTTTTAATTGTCTTATAAGCCAGTCTGAGAATCACACGTGAAAAAGAGTCATGACTTTGTATTTGCCCCCTGATTCCTTGTTTTTAAGGAAAAACAAAAGAAGTAAGAAAAGATCAATCATAGTTTCTACACAGTAATAAACATAGATCAGAATAGTTCCTGAAACTTGGTCTGGTTGTGTCCATAATAAGCTGAGGTGCAAATTTATAATCATAACTTAAAAAATGGAAAATTAAGCTGCGCATAGTGGTTCCTGCTTTTAATCCCAGCACTCTGGAGGCAGAGGTAGGAGGATCTCTGTGTGTTTGAGGCCACCCTGAGACTACAGAGGGAATTACCGCTCAGCCTGAGCTAGAGTGAGTCCCTACCTCCAGGTGGGGGGGAGGGGAGGAAAATTATTGAATTCAGTTGGTCACTTAAGCTTTGTAACTTTTGCAGCAGCAGCAATTCCCAGGCTGTTAAATCTTACCCTGTGCATGGCAGGACCTGCCTGTCCAATCCCTTGCCCCCAGCTGCCCTCTCTGTTCCCCTTGTGTGACTCCGCCTGTGGCTCTCCTCTCTTCCCTGGCTGTTACTCTGCCTCTGGTGCTCCTTATGCTCTTTTTTTTTTTTCTTTTTGTCACTCAGCTTTAGTGTTACCCATTGCAGTTCCATAGTATTCTCTACTTAGTATATCTTTTTTTTTTTTTCCAAGGTAGGGTTTCACTCTAGTGCAGGCTGTCCTAGAATTAACTATGTAGTCTCAGGGTGGCCTCGAACTCATGGCGATCCTCCTACCTCTTCCTCCCATAGTATGTCATTTTTCTAGTGAGCCTGGAATGAGTGAAAGACCTTAAAGAAATAAAGTACGGATGACATGTTTTTCTATTTGTGCCTAATTTTTATTTTATTTTATTTTATTATTTTATTTTATTTTAGTGTATGTCCTGGTGATTTCTGTCAGCTAGACATGAAGAGACGGTTCTTTGGTCTGTAGGTATGGTATTCTCAATAGTACAGGGAGCCATAGTTAGTATACTGATCTTGAAGCCTCACAAGTTAGCACGACTTTCGTCAAGATCCTCTATACCTAAACTAGCAAAGTTTGATGGCAGAATTAGCATAGCACAATTTCCAAGTTGTTTTTAGCTTAATGTTTGTTGTCTTTTCCAAAAACATTGAACAATCGGGGGACTTTATCAGCACTATAATTATTACACATGACCATAGGGAAAAGATGTCTGGATTTCTGTTGAGTTTTTAACAAACAAGAAAGTCGGTAGCATGAATAAATTGTGAGATGATTAGCCCTGATTTTTCCTACTTGCTTATTGTAGTGCTTAATATATCAACTGGTTTTATCTTTAGAAGATACAGTTGAGTTCAGTTGTATGTTTTTTGGTTTTTTTTTTTTTTTCAATAATTGACAAAATACAGGTGCTTTGCTAGGTCTTCAGAGCCTTAATGTGTTCCTGGTTCTTTGCAGATACTGTCCACAGTACAACGTGTTCCTCTGGGCTTGTGCCAGATTTAAACAGCTGATTTCTTTTCATTTTAGGATGTGGTTAGCGTCGATGGATTTTTCTTTCCTTCAAATTGTTTCTCCATACCATTCTGTAAATTTACTATCAAAGAACCAAAAACATCCAAGTTACAAACCAAGTGTGATGTTCTTGGGGACAAAATGTGTTCAGATACATCGTTTGTAAGGTAGTGGCTGCTTCTAATTTGAAACCTTAGTCTCTGTGTAAGAGAGAGCTCAGGAAATGTACTTGCTTGTTAATGTCAAGTTGATCCAGTCTCAAACGGTCCCCTCAGTTCACCAAAAGCTATGACAGATTTTGAGGTGGGCTCTTAAACTGTTGAATATAGAACAGGTCTGACTTCAGTGATACTAGAATTTTATTTTAATTCATTACATGATGCAATTTATCTAACAAAAAGAAAGCCATTTTCCTCAAGCTTCTTGGTTATGTGTCTTTAAAAAATAGCATCAATTTGCTTGTATGCAACTTAGCCCTTTTAATACAGACCAATCTCCTAAGGTTTTAGCCAGAATTTGCCTCCTAAAGCTCTTTTTAAAATGGCTTCCAAAAAGGATTTGCTGGGTTTCATAACTATGTAGGCTGTAATGATTCAGTTAGCCCCCTCATTTTTCTCCTACTTCTTAAATTGAATGTTCCTTCATAGCATCTAGGTGCCTTGAGTCATCATGGCTAAACTCTAAAGAATTGTCATATGGAAAAAAAAAGTCACCATGAAGTGAAATTGTCAGAAAACAATTTGAGTAAGAGATCCATCATTGATCACAGTGATAAAACCTAGAAATTGTGAGTTTCATTTAAATCTTTGACTATAATTACATGTGCATATCTTTACCACAAGATTGCAAATCCTATAAAAATCCAATTAAACCTTCAAAGGTATGTATTTCCAGTTAAAATTTTAACTGGCTTGCTTTTATTATCTGTTACATAAAAAGAAGTTTCTTTATTGAATAAGTGTATCAGAGAGGAGAGGTAGTGTGGACAAGATAAAAGTTGCTATGACTGAAGTTAGAGGGTACAGAATTCTAGTTTGTTTACTTAGTATGTGACTTTGTGTGTTATATTTTATCTCTCTGAGCCTTAGTTTTCCTCATTCCCCAGTAAATTATGAAGTGACTGGTCTTTTTTAAAAAAAATATTATTTGGGCTGGAGAGATAGATGGCTTAGTGTTTAAGCGCTTGCCTGTGAAGCCTAAGGACCCCGGTTCGAGGCTCGGTTCCCCAGGTCCCACGTTAGCCAGATGCACAAGGGGGCGCACACGTCTGGAGTTCATTTGCAGTGGCTGGAAGCCCTGGCTCGCCCATTCTCTCTCTCTCCCTCTATCTGTCTTTCTCTCTGTGTCTGTCACTCTCAAATAAATAAATAAATAAATAATGAACAAAAAATATTTTAAAAAATATTATTTACTTATTTACTTGACAAAGAAAGAGGGAGAGAGAATGGATGTGTCAGGGCCTCCAGCCACCGCAAACGAACTCCAGATGTGTGCGCCTCCTTGTGCGTCTGGCTAATGTGGGTCCTGGGGAATCAAACCTGGGCCCTTTGGTTTTGCAGGCAAGCGCCTTAACCTCTAAGCCATCCCCTCAGGCCCCATTGGAAGAAATTTTCATTCATCAGAGCTGTTGTTGCTGTGTCCTTTGGCCTTGCAGTCCACGCCTTAATGGCTAAGCCATCCCTCTTGCCCTGAAGTGACTGGTCTTTACAAAGTCAGGTTCTCTTAGCACTTACGGTCTCTTTGGAACCACCCACAGCAGACGCAGCATCAGACTCCTGTTGACTTTCTGAGTTCAGGGTCTTGCTTGGACAGTGTAGGGCAGCCTCAGAGTTGCAGTCACCCTGCCTCAGTCTCCAGGGTTGAATCGTGGCTGTCCACCACCGTGTTCATCCTATTGGCAGTTTGAATGAAATCTATGTGCTATAATATCTCAGCCATATAAAACTCGCTTCCTGCTTGATTCCATCCATGACTTCAAATTGTTTGCCTGTCAGAAGTCTCTTGCTTTTGAGTCTAAACTGACTTCTTTTTTCTTCAAAGTAGGGTCTCTCTCTAGCCCAGACTGACCTTGGAATTCACTATGTAGTCTCAGGGTAGCCTCGAACTTAAGGCGGTCCTCCTACCTCAGCCTCCTGAGTGCTGGGATTAAAGGCGTGCACCACCACGCCTGGCTGAACTGACTCATTATGTTGAGGGTCTCTGGCACAGACCTCATGCACGTGAAGTCAAAGTGATGTGTTTGTCTGAAGGACACCGTGGAACCGAATGAACTCTGGACACAGACTGAAGCCTGAGTTGTAGCTCTGAGAACTGGTTAACCTGGCTGGTATCTAGTTATTTAATATCGCACCAGTGCTTCCTAAACACCAATGTACTACTAGTGATAACGGGTTATAGTCACATACATACTTCATTCAGTGTGTCTGTGTAGATCAGAGATTCTTTTCTAGGTTTTTTGTTTGTGTTTTGAAACAAGGTGTCCGCTAAGTGCAGCTGGCTTTGAACTCCTCCTGCCTGCTGTAGCCTCCCCAGTTCTGAGATTGTGGTATAGCAGTGCACCCCATTTCTAATACTCTGAGTGTGCTGCTACCGGGGTCATGCACAACACTTATGAAAGTAGTAGGTGGGGCTGGAAAGCTGGCTCAGCAGTGAAGGCACTTGCCTGCAAAGCCAAAGAACCCAGGTTTAGTTCCCCAGGACCCACATAAGCCACGTGCACAAGGTGGCACATGGGTCTGGAGTTCGTTTACAGTGGCTGAAGACCCTGGGGCGCCCCTTCTCTCTCTCTCTCTCTCTGCCTTTCTCTCTCTCAAGTAATGATCATCATCATAATAAGGTAGTAGGTAGCTTCAAGGGTTCCTCTGAGTCGAGGGTCTTCAGTGTCTCTCCTTCATTCTCGTCAATGCTCACACACCACCACTTCCCTGTTTCTCAGTGCAATAGCTGTTCAACTTTGATGAGGGAGAGATACAGAAAGAGACTTCGGGTACAAGAAAACTGGATTCAAATCCTTCCTTACTAGTATTGAAAGGAGTGAAAAGTATTATACTTAGTTCAGTGAAAACCATGTTTTTTCTTACTGACATTCTGAATGGATTATTTTTATCTGATGTGTCCCTGGTTGTAGTGTATACATTTCTCATACACCCTCTACATTGCTTTTGTTTTACTTGTGTATGTAGTGTGTGTGTGTGTGGGTGTGGGTGTGAGTGTGTGTGGTGTATGTAATGTGTGGGTGTGAGTGTGTGTGGTGTATGTAATGTGGGTGTGTGTGGGTGTGAATGTTGTGGTGTATGTAATGTGGGTGTGTGTGGGTGTGAATGTTGTGGTGTATGTAATGTGGATGTGTGTGTGTGATGTATGTAATGTGGATGTGTGGGTGTGAGTGTGGTGTATGTAATGGGTGTGTGGGTGTGAGTGTGTGTGCTGTATGTAATGTGGGTGAGTGTGTGTGGTGTATGTAATGTGGGTGAGTGTGTGGGTATGAGTGTGTGTGGTGTATGTAATGTGGATGAGTGTGTGGGTGAGTGTGTGTGGTGTATGTAGTGTGGGTGTGAGTGTGTGTGGTATATGCAATGTGGGTGAGTGTGTGTGGTGTATGTAATATGGGTGAGTGTGTGTGGTGTATGTAATGTGGGTGAGTGTGTGGGTATGAGTGTGTGGTGTATGTAATGTGGGTGAGTGTGTGGGTGTGAGTGTGGTGTATGTAATGTGGGTGAGTGTGTGTGGTGTGTGTGTGTGGTGTATGTAATGTGGGTGAGTGTGTGTGGTGTGTGTGTGTGGTGTATGTAATGTGGGTGTGTGTGTGGGTGAGTGTGTGTGGTGTGTGTGTGTGGTGTATGCAATGTGGGTGAGTGTGTGGGTGTGAGTGTGTGTGGTGTATGTAATGTGGGTGAGTGTGGGTGTGTTTGTGGTGTATGTAGTGGGTGAGTGTGTGGGTAACATGTAATGTGGGTGTGGGTGTGCACACGTGCATGTGCATGCTCTCGCCTGAGGCCGGGCTGCTCTCCGCATGCTCTGAGTAGAACACGGAGCTGGCTGCTTCTCAGAGCCAGCTCGTTCCCTGGTCTCTGCTCCACTCTGCAGGACTGAGGTCACAGGCATGCATGCGTGGCCGTGCCTAGCTGTTTTATGAAGGCTCTGCAGCTTCGAATTTGGGCAGTTTTAGACCCCCTCACAGCTCATGCTGACGCAGGAAGCACACCTAACCACTGAGCAATCTACTCACACCCCCCCATATTACTTTCAAAGTTTGCATTTTCTGTGTATGTAGAAAGCGCTGTGCAAGGCATTGGACCTGTGGAGAAAGAGCCAAAGGAACAAGCCAGTTCTCTCTAAATGAAAATCACAGATCTGGGGGGACATCGAGATTAAAAGCAAGTAAGTCTATAAATAACCACAGAGCCAGACGCTAGGAAAGAGGAACAGGAGGAGCCTGTGTCGTGCCCGATGGCCGGAGTGGTTCCGAGGTGTCCACACCTGGCCGGCTCTGGAGCGAGCCGAGCGAGCGGGAGCCACTGGCTGCCAGGGAGCGGTGACTGTCGGCACTGAAGTGACAAAGGTGCTGGCGGGCAGGGTCTGAGGATGCGGGCGAAGAAAGGAGCGGGCGCTTCAGGTTGTTGCTGTGACTGGATTGGTGGCCACACGCTTTACTGAAGCTGAAAAGCCACGGGTGTGGGGCGGTTTGGGGCCGGGGCTGGGAGTCCCTGAGTATCAAGTGAATGCAGTTCTGCTGGTTCCCTGTCCTGCTCTCCTGCCTTCTGTAAGATCTGATCCACATTCTGCCCTGACTTGAATCACGCACATGGGTCGCCCTGACCCTCTTTTCCTGCGTGTCCTCTTCGTTACCGAGCTGAAAGTTTGGGGCAGCCTCAGACCTCCTGCTGCCTCCTAATGCCAGGGTAGCCGCACCTCAGTTGTGCAGGGTTTCTTGGCTGTGGTTCTGTCTGTCTTGTCTTTTCTTTTGATGTGACCTCATGTACCATGGGTTACTTTCGAACTTTCTGTGTCGCTGAGAATGACCTTTTACACTTCTGCTCCTCCTGCTGGCATTACAGACATGTGCCACTATACCTAGCTGATGTGTTCCTGGGGATCGTTGAACCCAGGGCTTCTGCGAATGCTGGCCAAGTGCTATACCCAGCTGCTTCTGCCCTGTTAATTTCTGCTTAATTTAATATGGACTATGGATTCACTTTAATAAGCATTGAGCTATATCTATAGACAGTTAAGTTTGGTGGGGTTTTTTGTTTTGTGTGTGTGTTTGTTTTTTGTTCCCAAGGTCTAGAGAACATAGGAGCAGCTCAGAAAATCAGTGAGTGGCAGAGCAGGGCACTGCATGTCTTTAATCCCAGCACTCTAGGAGGATCACTGAGTTCAAGGCCAGCCTGGGACTACAGAGTGAGTTCTAGGGCAGCCTGGACTAGAGTGAGACCCTGCCTCAAAACTCCCCAATCCTGCCCTCTAGCCTTGAATGAGGATTATTTGCTCTTAGGGGACTCAAATGCATTCGCCATATTGTATTGATTATATTGCCTTTCACAATTTTCGTAAGGACAGGGGCCAAGTCTTGGTTTTCTTCTTTTCTTAGTTGTTTGGTGCCCCATATGCTCGCCTGTAGTGGAGTACATGTGCTCCTAGGACATTGTGACCCTAGGGTGACGAGCAGACCATCGGGTGTCCCTGTCCACCGCTCTTTCACCCATTCTTGTTTTGAGCCGGAGTCTCTTACTGGTTTGGAGTTTGTGCGGCTCTGGCCCCTGCAGAACAGGGCTACAGCCACATCCAGCTGTTTATGTGAGATCTGGAGATTTGAACTCTGGTATTCTCAGGCCCTCATCCTTGCCCAGAAAGTGTACTTATCCCCTGAGCTATCTCTGCAGCCTGTCTTCTGGTTTCTTTGAGATGGGATTTTACTGTTTAGCTTAGGTTAGGTTAGCCTCAAACTCACCATTGTCCTGTTTAGTCCTCTGAGTTCTGGGATTATAACTGCGTCCCATCGCACCCAGCCAGTACTGTACTTAACTTATAACTAGATATTACTTTTACACGTAGAATAAATACTTCACCATAATGTCCTTAGTAGATGGGTAATAGTGAAGGCTGGCAGGAGATTCAGTATAGTATGAACATGTCTCAAATGCGTGCTTTCTGTCCTTCAAACAGGTAGCTAAGAATGCTAAGTAATGAGAAAATCACGCTGATCCTTTGAACGAGCTGGCAGTGATCACGTATCTCATCACCTCCCTTCAGTGCAGTGACGTTTTTCATTCTTTCTTTACCTGACTTTTCAGCGGCCTAAGTTTGGGCTGTTTTCTCACTTCATATTCTGTCCCTGGCAGTTCATCTATATGTTGAGATTTTCAGGTTATGCTTATCTCCTCAGAGTCTTGTGTGTTTCTAATTACTCATGGATGACCCGGAAGTACTTCAAATTCCATGCCCAGAACCCTTGAGAGTACCAGACAACAGAAAAATTTTCAAGCAATGTTATTTTTTTTTCTAATTACCTTTAATACAAAAGTAAATTGATATCTTTTCTCCCTCTTTGCATAATTAAGTAGGAAATAGTCTTCCTATTAATTATTTCTAAGTAACTGGCAGTGTCAATATTTGAGCCTATAGAAACTGTCAGAAGACTGCTAACCATTTAACTTTTTGAGCAGCTACTGTGTGCTAGGCATTTGCTTACTGTTTTGTACGAGTCCTTCAAGTTAAGCACTAGTAAGGTGTAACGACTGCATATATAGGTTCTCAACCAACTTCTCTGGAGCCGATTCTAAATGTCAGCCCTACCTACCACTTTAGTTTTGTGACCTCAGGCAGTTTAATGAATTGATTTGGGTGCAGTTTATTCCTCCACAAAATAGAAGTAGTATTACTTGTTGTTGTTTATTTCCTGAAATCATTATTAGGAATTAAAGAATTAATATCTAAAACTCTGAATAGTGTTTGGCACTTAAAATTATGATAGAGGCTGTCTATGTGCTAGTTATTTTCATTTATAATTTTTACTTATTTATTCGAGTCTATAGGTGAGGAAAATGAACCTCAGTAAAATTAGGCCAACTCCCATAGCTGTTAAACATGGATGTCAACAATTAGATACAGACAGTCTGGCTATAGGACTCTTCTTAATAATCACTGTATGTTACTCATCTCAAATAAAAATTTATCTTATCCTCTCGCATACAGACTTCATATTAGTCATCTCACCGCGATGAGAAGAACATTGTAATTCATTCAAGCAGTCTTAACCTGGGGCTTTAAGATGTAGGAGATCTAATGTGCATGGTTTTAAAAAAAAAAAAATCTCACCTCTGAGCTGAAGAGATGGCTTAGCAGTTAAGTGCTTGCTTGTGAAGCCTGAGGACCCCGGTTCGAGGCTCAATTCCCCAGGACCCACGTTAGCCAGATGCACAAGGGGGCGCAGGCGTCTGGAGTTCGTTTGCAGAGGCTGCAAGCCCTGGTTCTCTCTTTCTTTCTCTCTCTCTGTAACTCTCAAATAAATAAGTAAATAAATAAAAATAAACAACAAAAAAAATCTTACCTCAGTATGAACTGTGAAGCTCAAGACTAAGTATTTGGATTTCTTGCTATTCATGTTTCTTACTTTGTCAGTTAGTCACCAAAACCCTAGAACGTGGAACTTCTGATTGTACATCTGTGTGTGTGTGTGTGCATGTGTGCGTGTGCGTGTGTGTGTATGCGTGCGCGTGCAGATGTGTGTGCCTTGTGTGTGACAGACAGAAGAGAACACTAAGTATCCTCTGTTGTTCTGTTGCTTGATTTTCTGTTTTTGGTTTTTTGAGGTAGGGTCTCACTCTAGCCCAGGCTGACCTGGACTTCCCTATGAAGTCTCAGGGGGGCCTTGAACTTACACCAATCCTCCTGCCTCTGCCTCCCGGATGCTGGGATTAGTGCACCACCACACATGGCCTGGGTTGCTTTATTTTCTTGAGACAGTGTCTTGCTCAACCTGAGCTCCCCATTTTTCTGCCCGACGGGCTGCCCAGGAAGCCCCAGTGAGGCTCCTGTCTCCTCCCCTTCGCTGCTGGGAGTCCAGGCACACCCGGCCATGCCAGCCTTCATAGGTCCTCCTGCGGGAGCTCTGCCCACATAGCCAGTTCCCTGGGTTTACATTATTCTTGTAGTGGCTTCAGTTGTTATTTACGTGGTTAAACCTTACGTTAAACATTTTCAGAACATCTTGGGCACCCAAGTTTATAATCACAGTATACTTAAATTCAGTGATTTAAAAAAATATTTATTTATTTGAGAGTGAGGAAGATAGAATAGTCACACACTAGAGCCTCCAGCTGCTGCAGATGAACTCCAGATGCATGTGCCGCCTTGTACATCTGGCTTACATTGGTCCTGGGGAATTGAACCTGGGTCCTTTGGCTTTGCAAGTAAGTGCCTTAACCACTAAGCCATCTCTGCAGCCCAAATTCAATGATTTTTATTTAATGATAAACTATAATATTCTTTTGAAATCAGCATAATAATTTGTGTAGTATATGTTTAGGATGTTTTAATTTTCTGGGTGGTTTTTCCATGAACCCTAATTTTTATCAGCTGCTCTTTAGAATAGGAAGTTTGCTGTTAGTATTTGCTTGTCTTTGTATTAACTTTATGACTGGATCTGCTTAACTCTTCCTTGTCTCACACTCATTTAAGCCTATAGTAAAATTAAAAGCACATGTGGTTACTTTAAAAAATTTTGGACAGTTTATTCTCTCTCCACTTCATCCTCCTACTACTTCTTGTTATTTTTTTCCCATTGTCAGTTTTTTATTCCTTTGTGGCAAAAGAAAGAAATTCTTCTTGTATTAAGATGTATGAAACAGATGATACAGAGTCCTGTGGACTTGGACCTTAAAGGAAAGAAGGCTTAACAGCGGGCAGACCAAAAAGCCATAATCATTTGTGAGAACGAAGGGTCTTTGCCTTTCTTTGGAACTACTTTATTTTTAATCTTTTTATTTTATTTAATTTTTAATCTTTTTATTTTATTTTATTATTTTTGGGTTTTCGTGGTAGGGTCTTACTCTAGCTCGGGTTGACCTGGAATTTGCTATGTAGTCTCAGGCTGGCGTTGATCTCATGGTGATCCTCCTACCTCTGTCTCCTGAGTGCTGGGATTAAAGGCGTGCGC
Source organism: Jaculus jaculus (assembly GCF_020740685.1). NCBI lineage: Eukaryota > Metazoa > Chordata > Mammalia > Rodentia > Dipodidae > Jaculus > Jaculus jaculus. The sequence continues at coordinate 59,247,174 of NC_059119.1, read as the reverse complement.
CACCATGCCCAGCTAATTTACATACTCTTGACCTAATATAAATACTTGAAATAGGGCTGGAGAGATGGCTCAGCGGTTAAGGTGCTTGCTTGTAAAGCCTAACGCCTAGTACCTATGTATAGCCAGATGCACAGTGATGCTTGTGTCTGGCTGGAGGCCCTGGCACACCCATTCTCCCAGTGCTTGTGTCTTTCTTCTCTATCTCTACTTGCAAATAAATAAATAAAATTTTAAAAAGAGACATAATGTGTCTGTACTAGTTAAGGCTTTATTGTAATGGAAAACTCTACTCAGAACAAGATTGAATGTTTTGGTTTGTATAAATTGGTCCAGAATAGGTGTAGCTTCCAGAATGGCTCCACTCAAGGCTCAAATAATGTTACAAGGACTTATTTTCCATACATTTCCTAGCACTGCTTCTTGAGTGACGTCCTTACAGCCCTATATGAGCAAAAAATAGCTTCCATCCCATTAGTCCGCAGATTGTTTTAATGTCATTAGGAGCTCGTGTATGTGTGAGGAGGCCAGAGGGGTGTATTACACTCTCTCCTTATTTCCCTGAGGCAGGCTTTCTCACTGAACCTAGAGGTCATAGTTTGGAGCTTTCAGTTTTGCCTAGATTGCCTGACCAGCAAGCTCTCCTTCAGCGGCTGTGACAGCCACTGTGAACAAACTCCAGACACGTGCGCCCCTCGTGGCGCCTGCGCAACATTGCACACTGTGTCACTGTGTGTCTGGCTACGTGGGACCTGGAGATTTGAATGTGAGTTTTTAGGGTTCACAGGCAAGCACCTTAACTACTAAGCCATCTCTCCAGCCCCATTTTAAAGTAATATTCTATTTATTCCTTCCATGTTAATGTGCTAAAAAGTGAGCAAGACATTTACTCCCTTGGAGGAGTGTCCAGGTTGAAGAGGAGCTAGCACAAGGTCATGTTAACTGTAATGCAGAACTGGCTATAAGAAAAGATTGTACTTGCTGGGCTTGGTGGCGCACACCTTTAATCCCAGCACTTGGGAGGCAGAGGTAGGAGAATTGCCATGAGTTAGAGGCCTCCTTGAGACTACATAGTGAATTCCAGGTCAGCCTGGGCTAGAGTGAGACCTACCTCGAAAAGCAAGCAAGCAAGAAAGAAAGGAGGGAGGGAGGAAGGAAAGGAGGGAGGGAAAAGATTGTACTCAGTTTCTGGAATACAGAAAGGCTTCCTTATTAGAGAAAGTATATCAAACAGGTCCTAAAATACTATTAGGAATTTTTATGAGTAGTGATGACATTAAAATAATTATTTGCTGAGCGTTTATTATGTGTCCAGTTTCAGTTTGGGCAGAAATTTCCAATATATGGGATACAAAGAGAACCAGGACAGCCATATCATTTTGGAGAAAAGTTGAGAAGAGTCTGAATTATTGTGGATCCCACAAACACATGGTTTGAACTTTCAGAATCAATCAGTGCACTGTATTGGGACATACCAAATGAGGAAATGTCTGATTCAGCCACTGCTATAGCCCTTTTAGTGAGACACTGAGAATCACTTCTAGCAAAAATTACAGTATATCCTCACTTAGAAAGTGATCTGTCATCATTTATGAAATTTCTTTGACTGTGGAGCAGCAATACTAGCAATTGTACCTCTTCAGGAATCAGCAATTTATTTATTTATTGGTTTGGATGTTTATATAGGTCTGTGTTTTACAAATTTTGGGTGGTTTGTTTGATGTGAGTTTTCTGAGATACTGTGTTGCTTGAATGAGTGGTTGGGAAAATTTTAAATATTTTCTTAAGTCATTATAATCACACAAGACAGATACATTTCATGAAGTGTTAAGAATTTAAGTTCCCAAACAAAGTATTTTTTTTAAGTTATTAAGAAAAGAGGCTGTAGAGGTGGCTCAATGGATAAGTGCTTGCCACGCACACAACATTGGGTACCTGAGTTCAAATTCCCAGCGTGCCTACAGTGAGGAGGGAGCTGGAGACAGGAGAATTTGCCAGGTGCTTGAGAATGGAGAAGAGCAGTGGACCACAGAGCCTGCGTGAAAGGGAGGTGGACGTCCCTCCACACACACACTGGCACATGCGCTCTCACTCACGGGAACATACAGAGACATGTGCACTAAGTCGTTCTCTAAAATTATTAAGAGCAATTAGACACAGCCTGTTTAAATGTGGTTTAGTGTGCACCAGTAGGAAATTCTGGAAGAGGCAGAAGTAACAAGATCAGGAGCTTTGAGGCCAGCCTGGGCTACACGTTAAAAAAAAAAACAACTGAATGTGATTTAAATTGTATTTGTTGAGATTTGAGGGAGAAAGAACCCATTTAGTTTAAATAAATGAGCTTGAGATTATTTTTCATGGGATTCTCAGACTATATGAAAGTTTATGTTTCTCTATAAAAGATTGTTCTGACTTTAATTATTTTCACAGTTTTTTCACTGTCTAACAATTTCCCTTGACATCACATTTTGTTCTGAATGTCTTTCCTCCACCCACACAACGCTGAAGGCAAGGGAATCAAGAGTTGCAAAGTAATACAGTGAATTTGAGAACCCTGTTTTTTTTTCTTTCTAAAACAAATAACCTTTTTTGTAAGACTGTTTTTTATTGATACCAAAAAAGGGGAGGCTTTGGCAAATGCTCAGTAAATGTGTGAATAACCTAATTGATTTCACTGGAATGAATAGGAAGCTTTGCTGTTTGTCCTGTAGAGATTTGGCTCAGTAAACAGTGATGGTGCTAGACCAGATAGTCTGATGAGTGGTTTTAAAGTAATAAACAGACTTATAGATCCAAAGATTAGCGATTTTATATCCATGTTTCTTTCTTCAAAGAGGAAAGGTAGTATATTAATTGGTATCTTGTTATATTTGTGTTATGAGGAATAGTCAGGTAAACTTACATAGTTCAGTGGTTTGATAAACATTAATATTTGAAAATATTAAGAGAGGAGATACTTTCTGAGAGTTGTAAATTGTATGAAATTCAAAGATACAGATATAAAGCTGGATGTGGTGGCACATTTTTAATCCCAGCCCTCACAAGGCAGAGACAGGATCAGTGTGAGTTCAGGGTCAGCCTGGGACTACAGAGTGAGTTCCAGGTCAGCCTGGGCTAGATTGAAGCTTTAAACATAACGTCATATACTCTGCAATACAACTGCAGTAAAGGATGCTGAGAAGATGGCTCAGTCTACATAAGGTGCCTGAGTTCACATCCCAAGCCCTCACATAACACCCAGATGCTGTGGCAATCCCAACACTGGGGTGGTGACAGGAGGACCCCAGGCCCTGCTAGCCAGCTAGTCCAGCTGAGTCAGCTGCATTTCCACGGAGAGACCTTGCCTCAAAAACAAACAAGTAAGGCGGACAGCGACCGAGGAAACTCCGCTTCAACCTCTGGCCTCCGCACGCATGCGCACACATAAGAACACTCATACAAGTGCACACGCATGCAAAGCTAAAGAACATCTAGGAAAGGCAAGGGCAAATAGTTAGATAACTTTGAAGCAAAGTTAAGAATTTAAAAAATTTGCCAGGCATTGTGGCCCACACCTTTAATCCCAGCACTTGGGAGGCAGAGGTAGGAAGATCACTGAGTTTGAGGCCACCCTGAGACTACATAGTGAATTCCAGGTCAGCCTGGGCTGGAGTGAGACCCCACCTGGAAAAACAAAAATAAACAACAAAAAAAAAAGAATTTAAAAAATCTATTATAGATATAACTGTAGTGTAATAGTCTTGAACTCGGGTTAGAAATGTAAAAATTTTAAGAGGCTGTTTAAAAAAACTGCCTGTGCAAAAGAATCTGCTATGGGGCTGGGATGAGAGGAGAAAGAAATATTGGTGGCAGCTAAGATTACAATACTTATAAAAGCACATTTGCATTTTTACCACTCTGAAAACAAAAGAAGTATCTGTGGGCACTTTTCTTTCTGAAGGTCGGGTCTTCCTCCTGCCTGGCTGACATGGGACTCCCTCAGCAGCCCCAGGCTGGTCTCCAACTCAGGGCATATTCCTCCCTCAGCCTCCTGCTGCTGGGGTTAGAGGCTTGTGCCTCCTGGTGTTTTAAGACCATTGTTAGAGGACTAAAAGGCCTCAAGAATTTAAGAGGAACCAGCTTACCTAATTACCAAGGGCTCTTAGTGTATTCACACAATGGTGCACCCATCTTCACAATCAATTTTAGAGCACTTAACCTCATATGAAGTAAGTCCTGGGCCCTTTAGCCATCTTTTCCCAATCTCGATTTACCACTTCCCCCAACACACACGCACACCATCCCTAACGCACACATACGCAAAACCACGGACTTACTTTCTCTTTATTTGCCTATTTGTGACATTTCATGTAAAGAATCAAACAAAAAGTGCATAGTTCTTTTACTTACCAGAATGTTTTTTCAGTGCTCATCTGTGTTATAGCACGTATCGATACTTTATTCCTTTTTGTGTTGGTATTTGCCGGTTTTTTTTTTATCTGTTCACAAGTTGGTGGACAGCTGGGTTGTTTCCATTTGGGGGTTTCTTATGAATAATGTCACTATGATACACTTTTGGTAGATAATAATGTTCGTTTCTCTTGGGTTTATGTCTAGAAGTTGAATTGCTAAGTCTTAACATGATAACTTTGTTTAATCTTTTTTTAAGGTAGGGTCTCACTCTAGCCCAGGCTGACCTGGAATTCACTATGTAGTCTCAGTGTGGCCTCGAACTCACGGTGATCCTCCTACCTCTGCCCCCCGAGTGCTGGGATTAAAGGGGTGCGCCACCACGCCTGGCCAGATGCATGCATCTGGCTTTATGTGGGTCTACTGAGAAATCAAACCCAGGCCAATTCAGACCAACAGGCTTTTGCAAACAAGCATCTTTAACCCCACTGAGTCATCTCCCCAATTCAAGACATATAATTTTTTTTTTTTTTTTGAGGTAGGGTCTCACTGTAGCCCAAGATGACCTGGAACTCACTCTGTAGTCCCATGCTGACATTAAACTCACAGCGATTCTCTGACCTCTGCCTCCTGAGTGCTGGGATGAAAGACGTGCACCACCACACCCAGCTTAGATACATAATTTTAAGCTACTTTCCCCATTCTCTGAGTGACCTAATGTTAGTACCTTCCATACATAGATTTCTTTAAAAAAAATGTATATAATATATTATTTATTTATTTGAGAGAGAGAGAGAGATTGAGTGCACCTGGGCCTCCAGCCACTGGAAACGAACTCCAGACACATGCGTCCCCTTGTACATCTGGCTCACATAGGTCCTGGGGAATTGAACCTGGGTCCTTCGGCTTTTCAGGCAAACGCCTTAACTGCTAAGCCATTTCTCCAGTCCCCTGGATTTCTTCTGAGAAACCCTGCAGTTGAACAGAGTTGACTGGCCATCAGGGAGACACTCTAACCCGTGACTGCAGACACCATCTCCATGGTGCGCCTGTCTTCAAATGTTCGTCTGTTTTGTAATTTCATCTTCATGATATAAAATGACAACAGCATCTAGCAAAGAGCAGCATCAGTGGTGACTCTTTCACCATCCTGTAGTAATACTCACACGCGGCAAGCGCTGTTGGCTCCTGGCTCAGTTCTTTAGCGTTTGGGATACTGCCTTCTCCAATCACACCGTCTCTCCTAGAGTCAGAGGAACTTCACTGTGTAGCCCTGTGACCATCAGATGACCTCGCAGTGCCCGCCATGACCTACACAAGACTGGCATAATAGGAGGAAACGATGCTGGCATCAAAATAAGAGAGAGACTGATTGAGAGGGGGAGGAGATAGGATGGAGAGTGGAGTTTCAAAGGGGAAAGTGGGGGATGACCATGGGATATTGTTTACACTCGTGGAAGTTGTCAATAAAAATAAATAAATAAATAACGTAGCCTGCCTGGATATAAATTTTTCCCACCTATAAGGTAACAGAATTAAAAGGAACAAATTGAACAATATATTTAAAGTTCTTTCCATCTCTAAAATGCAGTGACAATAGTGATTTTTCTTGTCTTCTTGCCCTTAACAAGGAAGAATTACACCTTGTTGACAAAACTTAAGGATGTTGTACATTTTTCTCACAAAGACTGGGGCAGATTGGTTTGGCTAGTAAAAACCTGAGCACATTCATTTATTCAATAAAGACATTGTATAATAGCAGATGCCATCTAAATGAATTGCTGGGGCTAGTTAAGAGGAACATGACTTAAGTTGGAACTAAAGGAAGAAATAGTTGACACACTTGCTAAGGGAGTGGCTGGAGGTCGAGGGACTGTGAGGGATGAGTCGTACCTTGGAGGCATGCAGAAGCTCCTTAGAGAAGAAGCAAGCTCGGAGCTCTGCGAGGTCACTTGTGTCCAAAGGTAAAATCTAAGCTTAGTCTACAACAAAGAAGAAACAGGACTGTTTAGAAAAGGAACACTTGAATAAACCTAGAAATTGTGAGGTAAGTGTACTTAGCTTTTGGTAACTTGTGAGTGGGCATGATTTGTAAGTTTTATGGGACTTGATAGTTTATTGTTGGTCACTGAGCACAACTGAGTTAGTTACATAGGTATATTGAAGAAAAAAGATAGGGAAGCTTAAGTTACTAAGGCAAATATATAACAATATGTGGAATGGTCCATTTGTCAGAGTTTGGTAACTCCCACTGGCCAAGCAATCTTAAATTGTAGTTATGTTTTGTTTTGGGATTTGACTGCCTCAAAAATTGTAAATAAAAGCACATATCAAAAATAAAAGGAAATTTTGTTCAGTAGTCAGAATTTAGTTTGGGAAAGAAAAACTTGGGAGGTTAATTCTAACCATTCTCTCATGAATATGAAGGAGGATTTTGTCCTGTTATGAAAACAGCTTGTCATAATCACTTAGAAAATAGAAGAGTTTTTTTGTCTTAAATGTCTTTTTAGTATTCTTTAGAAAATATATGGGTAAATATTTATATGTGTTGTGTGTATGTATTTTTCCTGGGATTACGTGATAGAAACAGAGTTTGAAGTACATAAGGAACTCTTTTTATACATTTAATTCTGTTTTTATTTGTTAAGTTAGGGATGATGATCTGTTACATGAGCTGCTGAACAAGAAATGCATGTTCAGGAATGTGGAGAGTTGATATGTTGGCCCAAAGAGTGGCAGACAGGTCCCCAGGTTTTGTTAGGGAATTAAGCCTCAGGCATTGGCAGCCACCACCACACTGTGTGATGTGAATACTGACCCGTCATGTCCGCCTTCTTGAGCCATTACATCAGTCTAGAATTGAGTGACAGGCAAGGCAATAACAAGATCTTAGAGTATACTTAGGTCACCCTAGTGAGATGTTTGGGCTGGTTGCCTGTCGACACTGGGCCTAAGCAGGGCACCTGAGCAAGTTTATTTTACCAAGTGGGTCTGCTGCCAGCAGGAGGAGCGAAGGCAATGCGGGCAGGTTTGCTGAGGGACAGCGCCAGGGCAGAGTTCAGTTGTGGACCGCGGAGCCGACTTTGCCAGCTCTCAGAGACGGTGGTTCGTTTTGTGCCAGGGCTTAGGTGACACGGTCTCTTCAAGTCGATAGGCCTGCTGTGTGTGAGTCAGAGCTGTTGTCCTCTGTGCATATTGTGAGGAGGCTCTTCAGATAAACAAGGCCACCAAAATTGCGTTATGCTTAAAAAAGATAAAATTTATTTATTGGTGAGACTTTGCTTCTAATTAAGATCTGCAAAGGCGCCTACTGACCTTCCCACCAAGTGTTGCTGGCACTGCTGCTGTTCAGTGTAGTCTAATTACATTGAGCCTCGCTGTCCAGACAGCCGTTTACATAATAGCTGCTAATCTTGGTTTTCATTGTGACTCTTAGGGTCCTGGCAGAGTGTTTTCCATTTTACCATAGGGCTGCTAATGAAATTGAGTGAGAGCATCAAACGCATCGACTCCAGCGGAACTTGAGTTTAGTGAGTGGAGTCTATAGATGACTTGCCTGTGCGATTTATTGAACAAGTACAAGTCAGCGTAGCCTGGGTGGTTTAATTTTAACGTTTAACAAAGTCTTGAGTGGAATTCAGCACTGTGGACCACGGGCAGGAGTAGAAGGGGCACGTGGAGGCAGCTTCCTGGTGGACTCTGGCACCAGGCATGCGGCTCCCCGTAGTCCAGATGTTCTGACAAGACCAGGGCTTTGACAAGACCAGGGAGAATTGTTTTGTAGTGCTGCATATTCAAGTAAGGTGGTTTCACTATCATGAAATGTTCCTCCTGAAAGTTCAGTATCTTAATTGGATCTCTGACATCTGTGAGGCATTTATGTAGTTAATCTGGGCAGCCTTTGAAGAAAGAGAATGCCTTTTTTTCCCCCATAACAATATTCAGCCTGCGTTAAAAATTGTTCCATGCCTACTGTTACTTCCGTTTCTTCCCTTTTGGGCCACCGACTTCCTTAGGGAGGAGGTGCAGGAGAAAGGCATTCTCGCTGCAGCCAATAGAACTCGAATTCTGGAGTGTTTACCTATTCTGTAAGGCAGGCCCACCCACACGCACTCACTGGCATTCGGAGGTGCTCGAAGGAACACCGAGCACACTGCCAGCTTGCGCGTGGAGCGGGCTCTCAGGCGGAGCTGGCACATGCCTTCCTCTCCGGGTCTTTCCTCCTGTGGTGTGATGCTTGTTTAGCCTGTGATAGTCATGGAATAAAAGGTAGGTGCTCTGTGGCTTAATTTTAAGTGTAACATTATTAATGCCTTGGCTAACATATGCTTGCAAAAGGGAGGGATTATTTGGGCTAGAGGGATGGCTTAGCGGTTAAGGCATTTGCCTGCAAAGCCAAAGGACCCAGGTTCGATTCCCCAGGACCCACGTGAGCCAGATGCACAAGGGGACGCATGCGTCTGGAGTTCATTTGCAGTGGCTGGAGGCCCTGGTGCACCCATTCTCTCCTTCTTTCTCTGTCAAATAAATATTTTTAAAAGTTTTAAAAAATTTAAAAAAGGGGGATGATTTGAAGCATTGCTTAATGTTCTTTCACTTTTTCATGTGTAACTTTAGAATATTTGTATGTTTTAATTGGAAATGTGTTCCAAGGCTTTTGTGGCCTTAGGGAGGATTTCACTATTAAGCTCTTCGATCATATCAGTGATGCAGAAAACCTAAGAAATACTGACCACAGTTGTTTATGACCTGTTGATAATATATAAACAGAAGGGTCTATTCATTTTCAGTGTTTGCAATCCAAGCTATAGTGGTTAGTTTTGACACATTTTAAATATTTATTATATGAGAAATAATGTATTATTTATTATTTATTTACTAATAAATTTATTTATCTCAAAGAGAGAGGGAGAATGGTTGTGCCAGGGCCTCCAGCCACAAACTCCAGATGCATGCACTACCGTGTGCAACTGGCTTATGGGTACTGGGGAATCAAACCTGGGTCCTTAGGCTTCACAGTCACCTTAATAACTAAGCCATCTCTCTTTACACATTTTAGAACTTAAAAAGATTGAGAATTATGTTGCACTCTAAAGAAAATTTTTTTCTAGCTGGGATGGTAGTTTTGTCATTATAATTTCATTAGTTGTGTTTTATAGGGATTTTAAGTGATATTTCTACCTGAATGTTTGGGTTGTTCTCATGATATGGTCATAAGAGATTTAATTATGTTAGATCTGATTGTTGATTTAGGGAACTCTTTTCATCAAAAAAAAATGATTAATCAGGGCTGGGTGATGGCTCAGCTGTTAAAGGTGCTTGCGTGTGAAAGACCACTGGTCTGGGTGTGATTCCCCAGCACCCTCATAAAGTCCGCTATACCAAGTGGCACATGCCTCTGGAGTTCCTCTGCTGTAGCAAGAGGCCCTGGCATGACCATATTCATATTCATATTCTCTCATAAATTTTAAAAATGAGCAGCCATAATTTCTCAGCAGTATTGTTTTCTTTTTTAAATTTTATTTATTTATTTGAGAGAGACAGAAAGAGGGAGAGAGAAAGAGAGAATGGGTGTGCCAGGGCCTTTAGTCACTGCAAACGTACTCCAGAGGCATGCGCCACTTTGTGCATCTGGCTTATGTGGATCCTGGGGAGCCGAACCTGGGTCCTTAATCCTCACAGGCAAGTGCCTTAACCACTAAGCCATCCCTATAGCCCAGTAGTATTGTTTTCTGAAACATTTTATTTTCACCAAAAGAAGGAAGTATAACTGAAAACTGTGTGTGGAAAGTTCACAAAAAGCTTAGGTTGATTTTTTACCATACTGGTATATGTGACTGATTTTTATCCAGTTTTTGAATCTGTGAGGGAGAAGTATTCTCTTGTATATTACACAATAGATAAGTGACAAAAATTGGAAATTCAGTGGAAAACTAATAGTCATGATTTACTTAGTTGAAAAAAGAAGCCCAGATATATACAATTATATGTACTTACCATTTCCCTAATGAACAGGGTTAAGTAGGAATGCATACTGCATGATGTTATGTATTCATTCTGCTAAAAAGTAAATGTTCTTAGCCTCCCACATACAATGTCTCTAAATTGCTGTTATAAAGATTTATGAGGAACACATTATGATTTGGTCAAAGAAAAATCGCCTTCTACTTATGAGAATCTGTCATGAACCAAAAAGAAAATTAAAACTAATAGGGTGGAACTCTGTCTTGGTGAGAAAAGAAATAGTAACCGTTTAATAATGATTTCTCTTTATTGAGAGAATAAACTAACTTTTCTGAAGAAACAGTATTAGAGATTCATTTTAATTAGAATTTTCAGCTACATTTTTCTTTGCCCATTCCTTTTGAATGAAACTTACGAAGTTTTGAAAGGAAGTTTAGCCTTCCATCTTGCAGTCAACATACCGGCATTACAGAAGCCCATCACAGCTGTTTGCTTTAAACCCAGAGTCTGGGGATCAAACTCAGGTACTCCAGCTCAAGTGGGAACCATTTTTCTACCCACTGATCTACCTCCTCAGCCCTCGATCCACATTTTTTTTCACCATAAAGGATTATAACATTTTCATGTTTTAAAACATTTTCCTGGGCTGGAGAGATGTCTTAGCAGTGCTTGCCTGCAAAGCCTAAGGACCCCGGTTCACTTCCTCAGATCCCACGTAAGCCAGATACGCATGGTAGTGCATGCATCTGGAGTTTGTCTGCAGTGGCTAGAGGCCCTAGTGCACCCACTCTCTCTTTCTAAAACTCTTCCCCTAATAATAAATAAATAAAAGTAAATAAAAATATAAAATAGAAGCTAAGGTTGAGTTTGTGCCAGGGATTGGAATATCACTGTCATTGGTAAATACTCAAAACCAGTCCATCTTAGAGGCTAATGTAAAGGGAAGAGTAAGAATCCATCTCATTGGGATTATGTTGTTTCTCTGAGTTACTTTGGCCAGTGGCTTGGAACTCTAGAATGGTGAGTGTATGCCAGCCTACTCCTGTTCTTCAGCTCCTTGTCAAGCTAGAACTTGTTCCTTTTGCTACAGAGGTAAGAGAATGAACCCCGTCTGATGCAGTGCTGTGCATATTACTTGTAAATTCCTGGGTCAGGGCCAGATGGTTGCTGATACTGTTTTCTAGCTCCAAAATTTTCTTCATTCTACTTTCAGTCACTTCATTTTTAGAGAGGAAGAAACAATGCTTTATTTAAAACGCTAGAATCTACAACATAGATTAATCCTTGCTAGCCATGTGATATACAAATTTCAATCAAATAAACATTCCCATAAAATCTGATTTTCGGGCTGGAGAGATGGCTCAGCAGTTAAGGCACTTGCCTGCAAGGAACCAGGTTCAATTCCCTAGGACTCCCATAAAGCCAGGTGCTCAAAGTAGCACATGTGTCTGGAATTCGTTTGCACAGGCGAGAGGCCATGGCGTGCCCATTGTCTTTCTATGTGTGCTTCTCTATTAGCTAATAAATACTTTTTTCTTTTTTTCTTTTTTTTTTTCCTGAGGTAGGGTCTCACTGTGGCCCAGGCTGACCTGGATGGAATTCACCATGTAGACTCAGGGTGGCCTTGAACTCACGATGATCCTCATACCTCTGCCTCCCGAGTGCTGGGATTAAAGGTGTGCACCACCATGCCTGGCTTAATAAATACTTTTTAAAACCTGATTTTTTAAGCATTCCATATTTTTGTTACCACTGTAATATAGAAAATATAAGTGAATGAAGGTTTTTTGTATTTATTCATATCTTGCTAGACCATGTTACCTGTTCTTTCTGTTTAGAAAAGTTCCTTTAGCCATTTTTTCAGGTTGTGCTACAGGCATTTCTAACTTTTCCCCATCAGAGGATATCTTGCTTCCCCCACTACTTTTATTTCATTTGAAATTCTCTATTGATGGTTTATTTTCCTAAAAATTTCTGGCTCCTGTGGTTGCCAGTGGGAAATGCACCACCGTTCTCAGTTTCCCCATTGTTTCTGTTTTGCTTTCCCACTATTTTCTTTGCTCTCAGTTTTCAGAATATTGTCTTGACATAGATTCTCTTGAATGATTTCGTCAAGGTCTGCTTAGCTCACTGCCTCTGTAGCTTTGTGTCTCTTGTGTTTTAAGTGTTATTTCTTTGAGTGTGGTCTTGGGCCTGCTGGTTTTGGCCTCCCTTCTTGAGGTTCCAATGACTCAAATATTAACTCTTTGGCTGCAGTCCCACAGGGCTATAAGGTTGTTTCCTCTCCAGCCCCAGCCCCAGCCCCATTCCCATTTTTTCTGCTCAGGCCAGGTCATTCCTGCCATGCTATCTTCCCATTCTGTGTCCTCTCCATTTTGTTGCTGTGCCTGTCTGATAAGTTAGTCGGGTGGGTATGTTCTGGAATTTCTACTTGCTTTTATATCTGCTTCTTTGTTGATGCTTTCTATTTTTTCTCCCCTATCTCAAATGTGTTTCATAATTGTTTATTGAAGCATTTTTATCTATCTGCTTTTAACTCTTTGTCAGGTAATTCTTAGACCAGTTTTGTCATCTATTGGTTACTGCTAGTGTTTTATTTTTTATTTTTTGTTTATTTATTTATTTGAGAGTGACAGAGAGAGAAAGAGGCAGAGAGGGAGAGAGAGAGAGAATGGGTGCGCCAGGGCCTCCAGCCACTGCAAATGAATTCCAGACACGTGCGCCCCCTTGTGCATCTGGCTAACGTGGGTCCTGGGGAATCTAGCCTTGAACTGGAGTCCTTAGGCTTCACAGGCAAGCGCTTAACCACTAAGCCATCTCTCCAGCCCGACCGCTAGTGTTTTAAATCTTTCTAGCCACTGATAAAAGATGTGGAGCAATCTGTTGAGACTTGGACACTTCAGACTATGATGGATACCTTCCGTTCCAAGCGGTCCCCTCTACTCCCTTCCTGACAGCGCGTCGTGGGTAGTAGGGCGCGGCACCGCCTGCCGGGAGGTGGACAGCGATTTCCTCCAGCTGGTCTACCCCATGCCACGGGGCTGGGCACAGGAGCGCGCCAGCCAGGCGAACATCCTGGCCTCTTACTAGGCCTGCAGCGACACCTCCATAGTGGCTCTTCTAACCTCACTGTGGCTCACGGCGGAAATCAAAGCTCTCCACTCTGCCTTGCTGATGGGACCAAGGGGCACAGTGGGCTCTCAGGAGTGACCAGCTGTGGTACAACTGTTACAGTCAAAAGTTTTCTGTCTCGCTAGCATACCACTTTATTGTGCCTTCAACCAGAAAGCTCCACGGTAGATAACCAGTATCCCTGTGGGGAACACCAGCAGCCCCAGTGAGGAGGGCCCATGTGGAGTGAGGCAGGGAGGCGGGAAGAGGTAGCACCAGCACATCACGTGTCCATACAAAGTATGTTCTTTTTGGCTTTTCAGGGTAGGGTCTCTCTGGCTCAGGTTGACCTGGAATTCACTGTGTAGTCTCAGGGTGGCCTCGAACTCACAGTGATCCTCCTACCTCTGCCTCCCGAGTGCTGGGATTAAAGGTGTGCACCACCACGCCTGGCACAAAGTATGTTCTTAATTTTAAAAAAAGCTTTTGTTGCTTGGTTTCTGTCTGAGCAGTTTGGTATTTTTCCAGATTGCCGCTTCTTTGGCTCTTTGTGTAAGATGTCTTAGAGAAAGCATAGAGTGGTCGTGCTGTTTCTTGGATCCTGAGCTCCCTACCTAGTCTGTATCTCTTGACTTTTTATATCTTATGTTATGTCCGAGGTTTTTAATTCCACTTGTGGAAATAATAAGGAAATGTAAATGTACTTTCTGTAAAATGAAAGGCAGCCAAATTTACATTTCATTCCATTTGTGTCAAATTCCTAACTGTGATGGGCGAAATATTAATTCCTATGTATATTGTGTGATCTACAAAGACTGCTGGAAAATAATATCTTTATTTAAACTGAACCACTGTTCAATTAGTAATGAAAATTTTTCCCTTCTAGGAAATAATGCAAAAGCTGTCCCAAGGCTCTTGACCAGTGAACAAAGATTTGAGAAAGACAGCCAAGCCCATGTTTTCTCCTGATCAAGAAAATCACCCTTCCAAAGCCCCAGTAAAATACGGTGAACTCATCGTCCTGGGGTAAGAGCGCCACACGAGATCGTAAAATGGACTCATATATGGCAATGTTGGTCTCTTGGTGAAAAGTACATTTCTTTTAGAGTTTCTATCTTAGCCACTTCAGAGAAGAATTTAAAGCTGTAGGATGTTACCACAGTAAGACACTCAATGCTCATATGCATGCATTCTCATAAGTGTTCAAACACTGCATAAACTGTACCTTACCCCCACCCACTCCCAGAAAGGACACGGTTCCTCTTTTCTTTTCTTTATTTTTATTTATTTGTTTGGGAGCAGCAGATAGACAGAGAGAGAAAGAGGCAGAGAGGCCTCCAGCCACTGCAAACTCCAGATGCATGTGCCCCTTTGTGCATCTGGCTTACTTGGGTCCTGGGGAATCAAGCCTCGAACCAGGGTCCTTTGGCTTCACAGGCAAGCGCTTAACCACTAAGCCATCTCTCCAGCCCTTTATTTATTTTTTTCTTTTATTTATTTATTCTTCTGTTTAACAGTTGCTCTTCTGTTTCACAGATTTTAGAAACCTTTTCCTTCAGTCCCGGCCTTACTTGCCAGCATTAAGTCATTTGCGTAGGTTGGTGTTCATTTGCTCTTTGCCCGTCCGAGGTAGTTGGTAATTTGAGCCTCGAGTCCAGCTTGCTTCCTAATAAAAAGATTGAGTGTAGGCGTAAGGGAAGCAGTAGAATGAATAAGGAACAGATAATTCCAGTACTTTAATCTATGTAAGCTGTCAAAATGGAGGTGGTCTATTAACTGGAGAATCTAGAGACTGAATGTTCTGTCTAACTACTGCTTTCACCCCTTTCGCCTAAATGTCTAGAGCTCTAGATTTTGTAGTATGTTTGAGGTCCAGGCTGATTTAACTTCTTGTACATAGGAGAGTGTTGTTCAGACTGAACTTGACTGCAAGTCAGAAATCCTAGGTGCCATTGTTACCCCAACGCTCCGCTGTGTTCCCATAGGCGGGTCAGCCTGATGAGCATTAGTTTTTAACTGCCTTTAGAAACTTAAATTTTTTCTGTCAAAAACCAAACTTGAGTGTGGTGGCACTTGCCTGTAACCCCAGTATAAACTATATTAACTACAATATTACAGCTTTAGGTCACATGAATTTTGGTTGTATTAGTGACAAACACCTCTTAACTACTAAAAACCAAACGAACAAATGTAAAAGCTATTCTGTATTAAGTTCTTATAGTACAAAATGTTATAAAAAGCCATTGAATATATTAGAGTTTAAAATTTAATATATGATTTTTTAAAAATTTTTATTTTTATATATTTGTGTGAGGAAGAAAGACAGAGAATTGGTACACCAGGGCATCCAGCCACTGCAAACGAATCCCAGACACCTGTGCCACCTTGTACATCTGGTTTACATGGGTTCTGGGGAATCGAACCTGAGTCCTTTGACTTTGCAGGCAAGTGCCTTAACCACTAAGGCATCTCTACAGCCCTAATATATGATTTTTGTTTTCTTTCTTTCTTTCTTTCTTTTTTTTTTTTTGAGGTAGGGTCTCATTCTAGCTCAGGCTGACCTCAAACTCACAGTGATCCTCCTATCTCTGCCTCCCAAGTGCTGGGATTAAAGGCACGTGCCACCATGCCCGGCTTAATATATGATTGTTAAACTACTTCTCTTAGCCTTGAAGTTTTTCAGTTAAGTATAAGCAATAACAGTTATCTCTAGATGGAGTATATATCTTAAGATGCAGATAAAACTGTGGAAGTGAAAATGGACAAAGTTGTCTGTTTCCTGCTATTGCTATTTTGTTTTCTAAGCCTTGGATTCAGGAATACAACTTGGGAAATAGCATACATCCAGAATAGCAATTGGTCAAAGACCTTAAGAGGACAGTAATGAGGGACAGCTTATGGAAGGGCTGTTGGCAACACATGACCTCAAGTAGCAAAACACTGGGTTCACCACAGGGCTCTACTTTGTACTTAGGGTCAGGCCACAAGATTAGCAAGGCTTTATGCAGTGCAAAGTTGTTCATCCTTCCTCTTCCCCCTTCCCCTTCTTAAACTTCCGATTGCTGCTTTTGTCTTGAAGCAATAAAGACTGTTTTAAAAAAAAAAGACAAGCCTACCTAGATTCATAGTCAGATTTTGCCAGGGTCATGTGTGTGACCTGTAGAAAGAATTCCTCTGGGCCTATTTATCTGGCCGCTTTTATGAGACTAGATTTAAGTAAGATGTGATATATGGGATAGAATGTATTAGTGCCTGGTATGTGGTACATACCCAGATATGTTTGTTTTTAACTTTTGGTCACTTGTTTTGATACTTTCCTTACTTACCTATTGTTGGGCATAACATATGTTGCTAAGAAGTGATCGTACCATCTGCCTACTGCAAATATGTTTAACCACACATCAGGACATTCTCAGTCAGATAGGAACTGGAAAAATGTCTGTGTATATTCTAGTTAGTAGCTCGGATTTAACAAGTCTAGAGATTCCTTGTTTTAGAAGTTTAGTTAAAGTGTTTAACTCCACAATGAAAGGAGATTGTTATAAACAATACATACTGTAATTTTAAAGGTTGTATCGGTGTGTGCAAAACAAAATAACTTAAAAAATAGACTGAGTCATGAGGAATCAGATATGCCACTAATTGAAGAGAGAGGGAGAGAGAGAGAGAGAGAGAGAGAGAGAGAGAGAGAGTGTGTGTGTGTGTGTGTGTGTAAAATCAAAGCTGTCTATAATATAAAAGGTACTTCTTCTGTGTGACTCGAAATAAAGCCAGAAAGAATCTCACTTTATTTCATACCCAGACAGCTGGTTTTCAGCAATTGCTGAAAGGAATTTGAAAGAACTACCATGTGCTAATAGATAATTGGTAATTGATTATGTAAGGCAGAGTGAAGCATTTGTTTTGTAATCGTGAGATTTATAAGAGATCACTTCAACTCTGCTTTCCTCCCTTCAGGTATAATGGGTCTCTCCCAAATGGCGATAGAGGAAGGAGGAAAAGTAGGTTTGCTCTGTATAAACGACCTAAAGCAAATGGGGTGAAGCCCAGCACTGTGCACATCGCCTGCACCCCTCAGGCTGCAAAGGTAACCGCGCCCCCCCCCCAAAGCACAGAGCAACGAGTGGAAGGAACTCATGTGCAGAAATTAACACACCTGACATTGTCTACATCCTCCAGCACTTGCTTCACATTTCTGTTCCAGAAATTTCCTTTTGGTCAGATTGATTAAGAGACTTTGGAAGCATTTTATTTGAAGGGATAGAAATTAGAAGCAAGCATTTTCATTCCCATTCACATGCTACAGGAGATAGAGGTGAGGCCAGCGCTTGATCTGGTACCACGTAGAATTATGCACCATACAACCTGAGGAGCCAGGGGTTTCTGCTGCCCTGTGGGGTCTTACGTGGGTGGTAAAGGTGTGTCGCTGAACAGTGCATTTAGATGTCAGGAGCACTGTGGGTGGGAAATTGCTGCTGGGAGTCTTTATCAGAAGTTCTGTGGACTAACTTGTTTTGGCTGATATTTGGTTTGTTTCGTGATTTCCACAGTGTTTTCACAAAGTAGACCTTAAGAATCCTTAGTTTGAGTCAAAGAAGTGGAAGAAACATCTCAGCTGTATTTACTGTATAACTTCTGGACCTGGCCTTCTGAATCCCTGGGGGCTCTTTTTCCTTGCTTACCAGAATTTCTAGAAGCTGGGCCTGCACTTGTGGTTTTCCTCGAGTGATCGAGACATCCAGGAAATCTCAGATCTTTCCCTTGCCTATGAGTTCCTCGTCTTCCGCTTTTACAACACAGGCTGAATTCAACGCTGTGATAAGCACAGAAGAAAAATCAGCAGTTGTTTCACTTTGGGAAGTTAGCTGTATGTTAGATAAGTTGGCCCAGGGTCTATGTAAATATTATAGTCTCTAAGCTATATATCCTTGCAAGTTAAATAAATGAGATGCAGTATAACTGACATATGTTACTGTGTCTTGGGTTGTAATCCCAACCCTACATTTAAATGGATCTTCAGCCATGTCTGATATCTACTTTGGAGCACCAAACAAAGGATTCAAGCCTCAAGTAGACCTGTTGTTACTTGAGAGCCAATGAATCTAGGAAGGGTACGTTCATACTGAGGTTAGTTCCTTTGGCTCTTTGGCGGAGAATGCGTACATGAATGGTAGGAGCAAGTGAAAGCCAGTCTCGGAGCCTTTGGTAGTATTTATCCCCCCCGGAATTCTCTTGTCCTTTTGGATCTGCCAATTCTTCGTTACGTTGGGCTAACCCAACATCTACAGGAAACTTAAAGAGCCTTAGTCCCCACCCACTAAGTGCCATCTGAGCCCTCATGGCATTGTGATAGCCAAGTGCACTTAACGCTTTTGGACGTCCCTTAGCTCATAGTATTTTGATTTGAGGGCCACTATTAGTTATAATCTCCACCTCTGAATTATCTTATTTTATACTTTCTCATTTTCAAACTGTCATGTTCCTCATGTTTTCACTATTGTCCTCTTATCTTAGGAATAGAAAATTGGTTAGAGGGCAGTTTTGAACTTTGAGGTCATGGAGAATGCTTAGCTGCCTAGTCTGGCAGACATCTGGGATGAATAATTAGAGCCTCGCCTTCCAGCGAGACTCCAGCTCACCTCACCATGCTCTGCCCTCGCTGTGCGTACGCTTGACAGCTAAAAAGTGTAGCCTCAAAGCCCACAAAAGCTGGATTTCTCTAACCATTACAATTAATTTTTAGGGCTGGGGGTGTAGCTCAGTGATAGAGCGCTTGCCTGGCATGTGTTATGCCCTGAATTTGTGCCCTTACTACTAAAAACAGGAAACTGAAGCAAAAGGATAGAGGGTCTAATCTAATCTTGACTATACTTCGAGACCCTGTTTCTACCTTCACCTTCAAAAACATACAGAATAGGGGCTGGAGAGATGGCTTAGCGGTTAAGCGCTTGCCTGTGAAGCCTAAGGACCCCGGTTCGAGGCTCGGTTCCCCAGGTCCCACATTAGCCAGATGCACAAGGGGGCGCACGCGTCTGGAGTTCGTTTGCAGAGGCTGGAAGCCCTGGCGCGCCCATTCTCTCTCTCTCCCTCTATCTGTCTTTCTCTCTGTGTCTGTCGCTCTCAAATAAATAAATAAATAAAATTTAAAAAAATACAGAATAGCAGTCATTTGAAAAACATGCAATGGGCAGTCTTGATTGTTTCTTGATAAGACAAGAAACAGCGGTTCGGCTGGACAGGGCCCGTGCCTGTAGTCTCAGGACTCAGGAGTCACAGCGTAAAGCTTAGTCCTCTTCGTCGTCTTAAAGCTGTGGTTTCAAAGCCTTATCTATTATATATGAGCTCAAAATTGAAACCAAACATTTCTCCTTAACGGCCTCTTGGCTGTGTATAATCAGTCTTGTGTCTTCCTGTCTGTTCCCCTCCGCATGATCCGTTCCCACTTCCTTTGTTGAAGTTATGAGATTTCCCCTCCTGATAATATCTTCATCTCATTTGCATAGAAATGTCTGAAAATAAAGCCTGAAAGTTCTTGTTTAGCAATGTTTTTCATTTAGGAAAAGTTAAAAAAAAAATAGAAATTCTAGGCATTGCCTCTACTTCCTTTTGTTACATTTAACCGCGCTGTGAAGGTTTCTGGCCAGCATGCACCAAGCGGCTGTCATCCGTGCAGTCCCGAATGGTTAGAAAATGCTCTAACTCTGGTAGATCCACACAGTTCTCAGATCACTTTAAAAAGAAAAAAGATTGTCATTGTCTTGCATAAGTTGTGTGACGATTTTTTTACCTTCCTTTTGTGGAAAGATACTGTGACGTGATTGATTGCTAAGTTTTGCCGTTCACGTTTTCATCGACAGGCAATAAGCAACAAGGACCAGCACAGCATATCGTACACTCTGTCTCGGGCCCAGACAGTGGTTGTTGAATATACTCACGACAGCAGCACCGACATGTTTCAGGTATCGGATGAACTTTTCATTCAAGCATGAAAAAAAATACTCTCAGTGGCTTTGCTGTGGTCAAATTAAATATCACCATATTTTTTTGTTGTTGTTCATTTTTATTTATTTATTTGAGAGTGACAGAGAAATAGGCAGATAGAGAGAGAGAGAGAAAGTGGGCACACCAGGGCCTCCAGTCACTGCAAACGAACTCCAGATGCGTGCGCCCCCTTGTGCATCTGGCTAATGTGGGTCCTGGGGAATCGAGCCTCAAACTGCGGTCCTTAGGCTTCATAGGCTAAGCCATCTCTCCAGCCCAAATATCACCATATTTTAATAAGTATCTGTTTTGATAAGTATCTGTTTAAAACATGTATTGCTTTTGAAACCTCCTATATAAAAGCCATTGTATCATGGTTAAAAGATAGGCTCTGGAATGAGAATTCCTGGTAAGCTTTTCTTAGCTGCTTGATGCCTCAGTGCCTTCCTCTGTAGACTGCAGATAGCTAAGTCTCCCTCATGACTATTAAAGAGGTGTAAATCAGTTTATACATGTAAGATACTCAGATCTGTGCTAGCAATATAGTAAAAAGAAACCCAGAAGTGTTCTGCACACATTTTAACTTTTTTTTTCTTTTCTTATATTACCTCCCACCTTCTTTTCTAGGTAACAAAAATTACAGACAATTTTTAACTATTTACTTCAAATATGGGAAGTTATACTTGTTATTCAGCACATATTTGGTCAAAGCTACTGTTAAAACTTTTTTAGACCCCCCCCCCTTTGATCTTTGTATCAATCTAATGCTAACATTTTTGTAAACTAACTGATTAAGGAGGTGACTACAGGCTGAAATAACAAAAGGTACAAACAAAACCCAGACTCTCTTACAGACTGTAGAGTGATGAAGCCCAAAGATGTAAACAAAATTCTTAATATTTCTTCCTTTATATTAGTTTTTTGAAGGAAACTTAACTAGAATTGGCTGGTATGTTTTTGTAGTTACTGTCCCAATTAATTTTTATTTTTCTTTATTTTATTAAATAAGTAAACAAGGGCTGGAGAGATGGTCCAGTGGTTAAAGGCACTTGTTTGCAAAGGTTGTCAGCCCAGGTTTAAGTCCCTAGGACCCACATAAAACCAGATGCACAAAGTGGCACATGTGTCTGGAGTTTATTTGCAATGGCCCCCTCGCCCCAGCACTTAAACAAAATTTTTTTTTTTAATTTTTATTTTATTTTTTTATTTGAGAGCGACAGACACAGAGAGAAAGACAGATAGAGGGAGAGAGAGAGAATGGGCGCGCCAGGGCTTCCAGCCTCTGCAAACGAACTCCAGACGTGTGCGCCCCCTTGTGCATCTGGCTAACGTGGGACCTGGGGAACCGAGCCTCGAACCGGGGTCCTTAAGCTTCATAGGCAAGCGCTTAACCGCTAAGCCATCTCTCCAGCCCAACAAAATATTTTTTTAAGTAAGTGAACAGTTCTAGAGGTACATTTGATTTTAATCATTGGCAAGATATTTGTGGGGTTGCTCTGTCTTCTGAAGTGTAAATTTGTATTCTACCACGGTCTGAGAGTAAGGGCGTTTGTCCTTGTTTTCACCTTCACTGGCGCTCCGTTACTAGCGTCCTACACGGCCAGGAAGTGTGGATCACGGCTAAGTAATGCCGGGCTTGACACTGACTCTTCTTGTTGAGCTTCACGAACAAGCAATTAAAGTAAATGTGCTGAGCTTTTCTCAAATCAAGGTGGCATCTAGATATTTGATTATACATTTCAAGAAATGCCTTGTATTTCTTTATCTTTTTTAAATATTTTATTATTTATTCATTTGAGAGAAAGAGACAGACAAATAGGCAGAGAGAGAGAAGAAAGAGAATGGGAGTTTCCAGGGCCTCCTGCCACTGCAAACAAACTCTAGACCCACTTGCCGCCTTGTGCAGCTGGCTTCCGTGGGTCCTGGGGGATCAATCCTGGGGCCTTTGGCTTTGCTGGCAGGCACTTTAAATGCCAAGCCATCTCCCCAGCCCTTGTGAATCTTTTATCTTAGTTTTCTTTTGTTTTCCTAAAGAAGATAATTGTTCCCAGTAGCATGAGTCTCTACGGGCATTATGCCTGTGGACAGTTCAAGCCTCCGCATCACAAAGCCTGAGAGAAGCCAAAAACTCCTCCAGTAAATGAGCCAGTCTTTGAGAAACCACTTGGATCCCACTTTGAATTAGCTGCCTTCTAAATTTCACGTTCATTGTTCATTCCATCAGATAACTCCAGTTCGTTTATATGCCAGGTCTGACACCCTTGGTCTAAATGTGAAGAGTAGACCTGTGCTTGGGATGAAGAAGGTGGAGGAAGGACTTGAGAGTCTTTTTTATCTGGAAATTCTTATCAAGTTGAGTAGGACTTTTGCCAACAACCAGTGCAAAGACATTCTGGCAAAATAATAATAATGATTATCATTATTATTATTAATACATTGTGGTAGATTGATGATGAAGAACTACTTGTAGCAGGAACCTTGTGTACAGAAATGTTAGGATATTTGTCTGGATTGACAAAAGGAGAGGCATATTTCTTACAGAAAAAGCTATAACCAGGCTCTGTGACCCAAGTCTCTAATTCCTACTGCATGGGAGGCTGAAGAAGGTAATCACAAGTTCAAGACCTGTCTGGACCCTATTTCAAAATAATAAGTAAAATAGGGGGTGGAACTAGCTCAGTGGGGGAACGCTTGCCTAGGAAAAGGGGCCTGGGAAGCTGAATCGGGATGCTCAGAAGTTTAGAGGCAGCCTCTGGCAACATTGGAGTTCAAGGCACTACCTCAAAAAAGAAACAAAGAGAGAGAGAGAGAGAGAAGGTAGGAAGAGGAGAGGGGAAGAGAAGATAAAAATGCAGACCAGTCCTTGGACTGCATCTGTTGTCTCTAACTGTGTCTTTCTACTCAGGGAAATAGTGTTAGTTTCAAAGGTGTGTGCCATTTTCTTTGGATATCATTATTTTTTAAAAAACTCCAATCTTGCATTTGCTAACCCACCAACTTCTCACCCAAACTGTTCAAGCTAAATGAAAAGGCCTATTTTACTCAAAGATAGGGCAAAGGCACTAATAAGTTCACCATGAAAGTGTGCTAACGTAAGGGACTCTTGACGGTCAGGCTCCACGAAGCGAGGGATGACTGGGAAACGGGCGTCTGGAGGCGGCGGGACTCGCCGTGGATCAAGTGCTGGCAGGGCAAGCCTGGGTCTGAGTGTGGGTCCCAGAGCCGGGGTGGCAGTGCATGAGGATCTGCAACCCCAGCACACCCGCAGGAGGTGGGGAGTCGAGACACGAGTGAGTGGCTACAGGGGAGAGGCCGTTGACGAAAACAAACACAGTTATAAGCAAGAATTGGTAGCTAGTAACCTGAAAAAAATAAATGAAAAAGATCTGAGCTGTGCCCAGGCCTCAGAGCAAGGCTGCCCAGCCTTTAGCATAGAGATCAGTGTTCTTGCACACCTTGTAGAGCCTGGAGACATCGCTGAGCTTCAGATTTATATGAAGGATATCCCTACTGCCATGTTCTAGAGAGATCACAAAACATACTGATACATTCACTATACTCTGCTAAACAAGGTAGAGTAATGCTTCGTAGATTATTCCCACTTAACCAGGTTTTAAAATCACAGCCATCCAGAATTCTCTATTCCCTAAGGTTTCATAAATTCCATCTTCTCGGTTAATTCTCTGCGTGACCACTCTATCAGAGAGTATGACAGGTGAGTTTTCAGGGGTACACATGCCCCCAAAGTTAAGTATTATAAGCTTGACCTTAGAAATTTCAGAGGCTTATCTAATGTTTTTTCCTCTTAAGCCTTTCTTGGTTGGGTTTTACTGTCACTTTTTTAAAATTAGGCTTATATATTTGTTTTTCCTTTTAGATTGGTCGATCAACTGAGAGTCCTATTGATTTTGTAGTAACCGACACAGTTCCTGGAAGTCAAAGTAATTCTGATACACAGTCTGTACAAAGCACTATATCAAGATTTGCCTGTAGAATCATATGTGAACGGAATCCCCCCTTTACAGCCCGAATTTATGCTGCGGGATTTGATTCATCAAAAAACATCTTTCTTGGGGTAAAAGGCTAATTCCCTAAATTTTGCTTTTTTTAAAAAAAATGCCAATTACAAATGACAAATAAATAGAAACTCACTACTCTTTATAGGAAAAGGCTGCCAAATGGAAGACCTCTGATGGGCAGATGGATGGCTTGACCACCAATGGAGTCCTTGTGATGCATCCACGCAACGGGTTCACGGAAGACTCCAAGCCGGGAATATGGAGAGAAATATCAGTGTGTGGAAATGTATTCAGTCTGCGCGAAACCAGATCAGCTCAGCAGAGGGGAAAGATGGTAGGTACTCAGTTGAGCTTCTTCTTGAACTGCAGGAGATACGTGAATAGGCTGTTCTAAGTGCATTTTGTTATTTACTTATTTGAGGGAGGAGGGTGCTCCAGGGCCTCTTGCCATAATGAACTCCAGATCATGTGCCCCTTTGTGCATCTACCTTTAATGTAGGTACCAGGGAATTGAACCCCAGCAGGCAGGCTTTGCAGGCAAGTGCTTTTAACTGCTGAGCCATCTTCCTAGCCCACTTTTTTTTTTTTTTCTTCAAGGTAGGGTCTCACTCTAGCCCAGGCTGACCTAGAATTCACTATGTAGTCTCAGGGTGGCCTCGAACTCATGGCAATCCTCCTATCTCTGCCTCCTAGGCTCTGGGATTAAAGGTGTGTGCCACCATGCCTGGCTTAGCCCACGTTTTTAAGAAGCACCTCTTGAATATGTTGCTGACACAGCTATTTTGGACAATCCAGTGCTGATTTCCAAACACGCACTACAGCACAGTATTTTGGGTTTCAATCAGGGAACTGGAAGCATTTATTCTTCTGTTACATTACGGTTACATAGCTTGTAACGTAAACTGTCCTAGATTAAACAGCGTGCTGATTTGTTTATTCCTTTGACTGTCTTACCCAAAGATACTAGATTGAATGATTAGTCAGATATTTGTCATAAGTTTTCTTTAAGCTAAAACGAGAGATGTTACTCTTGAATATTTTATCTTTAGTTCTCAAACTTGTACTTTTCATGATACTCAATATCATGATACATTTAAGTTTATGGATAAATATTCAAGTTTCTTGGGTATTTACTGGATAATCCTAGGAAATATCACTTCTTGAGCTAGAAGCATGTAAGACCAAAACTCACAGGTAAAAATCAAAACACAGGGCTGGAGAGATGGCTCAGCGGTTAAGGCACTTGTCTGCAAAGCTAATGACCTGGGTTCGAGTTCCCCAGTACCTCTGTAAAGGCAGTTGTACAAAGTGGCACATGTGGCTGGAGTTTGTTTGCAGTGGCTGGAGGCCCTGGCATGCCCAGTCTCTGTCTCTATTTTCTGTCTCTGCTTGCAAATAAATAAAATTATTTTTTACAAAAATGAAGACAGTGATGAATGTTCTTTTTATCCTTTTGTCCTGTAGGTGGAAATGGAAACGAATCAGTTACAAGATGGCTCGCTGGTGGACCTCTGCGGCGCAACCTTGCTGTGGCGTACTGCAGAAGGCCTTTCCCATACTCCCACCGTGAAGCATCTGGAAGCTTTGAGACAGGAAATCAATGCAGCCCGGCCTCAGTGCCCCGTCGGGTTTAACACGCTAGCATTCCCAAGCATGAAGAGGAAAGACGTCGTCGATGAAAAACAGCCGTGGGTATACCTAAACTGCGGCCACGTCCACGGCTACCATGACTGGGGAAACAAGGAAGAGCGTGACGGCAAAGACCGGGAGTGTCCTATGTGTAGGTCTGTGGGTCCCTACGTCCCTCTGTGGCTTGGGTGTGAAGCTGGGTTTTATGTGGACGCCGGCCCTCCAACCCATGCGTTCAGCCCTTGTGGGCATGTGTGTTCAGAAAAGACAACGGCCTACTGGTCCCAGATCCCGCTTCCGCATGGCACACACACGTTCCACGCAGCCTGCCCCTTCTGTGCGCATCAGCTGGCTGGTGAGCAAGGCTACATCAGACTTATTTTCCAAGGACCGCTGGACTAACGGACAGTTGTCCCTCAGGACTGCATTTTACATTTATAAGCTAAGTGAGTTGGGTTTTCCAACCCGTTGTCCATGTCAGTTTCTCTGCTCTGGTCATTTGCATTAAAATGAAGAAATTTTTTAAATATTTATAATCAGCGTCAATTTCTGAGCAAAATCTTAAGCAAAGGAATTTTTGAAAGTTCTAGACTTCTGAATTCTGAGTTTTGAAACTATATTTTGAGGAGAACAAGACATAAGTCTAATTTGATGCCTTCATTTTAGTTTTTGAATCACCCAGCCTCAGTGCTGAGAAATTGTTTTATATAACTGAGGGTACTGTTGGTTCAAACTATGTTAGTTTACAGTTTGTTGCAAACATTGTACAATACAGCAACTTGTATGTTAAATTTTCTTCTATTTATCTTGATCACAGAGAATCGAATGTTCTTAACAGAGCAGCATGGTAGCTGGTGTCGCACGCCTTGGGTGTGAATGGCAGTTAGTGCGCACGCAGCTCAACAGTTGCAAAGTCGAGAAGGACCAGAGAGCCTCTCCCTAGCCCCACATAAACAGGGGATTTGGTAATTTCGATACTTTGTAAAACCAGATTCATATTAGTTACCATTGTCTCAGAGGTGTTTGTTTTTAACCACATCGAAGTTAACCAGGAAAGACTTTTTTCCTTAATGTTTCTCTCAAGTGTAGTACTATAACAAAAGTACAGTCTAAAGAACGTTTTATACGCTCCTTTGAATATGCAGTTTAATCCAGATTACCTATTTTTCTCCCGTGATAACTAACCTGTTTTTAGTACCAGCACCATTTGGCAAGTTTATTTTTTTGATATAAACTGTGATTCATCTGTTCACTGTTTTTAGGGGGGGGGGAGAGCATTCCTATAAGAAAAAGTATAAATTAATAAAAAGAGTGACTTGATTGCTTTTAGAGAAAAAAAAAAGAAAATGTTTTGTTAATTATTCTACATATGGCATTATCCAGGCATTGGAAAATCTAGAGACAGAAAGGGTTGAACGACCATAGTACCTCCCTTTTTTAGCCTAGCAGACCAAGCTTAACTGTGGGCTTGGATGCTAAGGAGTTGCAGCGTAGCCCAAGGAAGCGCTTGGCTGGCGGTGAGCGTCACCAGTGAGGCAGAGCGGAGGAGCGCCCTGCAGGGGCTGCCCGTTCTTGAACTCCCGTGGACACTGTGCTTCTGAGGCGAGACGACACTTCTCTCCACTCCAAGCCTTCTGTAAACAAGCACCAGAAGTACAGACAATTGCACTACACCAAACCCTGTGTGACACTTACAGAAATCAGTCGACTTTCGATTAGGCAGAATCATCTCTCAGTCTTTTGATTTCTTTCCTTTAGTTTGAAAGGTTGTATAATACTTAATTGACCATAGCAAATTTTTGTATGTAGTAGCATAGCTTTAATTTATCCTATAACATTAATGTTCTGACTTTTTAAAAAAATGCTTAGAAGCCATGAACTATTTTATTTTATTTTATTTTTTGTCAACGTTTCTTGTTTTGAAAAGAGGATCATTTGGGTTCACTCAGGAAATGCATGTCAGGAAACTAGTATTATAAGTTAGTTGTGATGTATCAGTAACTGCTGGTTACCCCCTTTTCAGAGAATTTAACTGATTTTTGACGTTTTCTAGGTTGTCCCATGCTCTGTGACTAATGCGAGGAAACTTGAGTCCTGTGTCGTGTGTGTTCTTGTCATTTCCATTCAGGCTGTGTATTGTAGCTTAATTTTTATTTGCAATTAATTTATTCAAACTAAGTAAATACTTTTCAAAATAAACATGTGAATTTGCCTCTGTGTTTCCTTTTTTTTTTTTGGTTTTTTGAGGTAGGGTCTCACTCTGGCCCAGGCTGACCTGGAATTCACTATGTAGTCTCAGGGTGGCCTCGAACTCATGGTGATCCTCCTACCTCTGCCTTCCAAGTGCTGGGATTAAAGGTGTGCACCACCACGCCTGACCTGTGTTTCTTTTTGCAACTGAGAATGAGAAGCCAGAAGTAAAAACTGACTCTACCTACCCTTTAAGAATACTCATCTGAAATACTTAAGGACTCTGCATTTAACTAACACTTTAAGGTCACTGGTTCTCTTTGTAGCCATGTCTTACTAATAACAATGTTCGTGGTTGAGTAACTTCACCTTTTCTAAGTAAGGTAAGTCCTATTAGACAGTTGCCTCTTCACAAACTGCATGCTCAACGATACAATTTGTGCCTTAGTGACAATAAAGAGTTTCATGTTCCTCTCAAAGGGCTGGAATTTTCTCCTAACGGATAGGAAAGGCCTGGCTTACGTTAGACACTGCTTTCTGTTCGAGTACTTTGATTGTTAGTCCTGTCTCTTTGCCGAGTGCCCTAGTTTTCCAACTGTATTAAACAAAAAAAAAAAAGTGTCTACAGAGGCCTCCTAAAAGCACTTTCAAAAAAAGATAATCCTTGCCACTTTTATGAAAGCAATCTTCATATTTGAAAGTTCCTTATTTTGCCCAAAGAATTCCCTTTCCATTCATCCAGAGTATGAGTCACAAAGGGCAAACATTCAAACGTGAGAGTCTTGTTATTGGTATGTTGACCCCTGTGGTGTTAGAGATTGAAGTTAGGGTCTCACACATGCAAAGAAAGCACTCAAACATGGGTGCTGTATCCCCAGCCCCAAGCTGTCCTCTTGAAGTCATAACTGCTTACTTTGCTCTTATATAAAAATCTTCTAGTGTTGATTAGGAATAAATTATTTAAATACATAGTTACACATAATGTTTGAGTGCTCCAACTCTATTTTTCCTTCAAGATATCTCAAGAGCCACAAGTGATACATGATCTTAACATAGTTATTTGATGCAGAAAGAGGCAGAGAGAAAATGGGCACGCCAGGACTCCAGCACTCCAGATGCACGCACCCCCTTACGAATCTGGCTTATGTGGGTCCTGGAGAATCGAACCGGATCCTTTGGCTTTGCAGACAAACATCTTAACTGCTAAGCCATCTCTCCAGCCTGATACATGATCTTTTGACGCGTACTGAGACCACCAATGAATATATGAATATCCATTTTCCCCATAAAATTACAAGCAATTTTAGAACCATGGTCCTTTTCCCCAGTGTATCTCCTGAGCTACCTACTGTACATTCAGCTGGTCATGAGGTCTGTGGTCCCCACTGCTTTCTCTATAAGCATTAGCCTTGTAGCAAATCTGACCAGCACAGCTACGTAACTTGTCTTTTACACTTCCCTTCCTGAAGTATGTATTACTTGCTCACACAGCACAAACACCAGTTCCTGGTGTGCATCAAACCACATTCCAAACATTGGGTGATGCCGCAAGAAGAAAAAGTTGCCTACCTCCATAATGAGAAAGGGAACAATGGAGAAGAAAAAGTAAAAATGGCAAGGTAGAACACTGCTGAGGGGATAAATAAAGCAGAAAAGAAGAGAAAATACCACGTGCAAGGAGGAAGGTCGCGCAGTAGGACCAGGGAAAGCCTTGCTGGGAATGTGGTGTTTGAGTCAAAACATGATGGAGCTTAGGAAAAAGTATGTTTGGGTGGAGGGTGCAGCCATTCATTGCAAGGACCCTGAATTGGAAGTTTCCCTAAAGGTGGCAGCGTGGTTATGAGGTATGAAAATAGGAAGTATAAGAGGGAAGGTTTTTTTTTTTTTTTTTTTCTTTCTTTCTTATTTTTCTTTCCAGGGTAGGTAGGGTTTAGCTCTAGACCAGGCTGGCCTGGAATTCACTATGTAGTTTCAAAGTGGCCTGGAACTCATGGTGATCCTCCTACTTCTGCCTCCTGAGTGCTAGGATTAAGGGCATGTGACACCATGCCTGGCTTTAAGATTTTTTTTAAACATTTATTTGAGGTAATTAGGGAGAGAGAAAATGGGCACACCAGGGCCTCCAGGCACTGCAAAAAACTCCAGATGCCAGTGCCACCTTGTACATCTATCTGGCTTTATCTTGGCACTAGGAAATCAAACCTGGATCGCCAGCCAGCAGCTTAAGTGCTAAGCCATCTCTCCAGTCCAAGATTTTTTTTTTTATTTTTTATTTTGGTTTTTCGAGGTAGGGTCTCACTCTAGCCCAGGCTGACCTGGGCTTCACTATGGAGTCTCAGGGTGGCCTTGAACTCATGACAATCATCCTACCTCTGCCTCCCAAGTGCTCGGATTAAAGGTGTGCGCCACCGCGCCCAGCTGACTTTTTTTTTTTTTTTTTAAATGACAGGCTTGTGACAGGAGATAGATCATGAAGGACTTTTGTTTTTAGGGTTTTTTTTTTTTTTTTTTCAAGGTAGGGTCTTACTCTAGCCCAGGCTGACGTGGAATTCACTATGTAGCCCCAGGGTGGCCTTGGACTCATGGTGATCTTCCTACCTCTGCCTCTCGAGTGCTGGGATTAAAGGCGTGTGCCACTACGCCTGGCTGCTTTTAGTTTTTCTGGTCCAGGCTGACCTGGAATTCACTATGGAGTCTCAGGATGGTCTAGAACTCATGGCGATCCTCCTACCTCTGCCTCCTGAGTGCTGGGATTAAAGGCATTTGCTACCACGCCCAGTTTATGAAGGACTTTTATTCTGTGTGAGATGGGAAGAGTTTGAGCCTGGGAATGACAATTTGACTTCCTTACTAGGAGTCATTGTCTTGGGTCAAGGTAGTGGCAGTGGATATGGTTTGAAAAGGGGTCAGTTTCTTGGATCTGTTAGTTTTTGTTTAAATTATAAATACCTATTTTTATTGACACAGGTTATAGTCTTGTATACACTTATCCCCAGTCTCCGTTACCATGAGGGTCCTCAGTGGGGTCCTTGATGTTCCTTGTGGGGTAATTAGAGCCTCTGAGTTTCTGTGTGGGCTGTACCTCAGGGTGTTCCTACACACTCAGTGGTTCTTGCCTTCATGCCCTCTCTTCTCCAGCAATCCCTGAGCCTTGGGTGTGCTAATAGATTGCTTTTAGTGTTGGGTTTTCTGTATTTCTGTTACGATGTGAGAAAGCAGCAGAGAGAGAAAAGGTGCGCCAGGGCCTCCAGCCACTACAGACAAACTCCAGATGCATGCTCCCCCTTGTACATCTGGCTTACGTGGGTCCTGGGGAATTGAAGCTGGGTTCTTTGGCTTTGCAGGCAAGTTCCTTAACCGCTAAGCCATCTCTCCAGCCCTCTTAATTTGTTTTTGTTTTTGTTTTTCCTCTTCATGGCTATCACAATATATAGTGCTCTTTTTAAATTAGTGATATTTAAGAAACATTAAAGATATATGAAGAGTCTTTCTTTTCACTCACTATGAATATATCTTACCTGCCTAACCTGTCAGACGTGCACATCCCCTAAGAAAGGAAGCATGCATTGGAGTCTGAATGCCTATATCAGATTCATTTGTTCAATTAAAAAAATATACTGAGGTAAGTGGAAGACCCTGGAGATATGAAATAGGAGTAAAATAGAAGTGATTTCTACCCTTGCATGCTGAAAATGTAGAACATAAATAATCAAATGCAGTGGAAAGTGAAATAATCAATTGCAATATGGAGAAAGTAAATAATCAAACGTAGTAGAAAGTGAAATAATCAATTGCAATATGGTATGGTAAGTGCTAAACCAAGGTTAGTGGCTTCCTAGAATACCTGCCTCACTCTGGATGAAATGATCAAAGATGTGCAATAACTCAGATCCCGTTTTAGGTTTTGTGGCCCCCAGGCTGCCAGGAAAATGCTGTCATGAGAAAAGAACGCTCCTGGAAGCACGGGTCATTCCCAGGCTGGCGGAGTTCCCGAAGCCATTGTTTCTCCCCCGACTTGCAGTTCCGGCAGCCTGGGCTCTGAGCCGTCATGGAAGGGGTGTCATTCAGCCTCTGGTTGAGTTCCTGTCTTCCCCTCGTGTGACTGTGTGAACAGGTAGTGTGGGCCCTTGGTGATACAGCCGGTGGCGGCCCAGAATTCAGAGAGCTTATTATTTTGAGCAGCGCAGTCCCACATATACTGGCCATTGCGTCATCAACCGTGCCAACCACATTTCTGTGGAACATCGTGTGGACTTTATCCACGCTGGGTGGATATAACAGCCTGTATCTTTGCAAGGTAGCCATGGAGCAAATGTTGCCTGCCTTCTCCCAACTTCTGCCAGCATCGTGACAATAAAATTCTTTCCAAGCTGGGCATGGTGGTGCATGCCTTTAATCTCAGCACTTGGGAGGCAGAGGTAGGAGGATCACCGTGAGTTTGAGGCCACCCTGAGACTACATAGTGAATGCCAGGTCATCCTGAGCCAGAGTGAGACCCTACCTTGAAAAACAAAAATAAATAAATAATCTTTCCAACACCTGTTAAGCCATGTCCTGTTTCACTGAGGGCTGCAATTGGAGCATTGGCCAAGTGGTTGACACAGAGGTCCTGCCTAGTCTGGTAGAGCTCACAAACAGCTCAGAACCCAATGTGTTGATGTCTTCTCTCCACACTGAGGGCAACATTGTCAAAGCGACAGATCCCCAGACTTCTGCGAGCACGTTCAATGAAGGTCCACCCCAGCTCCCAAAGCACCCAGAGTCCTCTATCCTGAAGGAAGCCACCTGAGCCCTAAGCAGTGTGGCTGCCAGTGGCCTTTACATGTAACACCCGATTGTGTGGAATCTGCTGCCTCTGGTGGTCATGCTGAAACAAAACTGCAGAAAGTGAGGGGCCTCGGGAGGTGTGGGCTGGGCTTCAGAAGGAGCCAAGTTGGCTGGACCATATTGAGTTCTTTTGGGGGAGACCTCCGAAGTCTTAATTTCCTTTTTATTTATATTTTATTATTTATTTATTTCACCGAGAAAGAGGGAGAGAATGGGCGTACCAGGGCCTCTAGCCACTGCAAAGGAACTCCAGATGCGTGTGCCCCCTTGTGCCTGTGGCTAATGCGGTCCTGGGGAATCGAACCTGGGTCCTTTTGGCTTTGCAGGCAAACACGCCTTAACCGCTAAGCCATCCCTCCAGCCCAAGTCTTAATTTATTATTATTTTTTTTCTAAAATAACCTCAACACTCTGGAAGCTGAAGCAGGAAGATTACTGAAAGTCTGAGGCTAGTGTGGGCTACATAGTGAGATGCTGTCTCCAGTGAGTAACAAAATGTTTGCCTTCAGGAGGGCACAGAGATGCGGTGGAGGGGGCGTGGAAACTGGAGTTAGTGGGGAATGAAAGAAACTGGCGAACTTTGCACAAGCTAATGGCAGTGATACAGTGAGTTGCATGATGGGTTTGGCCTTCTGCATCTGAGAGTCAGAATTAAAGCCAAACAGAAGGTGGGATTCAGACGCCCCAGTAGGCAGAGGCGTCAGGGGCCTAAAGATCATGCCCACGAGCCTCCCAGCCACCTGTCCCTTTCCTGGCGCTCCCGGACACCCCTAGTGCTGTATCACAAGACTTCACCGTGGTGCTGCGATGTGCGTAATGGGAAACCCTTCCTTTTCTGAGACCGCCGAGCTGCTAGTGATTAAAGTCTCCTGTCTTCAAAAAAACAAAACAGGGCCGGAGAGATGGCTTAGCGGTTAAACGCTCGCCTGTGAAGCCTAAGGACCTCATTTCGAGTCTCAATTCCCCAGGACTCGCGTTAGCCAGATGCACAAGGGGGTGCATGCATCTGGAGTTTATTTGCAGTGGCTGGAGGCCCTTCTCTCTCTGCCTCTTTCTCTATGTGTCAAATAAATAAATAAAAATATTAAAAACAAACAAACAAACAAAATACCTGCAGATTCAAAAGTCCAGAAAGAGGCTGTGCGTGGACGGACGGTGGTGAATTTTGCCACAGGGGCCTCCATAAAGCAGTTGTGGAAGCTTGGTCACTCTGGAATGTTGGGGCCACTGAAAAATCTGCTCCCTGCACCAGAGGTGAAGATTATCGTCCTTGACATCTTCCCCTGTGTCCTGCAGAAGACAGGTGAGCTGTGTGAGAGGAAAAGCCTTTGTCAAGGACTCGGGGGCCTTGACAGATGTGAAGCTTTGCAGCTCCATGACAACCCTCAGATGGACCACGGCTCTATCTGTTCTCTGCCTCTCTCTCCTTGCAAATACAAAAAGAATAGGTAGAACTGAGTAATCCGGTCATTTTTGTTCTGTTACTTATCACACCCCAGTATGCCTTTTGTTCTTTTTTTTTTTTCTTTTAGTTTTCTTCTTTTTTTCTTTGAGACAGAGTTTTGCTACATATTCCAAGCTGGCCTTGAACTTACTGTAGACAAGGCTGGCGTGTAATCTATGGCAGTCCCACGACCTCGGCATCCCACGTGTTAGGACTACAGAAGGGTCACCACACCCAGCCTACTGTGGCTTATGCATATAAAAACAAATAAACAAATAAACCTGAGGTTTGGAGAAGATGGCCTAGCAGTTAAGGCGTTTGCCTGCAAAGCCAAAGGACCCTGGTTCAGTTCCTCAGAACCCACGTAAGCCAGATGCACAAAGGGATGCATGCGTCTGGAGTTCATTTGCAGTGGCTGGAGGCCCTGTTGTGCCCATTCTCTCCCTCCCTGTCTCTCTCCCTCTCTCTTTCTCTCTCCCTCTTTCTCTCTCTCAAATAAATAAAATATTAAAAATAAATAAACCCGAACCCTCTGATCACCAGCCTTAGGGATACGCTCTGATGATCAAAGCCAAAGTGTTTCTTCGCAGGGACTATTGGCATTTTGAGCAGCCCAGTTGTTCCTTGTATTAGCACTGTCCTGGTCAGGGCATTTAATGTTCCTGGACCTCACACTACACCACGAGAATGCCAGTGGCACTCCAAAGTCCTGGCAACGTTTCAAATTATAATCACTTGCCACATAATGCTACATTGGTCAGACTGCATATAAGGTGGTGGGTGGTGGGTGTCCAAGAGAGCCTAGTCTGTTAGGTACTTTGTTCATCACTGTGACCAAATACTGGGCAAAAGGCAACCTAAGGAAGGAAGGGTTTATTGCAGTTTGAAGTACAGTCTATGGTGGCAGGAAAGACGTGAGGACAGGGGCTTAAGCTGGTCACATTTGGTCCATGGTGATGAAGCAGGGAGTCATGGACGCTGGTGTTCAGCTAGCTTTGTCTGATTGTTTTTTAAACAGTCCAGGACTCCAGCCCATGTAATGCACCACCTAAGCTAAGGGCTTGCTCTTCAGCCTGTGGGTGGAGGTAATAGGACTCCAAGGCCCAAATTCTTTCCACTACTTTCCCATTACTAAGTGATGCCAAAGGAGTGCCTGTCACCAGAGTGGGGACAAAGAGTCCCTATTAGCCCTTCTTATCTACTTTCAAAATTATTTTTATTCATTTATTTCAGGGAAAAAGCGAGATAGAGATGAGAGAGAGAGAGAAAAAGTGGGTGTGCCAGGGCCTCCAGCTACTGCAAAGGAACCATGTGCATCTGGCTTACATGGGTTCTGGGGAATCAAACCTGAGTCCTTAGGCTTCACAGGCAAGCACCTTAACTACTGAGCCATTCTCCACAAAGGAGCTACAGTTCTCTTTTCAAAAGATAAATAAGATCCCATTACTTTACAGATTCCCTGCTTCAAAATTTCCAACATCTCCACATTATTCTTCAATCTGGCTCAGCCTCACTCATTGTAATCAGCCTCTTTCCTTACCTCTCTCTTCCCTTCCAGGACTTCCCTCTTACTCTGCTCCAGTCTTTATGTCCTCAAACAAGTGAGGCTCATTTCCCTTGATAATTATTTATTTATTTTTTATTTTTTTATTTTAGAGAGAGACTGAGAGGGATAATTGTCATGCCAGGGCCTCAGCCATACAATCAAACTCCAGATGCCTGTATCACCTACTGGGCACGTGCGACCTTGTGCTTGCCTCACCTTTGTGCATCTGGCTAATGTGGGATCTGGGGAGTAAAACATGTGTCCTTAGGCTTTGCAGGCAAGTGCCTTAACCACCAAGCCATCTCTCCAGCCCTCATTTCTCTTTTTTTAAATACTTTTTTATTTATTTTTTTTTTTTTTGCTTTTCAAGGTAAGGTTTCACTCTAGTCCAGACTGACCTGGAATTCACTATGTAATCTCAGGTTGGCCTCGAACTCACGGTGATCCTCCTACCTCAGCCTCCTGAGTGCTGGGATTAAAGGCATGCACCGCCACACCTGGCTTAAATACTTTTATTTTTATTTATTTATTTATTATTTTCGTTTTGTTTTTCGAGGTAGGGTCTCACTCTAGCCCAGGCTGACCTGGAATTCACTCTGTAGTTCTGTAGTCTTAGGGTGGCCTTGAACTCACAATGATCCTCCTACCTCTGCCTCCCCAGTGCTGGGACTAGAGGCGTGCTCCACCATGCCCGGCTTGAAGAGAATACTTTTTAAGCACAGAAGTATGATTGGAGACTATTTTATTCCTGTGGTATAACATACTAATTTGAGGGAAAGGAATCACAAGAGTAATGTAGCCTTCTGCTGAGAAACATGGCTGCAAGATGGAACTAAGAGCTACATAGTAGCTTTTTTTTTTTTTTTAAGTAATTGGGTCAGATCAAAGCAGAAATTGTTACCTTGCCAAGTATAAAATCTGAATGATTTGCATGCGTTTTGGATGAGCTTAACCTGCTGCAGAGTGCCTGCTTGATTGCTGAGAGTTATTTGCTTCCCTGATTTCTTTCATTTTGAGTGTGGATGAGGAAGCCAACTGGTGAGACGCAAGGGGTAATAAATAGGTCAGTGGTTTGTTTTCGGGTGCGCTGTAAGACAATCACCGATCATTTTTAGGTACTCCCAAGCTATCCTTGATACGTTCTTCAAAAGTCTGAGTAAGTGGCAGCTACATGACAAAGTCCCGGACAAAGCACTGCAGCAACGACTTTGTTTAGCGGCTTGTGTATTTTGAGACAAGAGTCTCCCATGTAAACCCAGTTGGCCCTGAACACTGTGCTCCTGCCTTAGATTCATGGGGCTTGGATTACAAGCACGTCTTATCATGCTGGCTGAGCTCAAGGCAAGGACTTCAAAATTCTGCTCTGGGTTTTTTGAACAGAGATACAGAAAAAAAAATTAAGTTTTTTGCTTTTTTCTGAGGTAGGGTCTCACTCTTGCTCAGGCTGATCTGGAATTCACTACGTAGTCTCAGGGTGGCCTTGAACTCATGGCAATCCTCCTACCTCTGCCTCCCAAGTGCTGAGATTAAAGGCATGTGCCACCACGCCAAGCTGTAAAAATTAATTTTTGATCTTATCAGAATAGATGAAGTCAAACATTTTTCTCCACCCCTGGTGTCCAGAGTCTCTTTCGCCTATTTTTTTTCCTAAAGTCCTCTTTTATAATGCACATGTATTCCTGACAATATAATCACATTAATTTCTGAAGACATCAAAGCTAGTTAGATCCATGTTCCTCCCTGTGGTAGTTTGGATGCATGTCCCTTATAGAGTCACATGGCTTTTGTTGTTGTTGTTGTTGACATTTTTTTAATGCAGTTTTTTTTCCTTTTCTTTATTTTTGTTCATTTTACTTTATTTATTTGAGAGTGACAGAGAGAGAAAGAGGCAGATGGAGAGAGAGAATGGGCACACCAGGGCCTCCAGCCACTGCAAACGAACTCCAGATGCACGTGCCCCCTTGTGCATCTGGCTAACATGAGTCCTGAGGAATCGAGCCTCAAACCAGGGTCCTTATGCTTCACAGGCAAGCGCTTAACCGCTAAGCCATCTCTCTAGCCCTTGTTGATGTTTTTGAGGTAGGGTCTCACTTTAGCCCAGGCTGACCTGGAATTCACTCTGTAGTCTCAGCCTGGCCTCAGATTCACAGCGTTCTTCCTACCTCTGCGACTCACATGTTTTATTAAAACTTGTAGCTTGAATCTCCAGCCGCCTGGCTGGAGGAGGTGTCCCTGGGGACAGATCCTGGAGTCCAATGCTAGGTGTGCAGAGCACTTTGAGCCCTAAAGGGTTTTGTGCTTACTTTTTGGTATTTGCTATCTGCTGGTGGTTTCTCTCTCTCTCTCTCTCTCTCTCTCTCTCTCTCACTCACTCCTTGGAATTAGGAATGGGAGACAGGTTCTTCCGCCACTTTTTTAAATTTAGTTATTGAGAGCGAAAGAGGCAGATAGAGAGAGAGAATGGGTGTGCCAGGGCCTCCAGCCACTGCAAATGAACTCCAGATGTGTGTGCCTCCTTGTGCATCTGGCTTACGTGGGTCCTGGGGAATAGAGCCTCGAACCAGGGTCCTTAGCCTTCACAGGCTAGCACTTAACCGCTAAGCCAGCTCTCCAGCCCTCTTCTGCCATTAATGGGATGTCCCCTTGGATCTGTAGTCTGAAATAAGTCTTGTTCCTCTCATAAACTGTGACTGGTTTGGATGTTCATCCCACCAACGTGGAGCTGTGTACTATACTCCCTATAGGAGAAATTACAGTAAGAGAATTCTGGAAAAAAAAAAAAAAGAGGAAGGGAGAGAAGGAGAGATGGAAGGGAAGAAGGAAAGAAGGGAGGAAGGGAAGAAGAAATGGAGAAAAGGGAAAAGGAAAGGAAGGAAGATAATGGAAAAGAAAGAGATGTGTTAGAGAGATGAAAAGAGTCAGCTCTGTGTTTTCTGAACCTCCAGTGGAGCCAGCACAGCTAGGACAGTCATTGACCCCGTTTGGATGATGGTATTGGGGGGACGATGCATGGGCAAGTTTGGGATTGGCAGTTACTAAATCTGAAAATGGATTCTTTTAAAACTTCAAGTGTTGCTATGCAATATGAATTTTGATTGATTTTTTTTTCCAGCTAGGTTTCCAACAAGAAACAGATGGCACACTTAAATTAGGATAATTTGAAGAAGAGCCCCTTCCTTCCCTCCTTCCTTCCTTCCTTCCTTCCGTCCCTTCCTTTCCCTTCCCTTCCTTCTTTCCCTTTCTTTGCCATGCTCGGTATCAAACCCAGGGTCTTGTGCACATTCAGCATGCCCTCAACCGCTGACCTCCAGCCCAAGCAGAGTTGTTCTCAAATTTGGACTATTTACAGGAGAGTTGATGGGTGTGATGAAAGTGTAAGGCCTGGTCTAGGAACGAGGGTGCAGGAGCAGCAAAGCAATGAACAACTTCTTGGTCCCCAAGAGGGTTGAAGCGATGTTGCTATGGTGGCTTGATCCAGGTGTCCCCCATAAACTTAGGCTTATGTGGGGCCTGGAGAGTCACACATGGATCCTTAGGCTTTGCAGACAAACGCCCTAACCACTGAGCCATCTCTCCAGCCCTCACATGCCTGTGTGACACACAAGCCACAAGTGTAGACTGAGGCATCTGCAGAACACGTAGCTACAGGTTGTCCCCGGAAGCCCATGCTGTGGCACGGTTCACGCAAAGTTAAGGCAATCCTGACTGCACTTTGCTGCCCAGCGAGTCTCACGGGCACTTCCGAACGTGGCTCCTTGCTACTGGCCCTGACTTGCAGGACCTTAGTAAACTTCTTTTCAGTCCAGTGGGTGTCAGACATGTGCCCTCCAATAAAGTCTTACATTACTCTTCCAAAAGGCTTCAGAACACAAACAGATATGTAGTGTATCTGTAGTATTAAAGATTTTTTTTGGGGGGGGTGATGGGTGGCGATAAGGGGATAACTATCTAAAAAGTATCCTTAAAGGGTAAGAATTAAAAAACAGAGGGGAGTTACATTGATCTAGAAGTTTTAGCTGTTGGACATTCCATGATTCCTTAATCCTTTAGAATTCTCTTCCCGTTAGTGGGTAATTGCATTTCTAGTTAATATACTTTATTCTAAACTTTTCTGGTTCAATGCCAACCATAGTATCACGTGCCTATAATCCCAGTTATTTTGGAAGTCAAGGCAGGAGGGTCACTTGAACCCAAGCATTCAAGACCAGACTGAGCAAAGTGGTGAAACTCCACCTCAAAATCAACACCATCCCTGCTACCACAAGGCACAACGAAAAGGTTTCTCTGTTCAAATTACTAGTTTTGTTTCGTTTTCGTGCTGGGGATCAAGCCCATGGCTTTGTGTGTGCTAAGCAAGTCCTGTGCCACTGCGCTGTGTCTCAGCCTCAGGGTTCTCTGAATGGACCTTAACTGATAAAGTACACTTAACTTTCATGATGAAAAGAAAAATATCATTGAAATTATGTTCACATCAGCGTGCTAAGGTTAAAAAAAAGTTCAGGGCATTTCATAGGGCGTGAAGAAATCAATCTCTAGGGCTGGAGGGATGGCTTAGCAGTTAAGGCGTCTGCCTGCAAAGCCAAAGGACCCAGGTTCGATTCCCCAGGACCCAAGTTAGCCAGATGCACAAGGGGGCACATGCATCTGCAGTTCATTTGCAGTGGCTGGAAGCCCTGGTGGGCCCATTCTCTCTCTCTCTCTCTCTCCCTCTTTCTCTGTTGAATAAATAAAAATAAAACTTAAAAAAAAGAAAAAGAAACCAATCTCTAGCTACCTATATCTTCTACGTGGAAATCTATGTTAAGAATGATGATGTTGGGATCACAGTGGACACAAAATGGCCAAAGACAGCCTGTTGATCTAAATTGACTGACTCAAAAGATTCATAAAAACAAGGGTTGAAGCAATATTGGTGTTTTGGCTTGATTCAGGTGTCCCCCATAAACTTAGTTGTGCTAATACTAGGTCCTGAGCTGACAGCAATTTGAGAATTAAAGCCTGCTGGAAGCAGTGGGACAGGCTTATGGGTGTTATAGCCAGCTTCCTCTTGCCACTGTGTGGCATATTCTCCTGTTGCTATTGTCCATCTGATGTTGGTGAGGAGGTGATGTCCACTGTCTCTCTGCTCATGCCATCGTTTTCCCCTGCCGCCACGGAGCTGCCCCTCGAGTCAATAAGCCAAAATAAATCCGTTTTTTTTTGCCCCTCAAGCTGCTCTTGAGTGTTTTCTGCCAGCAATGCGAGCCTGACTGCAACAGCTGTTTTTTAGCACAGTCTTTGAATATATATTTCATTTCTGTCTCTTATTAAATTTTTCCAAGTTCCAGGCTTTAATAACTAGGATGAGCATAGTAGTCATTCACATTTATTGGACACTTGCAATGTGCCATATTACTCCGATAGTGGGGCCAAGAATGGATGAGAAAAGGCCAAGATAAGTTGTAAATCAGACAAGGTACCTGGCAGGAATTCTGACAGAGGTTTAGGTAAAGCCAGTTCTCAGAAGCTGAAACACAAAAGCCTGAGACGGGTTGAAGGAAAGTTCAGCGTTAGCAGTGAGCAGAGGAATGCAGTTAAAGGGAGTTGAGATCCCCTCTCATAGCCAATAGATCTGTAGTCACTGGAAAGTTGGGTAGTCATGGTAGTCTTAAGAAACAAGACCCCTCACTTGCTTGTGCCGGAAATGTATGTCAACGCAGCTGTCATAGAAAGCCATCTGCAGTATGCGGTGTGTGTGAGTGGACACATGACCCAAAACCCCTCCTCATCCAGGATCGTGAGAAAATCTGCAGGAAGATGTCTACAAGGTTGTTTGTGCTACAAGCATTCTGGGGATCACTCACTGGGCAAATGGATATGCCAAAAGGGCCAGCTACATAATATAGAACCTTGTGTAATAGTTAGAAGGCATGAGTGAGGCCTGTATGAGGGGCATGGGTAGAACTTAAGCCTTCTCTTCAGCCCTGCAGTGCTGTTTTTAGCAGTTAAGGTACTTGCCTGCAAAGCCCAAAGACCCAGGTTTGATTCCTCAGAACCCACGTAAGCCAGATGAACATGGTGGCACATGCGTCTGGAGTTTGTTTGCAGTGTGGCTAGGGGCCCTGGTGTGCCCATTCTCTCTCAAATAAATAAATAAATATATTTTAAAAACAAGCAGCACTACATAAAAAGAAACAGCCAAATATGATGCCTCCCAGCTGTGATCCTAGTACTTAGGAGGTCGAGGTAGGAGGATTGATATATGATTTCAAGGCCAACCCAGGCTACATAGAGAGTTCCAGGCCAACCTGGACTACAGAGTGGGACATTGTTGCAACAACAACAAGAAGAAATGAAATGAAATGGGAGTGATTGAACTTTATAAAACTTAAATGTACACACGCACGGGGCTGGGGAGATGGCTCAGTGGGTAAAGCACTTGTTGCCCAAACATGAAAACCTGAGTTCAGATCCCCAGAACCCCTGTAAAAGCCAGACCCAGCAGCACATACCTATAATCTCAGCACCCCTAGGGTGAGATGGGTA
This sequence comes from Jaculus jaculus, assembly GCF_020740685.1. Taxonomy (NCBI): domain Eukaryota; kingdom Metazoa; phylum Chordata; class Mammalia; order Rodentia; family Dipodidae; genus Jaculus; species Jaculus jaculus. The sequence goes on along the minus strand of NC_059119.1, from coordinate 59,204,553 downwards.
GTGGGGACAGGAGACTCTCCAGAAGCTTCCAGGACAGCTAGCCTGTAGTGCACAGACAGAGAACAGTGAAGAAACCTTGTCTCAAGCAAGGTACAGAAGACAAGGACCGACACCCGAGGCTGTCCTCTGAATTCCGCACGTGCTCTGTGGCACACGTGCACCCTCCCCTGCCACACACACGGAGTTTAAAAATACACACTTGTGAAATGACAGTGTGTTATAAGCACTCAGGGAGGGCTGGAGAGATGGTTTAGTGGTTAAGGCACATGCCTGTAAAGCCAAGGGACCCAGGTTCGATTCCCCAGTACCCATGTAAAGCCAGATGCACAGGGTGGCACATGCATCTGGAGTTCATTTGCAATGGCTGGAGGCCCTGGTGCACCCATTTTCTCTCTCTCTCTGTCTCTCCTTCAAATAAATAAGTAAATAAAATATTAAAAAAAACACTCAGGAAAATGTGCATACCTGAATGTACTTCAGTACATTAGAGTGCTGAACCAAGAGTAAACTGTTGAGTTACAGGTCACCAGTTCGGTCAATGAAGGAGTAAAACAATAATGTAAAATAAGATTGGAAAATCCCTCACATGGTAATGACAATGTACAATGATCTGAGGAGGAACAGGAGATAAACCCAAATCTTTTTTTTTTTTTTTTTTTTTGAGGTAGGGTCTCACTCAAGCTCAAGCTCAGGCTGACCTGGAATTCACTCTATAGTCTCAGGGTGGCCTTGAACTCACGGTGATCCTCCTACCTCTGCCTCCCTAGTGCTGGGATTAAAGGCATGCGCCACCATGCCCAATAATAGACTCAAATTTTTACTCAAAGTCCAATAGAATTTGGAGGGGAAAAAAAATCTAACCTTAACTTTCTCTCAAAGATTTTTCATCTCATGTGAGATGCAATGGCTACTTTAAAAAAAAAAAATTTATTTATTTATTTGATAGAAAGAGAGAATAGGCGCGCCAGGGCCTCCAGCCACTGCAAATGAACTCCAGATGCATGCGCCCCCTTGTGCATCTGGCTAACGTGGGTCCTGGGGAATCAAACCTGGGTCCTTTGGCTTAGCAGGCAAATGCTTTAACCACTAAGCCATCCCTCCAGCCAGCAATGGCTACTTTTGAAGATAGTCCATGCAAACAGCTGCGACTGTGGCAACCCCAAAGCTCGTCTGTTTAGTTAGTCTTTCTCCGTCTCAAGGGACACCTGAACAGAGCGTCCATGCATGAAGTGCACACAGAAGCAAAGGGCACTCTGACAAACTGGGTTCTGTGAACCAAAGCCAAACACACTTCATGTATGAACCTCAGAGCGCAGCATGAGATATAGAACATGCATGGGCAGGGTTAGATCAAGGACGCTGGCTTGGTTATTTTCCCGTCTAGCAAAAGGATAATACGTAACTGTGAAAAGCAAAACTTATTTCAAGTAATTCAGGAGGCAAATAGGCAGCTCAGGTCAGATGTAAAGACAACTTTAGTTGGTGACGTTGCATAAAAACTTGGCACTGCCCACAATGTCTAGGAGAGTGTCTACACAAAGGGTTCGTTTTTCTTTTCCACGAACTGATCCCAAGACTCAGTGTATTTCAAATTGTTCTCAGCCAAACAGGAAATACAAAAGAGTCTGGTTTGATGCCAGAACTTGCCCTTTTTAAGGATGCCAGGTCTGCTGTCCTGAAGAGTGAACAAAGCTGACTCTCTCTCTCCCTCTCTCTCTCTCTCTCTCTCTCTCTCTCTCTCTCTCTCTCTCTCTCTCTCTTCTCATAAGGCCTTTCCCACCCTGTCCTTGCAGCTGCATGCGCCACTTGTGGAATGAGTCTGTTGCCTTTTTCCAGTTCTTTCTTTCTAATTTCCAACTGTCTGCCTAGGCCAATGACTGTTGGGAATTCGTATATGTTTTGTTTGCTTTGGCCTTAAAAGCATAGCAACCTCACTTCAACGGCTCTCTGCGCAGGAAATGACTCTTTAAGTGGGTTTTCAATGGCAGGTGGAGGCCGGGAAGATGGGATGGAGTCTTGATTCATCCTCTGAGTTGATTTTTATACTAAGGTCCTTTCTTTGGACATGAAAGTGAGTGATTCTATAAGCTGTGCTCAGAGGACTCAACGAATTTCATAGCAAACCCGCTTAAGAAGAAAAGCGTATCAAGAGGTTCCTTAGCAGCATACCATATTTAATAACTAATTAAATTAAATGTAATTTATAATGTATATAAGCTTCGAAAGGGCCAGGTATGGTGCTGTGTGTCTCTGTAATCCCAGCACTCCAGAAGTTAGGCAGGAGGATCCAGAGTTAGAGGCCAGTGCTATTTTTGAGCCTCTGTCTCAAAAATAAATAAATTATATATATATATATATATATATATATATATATATATATATAATGTATATAACAAATGTATTGTTTATCTAATAAATGTATATAAAGATATGCTATTAAATTAAAAATATTACATCTGGAAATTTTGTAGAAGAAAAGAGCCTTAGCAATTACTAATGTTCTTGAATTATTGTTCCTGCCTTCATCCTCTTTATAGCATACTTGGGATTTTTTTTTTTGTTTGTTTGTTTGTTTTTGTTTTTTTGTTTTTCAAGGTAGGGTCTCAGTCTAGCCCAGGCTGACCTGGGATTCACTATGGAGTCTCAGGGTGGCCTCGAACTCACGGCGATCCTCCTACCTCTGCCTCCCAGGTTCTGATACTAAAGGAGTGTTCCACCACGCTTCATACTTGGTCTTTTAATCTATCAGCTCTACCTGGGAAGAGCAAATATTTGCTATAGTTTGAAGGATCCGATGAATACTTTGCTACCCTGCACAGAACCAAATGATGTGAGCTGAGGAAGTAGCAAGAATGGAATGCAGGGCTGGAGAGGTGGCTCAGCGTGAAGGCGTTTCTTCCTCAGAAGACAAAGGAAATGGGTTTGATTCTCCAGGACCTGTGTAAGCTGGATGTACAAGGTGGCACATGTGTCTGGAGTTCATTTACAGTGGCTGAAGGCCTTGGCATACCCATTCTCTCCCTCCCCCTCCTCTCTCTATCTCTCTCTCCATATATATATATATATAATCTGCCTCTTTCTCTCTGTCAAATAAATAAAATTAAATTTAAAGAAAAGATTGGAATGTAGACCATCAGCAAAGCTGGGCATCACTGTGAGAGACAGAGGAAAACTAGAAAGGAAGAACTCTATACTGCTTTTTCAAGACTTCCTTTATACAAGATATGATGGACACAATAATAAGAATGGCTGGACCAAGAAAATGACATTTCATAATACATCCTGGAGACAGTCTGTGCAGTCAAGTAGGAGGAGGAAAAGAAAATACTCATGGAGGAAGTAAGTGACTGGAAGCAGCGCTGAGCACGTGAAAATACATTCGCCTTGCCAATTTCAACCTAAGCGATATGGAAGCTAAGCAGTGAGTCTTGCACTGGTACTACCCGGCTTAGCGTCTGAATTGCACACTGGCTGGCATATTTTAGTCTTCTGTTACTTTTCCTCATGTAGCATCGTTTAAGAACTCAATAAAATAGGTAGGATTAAAAAAAAAGAAAAAAAAAGATTCCCTCTTAGTGTACTCGTTTTTAGAGTCCACACAGTGCTAATTTATTATAAAGGTAATAGTGGAATGTAATTCACACTTTCCTTTTTTTTGAATCTTTAAAAGCTTTGATTGGGCCATGAATGCTAAATAGCCAAGTTGTATGTGCAGAAAGCCACTATGTTCCTTATATTGCTTAATGTCCTTTTAAGCCTTTTAATTAAGTTCCATAGTTCCTTGCTATTGGCCAAAATATCTGGCACCTAATTAAAGTATTTTATTGGTTATTAGTATTGAGGTTTTTCCTATCATCAAAAACCTAGTAATAAAAGCCAATTCACAATTTTTATGATATGATGTCTGGCTTTGAATTTTTTATTTTTTATTTTAGAGAGTGAGAGAAAGGGGGGTGGGAATTGGTGTGTCAATAAGTCCTCAACCACTGCAATGTAACTCCAGATGCTTGTGCCACCTAGTGCACATGTGTGACTTTGCACTTGCACCACCTTTGAGTGTCTGGCTTACATGGGATCTGGAGTGAGATCAAACCTGGGTCCTTAGACTTCGCAGGCAAGTACCTTAACCACTAAGCCAATTCTCCAGCCCATTAATTTTTTTATTTTTGTTTATTTTTCTTTATTTATTTGAAAGCAACAGACAGGCAAGATGCAGATGGAGAAGGACAGAGAGAGAATGGGCACACCAGGGCCTCCAGCCACTGCAAATGAACTCCAGACTTGTGTGCCCCCTTGTGCATCTGGCTAACGTGGGTCCTGGGGAACTGAGCCTCGAACGGGGGTCCTTAGGCTTCACAGACAAATGTTTAACTGATAAGCCATCTCTCCAGCCCCCTTTTTTTTTTATACATGTTCATGTTCAAAGGTTTCAAAACACAGATTACCAGAATACAATTTCTCATAATCTTTCTTTCTAGACAAAACGACATTTGGTCATATGTACTTCCAGTCTTCATTTTCACCTTAAACAAAAATATTTCACTTTGACATTTTCACTGAAATAGACTTGTTTCTCCAAAAGCAAGTTTCTGAGAGACCAAAGTGCCTTGTGCAGACAAAGACATCTGCTCAGGGGGAAGGAAGTGGTTCCGGTCCTGGCTAACAAGGGATCATTGTTACTCTGCATTGCATCACTCCCTTTATACCTCCTTCAGCCCGAAAGATGCATCAGAGACCCTAAGCGTTGGGCTGCTTCAGGGAAAGGTGGCTCAAAAGCTAATTTTACTTTCTGACAATGAGATGTGTGTTTTCCCTGCCTTCTGTACATTCTGTTGTAGAAGGATGGGGGTTTGAATCCCAGCTTTTCCTTGAAAGGCAGGCTGAGTTACTAAGGCCACTTTCCTCACTTACTGAGAGGGAGAAAACGGTACCATCACTGGGTCTGTGCGAAGACCAGGGAGCTGTGGCATCAGAGGCTGGTGCCTGCACTCTAGTAAACCGCACGGCTCTCTTCACTGTGGCCTAGCGTGAGGATTGTGAGACACTATTGGGAACTCATGCCACACTTAGGAACCTTTAGTTCAGTAATTAGTAGTACAGGGAGGGTTGTTCTAAACCACTTGTCTTTTTAAAAAACAAAATTTTAATTTTAATTTATTTATTTGAGAGCTACAGAGAGACAAATAGGTAGACATAGAGACAGAGAGAGAATGGGCGCGCCAGGGCTTCCAGCATCTGCAAACGAACTCCAGACGCGTGTGCTCCCTTGTGCATCTGGCTAACGTGGGTCCTGGGGAATCGAGCCTTGAACCGGGGTCCTTAGGCTTCACAGGCAAGAGCTTAACCGCTAAGCCACCTCTCCAGCCCACCACTGGTCTTTTGACTTGGCAACACTTTCTGGTTTTGAACCCCAGCGCACTGCTGCTCCGTGAAACTTTCTCTGTCCTCCATCCTGCCTAGCAGACGGAAGTGGCCATTGAGCTCGTGAATTCAGCTAGTGCAGCTGAGGAGCTGACGTTTTAGTGTGAGTTTTATTTAATTTGCCCACATTTCACTAGTCAGAGCCCAATCCCCAGCTTCTCCTCTAGTCACCCTCATTTCCTCCAGGTAACCAATGGATCCATCTGTGGGAACTTTAGTAAATGTTTTTTCATTCACGGTTTCAAATATCATTTTCCGCATCTCATTCTCCTGACAAGTGTTAAACATAATCCTGCCAACAAGAAAGCAGAAATAGGGCTGGAAAGATGACTTAGTAGTTAAGGCCCTTGCCTGCTAAGCCAAAGGACCCAGGTTTGATTTCCCCGGGACCCACATAGGCCAGATGCACAAGGGGGCGCATCCCTGGCACGCCCATTCTCTATCTGCACCCCCTCTCTCAAACAAATAAAATAACATAAAAAGTATTTTTTTAAAGCAGAAATAAAGTAGATATATTTCCAGTGTCAAGGTTCTCCACCAAGTCTGGCTTTCTACTAAGCTACTTGGCCAATTTGTGTGCAAATAATGTGTTTCTTTACATTGGCAGATTCGGAGCTGGAGCAATGGCTTAACAGTTAAGCGCTTGCCTGTGTAGCCTAGACCCCAGTTCGAGGTTTGATTCCCCAGGACCCACATTAGCTACATGGCAAAAAGGGGCGCACCCATCGGGAGTTCGTTTGCAGTGGCTGAAGGCCCTGGTGGGCGCCCATTCTCTCCCTGTCTCTCTCCCTCTTTCTCTCTCTCTGTCTGTCACTCTCAAATAAATAAAAAGTGAACAAAAAAAAATTTTTTTAATTGGCAGATTTGTTTTAAAGGGCTGTTTTAATGAAAAGGGATACTTCTATCAAATGTCTTTGGCATACACCGTGATGACACTTGTTCCGCTCCACCCTGTCTCTGAGGCCTTAGTGTGGACCCTCATACTGACCCCTTTGCCCACTGTACTGGGTGGGGTCTAAACTTGGCCAGACTCTCCAAGAGCAGCCGCTGAGCTCAGAGCCAGCAGCTTTGAAACCCTGGGAGCGAGGCCACCCGTGCTCTGTCAGGGTCTCCAAACCTGCCCCTCTTCCCTGGGTGACAAACCGGTGTCCACTGCAGGTCCTAGGTAACAGACCTGACGCTTGTATGGGGGGGGGGGGGGGGGGCGGGGAAGGGCGAGCACATGGACTTGAGCTATTCAAACCAAAGCCAGTTTTGCTTTGGCTCGTCCTGTCTCCCAGGGAAAGGCTGCCACCTGCTGTAACATAATAGCATTGGCCTTTCCCAACAAGGTCAGAACGGCCACATCCTGCATTCAAAAGTAACCTCGCCTGCCTTCACCGGGGTGGGGGGTGGGGTGGGGGGTGGTGGTCACGGGTGGAGACAGGAGGCACGGGACCGAGACCAGTGGGGCCTCTTTCACAGGAACGGTGCCCAGAAGAACCAGCCCGAACACTGACCATCCCAGCGTCCTGCGTCCAGCGCCGGGCAGCCAGGGAGCGCAGGGTGACCTTCAAAGATCGCTGCCTCCTCGGGCTGTGTACCCTGGCTCTACAGCCCTGGCCACAATGTTGGCAGGCGAAGGGATCTGAAGAGAGTAAAAGGGGATCGTTCACAGGGTAACATCTCTAAGGCCCCGCTTCTGTTTCTGCGAAAATGACCAGGTTGTTCCTGGAAGGCTGGGCCTGGCACAGTGCCCGTTTCCTCGCATAAAAGCCTTATTTTGTTCGGTAGTTCCCATTCTTCTTTGGGGCATGTGTCCAAACGAAGGAAGAGTACCTCCATGCCTCAGAAAAATAAAGGTGAGGACGTTTTGCCACATACCACCCCAAAATATGGTACTTGGGCCTAATGATTATTTATTTCTTTTAAAATATATTTTATTTATTTGACAGAGAAAGAGGGGGGTGCACGAGAGAGAGAGAATGGGCACGCCAGGTCCTCTAGCCACTGCACACGCATGCGCCCCCTTGTGCATCCGGTTAACGTGGGTCCTGGGGAATGGAACCTGGGTCCTTTGGCTTTGCAGGCAAACGCCCTGACCGCTAAGCCATCCTTCCAGCCCTATTTATTTGTTTTTTCGAGTCGAAACACCTGACCAATAGGAAATGCAAGGAGAGCTTTCGCTGGACTTTTACTTGCCTAAGGACAGGTCGTCCAAAAGAGGAGCTCAATGGTGGGTCATACTCTGGGAGCGTCACCAAGTGGGAAAGACTGATGCTTCGCGGGGGAGAGGATACTAGAGAGCCCCCGACACCCAGTCCAACAGCTGTCTGTGACTCCTCATCTGTCCTGCTCGGGGCTCCTTCATGACACTCCCAAATCACTTATACTCCCTCCAGTGGTCCATATCCCTCCTTTTTCCCCCATGAAGATGGTATATAAGCTTTCTCCAGGTATTCACTTTTTTTGTTTGTTTGTTTTGAGGTAGGGTCTTGCTCTAGTCCAGGCTGACCTGGAATTAACTATGGAGTCTCAGGGTGGCCTCGAACTCACGGTGATCCTCCTACCTCTGCCTCCCCAGTGCTGGGATTAAAGGTGTGCATGAGCACACTAGGCTTGCTTACAGTTTTTTTTTTTTTTTTTCCCATAGAGGTTAGGAATCAATTGTCAATTTTTTTGTTCATTTTTATTTATTTGAAAGTGACAGAGAGAAAGAGAGAAAGAGGCAGGTAGAAAGAGAGAGAGAGAAAGAAAGAAGGGCCTCTAGCCACTGGTAATGAACTCCAGATGCGTGCGCCTCCTTGTGCATCTGGCTAACGTGGGTCCTGGGGACTCAAACCTTGAACAGGGGTCCTTAGGCTTCACAGGCAAGCACTTAACCGCTAAGCCATCTCTCCAGCCCTTGCTTACAGTTGAAGAGAAGGTTCATTATGGTGGGAAAAGTGCAGTAGGAACAGACATCAGGGCATCCTGTCTCCATAGCAGCAGGGAGGAAGGAGAGAGAGAGGAAGAGTAAGCTGAGCTAGCACTGGCAAGCAAGGCTAGACCATGAAATCCCAAGGCCCGCCACAGTGTCACACCTTGTCCAGCAAGTCTCTACCTCCCGAAAGTTGTCCACCAGCCAGAGGTTAAGTGTAGGGCTTAATTGCAAACATTGGAGGCTGTGGAGGACCATCTACATTCAAACCACCACGCAAACTATCACACTAGCGGCCATGAAGAGGACAAAACACGGTCAAGGAGTCTGATGGAGATTAAGAGGTCTATTAGTAGCTCAAACAGAGCTAGACTATATCTATGGCTCAGGAAATAAATGATATGACGAGAAGAGAATGATGTCACTTCTGGCTTTGTGATAAGAGAACGTTTCATAAAAGAGATGTCTGAGTTGACAAAGTCCACCCACCGAAAATGCAGAAAAGTTCAAGTCTGTCAGGGGCTGTGAGGAAAGACACATGTAGGTACACAGTGACCGAAAGGTTGGTAACATAGCCAAGCTAGTATCTTAATCTTATTCAGAATAAATAAACATTTTGACCAAGGCGGTTGTCAAGAGCCCAGGTTTTGGCATCGGATTTGGTCTCCAGTCTTGATTCGACTTACTGTCTGTGATCTGGGCAAGTTACTGACCTGGCTTCACCTCACACTGCAAGTCTCTGATTGTCTCTTTCACAGGTCTGTTATCAGGATTAAATGAGATCGGGATATGAGGCACTGACTTGCTCATTTAGAAAACATTTATTGACCCTCCACCGTGTCTGTCTCACTGGACTTTGTACTGGTGATACCCAGATAAAAGCAGAAGCCCCGCCTTTCAAGGAACCCACACCAAGGAAATGGTGGTTAAGACAGCTAAGTAAACAGTCAGCCCAGTGTAACTGAGCTCAGAGCCAGAGGAGCTTACCAACTGCTGTCCAGGAAGGAAATGATAAAGAGCCCTTACCAGAGGAGGTGACCTGAGACGCCTGAAGGGATCTTTTAAAGGTTGGTCAAATAACGTATTTTCCAGCGTGTTTTTATTAACCTGTGGGTTACACTGTAGTTTCTAACAGAAACAAATGTTTAAAACTGGATTTTTGGTTGGTATCACTGCTAGTTTTTCATTGCACAACCAATTGATTTGGTTTATGTTAAAGTAAGAAAAATAAAAATGGACACAAAGTATGAGCGAGTGCCTTAATTTTCAGGTGCCTGAGGCATGATGAGCTAAAGTGAAGGGATTAAAGGGAAGTTGCTCAAACAAGGAGCAAATCTGGGTCCTCACCTGCTATGGACATTTGTTGGGTGTTCAGCCCACATTTATTTCCTTTTCTGAAACAGTACCATGGCTTCGTTTTGTTTCCAGAAGACAGCATATTTCTTCATCTCATTCCATGTGTTCTTGCGAAGTTTACCCATTTGATTTGACTTCAGAGGTTGGATATATTTCTGTCCTGGCCAGAATCTGCCATGGGCCCTGGTAACTGATCAGGGATGGCTTCATGACCCAATACGAGTCAGTGAGAGGCAACCTGGGACTTTTGCTGAGCTTGTAAGAAAAACAGGGCTTCTGCTGGTTTGACATGGGAAGCTGTGAACTAAGAGCTGCTACGAGCCATCTTTCTACAATGGGAAGCTTGAAACCAAAGCCAGCAACGCAGAGAAGGGCAGGGATCCCTGCACCGGAGACTGTAAAGCCCGTGAAGTCAGAAAGCTTGTTTTTTGTGTGTTTTTAAATCTTTCAAATTGACAAATACGTACAGGGAACAATATACACAGAAGTGTGGGTCCAAAGTTAGTACTAAGTACACCTATGTAGCTATCACTCAGATCAAGAAACAGAACATTAGCCAGGCGTGGTGGCACACGCCTTTAATCCCAGCACTTGAGAGACAGAGGTAGGAGGATCGCTGTGAGTTTGAGGCCACCCTGAGACTACTTAGTGAATTCCAAGTCAGCTTTGATTAGAGCGAGACCCTACCTCAAAAAACTAAAAAAAAAAAAGCAAAGAAACAGGACATTGCTCCTCTCATGCCCTTCCTAATCACTACACCCTTTGTCCCCTTAACCACTAATATTATTTTTTAATATGTGTGTCTAACTTCTGTCATTCGATATTATTGTAAATGTCTATGCTGTACATGTGTTTGCATTTCTATTGGCTATAGTCCTCAGAACAGAATTGGTAGATTTCTGCACACACTGGAGCAAAAGTCTATTAAGACAACATACTATCAAGTAACAATCCGTTCATTCTGTGTTTTTTAATATTTATATTTTTATTTATTTATTTAACACACACACAGAAAGCGAGAGAGAGAATGGGCATACCAGGGCCTCCAGGCACTGCAAACAATTCCAGACACATGTGCCACCTTGTGCATCTGGTTTCCATGGGTCTTGGGGCATTGAACCTGGGTCCTTTGGCTTTGCAGTCAAATGCAGCTTAGACGGGTCTCAAAGTCTGTGTAACTGAAATAATCTTGACCTTCTGATCCTCCTATATTCATGTCCCCAGTGCTGGGGTTTCGAGCACGTCACCACATGTAGTGTTGGGCATGGAACACAGAGTGCGGTACAAGCTAGGCTAGAACTCTACCAAGTGAGCGACGCCCCCAGTCTGTTGCTTCTAGAAGACAGAATTCACATTCTGGTATATGAATCATCCTTTAAGGAAATTCTGTGAGAAAGACATGTGAAAATCTAGTCTTTAATACAGCAGCAGCTGTGGGAATCAACCGTGAGTTTGCAAACTACCCCATATCCCTATACTTTGAGTGCCTCTTCTCAACCGCGTTAGCTCAGCTCTGTTCCACTGTAGTGAGGTATCATCTTCTCTTTTCATTTCTTCTTTCTTTCCTTTCATTTTGTCTCTTTCATTCTCAACAAAGCTAGAAGCAGTTACCCCATGCTTTGCTCACAAAACACTCTCCACACAACATTCTCAGCTCATTATAATAATCAGCTTTTCATTCCAAGACCACCCACCGAACTTGTCTCGGTGGGTAAGATCGACACTGACCTTCATGCTGCTGAATCTAGTGGACAGCACCTTTTATTTGCAACAGTTGATGTGCGAGTTTGATTCAGGTGTCCCCCATAAACTATGTCTTCTGAATTCTTGACCCCCAGCTGATGACACTTTGGGAAGTGGATCCTTGTTGGAGGTGTGTTTTGTGGGGCAGGCTTATGGGTGTTATGGCCAGCTTCCCCTTGCCCGCGTTTGGCACACTCTCCTGCTGTTTTCCACCCGCCTCTGCTCATGCCATGTTTTCCCCTGCCATCATGGAGCTTCCCCTCGAGTCTGTAAGCCAAAATAACCTCTTTCCTCCCACACGCTGCTTTTGGTTGGTGCTTAGTGCCAGTGACAGAAGCTAACTTCAACAGTTGCTAACTCATAGCTTCTTCAGCTTTTTCCTTCCATTGTCTTCTATGTTTTCCTCTTATTTCTCCAGTTTCTCTTTCTGTCTCCTGTTGACCTTCCTCCTTTCAGGGCCCAGCCCATTAGCTAGAAGAATGTGCTGACCACCTTGTATCAAAGCAGAATTGCTGGCAGACTCATAAAGATGAATTATAAGGACAATGCCATTTATACAAACATTGTGTTTGCTTATTGGAGCACAGCGAATGTTGTGGGGGGTTTTATTATTAATTAATTTTTTTGAGAGAGAGAGCGAGAAAATGGGTGTGCCAGGGCCTGGAGCACTGCAAGCAAACTCTAGAAGTATGTGCCACCTGTGCATCTGACTTATCTAGGTCCTGGGGAATCGAACCTGGGCCCTTGGCTTTGTAGGCAAGTACCTTAACCACGAAGCCATCCCTCCAGCCCTATGTTTGTTGTTTTTTAAATTTTCATTTAAAAGAGAGAGAGGGAGGGAAATAAAAAACGGACACACCAGAACCTCTAGCCACTACAAACGAACTACAGGTGAATGTGCCACTTGTGCATCTGGCTTTATGTGGGTTCTGGGGAGTTGAATGTGGTCATCAGGCTTTGCAAGTAAGTGCCTTTAATTTCTGAGTCATCTTTCTAGCCCTGCTTGTTGATTTGTTGTATATATGTACGGATCTATGACCAGTCTCAGGTCCTCTTATCGTCTGTCCATACTCTTCTATAGAAATCTTATAAGTATCCATTGTTTCCAGTTATTAACTACATGTTGATAATTTAGGAATTTATATCATCCAGGCCTCTCTCCTGATCTGTAGATATTTCACTGCCTACCAAAGAAGTATCAGAATTAGATATGCCTACTACTGAACTGATTATCCAAATCTTTTCCTTCTTCAATGTTTCCTACTTCATTTAAAGGCTCCATTATCTTCCTGGTGGCTCAGGTCAGAAACTCAGAAATCATCTTTAATATCTACCTGACTCTTAGCCACTTTTTCCAACTGATCCCTCAATACTGTCGATTTTTGTCTTCTAGGATATCATTCAAACATATTGCTATGGACTGAATGTCTCCTCAAAATTTTTATGCTAATAAGGGCATGGTGGCACAAGCCTTTAATCCTAGCACTTGTGAGGCAGAGATAGGAGGATCACTGTGAGTTTGAGGTCACCCTGAGACTCCATAGTGAATTCCAGGTCAGCCTGGGCTAGAGTGAGACCCTACCTCAGAAAACCAGAAAAAACAAAACAAAACAAGAAAAAGAAATTTTGTTGAAGGCTAAACTCTCAATTTGATGATATTTGGAGATGATGGCAATGCTAGGGCTCCCATGGAGAAATAAGTGTCCTTATAAAATGAAGAGGCCAGCGCTAATTCTCTCCTCTCCATAGGATAGAAGGAGAAGGTGGCCATCTACATAGTTCAAGGAAAGATCCTGACCAGAATCTGCTCGTGTGGGTTCTAGGAAATCGAACTTGGGTCGTTAAGCTTTGTAGGCACATGTCTTAACTGTTGAGTCGTCTCTCCAGCTTTAAATACAGTTTCCTTGAGTAAGGATTCTCCAGTAACCTACGTGAAATTACCAGCTTTCATCACTTCCTGTCTTTCCATGATACATATCCCAAATATTGTCAAACAATTCTTGTAACTGTTTGATGCTTATCTGACTTCAGGTTGTGATTTCTATGAGAGCACTAACTGTTTCAGTCCTATCTATAGCTATAAAATAAAGGACTCAAAAATTCCTTAATGAGGGCTGGGCATGGTGGTGCACACCTTTAATGCCAGCACTTGGGAGGCAGAGGTGGGAGGACTGCCATGAGTTTGAGGCTACCCTGAGACTACAGAGTGAGTTCCAGGTGAGCCTGGGCTAGAGTGAGACCCTACCTCGAAACCCCCCCAAAATTAAAAAAAGAACTCCCCAATGTGTATTCCTTAGCTGCCTCAGTGTCTATTTGAGAATCAGGATGTGTGTGAGGAAGTTAAGAAATATTGGTGTAGGAACATTTTTCCTACCTCTTCATTCTTTATGATGAGGAACTTGGTATCAAACAGAATGATTCTGTAATTAAGAGATATCACATTTTTTTTTTCAAGGTAGGGTCTCACTCTAGCCCAGGCTGACCTAGAATTCACTATGTAGTCTCAGGGTGGCCTCGAACTCACGGTGATCCTCCTATCTCTGCCTCCCGAGTGCTGGGATTAAAGGCGTATGCCACCACGCCCAACTGAGATATCACAATTTTAACAACAATTAACAAGCCATGAATCACTGGGATAAAAATATAGGTATTTTAGATGGCAGAAAAGAATTACATAGAGGGGATTAGCCATAGATACGTTAACCTACTGAAATCAGATCAGCACACATTAGGAAGCCAGTTTAACTATATTAACTTTTTGTTTTTGCACTAGTTAGAGATATGATGGTTAGAGACATCTGAAGGGGAAAAATAATCCTTCAGAAATATGGTTTTTCAACTTATAATAGGAAATACTTGTGCTTTATAAATGTGTCCTGTATGTTCATTTTTGCCATTTCTTTTGCTGTACAGACTGATCTGCAAAGTATGTTGAGATAAACTTAGAAGAATAGAAATAGGCTTTTGCATATTTATAAGGGAGGAATACACAAAAATAAGATATGTATTTTCTAAAAAAAATGCATTCTTGCCGGGCGGTTGGTGGCACACGCCTTTAATCCCAGCACTCAGTAGGCAAAGGTAGGAGGATCACCATGAGTTAGAGGCCACCCTGAGAATTCCAGGTCAGCCTGAGCTAGAGTGATACCCTACCTTGAAAACAAACAACCAAAAGAAAAAAAAAAAGTATTCTTGCTACCAAATATGGGAACTATCAGATGAGAACTTAACAAATTAATCTACATCATTTTTCCTAAGCCATAAAATAGTTGACATCATGCCAAACTTTTTCAATAAGATTGTTTTTCTTATATAAAAAAGAAAAATGGTGTTAGATGAAAGCATGCAAGTGAAGGATGTGGTTCTAAATAAGAAGTTACATTATTGGATGACTCCTAAATTAAAGTTAAATTATAGTTGTGAATTTGTTAATAAAAAATAGAATTTATAGAAGAGACTATAAAAATAATAACTATTGACATTTTAAATACAGAGTAAGAGCTAAGAACTTGGTTATTTTATTTAAATAAAAATTTTAAATGCATTTCTTCCACTTCTTCATGAAGTGGTACTCTCAGCATATCTATAAGAAACCATTTGAGAGATTTTTCTTTCGAGACAGGCTCTCACTGTAGCCTAGGGTGGCTTTTAACTCATGGTGATCCTCTGACCTCAGCTTCCCAAATGCTTGTGATTAAAGGAGTGAGCTATGTAGCTGAGATCTTAAGTAATGTGCCCAAGGTTTCTTAACCAGAAAGGGGCAGATGTAGATAAAAAACCCAAAGGTGGGCTGGAGAGATGGCTTAACGGTTAAGCGCTTGCCTGGGAAGCCTAAGGACCCTGGTTCGAGGCTTGATTCCCCCAGGACCCATATTAGCCAGATGCATAAGGGGGCGCACATATCTGGAGTTCGTTTGCAGTGGCTGGAGGCCCTGGTGCGCCCATTCTCTCTCTCTCTCTCCCCCTCTTTCTCTCTCTGTCCGTCTCTCTTAAATAAATAAATAAACAAAAAATAAAATAAAAGAAACCCAAAGCCTATTAGTTATGCCATAATATGTCATTCTTAGCTTACATATTGAATATGACTAAGAGGGAGGGAAAGAAATCAAATCAGGGTGCTGGAGAGATAGATGTCTTAGTGGTTAAGGTGCTTTGCTTGTTTATGTGTCCCCCGTAAACTTAAGTGTTCTGAATGCCAGGTTCCCAGCTGATGGAGATTTGAGAGTTAATGCCTCCAGGAGGTAGTGTATTGTTGGGGGCAGGCTTATGGGTGTTGTTATAGCCAGTTTTCCCTTGCCAGCATTTGGCATACTCTCCTGTTGCTGTTGTCCACAAGATGTTGGCCAGGAGGTGATGTCCACCCTCTGTTCATGCCATCACTTACCCCTGCCATCATGGAGCTTCCCCTTGAGCCTGTAAGCCAGAATAAACCCTTTTCCCCCCACAAGCTGCTCTTGGTCAGGTGTTTTCTGCCAGTAATGCAAACCTGACTGCAACAATAGGTGAACACTGTCAGAGGGTTTTTCCCCCTTTTTCCCCACCTCTTTAAAAAAATTTTTTTAATTTATTTTTATGTATGTATTAGAGACAGAGAGAAAGAGAGAGAGAGAGAGGGAGAGAGAGAATGGGCATACCAGAGCCTCTAGCCACTGCAAATGAACTCCAGATGCATGTGCCCCCTTGTGCATCTGGCTAATGTGGGACCTGGAGAATCAAACCAGGATACTTTGGCTTTGCAGGCAAATGCTTTAACTACTAAGCCATCTATCTCTCCAGGCTTTTTTTTTTTTTTTTTTTTGCAATAGGGTCTCACTCTAGCCCTGGCTGACCTGGAACTCACGCTGTACTCGTCAAGGCTGGTACTGAACTCTCACAGCAATCCTCCTACCTTTGCCTCCTGAATGCTGGGATTTAAGGTGTGCGCCACCACACCGGGCTCAGTAATAGGTTTGATTACAACCTTTTTATACATATGAATAATTACACTTTGCTCTAATTGGTCCTGAGCCTCTGTCTCCTCCCCCCATGATTCCCTTCTCTTTCAAATAGTCCCTGCTTCTTCTTTCATATCACGTGCATTCCATTCTTTCCCCCTTTCTTCTTTTTAATATTTTATTTACTTATTTGAAGGAGATAGAAGAAAGAAAGAGGCAGATACAGAAAGAGTATGGGTTGACCAGGGCCTCTAGCCACTGCAAACAAACTTGAGATACATGTATCACCTTGTTCATTGGACTTAGGTGGGTACTAGGAAATCAAACCTTGGTCCTTAGGGTTTACAGGCAAGTGCCTTAACCACTAAGCCATCCCTCCAGCCCTTTCCCCCTTTCTTAAGATCGCTCCTTCTCTCATGAACATCTTTGTTTAGAGTCATGCCCCACCTCACCCACTCTGTCTCTCATACATATAATTTTAAATCTGCATTCCTCATGTGAAAGGGAACATTATATTTGTCTCTCTGAGCTTGGTGTAGTTTGCTTAACATAATGATCTTTTTTTGCAAATATCATGATTTCATGTTATGGCTTAATAAAATTCCATTATGTATATGTACTACATTTTTTATCCATCCATCTGTTGACGAATGTCTGTATTGGTTACATTTCCTAACCATCCTGAGCATTGTAGTAATAAACATGAATTTGCAAGCATCTGTGGTATGTTGTCTTTTCTAATTTTTGGTTTTGTTTTTGTTTTTTTGAGGTACGGTTTCACTCCAGTTCAGGCAGACTTGGAATTTGCTATGTAGTCTTAGGGTGGCCTTGAATTCACAGTGATCCTCCTACCTCTATCTCTTCACCTTTTTTTTTTTTTTTTTGACAGAGAGAAAGAGGGAGAGAAAGACAGAGAGAGAATGGGTGAGCCAGGGCTCCAGCCACTGCAAACGAACTCCAGACGCACACGCCCCCTTGTACATCTGGTTACGTGGGTCCTGGGGAATCGAACCTAGGTCCTTTGGCTTTGCAGGCAAATGCCTTAACTGCTAAGCTATCCCTCCAGCCACCTTAAAAAATTATTTATTTGTGTGTGTATGAGAGAGAGAGTGAAAGGCAGAGAATGGGCACACTAGGGCCTCCAGCTACTGTAAACAAACTTCAGATACATATGCCATATTGTTCATCTGGCTTCTGTGGGTCCTGGGGTATCAAACCTGGGTCCTTTGGCTTTGCAGGCAAGCACCTTAGTCACCTAGCCATCTCTCCAGCCCCTACCTTCATCTTTAATGACTTTTTTTTTGAGACAGTGTCAGCTCAGGCTGACGTGAAACAATGTATCCAGGCAGGCCTCAAATTCATAGCAATCCGCTGGTCTTATCCTCCCAAATGCTGGGATTATGGGCATGATCCACCACGTTTAGTGCTATTTTTAATCATTCTTAATAGGAATAGTAAATATGTCAGGCACAGTGTTAGTAATAAAGCAGGGATAGAAAATGCTATCAGTTTTTAAAAATTTTTTGTCATCTCGATTTCAGGAGATGGGCACTAATACTATACCTAAACATTTTTTGTAAGTTGGCATTTCTAATATTGAAATGTTTCAAGTGGTAGCAATTGAACTTATAAAATTAGACTTCATCAACCTTTAGATGAAATTACTTTTCCAATTTATACTTTTTTTTTTTTTTTGCAAACCTGCTCATCAGCATTTAATTTTCTGTTTGGATTTCAGATTATGAATTGTCCTAAGGAAAGATTAAAGAAGACATTTTGTTGCATACCCTAAAAGAACTAAATACAATACTTACTCAATGCTCATTTTCTTTCTATGATGTTATCAACAGATGGATAATGAGGAAGCAAACCAGTTTTTCTTGTCCTAGTTTTGGGGAAACACCCAATGGCTACTAATTAAATCAAGTGTGAACTAGAATAACTTGAGTTTTTTTTTTTTTTTTTTAAGAAGGTGTTGTATAAACAAATATTTGTTTAAAGGCCAAATCCAACCCAGTTTAAGGCAGCTTTTCAACTGTTGTTGACTTACTAGTGAAGGTGTTCGGTATAGAAAGTTGGTAAATCTGTTTCCTTTCCTTTTTTAAAACTCCAGATGAATGCACCACCTTGCACATCTGGCTTTATGTGAGTCCTGAGGAATTAAACGTGGGTCCTTTGGCTTTGCAGGCAAGTGCCTTTATTGCTAAGCCATCTCTCCAGCCCTGGGAAATCTATTTCTTTTTTCTATTTATGTCTATTTATCCAGACATACGAAAAAGTTTTTGATCTCTTGGTCTTAGATGAAATTTGGTTAGTCCTTTCCTTAATATTTTTATAATGCAAATTCTTCTGTTTAATCATTTAATTTTTTAAAAAATTATTTTATTTGAGAGAAGGGGGGAGGAGAAAGAGAGAAAGAATAGGTGTGCCAAGGCTTCCAGCCACTATAAACAAACTCCAGACGTATGCACCACCTTGAGCATCTAGCTTACATGGGTCCTGGGGAATCGAACCTAGGTTCTTTGGCTTCACAGGCAATTGCCTTAACCACTAAGCCATCTTTCCAGCCCTAAAAAAATTTGAATTGTCAAATAATTATACAAATTTATGGGATGTAATGTGACATATATACACACATTTTAGAATGGTTAAATCTAACATAACCAATACTGCAACTACTTTTTTTAAACTTTTTTTTTTGTTTTGTTTTTCGAGGTAGGGTCTCACTCTAGCCCAGGCTGACCTGGAATTCATTATGGAGATTCAGGGTGGCCTTGAACTCATGGCAATCCTCCTACCTCTGCCTCCCAAGTGCTCGGATTAAAGGCATGTGCCACCACGCCTGGCTCAACTACTTTTTTTTTAGTGAGAACAATTAAAATCTACTTTAGCAATTTTGAAATATGTATTTTATAGTAACAAATATGTAACAGATGACTACAGTTTATTTCTTCTGAAACTTTGTTTATTTGACCATTTCCCTATTTAGTTTCCTCCACCTTCAGACTCTGGTACCATCCTACTCCGCTTCTGTGTAAATTCATCTGGTTCTATAAGACATCAAGAATTTAGGAGGACTTCTTAATATAGTTAAGGTTATTTTCTATTGGGAGTTTTCTCTTTGTTACAAGAGTAGAGAGGCTTTTTCTGGTTGCCAGGACTGGATTCAAACTCCCTATGTACTGTGCAGAAGACAGCCTTGGACTTCTGTTCACCACTTTGCTGGCTCCATTGAGGACTGAATTCAGAAAAGAAAAAACAAAACGTGCTGCAAGACTTTTTGGTATTTTTGTGGTTTCCTTCCGCTTTGTCCTTCCTTCCCTCAAATGTGCTTCTTTGGTGAGTAAACTACATTTTTGCATTAAAAAAAAACTTTCTTTCTTTCTTTACTTACTTATTTGCAAGCAGAGGGAGAAAGAGAGAGAGAAGAGGCAGACAGAAAGAATGAGTGTGCCAGGGCCTCCAGCCACCGCAAATGGACTCCGGATGCATGCGCCGCTTTGTGCATCTGGCTTCCGAGCCATCTCCCCAGTCCTGTGTTCGGTTTTTGAAGTGACTTTTTAGAAGTGAAACTTGCTTCCATTTTTTTTTTTTTTTCAGTCACCTACCCAGTTACATTTTCACTTTTGGCTTGTTACAAAAGACTGCTATATATGCTTGAAATTTATTTTTAGACAAAGGAAAAGTTTCAAAATAGAATAAAATCTTCCCATAATTAAGACATAAAATGATTGAGGCTCCTCTTCTCTATAACCTACACATACACAAGCACACACAAGATAGTAGTCTCTAGTCCAGGCCTTCTGCCTCTCCAGGGTGACTGGACATTAAAAAAGAAAAAATACACACACACACACACACACACACACGTGTGTATATATGTGAAGGCATTCCCTCCTTTTGTTTGTTTGTTTTTCGAGGTAGGTTCTCGCTCTAGCCCAGGGTGACCTGGAATTCACTCTGTAGTCTCAGGGTGGCCTTGAACTCACAGCGATCCTCCTACCTCTGCCTCCGGAGTGCTGGGATTAAAGGCGTGCGCCACCACACGGGACTCCAGTCCCATTAAAAAAAATTTTTTTTTTTTTTTTGAGCGAGCAGATTGTATTCTATTAACTTAAGATCACCAGGCTGAACTGGAATGCTATTAAAAATCACCATTAATAATATGCACCCCATACTTCCAACTTTTTTCAATCTTCAAGTAACGGGACTAACTGATTTCAGAGCCTGGACAATGTGATGGGGTTGGAACTTGGGGTGAAACTGGAAAAGGCCTCCTCCAATCTACTCTTGTCATTAATTACAACTCTTTTGGAGCCTGTGTTGGAGAGGCTGACCTAGAGAACCTTGGAAGGCCATTAATCTGGGGAACTGAACCATGCCTACTGGGAGTGGGCTGGGGGGGAGACTTGCCTGTCCCCGGGTGTGGGGGGGGATCCCCCAAGGCTCCTGAGATCCACTGTGGGCGTGGGCTCGTGGCGGGGGGTTGCAAAGTGGAGTCGGACTATCAGCAGAGGCGCAGGAGAGCCACGGCCGGCCGGGGCCCTGCCAGCCCGCTTCAGGGCTGAGCGCGCTGAGAGGCCGCCCGCGCGGCGCTCCCCGGGTTCGGGCCTTGCGCGGCGCCGCGGCCCTGGGTGCCCGGATGGAGCCGCGCGGGGGATTGTGGGCCAGAGGGCGGCCTGGGCGGCCGCGGGCCCGCGCTCGTGCGCCGGAGGAGGCGGTGGAGAGGGAGCCGCGGCGCCCGGGGTGAAGCGATTGGAGGCGGCGGCGGAGCCCCGGGGATGTGGGAGAGGCCGTGGCGGCGGCGGCAGCGGCAGCGGCGGAGGCGGCGCTGCGGCGGGCTCGGCGTGGTGGACGGAGCGTTGCGTGACGGGGCCGCGGGCCGGGCCGTGAGGGGAGCGCCGCGGGCGGAGCCGGGATCCCCGCGGACGCCTGCTGCCGCCCTCCGGGCGCGGCCCGCCTCGCTCGCCGGCGCGGGCCCGAGGGCGCGGACCGCCGCAGGGCCGCGGCGGCCGCGGGGACGCATGGACGCGGCGGCGACGTCGACGACGGTGCACTAGGCCGCAGCCGGGGACTGCCGTACAGGTAGGGGCCGGCTCCCCACCCTCCCTTGCCCGGGGCGGCCCGCTGCGTGCTCGCCCCGCGCAGCCCGGGACCCCGGCGGCGGAGCCCCGAGGACCCGCCACCGCCAAAGCGGCGCACGGGAGTTGTTATTTGTGTACTTCTTCACTTTCATTGCTGGGTCGTGAGCTTCCTTCTTGGATCTTCTTGGAATCCGGGCCGGCCGCCCGGGTCCGCGGCCCTCCCTCCGTCTCTCTCTCGCTCCCGTCTCCCTTCTCCTGGATCCGGGCTCTGCAACTTGCATCACGCTTCTTGACACATAGTGACCCCCAAACTTTTCCCTCTCTTCTTTCCAGTCGCCTTGAGGCCACCCTTTTGGAACCTGCTGGAATAAATACATAAAATAATAATAATTTAAAAAACCATTTCTCCCACTGGGGAGTACGAACCCAAAGGGGAAGTCGGTGTTTTGCAGGTTAGCGTTGTAATTAGCAAGATTTTTAAACCATTTGTTTAGTTTTATTTTTCAGTTGTGCTTTTTTTCCTATTAAGTCTGCGTTAGCTTTAAAAAAAAAAAAAAAGCAAAAAGCAGACAGGCTTTCCTGACCTTCCCGACGTTATTTGGGTACTTTTGCTTGACCATTATAATTAGCCGCTTGGTCTGGCCATAAAGTATTTTAGGATGCATTTTTAGAACTTTGACCAACTGGGGTTACGAAATTATATATGTATATTCCCTTTTAACCAACTTTATAGTTTTTGATCTTTATAGACTTCTCTTACTTTTGAAGAATTAAAATTATTTGGAGTATTTAAAATTTATTTATTTATTTATTTGAGACTGATAGGTAAAGAGGCAGAGAGAGAGGGGGGGAATGGGCGTGCTAGGGTCTTTAGCCACTGCAAACGAACTCCAGATGTGTGTGCCTCTTTGTGCATCTGGCTAATGTGGGCCCTGGGGAATCGAGCCTCGAACCGGTGTCCTTGGGCTTCACAGTCAAGTGCTTGACTACTAAGCCATCTCTCCAGCCTTGTTTGGAGTATTTTTAATTGACTCCATATGAGATTCATCAAACCAAGGCTCTATGGAGAATTATGTGATAATGTACATTGCAGATTTCACAAAAATTCAGTTTTATAAGTGGAGAGCTTTAATTGGAAAAGTACCTTGAGATTCCCAAGCATTTGAATTAGAACACATGGGAAAGTGGGATTTGTTTGACTATTTGTATTACATTGAGTCTGATTTCTTAGAAGGGAGGGTAATAATGGTTTATAGTGATCATCAATCATTGCTCATGATAGGCTTGGTTAAAATTGATCCACATGTGTAATTGATGATTGAGGTTTAGGGGATTAAATGATTACAATTTTCTCGTGACTTGGCTGTTTTAAAACTGTGTTTTGGCACTTTAGAATTATTAAAATACCAGTTTGCTCACAGTAAAACTGTAAACACTGACCATGTTTTGTTGTTGATATTCATGTATTTAGTTCTTGTACAGGTGTTGTTACAGCATTGGACTTTCTGAAGTCTTTTTCATTGTTTCCAATTTCTAAATGATTGGCAAAGTTCTCCATAGTTCACTAGAAAAAGATGATTATATTTGTGTATGAAAAGTTAAATTTTATTTCTGGATAAGTTAGTTAAAATTTTTTTTTTGATTTTACTTTTTTTCTCAATTTTTATTAACATTTTCCATGATTATAAAAATAAAAATATCCCATGGGGAAAAAAAATTAAAAAAAAAATCTGGAGAGATGGCTTAGCAATTAAACGCTTGCCTGTGAAGCCTAAGAACCCTGGTTCGAGGCTCGATTCCCCAGGACCCACGTTAGCCAGATGCACAAGGGGGCACACACGTCTGGAGTTCGTTTGCAGTGGCTGGAGGCCCTGGCGTGCCCATTCTATCTATCTATCTCTCTCTCTCTCTCTCTCTCTCTCTCTGCCTCTTTCTCTCGCTCTGTTGCTCTCAAATAAATAAATTAAAATGAGCAAAAAAAAATTTTTTTTAAATATCCCATGGTAATACCCTCCCTGCCCCCCACTTTCCCCTTTGAAATTCCATTCTCCATCATATCCTCCCCATCTCAATCATTCTACTTACATATATACCATACCAACCTCCTCCCAAGTTAGTTAAATTTTGTGGCAGACATCAAATAAAATCTTATATAACCTGTGAAAGGACAAACTACAGAATTTGTTCTTTTTTTAAAAATTATTTATTTATTTATTTGAGAGAGACAGACACAGAGAGAAAGAGATCGAGGGAGAGAGAGAGAATGGGCGCGCCAGGGCTTCCAGCCTCTGCAAACGAACTCCAGATGCGTGCACCCCCTTGTGCATCTGGCTAACGTGGGACCTGGGGAACTGAGCCTCGAACCGGGGTCCTTAGGCTTCACAGGCAAGCGCTTAACCGCTAAGCCATCTCTCCAGCCCCCAGAATTTGTTCTTAATCGCACTTCCTGTCAACAAAGTAGTTGAAAATCTTTTCTCTTCTCTCTTTAAAAACAGCTTTGTTGAACTGTTAACATGCCAAAGTAATCCATTTTAAATGTATAATTCAATTATTTTTAGTCTTTTGTTTTTGAACTGGGCTGAGGATGGAAACCAGGGCCTTATGCATGATAGGCAATGGGTTCTACTACTGAATCATATCCCCATCCCTTTGTTCAGAATATTTACTGTGGTATGTGACCATTGCCATGGGGTAATTTTTGAACACCTGCCCTGTCCCCTTTGTGCCCATTAGCAACTAGTTATTCATTCTCTCCCAAATAGAAGACCTACATTTTAGAATTACTGATTATATTTTATTTTATTATTATTATTATTATTATTTTCCAAGCCAAGGTCTCATTCTAGCCAAGGCTGACCTGGAATTCACTGTGTAGTCTCAGGGTGGCCTTGAACTCACAGTGATCCTCCTACTTCTGCCTCATGAGTGCTGGGATTAAAGGTGTGTACTACCTACCACTCCTGGCACTGCATGTTTGAAATTTTTTATTTTGGTCAGATAATAAGCAACTGATCCCTGGAATTAAAAGGGATATTGAAGGGCTGGAGGGATGGCTTAACGGTTAAGATGCTTGCCTATAAAGCCAAAGGATCCAGGTTTGATTCCCCAGGACCCATGAGTTGCTGGAGGTCTTGGCATGCCCATTCCCTTTCTCTCTCTCTCTTTGCCTCTTTCTGTCAAATAAATAAGTAAATAAATAAATAAAATGGATATTGTAAAGAACTGATATGCTGTTTGGTTGTGTCAACACAAAGTTTAGAGAAAGGAAAAAGTTACCATGAATGGCTTAGTGACTTCAGGATTTTAATTTGGTGAGCTGATAGGATCAGTCAGTTAAAGTTGGAAAAGTATTTTTTATACTGAACTTTGCAATATCAGATTGGAAAAGACCTTAGAGGTCATCATTGCCCTACTTCCTACTTGCTTCACAAATAGAAGGAACCAAAGGTAGAAACCTGAAGGGTACAAACTTAAATTTCTGGAATATATCGATCAAGAACTACAATGTGGTGAAGCGATCGTTGGGCATGAGGGTGGGTAGTGTAGGAAGGGACTGGGTGCTACAGTTGTTTAGATTCTCCAAAATGTGTATTTGACATTTTGCCAGCAGAGCTGAGAAAGAACTGACATTTTTCTGATTCTTAGGGATAAGTGCTGAACAAGAGTAGCTAATGTAGATAAATCCATGTTGTGAAATCCTTTAAATAAAATACTTTAATTCTAAAGCATGACAGGCAGATTATTTTGATTTTCTTCTATTACTAACATCATATTTTAAAAACTACAAAATTAAAATTATTTTTTTCAAGGTAGGGTTTTTTTTTTTTTTTTCCCCAAGGTAGGGTTTTATTCTAGCCTAGGCTGTCCTGGAATTCACTTTGTTATCTCTGGCTGGCTTTGAACTCACAGTGATCCTCCTGAGTGCTGGGATTAAAGGTGGGTACCACTATGCCTGGCCTAAAATTTTTTTTAAAATTGTAATTAACAAGATTTTTTTTTTTGGAGGTTTCTTTTTTCAAAGATCTGAGGTCTTAAACCTCTGAAACAATGACTCTCCAAGGATAATTTTGCCCTTCACAGTACTTTCTAGTGTGTTTGGAGATGTTTTGGATTATCACAACAGAAAGGGAGGGGGTGCTATTAACATCTAACCAAGGATGTTGCCAAATGTTGTACAGTGCACGGAACATAACCCATCCACACAACAAAGAATTATATGACTCAAAATGCCAATGGTACTGATGGTATGATTTGTATGATTCTGGTAAGGGCTTAAGCCAGGGTCATTGACTTCTACTGGGTTGAAAATATTCTTAGTGGGTGTTGTTTGGTGGGTCAATGAATGCTTTAAAAATTATCAGCTCTTTGCAAGGGGTGGCAGATGAGTGAAACCTAAAAGGAAGTCTGTGACATAGTGTATATAGATAGCGACTCTTTAGTCTGTTTTCAAATCTGAAGGGAAAAAACCTTTCCCCCCTTAATAATGACTGCCCTGTACTGTAAATTTTAACTACCATTATTTTGTATTATTTGTGTATTTTAAAATAATTAATTTGCATGCATGTGTGTATACCATTGTTTTGAATTATCATTGCATATGTTTATTTAATTTTTTTAATATTTTGTTTTTATTTATCTACAAGAGAAAAAGAGAGAGAGGGAGAGAATGGGCCTGCCAGGGCCTCTAGCCACTGCAAACAACCTTAAGACTCATATGCCACCATGTGCATCTGGCTTATGTGGGTACTGGGGAATTGAACTTGGGTTTCTAGGCTTTGCTAATGCCTTAACCACTGAATTATCTCTCCAGCCCCAGTTTATTTATTTTTTTAAAAATTGTGTGTGTGTGTGTGTGTGTGTGTGTGTACGCGTGCGCGCACATGTGTGGGTGAATGGATGTATACACCAGAGCCTCTTACTGCAACAATCCCACACCAGACGCTTGTGCACCACTTTGTGCATCCAGCTTGGGTGGTGCCTCGGGAATTGAGCCTGGGCTGACAGGTTCTGCGAGCAAGTGCCTTACCCATTAATCCAGCCCAGTTGTACAGGTTTTTAAAATTAGAAGTAAATATACAGTAGTATGTGCTTTACCAGTAGTGATCCCTCTCTGTGTAGCCTTAATTGTCAAGAAAGAAGTAAGCTAAGTGTTTTAATAGTTTACATATATGTGTGTGTGTGTGTAAGTATTTACATACGTTGTGAATGTCCAGAAATATTCAGGGTTTATACACAAATACTATCATTTTTCTCCTCACAAGTTTAACTTTTGATTGCTTTTACTTTATTGTTTATTTATTTATACATGAGAAAAGGTCTCACTGTGTAGTTATGGCTGGCCTGGCCTGGCCTGGCCTGGTACTTGCTATGTAGACTAGGCTGACCTTGTACTTGCTATGATCCTCCTGCCTGTATCTCCTGAGTGCTGGGATTATAGGCTTGCACCACCACATCTGGCAATTACTTAATGTGTTTGACAAGCTTAAGTTGGTGATGAACGGTGAGCCTCAGAGTCACTTTTGTTATTTACTACTCATGTGACTTCAGAGAAATTATTCTTTGCTTCTGAACATCAGTTTTCTAATACAGTAAATAGTGAGGGTGGTATTGACTGTATTACAAGATTATTGTAAGAATTAAATGAGTTTATGTGTATTAAAGTGCTGTGTTCATTATTACATAGTATATGAGTTACTTGTTTCAGAAGAATCAAATTAGAAAGGAGCATATAGAATTTGGAAAGGTGGAAATGTAGAGGGAGAATCATAGAGAACAGTGATTGATGACAGCTTCTAGAAGGAAGAGAAATAGCTGTCATTCAGCACCTGTCTGTGTGCCTGCCTGCATTTACCTCCCTCCCTCTCTACGGAACATGCTAGCATGACACCATACAAATGAGTGCAGGCAAATTTCAGTAGCATCTATGGTCACTACTGGTATACAGTGCGTTATAATTGACTGCTGGACTGCAGGCATGTGCCATCATGTCCAGCTTTTACATGGATGCTGGGGATCTGAACTCCGGTTCTTAAGCTTGCATAGCAAGCGCTTTGCCCACTGAGTCATTTCCCCCAGCCCCCACTTCAGACCTTTTGTAATTCTGTGAATGAAAGTACAGTGAAGCCCTGCTCCTCCTCCTCAACAGTTCTTTTGTTAGACCTGTGTAGGTGCATCCCCTGCGCTTAAACAAGTATTTCCTGATTGTGAGGGACATTCTTACACAGTTACAATTATGACATCTTAAACATTCAATACTTAAAATTCCCAATTGTCCCCAAGTCTTTAGAGCCCCTGCCCTGATGCCCATGAAGAATCCAGTCAAGGGTCATGCATTGCATATGGCTACTGTGTCTGTATAAGTCCCTCCTGCTCTTGACTAGTTTCCCTGCTTCTTACTCTTGTTTGGGTTTCTCCTTTGAAAAGTATAGAGGCCGCTTCTCCTGGAGTATGTTCCACAACCTGATTATATTCTTTAAAAAAAAAAAATTTTTTTTTTTTTTGGTTTGTTTTTTTGTTTTTGGAGGTAGGGTCTCACTGTAGCTCAGGCTGACCTGGAATTCATTATGTAGTCTCAGGGTGGCCTTGAGTTCATGGCAGTCCTCCTACCTCTGCCTCCCCAGACATGCGCCACCATGCCTGGCATTCAATTTTTATTTATTTATTTGCAAGCAAGCAGAGTAGGAGGGAGGAAGAAGGTGGAGGGAGGAAGTGGGGGAGAGGAGAAACAGAGAGTGGGTGCACCAGGGCCTCCAGCCACTGCAAACGAACTCCAGACGCGTGCTCCACTGTGCTTCTGGCTTTACATGGGTACTGGAGAATAGAACTAGGGTCATTAGGCTTGGCAGGCAATCACCTTAACCACTGAGCCATCTCTCCAGGCCTGTATTCTTTCCTCCTAGCGTCTGGTCAGACTTTTGGGTTTTTGTGGTAGGGCTTCACTCTAGCCCAGGCTGACCTGGTGGTCAGACAATTTTGGCAAAAACCACAATGTTGTATATTCTTAGTGCTGTATTACAGTCCTCCCTTCACCCACTGGTAATGTAAGATTGGTTCTTTGGTAATGTAGGGACTGATAGATCTTTTTATTCTTTAATAAATTAATAGTGTTGATACTTTCTTGTCATGTAAGTTTCTTCTTGCCTAACAACTTTTAACCAGTGGTTTGGACATCTCTTAATGATCATTTTCCAAACCAGTTTTTACCTTGGAGGATTACAGTTTGTGATTGTTCTAACTTTTTCATACCTTCTATGCTTATTTGTTTTCATCCTTCTACCTTTATTGACTTTGGAGGTCAGGTTAGGTGAAGGTTGAATTACAGGGTGCTGGATTTGGTAACCAGATCACTCCTTTTTCCCAGTCCCAGTGGTGAAATGGAAGACATTGCTAAGGAGGCAGCCTAAAGGGAGATAAGAGGTTTGCTATTGAGGGGAAGTAAGAAATGAGCTCAAGGAGGAAGGTTTTGAGGGATCAAACTTGAATTCAGTGTTGGAATATTCTTTTGTGTATGTGGGAGTTGACAAGATTGAACATAGTAGAGTCAGAGAATAATAGAATAAAAGTTCAGATGAAGTAGAAAGAGGTGGGGTCAACAATAGCCAGACAGGAAAGTTAACCCTAAAAAGCAACCCCACTGAGGGGCCAGGGAGAATGGAAACGATGGTACGTGTTCATAATAAGAGTCTCAAAAAAAGACACATTCTGTCTCAAGAAGTCAGAAGTTATATATTGATATATTGATGACAATTAGGTACATTTGTTGGATATGGAGAGAATGTTATATCTGAGGGTCTTTTTAAAGTTACTTTTCTTTTTGAGGTATGGTCTTACTCTAGCTCAGGCTGACCTGGAATTCACTCTGTAGTCTCAGGGTGGCCTCGAACTCACAGCAATCCTCCTACCTCTGCCTCCTGAGTGCTGGGATTAAAGGCGTGCACCACCATGCCCAGCTAAAGTTACTTTTGACCATAGGGATGATGGAGCTAAACTAGGGGAGATGAGGAGTGATGAGTGTCCTGAAAGAAATAATGTGGAGGATGAGAAAAACAAGGGTTTTAGGATAAGTGAAAGGATAGCTGAACAACATCAGGGTTTCATTTGGGATTGGATCTCATAGTCAGCATATGTTATAGTTTGTCAGTGTTGTACAGTCAGGAGTAAAGCAGAGAGAGAGCAGATGGAAAATGGACGAGGGAGGAGAGAATTGAAGATGCAAGGAGAGACTGCTGATATACCTTGACCATGACACCCAGGGTAAGTAGAGAAGCTAGTAAAGCAGAGCTGGGCTAGACCCACACAGTGCTCTTGTTACCGCCAGGAAATTAAACAGTCACTCATTAAAACATTAATTTAATTTATCATTTGTTTGGGGTTATAGTGATAATTAGCTTTATACTTACTTTCCCTTAAACATTTAACATTTTCATTATTGAACCATTTCTGGCCTAGTGCAGATGTTTCTAGCTTTGTTGTTTTATTTTTTTCTAAGATGAAAATTCCCTGAAAGCTTTTTTTTTCCCCCCAAGGTAGGATCTCACTCTAGCCCAGGCTGACCTGGAATTTACTGTGCAGCCTGAGAGTGGCTTCGAAACTCATGGTGATCCTCCTACCTCTGCCTCCTTAGTGCTGGGATTTAAAGGTGTGTGCCACCACACCTGGCCTTGTTTTGTTTTTTGAGGTAGGGTCTCACTCTAGCCCCTGCTGGCTTTGAACTCACAGTGATTTTCCTACCTTTGCCTCCCAAGTACTGGGATTAAAGGCGTACAGCACAGCACCATGCCTGGCGAAAGCTTTGTTTTTATTCTCACTTAACACTTATTGAATATTTGTTTAGGTTATTTGGAGGTACTGCTTTGTAGACGCCTGAGTGTACCACATCTATTTAATTAACAAAAGTAAACTGTTAATAATAGATTATTTCTTCTTTGTAAG
Organism: Jaculus jaculus; assembly: GCF_020740685.1. Classification (NCBI taxonomy): domain Eukaryota; kingdom Metazoa; phylum Chordata; class Mammalia; order Rodentia; family Dipodidae; genus Jaculus; species Jaculus jaculus. The sequence goes on along the minus strand of NC_059119.1, from coordinate 59,174,185 downwards.
AAGCAAAACAGTAGAAAAATCCATGTGCCATTTTGTTCTTAGAAATATATTGATGTGTGATTTCTTAGTATTTATTTTCAAAGTAGAATTGATTATGCAGATTTTATTTTTACATTAATTTTAATAGGCATTTTAGTATCTAATAGCTTACATATTTGAGCTGTACTTAATTTTTCAATAATTTTGAATGAATGACTTTAAAATTTATTTGCTCATCTTTGACTTGGACACCAGGACATAGTATCAGTGTTCTAAACTGATTCATTTTGATTGACAAAAATTTTACAGTAATACATTTATATCAATGGCTCAGAGGAGTAAAATGAAGTATGTAAATTTTTTTGGTTTTTCATTGAAATTTTTACATGCAAGAAACAGACTAGGTGTGTGATCTAAATTAATTTCAATAACTGCTGTAATAGTACTTTATATCTGACAAGTAATAGTACAAAAATGCATTAGTTTTATTTTGAATGTTATCTAGACTTTAGAATTATAATGTATTTAATGTTTATGATTTTTGTTTTTGTTAAGGATGTCATATGAACTACCACCTGTTTTATAAGCCATTTAATTAAAAAAATTTTTTTTGTTTATTTTTATTTATTTATTTGAGAGCGAGAGAGAGAGAATGGGTGCGCCAGGGCTTCCAGCCATTGCAAACAAATTCCAGACGCATGCGCCCCCTGGTGCATCTGGCTAACGTGGGTCCTGGAGAATCGAGCCTTGAACCAGGGTCCTTAGGCTTCACAGGCAAGCACTTAACCGCTAAGCCATCTCTTCAGCCCTTATAAGCCATTTAAAATACTTAAATCCAATATTACAATTAATTATTGTTGTTATTCTATCCATTATTCTTTTTTTTTGTTTTTTGTTTTTTTTCAACATTGCCTCTTATTATTCCTTGTTATCACCAAATGAAAAGTAAATAAGCTAACATGATTGGAATATGACCAATTTGCTGTATATTTATATATTAAGGTTCTCAGTGACACACACACACAAACACTCACAACAAAACAACAATGGAAGGCTTGCTAAGGATAGTGAAGCAAAAAAGCAGCAAGGGCCTGGAACATTCATAACACTGATACTACTTCACCTAAGTCAGGTTCCTTTGCTCCCAAGCTTTAGATGATATGAGGCTCAAATGAATTCATTTTATTGAAATTTATATTAAAAAAAGTGAATCAACAACTTTAGGAAGTGTACACATTCATAGTTTCTGGTAAGGGGCTCAGACAAAAAGGGAGCATAAAGAAAAAGCAAGTTTTGCCGGGCGTGGTGGTGCACGCTTTAATCCCAGCACTTGGGAGGCAGAGATAGGAGGATTGCCATGAGTTCAAGGCCACCCTGAGACTACATAGTGAATTCCAGGTCAGCCTGGGCTAGAGTGAGACCCTACCTCAAAAAATCACTCCCCCCCAAAAAAAGAAAAAGCAAGTTTCTACAATGAGGCTCTCTTTTTGTGTTCTTTTAGCTGTAGCTTTTTCCATACCCCTTTAATTCTCAGGATTACATATAAGTGCTTTATATGACTGCCTTGATTACTTATTTATTTTTATGTAGCTCTGGCTTGCTTTGAAGTTACGGTGTAGATGAGGAAGACCTTAAACTCCAGATCCACAGGCATGGGCCTTGACATCCAGCTAAACTTTAGTATTTCTGGAAAGTTCAGATTATGTGTTGTTTAAATTTATTGAGATTATTGTGAGTAGTAAGACACACAATTAAAAATTTCAAAGTACTTTACAATTGTGTCCTTTTTTTTTTTACTGATAGATGTTAAATAGTGTAGAAGTATGTTAGTAGTTGCATATGAAAAAAACCTCAATTTTATCATTTCCAGAAATTGGCTTTTAAAATTCTAAAAATGTGCTTCTTAAATATACGTAAACCTCAAAAACAAAACAAAACAAAACACAGCTAATGCTAAGATTAAAGATGTACAAGAAACTGGTAGAGGGAAGAGGTTGGCATATGTTGCAGTCAGGTTTGCATTGCTGGCAGAAATCACCCGACCAAGGGCAGCTTTTGGGAAAAAAGGGTTTATTTGGGGGTATAGGCTCAAGGGGAATCTCCATGATGGCAGGGGAAAACAATGGCATGAGCAGAGGGTGGACATCACCCCCTGGCCAACATAAGGTAGACAATAGCAACAGGAGAGTATGCCAAACACTGGCAAAGGGAAGCTGGCTATAATACCCATAAGCCCACCCCCAGCAATACACTGCCTCCAGGAGACATTAATTCCCACATCTCCATCAGCTGGGAGCCTAGCATTCAGAACACTTAAGTTTATGGGGTTGCCTGAATTAAACCATCACAGCATAATTTTATTTTTAGTTATGTTTAAAAAATAGTGCTTCTAGTTTCTATCAAACTAATCTTTGCATGTAGTCATTATTTTTTTGCATATAGTAGATACTTCTAAATTCGGGGAAATCAAATTTGTTTTTATTTATTTATTTATTTGAGAGTGACAGAGAGAGAAAGAGGCAGATAAAGAATGGGCATACCAGGGCCTTAGCCACTGCAAAGTAACTCCAGATGTGTGTGCCCCTTGTGCATCTGGCTAACGTGAGTCCTGGGGAATCGAGCCTCGAACTGGGGTCCTTAGGCTTGACAGGCAAGTGCTTAACTGCTAAGCCATGTCTCCAGCACAAAATTTGTTTTCTTTTGTTGGTTTTAATTTTAAAGCAGTGAGTAATAACTGACTACTATTCTTCCTGCCTGCCTACCTCTTTCCCTCATCCTACCACCTTCTTAGACTTCTTTCTGCCTTTCTTAACTTAAATCCAAACTTGTGCTTGCCACTGTGTAGCTCTAGTGTGAAAAAGTCCCCACTTTTATAATCTTTAAAAATTACAACAGACATCTCAGAGATCACTGATAAGTCAGTTATTTGAAATTCAGAGCATATTTCCTTTTGAAAGTGTTAAGATGTTGGCGTGTAGTAGCCTGCTTATCCTGTATTGGAGCATGATCATCTCTTTGCTAAGAAAAATACAGTAAATTACATTTTCTATAAGGAATGGTTCCCTAGTGGTCCTAATCTTATAATATTTTTAATTAGTTTAATAATTATGCATAATTTTATTAATTTTACAAGTTGAATGTTAAAATTTCCTTCACTTAATTTGAGCTATTCATAGCCAAATATGGAAGTCCATGTCAGCAATCCCAATGCTAGGAAGGCTGAGGCAGGAGAATTATTATATCCAGGTCAGTGTGTGTTGCATAGTGAATTCAAGGACAGCCTGGGCAACTAGTGAGACTATCTTAAAAAAAAAAATAAAAATGAAGATAGAGTAAATATTGTCTATCAGTAGTTGATCATGTAAGAAGAAGAAAAGAAGAAAGGACTTGGTGCCTGTCATGAGTGAGAGTCTAGTAATTTAGATTTTTTTTCATTGAAGAAGCTGTGTAGTATAGAAAAAGAAACAAGGAATTTGAAATCAGAAAGAAAATTCAACTTCTGTCTGTAAAATTAATTGCCCATGTTTCAGAAACCAAGTTACTCCTGAAATCCATATAGTGAAAATCGCTGATTCCTTCATTAGACTGTTTTGAAGACCATCAAAATAACGTGAGAGCAAGTGGCTGTGCGCGACGCGTGTGTAGTCATGCATTAGCAGTGCGTCGTTTCTCCTGCCTCTGTCCCTGATGACGTGGCTCCTTCTCCTTACTGCCACAGAACACCTGTCCAGAAGCATCTGGTGGGAGGAAAGGTTCATTTCAGCCTTCCAGTTTCGAGGGGCAGTTGTTCGTGGCGGAGAAAGCATGGAAGAGCACAGGCTGTGCTTGGTCTGTTGCCGCAGTCACTGAGAAGTAGTGGCAGCAGTGAGCTCCCTGTGCCCAGTGGAACTGGACTAATAAACCTCAAGGCTTGCCCCAGTGACACACTTCCTCTAGCAGGGCTCCAAATCTCAAAAGCTCCGTCAGCTGGAGGTAGAGTGTGAGGCTTAGTCACACTCATGTGACATTTCACATTCATACCATCACACCTGACGTCCTTTTGTTCATGAATGTATTTTTACTGCCGTCTTGATCTAGAACTGGTCATGGGAGTAAAGCAATCCAGTGTGTGCCCAAGTGTCAGCTGCTCTCTTTCCTAACCTCCCTCAGGACGTTTGGCACAGGAGTAGGATATGAGGCAATAGCTTTTCAAGGTCAGAAGGCTCAGTTGTTGCCCAAACCCGGTCTCGCTCTCAGGATGGGACATGAATCTAAGGTGCCTCCTCTTCTCCTCAGGTAGATGACCCCTCCCCCTCCCCCTTCTGGGCCTATCACTACTTATTAATGATCCTTTCCTCTCCGTGCTTAGGAAATGTATGCTAATGAGAGTCACGATTCTCTGATTTGGCTGCTTTTCTAAATTTTATTTGCCCATATTTCACTGAATCCTGTTTCTACTTTCCCTCCTTCTCCCAGCCTTCACATCAAGATAAAGACTAAACAAAGAAGTATAAAGCTGTATGCTGTAGTCCAGATGTTGATGCTTACTTGATATTTTACAAATAAGATGCTTATAATACTAACAGTAATAATTATGCTATGTATTGTCCACTATGTGCCAATTATGGTGACATGAGCTTACAGAAGTTACCTAAGCTCATATGTGCAAAGTGTCGTTCCTTTTTACATATGAGGACACTGAGATAGATGAAGGCTAAAACGCTGTCAAAGGTCCCACAACTAGTGAATGATAAAGGTCTAATTCTCCATATGGCCAGTTATCTGAAGCAGTATGTTGTGCTTCAAGAAAGAAGAATCTAGAATAAAAGTTTAGAAAATCAATTAATATACAAATAAGAAAAAATTTTAGACTTTTACATTATTTTGAAAGTATATAAACTTGTGTGAGACCTTAATGGCTTGTGTGTCCTTACCTAATTTTCTGTAGAATTCATTTATTTGTTCATCCATTCCGTTTATTGAGTGCTTAGACTTTATGCTGGATGCAGTATGGAAAGGTAAATAAAAGAAGTATGTTCACAGTATAGTGGAGTTAGGAAATAGGCAAATAATTACGGACACCTTAAGGAAGTTCTATAAAGATCACAAACTACTATCTTGGATGAGAGGGACTAAAAGAAGAGGATGTGCTTACAAACAGGGACATGGACAGGAAAGGTCTCTTATCCCACCAGGCAGAGAGAACACTGCTGTTAAGATTTTGTTGTGTAGTTTTCTATACATTATATATTATCTGTAAACTTTTTTATGTAAGACATTCTGCCATGTGGTCTGCTTCATAATGCCTTAAGTCTTTTGAAACAATGGCTTAATTAAAAAACTTTTAATGTATTTATTTGTGAGGAGAGAGCAAGAATGAGTGTAGGGGTGCTACTCAGGGAGATTTGCTGCTCCAAATGAACTCCAGATGCATGTGCCACTTTGTGAATCTGACTTTACATGAGTACTGGGGAATTGAACCCTGGCCTGGTATGCTTTGTAAGCAAGTGCCTTTGCTGAGCCATCTCCCCAGCCCTTCATTGATTCTTTATTTCTCTCTCTCCTTTCTTCCTTCTCTCCCTCCCTTTTCTTTCTTTACTTTATCTCTTTTTACTTCCCTCTCTGTTCTTCTCTCCCTCCCTCCTCCTTTCTTTCCTCCTCTTTTTTCTCCCCTTTTTTTTTTCTCTCTCTCTCTCTCTTTCGGTTTTTCAAGGTATGGTCTCATTCTAGCCCAGGCTGACCTGGAATTCACTCTGTATTCTTAGGGTGGCCTCGAACTCACAGCGATCCTCCTACCTCTGACTCCCGAGTGCTGGGATTAAAGGTGTGAGCCACCATGCCCTGCTTTCTTCTTTTTCTTTTGAGATAGGATCTTGCTTTGTAGCCCTCAGAGTTGCAGTCCTCCTGCCTCAGCCTTCCACATGTTGGAATCACAGTGTATGCTACTCTCCATCTGGCTTTGAACGTTGTTTTTTTATTTGGCTCTAACCTAATTTCTACAGCCATTGCTTTCTGTTATGTTTGGTTACTCCCTAGTTGCTAAATCTTAAGTTTTTTCATTATGATTTTATTTGCACATTTTGGGGTAATACTTTTTTTCTCCTTCCTTCCTTGGTTTTTTGTTTTTATTATATTTTTTCACCTTGTTTTTAATAAGAAACTTTTTTGGGGGGTTCTGGGAATTGAACTGAGGGCATGTGCTCTACACTGAGGTTCATTATTAGCTTCTTGGACTTTTTGAAAAATATTATTTATTTGCAAGCAGAGAGAGAAGAGAGACACACGGAGAGAATGGGCATGCCGGGGCTTCCAGCTGCTGCAAATGAACTGCAGATGCATGTGCTACTTTGTGTATCTGGATTTACTTGGGTACTGGGGAATCGAATCTGGGTCATTAGGCTTTGCAAGCAGGCACTTTTAACGCTCCAGCCCCATAAGCTTTCTTTTTTAAAAATTTCTTTCTTTAGAATGTTTGCATATTTTTTGAAGTCTGTACTTGTTCTTTCTCTCTTACTGGTTATCCTCCAGAGTAATGTACTCAACACTTGGGTCTCAGAGTTCTCCCACACAGTCCAAACTTCTTCATAAGGTACTACCCAGCAAACATAAGCCATTTCAGATTTAAACCACAACTGAAGCTGTTAACAGTGATAGGGTGATGGATTTCTCCTAGTTGATTTCACATGTGCTTGTGAGGTATGTTTTTCCTCTCTCCCTAAACTTATTTATTTATTTATTGAAGAGAGAGAGAGAGAGAGACAGACAGACAGACAGACAGAGACAAAGAACAGGTGCTTGAGGGCCACTTAGTGCATCTAGCTTTACGTTAGTACTGGAAATCAAACCCAGGCCATCAGGCTCTACAAGCAAGAGCCATTAAAGTCTATTATAGGCTTTAAAGGAAGGAATTAAAATCAAAATAATTTTAGCTTATAAACCAAATCTTTGAGTCACTGTTATTTCTTTTAAATTAAGATTTTTTTTCTTTGTAGGCTGACCTGGAATTCATTATGTAGTCTCAGGGTGGGCTTGAACTCATGGTGATCCTTCTACCTCTGCCTCCCAAGCACTTAAATTACGATTTTTAAGAAAAATGAGGCATGGCCACGTTATCAATTAGTGAGAATTAAAGATTTTTATACCTTTAATTAGTAAAATAGAAGATATTTACTGTCTCATTCTTTAAAAGTTTTCATTTAGTATAGTTATATAGCTCAGTAAAATATTAATATAGGGCCCTTATATAATATATAAATAATGTTTGCTAAAATCATTTTAAAGTGATGGGGTAACTGATCCAAATTATAAGAGTAAAGCTACTTTACCGTATGTAGTAGAAAACAATTCATGGTGGCGGTAGGTTTAGGTGTAAGGATGAAGCGGACCTTTTGTCAATGACCAGTACTGTATACCCCAGGCTGGCTTCAGACTCACCATCCTCCTGCTTCAGACTCTTAAGTTTTACAGGCATGTGCTTGGCTTAGTAATTCATTTTTATATGAGAATATTTGGAACATTCAAAAAGCATAGGTAGGGCTGGAGTGATGGCTTAGCGGTTAAGCTCTTGCCTGTGAAGCCTGAGGACCCTGGTTCAAGGCTCGATTCCCCAGGTCTCACGTTAGCCAGATGCACAAGGGGGCGCACGTGTCTGCAGTTCGTTTGCAGTGGCTGGAGGCCCTGGCGTGCCCATTCTCCTCTCTCTCTCTCTATCTGCCTCTGTCTGTAGCTCTCAAATAAATAAATAAAAATTTAAAAAAGCATAGGTTAAAAAAAATTAAAAATTTATTTTAATTCTGTCTTTTGAACATAAATACTATTAATATTGAGTATGTTCCTACAGTTGTTTTGAAATTTGAAGTCATACAGTGTATATTGCTTTGAGAACTTTCTGCCTAAAAATATATGGTAATATTTATTTAGCATTAAATATTCTGCAATCCCATTTTGTAAAGTTATATTGAAACATAGCATATGTAAAATATGTCAATACACATGATACAAACTTTACCATGTTTTATTATGTTTAAATATTTGTGTTTATGCATTGTCCAGTAGTATTCAATATATTTACGTTTTATGGCCAGTCTTCAGAATTTTTCATTTTGTAAAATGGAAATTGTTTACATTAAATAATGGCTGCCCATTTCCCAACCTTACTCCTAGCCCCTGGAAAATATCGTTGTACTTATATTTCTATTAATTTGATCCTTAGATACCTCAAATAAGTGGTTTTGTGATTTAAAAAAAATTAAAAACCTTTGGTGTGCTTGTATGTGTGTGCGTGTTTATTTGAATGTCGGCATGTGTATGTATGTGGGGATGGTTAGTTGGACAACTTTTTGGACTTGGTTCTTGCCTCTCACTTTGTTTTGAAACAGGGTCTCACTCTCATTGTTCTTCACTGCAATGTTTGTAAGGCTAGCTGTCCACAAGCTTCTGGGCATCTTTCCTGTGTCTGCCTCCATCTTGCTCTCTGTGTGCTGGGGTTTCAGAAGTCCACCATATCTTCCTCCTTTTTCCATGAGGTCTGTAGATCCAAATGCATGTTTGTACAGCAAGCACTTTTCTTCATTGAGCCATTTTCTGATTCTGTAATTTATTTGTGTGTATATGCATGTGTGGGGTGTGTGTGTGAGGTGGGGGGAGGAGAGAATATTGGAGGGAGGACAGAGATTGACAGTAGGTGTTTTATTTGATACTCTCTATTCTTTTTTGAGATAGGATCTGTCACTGAACCTAGAGTTCACCAATTCTGCTAGACTAGCCAGCCAATAAGCCCCAGGAATTCCTTGTCTCTGCCTGCCTAGCCCTGCAGGTATGGACCCCCTCATTCAACATTTGGTTTTTTAGAGGTTTAAAGGTTGTTTTTAAATTTTTTAATAGAGAGAAAGAATAGGCATGCCAGGGCCTCTAGCCACTGCAAATGAACTCCAGACACATGCGTCCCCTTGTGCATCTTGCTTATGTTGGGTACTGGGGAATTGAACCAGGGTCCTTAGGCTTTGAAGGCAAATGCCTTAACTGTTAAGCCATCTCTCTATCCCCACACTTCACATTTTATGTGGGTTCTGGGAATACAATCCAAACTTAGGGAATTCCAGGTCAGCCTGAGTTAGAGTGAGATCCTGCCTCAACACCACCCCCCAAAAAAAAGTTTGATTGATTGAATCTTTTTGTCTTTAAAAACATGATTATTATTGTTATATATACAGTACTAGAGATTGATCCTAGGGCCCTGTGCACTCTACCATTAAGCTATCCCTAGCCCTTATTTGTAGACAAGTTCTCACTGTTCAAGCTGGCCTTGACCTTACTCTGTCACCCAGACAGACCTTGAAGTTGTAAACTTCTTATTTCAGGCCAATGCTGAGTGCTTTTTAAAATTTTTTTTCGGTGTGTATGTATGTGTATAATACACGTGTGCAGGCACGCCATGGCATGTGTGTGAAGGTTAGCGGACAGCTTTTGGGTGCCCGTCCTCATCTTCCAAATTATTTGAGGCAGGCTCTTATTCTTGTTTACTGCTGTGTTTGCCAGGCTAACTGGTTTGCAACCTTCTGGGAAATTTTCCTGTTTCCACTTCCTACCTCAACATCTGTGTGCTGTGATTACAGAAGCCCACACCATGGCTACTGGCTTTTACATGCGTACTGCGGATCCTAGCTCATGTGCTTATGCTGAATGGCATGCGCTTTATGCATGCAACATTTCCTCGGCCCAGGATTATTTTTATTCATATTTTCAAATGTCTAAACTTGTTTTCCTAGGATATATGTTAAATCACTAAAGTTTTTTTGTGTGTGAATTTTAAATATTCATTTATTTAAGAGAGAGAATGAGAATGGGTGCACCAGGGCCTCTAGCCACTGCAAATAAATGCCAGATGCATGTGCTAGTTTGTGCATCTGTTTTTACATGGGTACTGGGGAATCAGACTCTCAGGTTGTTAGGCTTTGCACATAAGCACCTTAGCTTCTGAGCTATCTCTCTAGCCCTTCTTGTGTAATTTAATTACTAGTGATTTTATGATCATTATTCTTCCATGACATTCACATAGTAAAAATAATGACATAATGATAATAGCTAGTATCTGTGAATGCTAACACTAAGACAGGCATTATCCTAAATTCTTTGCAAATAACCCTTCCCATAATTCTTTTTAAAAAATCTGTCCCTCTCCCTTCCTGTCTCCCTCTGTGTGTGTGTGTGTGTGTGTATGTGTATGTGTGTATAGGTCTGGTCAGAGGACAACCTTGTGCTTGTGTGTTGTTCTTCACCTTCTTGATGTTGTTTTGATGCAGGGTCTGTTCATTGTGGCATTTGTCAGGCTAGCTGGTCCACAGGCCTCTGAGGATTCTCCTGTCTTTGCCTCCCACCTTTGCTCTAAGTGCTCTGGGATTACAGACATGCTCTATCTTGTCCAGCTTTATCTGGGTTCTGGGAATCTACACTGTTTCTTAGGCTTGTATAGCAAATGCTTTTACCCATTGAGCCATCTCCCCAGCCCAATTCCCATAATCCTTAACGAGATGTTTATGAGACATGTTCTTTTTTCATATATATTTTACAGATGAGGAAAGGCATACAAAGGTTAAGTAAATTTTCTTATGGTTATTTTGCTGGCCAGTGAAGGTGAGATATGAACCTAACCAAGCAGACTTAAAAACACTTAGGCACTTTAGCCATCTTTTTTTTTTTTTTTAATATGGAACGCTTCACGAATTTGCGTGTCATCCTTGCGCAGGGGCCATGCTAATCTTCTCTGTATCTTTCCAATTTTAGTATATGTGCTGCCGAAGCGAGCACCACTTTAGCCATCTTAATATAGTACATCACTACTGTGTGCTTATTGGATGGATAGAGTGTTTTGATTTTTTTAAAATATATTGGGTACAAGACTGGTATCTTTTTGTATTTTGGATAAAAGACTGAGAACACTTAAGGGAATTTTTTTTTTTAAACAAGGACAGTTAATTTAGTAAACTAAATATGAACAACTTTCACAGTTAATAGCAAATATTTAAGTTATATAACACACTTTGAGAGCCTTTGAAGAAATGCTTCTGGTTTTGAAACAAAATTTTGTGACAAGTATAATTCCTGTATAAGCTGTAATTCATAGTTTGCATGAAGTGTCTTAGTTATTACTTGTTTCTTACTCATTTTTAGTTGAGTGGTGATTTTATGCAATGGCTTCAAGCCACAGTTCTTCTCCAGTGCCTCAAGGAAGCAGCAGTGATGTTTTCTTTAAAAAAGAGGTAGATCCGGCAAAACACATCCGACCTGTGCAGTCACTGCCAGATGTGTGTCCCAAGGAGCCCACAGGTAATACTTTTGTTTTTGAGGACTTTTGTAGTGATTTGTATTATCTTCATGTGAGTAGTCAGGTTTTACAAACTTACCTTGAAAGAGTAAATTTTATAATGTAAAAAACACATATAAATAATTGATTGGGAAATTGGAAAATAGTTGTTTTCGTGCATTTCCATTAAAGGAGTTAACTGAAAAAGTGTTAAATGAACGGATAGAGTGAAAGCTGTGTGATTAAAACATAGCCTAGTCGGTCCTCATTATTTGGAGATTCAGTATTTGCAAATTATCTTGCTCCCTAAAATTTGTTTTGATGATGTTTTAGTATTTGTGGCGCCTCTGTGGTCATTGGCTGGACTATGCACAGCGTACTTGCCTCCCTCTTTGGCTGCTTTCTTGTTTCAGCTTTTTTGCTGTGAATGCATGTTCTTTATTCAGTCTGTTTAATACTAGGTGTTTTACAGTTTTGTGTTGTCTTATGGGAGAGACTTAATTGTTTAAAATGAAACGTAGTATCATGATAAAATGCTGTCTAGTATGGCTAGATACAGCAAGGCTGTGGTGTGCCCTACAAAGACAGCTCATGTGTAGAACAAGCATAAGCTATGAAGCTGCCAGCCATGAGGTCAATATTAGTGATGTATGTATGTAGTGTTTTTTAAACAGAAATATACCTGAGATAAGCTTATGTATTTACTGATCAATGAAGATATTTTTACCTGAGGCACAATGACCTTAGGAGCAGTAATTCAGCATTTACTAGGTCAGTATTCACAGAGACTTTATAGAACAAAACTGCAAATAGTGAGACTTACTGTGTATTTTTCTTTCCTCTGTGATTAATGGCATAGCAACATTATGTTACCTCATTATAAGCCAAATAAAAAGTATATGAGTGCCTGGCCTATTACAATGGAAAAAGAAAGGCCAATCTCTAAATAAGAAAGAAAGAAACAAACAAAAAAACCACTTGGGTAATTCAGTTTTGGAAAAAAAGATAAATTGAACATTACATAAATGAGTTAATGAAAATATTTTCTTTATATCCACCTACTTGGGAACTTGTAACTCTTAAAATTTTGTACGATCTTTGTCTCATTTTAAAAAATCTTATTAACAATGGGTTCTAGATGATGAAGATTATTTAATCAGATTGGTTTTTATTAATCCTTTACCATGAAAGAGAGAGTTTAATTGGTTCTTATAAAATAGAATCTAATTTTTTTTAAGGATATACTTGCAAATAGAATCAACTTTACAGAGTTCTCTTGTTTACTTTTGCAGGTGATTCACATAGTTTATATGTTGCCCCATCTCTAGTTACAGATCAACATAGGTGGACTGTATATCATTCCAAAGTAAATCTTCCAGCAGCGCTAAATGACCCTACATTAGCAAAAAGAGAGTCTGACTTCTTTACAAAAACATGGGGATTGGACTTTGTGGACACTGAAGTCGTACCTTCATTCTACCTCCCACAGATCAGCAAGGAGCATTTTACAGCATATCAACAAGAAATTTCTCAGGTAATCACTAATCTTAAAATTGGTTATAATCAGGTCAAAAGTAATAGAAAGATTTTTAGTAGATTTTTGGTTAGTGATCTTAACAAACTCAAGGTATTCTTTTATATGCATCTAGATTTTCATGTCCTGGGATGTTTCTTTGCGTAGATATATTTCAATTAGTACATTTATATTCTGCAGTGATTGTTTTTTCAGAATTACACATTCCTGAGTGGTTCTGTTAGGCTTATAAAACCCAGATGATTTGTAAGGTCTAAAAATTTAGCAGAATAGAGTGTAAGAGGGAGAAGGCAGCTTCCCAGATGAGGTGCAAGGCAGAGCATGCAGTGCTTGACTCTGAAGGAACAGGTATTAAGTCAGAGTACAGCAGAAAATGTGTGCTGCATGGACTTCATGGATAAGCCTGTCTGCTGTTCAGAAAATAGCCCTGGACCCTGGAATCACAGCAAGCGTATATTGTTACTGCCTGTATTCTACACTGTAGGTACAGGGAAAGCAGAGAAGAATAGCTCATGTTTGTTGGAGGGGCACCATTGAAATAGAGAAGTGGGCTCCCCAGAACACTATGAAGCTCATCATTGGCCAGCACAGAGCCAATGCTGGGCAGTTGTGGAAACAAATTGATGTGGAATGGAAGATGTAGGTGATGAGTGTGCTGTTTATCGGTGCCTTTCCTGTTTGGGTATATAAGGCCAAAGCAGCAAGCCGTCCGATCTTGGCGTAGAATTCCCCAGGGTTTAAGTAGTGCTCACTTCCCCAGACATCTGTGCTCGGAATCATGGAGAAGTGGCGAGATCCTTCATTCTATCTCTAAAGCCCGTGGAACCAAACTTACCTGTTACAGAGAGACAGGGAATATTACTGTTACCAAGACTGGGAAATCTTAGTAACACTGAAGGAAGTTATAGCAAGCAAGCATCTGATATTGGAGAAAGTTTCAGAAGATGAAGAATTTCAGAAGAGAATTGCTTGTTCTTCAAAAACCAGAGTCCCAGGCTGACAGCCAATCAGTATGAGAAGAGAGGAAGTAACAGAGCCAGGTAGAGCTGGAGTTCAACAGCCTATGGGAAAACACCAGTTCTAGCATGGCCCGATTTCACTGGGAGGTTCCTTCTTTGACATGAAGTACGTGGTGACATGGTTGTTGTAGGGCCTAAAGAAGGCACCTAGGAGAAGTCTGATGATGACAGCTTTGAGAAGCCAGGAGCCTAGATCAGTCCAGAGACATCCATGTTTGAAACTCCCATGCTTAACTTCGTTCCTGTGCTGATGAGTAAGTACCTAAAAATCCATGTTTCTGGATTCAAATAACTGGCTCCTGTAGCCTGTAGGATAAACTTATCTGTGAGATGACCCAGAACTAAAACAATAATCTGCCTGAAGATTTGACTCTGCGTTTAAGAGACAGTGTACTAGTACCTTTGTCTGTACATTGTTCCTTATACGGAGCCTTGGATTCTTGGCACCTTGAAAAATGGGAACTTGGATCTCTGTTTTGTGGACTTTAAAGGTTACAATAGAGGTTGGCCACTGAAGAATCCCAGGTCTGTCAGGAGTGACTTCCTAAGCCTTCCATTTCAAGCAGTAGAGTGTAGTCTGACATAGATCACCCACCCCATCAGGGGAGCAGTGGGAAGAGGAAGGTCTGGATGAGTTTACAGATTCCTTCAGCTGCTGACTAGAAGCCCCTGGTAGCCAACACTCTATGTACTTTCAGACTGGGATCTTAGCTTGGCCAGAACTTGGCCTGAACTAGTTTGTAAAGGATATACAATTGAACTTCCTGAAGACATGAAAGAAAACAAAAGTGTTCTAGACAAGTTAAAAGACGTGACCACGGAAACAGATGCCTTTCCTGGTTGCATGCTCACTGAGAGCACAAAGAGCTCAGAGAGATGCCACATACCTTTTCCTGCCTCTGCTTCTCAGAAGCCGCCTTTATAACCTTGAAGATAATGATGACTGATGTCTGGGCTTTAGCTGCTGCATTATGCATCAGCTTTTCTGGAATTTGGCACTGGATTTTGTCCCAGAGGAGAGAAGTCTATGCAAAAGATCCATAGAGTCCTTTATTACACACACAGTCTGGCTTATTGTGGATCAAATCCAGCTTTCTCCTTTCATAGGAATACCAAAAAGTATACATGGCAGAGTAAGACAACTGTATCTCTCACGCCCCCTCCTCCCTGATGTCTGAATACTGCTGTGTAGTTTCCAAGATCTTCGTTGCATGGCAGATTCTGTCCTTTGCCAGTCATAGTGCACATGACGCTGGGTTCTACTCTTTTGAAGGTGGGAAACTGCCAGGGGTGGGCATTGGAAGGGATGGTTCTGTAGACTTCTGGTTTGTCTCATAGGGAACTGTTATAGGAAGTGTTTGCTGGACTCAAAGATGCAATTAAGTTAAAAGCCAAAGGCAAAAATAAACATATTGAACTATTTTGGAGAGTGGAAAGGGAATACCACTTTCAATCCCAATTGTTGTTACTGAAAACAGATTTTTGAAACAATGCTCCAGCTATTTTGTTTTTGTGAACTTTTGTTGAAATACAAGTAGTAAGGAGAGAAATGACTCAGGTATTACTCTCAATTTATATACTTATATGTATGCATAAATATTGAGAGAGAGAGAGAGACAATTCATATGGATAGTTTGGTTTGAATCACTTGTGGGATCGTTTACTAAATAAAGTTCTCAAGAAGAAAAAAACAGACTAGAACTGTCTCTGATTTACCACAGTAGCTCATCCTACATTGAGCAGCTAGCTTTAATATATCCAGATATAGTTATAACTCAGTATGCTCCTTTTAACCTGGGTCTGAAATGGCCTGTTATTAACTTTAGATTATTAATATGTGATTTTTTAGAAAATATGATCTTAATTATCATTTCAGTCTTTTAACAAATCTTACAGGGAAAAGTATGTATATACCAACACATGAAGACTGCATATATAGATACAAATATTTCTTACTGTGTTGCCCAAACTAACCTGAAACTCCTGGGGTCAGCCGGTCTTCCTACCTGAGCCTGTTGAGTAGCTGGGCCTATAAGCATGAGTCATTGTATCCAGCATGTATGTGAGTGTGTGTGGATATATATGTGTGCAGGTGTACATGGAAGCTGGAGGACAGCCTTGGTCGTCATTCCTCAGGAACACTATCCACCTTTTTTCAGATAGGGTATCTAATTGGCCTGGGGGTAGGTTAGCCAGTGTGTCCTAGGGATCTTTTTCTCTACCTTCACAACACTGGGCTTTCAGGTACATACCACTGACACACACACACACACACACACACACACACACACACACACACACAAGCACTTAAAGAGCTAAATTTACCTTTTGTTGTTTTCCTAGGTAGGGTCTCACTGTAGCCCAGGCTGACCTGGAGTTCACTATGTAGTTTCAGGGTGGCCTCAAGCTCGTGGTGATCCTCCTCCTACCTCTGCCTCCCAAGTGCTGGTATTAAAAGCATGCACCACCATGCCCGCTTTAAATGTAACTTTTATTCCCTCATTCCACAGAAAACACTAGCAAAACTTTCAGCCAAAAATATATGCTGATTTCCTACAAACTGCAAATATGTGAAGAAACACTGAACTTTTATTTAAGTGATTTCCCATGTGTTTCCTTCATTGTCCATTGTGGTCACTTTAGTTCTGTGGAAGCTGAGTCCTTGCAAGAACTGATCCAGTTGAGCAATTGGACATATGCCACAATTTTCTGAGCCTGTCTGTGGTTGAATGACAAATGGTTTCTGAGATCTCTGACATCTAATTTCTTGAAGCAAATTTACCTTGGGATCCAATGTAGGATATCTGATCTGTCTGCTTCTTAAATTGCTGGCACCCTACACTTCTTAACTAATATAAACATGTTCAGGTCCTATTCATTCCTAAGTTATCACATCCAGGAAAACTACAGTTCTTTGGGATATGTCAATTCTAAAATTTTAACATCCATTCATGGCTTAAGATAGGTATCTGTATCTGCAGACGTCATGTTCAAGATAAAAGCCTTATTGATATCATCATTTTAAAATGTCTATACCATATTCCTTCTTATATGTATCAAAATCCATACTTAACAATGAGCTCTGTATTGCAAAAGAGGATTCATTTTTGTACCTGTCTTTAAGTCTTTGTCCATCACTTCAACAAAGACAGGTACAAGTGCTATGACTGGTATTTTTATGTGCGTTCTGAGGATCAAAGTTAGTTCCTCATGCTTGCACAGCAAGCACTTTACTGACTGTGCTATCGCTCCAGCCCTATATTTATAGTTGTATAATATTGCTTTTAGTGTTCTACCAGTTGAAAGCCTAATTTTTATTTATTTATTTATTAGAGGCAGGGGGTGGAGAGAGAGAGTGAAAATGGGTGTAAGCAGACGCATGCACCACCATGTGCATCTGGCTTACGTGGGACCTGGTGCTTAACCGCTAAGCCATCTCTCCAGCCTGAAAGCCTAACTTAAATGTAGCTGATTTCATTTAACTTAGTTCCATTATTTTTGTGATTTGGAGAGAAGCCTAATATGGCATTAATGTATAGTAGCTGGTTCATATGTAGTATAGAGATATTTTTATGTTGAACCTATACATTGCAAATTAAAACAGAGATACTGGGCTGGAGAGATGGCTTAGCGGTTAAGCACTTGCCTATGAAGCCTCAGGACCCTGGTTCAACGTTCGATTCCCCAGGACCCATGTTAGCCAGATGCACAAAAGGGGGTGCACGCGTCTGGAGTTCGTCTGCAGTGGCTGGAAGCCCTGGCGCGCCCATTCTCTCTCTCTCTCTCTCTCTCTCTCTCTCTCTCTCTCTCTCTCTCTCTCTGTCGCTCTCAAATAAATAAATAAAAATACCCCCCCCCCAAAAAAATTAAAACAAAGAGATACTAAACCAGGCATGGTGGCTCATACCTATAGCTCCAGCATGTGAGAGGCTGGGGTGGGAAGCTTGCTTTGAGTTCAAAGCCAGTCTGGACTATGAATACAGACAGTTCCAGGTCTGCCTGAACTATAGTGAGACCCTGCCTCAAAGAAAACAACAAAGAGTTACTACTATGTATCTTTTAGAATGACAAAACTATGAAACATTGGTAATACCAAATGTTGGCACAGATGAGGGGCGATAGGTGTTCTCATTCGTTGCTGGTAGGAGTGCAGAGTGGTCTAGCAGTCCATCTGTAACTGACGGAGCTGCAGCTAGACTCCTAAGCACTAGTAGCCCAGTGTTTTCTTGTCCTTATAGTCTACTTTCTCAGCATATTTTTAATGCCATTTCTGAAAAAATAAGAATATTGCTGATGGTCATATAATCCTAAACTAGGGTGATCTTTTTTTCCCCTCAAAGAGAAGCTGGTAGTAATTAATTTCTATCTTGTAAGATTTTCAAGTTTTCTTCCTTAAACTAAATAATATTCTAAATGATTGTTGTTGTATAAAGCTTTTCCAGTTGTTTTCCCTTTTCGTTCCAATATGGAGATTTTATTAAATTATTTTAGCTGAGTTAAGTATAGTGTTTATGGGGTGTTCACGGATTTTTATAGTGGTAATTTTTTCTTTTAAAATTGTATTGATTGATTGATTATGATATTAGTGATAGAACCTAGGACCTTGCACATGATAGGCAATTGCCCTACCATGAAGCTATATCCCTATCCCTTTACTTGATACTTGTATTTAAGTGCAGAAGGTAGTAATTTCATAAAAAGTTGTAGAACTTATTAAGAAAATATTTTTATACTATGTTGTAAAGCATTTTGATGCATTGAATACCCGTTTCTATGTAGCACTGATCATTATTCTGTTCATTTCACTGTGTTTTTATTAGAGAGAGAAGATTCATGAGAGATGCAAGAATATTTGTCCTCCTAAAGATACCTTTGACAGGACTCTTTTACATATTCATGGTATGAACATATGTTATTTGTAGATAATAAACCATGACAAATATTAATGAAAGACTTTAAAATTGGAAACTTGTTTCCTCTATTTATATTTTTCTACTTGTTTATTATTTTGTGGTATTGAGGATTGAACCTAGGGCCTTGTACATCCTAAGCAAGTGCTTTAGAGCTCAGCTATATTTCCTGCCTTTATTTTGTAGTAAATGTTTTTTGGTTTTGGTTTTGTTTTTGTTTTTTCAAGGTAGAATCTCAGTCTAGCCCAGGCTGACCGGGAATTCACTCTGTAGTCTCAGACTGGCCTCGAACTCATGGCGCTCCTCCTACCCTCCTATCACTCCCAGCTGTAGTAAAAGTGTTTATAACCTTCTCTGCAAATTTTTAGAGAAAAACCATGGATCTTATAGTAGTTTAATAATTTAATTTGACAAATATGTAGTATCTTTGTGCTTGGTACTTTACTTGTTACTTGAAAGGATACAAGACTAAAAAAATTGTTCTCAAAGTGCTGTCTTTTGAGTAAGTTAGGGTAAGTTCAGCTTGGTAAAGTTGTACGCACATTTCTTTGTTTTTCTTACCGAGCTTTAGGAGGTGTTTATGATAATGATTTGTGTTGTAAATTAGCTAATTTGAAACACTTTTGTATTTAGTCTGTGTATTCCCAGGAAAAAAGTTTATACAAAGCCATAGAGTGACTTGAAAGCAGTATGTTCAGAGTTTTGCAAGTGTCTAGGACATTGGCTGTCTAGGAGTAAAGATGAAGCTGAAGGGATAGGCAAGGTTGAGGACATGCAGAACTTTGTAGCTCTGGTCAGGAATTTTAGTTTTCTCAAGACAATAAAGAGGTACAAAATATTTTTAGCTAGACATAGTCAAATATGTAATTGCATATTTCCTTGTGAAAGCAGTTGTGGATAATAAATTTTCAGGTGATGCTAAGACTAGAGGCAAGGAGACAATTAGAGACTGCTTCAGTAACACAAGTGAGAAATGACGTGGTTCCAGCAGCAGTTGCAATGGAAATGGAGAGGTAATCAGCACAAATTTTTGATGGCAGGTCTACTCAGCAAAGGGCAAGAGGATTCAGGGATAATATACCAGGGTTTCTTGCTTGGACACCCAGTCTAGGTGCGAGGCACAGCTCAGTGAGAGAGGTGATAATGAGGTGGAAGTTTGGAGGAGATGGAGATTAGTTCATTTGATGATTTGCAGTGAAGGCCATATCAGTTGGTAAGCTATTAGCTCAGGAAAGAGAAGTATAGGCTGAAGTACTGGTATGGTGAGTGTTGTTCTAGCTGACATGCTAGACAACAGCATGGCAGTTGGATCTTGGTATGAATAGGATGTGAATAGAAGGAAAGGACTGACGTAGAACCCTCGGACACTGTGCATGCAAGGGGCACAGGGTCAGTGAGCTGCCTGGGAGAGATACTAAAGAAGTGGTCAGAGATAAGAAAGTCAGCTGAGAGAGAATTCCACCTTAGAAATGAAGAGACGTGAGAAGGATTAGTTTACAGTGTCAGAATAGTGGGATAGAGTGATTTATATGAGAATTCTCTTATAATTTGGTAGTTAGGAGTTCTTAGAACATATAGATTGGAGCACTGATTGGAGTTACTGAAACCACAGTACTCATAAAGAAGATAGAGAAAGAAATGTAGAGTACCGGTTAGGAACAAACTTGAAGATGTGATGCAGGTGTGGACTGATTGGAGACAACAGAGGAAGAAAGCATGAGTGCTTCCTCACAGCAGAAGGTGCTACCTTGCATCAACTTAGTCCTGGACTTGGGTTTTATCTTTCTTTCTTTCTTATCCTTTTGTTTGTAAATGGGAGAGAACTGAGTATATTTACATGCAGAGGTAAAAGAATCAAAGAAAAGAGTTTGAAGATATGGAAAGGTGAGAAGATTGATTAAGCAAGCTCGCAGGAGGGAATGGAGTCAAGTAGACTGATTATAGAAAACAAAGAGGTCCTCCATGTAAGATTAAATTCCGAATGAAGGCAAAAAGCGTTCATTCTTATATCTAAGAATTTTGTAGATAACACACACTGAGAAGAAATTAATATGGTATAAGCAGTCTTTGATCATAAGAAATTCTGGATGGGATGGTGGGTATTTTAAATAATAAAAACAGTATTTCTTGTAGGATGTGGTGGCACCCATGGGGCAGCTGAGACAGGAGGATCATGAATTCAAGGCCAGCCTGGGCTACATAATGAATTCCACACTAATTTGGGCAATGTGATGAGACCCTGTCTCTAAAAACAAAACAAACATCATCAAAACCCCCAGGATTTCTGTTTAGAATTTACTTCTTAAAACTACACAGCATACTATAATGTAATAAAAAAAAAATCAAAAGACTTGAAATAAGCTTAGTTTCTTGGAGTTGCTAAACGATAAAAGCTATCTAAAACACATATTATTCAGTGCTTTGCTTGCTATAAGACTGGTAGTAGGGAGGTTGAGGAATACTGCTTGGTAAAGGAAGAAACGTAAGTAGGTATCTGGTTGTGGTCCAGTATAATACTGAATTTGTCAAAAGATATTTTATGAAGATAAAATTTTAAAAGTACAAAATTTACATTTTACTTTTCTTACAGATAAATCCAGGACAGATCTGGAACAAGTACCTAAGGTAACTAAGCTTAAAAGTAACAATGCTACTTTTTAATATTTGGTCTTTAGTTTTGTCTTATAAGAAGCTTTCATTTGACTTTTTTTGTGTTGTTTATTTTTTTGAGGTAGAGTCTCACTCTAGCCCAGACTGACCTAGAATTCACTCTGTAGTCTTATGGTGGCTTTGAACTCACAGTGATCCTCCTGCCTCTGCCTCCCAAGTGCTGGGATTAAAAGCATGCGCCACCATGCCCGGCACTGACTTTTTTTTTTTTTGACAAGTGGGTCATTTTGTTTTTCTGGGACTTTTTTGCATCATTTTATTCCCCCTTCTTTTTTAAAAATAAAAGAATTACTGTACAAATAAATGTTTATGATGCTCTTGTATTAGCACTCTGTTTCTCACCACTGAAATCTATAGTTTTATTTAAGTCCCATTTTAAGACTCTTTTTAAAAATTGTTTTGCTCATTATTTATTTATTTATTTGAGAGTGACAGACACAGAGAAAGGCAGAAAGAGAGAGAATGGGTGTGCCAGGGCCTCCAGCCACTGCAAATGAATTCCAGATGCGTGTGCCCCCTTGTGTGTCTGGCTAACATGGGACCTGGGAAATTGAGCCTTGAACCAGGGTCCTTAGGCTTTACAGACAAGTACTTAACCGCTAAGCCATCTCTTCAGCCCTTAAGTCCCATTTTAAAATATGAATATTTTTGATTTTACTAAATTATCAAGAGGTGTTTTCTCTGCATGACAAATTTTGTAGGTCATGTAATAGATGCATTGTCTTCATCAGATTGTCAAGGAGGACTGTGACAGTTGTTCTCTAGAACAAGAGCATGACAGAAGATGAGAGGATGAGCATCGTTGTTATGCTCCCACAGAACACAGTGCAAACTGTCTTGTAAAGCTCATGATGTGCTTCCATTGCGGGCACGTGTGCATCTTTTGCGCACTGGTGTGGCATGCTCTGTCACGTAGCCAGGCTGCTTTGCTGGCTCCATGCTTTACTTGCTTTGTTTCCTTCTCCTGAAAGACTTTTTTCTCTTCTTCCTGGATTTCATCACTTTATTTTGTCTAAAATGGCAACTTTACCTGTATATTTTTTTGTTATTCTCAACTGTATACTATTAGCCCTTTTGCCAGATTTCTATAATATTTTATGTAGGACACACTGTACCCTTCCCTCAAGGATTCCAAAATGTGCCAATGTTCAAGTCAGTTTTATATTGTGTATAGATTATAAACATATTCCTTTATAATTTAAGTATACATCTCCAAACACACTAGGTATTACACTTAGAGTATTTAGAATGCTTGATATTATGCAAATAGTTGCATGCTATGTTATTTAGAGTTTATTTTGAAGTAAAAGAAGGCCATGCATGTTCAATACAGCAACAATTTTTTTTTCTGAATAATATTGACCCTCAGTTGGTTGAATTCATTGATATGGATCCTAAAGATACAAGTGGTCAGCTATATACTTGTCACATTTCTTGGATTGTAGATCCTTAACAGTAGGATATGTGTATATTTTTTCTTTATTCCCCCCGTACTTCGTATAAAGGACAATTAATAATTATCGAATTAAATGTTTTTATTTATAATAGAAAAGCAGGGATTAGAAAATTTACACCTGACTCCAATGTGATTTTCCCTTTCATATTCCTATTAACTTTTTTGGATATAGATGAAATGAACTAGTAAGTAAATATAGCATAGAATCAATTAATAAATTAATAAACTATGTTTTTGACCCTATACTAGGTGCTAGAGATACAGTGATTAAATAAGCTATCAATCTAATTGTAGAAGCATTGTTTTTACAGATGAATATCAAATAATTTTAAGTGTGACAATATTATGTGTGGCATACTTGTGCTCAGAGGTAGGGTGAGTCATGTTCTCTACAAAGATAGGCAAGAAAGGGCATTCTGTTGTAAAGGATCTATCAAAATCAGTAAGCTTAAGAAGGTTTGGAGATAAAAATTATGTACTATTGAAAGACAGTGTGTAAATAGTAGAAAGAGTGACAAGGTACAAAGATGTAAATGGGGCCACCTCTCCCATGCCAAATGGTAAATTTTTTGGTGCCATTATAAATCACTTGGTATGTGCATTATGGGATTTCACTGAGAGTTTTAAATAAGGAAGTTTTCCCCTCATTGTATTAGTGTTACTACTACTTAGAATGGTACTTCTGACAGCATTGTATTCCTGTATTATGGAATTTATTTATTGTAAGCCAGAGATAATGAAGAGCTGAACTGATCATGTTGAAGAGACAGAAAGGAAAGAATATGAGGCACTTGGGAAATAAAACGAATAGGGCTTACTACCTGGCTGGATGTCTATCTAAGGGAATAGGAACATTTCTTCACAGAACTGAATTTCTTTTGATTTAAAATCTTAGTATATTTATTCTAAACACTAATTTTGAAGGAATTTTGAGCAGGAGGAAATAGAAGTTAGAAAAATTGATGCTTTACATTAAAAAAAAAATCTATGAAAAGGAAATAACATGAACATTTTAAGATCAATGTATCTTTCTTTCTTATGTGTCTTCTGGCAGTGTATTAGTGAATTTGACCATTTGATCAAATGTAGGCCTACACTTTATCTTAGCCAAAAATGTAGACCTAGTAGTGATCATCTCCACTGGTAAAAGCAAACACATTTTCTTTTTCTTCCTTTTGTTTTTTCAAGACAAGATCTCACTGTGTAACTCATGCTAGCCTTGACTTCACTGTCCAGTCCCAGCTGACTTCAAGTTTGTGGCAGTCATCCTGCTTTAGCCTCCTGAGGGAGATTACAAGCATGTTCTGCCATGCCTGCCTAGTTCTTCTGTCTTTTTTGTACACTTAACTTGGCAAAACAGTAATATATTAGTTACTTTCTCATTGTGTGAATAAAAACCTGACCAGAATCAATTTAAGGAAGGAAAGGGTTTATTCTGGTTTATTTATATGAACCTACATTTATAGTTTTCTGGTTCAGGTTTTTGTATAAATCAATCATTACTACTTGCTTTTATCTTACATATTCAAGATCCAAGTTAATTTCATTTGGTGGCCTTATAATGTTAGAGGAGGTAATGGATAAAGTGAAAATATCTAACTGGGGAAAATGCATTTTTTAATAGATTTTTACGAAACCAGATTTTGCCTTGGATGATTCCTTAACTTTTAATTCAGTTTTACCATGGTCTCATTTCAACACTGCTGGTGGGAAAGGAAGTCGCGATGCAGCATCTTCAAAGTTGCTTCAAGAAAAGGTAATTTCTCTTGAACTTTTTCCACATAGGTAACCTTACTTGGGTTATTAGAACCACCAGAAAAGGTGGTTCCGTTTTTTAGTTCAAAGTTAGTTGCTTAGTAAGTTCTACTTTTTTGCATATGTATATATATGTGAGGTGTGTGCTTAAGTATATGTTAGTGTATGAGTGAGTGTATGCATACACGTACCGTCCAGAGACCAACTTTGGGTGGCCTTCCTAAGAGCTCTCTTTCTTACTCTTTGAGATAGGATCCCTCACTGAACCTCCAATTTCACTAGACTAGCTAGCCAGTGAGCCCCTGAAGTTCTCTGTTTTTACCTCCCCAGTGCTGAGATTATTAGGCACACATTTCCCAGGCCTAGTATTTCACATGGATACTGGGAATCCAAACTCAGGTTTCTATGCTTGTGCAGCACGTGGTATACTCACTGAGCCATCACTCTAGCCTAGGTTCTACTTTTTAAAAAGTTATTTCACTCGCTTCCTTCCCTCTTCCTCCCTCCCTCCCGTGTCTTGTCCCTTATCCATTTCCCTTTATTTTCTCTTCCTTTCTGTCTCCCTTCCCCTTCCCCTCCCTGTGTTCCTCTCCCTCTCTCCTGTCATACCCCATTTTCTCCTTGGTTCTAAGTTTAAATCCAGGGCCTCTCTGTCCCCCATTAGACAAGTACTCTACCCCCGAGATTCATACATCTTTAGCCTTTCAATCTCATTTTGGTTGTTAGTGATAGTTATAAGAATTTTAATTTTAACTAATAACTATAGCATGTTGGCTCAATGGAATAATACTTGTCTTTGTGCAAAAGGAAAAAATAACTTACTGAATTCTTATCTAAAATAGCAGTTGATGCAATTTTTTAAAATTTATTTTTTAAATTGTTTATTTATTTGAGAGAGACAGAGAAAGAGGGGGGAGGGAGGGGGAGAGAAAGAGAGAGAATGAATGGGTGTACCAGGCTTCTAGCCACTGCAGACGAACTCCAGATGCATGTGCCACCTTGTGCATTTGGCTTACGTGGGTCCTGGGGAATCGAGCCTCGAACCCGGATCCTTAGGCTTCACAGGCAAGTGTTTAAGTTGATGCAATTTTAATTGATTACATTTGATAGCATTTATCCCAAACATTTCAGCTATGTATCAGCTAATTTTATAAGAATGATTTAAAGCACAGAAAAATCAACTTTTTCTGAAATACTATTTTTTTCCTCATTTCCATAATATGGATGTTTGTTTTGAGGCAAAGTTGTCTAAAAAAAATACAAGATTACTACTATATTTTTAGTTTTACAAAGTCTACTGTTTCTCAGAACTTAGTTTAGAGTTTCTGAAATTGACCTGTTCTTAAAATGAGAAGACTTTTGTTTCATTGTAGTGACATTACTTCTCAAACTTAGTGTTTGTCTTAAGAAGACTATTCAAATTTGGTTCAGTCTTCCTCAGTTTCCAAAGAACAGAAATGTGGAGATGGAATCACAAGTACTCCTTTCTTACAATTGAAATGAAAATGAATTCAATTTTTCCTTGGGCAACATTTTCACCTGTAAGAAATGTTTTCTTGAGTAAGAGCAGGTTTATACATCTGATAAAACAATGTGCTTGTAAATACAGGCTGCCTCTTAGACTGTGTCTTCACATTCTAACTCATATGTCCTGGCAGAATAATAATTTAAAACAAAAAGAAAAACAGTGAAAGCCAGTACAAGTAACATCAAGTACATATGCATGTTTTTAGGACTACTTTAAAAACAATTTCGTAGGGCTGGAGAGATGGCTTAGCGGTTAAGCATTTGCCTATGAAGCCTGAGGACCCTGGTTAGAGACTTGACTCCCCAGGACCACGTGTCTGGAGTTCATTTGCAGTGGCTGGAAGCCCTGGCACACCCATTCTCTCTCTTTCTGCCTCTCTCTCTCTCTTTTGTCACTTCCAAATAAATAAATAAAAATAAAAATAAAATAATTAAAAAAAATAATTTCATAGCCATGTGTTGGTGGCACATGTCTTTAAAGCCCAGCACTCATGAGCCTGAGGTAGGATCACCATGAGTTTGAAGTCATCCTGCATTAGAGTGAGTTTCAGGCCAGACTGGACTAGAGTGAAGACCTGCATATAAAACAAGACAAAACAACAACAAAAAACTTAAGAAAAGGAAAAAATTCTGTATATAATTTTAAAAGAAAACAAATTATGAAAATATTATGCCTTTGAAAAGAGCAGACTAATGCAATATTTCAAAACTCTGAAATTCAAATGCAATACTTTTCTCATCCTGAATATTTAAAATAACTAAAGTAATGAAGCTTGTTTTTTAAATGTATAAGTCACTGAGTCAAGTTTGCTATGCTTAGTTCTAGCTCTTTCATTCTGTGTCATATGCATAGGAATGAAAGATAGATAGTACAAGCTCTTCGTGTGATTGGCAGTAGCTGGTTTACCTCGCTAGCTTTACAAAAAGGGGATGTTATATTAGAATTAAGGACATTTGGTTCCTGTTTTATGCCACTGAACATGCTGGTCTATGGTATGATGAGAAGTCTGCACTGCAGTACAAACCATTGCATTGTATTTTGTCTCATTAAGAAAATCTTTTCCTTCAAGAAAAAAAAAAAAAAAAGAGGACTAAGGTTAGAACTTGGTAACATAGCAAGCCTAACATGTGAGGTCCTGGATTTGACCTTCAGCACCATAGAAGGGGAGAAATACAGTTTTTTATTAATGTACTTTCTGGTAAAGTTTCTACTTTTATCATAAGCCTGTTCAAACAGAGATTGGCAACAACATATAAAACATGTGCTGGTTATCCATCTTTGCTATTTTGAGAATTGAGTCCATTTGAGCTTATAATCTCCATGGCTGCATTTGTCCTCATGTTTCTTTTTTGGTAAATAAATGAATAGCTGTATGGAAGACAAGAAGGAAAAAAAAGAGCATAAATTGAAGAAATTTCAACTGTATAAATTTTTTATTTGTATCCTACTAGATGTCATAAGTCATAGTAGATTATCAAAAGAGCATTATTGGTTTTGTTATTTTCTAGCTCTGGTGATTGAATCTAGGGCCTTGTGCATGCTAGGCAAGTGCTCTATCATTGAGTCAGCTCCCATTGATATGATGGTTTTAACAAAGCAGTGTTAATGACTAAATTTCTAATCATTTAAATCTTAGACATTGAAAATCCATTGGTCTTTTAACACTGAGTTAGATACTTAGAAAAGTGCCTAGAATCTGAACTGTAGGTTAAAATACTCTAAAAGTAAAACTGGGAGAGGAATGAAAGATAATATGGGCATGTGCAGGTAGAAAGGAAGAAAAGACAACATGGTTTCAGAAGTCTAGATTTGAAATTCAGAAAGTATTCTTAACAAATAACTGAAAATTAACCGTGGTAGTGTTAAAAATGAATATATAGCCGGGCGTGGTGGTGCACGCCTTTAATCCCAGCACTTGGGAGGCAGAGGGAGGTAGGAGGATCGCATTGAGTTCAAGGCCACCCTGAGACCACATAGTTAATTTCAGGTCAGCCTGGGCTAGAGTGAGACCCTACCTCGAAAAGCAAAAAAAAAAAAAAAAAAAGAATATATACTGATTATAAGGTATTTACCAGCATTTTAAAGGGCAGTACATTGAAAGTAAAAATTTTACATTGACAAAAGATTCATTTTTGAAATACAAGCAGCTTTGAAAAAGATGTTAATGTATTTTGGTATTTTATGTAATTTGTGACTGAATTAATGATTAGTCTTGCACGGTTTGTTTAATATTTTGAAGCAGTGTGGTATAATAGAAAAGGTGAGTTGGATAGAGCTGGGTTTACATTTTAGTTTTGCCACTTTCCAAGCAGATGGCTTTATTTGTTTTCTCCTTCATAAGGTGAGAATAATACTTATACTTATGTCCTAAAGTTGTTAAAGTTTGAAAAAACAAAACCTTGCGTGTGTCCGGAGTTCCTGTACTAGTGCACAGCAGTGAGAGCTCCATAAGTGGAGGTGTAAGCAGCTGCTGGCCTGAGTGGTGGATGGTGCTGGGGTTGATGACCCAGGGGATGACTTCTTCTTAGATCTTAGAAGTTCTCAAATTTGGTTGGGTTTGGTGGTCCATGCCTTTAAACCCAGCACTCGGGAGGCAGAGGTAGGAGGATCGCCGTGAGTGCCAGGCCACCCTGAGACTACATAGTGAATTCCAGGTCAGCCTGAGCTAGAGTGAGATCCTCCCTCAAAAAACAAAAACAAACAAACAAACAAAAAAAAAGTTCTTAAATTTGAATTATAACATGAGATAGTTATGAGTACTCCTAGGAAAGAGTTGACATTTGAATGACAGTAATGACTAGAACAGAGGGAAAAGGTAATTTTTTATACTTACTGGTCTTTGGTTGTATCTTTCGTCTCTCATTTTGTGTATCTGGTCCCACAAGAAAATTGTTCATACAAAAGAATTAAAAATACATGTAGAGATGTTTTATCTTTTCCAGAAAGTGTTTGGATAGTCAAGAGCTATGTTTATACTTTTCTCTGATTTTTTTTTTCTTCCTCTTAAGCTGAGCCATTATCTTGATATTGTGGAAGTAAACATCGCTCACCAGATCTCTCTACGTTCAGAAGCATTTTTTCATGCAATGACCTCTCAACACGAGTTGCAGGACTACCTCAAGAAAACTTCCCAGGCTGTAAAAATGCTTCGCGATAAAATTGCACAGATTGATAAAGTAATGTGTGAAGGATCACTACATATTTTAAGACTGGCACTCACCAGGAATAATTGTGTTAAAGTATACAATAAACTGAAATTAATGGCCACCGTACACCAAACTCAGCCTACAGTACAGGTGTTGTTATCCACTTCTGAATTTGTTGGCGCGTTGGACTTAATAGCAACAACACAAGAGGTTCTCCAGCAGGAGCTGCAGGGCACTCACAGTTTTCGGTACGTCCTTCATCAAGCCCCTTGAAATAATGTTAAGAAGTTTCCAGGGTAAATTCCAGGGTAATGCTAAACGTGTAGATGCACTGAAAGTAAAATGTGTAGTTTTTCTTCCAGATTTATAGACTTAGTATTGTTATTCTGGTTTTTCAGTATTAGCACAACAAAACCTCTTTGATAGAAAAGCAAAGTTAAAATTTCTAGTAGATAAAATGAATATGAGACCAGTTAAAATTTTGAAAATAACATTTCGATAATGTTGCAATAGTTTTGCCGTAACAGTAGATGAGGGTGGAGAGGTGGATACCAGAATATTTTAAGTTAATTAAAAATTTTTTAATATGTTTTAAATTTAGCAATTGTTAATGCTTATTTTTGATTTTCAGTCCGTATGTCACATTGCAACAAATCCCACAAAGTGATGGAAAAGAGCCAGTCCTTCCTAAGGTCTTTTGAGAATATTTTCAAACAAACAAAACAAAACAAAACAAAGGGCTGGGAGTGTAGCTCAGTGTTGGAACACTTAGCTAACATATAGGTTTGATCCCCAGGGTGACAAAAACAAATGAACAAAATTTATAATTTGATTTTGAAATTACCTATGGGAAAAAATACCATATTTCATGTGAAATCTTGTTAAAGCATTTATAAAACAATTGCAAGCCACCAAAATTTCTTTCTATTGAACAGGTGTGGTGGTTTCTGTTCTTTTCAGAACTTCCTTTCTTCTGGGAAACTCATCCAAACTTACTCCAACTGACTACAAATTAAGTTGTTTTTTTTTTTAATATATTCATTCATTTGAGAGAGAAAGAGAGAGACAGGAGGGAGGGAGGAAGGGAGGGTGGAAGAGAGAGAGAGAGAAAGAGAGAATATGAATGGGGGTATGCCAGGGCCTCTTAATGTTAAACATGAGCTCCATACACATGCATCACTTTGTGCATCTGGCTTTATATAGACACTGGGGAATCAAACTTAAGCACCTTTAACCACTGAGGCATCTATCCCGCCCTACACATAAGTTTTAAAGAAAATGTGCTCTGTAATTTCATAGATACTTAATATATATTCTAGGAAAGTTTGCTTCAAATAAGTTTATGTTAATTGAATTGTAAATTCTTATTAATAAAGGTTATTTAATTGGAACATTTATTTAGAAAGCACTTTTATTTTTATTTATTTATTTATTTTATTTGTATTTTGAGGTGCATGGGCACCTTACCAGTGGGTATAACATTGAAGAAAGTATCTGTCTCCCCCACTAAATGTTAATTGCAGAGAAATCTTCAAGGAGGGGTGAGGTCTCATGATCCTCCCCCCCTTCAATGACAGGGTGTTGATGGGGTCAATCTTGTACAGATCTCATACAAGCAATCGCAGTTGCTTTGAGTTAAGAGTGCCATAGCCACATTATGCCTAGAAGCGTTCCGTACCACTTACCCCATTCAAGCTCATCCATTGTTTTCTGCCCTTTCTTTCAAGATGTTCTCTGCTCCTTCGAGAGGTGATATAAATGTCCCATTTAGGGCTGAGCACTCAACAGTCATTTATTTTCAGTACTTTCACCATTTATGAATCTCTGCAATAACTACTGGCTATTTCAAAAAGCTTCTTTTATAAAAACTGAGAGCAGCATTAGTCTGTGGACATAAACATAGTTATTTGGGGGGTAATTTAATGGGCACATGATGTCCATTTAGCAAAACAAGAATAGCTTCCTCATGTGACCTTCTCAGCCGTGGGTTTTTGACAAGGTTTGCCATACCAGATGTGAATTCTTTTGTGTGGAATAGCATCACATTCAGTCAGAAAATAGTTGGTTACTCTCATCGAAGTCATGCTGCTGCTACAACAGTGGGATTATCTTATCTGGATGGTCAGTATAGCTGCACACAAGGTCCACTGCTGAGTAACCTGTTGGTACCTTTTCTCCCCCAGAGCAGCCTGTATAGCACCTTCTGGCACTGTGAAGGTTGTCAAGCAGTGAGGGCATTTCCATCTCACTTCCAGCTTGATTTCTTTTCTGTTATTAGAGGCGTGACGCCTTCAGCAGTAGAGTCTTCCCCGCTAGTTCTAGTGGGCAACTAATAGCAGTGGCGATTTTCTGTGTTGTCTTAAAGGCCACAGGGGCCTCCCAGACCAACAACAACTCATAGGGAGGTAGCTCACTACTGGCACTGAGATTTTCATTTAATAATGTATGGTTTCAGGCAACAACAGCTTTATTTGCCCATACCAGGCACCTCTTTCAAATATTTTTAACATTTTATATTTTCATTAGCAAGTATCATATTTCCTTTTGGTTTTTTCATACATTGATAGCTTTGTTGACTCTCCCCAACACCTCTTCCCTCTTATCTCCTTGGCCTCACACACACTCCCATATAACTGCACATATATTAAAAGCTAGGAAGTGCATATGAGAGAGAGAGAACGAACATGTAGTATTTGAGATAAATATGTACATACACACGTATGTGAGAGAGAATGGGCATGCCAGGGCCTCATGCCACTGGAAGCAAACTTCAGGCTGGGCTTGCGTGCTTTAATCCCGGCACTTGGGAGTCTCAGGTAGGGGGATCATTGTGAGTTTGAGGTCAGCCCGAGACTACCTAGTGTATTCCAGGTCAGTCTGGACTAGAGGGAGACCTTACCTTTAAAAAACAAACAACACACACACAAAGCTGGTCGTGGTGGCACATGCCTTTAATTCCAGCACTCAGGAGGCTGAGGTAGGAGGATCGCCATGAGTTCAAGACCACCCTGAGACTCCATAGTGAATTCCAGGTCAACATGGGCTAGAACAAGAACCTATCTTGAAAAACCAAAATAAACAAACAAAAAACTCCAGATGCATGCACCACTTTGTGCCTCTGACTTTACGTGGGTACTAGGGAATCAAATCTGGGCCATCAGGCTTTGCAAGCTGGCAGTGTTAACCATTGAGCCATCTCTCCAGCCCTAGTATTTGTCTTTTTGAGCTTGAATTACCTCAATATACTATTACTCATTTCTGTCCATTTTCATGCAGTTTTCACAATTTTACTTTATGGCTATATAAAATGCTATTGTGTTTATGTGCCACATTCATCAATTAATGAATACCTACTGATTCCATTTCTCTTCCTCTCCAGCATTGGGATTATATGTGTGTATCACCACACCTGTCATTTTATGTGCATGTTTGTGGCTCCAAACTCAGGTCCTCATATTGCATGGCAAGCATTAAGTCATTCCCATAGCCCCAGACTTTGCGCATGTGGTATGTGTGTGAGCACATATGCATGTGTGTGTGGGTGTATGTGCACAGAGGCCAGAGGTTCTTAAGAAGAGTCTTCCTCAATCACTTTCAGCTTTTTAAATGTTAATTTTACTTATTTGAGGGAAAGAGGGAGAGGGAGGGAGGGAGGAAGGGAGAGAGAGAGAAAGAGAGAGAATGGGCACACCAGGACCTTCTGCTGCTCAAACAAACTCTAGACGCATGTGCCACCTTGTGCCCCTAGCTTATGTGTGTCCTGGGGTAATCGAACCTGAGTTCTTTGGCTTTGCAGGGAAGTACCTTAACTACGAACCCATCTCTCCAGCCCTATTTTAAAATTAAAAAAACAAAAATTATTTGAGAGAGAGGCAAATTGAGACTTTCCACTTAAAAAAAAACTTTTTATCGATAACTTCAATACTTACAGGCAAAAAACCATGATAATTCCCCCCCCCCCACTTTCCCCTTCACAACTCTACTTTCATCATATCTCCTCCCTCCCTCCATTAGTCTGTCTTTTATTTTGATGTCATTGTATTTTTCTCCTATCATGAGTATCTTGTGAAGGTTTTGCTAGGCACTGTGAGGTTGTGGATGTTTAGGCCAGTTTCTGTCTGGACAGTTGCATTGTATCAAATAAAAGTGAGGACAGTGGACACCCTTGTCTTGTTCCTGAGTTTTGTGGAAAAGCTTCAAAATTTTCCCCATTTAATTATGTTGGCTGTAGGTTTGTCATAAATAGCTTTAATTATGTTGAGATATGTTCCTTTTTTTCCCAGTTTTTGTAGGACTTTTGCCATGAGGGGATGTTGGATTTTGTTAACTGCCTTTCCTGCATCTAGTGAGATGATAATGTGATTTTTGTCCTTCAATCCATTTATATACTGTATTACATTTATCAATTTGGGTATGTTGAACCATCTCTGCATATCTGGGATAAAGCCTATTTGGTCAGGATGAATGATCTTGTATTCTGTTTGCCAATATTTTGTTGAGAATTTTTGCATCTATGTTCATGAAGGAGATTGGTCTGTAATTTTCTTTTTTCTATCTTTGTCTAGTTTTGGCATCAGGGTGAGGCTGGCTTGGTAGAAGTAGCTCGGTAGAATTCCTTCCTTTTCTATTTTATGGAAAAAGTTTGAGAAGCAGTGGTGTTATTTCTTCTTTGAAGGTCTGGTAAAATTCACCAGTGTATACATCTGGGCCTAGACATTTTTAGTTGGGAGACTTTCTTTTTTTATTCTCAATTTATATTAACATTTTCCATGATTATAAAAATTATCCCATAGTAATACCCTCCCCCCCCCCACTTTCCCCTTTGAAATTCCATTCTCCATCATATCCTCTCTAGTTGGGAGACTTTCTATAACTATTTGGATCTCCCTAGTTATAGATCTATTTAAATGGTTTATCTCATCTTGATTTAATTTTGATAGGTCATATGAATCAAGGAAATCATTCATTTCTTTCAAATTTTCAAGCTTAGAGGCATATATATTCTTTTTTTAAAAATATCTTATTGTTTTTGTTTTTTCAGGGTAGGGTCTCACTCTGGTCCAGGCTGACCTAGAATTAACTATGTAGACACAGGGTGGCCTTGAACTCATGGCAGTCCTACCTCTGCCTCCCGAGTGCTGGGTTTAAAGGCGTGTGCCACCATACCCAGCTAAATACTTTATTTTAATTAATTAATTTATTTGACAGAGAAAAAGAGGCAGAGAAAGGGAGAGGGAGAGAGAATGGGCATGCCTTCAGCCACCGCAAATGAACTCTAGACACATGCGCCACCTTGTGCATCTGGCTTATGTAGGTCCTGGGGAATTGAACCCCGGGCCCTTTGGCTTTGTAGGCATATGTAGTTTAAATCCCATTGTGGTCAGATAGAGTACAAAGGATTATTTCAATTTTCCTGTATTTGTTAAAATTTGCTTTGTGTCCTAATGTATAGTCTATTTTGGAGAATGTTCCATGTGCTGCTGAGGAAAATATATTCTGCAGTATTTGGATGGAATGTTCTGTAGATATCTGCTAGGTCCATTTGTTCCATGACATCATTTAATCCAGGCTCGGAATTCACTATGTAGTCTCAGGGTGGCCTCAAACTCATGCCAATCCTCCTACCTCTGCCTCGCGAGTGCTGGGATTAAAGGCGTGCGCTACCACGCCCGGCTCAAACTCAGGTTCTTATGCTTGCAAGGCAAGTATTTTTGCCAAAGAACTGAGCTGTTCCGTCAGCTCCCCTTCAGTTGCATTATTGGTCATTTTCTTTTCTTTACTACCACTTCTCCCCTGCCACCACTGTTTTCTTCTCCCATCTATCCATTATATAGCTCTTATTAAAAGTAAACTCTTATTAAAAGTAAAAATTTGTCAGAACTTTTCCTGTCTATGGTGTCATTCAGTTGAGAGAAATGTAAAGATGGAGTATTAAATTATAAGTGCATAAGCTAGTTAAAGACTAGACTAATTATTTCATAACTGCCTCCTGTTTGTAATTGCAGTAAGCTCACGTGCTGCAAGTATCTGCTTAAAACATTGTGTGACTCTGAGCATCTCCTTGTGAGCAGTCATCTCTAGTAAATTTCCTGTCACAATGAAAAGAAATCTTTTAGCTGGGCCAGGTTCTAGGCCTGTCTGGGCTACAGGGTGAGCTGAGGGCCAGCCTAGGCAATTTAATTAGACCCTGTCTCAAAATAAAAATGTCAAAGTAGCTGGGCGTGGTGGCACTCGCCTTTAATCCCAGCACTCGGGAGGCAGAGGTAGGAGGATTGGCATGAGTTTGAGGCCACCCTGAGACTACATAGTGAATTCCAGGTCAGCCTGGACCAGAGTGAGACCCTACCTCGAAAAAAAAAAAAAAAGTCAAAGTAAAAAGCCCTTGTTTAACATGCATGTGACCCTGGCTTCAATCCCTAGTACCTCAAAGAAGTGGGGGGCCAGCAGTCTTTCATAGTTCCCACATAGTTTTCACTGTACAAGTACATTAGACATCACTAGATACAAATGGATTTTGGGATTTTTCCGATGCATGGGTGGGGATAGGTACCACTAATCTCTGCATTGTTTCAGAGCTAGCTATATTTGGTTGCACTGAAGATCTTAGAAGGATAGGTAGTATGAATGTTAGACTCCTTTTTTTATTGAACAGGTTTTTAAATAATGAATTGGAAGCCTAGCATCCTCCAAAGGTAACTGATGAACTTTCTTTAAAAAAAAATGCCTGATTTATTTGCATTCGATGCACTTAAGTTGCACTATTTTTAATTTTGTTGAGGTTCAAATGGTCATATCTTTTGCAGGAAATGGTTGGTTCATTCTAACGTCCTTTTAATGTGATTTCATGAGAAGTCATTTAATCGTTTTCTCTGTGCTATGATGGCATGCTTGCCAACTCATTGTGCATTGCCTGTCTTTGACCTGTAGTCAGTCATTTCTTTATGGAGACTTAATTTCTTTTAGTAAGGAATGATACATAAAAATTCTTGTTACTGGATTGGTCATTATTTATAGGCCTTTGTAGTGGACAGAGCTAGAAAATAATTTTCCCTTTATAATTTTTGCATATTGTAATATTTCATTTTAGTGTATTTGTTGGTGCTGTTACTGAACCCAGGACTTCATGCACACTGAGTATACAATATACTACTGAGCTGAGCTATACCCCAACTCTTAGTCTTCATCATTATCTTCTTCTCTTACTTCCCTTCTTCCTCCACCTCTTCTTCCCCCTTCCTCCTCCTCTTTTTTTGAGGTAGGGTCTCACTCTAGCCCAGACTTCACTTTGTAGTCTCTGGGTGGCCTTGAACTCATGGCAATCCTCCTACCTCAGCCTCCAGAGTGCTGAGATTAAAAACATGTGCCACCATGCCCAGCAAGCGTTTTGCACTTTTGTCTGTCCGTCTTTGAGATAGATTAAAAAGTAGGATTCCGGAGGCTGGAGAGATGGCTTAGCAATTGAGGTGTTTGCCTGTGAAGTCTAAGTGCCCAGGTTTGATTCCCCAGAAGCCATGTAAGCCAGATGTACATGGTGATGCATGCATCTTGACTTTGTTTGCAGTAGCTAGAGGTCTTGGTGTGCCCATTCTCTCCCTCCCTCTCTCTCTCTCTTATAAATAAATAAAATATTTAAAAAAGTGGGAGTCCTAGCTCAAAGGGTAACTGACTAAGCAGTTTTGCTAGATACTGCCACATTCCCCATATGTTTGGGTGTTTTCATTTGTACTAATGAACAGGTTATAAATTAGTTTATGGTGAAATATTGGTGCCAGTTTAATCTTCTCATAAGCTAAGGGAAATATAATTTGATATTGCAAAATACACACTATTTCACTTATCAGATTTGTTTCAACACCACTACTTGCCATAATCTATTTATAAAAAAGGAATCCTACATCTACCTAAAAGGTTAAATGGTATTAACTAATGTTTTTAAATAAAATATAGTATAAACAACCTGTTTTTTCTATAAAAGTAGTTGTTAACAAAGAATTTTTTCAAGTAAATGAAAATGTATATACTTTAACACATCCTGAACTTACATTTAATATAAGAATAAGTTTACAGTTTTAAAATTATTTCCCAAATATAGAGCTTGTTATTTATTTAGACCAGGGTTAAGGACACTTGCTTGAAAGCCTGAATGCCCAAGTTCGATTCCCTTGTACCCACATAAAGTTAGGTGCACAAAGTGAAGTGATACATGTATCTGGAGTGCGTTTGCAGCAGCAAGAGGTGCTGGCATGCCCATTCTTTCTCTGTCCCTGTTTCTCTCGCTCCCCATTATTTATTTTTCCCATATTTATTTTATAAATAAATGAAAATGTTTATTAAAAGTTATAAAAATGAAAAGACTTTACTACTTTAAAATAACTTTCTTTACTTGGTCTAAGCACATTTGCCACTGGCATTTTTCACTTTTCAAAGTACTTTGGGCCATACATGTTATTTAGATTTTTTAGCTCATTCTTTTTATGAAGCTGTCAGATTTGTGGCCAAAATTCCATTGTAGATAAAGTACTTTTTCCTTATACTTTGCATCGTGTGTTCTAAGGGCTTTCAGCTTAGTGGTATGAGGGCTGGTGCACAGTCACTCACACTGAACCAAACAAAGACTGAAGGGAGTCAGTTTGTCCCTGTGCTCATTCAGACTATTTATACAAAGGAACAAGGCCTGGCATGCATTAGGGACTGGAATTTGAATAAGTGAATGGCTAGGGAGCAAACACCATTGATGCCACTAAATGGTTAATGAAGAAAGGAGTTGGAATATCTACTATTACCTCTGTAAAAAGCTGTCATAAAATTTATCAAGTAGCTGTGCTTCCTACAGTGGTTTTAATTGCTTATAGGTTAAAATTTTAGAAAATAGAGAATTCTAGAGATAAAAGGAAGTTATTGCAGTTATTTTTTCTTCATTTTTACTTTGGTCTCAAGTTTACTAACATCACATTATTGAATAGTTAATGTTTTGTCTATTAAGTGAACTTGGGAGCTTGAATATGTATAACTTTTTTTTTTCTTTTTGTAGGCATTTGGGATCACAACTTTGTGAATTAGAAAAACTGATAGATAAAATGATGATTGCAGAATTTTCTGCTTATTCTCACAGTGACTTAAGTAGACCCCTGGAAGATGACTGTCAAGTGTTAGAAGAGGTATGTGTTTTGAACTGTGAAATAAAACTGATGCATTGTTTAAGAGCCTTAGTTTAAGCCACATTCTTTTTAGACTACAGTAGACAAAATTACCTTAAGTTTCAAAGTTTGTCAGACTTTTGAAGCCCTCCTAGCTGTCACTTTAATAAGCACTATAAATTCTTAGTATCCTGTGAAATTAGAAAATTAAGTAATTTCATGGTTTACTTATATATTAGAATTGAAAGGAGGTTTTTATAGGTTACAAATTAAGTTCAAAAGAGAGGTATAGGATAGTAGAATACTTAATTTGTATTCCGTTGGTACATACATTCACATAAATTCACTGGAATTTGTCTTTTATAAAAATGTACATGTATATATAAATGTATCATATCCAATCTTGACTTACTGGTAATTCTTAGTACTAATTATTGCCAAGAACTCGTTAAAAATAATACAAAGGATCTCATTGATAGCAGGCTAGGTAGCTAAAGAGCTGTGCATATTAGCAGTTGACTTCCAGCTGGAAATCCAGGTTGTTCTAGTGTTCTAGGGCTCAGCGACTACTGTATTGATTGGTTATCAGCATTTGAGAAGGCTGTTTTTATTTTTATTTATTTAAATATTTTTATTTATTTGTAAGGATGGGGTGGGAAGTCAGTGCACATGGACTCTAGCACCTGCAAATGAATTCCTGATACATACACTACTTTGTGCATCTGTGGGTCCTGGGAAATCTGGGCCATTAGGCTTTGCAAGCAAGTGTCTTTAACCACCAAACCATCTCTCCAGCCCCAAGAAGGCTGTTTGTAAATTGTGAAATCAAGGCCAAAAACTCTCTGCATTCATTGTGTTTCCAAAACAGCTTCATTTGACCCAGTGTAGTAAATAAGATCTACCTGTTTTGAGAAAAGTGACTTCAAAAATCAGATTACAAGATTGCTATGGAAGGAAGGGAGTATTTCAGCTTTTAGAAGTACCATATGTAGGATAGAGATCTGAACTTTTTTTTTAGTTAAGTAGAAACTTTGGGCACATCATGTGTTGGTACCATCATTTCCCACTTCCCTGCCCCATTCCACTGAGGGCCCTCCTCCATGGAATTGCTGATATTCTCTGTGGGGTTCTGGATTGTGAGTTGTGAGAGCAGCAATCAGTCATTGTAGTGGGGTTGGTTAATGTGTCTGGATATGCCTTTCCAACCTGTGGTTCTTACAGTCTTTTTGTCCTGCCTTCCACAAAATCCCTTGAACAATGTTTACTTTAGCAAACATAACTGTTAATGCTGAATTCTTCTACTAAGTGATAGTATTTCATACTTAAACATGAAATTACCCAGCCTTTTTTATTTTAATAGGAAAGATTGGTATCTCTTATATTTGGACTTTTGAAACAAAGAAAACTACATTTTTTAGAAATCTATGGTGAAGAAATGATTATTACAGCAAAGAACATCATTAAAGAGGTATTTGTACACTTTGATATGTGATCTAGAAACTTATGAAGCTTATTTTTGTCACCTAGTAATATAAACATTATGCCATATAGTAGCAATTCTTTTATAAAAAATATTTTATTTATATACTTATTTTGAGAGAGGAAGAGAGGTAGATTAGAGAGACAGAGAATGCGCATGCCAGGGACTCTATCCACTGCAAATGAATTAAATGCATGTGT
The DNA here is from genome assembly GCF_020740685.1 of Jaculus jaculus. Classification (NCBI taxonomy): domain Eukaryota; kingdom Metazoa; phylum Chordata; class Mammalia; order Rodentia; family Dipodidae; genus Jaculus; species Jaculus jaculus. The sequence continues at coordinate 59,134,090 of NC_059119.1, read as the reverse complement.
CACCTTGTGCATCTTGCTTATGTGGGTAATGAGGAATCGAACCTGGTTCCTTAGGCTTTGTAGGCAAGCACCTTAACTGCTAAGCCATCTCTTTAGCCCGGCACTTCTTATTTATTTTAAAATTGAGTATTGAAAAATAAAAAAAAATAACTACTACCCATGACTAGTACTTTCAGAATACTTCTGTATGTGAACTGCTGTAGATTTTCTTATTATTGTTCATATAATATATAGAGATTGATAGATATTTTTTGAAAATTTCAGAAAACATAAGCATTTCAGCAGTTTTTTGCAAGCCTTTAGAAACATCTGTTTTAAGGATTGTATAAAATTCTATCAACATTATATTGGATAGACCTATTTTGCTTTTCTTTCAGCATTGAATTTTTTTTCTATTTGGTATTGTAAATAACACTGTCAAGCTTCCTTGGTATAGTTGTTTTTCATATTTAAGATGGGTTGTTTAGATTGATTTCCACAATTATTGATCAGAAAGTGAAAAGTATTTTTTAAGGTGTTCAATATATAGAACTGAATTGCTAAAAGTATTTTTACCCATTTTTGTTTTCACCAAGAAGTAAATAATGATTTCCTTTTTACCCTGATCTCTAATAAATTTAATTATAAACTAAAATCCATGTGCTTTTTAGGCATCTTTTTTTTCCACTTCATAGTGCAGGGGATTAAACCCAGGGCCTTATGTTATTCATGCTAGGGAAACACTTGACTACTGTGCTACAACACCATACCACCATGTAAGTTTTAGTTTTCTTTATCTTTGTTTTAATTTAATTAAATTCAGATAAATCTCACCCACTAAAGTTCAATTTTTTTACATATGAAAAAGACAACATAATTTTATATATTTATTAGGCATAATTAACTTTCATTATTGGGTTGGCTGTCCATATAATGCTTTTCTAAGTTTATGTAAAATAAAATATTGTAATTGCTTGTTTTCTCTTTTACCTCTCTTAAACACTGATTGAAACACTATATATTTAAATTGTTATAACCAGTGTGAGCAATATTTACTATTGCTAAATATACCTATAACCCAGCACTTTTACTCGTAGGTATGCAGCCAACAGAAATAGTTATGTAAGATCACCAAAACATAACAGAGTTTTTATGGTAGCACTGTTTGTAACTAAAAGAAATAAAAGAGAAATGTCCTATTAGTAGAAAGGATAAACAGAATTATGGTTTTATATAATGAAATACTATATAGCATTGGAACTTAATGAGGTTTTATAATATTACAGACATGTGAAACCAGACACAGAAAAAGTATCCATTGCATGAAAGCATGAATGGAAGATTCAGACATAGGCAGAGTGAATGAGTAGTGAGTGCCTTTGGGGAGGAAGTAGTAACTGGGCAAGGGACCAGGGAGAGAACTTCTGAGTCCCAGCAACACTTCTCATCAGCTGAGTTCTGGCTGAATAGATAGTACAAACTCCACGGGTAAAACAATTACACTTTTGTGTACTTTGTATGATTTTATGTGTATATGTATATGTGTGTGCGTGCACGTGTGTGTGCATGTATAGATGTGTATGTATGAATTTTTCTTTTAAAGATAGTTTCATGTGGTTCAGGCTAGCTTCAAACTCATTATGTAACTTAGGCTGGCCTTCATCCTGTGATCCTTCTGCCTCTATCTGCCAAGTGCTGGGATTACACACACATGTACACCACACTTTTATGTGTACACTTATTTATGTGTGTGCATTTGTGTATGTAAGTTTGCATGCACTGATGTATGTGGGGGATGGGATGCACATGTACATATGTTCATGTGCATATCAAGGTCAAAAATTGATGTTGAGTGTCTTCCTCAATCACTCTCTGCCTTATTTTTTTTTTTTTTTGAGTCAGGGCTCTTGCTGAACCTAGAGCTCACCAATTTCGTTGAACTAGCTAGCCAGCAAGCTCTAGGGATCCTTCTGTCTCTGCCTTCTGTGCTGGGATTCCACCATGCACTGCCATATCTGACACTTCTTGTGGCTGCTGGAGTTCCAAACTCATGTCCTCATGCTTAAGAGGCAGGCCTGTCACCCATTGAAGCATTGTCTCTGTCCCTCTGTATGGATAGAGGTTTTTTTTTAAGAGTTAACTTTTTCTTCCTTTATTTAAGAATTTTATTTTGACAATTTATATACATGTACATAATGTATTTTGGTTATATTTACCCCGAAGTTCTCATATTTTTATTGATATTTGCGAGAGACGGAGAGAGAAAAATTATGTGTGCACCAGGGCCTCTTGCTACTGCAAATGAACTCCAGATACATGTGCCACTTTGTACTGAGGATTTAAAATTGGGCCAGCAGGTTTGTAAGCAAGTGCTTTTAACTGCTAAGCATCCCTCAGTCCTCTTGTACACACACACACACACTTAAATTTTTTTTTTTTTTTTTTTTACTCAGAGAGTGTGTGTGAGTGAGTGTGAGTATGAGTGTAGGCATATCTGGACCTCTTCTGCAAACAAACTCCAGATACTTGTACCACTTTGTGCATCTGGCTTAGTGTGGATTTTAGGAATTGAGTCCAGACCAGCAGGCTTTGCCAGTAAGCGTCTTTAAACTGAGCCATCTCCCCAGCCCCACTGTATACACTTTCAAACAAAAAATTCCAGCTATGTCTTAATATTTCTTCTTTAACTTTAAAAATGATTCTTATCTTGCAAGTAAATATAAACATTATCTGTGGGATTGGGGGGATTTACTGAGGGGTACATACTATAGTTTTTTGTTCTTCTGGTTTTAATTCTTTTGCGTTTTAATTGTAGGACATTTTAATAGTTACATGGTACTGCTTTACCTTGAAGTCTGCAGAAGAGATAAGAATCTGGTAAATGATATTTTAGTGAGGGCCTATGTTTAATCTCTGTCCACATATAAAAGGGTTATTGTAGGCTGTGAGTTCTTTTTAATGTACAAATGAAATATGGAGCTCTTCGGATTCTAAAGAGAATTGACTAAATTGCTTGCGTTTTTTTTTTCTTAAATTGCAGCGTGTGATTAATAAAATTTCACAAATAGAAGAAATAGACACAGATGTTGTTGTGAAGTAAGTATTAATACACAGATTTGTGGTTGTCAGTCAGGGAAAAAATAATGCATGCTTTCTAGAATAATGCACAGAGCATTGAGTTAAGGAAGCGTTGACTGAGGCGTGAGAGAAAAGACAAACAAGCAGTAGCAGAATTCAGCAGAAGCACAGTAACGGTGGAAAAGAAAGAAGCTGCCTCCTGGGTGGAGGGAAGCAGTCATCCTGCAGTAACCTTTGTGTCTTTTTCCGAGGTAGGGTCTTGCTGTAGGTCAGCCTGACCTGGAATTCACTGTGTAGTCTCAGGGTGCCCTTGAACTCACAGTGGTCCTCCTACCTCTGCCTCTCGAATGCTGGGATTAAAGGCGTGCGCCACCACGCCTGGCTCTGTCCTGCGGTAACTCTTGATAGAGGGAACTGGACTAGAGACTACAGTAGAGTCTTGGCCATCTGAAGGGTGTGTGTTCCAAGATTCCCAGTGAAAGCCTGAGGTCACAGACAGTAAACCCGCCTATGTCGTGTTTTTCCTTCTGTGTCCTGTAGCATTGCCATCGAGTACCAGAGTTAATGTATCCTTGCATGTTCTATACCCTGCTGCCTCCTTTGTGGCCACCACTAAGTAAAATAAGGGTTACTTGACCAAAAACATTGTAATACCAATGCAGTTGATTTGTCAACTGAGATTACTATTTTTTTTTAATATTTACGTACGGGGGGAGGGGAGGGAGAGAATGGACATGCCAGGGCCTCTAGCCACTGCAAATGAACTCTACGTGTACCACCTGTGCATCTGGCTTACGTAGGTACTGGGAAACCAAATTTGGGTTCGTAGGCTTTGCAGGCAAGATCCTTAGCTGCTAAGCCATCTCTCCAGCTCTGAGGTTACTGTTAACTGACAGGTATTATATGCACTATGGATACTTAGGACAAAGGAATGACTCATTTCTGGGTAGAAAAAAGGAGAGCATCATACTACTCAGGATGGCAATAGATTGTTTTATTTCTGTTATATCACAGTTTATATTTCGGATTGCTTTTAGTGCAAGGAACTAAATCTTACAGAATGTAAACTGTGGATAAAAAGATGATTGCTATATTTTTCTTCTTCCAGTTTTTGTAAGAGCTCCTCATTGGCCAAATCCAACAGGTTGGCTTTACAGGGCAAAGTGGGACATGGAAGAGGGATAAAAGGTAGATACAAAGTAGAGAAAATTAAAAATAATTCATTATGGTAGGGATAGCAATTATTTATTTTTAATTTTTTTGGATTTTTTTAGTTTTTAAATTTTTATTAACATTTTCCATGATTTAAAAAAATATCCATGGTAATTCCCTCCCTCCCCCCCCATCCCCACACTTTCCCCTTTGAAATTCCATTTTTTTGGATTTTTGAGGTAGGGTCTCTCTCTAGCCCACGCTGACCTGGAATTCACTATGTAGTCTCAAGTTAGCCTCGAACTCATGGTGATCTTCCTATCTCTGCTTCCCAAGTGCTGGGATTAAAGGTGGGCGCCACCATGCCTGGCGGGATAGCAATTATTTAGTTTTAAATTATTTAGCTATATATTTAAAACCAAACCTCTAATTGCTTTTGAGGAGTTTGAGTAATTGTGAATTGGCTGTATTTGTAGAATTTTTTTGTTTTCATGCTTAAGATTCTTACCTTGTCAGAAAAATAGTGATAAGTATTTTAGGGCTGAACTTCTTATTCATGTAGATATCTAACCCTTATTAACTGGCCTAAGACATGAAGAGAAATATGGACAAACTATTCTGGGCCAAACCCACAGATTGTAGAGTATTACCACACTGTTGCCTGGTGAAATCTCAGTTTCAAGTTCAAAGGAGGAACCACTAGGAGTTGCAAAACGAGTTATTGGCACTCCATTAGAGAAACCATGGACATGGAATTATTCATTCATTCATTCATTTATTTATTTATTTATTTATTTTGGTGTTTTCAGGTATGGTATCACACTAGTCCAGGCTGACCTAGAATTCACTAAGTAGTCTCAGGGTGGCCTTGAATTCACAGCAATCCTCCTACCTCTACCTCGTGAATGCTGGGATTAAAGGCATGCACTATTATGCCCGGCTTTTTTTTTTTTATTCCATAGGGAATTTTTCAACCTAAGTAGGGAATTTCCTATATGTGCAGTACAAGAATACTTCTTGAATAACTCCTGGCGGCAGTAGCACTCGTTAAAAGTTTAGCATAATGAGTAATTCTTGTTTTATAAAATATCTTCATGGAATTTTATTTTGAATTACCCTATCTTATCCTTGAACTTACTAATTTATGACATCTATCAGAGTAGTAACACTGGCTTATGTTTACCAGTTGAAAGTATTGTATAGTACTGTAAGCCCCTTTTAATATTTATTTACCATTTACAATAAACATAGAAGATGGATTCTGTTACATTCCCAGTTCCATGATGAGAAAATAGGAGGATGGAGAGTTAAGTCATTTGACAGAGTTGCTTAGCTAGGTATTTCAGTAAATAGAATTTTGAGTTAAGACAGTATTACACAGAGATCTTTCCTTTCACCATGAAGCCATATTACCTCTCATGTTGAAAAGTACTTTTCAGTATATGGTTAGAAAAGTTACCAAATTTTTATACAGAATGATATGTTTCTGTCTCACTGCAGTAGGGATTCTTACATTTAAATAAAATCTATTTATTTCTCTGGTTTATTTCTTCAGTGGTCTCAAAATATGTTCACATGTAATTGCTGTATGAGAATGATTATATGGTCAGTATACTTGACTGGACTAGTCCTAAAGGTACTTAAACTTTTGTTTGGCAATTGACTTCTTCAACTTAAGGTTCTGTGATTTTAGTTAGGGAACCTAGACAAAATTTTTATTTTAGTTTTGTTGTTAGATAGTATTGAATATCATTTCCTCCAGTTTGTAGCTGTTAGTGTATTGGCCCAGAGATCGTTACAATTTTTGCTTAAATTATTTTTTAGGCTTGCAGATCAAATGAGGATGTTGAATTTTCCCCAGTGGATTGATCTGTTAAAGGATATATTCTCTAAGTTTACAATTTTTCTACAGAGAGTTAAGGTAAGTTTATATAGCAATTTGCAGAATATTACTAAAGCTAAGACAGCTTACCAGAAGTGTGTGTGTGTGTGTGTGTGTGCGCGTGCGCGTGCGCGCACGCATATATATATGCATGTATACTCATTGATACATATGTATATATAAAATAGCAAAGTAGAAAAAAACACAGTTTCTTTAATTCTTTTGAAGAGGCTTGGTTTTAAATAAGAATTGAAGTGTACCTCAGTACTTTTGTCAGTTTTATAATTTTGAATAACTTGTTTTATATTAAAATAGAAATATTGCAATGTATGTTTGTCATAAACCATGACATGATATTGTTCTTATGACTTTATGATGCCTGAATCCTAGATTATATAGAGGTTCAATATTGTGAAACTAAAAAAACATCCAAACCACTAAAAGTTTAATGTTGATATAATTTCACCTTCAAACATATTCAAATTCATTCCATTATATCCTTTACTGCAGATTTATATTTTATTATTTTGGACCCTGGACTGAAGTTTGATCAGGGGTTGCATTTAATTATTTTGTTTCTTTAGCCCAACCACCTAGACCATTAAATATAAGGAACATAAGCAACACACACACACACACACACACACACGCACACACACACACACTTTAAGACAAAAAAAAAAGGTCATAGATATTCTAACCTATTGGTTGGAATCACTAACATGTCATAGTAGTGTTTTAATATAACAAGGGGAAAATTTCGTAAACTTTGGTATTCTTTTGGTTCTCAACTGTCAATATTGTGTGTACGAATGGCATCCATAGCACCTCTTGACCTTGGCACTTGTCTATGATGTGTCTTCCTTATTGACACCGCAGCGATGCTAAGTCACTTGTAGAAGCCCATCAGTCAGAGTCTGAGGAGTGTTATAAAAGTGTGACTCACTGTCCGTAGTCTAGACCGCTCAGGACATCACAGCACTGACATCTATGGAGTGTTCAGTAACTAGGCCATGCTTCATGATTTTAGTTTTGTTTTTGTTTTGTGAGACGGGACCTATGTGTCCGGGCTTCCTTGTCTTGAACTCACTATTCAGCCAAGCTGGCCTTAAACTTGTGATTCTCTTGTGTCTGCCTTGTAAGTACTCTATTGCAGGCATAAGCCACCATGTTCATCTTTTTTATATCTGACTGTGACCTTATCTTGACACACTGATCTGTTCTTGAGTGTGGATATATAAAACTTTCCTGTATTGCCTAGTATAGAATTGGCCAATTTTTTGCCAGTAATTTTTAAGTAGCTGTTTCATTTTTAGGTTCTGTGTGTGTTAAAGTAAGTCGGATTATTACTGATGGGTGTGTAGTGTGGGAACTGTGTCTTGTCATAGTCTTCATATTTGCATTGCCTGGACTAATACTCATGTAGAGCACTCTTGAAGATGACACGTAGTCTTCACATATGGTACTTTTTCTCTGAAAAAGAAAATGGTTGTGATTCTTTAGAATAATTTTACCCCAAAATAGTGTTAATTTTATTGCTATTGATTTTTAAAAATTTATGTATTTGAGAGAGAAAAAGAAGCGGTGAGGGGGATGAGTGTTCCAGGGCCTCTTTTCACTGCAAATGAACTCCAGATGCACGTGTCACCATGTATATCTGGCTTATATGGGTACTGAGGAATGAAACCTGGGTCCTTAGGCTTTGCAGGCAAATGCCTTGACCATTAAGCCATCTCTCCAGCCCTGCTGTTCATCTTTTTAAATTATTATTATTTTTTATTTGAGAGAGAGAGGGAAAGAAATAGGCAGGTAGAGAGAGAGAGAGAGAAAGAGAGAGAATGGGTGTGCCAGGGCCTCCAGCCACTGCAAACAAACTCCAGATGCATGCGCCCCTTTGTGCATCTGGCTTACATGGGTCCTGGGGAGTCAAACCTGGGTACTTAGGCTTTGCAGGGTTAGCTTTGACTGCTAAGCCATCTCTCCACCTGCTGTTCTTTTTTTTTTTTTTTGTTTATTTTTATTTATTTAAGAGCAACACAGAGAGAGAGAATGGGTGCACCAGGGCCTCCAGCCACTGCAAACGAACTCCAGACGTGTGCACCCCCTTGTGCATCTGGCTAACATGGGTCCTGGGAAGTCGAGCCTTGAACCAGGGTTCTTAGGCTTCACAGGCAAGCGCTTAACTGCTAAGCCATCTCTCCAGCCCCTGCTGTTCATTTTTAATAAAACATTTAAAAATCATTAAAAATAGGAAAAAGAGCCGGGCGTGGTGGCATACACCTTTAATCCCAGCACTTGAGAAGCAGAGGTAGGAGGAGCGCCCTGAGTTCCAGGCCACTTTGAGATAGCATAGTGAATTTCAGGTCAGTCTGGGTTAGAGTGAAACCCTGCCTTGGAAAGAAAAAAAAAAATTGGAAAAAGGCTCAGATGTCTAATGTTATGTTAGGATTCCTATATTCTTTACCATGGAACATCATGCATCCAGGGATTTTACTGGTAGAAGAAAATTCATACATTTCAATACTAAGAAAAGGCAAGATATGAAACCTACTTATAATAACATGATCACAGTTGGTTAAAACTTTTTTTTTAAAGTTTGTTCATGGGCTGGAGAGAGAGCTTGTTAGTGAAGTGTGCTTCCTGTGCAAGCATGAGTGTCTGAAGGGGCCTGAAACTCCCCTAGTTTGAATCTCCTGAACCCACGTAAAAACAGCTGGGCATGGCTACTGCTCCCATAATCCCAGTACTCCAAAGAGAAGCAGTGACCAGGGAATCATCTGGGCTTACTAAAAACCATAAACCTATTATCAGTAAGAGACACCAGTTCAAATAAGAAAAGGCAGAAGAGCAGTGGAGCTGAGCATCCTACTTCTGCTGTAGCCACTAAAAGCAAGCATTCCCCCCCCCACCCTGCAGACAGGGCGTGTATGTGTGCATATTCCACACGCACCATATTATACACACACACAAGAAAAGAAGTGTTTATTATCATAGGACAAAGAGACAGCTTTTTTTTCCCCTGGTGATTATCTTTAGGTATACACCTAGATTATATGTCATTTAAAATTTTTATTTATTTGGTTTTTCTAAATTTTATTTCAAGAGAGGCATTGTTTATTATAAGGGACAAAGGTTATTTTGCTTTTGATAGTATTTAATGTTTCAGGAATAAACTACAATATTTTATTTCTCACTGCCTATGATTAATAATATACTTTCTTATATTCTTGAGCTTATTTCACAAAAAACAAATTATTCTATGTTATTTCATTATTAAAGTAAATTGAAAGCATTTCATTGTCATATATTATACATGATAATGGGTTTCATTGTGACATTTTCTACATGTAACAAAAGTGTTCTGGCTAGGTATGGGGGCACATGCCTTTAGTTCCAGCACTCATGAGTCTGAGGTAGATGTGGATTGCTCTGAGTTCAAGGCTGTTTTGAAACTACAGAGTAAGTTCTAGGTCAGCCTGTGCTAGAGTGAGACCCTGCCTTGAAAAAACATACAAAAACATGATCATACTCACTTCCCATTACTCTTTTTTGCTCCTTCCCACTACTACGAATGCCCTTTATTTCCTCAACTACTCTTTTTTTTTTCTTTTTCTTTTTGGAAAAATGCTTCTATGTAAGTATATACGTATATGTGGATGTGTGTGTGTGTATAGGTGTACATGCTATGACATGCATATAGAGGTCAGAGGGCAACGCCAGGGTGTCAGTCCTTTCCTTTCACCTTTCTGAACCAAGGTCTCTCCTGTTACCCTGCCTCTGCGTATGCCCAGTCTAACTGGCTTGCAAGCTTCTGGGTTACTTTAGTTGTGCTTTCCACTGCTGCACTTGGGTTGTGCTTATAGACATGTGTGCCATGTTGCCATCGGGCTTTACATGGGTGCTGGGGCACTGAACTTCTAGCAGACTTACAAGCAAGTACCTTTAACCAACTGGGCCATGCCTAGCTTCCAGCTAGTCCCTCTTCTCTTTTCATCTTCTGTTTTTTCTTTCATTGTTTAACTCAATGAGTTTATTAGGGTTGCTTATAGGATTGGAAAATATCTTGCCGTCTCTGCAGTAATCATAAGCTACCAACAGACCCTCAGGCACAGTTGGGGCCTTGAGATCACCTCCTCCAGCCCTGAACTAATATTGATGGGCCCAATTTTGTGAAGGTCTTATGCGGGTAGTCATAGCTGCTATGTGAGTTCATGAGGAAGTTGCCATGCTTGGAGATAGCATTTTATAATACTCTTTATTTGTTCTTCCCTGTCTTACATTTTTTCCATCTCATCTTCCACAGTGTTCATGAAAAGGGTATAATAGATGTCTCATTTAGTGCTGAGCTCTCCACAGTCTCCTAGAATCAGCACTTTGACTAGCTTTGAGTCTACCCAGAAGTTGCTACCTACTGCAAAATGAAGCTTCTCTGTCCAAAGATGAGAGCAGTTATGAAAGCAAGTGGTGATGGTTTAAGAAGAATTACAGAGAGAGAGAGAAGGAAAAGAAAGAGAGAGAGAAATAATGAACCACAACAGAGACCAGCAAATTCAGAAGAGAAATGGGTAGTAGAGAGTTAGACCCGCTAGGTGCACGCTTTTAATCCCAGCACCCGGGAGGCAGAGGTAGGAGGATCACAGTGAGTTCAAGACCACCCTGAGTCTACATAGTGAAAACCAGGGCAGCCTGGACTAGAGTGAGACCCTGCCTTGGGGAAAAAAAAACAAACCAAAAAAAGAGTTAGACCCATGGCAACCCCAAGTTCAGAGAAGTTACACAGGTAGCAGGCCCAGAGGTTAGAGGAAAGTCCCATGTGGTAGATCAAGAGTGTAAAGGAAAACACACGTATGGTAAAGAGGTTACAGAAAAATCATTAGTGTAATTTAAGTAAGAGATTACCCCACAGCATAAAGCAGAGAACTACGCAGGCCACAACATAGTAATTTCCTCTACTCAGCCTAGCTTAGATGGGTAGGGCAAAGGCAGACTTAATGTCCAGACAGAGATCAGCAAGGACAAGCCCTTATAGTCAGTTGAAAAATGTAGTCTTTCATCAGGCTCAGGTATGTGAAGGGAAGACCTGATTGGTTTGCAGATTCAGAGCATTGACCTCCAAAGCCAGCTCACCTGCTAGACTGGAGGAAGCAGCGGCACTGCAGCTGTTGTGGATGGAACTGGATCAGACAGCCATTCCTGCCAAGGTGGGGTGGCATCTTCTGGTCCTCTCTTTGGGCTTCTATACTTAACTGAAACTGAAAGAAGCTAACTTTGGGCTGGAGAGATGGCTTAGTGGTTAAAGCACTTGTCTGCAAAGCCTAAGGACCCAGGTTCAATTCCCCAGTACCCATGTAAGCCAGATAGACAAGGTGACTCATACATCTGGAGTTCATTTCCAATGGCTAGAGGCCCTGGCGTGCCCACACACTCTCTCTCTCTATATATATATATATCTGTCCCCCTCTCAAACAAACAAATAAAAAAAATTTTTTAAATGATACTTTTAGATAATGGTAAATATTCTTTTTTAAAAAAATACTGGATAATGGGATAAAGCTGTTGATAGGTGAGTCAGGGAAAATCTCTTGGAGGAAGTTACTGTCTGAGTGATGAGAAGGTGTGCAAGATCAAGTTGAAGAACATTCCCCACAGGAAACAGCTAAGGCACTGGCATGGAAACAGTCTTTAGAACGTGTAAGGAACAGAATGAGAACCAGAAGGTCTAGATCAGTGAATAAGTGAGAGAAGGCATGATGTGCAAGAGGGCCATGCTTGTTTTATTTATTTGAGAGGGGGAGAGAGAGAGAATGGGTGCACTAGAGCCTTTAGACACTGCAAGCAGATTCCGAATGCGTGTGTCATCTTGCATATCTGGCTTCTGTGGGTTCTGGGGAATTGTGCCTGGGTTGTTAGGCTACAGAGGCCATTTAAGTATCTACCTCTACAGCCCCATGAATTACTTTTGAAAGCAGAAGTATTACTGTTATGATTCTGTCATAGGAATGATATGTCTAGGATAGCCTGTTCAAGAGGTTAGAAAAATACTCACTATATTTTAGGGAGATTGCCAATTTTAGAAAATCAGTTAAAATGTAAGTGTTCTTATTTCTAAGCTTAAGTGAACCCTTTTCTCCTGAGCAATTCTCATTCACAAATCACTATTACTTTTCAGTAAAAGATTGGTTGGAATTGTGATATATGACCTTAATCTGTTTATAATCAGTTGTTCAAAATTAAGTCCAGAATTAATTTTGGGAAATTTTAAGTATAAGAACTTTAATACACCATTTGAAAATGTATCCTGTTTTTTGTTTTTGTTTTTTTGTAGGCAACAATGAATATCATTCATAGTGTTGTTCTCTCAGTTCTTGACAAAAACCAAAGGACTAAAGAATTAGAGGAGATTTCCCAGCAGAAGAGTGCTGCAAAAGACAATTCACTGGACTCTGAGGTGGCTTATTTAACTCATGAAGGCCTGTTCATAAGTGATGCCTTCGGCGAGGGGGAACTAGCACCTGTAGCAATGGACACTACCTCTCACAGAAATGCATCTCCAAACAGTGACCCCTGCAGCAGCGACTCGGTGTCTGAACCAGAGGGCACTACTGACTCTTCACCCAGCAAAGAGCACACATCAGCATCTGGTACCACAGGAGATGTAGATATAATGTGAGTACAGTGACTGCTGTGAGATTGATACGATTTTTGGATCGTTAATGGCTGTAGTAAGATTGATAATCCAATTTATTTAAAAAATGTTAGCTTGTAGTGAAACTTAAAAATATGTTAACTTTAGGAAACATTTTATTTTGAAAATGTGTAAATGGCATAGAAGTAAGCATTGGAGGTAATGGAGAAAGTACTGAGTTTCAGAGCTAAAAAGGAACTTTAACACATTAAATTATTTAAAGAAATGTCCTCACTATAGTGATATGATAATTGATGCCTAGAAAGCTTAGATGATTTACATAGTCATTCGAGGCAAAAATTTTCCCTGGAACCTACATCCATTACTACTTGTCTTTGTTCTTTGTTACTTTCAACATTAAGAAAATTACGATTATTCTATTTTGAAATTATTTTAGATTTGCAGAAATTTTCCACAGCAGTATAAAACATTTTGAAATATCCTTCTTCTGAAGTTCCCAGTTGTTAACAGTTTATTACACTGATCTGTGTCTCCCTTTTTCCTTTTCTCATCCTTTCCTCTTTATTTTTTTTTTTAAATATTTATTTATTTATTTATTTTGGTTTTTCAAGGTAGGGTCTCACTCTAGCCCAGGCTGACCTGGAACTCACTATGTAGTTTCAGTGTGGCTTTGAACTCATGGTGATCCTCCTACCTCTGCTTCCCAAGTGCTGGGATTAAAGGCATGGGTCACCACGCCTGGCTCCTTTGCACTTTTCTTGTATCTCATTAATATTTTTTCTGAATGCATACATGATATCCCATTATCCCCAATATGTGTTTTCATTTAATGTGTTTTCTTTAGGAAACACACACACGTACGTACATACGTACATACATACATACATACATACATACATACATACATACATACATATTGTGAGCTTCCTAACTGCATCCCGAATTCTGGGATTTAAAGGCATGTGCACTTTTTTTGGCTTTTGTTTTTCAAGGTAGGTTATCACTCTGGCCCAGGCTGACCTGGAAATTCACTATGTAGTCTCAGGGTGGCCTTGAACTCACAGTGATCCTCTTACCTCTGCCTCCCGAGTGCTGGGATTAAAGGCATGTGCCACCAAATAAGAAAATTAGAAGTAATTGGGCTGGAGAGATGGCTTAGTGGTTAAGGTGCTTGCCTGTGAAGCCAAAGCACCCAGGTGCAAATTCCAGGACCCATATAAGCCAGATACACAAGGTGGTATATGCATTTGGAGTTCTTTTGCAGTGGCTAGCAGCCCTGATGGCCCATTCTCCTCTCTTGGTCTGCCTCTTTCTTTCTCTGTGTGTCTCTCAAATAAATAAGTAAAAATAAAATATATATATTAAAACAAGAATATTAGAAGAAATGTTAAAATCCTTTTAAAGGAAAATTCATAAGTAATTAAATCAGCAATTAAATTTTTTCTGGGACTGGAGAGATGGCTTAGTGGTTATGAGCATGTCTGGGAAGCCCAAGGACCCAGGTTTGATTCTTCAGGTTCCATGTAAGCCAGATACACATGGTAGCACATGCATGTGGAGTTTGTTTGAAGGTTCTGGAGGCCCTGGTGCGCCATTCTCTCTCTCTCCCTCTCTCTGTCTTTCCCTCTCTTTGTGTTTCTAATAAATAAATAAATCTTTTAAAAATTGCTTTTTGATTGTGACTGTGCTTTTTAAAAACTGCACCTGTTTTGACTCACCATTTTTAGTTTATTTCTTTATGAAATAGTAGCTTATTGCCAAGAGTTTTGAATTCCTTAATAATTCTGTTGCATAGCAAATTTTAATATTTTAAAAACTTTATTTCAATAGTATATTTGAACTTGTGAGTTTAAGTAGACATTTTTGTTGAAGTTGGATTGAAATAGTATTACACTGATGGAGCAGAAGAAGCTTAGTGAACTAGAGGTAGAACAATTCTGGATTCTAGTCCTACCCTCCTAGCCTTGTGGCCTTGAGTAGATCACTTAAACTTTCTAAGATTCATTAGTAAGTACTTGCCTGCCTGCCTCAGAGTATGGTAATTGAACATAATAGTGTTTTTGAGAGTACTTTAAGAATATTAATCCCTCTACTATTCAAGGTATTAGCAAATAAACTTAGTAATATTGCAGTTTTGACGGATTACAAGTAATAGTTTTCTTCAGAATACTTTACTTTAGAGCCAGAAAACTGACCCTAAGATGCTTCACTTGGCTTATGATGACACCAAACTGAACTGTGTCATAATAGAGTCATTGGATTTATCTATTCCCCTTGAGGGAAAATACTTAGAAATAGAAAGCCTTGGGTTGGAAAGATGCCTTAGCAGTTAAGCTTGCAAAGGCAAAGGACCCAGGTTTGCTTCCCCAGTACCCATGTAAAGCCAGCCAGATGCACAAGGTGGCATGTGCATCTGGAGTTCATTTGCAGTAGCTGGAGACCCTGACTTACCCATATTCATAATCATTTTCTCTCCTTACAAATACATTTTAAAAAAGAAAGTTTTATTTTTCCATTCAAAATAGAATAAAGTACGTTGTAGCTTATAAATGCTTCTATTTAATTGCAAGTTCCTTGAGGGCAGCAACTTCTTATCCTTTCTAGTAGTTAAGACTTAAGTCTAGTAAGCACTCAGCCATTGAGTTAATAGGAGAGAGTATTAAGTCATTCATAAGTGTAGGAGAAAGAGATGGCCTTTTTGTCATGGGGTAACATTCCTTCCTTATTTCTCCTAGTTAGTGTGTCATCTAAGTGACTGTGTTCATACTCTCCCTTGGCATAGCTACCACTTTGTACCTAAGCCAAGTGTTGTTTATTCCTCTAGTATCTGCAGATTTTCTAAGCATACTATAGCAGAGAAAGAAAGTTATTCTTTTATTTTTATTTATTTTTCATTATTGACAGCTTCCATAATTATAGACAATAACCCATGGTAATTCCCTCCCACTCCACTTTCCCCTTCACAACTCCACTTTCCACATACCCCTCCTCCTCTTAATCAGTCTCTGTTTTATTTTGTTGTCATCATCTTTTCCTCCTATTATGAAGGTCTTGTGCCAGGCTTTGCAAGGTCATGGATATCCAGGCCATTTTGTGTGTGGAAAAGCCCATTTGTAAGGAGTCCTGCCCTTCCTTTGGCTCTTACATTCTTCTGCCACCTCTTCCACCATGGACTCCTGAGCCTTGTAAGGTGTGATAGAGATGTCTTCTCAGCACTGTGGTGCCTTCTGAGATATCACAAGGTCACCATCATCTGAAAAGAGAAGCTTCTCTAACCAAAAGTGAGAGTGGCATTAATATATGGGTATGAACATTAAGAAAAATGCTTGCTAGGCAGTTTGGTGAGCATAGTATATGCATTTAGCCAGACACCAGCAGACATTACACTCCTAGGGCTCATGACTTCCCCTGTCGTACGTTTTTAGTATCAGGCATGTATTCCCCATGGAGTGGGAGAGAGTCGTTCTTATTTATGGTCATTACCTGACCATGTTTAAGTGAAGCCCATTAAAGTATTAGGTTTGGGGGCTGGAGAGATAGCTTAGCGATTAGAGCACTTGTTGGCAAAACCAAAAGATCCAGATTTGAGTCCCCACTATCCACATACAGCCAGCTACACAAGGTAGCACATGTGTCTGGAGTTTGTTTGCCCATTCTCTCTTTCCTTATCTGTCTCCCCCTCAAATAAATAAATACCAAAAAATATATATATTTTTTTAATTTATTTATTTGAGAGAGACAGACACAGAGAGAAAGACAGATAGAGGGAGAGAGAGAGAAATGGGCGCGCCAGGGCTTCCAGCCTCTGCAAACGAACTCCAGACGCGCCCCCTTGTGCATCTGGCTAACGTGGGACCTGGGGAACCGAGCCTCGAACTGGGGTCCTTAGGCTTCACAGGCAAGCGCTTAACCGCTAAGCCATCTCTCCAGCCCCCAAAATATTTTTTTAAAAGTACTATGTTCCTACCACATGCCAGAACTTTTCCTCAAATAGAAATTTTATAGCTCTTTATTCTTTTCATTGATTTATCTCTTGAGGAGACTATTGTGTTTAAAGTTTTCCCTAATTAAACCTACTTTTATCATTTTTAGGATCAGTGAAGATGTGAAATTAACTGACTTAGAGCTGAGAAAGCTAGCAAATAATATTCAGGAGTTATTGTGCAGTGCTTCAGACATATGTCATGATCGAGCTGTCAAATTTCTCATGTCAAGAGCAAAGGTATTTTCATAAAGCTTTAGGTATTTTATGCTTATGCATAGTATGCTTACTTTACAGATACAAATTACATTTGTGTGTGTGTTGTGGTGTGTGTGTGAGTATGGTATATGCATGCATATGTGCTAATGTAGCGTCCCGTGAGCTTGCCTATAGCACCCACTAGGCTTTCCTGCAACGGCCAGAGAAGTGTTGTTCCCATCCGTCACTTACCACCTGTTCTTCCTTATGACACAGTCTCTTACCGATTCTCAAGCTTGTTATTTACATGCCCCAGCAATTAGTTCTTCTGTCTCTGCTCCCCAAAGGACTGGGCTACAGGCGTGTGTGGGCATACCTGCAGCATGTGGGTCTTAGAGTTTCAAACTCGGGCAGTCACAGGCTTATAATACAGTATGCATTATAGCTTTGACACTTAATAAAGCTAATGGGATTACCTGTGAGGTCTGTTAGGGAGCTACTAAAATGGAGTACAATTTAAAAAGTCAAAAAATATTATAGTCAGGTGTGGTGGTGCACACCTTTAATCCCAGTACTCAAGAGGCAGAGGTAGGAGGATCACCATGAGTTCAAGGCCACCCTGAGATTATGTAGTGAATTCCAGGTCAGTCTGGGCTAGAGCGAGACCCTACCTTGAAAAATGAAAAAAGAAAAAAAATATAGCATTACTTGTAAATAAATGATTAAAGTGCTTGTTTTAAAAATAGAACATTACATATTATAAAATATAATGCCTAGTATGCTGTTTTACATATGTGTATGAATATTTTATATAGATACATAGCCAAAATAGGTTGTTAATAGTTGAACGCCAATATGTTGAAAGTTTTATAGGATGACCTGAATTCATTTAGTTACTATGTTAGTTAAAAAGTGATCAGAGTCAAATTTAGACATATTCAACTTTTTATCTTCAACTTGTGTGTCTAAAATATTTCAAATTTAAATATAAATACTTACTAGTTACAATTATAATTAACATGACATAATATATTATAAAAACTTTAATTAATGTTAACATTTATTAAGCTACATTCTATACTTCATCCACATTTGGTGCTATCCTAACTCCTTGTCATGATTTTTGTGTTATTTTTAAACTTAGGATGGGTTTCTTGAGAAGCTAAATTCCACGGAATTCATAACACTATCCAGATTACTAGAAGCTTTCATTGCAGACACTGAACGGATCTGTGGAAGGAAAAGCATGTCATTACTTGGAGCACTTCAGAGCCAAGCTAATAAATTTGTAAATAGGTTTCATGAAGAGAGAAAAACCAAACTCAGGTATCACCACCATGTCCATTGTGGCCTTCACTTCTTTCTCTTTTCTTTTTTTAAAAAATTTTTTGTTTACTTTTATTTATTTATTTGAGAGTGACAGAGAGAGAAAGAGGCAGAGAAAGAGAATGGGCACACAAGGGCCTTCAGCCACTGCAAACAAATTCCAGATGCATACGTCACCCTGTGCATCAGATATTCGTGGGTCCCGGGGAATTGAGCCTCAAGCCAGGATCCTTAGGCTTCACAGGCAAGCGCTTAACCGTTAAGCCATCTCGTCAGCCCCACTTCTTTTTCCTTATAAAACATAATTATATTTTAGGGCTGGAGAGATGGCTTAGCAGTTAAGTGCTTGCCTGTGAAGCCTAAGGACCCTGGTTTGAGGTTCGATTCCTCAGGACCCACATAAGCCAGATGCACAAGGGGGCGCAACCATTTGGAGTTTGTTTGCATTGGCTAGAAACCCTGGCACTCCCATTCTCTCTCTCTCTCTCTCTCCCTCCCTCCCTCTTTCTCTCTCTGTTGCTCTCAAATAAATAAAAATAGAACATACTTATATTTTAAACAGAAAGCTTAATTAATTGGCTAGCTAAAATTCCTGATAATGTTTTTATATTAAAGTCAAGAATATGAAATTAAAATCACATGTCTCAGTTTTGCAAATGGAATTAGAATATTTCTTTCTAGTGAACTGATTATCAGAAATATCCTCAGTACATTGATTTTTCTTTCCCACTCACTGTTAAGTACATTATTGCTTTTCACTTTCTTTAGTTAGGCTGAGAGATACAAAAAAATTTCCTAAAAGTGTTGGTACTGTTTATGAATGGTTCCAATTTTTAATTTTTCAGTTTTTTTTTTTTTAATATGTGTTTGCCTGAGTTTCCCGTGTCCTTTTGGCCTAGGAAAATGTTATCCAACTATTTTAATTAAAGTTTACCTTCCTTTCTTTTTATTTGGCATAGTCTCCTCTTAGACAATGAGCGCTGGAAGCAAGCTGATGTTCCTGCAGAATTTCAGGATCTTGTTGATTCTATAGCAGATGGAAAGATTGCTTTACCTGACAAAAAATCAGCGAGTATGTATAGTTTTTCATACACTCTTCTAAATTTTTGTTTTCTTATTTTATATAAATGTTTATTATTTAATCACCTACAACTCATACTGCCAATTAATGACATAGTAGGAAAAGTATGTATATAATGTATAATAATTTCCAACATTTGTTGCTATTTGCCAGATACCCAGCAATGTGTTTTATATGCATTACTCCACTTTCGCATTAAAGTAGTTGATGTTGTTATTATTACCTTAGCAGTAATGAAGCCTGAGCCATAGTGGAAATCGGGAATTTGAACAATTGATGAACTGGAATTTGAAACCAGCATAATTTGATAGCTGTTTCTTAACTTGTGGACCATGTTGTTTGCACATTTATTCATTTAATGAACACTAGTACTCACTTTATATCATATATTATAACAAAAGATAATATTTACAATTCTAGTTTAAAGAAACTAAGTTTAATGAACAAGAAAAAATGTAATCCTAAGTAATTTAGTAATATGATAGAAAAAAAATGTAAAGAGCTATAGAGAAAGAAAATTGTAAGGGTCACTAAGAAGGAAGAGCCAGGGAGGTAGGAAGAAATTGAGAACACAGAATGAAAAGTCAGAGACTCAATCAAATAATTGCCTTATCTTTAAAATCCAATACCAGTTTATTGATTATATGGTACTAGTAAACTGGGGTTCCAAATTCAGCAGACTGACTTTAGGGTCCTGGTTTCATCTGAAAGGAAGATATTTTTGTATACAAGTTAAAAGTGGAATATTCTTGGGGTAATGATGTAAGTTGATTTATAATTGATTCTGAGATTATGATGGGCCAGAATACTTTTAATTGAGGAAGCAAAATTGTTTTTACAATTTGTGCTTTTAGTGAGTTAAATATTTTTGCATACAAATACTTTTAAGTTGTATACTTCACATTTGCCCAAAGTGCAGCTATGCTATAAGTGAAAGTGAAACACACATCATGGTGACTACTAGCTTGATAAAGGGGAGACTGTTGACAATTTTAGTGTCTTAGTGGAGTGACAGAACCAGAATACAGTTCAGTGCTAAGGAAGTGTGTAGAAAATGTTGTCTCTTTTTTTTATTAAGTTTCGGTGGGAATGGAGAATGAGTGACTATGTGAAAGGTAGAAAGAGAAGAGAGAATATTAGAATTTTGCCTCCACCCAGGAAGTTGAGAGGGTTTTTTGTTGTTGTTGTTTTTGGTAGGAGAAGCGGGATCATATTTTTGTTTGCAATATGAGTAAGAAGCTTGAATTTTGGATGAGTTAGAAAGGGTGATTTATGGGGCAGGGTGCCTGGAATTAAATTCGAGTTCATAACAAATACTTTCCCTTTACTACAATGCCAAGAGGAAAGGGTATGGATAGGGACAAAATGCACTAGTTCATCTAGGGCAGAGGGAAAAAAATGAAGAAATTAAGTCACTTTCTGTTAGGAAGTGACTTTTTAATGGGTTACAGTACTAGATAGTGGTTACAGCTTTTTATTGATTATATGGTTCCAGTAAAACAACAGCAATCAAGTAGTGAACGCTGAAGAAGGAGTACTCTGAACATACCTGACCAGCAGTTTAAACAGGAGAGACATCACACTTCTAGTCTTCCAAGCTACAGTTCATTTACTTCCCATTACATGAGGTTTACTGCCCCAAACAGCTCAGACTTTCAATTCCTCTTTATGCAGAGTGATTTTTGAAATAAAATTATTAACATAGCATGATGGAATTAATCATATATTCTTCTACCTGGAAAGTGAACAACATTGATTCCCTTCTGGAGGGTGTGACGGTAGAGTCTTATATACTTTGCTTTCACCTGCCCTTCTGCCTCACCCCTTCAATAGTTGTATGTTATTAGAACTGTGTTTAACATTTTACTAGTTCCCATCAACTTAAGGATCCTGGGTATTTATCCATTGTACACCCACTGACTTAACTATGTGCTGAAGTAGGTACCTAGAAAATAAAGGTTCATTGATAACAGGTAGTTTTGAGTGCTTGCTTGATCTTAGATACTGTTTCAAGTAGTTTACACTTACTATATCATATGTGGGTCCATGAACTAGACCACTTAACAGATAAGGAGCCATGGGCACAAATAACTTAAGCAGGTTGTTAGTGTTACATGTCTAAGAGGTGGGAGAGTGGGGGTTCCAAATTCAGCAGACTGACTTTAGGGTCTTTTATTTTTTAGGAAGGATGATAGAAAGGAAGGGAGGAAGGAGGGAGAGAAAGAAGGAAAGAAAAGAGGAAGGGCAAGAAGAAATGAGGACAGATAGAGAGTGTGTATATGTGTGTGTGAATATGCATGTGTCAAGGCCTTCTGCCATTGCAAGCAAACTCCAGACATATGCGCCACTTTACACATCTGGCTTTGTGTGGGGTACTGGGGAATCAAACATGGGCCAACAAGTTTCATAAAGGAGCACCTTTACTGAGCAATCTCCCAAGCCTGCTTTCTTTTATCTACTATGCTGTGCTGTTCTGTGCAGTACAGGGATTTGGTTAAGAAAATGCTTATCATCACAAAATGAGCCTTACATACTTAGTCTAGTGATTTGTGATTAGAGGTCATATCACACTGGACTTCTTCGCATAAAATGAAGAGGAAGTAGCCAGGCATTGTGGCACGCATCTTTAATTCCAGCACTTCGAACTCAGAGGTAGGAGAATCACAGTGAGTTCGAGGCCACCCTGAGACTACATAGTGAATTCCAGCTCAGCCTGAGTTAGAGTGAAACCCTACCTCAAAAAACCAAAAATAAATAAATAAATAAAATAATAAATAAACAAAGAGGAAGCAGACATTTAAGTATTAGCATTCAGGGACACTTGACTTGCTCTTCAGGGAAGCACATGACTTGCCTATGTTAAGGTAATTAATTTTGACAATAATCATGTACTGTTTTTAACTGGATTTTGTTTTATAGTGATAATAAATACCATATGCAGAAAATAAAGTAATTTTGGCTTGAATTTTCTTATAATGTATGTTTATGAGCATGCATATGCTTGTGTGTATGAAAGTGGAGGCCAGAGGACAGCCTTGGAGTCGTCCTCAGGAACGCCACGCAGCTTTCTTGAGAGAGGGTCTTTCATTGACTGGAGCTCACCACTTAGGCTAGACTAGGCTATCAAGAAGCCCCAGAGATCCATCACATGTCTTCACTTCAGTGTTTTACATGGGTACTGGAGATGACATTGAAGCCTTTATTCTGTAAAGCAAGCATATTACTAACTGAGCTATCTCCTCAGCTCTGGGTTAAATCATAAGAACTGATGATGATTATAAATAATAGGTAGATGAAATGCTAGTTCTACCTTTCCCAAATAATTATAATTTTTATACCTACTTATGTAAGTGATCTGCACTGCCTGTCACATAGACAAAAGACCAGAAGTCAAATCTGTAAGCTGTGCTTTGTTTCAGAGAGCAACAGTCTGAGAAGGCAGTGGGTTAGCATTCCAAAGATGTCTCCCTCTGTCTCTTTCTCATTATCATATTATGGGGAACCAGAAAAAAGGCAATAAATCTCTTCAGAGTTCTGGCTTGTCCTTGGCTGGGGGGCTTGGAGACAGCTTACATGCTTTAAGGTCTTTTCTCTCTGCAGCAGGGGAGGGTTCTGTTTTCCTCTGTCGACTCTGTCACAGACGAAGATTCTTTTCCAAGGCCATTGAGTTCTGCTTTCTTCCCAAGCCTGTTTGGATGACATCTAAATGAAAGACAGAGCCAAGAGACCAGTAGCAGTGTGCACGTGCTGATCTTCTTCCAAGCTACACATGCAGAGTTTCCCCACAAAATGAAGTACCAATGGCTTCTTGTAGAGTATAAAGTGCCTTACTTACCATTGTGCCCTCTCACTTACTGATCATCTACCGTATGCCAGACCTATAGGTTAGACAATTCACGAGCATTATCCTTGACACTGACAGTGATTTCCAGAGGCAGAGTCTGCTGACTATTTCATGGTTACAGTTGCTAAGACTCACAAAGGTTAAGTATTTGGCCCAAGTTCATGCATCCAGAAATTGACAATGTCAGGGTTCAGATCTAAACCTAATGCTTAACCCAATAGTATTCATTTATTCTGCCACATCACTTCCTAAGAGGTAGATGCTTATTTTCGGACATGATTCTAGGCTCTGAATAGAACGGCCCTTTTCAGTTTTCCCTCTGTATTTTGCTTGCTCTCGCACCCTTTTCTTTCTTGCTTACTTGCTGTATTTTCTAGGTGCAGAGGAAAGGAAACCCGCTGAAGTTCTTATTGTAGAAGGACAACAGTATGCTGTTGTTGGGTGAGTAGCACATTGTTCTTTGTCACTTCAACCACTAATTTGAAACATAAGTCTTCTAGTTCCTTCTGGAAGTGAACTAGAAGTTTTTGATTAACAATTTTACCTTAAAAATACTTTTAATTAATTTATTTGCAAGCAGAGAAAGGTAAGAGAAAGTGACAGAGAGAATGGGTGTGCCAAGGCCTCCAGCCACTGCAAACGAACTCCAGATGCATGCATCCCTTTGTGCAGCTGGCTAACTTATGAGAGAGAGAATTGGTGCACCAGGGCCTCCAGCCACTGCAAGTGAACTCCAGACAGGGGCACCATCTTTTGTACATGTGCGACCTTGTGTGCTTGCATCACCTTGTGCATCTGGCTTCCCTGAGACCTGGAGAGAAGAACATGAGTCCTTAGGCTTCATAAACAAGAACCTTAACTCCTTAACTGCTAAGCCATCTCCCTAGCCCCAGTTTTACTTTTTTTGGCAGGCGGGGGGGGGTGGGGTGGTCAAGGTAAGGTCTCACTCTGGCTCAGGCTGACCTGGGATTCACCATGTAGTCTCAGTGTGCCCTCGAATTCATGGTGGTCCTCTTATCCCTGCCTCCCAAGTGCTGGGATTAAAGGCGTGCACCAATTTTACTTTTTAAAAAATATATTTTTACTTATTTATTTGCGAGCACAAAGGTGTAGAGAATGAACAGGTTCACTAGGGTCCTTGCCTCTGCAAATGCACATACCACTTTGTGTATATGGCTTTATGTAGGTACTGGAATATTGAACCTGGGCCAACTCATTCTGGCAGGCTTTGCAAGCAAGCATCTGTTACCACTGAACCATCTCCCCAGCCTTTCATCAACATTTATATTTTTTAACTGTTTAACAGAAATTTTAGGAATCTCCTTTATCCTCTATATACTTTTTTATCTATTTTTATTTATGTATTTGCAAGGAGAGAGAGATAGAAGAAAGGCAGACAGAGAACGTGCACGACAGGGACTCCAGCTGCTGCAAATGGACCCCAGGTGCATGCACTGCTTTGTGCATCTAGCTTTACATGGGTCCTGGGGAATTGAACTCGGGTCCTTAGGCTCAGAAGGCAAGCTCATAGTATGCTTTATCCATCAGTGCTGCACTGGCATCACAAAAGGAGCTTGCCATTTCATATAATAAGAAATGTAGATAATCCAAGACTGATAGTTGTTACATGATGTAATTATTACAATCCCAGGCTCTTGCTATCTTTTTTTCCCTATAGCTTTTCTAGTATATAGTATAGAATAGTAATTTTGGTTGAGGGCTCTTGAGCTCACAAAATGTGGGAAAATAGTTCTATATAGAGAATTATTATAACAATTAAGCAGGTAATGTTATAAAGCATAGTTCTATCATTATTACTTGAGTCATTGTTTACTTTTTATAAATGAACATATCTCTGTAAATTAATTGAGAAACATAGGAATTCCAGCATTTTTTGTATGTTACTACATGCCTTTTATGAAATTGGTAGCAGTATTTTCATAATTAAAATAAATCTTTATATTATTTAATAACACCATACTGTTTAATTTTTTTCTTTTTGTCACTGTTTTATGAAAGTCAACCCTCCAAGAAGCAAGTAGTTTCATGTGCTTTATCATGGCATTTACTGTAGTATAAGAGAGTCATTTCTGTGTGTGTGTGTGTGTGTGTGTGTGTGTGTGTGTGTGTGTGTTTCTCTGTCTGTCTGTCTGGCCTGCTGTGTAGTAACTGAATGCAGAGATGGAGGATTGATTATATCTTGTTATTTTTATTTCTTGGCACTATACAAGTACTCAAAGTGTACACAATTTAAAACTTTTTCTTAATCGGTATTCAAGTCTCTGAAGTGCACATAACAGTAAAGCCCCCCCCCCCCCACCTTTCCTCTGTAACCTTTCTTTGTTTCTGAGAGGGCAAAGCTTTTCTTTAATCTCCCTTGTAACCTCACCCCTACAGTCTGATTATAATTTCTTTGCTTAATGATCTTATTAGGTATACTTTATGTGTTTAAAGGAAATGGTCCCCTCTGGCGATCTGGTTTCCTAGCTCTTTAGGCAAAGAAAGTGGCTAGTGCCAAAATCAAAAATACCCTAAGGGAAGCTATTATGTCTTCTGGGAGAAGATTACAAATGAGATGCAGCAGACTTGTGCTAAGTAGAGCAGACTTTAGGACTTGGCATGGACAGTAAGACAGGGTGTGACAGGTGAGTTTTTATAGAGGCTGGATGCTACTTAACTTGACCCATTTGTTCTTGACATCCTTTAGACATTTATAAAGCATTATTCTACATCCTTTTCTTATTTCTGAACACCTGGATCCTATAGTAAATGGTTCTTCCCCCTTAATTGCAGTCTCAGTTAACCTCCCAGTAATATGTAGTCTTTTTAACTTGCAACATGTCCTGTTGTTAATCTGATGACTTGTCATCTTTGGAGAACCCTTTATGACCACTCAGTAAACTTTTTAAGTCACATATGTGCCTTCAAAGCCATTATAGCTTCTTTTTTATCTAAGAAAATCTGAACTAGCTTCCCTTCATTAGTTTAAGAGATATAATTGAAGGGCTGGAGAGATGGCTTAGCGGTTAAGCACTTGCCTGTGAAGCCTAAGGACCCCAGGTCGAGGCTCGGTCCCCGGGTCCCACGTTAGCCAGATGCACAAGGGGGCGCACGGGTCTGTAGTTCTCTTGTAGTGGCTGGAGGCCCTGGCATGCCCATTCTCTCTCTTTCTCTCTATCTACCTCTTTCTTTCTCTGTCTGTTGCTCTCAAATAAATGAACAAAAAAAAGGTGATATAATTGAGAGCCTACAAAATAAGTATGTAGAAACACTAGTCATCTTTATCAGCATTTCTGAATTGCCCAAAGAAAGGAATATTTGTCTTATTGAAGATACCTACGGCACAAAATTGGGCAGTACACTCATTCTCATTGTCTTATAATTAATTGATGACCCTGTAAGTCTTTTGTTCTAGGCATTTCTCTTGCCTCACAGTATACTAGAACTAGTTGTACTTGTAGGAACAACACATAGTTTAACACAGCCAAAATCAGTATAACCTCAGAGGTGGTTTGAAGTAGTTACTTGATTTTTATATTTCTCATCATTTTGACTTTTCTTGTTTTGATTGACTATGGGTTATCCTTTTTTTCCTGTAGAACTGTATTGCTGTTAATCAGAATCATCCTGGAATATTGCCAGTGTGTGGATCACATCCCGTCAGTGACTACTGACATGCTTACTCGTCTGTCAGATTTATTGAAGGTGTGTATGGATTTGCCCCCTTATGGAAAAAGAGTTGGAAGAGTTAATTATAAGACATTTTCAAATCAAGTTATCTTTAAGACAGTAGTTGTGTGATATTTTATCATGGTGTATCATAACATGTTACTGGGAAAGGGGCATCCTTCTTCCTTCTCGCTCCACATTTAGTGATTCCTCATTACACCTGTGGAGTTGTTAATGACATTAGAGACAGGAGATGATTTGTTTGGTAGGTGCTGAAATGACTGATGCCACTTAGGTCAAAAAACCTGGACTGGTTTCAAATGTGCATGGAAGGAATTCACTGAACTTTACAAAATTCATCTCACTAAGGTTAGCAATTTTTCTTACATCATTTTTTCAGAACCTTGGATATAAAATGAAAATGTGACAATTATTCAGCCATTTCATATTAACAAGTATTTTTAAGTGCTAGTATATAGCAAAGGCTTTATTCTTTCAAACCTGTGAGTTATCAGGTAATGTGTTCTAACCTTAAGATTTCATCAGGAAAGATTTTTTCAGTCTTTTGAAAACATTTTAGTAAGGATGACCAACCCTAAACTAATTTTGGAAATGTAAATTAAACATTACTTTCTAAAAACAGTTGTTTAAAGAATATTTCTTTTTTTGTACCAGAAATACATGTTATCATTTAAAACAACCCCCTCGTCACTAATGCATAGATGGAGTCTTACTGCTTTTAATAGACAGTGTTTGATCTCAAGTCGGAATGGTGGCTCATACCTGTCATCTGAACAGCTGTGCTGACAGAGGAGATTTGCTATGAAGGCGAGGCTAATTTAGACTGTTTACTTCAGACAAGCTTGGGCTGTCCAGTAAAATCCTGTCTCAAAACTCACGCGCGTGCGCGCGCACGCGCGCGCGCACACACACACACACACACACGAGAATTTAGGACCCTTCGATGACAGGAATATATTTAGGACATTTAACACATTGTGAGCATAAATTGTTGAAGTTTTTCTTTGTTTTGTTTTCCTTTTTTTGTTAGTATTTCAATTCAAGAAGCTGCCAGTTGGTTCTTGGAGCTGGTGCATTGCAAGTTGTTGGACTAAAAACAATAACTACAAAAAATTTGGGTATGAATTCTTCCATTTAATTCACGTGCTAAGGTATTATAATGGTGCCACTTTTGTATCATGCTTTTTTACCTGATTTTTCATGGCTCAAACCAAAGGCTATGAGAGTGGTGACTGCAGCTTCAGCCTTTGATGTATCATCACAGTTAGTTTCACTGGAAATGTAGTAAGGAGTGTGCACTGCTCCAAGTTATCTGAAAGCTTTGACACTCTAAAAGGCTATGATGTAGTGTGCATCCTGGGCTTCGGGGTGGAAGGTCAGAGGTAGCAGAGTACTGTCGGTGCTGGGCACGTCCCAAGAGTCGGGAGTCTTGTCGGCGTCCTTGGACCACCAGTGCCCACGTCTTGAGTCCACTGGCAAAGTAACACGCTCATCACTAAATCATTTTCTTGTGAAAAATGAAATGTGTTGTCCGTGGAAGGACATTGTCCCATATAGGGCAGACAACTCCCCACAGGGAACCAGGTGGGCCATTTCTACTCTGGGGCTCCCATATGCCCTCCCACCCTCTCCCCTTTGTTTTTCTTTGCGGGGGGGGAGGGGGCTCGAGTGAAGCCATGCTGGAACCTGGCCTCATCCCTGCCGGGTACTGGGGAAAATGCAGCCTCCTCAGGTGGCCCCTCCCCATTTTCTCATCCATGGTGCTCTTTGTTGTTCATGAAATAAGATGGAGTCTGTACAAAATTAATTGACAATTTAAACTTAATTTGATACATAATTAAAACCAGCTAAGGTCTTGTTTTGTTTCTCTATTGTATTTTTCTCACATCTTTAGCTCTGTCTTCACGATGTTTGCAGTTAATTGTGCACTACATTCCTGCGATCCGGGCTCACTTTGAAGCACGACTCCCACCTAAGCAGTGTAGCATGCTCAGGCATTTTGATCACATCACTAAGGTACTTTTTACCTACTTGTCACCCAAGTTTCATGGTTAGTTCCTTAATTGTTTAGTATTTGGGGTGTATGTCTGAGGTACTTTTAAATATAATATTATTTCTCATTGCAGGATTACCATGACCACATAGCTGAAATATCAGCTAAGCTTGTAGCGATAATGGATAGCCTATTTGATAAGCTGCTGTCAAAGGTAAGGATTTGTGGAAAACATTAAGCTTTGCATTAAAGGCATTAGAACTTTGCATTTTGTAGAATCCTTACATATAAGATATAATAAGAGAATCTAAATGTTTATAAGCTGTTTACCAATGGGTAGAATTAAAAAAAGATTTTAGGAAAATGTGACTGTTATAAGGCCACCTATTAATGGTCTAACAAATTAGATTCTCCAAAGTTTGGGAAAAAATTTGTTTTTGTATAATTGATAGTGATTTTTAAATGGCTGGGAAAATAAAGAAACTAATTCCAAATATGAGAGAAACCCTACCTAGACAGGAATATTTTTATGTTGGTTGTATTGACAGATGTGAATTGTCTTTAAAAAAATAACCTTCATTTTGAACATTTTCAAGATACATAATTGTAAGGACAACGATTAAAATAGGATAAAAATATTTAAGGGCTAGCAAGGTAGCTCAGCAGTTAAAGGCACTTGTTTGCCAATGCCTGATGGCCTGGGCTTGATTCCCCATGGAAAGCCCCATGTATAAAGTGATGCATGTACCTGAAGTCCATTTGTAGTGGCGGGAGGCCATGGTGTACCCATTTCTCTTAAATAATTAAATATATCAAAAATTATTTGAAATAAAATGTGTTACTTTATTTTCTGTGCTAAAAATGCAATATGAGGTGCTATTTTATTTCCCTCAATTCAATTTAAACTTTCTTGTTTTTTATTCCCAGTAAGTCATTAAATAAAATGACCATTATAAATTCTTAATTATAACTGGGAGACTACTTTCATTTAGTCAGCTCCAGTTACTTTTTAAAAAATATTTCTGGGCTGGAGAGATGGCTTAGCGGTTAAGGCATTTGCCTGCAAAGCCAAAGGACCTCGGTTCAATTCCCCAGGATGCGTCTGGAGTTCGTTTGCAGTGGCTGAAGGCCCTGGCATGCCCATTCTCTCTCTCTCCCCTGTTCCCCTGTGTCTTTCTCTCTCTCTCAAATAAATAAATAATAAAATATTCAAAAAATTTTTCTGAGGAGATTTTTATTCAGTCTATTATTTTTTTAAAATAAATTTTATTTATTTATTTGAGAGAGGGAAAGAGGCAGAGAGAGAGAAAAAAAAAAAAAGAGGGAAAGAGGGGCACTCCAGGGCCTCTAGCCATGAACTCCAGATGCATGCCTTGTGCATCTGGCTTACGTGGGTCCTGGAGAATCAAACCAGGATCCTTTGGCTTTGCAGGCAAATGCCTTAAGTGCTAAGCCATCTCTGTAGCCAGATCCAGTTACTTTTGATTTTTTTTCCTACTCTCTTTTCCTGAGTTCATCAACTTAGGAAGTAGAAACTTCTTAACTTGAATGTTATTTTTTTAAACATATGGAGGCATGCTTTATTTATATTGAATATAAAGCTGAAGGCTTGAGTCCTATGCCATAATTAGATAGGTAGGGATGGAGAAAACATGTCTTAAGGAATAGTGAAGATAATATACAATCCATAAGGTTAAACATGATTATTATTTCTCCCTGCCAGTATGAGGTGAAAGCTCCCGTTCCTTCTGCCTGTTTCAGGAATATTTGTAAGCAAATGACAAAAATGCATGAAGCAATATTTGACCTTCTCCCAGAAGAGCAAACACAGGTGAGTTGTACCTCCCAAGAAGTATGTGTGTGTGTGTGTTGCATGTCTTTCCAAGCAGAGGGGAGTTTCCCATGTTTTGGCCCAGTTTAGTTCATGTTCTGGTATGATTGCTATCATTTTAAAAATACTTTGTTATTTATTTATTTGAGAGATAAAAAGGTGCAGCTAGAAAGAGAGGGAATGGGCACGCCAGGGCCTCCAACCACTACCAACTCCAAACACATGTGCCACCTTGTGCATCTGGCTTTACATGGGTCCCTAGACTGTGGGCAAATGACTTAACCATCTCTCCAGCCTGATTGCTGTCATTTTTAATTAGTGGAACATGTATAAGATTTTCTGATTTCAGTGCTTTTGTTCTGACAGGTGAGAATTATTGCTTTGCTATAAAGTCAGTAATTCGCTGGATGTGGTGGTACACGCCTTTAATCCCAGCAGTCAGGAGGCAGAGGTAGGAGGAGTGTGACTTCAAGGCCTCCCTGAGACTACATAGTGAATTCCAGGTCAGCCTGGGCTAGAGTGAGACCTTGCCTTGAAAAACAACAACAATAATAATAATAAAAAAATAAAGTCAGTAATTCTAAAGTGTAGGTCTTCTATTTGCCCATTTTTAGATGTTTCAGATTCTGCCCACATCACTCTACATTTTTAGTATGAAAGTCAGAGTTGACATTTGTCAATGAGTAGTTAAATGTGTGTGTGTTATTGTAATGGTTATACAAATTTGGTTAAGAAGGGATTTGTGATGGAATTAATAAGATTAACACACATAATTAAATCAGTATATTGTTATTAGTGTTTTCAGATCAAAATATGTGATTTATAACAGGAAAATGGGGCCATCTCTCACCTGTGACATGGGGTAGTAATAAGGGATATCCCCTTTTTATCTCTACTTTCCTGCACCCCATTTTTGCTGTATTCCTACCAAGAGTATTTCTAGAGTTTACTCTTCAGTGACACCTGTGCCCATTCACCTTTGTTTCCCTCTCCACACCCCTCCCCCGCTCAGTCTTCTTTTTCAGTTGACTTCCTTTATAATAGGTGGTCTCATTAAAACCTTGTATGTGATGATACATAATGAGTGAGCTTAACTTTTACTGGAATTTCTGTTAGACCAATGTTGTTTTCTTTTCTTTGTCTACTTGGTTGAGTGCATGGAACTGGTTACTTGGGCAGCTGGTAGCATTCTTAGTTTGCCATGTGCCCTCTTCCTCCTGCTGGTCTCCTTGGGCCCCTCGGACTTCCACCCTGTGTGGGTGCTCCCCCTCGTCCTCGTGCTTTCTGGGCTTTCGCTGACCACACTAACTCCATGCTCCAGTCTCATCGATTCCTCTGGGGCTGAGGACTGAGGGATAGTCATAAGATATGAAACATCCTGGAAGTCTCTTAATTTTCATTTCTTGCAAGCCAACCATCCTTCTGTTATGTGGCTTTTCCTGGGGAGACATGAATACATGTCTGTTATTCCCAAACAGGGCACCAGGAGTAGGCTACAGACATGATTTCACCTGACTGTGGCTTGGTGAATGGAAGAGCTGCTAGGGGTGCTTGTTGGAGCATGCATCACTGGAAAGCCTATTGCAGCACAGGTGACAAGCCACAATCCTGAGTCCCTTGAGCTCCCTGCCAAAGCTTAGACAGCTCCATGCAGAGGGGCTCCTCTCCTCTGCAGGAGCTGTTGCTGTTTAGATAACCTTGACAAGCTTGTTGTTTTCTGAGCTTACTGGGCTTGGTGAATTGTGCAAGTTTCTCCCTCCAGGAGGGAATGCTTGCTTCAATTCAGAGGAAATGCCTACCTAACACCTCATTCCACATGTAAGATCCCATCTCTGACTTTCTGACCTGGAAATGCCATGTGAGTTCTAATTTAGAACATGACAGGTCAGGGAGCTTCATGTGTTAATTTTTTTAGTTGTTGTTTTATCTGCATGATAACTTAAACTCTGGCCAAGGCTGGGCAGACGTCACAGACTTTAGATGTTATTACCACCTCAACACCAATAGTTACCAAAACCTCCATAGATTTTGGATAGTTGTTTTCCCCATAGAAAATGTCATGCCAGATCATCTCCATAGATTATGTAATTTAGGTTACATATTTCCCAAAGTAATACTCACATTGCATTAAAAGTCTTCATTGCAGGAACAATAAGGTACATTAAGCTGATCTTATTAGTGAGATGTATAATGATATCTTTTCTTCTGTCACTGTGGTTTTTTCCCCCTTCTAAATTCTAGCTAATAAACTACTAAACTTTTTACTACTTTTTATTCAGTTTACCTGTAATGGTTGACCCTATTTACATATCATATAGTAGTTCTCCTACTGTACAAAAGTATAGTCTTAATGCTCAAAGAAAGGAAAAGAGAGCTTTTGTCCAACTGTGGAAAAAATTCTTAGTGAAATGCCAATTAAGTACTTTAGAGGAACAGTTCAAAAGCATGTCAAAACAAAGGTATTTTTTTAAAAATAGTTTTTTGGTTCCATGCTACCTGACCTCTCCTGAACTTCCAGCTT
Source organism: Jaculus jaculus (assembly GCF_020740685.1). Taxonomy (NCBI): domain Eukaryota; kingdom Metazoa; phylum Chordata; class Mammalia; order Rodentia; family Dipodidae; genus Jaculus; species Jaculus jaculus. Next base: position 59,100,887 of record NC_059119.1, on the reverse strand, counting down.
CTGGTGAGCTCCTCCTTGACTTGGCCAAAGGGGAGAGCCCCTACCCTCACTCTCCATATGGGCTCTTTACCCCTTTGTTACTCCCCACATGGCAGAACTCTCTCAACTTTCTCTCTATGGTTTTCCCGTGCCTTCCACATGTGATCTCTAGCTACGTGGGTGTCCTTTCCTTGGCTCTGTGCTTCTCTGAATAAATACAATAATTTAATAATTATCTTCCTCAGTCTAATTTTATTCAATTCTTTGACAAAATCAAGTAGGAATGAACCTAGGGTTTGGTGTTCAAGGACTTTCCTGAACTCCTAGCACTCTGTTACACTAGAGATTGAACCCCAGGACTCATGCACACTAGACAGGTGATATGGATGAGGAACAAAGTAGCTTTTTAAACAAATTCTTTTTTTAATTTTTATTTTATTTATGTATTTATTTGAAAGTGACAGAGAGAGAAAGAGGCAGAGAGAGAGAGAGAGAGGAAGAGGGAGAGAGAGAAAATAGATGAGAATGGGCATGCTAGGGCCTCCAGCCACCGCATCATGCGCCCCCTTGTGCATCTGGCTAATGTGGGTCCTGGGGAATCATGCCTTGAACTGGGGTCCTTGGGCTTCACAGGCAAGCGCTTAACCGCTAAGCCATCTCTCCAGCCCAGGAACAAAGTAGCTTTTTGTTGTTTTTGTTTCTAGGTAGAGTCTCCCTGTAGATAGCCCAAATGGACCTTGAATTCACTGTGTAGTCTCAGGGTGGCCTCAGACTCACAGTGATTCTCCTACCCCTTCCTCCCAAGTGGTGGGATTAAAGACTTGTGCCAACTTGCCTTTTTGTGTGTGTGTGTGGTAGCTTTTTTTCCTGATAGGTAGTCAGCTGGGAACAAGCTCACAGAAGCATGGATGCCTCTTTGCCGGCCCTGCATCTGATCCAGTCTCATCCAAGATGGCTAATGGCAACAACCCCTGAAGCATCAACTTCCTGTTTCTTTCTCAGCTTTTACTGGGTTTAGCATCTCCCTTCCAGCCTGGACCAGAGCCACATGTGTGAACCCCTTCCCCAGAGGCTGCTGTCAGAGAGCTTTCTCTACTGTGAGGGAGATTTTCTCCTTTGAAGGGGAACTTCTTTTAGCTTGGGGAGCTCTCCTGCATTACTTTCTCAACTCTAACTAAAATAAATTTAATAGTTTTCTCTTGAAAAGAAATATTTTTTCCAAATATTGATAACTGATACTTGTATCTTCTATTTCAGGAGAACTTTAAGACATTTGTTTCTTTTTCAGATGTTATTTCTAAGAATTAATGCAAGTTACAAACTCCACTTGAAAAAGCAGTTGTCTCACTTAAATGTAATAAATGATGGAGGACCTCAAAATGGGTATGAGTTTTAATATATGTTTTACCACATACTTCCAAATGGAAAATTGAGAAAATGAATGTTCTTACTGGTAACCACATTGTAAAATCTGCAACTTTTTTTCCCCTGTAGACATGATATACAGGTATATTTTTGTATGTACATTAATAAGGTTTATAAATGTTAAGTTTCTTGCCTAACCTTTTACAGCTGTTTTGAGGCAATATGGGCTAATAGTGCCTCCTTACATACTCAGTAGTCTTCTCAGGTGTTGTAGGTGAAACCTTTCTCTTTTACTATTCCACACCTGTCATTTGCAGAAGTGTTTATTTTGTCATTCTGTGGCTCCAGCTTGCTCTGTGTGTGTGTGGGGGGGTTGATGTTGTAGTGCTGGAGATTAACCCAGGGCCTCACACATAGCCGGCAGGTCCTCTACCACTGAGCCACAGCCCTAGCCTTCAGTCTCAAGTGGTATCCAGCACAGGAGTCTCTTCTAACAGTAGACGCCACTCAGGAAATCTAGCCTTTCTTTCCTTGAGCTTCTTGTACACATGCACTCTGTTGATAACCCCTCGAAAACACTTCGTTTTCTGTGTAGTTTATTTTAAAATAAATTTGATTTTTATTGGGCAGAATTTATCTTGAAGCTGAAGTTATGTATTAATGTGTTCTTTTCCCAAACATTACTAAAATAAAGCACCCAATGATTATTACTTAGGATAGCAGGAATCCTAGTCAGACAACTCTATAGACATTTTTGTCCCTAGGAATTCTAAGTCTTAGATAACATTCTAGCAGCTAGGGTTAGAATCTGACTATGCATTTTACTCCTTTAGTTATCTTAATTGAATATGTGAAATGTAAAAGTACTTCTCTCTCCAACATTTAGGTTGGTCACAGCAGATGTAGCTTTTTACACTGGAAATCTTCAAGCCTTAAAAGGTCTTAAAGATTTGGATCTAAATATGGCCGAGATCTGGGAACAGAAGAGGTGACAGTGTTCCAGAAAACTGGGTGACATGGGACATGTCTCAGAAGAGAATCTGGACGCCTGGTGTTTGTGAGGACTGATCCTGAAACCCAAGTGAACTGAGATGGGGAAAAGGGAGAGGAAAGTATCAGTGTTGGGAAATGGATTCAAGAAGTCAAGAATGGATTCTACCAAGAATGCCATTCCTGTGTATCCTTCAGTGAGGAGTAAATGATTAGGTGTCTATAACATTTTTCATTCTCTCCGGAAACAGACTCAGGTTTCTTTGGACCAAATCCAAAAGAACACATAGCTGTAACACAGCTGTCGCTGACTAGAATGCTCTGTACACTTTATACTAAAATGCTTTGCATTTCTCCCAGTGCAATGGAATTCATATGGTGTCCCCACCTTATTTAATGATGGTACAATTTAAAATATTAAAATCTTAGACAACCTCTGTAGAAAGTTTTCTCTATGAACGTAAAGCTGTTTGAAAAATTATTTTTTTACAGATCTTTCTATACAAAATAAACATCTTTTGACTGCTTGGATTTAGGAATTCAGTTTTTGTAGTGACCACTGTCAAGTTTCAGGCTTTGTGTTTTGCATATTTAATCTTTTTACTACCACCGTATATCAACTGGGTGAAGTTTCAAGCAGTATAGATACATGAAAGGCTGATTACAAGAAATAGAGAATATTTACATTTACTTATGCAACTACTAATTTATACATCTTTCAGAAGTGGTATATAAAAGGCTGCAGATTAACAGTATTTTTATAAAAATACCTATATGAAGGGTTTGGGTTGCTTTTATTTGCCTTTTTATTTCTAGCAGAGGTAAGAATATGTATTCATATAATATGCCTAGTTATAAGTTCTCATTTTAACATTTTAGGTCATATGACGTATGGCCCTCTTGGACTCTTGCTTCTAAGTTACTTTTGGCATGTGTATAAACAAAGTCCAGGGCAGCGTGCTTTGTTGGGGCCAGAAATAGAAGGTGACGAGTAAGCGACTTACACTTTCATAATGCCTACCTTCCATATTAGAGTCAGAAGCACTCTCCAAATGAAAGTGCTTGTGCCTCACACCAACAGTCTTGCCTACCCTGTCAAGAGTGCCTAATTTTGTGGTGATTCTGTATAAAGATATAATCTTACTTTGTGGTTTTGGGTTTCTCAAAAGGAAAGATTATTCTTTTTCCTTTATCATAACAGAGGTATGTTGTTGGTTTTTAAGCTGTCTAAAATAAAGCTGGAAAATACTATCAGATCTTAAAAGACAACTTTTTTTTTTTTTTTAATAAATGGTGTAAAGTACAGTGAACTTTAAACAAGCAGCCTACTCAAAGCAAGTATGGGAGAACTGGAAACTGCTACTTGATTATTTGTTAGACAAGCAACAGCAGACCTGATTCTGAAGGGCATTCCATCAGCAGTTTTTAAAAGGAATGCCCAGTGATGTTACGCCATCACACTAGAGGACAAGGATGTGAAAGACGTGCCCTACTTCTGCTTACTCCAGCCCTTCAACAGGAAAAAGAAACACCGCTTTGTGTCATTAAGCAGGAGTTGCTGGACAGCATGCGTGCCAGGCATACCTGTGGAAGAACCAGATGAAAGGTACTAAATAACTATCAGTGCTGTTCCCATATGTAGTCTTAGAAATGCAAAAACCCAGACCTGCTAGATTAAACTTCCTAGTGACAAAATATTCAAAAGCAAATCTTCCAATTTATGTTGGAGGCAAGAGTAAACTCTTTTATTTTGCTGTTTCAGAAAGTGAGCACTTGAAAGTACAAGTATACATACATTGTTTCTTTGCTTTTATTTTTGAAATCAACAGCATTTAGAACGACCTTCATCGAGGCTTGTTAATAGATCTTGTAGCAGAGCTGACTTGGTTTGAAGGGTCAACAGTATTGCACTTCTTTCTCCTCATCAAATGAGAGTATTGTTGTAGCTGTGCTTTCCTTAGACAAAAGCATACTGCAGAAAACTACTTTTAAATCAACACTGCAGGGTACAATAACATGGTAAAGTACCTGCCTATTTTAGAATCCTACAGGACATTTTGTTGTGAGAAGCTATTTAGCTCATAGTTAGTATAAAGTGTACACAGTAGTTTTCTTTCAGTGGTCCAAAATGCGAAGATTTCCAGATACAATCTTGTTCTCTAATACTGCTCCAGGTGGGATATCAATTCTGTCTCCATGATTTGCAATGATGATAACTGTTCCCTAAGTGAATGGAAAACAAAAATCAGAATTGTACTTAAAATTGCAACTGAAATGCAGTTAACTATCTTAAAATCATCTAATTATTCTTAATTCCTTTTTATAATGGAGGAGTTATACTGTAAAACTGTATTAAAGAGCAAATGACATATTAGGGAACATTATATATAATGTGTCTCATTCTGTCTCAGACCTGATAGTAGTTCTAGCTTCCTTGCTTTTTTGTCAGAGACGGTACTAGGACTCAGTGCTATTGTTCAGCTCCTTAGTAAAGGCCTGTTTACAAGGCATTACCCTGTTCTCATTAAGAGGGAGAGTTTGTTTACATATAGGGTGTGTGTATGTATGTATGTAGTGATAGTTTTCATGTCTAATAACAAGACTTTACTTTTTTTTTTTCTCTTTTCCTGAGGTAGGGACTCACTCAAGCCCAGACTGACCTGGAATTCAGTATGTAGTCTCAGGCTGGTCTTGAACTCATGGCAGTCCTCCTACCTCTGCCTAATAAGTGCTGGGATTAAAGGCATGTGTCACCATGCCCGGCTCTAATGTAAGATTTTAGATTAGACAGTATAAGCAATGAAATTTGATACATGTATTACACATGTTTTATCTTGTTTTTGAAAGAGCTTCATTAGTACAAGTGACTTTAATGGAAAGAACACATGAAATACTTCATAGAAAGAACTTTTTAAGTTCACAACTTGATTTTCCTAACATTTATACTACATTCTTCTCATATTCCTAATGCTAGGCTAGGATATACTCATTAAACATACTCTTTTTGTCAGGCCTGGTGGTGCATGCCTTTATCCCAGCACTCGGGAAGCTGAGGTAAGAGGGTTACTGTGAGCTTGAGGCCAGCCTGGTCTACAAAGTGAGTCTTAGGTCAGCCTGGGATAGTGAGACCCTGCCTCAAAAATGAATAATTACCCAAGTGTTAACAGTAAGAAAAAATGAACATCCTTATACTAATGACAGATTCCTTTAATGAGATCATATAAATGAGTTGTTATTTTCTACTTTCATTCAAGTAGCATCCTTAGTGAGCTAATGCTAACAGGGATCCTATTTTTCAATAAAATAGTCCTAAAATAAAATTACTATTGTTTCCTTTTAAATTTCCACTTGAATACTAAATTCCACAAAATTACTATATCAACATCTGTGTTTGTTGTATTTCAACTAGGTTATATATCTGGATACAATAACACTATTAAATATTATAATAATCTAATATTTTTATCCACTCATTACAGCATGTTATTTATCTTATCTAGTTCAGATTAAGAATTATTTCTTAAAATAAAGGTAAACTTAAGACTAGAAAATAAAGCCTGTTTTTATAAAGCTCATAACAGACCTTTAATGAAACATTTTTGCCAAATGTCACATCTCCTGAAACTGTGAGGTGATCCAGTTCAAGCATATCTGGTATACTTTCAAATCTTCTTAGATAATCTTGAACCTTTAAGTAGAAGTATAAAAACTGCTTCAAAAATAGGTTCACAGAAAAACTTATTTAAAAATTATTTAAATGATAGCAGAACTGAACAGTTACGGCTATGCTCAATTTTTCTGTGGTCACAACCTATTAAGCATTTATATTCAAGGTCCCATATTGGAAAGAACAAGAGATGATAGGAGCAATCCCCCTATAATCAAGGAATTTATCATACAGTTCAGGACAACAGACATTTAAAAAAGGGGAGGGGATCTGTAGCTATCATGGTAAGAATGAGCTGAGTAATTCACATAGCTGGAAAATGCAGGAGAAACCATCAGGCTTCGAAACAGCCTAAACCGGATGGAGCTGGGCCTTCCGGGGAGGATAGAAGTCAGCGTAGAGCAGTTAATGCAGAGCAATACGAATTCTTAGTGAATTCCTTTTTCTTCCAAGGTAGGGTCTCACTCTAGCCCAGGCTGACCTGGAGGTCACTATGTAGTCTCAGGCTAGCCTCAAACTCATAGCGATCCTCCTACCTTTGTCTCACAAGTGCTGGGATTCAAGGGACTCTGTACCACCATGCCCAGCATGATCACTGTCTATATGCCTTTTCCTCAGATTTACAGGCATGAGAGGAATCCTTTATGGTTTTTTTTTTCCCCTCTGAGAAAATAGAGAACACTGTGGAGATCAAAGCTAGTGGAGATTTTCCTATTGTCTCCAGTCCAGAGTACTTCAAGCCCTGATGGCTTTTCCCAGGCATTTCCTATCTAATTCTTCTTCTGCGTTCTACATCAAATGACACTAAACTACTCTCTGTACTAGAATGTACTTGACGATATAGCATGATCCCCACGGCCATCCACCAACTTCCTAACATTTAATGTGATTCAACCTTTGGGCTTCCGGGATTTTGCAACACTGGTTATTACCCCTGCCTGGATAACTTTTCACTTGAACAGCTTCATGGCACACTGACACTAGGCTGCTCAGTCAGGCCACTCAATGTGTGATTATGCCAACACTTGTTTTGTCTCTCTACAGATTTTAAACTATTTGGCATATTTTATATTTGCTGATTATCTTAATTGTACCACTAGGATGTCAGTTCCACAAAGACAAAATTTTGTTTTGTTTTGTTTATCCGCTTGGCACATGGTAGGGATTCCATAAATACTTACTAAGCCAGAATTTTGTTTGTTTGTTTGTTTGTTTTTTGGAGGTAAGGTCTCATTCTGGCCCAGGCTAACCTGGAATTCACTATAGAGTCTCAGGCTGGCCTCAAACTCATGGTGATCCTCTCACCTCTGCCTCCTGAGTGCTGGGATTAAAGGCATGCACCACCACAACTGGCTTTAGAATTAACCTTTTCTAACTGATAAAAGCAGTAATAATAAGTCTTAGAAGAGACAAGATAAACATTCCTAAAGTTGAACAAAAAACAGTCTTTTTCAATTTTCTATAGTAAATCAACTTCTAAAGTTAAGTATTTTTTATAGTTAAAATGATATTAAAGGTAAAGAAGTCCTATAGGTCAGCAGTGGAAAATAAATCTCCAATTCATATGCATATCCTCTCATTACGATTGTCCCTGGAATCACCTACCTTGGTGAAAGAACTACCCAATTTAACCAAGGGCACTGTAGGGAATTCCCGCTTTTCACTCATGGTCAGAGATCCTGCATTAAGGCTGTAGAGGTTTGACATCACAAGCAGGAGATCTGATGTGGTCTTGACAGGCAGAAAACGACTCCTTGGGACATTAATACCTAAAGAATTTTCAAAACTTTTAATTGCAGCTCCAACTGCAGTTTCTAACTGAATGACATTCAGGCCTCCATCCAAAGTCTGTAAAAAACAACAACAACAACAAAATGGTGGGGGAAGGAAAGAATAGGGAAACACAGGTCTTAGGCTCACAACTTCGCTCCTTGTGTGCTAGTTAGTACCTGGGAAGTGGTTTCAGGGACTCATGGGAGAAAATACCACGAGAACTGGTATTTATCAAGTACCTATCCTATGCCACCTATGTGAATTTTTGTCACATAACCTAATCAGTAATAAAAAAAACCCGGACTCAGGTCGGTCCTCTACGTTTTAGCCCAGTCCGCTCGCCACTGTCACAGCCCAGGAGTCGAATAAGGGGGACAGTACTAGGGTGAGGGCCGACTCTGGAGGACCAGAGCCAGGAAGTAGAGACAGACAGCCTAACTAGACAAAAAGTGACTGCTAGAGTGGACAGGCCAGAAGAAACAGCAGACACAAGTGCTTGCTGATTTTAGGAACCTGATGCATTGCAATATTCACTTACCTTTGGATTCACAATGATTTCCATGTCAATAGCATTCTGTTCCTGCAGTCTTTTAACTGCTGCAAGAGAAATCCATAGGTTGTTTGTGTTAAAAATTTTAAATTTTGATACAGACTTGAACTCATCAACATGTGCTTTTGGCACTTGAGCGATTTCCACCAGTCTCAGTTTGCCTTCATACTGAGTTAGAGTCCCACCCTAGAAAAGCAGAAAATCATGAGTGCTTAGGCATCTTTCCCCCAATCATAATCACACCACACTGCTTGTACATTTTGCAGAATTTTATAGAAAACACTGATGATACAATTTTCTTATATATAAAGCAACATTAAATATAAAGATCAAAGAAGATTCACATTGTTACTGTACCATACCTGTCTAGTCCACAATTCAAGCTCCAGGAGTACAGCAAAGTCCTCCATTTTCGGAGGTCTGCTACGTGAACATTCCTCTTATTCCCAAACCATAGCCCAACACCAAACAGCTCAGTCCTGCCACCTCAGGCCCACCTTGACTGGCTTAAGAAGGGTGGCAAGTGCCAGGTGGATACGTAGTGGACTAGAGGTGTCCTTTGGCTGCCTGAGACATGCCAGCATGGGAAGAGCAGGACAGCTGGAGCCCAGGTCCAGGGCAGGGGCTGACTCATGACTCATCCAGAACTCACTCTTATTGGCTATGGCTGAGCAGTAGAATCTTGTATTCCATTTTATCAAAAGCCACATATCACCATCAAATATCCCATGTTAAGAAAATTTGTGCTTTGCACCAAAACAATGACATTACTTTTACATATAAATAGTATAATAAAAAATATATGTAATTCTGAGTTTATGATAAAGATGATTTTTTTAGACAAGATTAGGTATATTCAGAGTGGGATGGCCATAGACCATACTGTTATTTTAGAACTTAGGGGTACCATCTCACTCTCTTACAATAGTACTAAGTAGATAAAACAGAAACTTCTTAGAAAAAGAAAGGTGTTAACTGTGTAACTTACAAAATGTGAGAACACAATCCCTAAGTTCATTCTTCAGTATTTACCTTGACATCTGCACGTGTTTTATTTGTGACTTCCATGACAAATTCACAGCGTTTCCCATTGGGTGGGTTCATTAGATGGTTAAGGATATAAAGGTCCACTGTGGCACCCAGATTATCTATGTTAGACACAAAAATGTACTCTTTGCCCTCTCCTATAAAGGTGTTGAGCAGCCCCGAGTTGTAGAAGCTTGCATAGATATCGCCGTGACCTGGAGGGTACCAAGCGTCTGCATTTTCCCCGGAATAAGACACATCCTTTGCTACAGGAAGTAAAGACTCTTTGTTAATCCTCGGGTACCTTAAAAAAGAAAAAAGTTCTCTGCAATATCGATTCTGTAGAGAATTCCAAATCCTTTAAGTAAAATAACACATTAAATTAAAATTATCAATAGAAATTTAAGTGTAGGTGAACGCACTTAAGAAAACCTCGTGTACTACCCAAAATCTGTTTTCTAGATAGTAATAATTGGCTGGGGGGAAAAAGCAGCTTTCCATGACCATACAGATGGGAAGATATTTCATATTTTTTAAGATATATTTTTTTTAGACAGTTCTCCAAGAGAGGGATATACGGCTTTATGCCTGAAAATCCATCCACAGAAAACTACCCATTCTTACAAACGAGTGCTTCCCTTTCCTGAACCCTCAGAAAGTCAACAGCAGGTCAGCACGCACTGCCATGGGCTCCCGCGGCAGGCAGACCGCGGCCGTGCGCTGCACTCGGGAACATGGACAGAAGAGAGCCCGCTGGCGGTGCAGGCTGGGGACAAGTTTGCGCAAACTGCTGCCTCTCCCAAAATAGAAGCCTAGTCCTCCAGGTGCCACGGCCCTGCTAAACCATCTGAGTTCCTGCGTGCTCATCCAACCATCCCCAAGGTAGACGATGTATTAAAGTCGGAAGAAAGAAACTCCTTCCCAAGGAAGGAAGGTTTTCTGTGTTGCAGAATACAGAAGACTGGCATGTGTCCACCTGGAGACCCAGGAAGGAAAAGTCTAATAAGCCACCTTAACTATTCAGGACATAGAACAGATCTCAAGCAGATTCTCTTGAGGAAATGGATATTGCAGAACCAAAGAGGGCTTGTAATTATCCCGTATGTGTTAACACGGTCGGCTGTTAAAGGCATCAAGCACTTGCATGTGTACATGCAGAGGCTGCTGTGTTGCAAACAAGGCAACGAAGACCTTTCCCGGGAGTAGGAGGCCTCCAGCTAATTATTTTACTCCTGTACCTGCTTTGATTGAAAGTGTAGATTTTCACACGACAGTGATTGTACTTCTGTAGTATTTTTTTTGTATCTTCATCCGTGTTAAAAGAGTTCATTAAAACAAGAGGAACATCTGTATTATAGGTCTTGTTCAAATGCTAGGGAGGAAGAAAACAATCAAATCACCCAGATTTACATTTCCTTTACTTAAAAATATAAAATTATTTCTTCAAGGATGATCACAAAATGTCTAAAACCTGACCTGTGTGGAGTTGTCTCCACTTGTACACACACACGTGTATGTCCATGACATAACAGCATCACATGAGCCATCGCTAACCAATCACTTGTTCAATAAATTACAACCTTTGGGACAGAAACTACCATCTGCATTTTATGGTTAACTTCACTGAGACGGAGACTGAAGCTCCTGGGCAGGCCTTGTATTGGAGCTGTCTGCACAACCATAGTTCTCTGTGGTCTTTTAGGCAGACAAGTGCTATCTAGGCATTTACTCTTATATTCCCGGCTCTTTGGAATGAAGTACAAGTGTTACAAAGTTCTCTGTTTTTTGAAGACTAATTGCTAAAAACTCAGTCACATCAACTGAAATCATTTCAATATCTCAAGAGCTAAGAGGCAATACAGTGGGAAAACGTTCTTAAAAGTCAGATGTCCTATGTTCAAATTTTGATTCTGGTTTATTTACCTAGTTAGAAACCTTAAGTTCTCTGTGCCTCGTCTTCATCTGTAAGGGAATGCGTGAGTTGTTGACAGGAGCAAATCAATCACCTGACGTGAGGTGCTTAGAGCACTTGTGCACAGCGTGTACGGGAGAAATGCTAGCTGCCAGCACTGCTGGTGGGACTCTAGTGGCAAGTATCAAGCCAGACAACGAAACAAGGAAATGAATAGAAAAGATGCGGCCACTGCCCTAGGAAGTTTAATGTCTACAATTAATTACTGTCATAACAGGGAAGCCAAGAACAGCATTTGTGGCATCAAACCAGATGTACAACACTGTCCTTGGCTTCCTAAAAAGAATTAATTACATCAGGTAATTCGAGGGTCGCGAAGGATACCACTGGAAGAAGGGTTGGAGAGGGAAGATCAACGGAGAATCTGAACAGACCCAGAGATTTCAGCCACCACAAACGCTACTTAAGGAAAAGCTCTTACGTCGGGCTTTATTCCACACTAATGAAGAGACTAAAACTAGCAAACTCTTAACTCAAATTCACATCTGCTAAATACAACACAGCCTTCATGATAACAGAAATGAGACACATGAGAAGGGCTCAATGCTACTCACCTCAATTTGCTGAACAGTCAGATCCAAAAAGGTATGCTCATTCCTCACACCAATCAGACTTTTAGGGCCTTTGCAGCCCATGCTGGTTCCCAAACCACCATTGAGTTTTACTACTACCAACTTGTTCAACACAGAAGATATATTATCGGGCAAGCCCTTGGCCTTTATCTTTTCATAGGGTTGGATCTGAAATGAAAAACAAAATTAGGAGTCATTTAAACAGCTTTAAGAAAAGTTTAAGCAAGTTAATCCCAGAATTATTTTCATGAATCCTGAAAACGTGTTGGTTTCTCAGTGGCAAGTTTATTTTATTTTATTTTTTTAAGGTAAGGTCTTACTCTAGCACAGGCTGACCTGGAATTCACTATGTAGTGTAGTGTCAGGGTGGCCTTGAACTCACAGTGATCCTTCTACCTCTGCCTCCGGAGTGCTCCCACCAGATCAGGCCTTATTTTTGTGTTTTCTTTCTCTCTCTTTTTTTTCTTTCTTTTATCTCAATGGAAAGTTTCAGTTACACCTCCCCTAATGTTACAAACCCTTGTAGTATAAAGTCAAACATGTAAGCAATTTTTTTTTCTACACAGAAGTAATTCAGTGGGGCTGGAGAGATGGCTTACTAGTTAAAGCCCTTGTCTGCAAAGCTAAAGGACCTCAGTTCGATTCCCCAGAACCCACGTAAGGCAGACGCACAAGGTGGCACATGCGTATGGAGTTTGTCTGCAGTGGCCTGAGGTCCTGGTGTGCCCATTCTCTCTCTCTCTCTCTCTCTCTCTCTCTCTCTCTCTCTCTCTCTCTCTCTGTCTCTCTTGTCACTCTCTGCCTCTTTCCCTCAAATAAAAAACTATTTTTTAAAAAGTAGTTCAGTGATTCATTTATATTATAACAGAGTTACACTGTACAAATAATCTGGCCGGTGGGTATCCAAGTTTGTTTGAATATCTTCAAATGCTCAGAATTTCCAATTTGAATCAAAACAGCAAATACAAAAAATCTGAATAATCTAGTGTATTACAATCTACTTCAAAGCTGAAGAAAAATATGATCACCACTCATTAGTTCTCCTACCACAGGAAACAAACACCAAAACATACTCGTGATTCTCCATTCAGTCCTCAGTACGTCCCCCAGAAGGAAGTGGTATAGGCTGTCTCTCACACATCTAGGTATGCACAAGGACAGTTCCTTAAGAGGCAGCCCGCTGCTTATACTCTGGGTAAGGAACAAAGATGTGGACAGCAGAGACCCAGTGTTTTTGGTTGTTCAAAACAGAGGAAGAAGACTTAGCATCTAATAGCAACAGTAAAAGCTTAAAAAAAAAAATCACTGTATCTTTTCTATTTGTGATATCTTTGTTATTTTGCATTAGTGGAATAAATCTTTAGTTTGATCATGGTATATAACAGGTAGAGCCTGAGTAAACTAGAAAAACAAAGTCAACCGGTAGGTTCTCAGCTGTGGTTTGTCCTGCTGTCAGGGTGGGGAGGGGCAGAGAGAAACGCAGACCAAGACCAAAGTGTGGTACCTAACTGCCTGGGTGCTCAGCTCCAGGAAGGGGGAGCGTTCTAGACCACGCGGTCACCTCCCTGGCAACACCTGGACCCCCAGCATACACATACAGTGCCTATGGCCAGATGGACCAACATTCTTTGAAGGATGTTTTAACTTAAGTCCACTGCCATGAAAATCATTTGTTCAGAATTTGCTCAGGAGAAAAAAGTTCCAATTCAAGCATCATACTACCAGAAAAGTAAGAGTGGATGACAGAACTAGAACTTTCTGTGGCCCTTATACAGCAGGATAATACATAACCCTTTCTAGCATAGTTGTTAAATCATCTGATCCATAGTGGGCGTTCTACCTGATACAATGGTTTCTAGCAGTCTACTACCTGGTTAGAATTTCCGGAGCACATAGTGTTTACTCATAAGTAGACCCAATCCAGTTAAGCCAAAACTTCCATTTAGCAGTTACTTTCATTTTCCAGAAGGGAACTAATATTTCTAGAAGTGTGAACATCAACTGAGCTAAAAATCACTACTTCTTGCACTCATTTTAGATAAAATTGTTACTTTGGAAATGTTCAGAGTATGATGCAGACACACAAAGACATTCTTTTTTTTAAATTTTTTTGGTTCATCTTTTATTTATTTGAGAGCAACAGACACAAAGGCAGAGAGAGAGAGAGAGAGAGAGAGAGAGAGAGAGAGAGAGAATGGGCGCGCCAGGGCCTCCAGCCACTGCAAATGAACTCCAGACACGTGCGCCCCCATTTGCGTCTAGCTAACATGGGTCCTGGGGAATCGAGCCTCGAACTGGTGTCCTTAGGCTTCACAGGCAAGTGCTTAACTGCTAAGCCATCTCTCCAGCCCCTGAATTATTTTTTTTATTTTAAAAGGAGCTTTATATATAAAAACAAATTTCTCCCCAGCAAATGTCAACTTAGGCTTGTTTTCCAACTCCCCTTTAAAATTAACTGTGAAGGGTCATGTACAGAAATTTGTATGTACAGTTGGAAGAATGACATCTAAGAAGCAGACTGCCATAACTATGAAACCTCCATGCACGTTACTACTTACATTCCTATCCCACCTAAGGGTGGCCACCACCTGAACTTCTATTCTCCCTAGTTTTACCATCTCTGTGTGTATCTCTAGTAACAGCACTTAATTTGTCTCTAAATGTTTAAATAAACTTGAGCTATGTAAGTACACCATCAGCAATTAAAACAAGGCATGCCATTGGGATGTACTTTGTCATCAAAATATTCTATTGCAAAAGAGGTAAAATATATAGATATAAGTAACAGTGAAGAATTCCATGTATCAATATCTGATCAGTACCAAAATATGAAATGTTTCAAGAGGAAAAATCATTAAACTGATTTCAAAAATTATTTTATTTGAAAGTTCAATTGGGAAGTAGAATGAAAATAAATAAAAATTCCATACATACCTTGTTAGATATTCTTAACAATATATCACTTCTCTGAGGACAAACAACTGTTAAATAATACCAGGCAGAATAATAGAAGTTAGATTATACCTTAATTCTAACCCTAAGGTATTCTTTAGTAAAACACTACCCACAGCACTAAATAAAGAGCTAGATGGCCCATATGTAATTTTTAGCTATTCAATACCATTTAGATCCATTTCTTCAACAAAACGTACTAATGGGATCTTTTTTTGCCTTTTATAAAGATGATTTAAAAACCAAATGTTGGGGGAGCAGGCAGGGGGATTACAATCCAGAAAGCTTATGTAGGGCAATAAATGAATCTGAAAGCTAAACAAACAAGCATATCAAAATGATTTTTAGAGACCAACTTTAAGTCATCGTTGCTTCAACTTGAGGCCTAGATACAAGATTCCCCAAAGAACCATCTTACTGTAAAGTCTCATTCTAAACGACAGAAATCACATGTGACCTTCCTTCTACTCAGTCATGCAGACAATCGGTGCCTTTGTTATGTTCCAAAGCGTCAGAATACATTGGTGGATTCAGCCCTGCTAGAAACAGCTAATTGAAAAGATGTAACATGAAAAACAGAAAAAGTGTTGTGTGTCGGTGACAAGCAGAGTGATACAATGAGTCAGGAAACAGCAAGTCAGTACTTCATTCAGACTTTGCAACTACTTTCTGTGAGCGGAGGGAGACACTCACGAATGCCTCAGTGATCGACTGTCAAAGAACATGTCCTGATGCAAGATGGTCACTCAAGATGAGACAGCAATATAAAGTCCCAAAGCTATGCCTCGGAAGAAATAAAACTTGTCATCTAGGCCTAATAACAACCAGTGGTGACTTCTTGGTTCATTTGCCAAAATCTGCTAAAAAAAAAAAAATCCCAATAAACCCACGTGTCCTGGGTATGCTCAGACTTTGTATAAGAGACAGCTGTGAAGATCGGCCGCTTGTTATGTTCTAGGAAAGATGCCCAAAACGGTGTGTGAGCAACAAAAGTGGAGACAGACAGACTTTCAGACACCTGTTGTCTTGAAAGCCACTGCCTTTCTAAGTGAACAACCGAAGACGCCCTGCCGGATCCCAGCACTTGGGAGGCAGAGGTAGGAGGACTGCCATGAGTTCAAGGCCACCCTGAGGTTACATGGTGAATTCCAGGTCAGCCTAGGCTAGAGTGAGACCCTACCTTGAAAAGCAAAAATTTGAAGCTCGAGTGGCTATGAAGCAACAAGAGTGTACAGACATGTTTAAAAACGCAAAATAAAACAATATGGAAAAACTCATTAATCAGCTGTAAGCATACACAAAACCCCAGTTTGTGGGGTAACTTTAAGAAAATGGTATTATCATTAACAAAATTTAACGCTGCGATCTCTGCCAATTATAAAATTATAAAATTTTTTATAAAATAAAATTTACAAATTCAAGATACTGAGAGGCCAAAGCCTCACGTCCGTCAGTTACTATGGGGGGGGGTGAATATGAATATAAGTTCCCCACGCCCTCGTGGAGCTTCCACTGAGGTTAATCTTCAACCTAAGTCTCCGCAGCGGAAGTGTGCTCGGAGCCAGCTTGAGCTCTGCCGTTCACGCTCGCTGATGGCGGGCTGATCTCCTCTCCCTCGGCTGTGGAGGCTGAAGTGAGGCAGCCTCCTCTGAAAGATGAAGCTTCTAGAATCTGAAAGCCTAAAAGAAACCCTTTCCTCCCAACTAAGTTGCTTCTGGTCAGGTGCTTGTCCCAGTAACTGCGACACTATTAGAGCAGCATCACAGACAGACATCCAACATGAGTGAAAGTAGTTAAAAAATACCCAACCCCTAAGCCATTTCTCCAGCCCCAGAACCATGCTTTTTATATGGCACTTTCAGTAACACCTACCTGTCAGAAGAGTTAATTAAGTAAATATTCTGAGGAATTTGTTTAGAAGAAAAGGAAATTGAGGAAAAACCACAAAAGGACAAGGAAGAAGAAAGGAGCAGTATGAGGAGGGAGAGGAGCTGAGTGGTGAGATTGCTGCTCCTGCTGGAACCCTCCAGTGGAGATCGTGACTTACAGCCACCCAGACTCAAAGCCAAATGAATCAAACAACTGTTTGATTCCAGCAAGCCAGGACATTTGGCTAGTTCTTAGTACTGGTTAAATTGGGTGGAAAGCACAGATTTCTGTCATAAATCACCCTGTACATCAACAAAAGTACAGTTGTTCAGCGTCCACACCCTCCACCAGGGGCCCTCACAAAGCACTCTCAGAGAGCTTAGTTAAGCCATGGATCAGTGTTAGAAAATTGCTTAGCAACAGCTGAGGTTGCACTGAACACACCCAGTCATGGAGACATTTTTAGACCTGTCACCCAGGTTCCTTCTCCAGTTCCTCAGGAGAAGACACAAGACATTAACTAAGGCAAAACGAATGGTACCTGCACACCGCAGGGAGACAAGACTGAGTCACTTTAGTATGATTTTTGTGCTTTCAATCCTAGCCACCCTGTTTATCTTTTTCCCTAAACACAGACAGAATTCAGTGTTCTTTTAAAAATACCAGATATTACAGCTAAGCAAAAGGTAGGCCAACTTCCACAGGTGAGGTAAACCCCAAGAGGCTTCTGGCAAAGCTTGCAGGGAACACCAGGCAAAACTTCCACCTACTGGTAAGAGAATTGGTCAGCCCTCTAGCTTCCTCTGGGGAACCAGTGAAGGACTCCGTTAGAAGTCTACCATAGAATGTCATTTAAAGAACACTCTGCCCTCTAGGACGTCAACCTAGTTTTTCCAGAGAAATGAAAAGATCTCTTAAGAGATCTTTATAAAACCATCTGTCATGATCTGTATCTTGCCAAGTCTGTTCACAACTTAGCTTCCAGTTAGAAGAAAAGCCAATTCACCGCCGTCATGGACGCACTGTTCCCGTCAGCAAGAGTGTAACCCAGTTCTGGGGAGCATATTTGTGCTGATCCTGGAGAGAGTGCCAAATACCCAAAGTGAGCAAACAGTACCTGCCCTGTCATGGCTCACAAGGGTATGATTATTGCAATCTGAAAGAAGCTTTTTTTCAACAAAAGCGGGTTTGCCTGAAAGGAACTGAGCTGTGTCAACAGTGAAACGAGTTGGGAATGGTGTTCCGTATGTACAGAAAGTGTTCCAAGAACAGGCTCGCTCACCCAGCCCTTACGCAGCGCTTGTGTGCCAAAGCCTGTGCTAGGCGCTTCCACATACTCTTCAGTTCCTAGTTCCTAGCTCGGAGGGCTATTATGAGAATCTGGGTCATTTGGAAGATTCTGGAGATAAATTTAGTAGCAAAATCATACCTAGATCACAGATCAGTTTTTCATTATGGAAAGGTACTGAGTCACGTACACACGACGTTATCACATGGCCCACCAAGCGCATTAACGCTTGGCCACCAGAAGGAGCTCAGCTCCTATTCCACAGCGCAAACAGCAGCCACTGCCTGACCCGCCGTCCATCTCTTCAGCCTCAGAACTTCTTAAAATACAATTTACTACATTGGAAATTCCATCACAGAACAGAAAAACAATCTTCGTGTCCTTTTTCTCCAGTAAGACTTAATGTGCAAACAATGCAAAAACAAACTTTAACTCTCTTCAACCTAAATTTCATCAAGAAAGCTTTTAAAAAATGCTTTATTGGTTTTTTGAGGTAGGGTTTCACTCTAGCTCAGGCTGACCTGGAATTCATTATGTAGTTTCAGGGTGGCTTCAAACTCACAGCGATCCTCCTACCTCTGCTTCCTGAGTGCTGGGATTCAAGATGTGCGCCACCACGCCTGGCCTCAAGAAAGCTTTGGTTTGGATTAGGACACTGTGATATGGTCTCGGATGGTTATGTGCATGTCAATAGCCAATCCATTTTCAAATTTTCTTTTTAACATCATTATGCTGAAAATCTCCAATCTATCAAAAGCCTGACAGCTTGTTTTGTCTTGTGGTAAGTATACTAAATTAGCCAAGACACTGAAGAGCTGCGTGGCTCAGGCTGTCTGAGGTTTCTCAGAACACTCCGCACAGAATCTCCCCTGGGCGGTATGCGGACTTCATATTTCCACTGGTAACAATTCTACATTACAATCCTCGGGGCTTGTATATCTTCCCCTATTTGTCGAGGAAAGCAAAACCAAGGATAGAGAGTTGGTAATAAACAGCAAACCACTGTCAGAAGAACAGAATATATAAGATTTTTAAAAATCTTTTGTTCACTTCTATCAGTTATCTAGAGTAGTCAAATTCATAGAAACAGAAAAGGAAATTTAATAGCTGCCTTGAGAGCAGCTGAGAGGAGAGGAGACGTTCTTCCATGCGTATGGAGTTTGAGTTTTGCAAGATGAAAAACTTCTGAAGATTGACTGCAAAACAAGGTAAGCACCACTGACATCTATACTTAAGACAGTTGAGGTAGTGAATTTTTTTTTTTTAATTTATTTGTGAGCAGCAAGAGAGAAGGTGGGCACAACAGGGTCTCCTTCCACAGCAGACAACTCCAGACACATGCATCATTTTGTTCATCTGGCTTATGTGGTACGGGGGAATCAAACACAGGCTGGCAAGGCTTTGCAAGCAAGTGTCACTAGCCACTTGGCAGTCTCTCCAGCTAGAGGAGTTAATTTTTTTAAGTTAATATTTCATTTATTTATTTATTTGAGAGAGGCAGACAGACAGACAGAGAGAGAGAGCAGGCACACCAGGGCCTTCAGCCACTGCAAATGAACTCCAGATGCATGTGTCACATTGTGCATCTGGCTTACGTGGATCTTGGGGAATTGAACCAAGGAAGGTCCTTCAGCTTTGAGGGCAAGCGCCTTAACCACTAAGCCATCTCTCCAGCCCCACTTGGACATTTTATTTACGGATTTTGGTTTTGGAGGTAGGGTCTCGCTCTAGCCCAGGATGACTTGAAATTCACTATGCAGTCTCAAACTGACCTTGAACTTACAGCCATCTTCCTAACTGCCTCCCAAGTGCTGGGATTAAAGGTGTGTGCCGCCATGTCCAGTTTATTTGACATTTTAACAGATGTATACAAGGCTTTTTGATACCACTCCTGTCACTAAAACCATACTTCTCTTTGGATCCCCATCTTGCCTTATTTTTTATTTTCCTATTTTATCATGCCTTATTTTTTATTTTTACCTGATTTAAATTAGGGTCACCTGCATAATCAATGGGCAGGAAGTGATTTACTGGCGAATGGGGAACCAACCAATGGCCACACCACTGAAGGACATGACTTGCCCTGTTCCAGCACCCCACAGTTTCCACTTTTCACTCTGGGAGTGACAGGGTATCATCTATGGTGAAATCCTGACAGACTGGCCCATGTGCCACAAACCACAGCTGCTGGAGCCCACAACTATTCAAAAAGAAATTTGACTCGCTGCCTTATTTTTCACCATCAAAAAGATTTTACTTTTCATAGTTCTGCTACACTCAATGGTTACCAGCCACTTCCTAAAATGTCACCTGAGATTTGACAATGAAATTCCCAGGACACTCCACCAAGCCTCCCCTGCTCAGGCAACCCTGTATCATTCCCTGAACATGTTCCCATCCCTTAACTCCGTACACCTCTACACAAAATGAAAACGAGGGAGCAGTCCCGGCAGGAATGAAGAAAAACACTCTAAAGACACATCTGGGTCGCCCCTCCCTTTGGCTATAACACAATGCACCCCAAGGAAGTGGAATGCTGTCTCCTGGGACCTCATTCTGAAGGGAAGAAGGAGCATGTCTCCGGGAAAGAGATGTCACACCGTACAGAGACAGAAGCCAAGGAATGGACATGGGCGGGGACCCACCTTGATGCGTTGCTTGACTGCGAACTTCTGGCCCTCAATCTAGACCTAAACCTCATGTCAGGACCCTGAAAGTGGACTTGGAGGAAGGGGTATCTCTGGACCTCTTTATCTGTCTTCCCAAAGTGACTAAAGTGAATAAATCTCTGCTTTTCACTACTAATTCTGACTTTAACTGGCTTCATTGAGGACAGGTGGCTGGGCCAGGCAGGACACAAAAGCTCTGACCCTCACAATGCCACTTACATGAGTGCCCGTTGTTTAAGTACTTCTAATACTCTTGGGAAACAGCCCGGCCTATTTATCCATCTTGAGTTTAGCAGGTATAAAACCTACAAACACGGACAGAGTTACTGATTAAAGACATGTATGTGTCTACACCAGTCTGCATGTTCATATGTTCCCCTTCACCCATCTCACCCAGGTTTAGACAATGCTACGTCAGTGAAACTCTCCTAACAGAGCCCTGCTGCTGCTGCACATTGCACAGTGGAAGGCATTGAGAGAATACAGATCTCAAGAAATCCTGAAGGTTCTCCTGGAAAATCCTATCTTTGTAGTAAGAAAAATATGCTAATAGTAGACAATGAACGTATCTAACCCAATGAAAGTATTAATTAATGAAACAGCTGATATATGACTATCATAGGAATGGAAATTATGGTCCATCTACCTAATAGAGGCTTTGTGAAAAACTTAACATTTTCATTATTACAAATGAAACATACATGAAATTCAGTACACTAATAAAATGTATTTATAGTCAAAGACAAAAAAAGTAGAATCCCCCCCCTTTCTTTTAAGATGGGGAATGCCAGGGCCACTTGCCACAGCAAATGGACTCCTAGATGCATGCACCACTTTGTTTATTTTTAGTTATTTATTTGAGAGCGACAGAGAGAGAATGGGCACGCCAGGGCCACTGCAAAGGAACTTGAGATACATGCGCCACCTTGTGCATCTGGCTAACATGGGTCCTGGGGAATTGAGCCTCGAACCGGGGTCCTTAGGCTTCACAGGCAAGTGCTTAACTGCTAGGCCATCTCTCCAGTCCCCCAAAAGTAGAATTCTTAAATGCAAAATTTATATAAATCTAAAAAGAAGCACTACCTTTACACCTTAATACAATTTGTATTGTGTTCAGCATATTACGTGACATCTGGAGTTTCCTTAATAAATATCTGTTAACAAGAATATGTAACAAGAATAATAATGAGTGCCTGTCAGTAGAAATAGCAGCCACAAGGCCAGCAGAAGGGCAGCAGCTTATTCTCGGTTTAAATGAGTCCAAGAGTCACTTTTCCTTCTTTAGGCTCTAGTCCGAAAAGCAGCTGTCTAGCCCAACCAGGGAAGAAAAAGGGAGGAAGGAAAGGGGGAAGGAAGGAAGGGGAAGGGAGAAAAAGAAAGATAGAGAAAGGAAGGAAAGAAAGAAAAGGAAAGGAAAAGAAAAGAAAGAGGGAGGGACAAAGGGAAAGGGGAAGGAAGGAGGCTAGCTAGCTGGTCTGGGGGTGGTGGCACACCCCTTTAATCCCAGCACTGGGAGGTACAGGGAGGAGGATCATTATGAGTGAGTTCAAGGCCAGCCTGGGACAACTAAGTGAGTTCCAGGTCAACCTTGGCTACAGTGAGACCCTACCTCAAAAAGCAAAAACAAACAAAAAGCTGCCAACAGACAAAAGCAGCTAGCTGTCCAATCTTAGGCAAGCGAATCCAAGAGTCAGTTTCTACAAGCCCAAGGTGGTGCTCCAATGGACAACTGGTAAATATAGAAGGAACTGCCAGTACTCAATACCAACAGGTTTAGAAACAAACGCAAGCATCTTTGAGTGAGCAAACCACTCACCCTGGTGAGAGCAGAAACACTGGACCATGTCTCCTGGGCTGTCCATGGCCGATGCCCCACTGAGCAATAAGGGCATCTTTGCGCAAGCATCTCTCCGCGACACCAAAAACTTGAAGCTGCCTTCTACCACATGCCGGGGTTGATGGTTTCACTTCCATGGGCAGCTAACAGCCACTTACCGTTGATACCCATTTTCTGTCTCACTACCCGCAAAGTCCTGGAAAGCATTTCAAAGTCAAAAGCTATTTAACAGCAAGCAGTCTGCCTTGTTTTTGCACTGCCAAAAAGTAGAATAAATCCGTGTACATTTGATAATTAGTAGAGTAAAAGTAATAAATAAAAGAGACTTCCATAACCTCACGTATAGTGACTATAGATAAGCCAGAAAAAAAAAAAAAAAAAAAAGGCTTACACCAAGACATTGGCTGTTGGAAGTAAAACTAGCAGTAACACAAAGTTAGTCAGTAAGTCTGTCTGTCTCTGTCTGCTATCTATTTTAGTTAATCTTGTCAACTTGCTGAGATTTAAAAGTACCATGGAAACAAACTTCTGGTCATGTCTGTGAGAAGTTTCTAGATTAAGTTAATTGGGGTGGGAAGACACGCTCTGTGGGGAGTACCATCCCATGGGCTGGGCTCCTGGGCTGAGTAACAAGGAAAAAGGAAGCTGAGCATCAGCATTAGTCATTCTGCTTCCTGACTACAAATATAATGTGACCAGCTGCCTCGAGCTTCTGCCACCCCACTGTGACAAGCTGCAACTTCAAACTGTGAGCCAAGATAAATGCTTAAGATAATTAGACATTTGGGGGGGCCAGAGAGATGGCTTAGCAGTAAAGCGCTTGCCTGTGAACCCTAAGGACACTGGTTTGAGGCTTGATTCCCCAGGAACCACGTTAGCCAGATGCACAAGGGGGTGCACATGTCTGGAGTTTGTTTCCAGTGGCTGGAGGCCCTGGCGCCCGTTCTCTCTCTCTCTCTGTCTCTCTTTCTATCTGCCTCTTTCTCTGTCACTTTAAATAAATAAAAATAAACAAAAAAATTAATTTTTAAAAATTATTTTAGAGAGAGGGAGGAAGCAAATAGGTACTCCACGGCCTCTTGCTACTGCAAACAAACTCCAGACACATGTGCCACCTTGTGGGTCTGGCTTCTATGTGGGTACTAGGGAATCGAATCCAAGCCAATAGGCTTTGCCGGTAAGTGCCTTTAACCACTGAGCCATCTGCCCAGCCTCTAGGGTGCTACTGCTGGGTATTTTTTCACAGCATTGAGAAGAGTAACCAGTATACTATCCAGCATTTCCTCCCTCTTGCATGCAGCAACATGTCTCGTCCTTGTCTCTCTTTTCACATGCACCTCAACGCCCAGATAAAAGTCTGCCACACAGTAGCTATTCAGTATCTGCTAAATGTGCTGTAACTGCAAAGAAAATTGTTTGGGGCTTTAAGGGAAGAGGGGGAGTTCACTCAGTGGTTCTAGTCAAGAATGAACAAGAAGTGAAGGGAAGACCACGGTTCAAAACCTTCAAGCTCCCCTCAGACAAAGGCAGCCGTGATGGCTGTGCACATGCCGCAGCGGGTAAGGGCAGGGGCCTACACTCTGGCTTACGAGGCCAAGGAAACGTGTGAGCGACTCAACCCTGCACGGCCCCCACGTCGGCTAGTGTGACACCAGCTAAGAGAAAACTCCTGCGCTCTCTGAGAAGCACTGAGGACATGCGAAGGGCCGAGGAGGAGGCTGGGCACAGGAAGGCTGAACAAGTGTCTGCTGCCACGACTGTCACTCTTGTTGATAAGCGCGAAAATGATGCTCCACTGTGTACAAGAGAGAGAAAGAGCTCTTTTTCGGTCACCAAAGAATACCAACCAAAAGACTAGGTTTTGGGACTTGATGACCTACCTAGTTCATTCTTCACCCTAAGTGAATTACTCTGAACTTCTGTTTCCTCTTGTGAAATATGCATCATAATAAAGCTGATTTTCTGAGACAGGAGAGACACACAAGGAAAATTAAGGGGACATGAGAAAGAAAAGAGGTCTTTCACCTTGGAATCTAATGTGTCATTCCTGCTGACTGGGAGTAAAGAAACTTCAATACAATAATAAAGCCAAAACTGGGGGGGAAACCCACAAAAAAAATCTGGCTTTTACATGGGTGGCTTGGACGTTGAACCCAGGCAGACAGGCTTCGCAAGCAAGCACCTCTAACAGCTAACCCATTTCCTCAGGCCCAACAGAAGATTTTAAAATAGGGCACAGGTAACAAAAATTACCTTGGATACCTCTATCACATTCCTGGTCAAAAGTGAAGTTTATCTTTGTAACTTTTCCATAAATTAGACTATTTTTAATTTAATTTAATTTAATTTAGGTTTTTCTGAGGTAGGGTCTCACTCTAGCCCAGGCTGACCTAAAATTCACTATGTAGTCTCAGGGTGGCCTTGAACTCACAGTGATCCTCTTACCTTTGCCTCCCCAGTGCTGGGATTAAAGTTGTGTGCTGCCAAGCCCAGAAAGTTATACTATTTTAAACTGTTTATTAAAAACATGTTGGAATCGCTCATTCAGTTCTTACATGCTACCCTACTTGGAGCACTTTGTTTCTTACTATTAATATTTTTGTCTTCCAAATGCCCACACCCAACCCGCACCCCTC
Organism: Jaculus jaculus; assembly: GCF_020740685.1. Classification (NCBI taxonomy): domain Eukaryota; kingdom Metazoa; phylum Chordata; class Mammalia; order Rodentia; family Dipodidae; genus Jaculus; species Jaculus jaculus. The sequence continues at coordinate 59,075,742 of NC_059119.1, read as the reverse complement.
AAAATGCTGCAGAGATGTAAAACTGTAATCAATATTCCCAACTGCGCACCTGGTAAACTAGAGAAAAGGTTGCAAAAGAGCTGGCGGAAAACCAAAATGACAAAAATGAGTAATAAATAGAAACACTGTCTCGCGGATGACTTGAAGGGAAGGTGTCACTGCTTTCTGAACTCTACTGTGCTCTACACGTTTTATAGGGCGTTCAGAGACTTCTGAGTACTTTTTAACCATAAAAAGCCCAAGTAATGTACATGCAGATGGAAGAAAAGTAATTAAAACACGACAAGCAGGTTCCTTCACCCTCTCTTTATACATATCGAAGCTGAAGACATAAAAGGTGTGACCCACGGAGGCAAGCGGCCATGTCCTTGTTGGCAGGGTGATGGCTCGCAGAGAAGCTCCATGGAGGGCAGAGCTTAGAAAGGACAAAGGTTGATGACCGAAGGAGGGAGAAGGACGACAGAACACACAGGAGGTCCCCTAACCTGCTGGGCTCCCTCTGCCAGCTCGTCACTAAGGTCACAGCGAATCTTCCTGGGCTGGGGAGATGGCTTAGCGGTTGAGGCGTTTGCCTGCAAAGCCCAAGGACCCCGGTTCAATTCTCCAAGACCCACGTAAGCCAGATGCACCAGGGGGCGCACACATCTGGAGTTCGTTTGCAGTGGCTGGAGGCCCTGGCAAGCCCATTTTCTCTCCCCCCCAAATAAATAAATAATATATATTTTAAAAAGAACTGCACAGTGAATCTTCCCTACACAACAACCCTGTTAGCCTATCTGTGAAGAGAACCTGTAGAACAGCTGTAACAACCCCAAATGCCCTAAAATACAAATAAATAATAAGTGAAAGCTTCAGCATCCCTCAGCTTACAATGCAAGTTAGCTTTAAACATAATACATCAAGTCACGACTGAAGTCTGTAAGGCACCTTGTTAGTTTAGGCATGTAATTCACATGGAAGCAGCGTAGAAGAAAAATGAAGGTGGGAAAAAAAAGAGAGCAGAGGCTGTAAAAAAAAGTTCTACGAGGGTTGGAGAGGTGGCTTAGCGGTCAAGGCATTTGCCTACAAAGCCCAAGGACCCAGGTTTGATTCCCCAGGACCCACTTGAGCCAGATGCAAAAGGGGCACATGCATCTGGAGTTCGTTTGCAGTGGCTACAGGCCCTGGCACGCCATTCTCTCTCTCTGTTTCTCTTCTCTCTCTGCTTGCAAATAAATAAATAAAGGTGTACAAAAGTCTAAAGGGCAAGTACACGTATGTAGGCGAGAGGCTAAGAAAGGAACAAGTGACTTAAAGCGAAGGGCGAAGGCGAGGCTGAGATGTCTGGAGGAAGGAAAAGGTACACTGCAGCAAGCCGTAGTCCACCCGGCTTGAGAGAGCAGCACCCTGCACAGCCATCCCTGTGCACTGATGGTGACGGCAAATGACCCCATTAACCAAAAGTTATAAAACAGACACTAAAAGGGGGAAAACTGGGCACATACCTCAATAAATCTGACATTTAAAAAGTTAGTAACATCTAGAAGGCTGATCATTCATCACAACTAAAAACAAAATAATAAGCTTTCCTTAAAAATTTATTTATTTGCAGGGCATGGTGGCACACACAGAAGTAGGAGGATCACCGTGAGTTCAAGGCCACCCTGAGACTCCATAGTGAATTCCAGGTCAGCCTGGGCTAGAGTGAGACCCTACCTCGAAAAAACAAAAAAAAAAATTATTTATTTGAGAGACTGAGGCAGATATATATACATATATACATATGTGTGTGTGTGTGTGTGTGTGTGTATATATATATATATATATACACACACATACACACATACATACATACATACATATGTATATATACACATAGAGAGAGAGAGGGAGAGGAAGAGGGAGGGAGGGAGGGAGAAAATAGGCACACCAAAGCCTCCAGCCACTGCAAATGAACTCCAGACACATGCGCCACCATGTGCATCTGGCTTACGTGGATCCCGGGGAATCCTTTGGCTTTGCAGGCAAGTGCCTTAAGTGCTAAGTCATCTGTCCAGCCCCAAACAATAAGCTTTTTAAAAGCTAACTTACAATATTTTTCAATCTAGCTATGTTCAATCTACAAGGAAGCATGGCTTTAAATGTTGTTCTAGTTCTGCAACATCGGTGTCCGGCTTAAACGGGGACCGCCCTCGGTCTCCCCAGTGCGTCTCATCCAGAAGAGGGACGTTCTCAGCCAGTGAAGAGGAGTGAAGATGGCCTTGACTATCTGAGCAAGGGGCCTTGGCTTCTGGTTCTCTCAGGCCTTTCTTTCTTGCTCCAGACATGGAGAAACAGATACATTTACTGTCATTAAACCACCAAAGAATGTCAAGAGCTTTAAGTCCTACCTCTGGGCTCTCTTCACAGCTCTTTTTTTTCTCTCTTAATTATTGATCTACCTTCAGAGAAGTCGTGCCTCAACATTACCCCAGGAAACCGCCTTCCTAGCCTGGGCCAGTTTCAGGCTTCCAGAGCACCCCATGCACTCCTCATTGCACAGCTGTTGCTGTTACTTGGTTCTGAGCTCACTGCTCTATAAGCATAAGACCAAAGACTTGGCTTAGTAATTCTAGTGTCCAGAAAGCAATGGTCAGGGAGGAAACACCCGACATTTGCTTCTTGAATATGATCTTAAGACAATTCTTAAGTTTTATTAGAGGTTATGAACCCCATTAAGAATCTGATGAAAGCCAAAGAATCTATTTTGAAAAAAGTGTACACTGACACATAATTTTAACTCTAATTTCAAGCTATATGAGAGCTTGCATTTCCTACAAAGATCTTCCAAGTCTGGCTGGAGAGATGGCTTACAAGTTAGAGCGTTTGCCTGCAAAGCCAAAGGACCTTGGTTCACGTCCCCAGGACCCACGTAGGCCAGATGTACAAGGTGGTGCATGTGTCTGGAGTTTGTCTGCAGTGGCTAGAGGGCCTGGCCTGCCCATTCTCTCCCTCTGTCTGCCTCTTTCTCTGTCAAACAAATAAATAAAGTAAAAACAATTTTAAAAGAAAAATGCTAAATATAATTATAGACAAGAGCAGTTTAACTTCTCTTCAATATTACAAACAAACTACTTCAGGTGAACAATGTGATAGGGTCTTGATTTTTTAAGATTCTTTATGTTCTCTTTTATAATGAACATAAAATTTTACAGGGCTGGGAAGATGGCTCTGCGGTTAAAGGCACTTGTTTGCAGAGCCTATCTGTCTGAGTTTGATTCCTGAGCACTGATGGAAGGCCATATGCAGAAAGTGGTGTAAGCATCTTTTTCTGCAGTATCAAAGACCATGGCATGCCCCCACACACACACACAATTTTTAAAAAATATTTTTATTTATGAGAAGAGAGAGAAAGAGAAAGAGAGAAAGCATGGGTGCACCATAACCTCCGCCACTGCAGACAAATTCCAAATACATGCACCACTTTGTGTATCTGGCTTTATATAAGTGCTGGGGAATTGAACCTGGGCTAGTAGGCTTTGCAAGCAAGCACTATTATCTGTTGAGCCATCTCCCCAGCCCCACATACTTAATTTTTAAAGTGTAAGAACTTAAGAAGCTGGGTGTGGTGGCACACACCTTTAATCCCAGCACTCGGGAGGCAAAGGAAGGAGGATCACCATGTGTTCAAGGCCACCCTGAGACTACATAGTGAATTCCAGGTCAGCCTGATCTAGAGAGACCCTACCTTGAAAAACCAAAAAAAATAAAAATAAATTAAAAGATATTTTCCACATATGAGAATAGAAGTACTCCTGGGAACTGTATTTAACATTTTCTCATCAGGAAAAAAGAATGTTAAGGACCTCATTAGCTTAAACTGTCGTAGATGGTTATATGTAAATGAATGTGCAGACCTGTGTCCCAGGAAAACTTGGCGAACACTGAAATTAAAGCAGACGTTTTCTAAACAACTGTGCTTTAAATCCAATGTTAAAGTTATGTAAGATTACAGACACTTAAGAAATAAATACCACATACTGTAAAAATGATTACCAGTTCTGAAAAATGCTTCACGGTTTATTCTAGTTTTACACATATTATCTTACCCTAGTTTCAACTTTGAGAAGATAAAAGGATTTCCTTTTCTTTTTTAAAAATATATTTTATTTATTTATTTATTTATTTGAGAGAAAAAGAAGCAGAGGGACAGAAAGAGAGAGAGAATGGGTGTGCCAGGGCCTCCATGCATGTGCCCCTTGTGCATTTGGCTTATGTGGGTCTTGAAGAGTCAAACCAGGATAACTCTGGCTTTGCAGGCAAATGCCTTAACTGCTAATCCATCTCTCCAGTCTGGTAGAAGGATTTTCTATTTGTGATGGTTTGAATGTAAAATCCCACCCCCCTAGGCTCATGAGTAAGAACACTTGGTCCCCAACAAAGTGGTTCTATCAAGGAAGGCTGTGGAAATTTTAGGAGGTGGAGCATTACTGGAGAAGTGTCACTGAGAATAAGCCTTGAGGTGTTATAATCCAGCTCCATCCATGCTACTCTCTCTCCTTTCCTCTCTGGAGATGTGATATGATTACTGGTCTCCACCCTGCCCTTGCTTTGCCCACCATGATGGTCTCTACTCTCTGGAACTATAAGCCATACTGAACCCCTTTCAACAGGCTGGTATTTCATTACAGCAGTAAGAAGGTAACAGACACAGAAAACTGGTACCAGAAGTGGGGCCACTGCTACAATAAACCTGACCATGGTTCTTAATCTTATAACTGGTCTGCAGGAACAATGTAAGATTTTGAACTTTGAACTAGAAAATCTTTAAAATGATGTAAACAGAGCTTAATGAGCCAATAGGGTGAGAGTCTGAAATACCAGAAGGCCAAGAGAAACGTAGACTGCATAAGCTCAATTCAGAGGTTTCAGAAGGGAAAAAGGACTTATCAGGAATGGGGCTAAGCAGTTCATGTGATATTCTGGCAAAGAAACTGGCTAAATTCTACCAGTGTCTTGAGAACTTCAAAAATAATGGACTAATGTGCTTGACAGAAGAAATTTCAAGGCAGAATAACATTGAGTCTATGGTATGGCTTCTCTTAGCTACTCTGATTCAGATCTATAATGAAGAAAGAAAACTACAGAAAAGGAAGATATGAAAAATACAATGTTACAGGGAAAGAAATGCAAACAAGGTTAAAGTACCAGACCCCAAAACTGAAGCCACTTTGGCTGTAACTATGAAATTGCTACCAACATTAAGGATAAGCCAAACATTCTTCAGGGACAAAAGAAAGATGCTCTGAGGGCAAGACCCAACGCACTGAAGGCTCCGGCTGGTAAACGGGCATTTTAGCAAAGAGGAGACCTGAAGGAAGAAGGGGGTCCCTGCTCCTCAAGATCAGCAGACGGAAGCAGCTCTGTGTTCCATGGGCACCAGGCTTCATCCGGATCTGACAGCAAAACTTGCCCACGTGGAACTACAGATGGCCAGAGTCCATGGGGGGCAGGGGTCAGAGGTAAATGTGGTGGTTTAAATGCCAGCCCCCATTACCATCGGCTTGTGTGTTTCAACACCTGGTCCCAGTAAAGTGGCATAATTGGAGAAGGTTGGGTGAGGCCTGGAGATGTTGCCATTCTACCCTGCCTGCTCGTCTCTCTACTCCCTCCCTACTGATGGGCCAGTGTGATGCCAGCCTCCAATCCTGACATGCTTTCCCCAGTGCCCTCGGGATCCGTAAGCCCAATTAATCCTTTTTCCTTCCAGGAAGTTGCTTCTGGGTGGGTATTTTGTTCCAGCAACAAGAAAGTAACTAATGCGGTATCATTCTTACTTTACATAAAACAAAGTACGCTGATACGGAATCATTCATATTTTATATAAAACAAAACAGCAAAGGTAAAATTCGAATAACCAGGATTACTGCTTTACATCATCTTAATGTGGCTTTCTTCTAGGTGCTATTGACAGAGCTATGAGGATTTGGACACTACCTCCAAGAATGAGCAGGATTTAGATAGGCAAAGATACCATAACATTCAAAGAAAATAATATACATAGAAACTCAGAAGCAGGAGAATAAAATGTGTGTAAAGGGAATGCTAGGTTGGCTCATGTGAGGTAGACAAAGTTATAGAGATGGGTTGAAAGTTTTAAAATCTAAGTACCAAAGTGACCCTGTAGGCAAAGAGAGATCAAAAACTTCAAGATCAGAATGAAGGAACAAATGCAAAACTACTGCAGGTATGTTTTGTACTAAATGTAGTCTGTAAATGAATGACTACATGGTGAATAATGAGGTACTGTTACAGGGGATTAGACTCTTGAGACATCCTCAACAGGCCTCCTAAGGGTCTAAAAGAAAGGAAAATGGTTCGAAGGCTATCTCCATAGTTTCAGCATGAAGGATAATAAACCACAAGCAATTCATTTGCTGTGAACAATCTTCTTCATCCTTCTACTAACCCTCAAGGTTAAACCAACATCCAAAATGATCAGTTTTTTTAAAATTTTCTTTTATTGACAACTTCCATAACTGTAGAAAATAACCCATGGTAATTCCCTCCCTCCCCTCAACATTTTTATCTTAACACTTACCGAATCCTCTGGAGGTCTCTGGATTTTCCCCCAATCCACAGAAGGCCCCTTCTCTTGCAAAAATCTATGAAATAGCTTCCGAAATCCATCAAGATCGTTTTTAGTGTGCTATAAAAATAGAAGCGGTCATTATAAGTAGCAGAATGCTTACTATACAATAAGATGGATAGAAGCTGCAATTTTACAATACCTTTAAATGAAATTCATACATTATTAGAAATAAAAAGTGGAGGCTTTTTCACACCCAATTTGAAACCAGAGGAAGAAAAGCTAATAGGAATCACATTTAAAGGTTTTTAAAACATGAGGCAAAAGTTTTCAGCCCACCCACCATTGTCAGGTGAGCTAAGCAGTACCAGGTTCCCGGGAGTTTCAAGTGGGTCTGTGACTCCTGAACACCTTTTGCTACTTCCAAGTGGACATGAACCACTGCCAATGGAACAAAGGAATAAAACGTGGCTACCCTCAAATTATCAAGTACAAACTAAAATTAGAAAATGAAAGGAAACTATATTAAGTAGTATCTCCCAATTCTAGGAAGCTTCTGTGACAGTTGTCAAAGTGGCATGACCCAACAGAAGCGGCTTTTGAGGACAGTCGGGATATACGGTTAGCAGATCCCTTTTAAGACCCAGTGAACACTGGGAGCTAGTTCTCGGCTCTCAGTGATATCAAAACAGAACCAATAAAGTATTAATTCTGTCTGGATTCTTTGATGACTTTGTAACTTTCCTAGAACTGAAATAAAGACCACAGTTTTACTAAGAGCAGATATTAGAAATCCTTAATTGCTTAGCAATAATGTTTTTCCATGTTACATCTTATGATTATTTTAGGCTTGACAACCATCACTGGCAGCAACTGAGACTCCCCACAGATGAGGCGGTCCTCTACCTCAAGCTCCTGCGAGGGTGCTGTACTAAGTATCTTCTCTAGCTCCTTCTTCACAGACAACTCGAGCTCTTGCCGAATGACTTCTTGGAACTGGGAAGCGCCATCTTGAGACATAGCTTTGCTAAGATCTGAAAACAAAAATGTAAAAGCACTGACTGAAAAATCAGACAGACCACTGTTGAAAGAGCTTGTAAACTTCAACCGTGTAGTTCTGGTAATCTAACAAATGAACTGGGCTCAGTCCTAGGGTTCAATGATGGTCTAACAGAATTTCAGTAGGGTTAACTGACTTTATAAGAATATGGGCTCAAAAGTGACTGTGTGATACAGCGATGTGCTTTCAGATTGTACCTGACACACCAATTATACATTTTGGGGTGAGGGTGGGCCATCAAAGAGAACTGACCTGCATTTGTACTTGATGTTCCATTTCTAGTGTTTCCCTACTAGCCTTCAAAAGTGGAGAAAAAGAAAAACAATGACATTAATATGGACATAGTTTATAGAGCATGCCTTTGTTGACCTGCCGCCTCATAAGGGAGATAAAGAGCTTTGGCAATCTCTCATCCTCTTCAGTCCCTAAGAAAGAAAGGTTTAAGGAATTCTTCCCATTTTAGGAGAGCTGCTAGAGTCTCATGGTACCCCCTAAGGAAAATAATAATAATCCCCTAGGAAAGTAATGGGAGGAGATTATGGACAAAATATATTATTCACATGTATGCAAACTGTCGATAAAATACAAAATTTATTTTTTTTAAAAAAAGCCCTTTGCTAGATAATGATGGTTCCAAGTTCCCCTAGGTCCATACATCAACATTTTTACTTTAAAAGGAAAAGGACACATGAAGCTACTTTTTCCCTCTGGTCCCCAAATTCAGACAAGTCCTTTTACTGTTTTTTTTTTTTGTTTTGTTTTGTTTTTTTTTTTTTACTGTTTTTCTGTTTACTGTTTTAGACTATCAGGGTTTTTGGCACAGCCTGGCACCTCTATGACAAATCACTCTGAAAGCAAGCAAGGTACCTGCTAGAAGAATACAAACAAAAATAGAAAATTACAAGAGGAAAACACTTCCGACCCAAGTTCATCAGTCAGCAGCAATTTGATTGTGATTTGTGAAACGCTGTGACAATGGATGAGCACATTTGCATAAGCTATGACAGGAATTAAAAGCTGCTACAATGTACTTTAAACTGGTACTGTTACATCTCTCATGCATCTTTATCCCTTGGCAGAGTGAACTGAAATTTAAAATTTGTTGCAGGTTGAACATCCCATTCTAATGCTGCATGGAATGCCATTTTCTCAACCTTTTTTGGAAAGGGCTTTGTTATGTAGCCCAGGATGGCCTGGAACTCAGTGTGCAGCCTACACTGGCCTGAGCTTGCTATGTGGCTCAGGACGGCCTTCAACCTGTGATCCTGCTGCCCCAGCCTCCTAAGTGTCAGGATAAAGGACACACACCTCCACCCAGCTTTATGTCTTTTCAGTTCTCATTTTAAAGTTTGAGAAGGGCTGGAGCAATGGCTTAGCGGTTAAGCGCTTGCCTGTGAAGCCTAAGGACCCTGGTTCGAGGCTTGGTTCCCCAGGTGCCACGCTAGCCAGATGCACAAGGGGGCATACGCGTCTGGAGTTCGTTTGCAGTGGCTGGAGGCCCTGGCGCACCCATTCTCTTTGTCTCTCTCTATCTGCCTCTCTGTGTGTGTGTCCATCACTTTCAAATAAATTTTTAAAAAGTAAACAAAAAAATAAAGTTTGAGAAATAGTTTAAAAGAAAAAAATCTATCAAATGTAGAGGGTGGGAAAAAAAATCCCGGTACTAAACCTGTGAATTCTTATTCTGGGTCACAGATTAGTTAAAATAATTTTTCTGTTAGACTCAGAGACATCTAGTTTTCTTATTGTGGCAACTGGATATGAAGACTTATATTCATAGTCAAGTTTCTAAAACAACAGTAACTGAAACATTTAACTTACACTCTGACCAAATGCCAACAAGAGATAAAACTAAATGTAGGATCTCACTCCCCCAGACTCCTCCTCTCTACTGCACAGGTCAGACTGCGTGGTCACAGTTCCGGCCCTTGTGACAGTCCCGGCCCCTCCCCCCACGTTCCACTGGAATTCCACTAGGTGGTCAGGGGCCTCTTTGCACTTGGATTCGAGCACAACAGCCCCACCCTATGGTACCCTGCTCCTCAGGCTCCAGGATCATTAGAACCCTGGCTGACAGTTGATGACCACACACGCCGCCCCCCCCCCCCCCAGCCGTGAATCAGCACGTGCTTCCACAGGTGAACATCGAGGGCATGGAGCCAAATGCTCACTCAACACAGGCGTGCCAGCAAGACTGCACCAGCACACTATCTCCAGGCGGGCGAGTATCAAGGACAAAGTGCTACTATGAAGTTCTATTTTTAGTTACTAAGGAATAAGGTATGAAGGATATAGGGAGGGAAGGGGAGAGGCTCAGAGGCGGGAAGACTGTTTTGGGCCCACTTGTAATACATACTGAGACCCTGCCTCAGAAGATAAATCAGTAATAAACGAATGAAGAAATGCTGAGGAACAGTAGCTATCTTATGCACCTGGGCCAAGAGCAGAAGATAGAGGGCTAAGCATCCTTTTTCTTTGCAGAGAGAATCTTATTCATATTGAATTTTTAAAGGTCTGGAACTTCTGGTAGAAAAAAAAAAGTATAGACTGCAGAGGTTTTCTTGGATTTAATGTACTCAAGATTACACTCCTGGTAATAACAACTCTATTTCTGAGGGAAGGTCAATTAAAGAGGCCTCTGAATAATGCAAGATTCACAAAACCTCATAAAACACTTGTCCCTTCCCATTGCCTGGCAAGCAGAATTGATTCTCCATAGCTTTAGACAGAAAGTGGATTGGGAATCAAGTATTTCATTCCCATAGTCATATAATATACCAGGCATTTTTAGAGAAGATACGGAGCAACTAAAGTATCCTTCTACCTACTCAACTTATAGATGAGGAAACTGAGACTGAAAATAGATAGCTTACCCAAGGTCACAGAGCAGGCTAATGCTGGTGCCCAAAAAGCAAGCTGGTTTTGTTCCCCAGTAAACCTCATCCCACCACAGCTCCCTATCATACAAAATTGGCCCTACTAGAATGACCTTGGCTGATTTCATTACATAATAGTCAATAGGACACAGACCAACTAAATGTTTTTGCCGGTTCCTCCATAATTTCCTATTTCTTCCTTTTTTAAAAAAAATATATGTTTTATTTATTTGAAAGAAAGACAGGGAGAGAAAGAGGCAGATAGAATAAGAGAGAATGGGCACACCAGGGCTTTCAGCCACTGCAAATGAATTCCAGATGCATGTGCCACCTTGTGTATGTGGCTTACATAAGTCCGGGGGAATTGAATCTGGGCCCTTAGGCTTTGCAGGCAAGTGCCTTAACCACTAAGCCATCTCTCCAGCCCGTCTTCCCTTCTCACAAGAACTAAAATGCCAACATCATGGCGATGACATTACAGACAGCCAGAAACCCAGGAAGAAAACGAGGAGAGAGCTGGAAACAGGAGACATCCAGTTTGCCAACTGCTATGTCTCGTAATTCAACGACTAGGCAGTACACACAATACCATTCCCGAGCACTTCATGGCTGCATGAAGAAACCTCACACTCTGGAGTACAAAGCTAGCATTATAATGTGTGGGCCATGGAGAAGGCACGTGGAAGACACCAGAACAAAAAAAGAGGAACCAGCCACCTGCCCGACCGGGAAGCACACAGTGAGTACTGACAGTAAGTCCCCCTTAAACAAGATGACCTGTGATCCAAAGTATATGCATCTGTGAGAGTGGAATGGCAACTGGGAACAGCCATAAATAAAATTAAGCAACATGACTGACTAGATCATAACCAATCCACGCTAGCGAGCTTCTGGGCTTCTAGTACAGTCCTTCAAACTCACTCACTTGTGAATGTGCTTCTTCAGAAAGCTCTTCTTGGGCTGGAGAGATGGCTTAGTGGTTAAGCGCTTGCCTGTGAAGCCTAAGGACCCCGGTTCGAGGCTTGGTTCCCCAGGTCCCACGTTAGCCAGATGCATAAGGGGGCACACGTGTTTGGAGTTCGTTTGCAGAGGCTGGAAGCCCTGGCGCGCCCACTCTCTCTCTCTCCCTCTATCTGTCTTTCTCTCTGTGTCTGTCACTCTCAAATAAATAAATAGACTAAAAAAATAAATAAATAAAGCTCTTCTTTGGGTTCCATGGCTCAGTATTACCTTTGTTTATCTTTCGGACTATGCCTCAGTTTCCAAAATTGACTCTTCCTTTCTCTTCCTCTCTGGGTGTCCTAAAAATTCTCTCTCCAGACCATTTTTTCTCTTCATTCAGTCCCTCACCAAGCTAATTTTTTTTAACTTACTTCTGCACATATTTAAACAGGGATCTAGGCTGTTTTTTTTTTAATTTATTTATAAGAGAGGAGGGGGCACAGAGAAAGTGAATTTGAGTGCACCAGGGCCTCCGCCACAGCAAACAAACTCCAGATGCGTGTGCCACTTTGTGCGCTTGGCTTTACGTGGGTCCTGAGGAATCAAGCCTCGCCTGTATGGCTTTGCAACCAAGCACCTTTAACCACTGAGAAATCTCTCCAGCTCCACCAGGCTTTTCCTTATTTGATGGGAGTTTTTATGCCTCCTGAAGTAAATATGAATTCCTGACTCATCTTAAAAGCCAGGCTGAAGTTTTTTTTTTTTTTTTTTTTGAGTAACCAGAGCTAGTCAGATCACTATAAAGTGTATAAAGGCTGTAATTTCCTACTCCACTCGTGACTTCTAGAATAGTCCTTTTAAAATTTTAATTTGCTGGAGCTGGAGGAATGGCTTAGCGGTTAAGGGGTTTGCCTGCAAAGCCAAAGGACCCATATTCAATTCCCCAGGTCCCATGTTAGCCAGATGCACAAAGGATGCACACATGTCTGGAGTTCATTTGCAGTGGCTGGAGACCCTGGCATGCCCATTCTCTCTCTCTCTCTCTCTCTCTTTCTCTGTCAAATAAGTAGACAAATAAAAATAAAATATTTTAAAATTTTAATTTGCATATAAATCACCCAGACAACTTATTAAACATTAATTCCCAGGCAAGCTTCCAGACATGCTGACTCAGTCATTTTGAGGTGGGGAGAAAAGGTATTTCTAACAGGGCAGTCCCCGCCAACATTGCTTTGAGCAGCTCTGGCGAGTGCATACTCCACTTATTGTAATGTTTCTGCAGTGCCACGCTCCTGGTCTTTCTTCCTGTCACCAATGCCATTCCTCAAGGCCATGTGTTTCAGAGATGGCACCGGGCCCAGAAGGTTTCCCTGCTGACTGGTCTAAATACGAAACATTGCTATGATTTTGGCAAATATCTAAGGACTTCAGAGAAATGTGTTCCTCACTCAAAAAAAGAAAAAAAAAAGATACATGAAAAATATTGAGAAATGGTCCGTATGAATGCTTAGAACATGCTTTTTTAAAAAAGTGATGTTCCTCAGCTCCAACATGTGCCTTGTGCCTACTGGGCAAGTGCCTGACCACTGAGCTACATACCCAGCCAACAAATGGTATGCAATAACAAAAATAAAAGGATATCAGACATTTGAGATAGAGTGTAGCACTATTATGAGAGCATGCAGAGCGATTTACCAATCAAGACTTTTTAAAATTCTTATCTATTTGACAGGGGAGAGAGATGAGCACACCAGGGCCTCCAACCACTGCAAATGAACTCCAGACACATGCGCCACCTTGTGCATCTGGCTTATGTGGGTTCTGGGGAATTGAACTTTGGCTTTGCAGGCAAGTGCCTTAACCACTAAGCCATCTCTCCAGCCCACCAATCAAGATTTTTGCTAATAATGCACTGCTTACTTTAAAAATGGTCAGAATTTAGGTATAAACTATATCCGTCTTAACCCTGTTCTCAAGGAACACTGAAGAGGGGGCAGAACAAATGTCAGAGCCAAAGGACAGGGACGACTGCTTTGGAACACTGTCCTTGGGACGTGACGTGATGGCTGCGTTCATGACCTGACCAAGTGGAAGCTCTGGCTGGAAAGCAGGGGCTCGGTGGAAGGGGGCAGGAAGCCAGAGGAGGCAGCGGGTGGGGGCTATGATTAAAACACATTATGTGTATGCTTGAAAAGTGTTAAGATAGCAGGATTTGCTCTGGTCGTGTAAAGAGAATAAACCCAGTGTCTTGTACTTGCTAAGCAAGTCCTCTACTGCTAAGCAAGCAACATTTCCAGCCTAAAATGGCTCTTCAAGTCTCATCAAGTATCTCGCTTTGCCTTAAATTTCATTGGCTGAGAAGTCATACCAAGGGGCCTACCACAAAGGACAAAAAAAAAAAAAAAAATGACATGGTAGCCCTGCCCTGTATCTTGATATATGTTCATTTCCAAGCATTTTTAAGCTTGGAAGGACTTTAAGGACAGTGAGTCCAACATCTCACCTAGGCAATCAAGAAACAGGGCTGGCTCTTCTCGTTGGAACCCAAGCCCTACTGCTGGACTCCTGGCTGCTTCTTTTACTGGAAAAGGCCTCTGTTCTCATCGTTACTCTCACAGCTACAGGCCACCATTTCCCAGGAGCAAGCCAACAACCTTGACTGAACACCAGGAACTCACTATCACGAAAAGTGATGTGATGTTCAAGAACGAACAAAGCCCTGGCTGCATCCAATCTCCAGCACACCTAAACATGAGGCGTGGTGGCACACGCACATCTTTGGCTACATAGTGAGTTGGAAGCCAACCTAGAAACATGAAGGCCCTGTCTGGGGGGAAAAACTAGAAAAACAAAACAGTAACAACAACAATAAACTGAAAAAAATTCATGAAACTATTTTTTATGTATTTATTTTTAAAATACTTTTATTTATTAAAAGGGGGCAGACAGAGAAAAACTGGGTGTGCCAGGGCCTCCACCCACTGCAAATGAACTCCAGACACATGTGCCACCTTGTGCATCTGGCTTATGTGGGACCGGGAGAACTGAAGCAGGATCCTATGGCTTCATAGGCAAGCGCCTCAACCTCTAAGCCATTTCTCCAGCCCATCAAACTATTGTTTAAAATAAAAATAAAATGAAACATTAGGAACTGGAGAGATGGCTCAGTGGATAAAGTGGCAAGTCTGAAGACTAGAGTTCCGATCCCTATAAGGAGAGTAAAACCAGACTCATAAGCACTGACATCTATAATCCCAACATGCCTACAGCAAGAGGGAAGACAGGAGAATCCCACAGTTTATGGGACAGCTAGCCAGGCATCCACAGCAACGAGAGATTTTCCCTCTAATGAAAGGACCAGCATTCAGGGTTGTCCTCTGACCTCCACCCATGGGCCATGATGCACACATTCAAGCTTACACAGACATACATATCACACACATTAAAAAGCAGAACAGGGCTGTAGAGATGGCTTAGCAGTTAAGTGCTTGCCTGTGAAGCCAAAGGACCCTGGTTCAAGGCTCGATTCCCCAGGACCCACATTAGCCAGATAGGCAAGGGGGCGCACAGGTCTGGAGTTCGTCTGCAGTGGCTGGAGGCCCTGGCGTGCACATTCTCTCTCTGTCTCTCTGCCTCTCTCTCTCTCTGTCACTCTCAAATAAATAAATTAATTAATTAAAACAGCCGGGCATGGTGATGCACGCCTTTAATCCCAGCACTCGGGAGGCAGAGGTAGGAGGATCGTCGTGAGTTCCAGGCCACCCTGAGACAAGAGAGTGAATTCCAGGTCAGCCTGGACTAGTGTGAGACCCTGCCTCGAAAAACCAAAAATAAATAAATAAAAATAATTAATTAAAACAAAAAAATTTTTTTTAAGTTTTTTAAAAAGCAGAACAGTATAATAAGCATTCTCTTCGGAATCATATGCTCTACAATTTTTCATCAAATATTGTTTTCTGAGCAATGGAAAAAGTTGAAGTATCTATGTACTCTAAGTTAATTATTACCAAGGCTAACCATTTAACTAATTAACCTAAATAAAACAGGTCAGACATCTATCTTACCCCATTTTCCTAGACTCACTGTAAGTTTTACAACTCCAAGCAAGGAGCTGAACACAAATGATCACATAACTTTTGCCAGAGCAGCAACTCCCATCACTTTCCAAGTCATTGTGGCCAAAGGTGTTGTCAAAAGCCGCTGCTTGGTGCTCAGCAAGTAAAAAGTAAGCTAAAAATGCTATGACTATTTGTGGTCCATGCATACAATGAATGTGTTTGGGTTGTTTGTTTTGGTTTCATAAGATACAGATAAAATCACACACACAAAAATAAGAAACTCTTTTTCTAAATTTTTTGTTTATTTTTATTTCATTTGAGAGCGACAGACAGAGAAAGAGGCAGAGAGAGAGAGAGAGAGAGAGAGAGAGAATGGGTGTGCCAGAGCCTCCAGCCATTGCAAACGAACTCCAGACATGTGCGGCCCCTTGTGCATCTGGCTAACGTGGGTCCTGGGGAATCGAGCCTCGAACCGGGATCCTTAGGCTTCACAGGCAAGCGCTTAACCACAAAGCCATCTCTCCAGGCCAGAAACTCTTTTCTTTATACAGAAAAACTAATAAAAGTATAAATGTTTTGGGGAAAATGAAATATTTTGTTGTTTAAGGTAACTAAAACAACAGTCAATTTCTCTATGGTTCTCAAACACAATCCCTAACAGTCAAAATGGTTTGGGGGACACAATCTGAAGAGGAAAGTACAATGGAACTCCTACTGGCAGAGGCAGAATCTGAGCCCCAGACAATCAGTACACAGCAAACCAAAGGAGCTGCTTGCATCACCAATCAGGAGGACGGGGAAACAGTTTTCCAGCGGGATATCTATCAGTTCTCACAAGAGCTGACCACTCAGGAGACACATAAAAGCTTAATTTTCCTTTGACAGTTTAGTAAGCCAATTTCCCAAAACAATTAATGGTATTAATAAAAACATAGGTGCTTGGTTGAATTTTAAAGATCCAAGAAAAATGATTTTCACTGTATTTATAAAAATTTGTCAGCCGGGCATGGTGGCGCACGCCTTTAATCCCAGCACTAGGGAGGCAGGGTAGGAGGATCACTGTGAGTTCAAGCCACCCTGAGAATACAGAGTGAATTCCAGGTCAGCCTGGGCTAGAGTGAGACTCTACCTCGAAAAAAAAAAAAATTGCCAATGTATTTTCAGAATATTAAAATACTACTTCTGAGAAGTGGACCTGTTAATATTTATTTCTCTAATATTCTTTGGCAATTTTATTTTCCTCAGTAAGCTCTCATAAATGGAAACTGTCAATTTTATTTAGAAGAAAGGCTAAGCTAGTAAGGGAAATTTAATCACAAGCTACATATGTTGAACTACAGCCAATAAACTATCAGATCAATTCTTCATTTGTAACTGTGACTGAACTTAACTAAATTCCTCTCTACCAATGTAATAAACACGAAATTCCAACTTTAAAAAAAAATACGGGAATGCATTAGTTATTACTTCGCTGTCACTAGACCTGACTCAAATCCCTGCCACAATTCCCCTGGGTTAAAAGTAGCCTAGTTGCCAAATGATGAGCAACAGGTTTCAGCACTGAGGAGACCCAAGCCAAGGTCTGACCTCAACAGCCAGCCCCCAGGATGTTTCGCACCCTGTGCTCATCTGACTCTTCCAGTTATAATTAGTTAAGTAATCTTTGCTGGCTAACCTCCATCTACCAAGCACGAACCACCGACAGCCATAAAAAATTCCAGCAAACGGGAAAACTGACAGGCTGCAAGCACTTTTTATGTGACACTGATGTACTTAAATGGTTTTCCCTAAAATAAAATAAACAGCAAAGCTTAATTTAAGAATAATACCATGGGAAGCCTTCATAAAATCCAACAGGGCGGGTTGGGACAACTGAGCCCATGGAGGTCTTTGAGGTGGTGTTCCTGGAACTCATGGAAACTCTGTGTTCCCTCCCGTGGAACTTGTGCTGGGTCCCCCTTCATCCATGTCTTTTATAGTAAACTGGTAAATATGGGCTGGAGAGATGGCTCAACAGGTAAGGGCACTTGCTTGCAAAGTCTGACAGCTTGGGTTTGATTCCCTAGTACCCACTTAACGCCAGATGCACAAAGTGGCACATGCATCTGAAATGTGTTTGCAGGGACAGGAGATCCTGGCCCACCCATACTCGCTCTCTCTGTGTCTGCCTCTTTCTGTGTGTCTGTTTGTCACTCTCTCAAATAAATAAATAAATATTTTTAAATGAAAAAAAAAAAGAATAATACCATGGGATTTTTTTTAATAATCATGGAAAATGTTAATAAAAATTTAAAAATTAAAAAGAATAATAAAGAGATTTTTACATAGCTGAAATAAACGCATAGTAACAGTTCTGAGGGCTGGGGAGGAAGATCAGCGGTTAGAGGTGTGTTTGCCTGCACAGCCCGCTGGACCCTGGTTCAAAGAGGGTGGAGGACAGACACCTCGAAGTTGTCCTCTGAGTTCCACATTTAGGTCAGAGCCCATGCTTACAAATAAATTAAAAAATATTAAAGCCATAAAAATAATCACTCTAGCCGGGCGTGGTGGCGCACGCCTTTAATCCCAGCGCTTGGGAGGCAGAGGTAGGAGGACTGTTGTGAGTTCAAGGCCACCCTGAGACTACATAGTGAGTTCCAGGTCAGCCTGAGCTAGAGTGAAACCCTACCTTGAAAAACCAAGTAATAATAATAATCACTCTAAAATTATAATACAAGTACATAAGGCCTTACTTATCTTGCTAGACATCAGTCTCTTCACCACTTGTTTCAAAACATTCAGGGAGAGTTCTTAAAGCTTTTTAAAAAGGAAAATCCCAAATGGTACCCACTGACAAACATGGCAGAAAACCACAACTGCTGATGACATCTGCCACCCCCAAATGTGACAGGCAGGGAAGAAATAGCATCCACAGTAGAAAAACTGGAAGCCCAGAAATAATTTGCAGCAGGGAAAAAAAAAAAAAAAAAAACACCCCACAGAGCTAGGTAAGACATTTCAACTTGCAAAAGGCCGAACATACCAGCGAGGACTCACGAAGCAGCTCTTCGGAAGGTCTTCCCGTGAGAAAGACCTCTAAGTGCCTGAGGGACACAGACTTGGGGCTCAGGAACACAGACTCAGAATTTTCCTCCCTAAGAATATTAAGGGTTTTGATCAACTGAAAATTCCCAACCAACAGCTTATGACCAAGAGCTTGAGGATGGAACTGGCCAGCTTACAAAGCCCAGTGCCTGGACTTGAAGAGTCAAGCTGAAGGTAGCAACCCCATCCATGTTCTATGACATTCACATACATGTGTGCTCAACACGGGGCGCGCTGAACTGCAAAGACCCCAAACGGGGAATATACCGTAGGCTCCACTAGATGACAAGACACAGAGTGCCCACTCCTTTTGTTGTTGACCAGAAGTGGAGCAAAAACCGCCAACATTGTACCCACCTCCTACATGATCCAACCACCACGCTGCATTATCCTGTCCTCCAACTTCCAGGTGACCAGGCCTGGACACTTAACCTTGGAACATGAATAAGGAACTGCCCGTACTTGTCTTAGGAACCGCTTATTTCTGTGGATGGTATGTTCTTCTAATGGCAAGCAATGCGAATAATAAGGCCACCATCATCGTTTCAGAAATAAAAATAATAACTTAGTGGGCACATACTATGTTTCTAGCATATTCATAGTGGTTCAGCTTCTCAACACCCGGAGGCATAGGCACTAATACCCAGTAGGGGAGCGGCAGATAGAGATTAAATCAGTGCCTCAGGCATGCGAGGCATGTGATCTAGTACTGAATTATACCCCAGTCCAGCACCCACACTTTATGTAGGTAAAACACTGAGGTCCAAAAGAGTTGTGTATCTAAGATTAGATGCTAGAAACAAGACTCAAACCTAAGTTCACGCCCTTTCTTCTTTCCCAGCGTTTATTAAAGAGATGTCATGAAAAATTATAACCAGAAACAAGAGGCCAGTCTGCTAAAAAGTACATGGAAAGGAGTGAGTTGTGGGCATTTGCTTACCCAGGGCACACTCTTTTAGAACACCCACTACTTTCAAGACACTTTTACTTTCCCCAGGGGTGTACTGTCTTTGTCCACAGACACTGGCAGTGTAGCTGGAGGCGGGTCCGTTCCTACAGTTTTCAGTGTGAGAAGCAACAGAGGATTGTGTGTTAGATAAAAGTTTCAGGGCTGCTTGGCAGCTCTGCTTTGGACAAGGAGGAGCTTTTCTGAGCTGCACAGTCCTGACAGAAATCTGCCTTTTAGCTGGACATGGGGTCTCGGCCAGTAATGCCTGCACTTGGGAGGATGAGTAGAAGGATCTTTCCGAGTCTGAGGCCAGTATGGGATCAGGCTGATCAGTTCCTGGTCAGCCTGCGCTAGGGTGACACCCTGCCTCAAAACAAACAGCAAAAATCTACCTCCTTGGGCTTTTCACAAGCTCCCCAGAGACTATGTGAAAACAGCTGAGGACTTAACATTTGTTAACTCTTTCTCCTATGAAGTCATGGAGCTGAGTACCAATGAGTAGAAGAATCAGTAAATTCTGAGGGGGGGGGGATTAAAAAAGACAAAAAACAAACAAACCTCTTAGCCCTTACACTGAAAACTAATGTTTGCAGACATCTGTGAGATTAGCCAACTAGGTTTATCATTTATTAACAGCAGCAGCCAAGTTAAACATACAGAATGCTCTTACTTGAAGTACAAAAATTTAAACAATTAAAAACAGGAGCAGGGCTGGAGAGATGGCTTAGCAGTGAAGGCTTTGGCTTGCAAAGCCAAAGGTCCCCGGTTCGATTCTCCAGGACCCACATAAGCCAGATGCACAAGGGGTTCATGCTTCTGGAATTTGTTTGCAGTGGCTAGAGGCCCTGGCACACCCATTTTCTCTCTCTCTCTCTGGCAAATAAATAATTTTTTTAAGTTAACAGGAGCATAATTATATTACAAATATAATTGTGCTGTCTTTGTGCAAAAGTGCCAATTTAAAAGAAAAACCAGGATTGGAGAGAATGCTAAGGTTGCTTGCTTGTTTGCTTACAAAGCCTGATGGCCGGGGTTTGATTCCCCATTATTCATGTAAAGCCAGATGCACAAAGTGGTGCATACGTCTGGACTTTTCTTTTTCCAGCAGCCCATTGTCATTCTTCTTTCTCTCAAATAAATAGTTAAAAGAGAAAAAAAAGAAAACTATTTCAAGTAAAATTGGACAGCAACTGAATACACTCTTGGACCGAACCATGAATTGAGTTTATGGCTTAGATAATAGTAATCCAGCTATGTTAATGTCTTGGTTTTGACACGTGCAACTTTTCAATAAATGCAGCATGTGAACATAGAAGGCGTTTAAAAAGTGAACGGCAAAGTAAATGACAAGTAGACAAAAGCACTCTTCAGCACTGCTCCCTGGTTCAGAAATCCCCCCGAGATAGCCTGAACAGCCCCGCTACATCAATGAGCCCTGCCTGCTGTTCTAACAACACGGGTGCACAGAATGCCTTGAGTGAGTGACTTTTAGAATCCCCAATCTTTAAACATAAGTGACTTGTTTCCTTCTTCCTAGCACTTTCTCGAAAAATTCCACCTTTATCATGGTAGATGTCATTGACACAAAACCATTAAACTTCTAAGCTATCTCTGCCTTCTTAATCTTGAATAAGACATTTACTAAATCAGAACCTCAGAAGCACCTATGAAAGCAAACATAAATGTGAAAGCCTAATGGCAGATGACATTTCTGAGCTCCGTGTTAAAGGCAGACTAGAGGTCCATTGGTTTCCATGACAATTCAGGCATTGGGATGGAAGTCTCTTAACCAGCTACCCAAAACTTAAAAAAGACAGAGTGGATAAAGTAAGGAGGAGCTCCCCAGGGCAAATGACTGGCATCACTAACACAACTTAAAAAATAAAAGGACTCCTACATTTACTGAGAATCATAGTAAAAGTGGTTGTGAACTTTCCTGGATGGGTTCAGCAAGATGGCTGAAACTTTCTCACTTAATGAGGGGTCTGCAAGAGCGCCAGAAGGCAAGTACTGGACTGCAAGCTGGTGACAAGTTCAAGGCAGCACCAATGTCACTGTGTGACACACACACACACACCATTCATATATACACTTTAGTTGCTGAGTCCTCTCTAATCCCATCTTAATATACACGTGGGACTCAGAAGGCAGCTTTCACATTTCAAAGTAGCCCTAATAATCTCTCCAAACTTCCAAGAAGGGGGGAAAGATAAAGCCGGCAATGCAGCAAAGTCATTTCTCGGTCCGAAATGACCTCCAGCGAGCATGGACGACTCCTCTCGGGATTTCGCAAGGAACGAATGTGAGACTCCGACCACGGACAGCCGGGCAGCGGTGGGGACCACCTGCCTCCGCCCCTCTCCCCGGGTGCCCGGCGGGCCGCTGACCTCGGGGGGCCCAAGCACCGGCGCGGGGGTCCGGCCAGCAGTCACCATCACTTACGGTCACTGTCCGCGGAGCCCACGGGGACGAGCGGACTCGGTGCCGGGCGGGCCGGGCTCAAGCCCCGCGGGGCACGGGGGCGCACGGAACAACACGTGTGCCCGCGAGATGCCAGCCCGGGGAGCTCGGGTGTCAGGATCGCCGAAAGTGACCCGCAGATGGCATCACGAGCCAAGCGACGTCTCCTTCTCCCAAGCCACCCACCCCAGCCTCGCCCGGGCACCCCAAAACTAAGCTGAAGCAAACCAGACAGACCAGGAAGCAAGCAGCACCATGTCTTACCTTGCACAAATCTTGACATTTTAGGGGTTTTCTTAAAAAAAAAAAAAAAAGTGCGATTCACAGTTTAGTTGTTCAAAAAAAAATTTTTTCCCTAGGAGTCGTGAAATAAAGAGGTCTTCTCTGCCTGCTTAAACAACCGACGGGCTCCTCC
The DNA here is from genome assembly GCF_020740685.1 of Jaculus jaculus. Lineage (NCBI taxonomy): Eukaryota > Metazoa > Chordata > Mammalia > Rodentia > Dipodidae > Jaculus > Jaculus jaculus. The sequence goes on along the minus strand of NC_059119.1, from coordinate 59,053,351 downwards.
TATGTCTAGCCACTTAATGGAGTATTTCATTCAAAGCTATTAAAAGTGGCCTGAAACGACGAGAGAGACAGACAGACAGACAGAGAGAAAGAGAAAGAGAGAGAGAGAACTTCCCCAATTACAAAAAAGAAAAAAGAAACTTGGTGCGAACAAGTCAGCTTCGAAACTCCTGGACACACACAAAAAAACCAAGTAGGAGACTCCGGAAAAGGTATTAAAAAAAAAAAACCCACACGAAGTTAAATTTCATCAATGAAGAGGCGGACCCAGGGCGGCAGATTCCACCGCCCCTCGCTCTCCACGCCCCGTGGGCCGGACTGCCGCAGGCCCGGGCCGCGGCCCCCCCGCACCCCCCGAGCCGCGGCCCCTGCTCCCTGCAGCCCGCGCAGGGCCGACGCCCCCACCCCAGGGAAGGGGGAGGCGGGGCAGCGACGCCACCATTCCCGCCGGCCCCTACAAGCGCGGCGGACCGGGAGGCGCACTGGGGCCACGCAGACCCTCCCGGGCCTCCATCCGTTCCCGGAGCAGGCAGGCGCCGCAGCGAGCGAGCGTGAGCGCGTGCGTGCGTGCGCCGCGCCCGGCCTCCCCTCGCGGACCCCCCTCCGCTCCCCCCTCCCCACCGCGGGCCGGAAGCCGCCGTGGACCCCTTGGCGCCGGAGACCCCCAGGGCGTCCCACATCTCGCACACCCCGAGGTCTGGCCCCGCTCCCCTCAAACCACCCGCCGCCCCGCCCCGCCGCGGTCGGCAGGACCCACCTTCCTCGCTTCCTTCCGCAGCGGGGGAGTCGTGGGGGGGCATGGATCGCCGGCGCCCCGCGACAAGGCTCTGCTGGCTCCAGACGACGTCACCCCCGAGACACCCGGATCGCCGAGTCCCTCCGTCAGCAGCCCACCCGCCCCCCAACACTAACACACACACCCCGATTTTCTCCCTAGCCTCCCCCTCCCCCGTCGTACGGAGCGGGCCCCCCCACTCCTCGATGCGGAAACGTCCCCCTCTGTGCAGACTGATAGGCGCAGCCGTCCGTCAATCAGCGAGGCGTGGCCAATGAGAAGAGCGGAGGTGGCTGAGCGGGCGGGGCGGGTGGGGGACTAGGGAACCCTGAGTAGAGGGAGAGCGAGGGGAAAAACGGACAGCCGCCAGGGATCGCAGAGATGCACGTTCGGCAGCTTGCCGAGAAATACTTGCAGATCCCCGCAAGCAAGGGGGGATCTGCAAGAACTTCCCCAATTACAAAAAGGAAAAGGAAACTCGGTGCGGGAGAGAAGCCGAGCAAGGCGTGGTGGGGGATGTTTGCAGCCACCCACCCCCCTGGTTCCGGGAGGCAAAGGTCGGAACTGAGCGGCGGGATGGATGTGTGCGCTCCACCCGCAAGAGGAGAGGTGCAGAGCGCGGGAGACCATGAAGGGTGAAGGGCCCCTGGCCAGAGCCACCCGATCGGCCTGGCCACGGATCCGGGTCACATTTGGGCTGTGGCTCGCCCATGTGGTGACACGCCTCAAGAGAGATGTCACACACACACCCCCCCCCCATAGATTTACGAGGTCCTCACAGGAAAGGGGATGTTGACATTAGCTGCCCAGGGACTGACTGCAGCGGTCTCAGCTCATCGTTACACCTGCTGATGCCAACCCCACCTTACCTGTGTGTGGGAGGGTGTGTCTCACCCCTGACGTTCACACTGCGTGACGCAAATCGCGTGCATCAAGACGGATGAATTGCCAGCTCCCTCCCAAGTGCCTCAAATCAACCGAGTGCTTGCTTCCAAAAGGGTTTGAAACTGCGGGCAACGTGATTTAATCACTTTTTTTTTTTTAACCCATTCGCTGAACAAAGGAACTTTAGTGTTTTGGCTCACTTATTTTTTATGGAGATGATTTTTTAAAAAACAGCACACGGTCATACTACAGCATGATAACCATGGGTAGCATGTTTCTTCTGTGGAATCCAAAATGGTTAGATTCCAAACCCTTCAGCAGTAAAAGTAATTCCCCCCTATCACCCACCAAAGAAAACCAACGAAGTGTCTAAAATTCAAATGCCTACCGTTTAAGTAACAGCATTTGGAGACTCGAGTTCTTGCTCAGAATCGCTAAGTCTACATCCTTTCTGAACAGTAGAGAAATTGTTCCAGCACTGAATGAGCTGTATTTACCAGAAAACACCACCAAAGATCTGCCCCCCACCCAGTGTTACTTAGCCTGCAAAAAATTAGTTAAGTGACAATGAAGAATCTTTAGTGATTTTCCAAGGTTTATTACAAGAAAGGTCAGTTATTTTCTGCATCCACAAAAGATTACGAGAAAGAAATGGGCTTTAATTACAGGAAAAAAAAAAAAAACATTTGGTAATTCTTAAGACAACATCTTGATTTATGTATGAGTGATTAAATGTTGACATAGAGTATCAAAGGATATTGTACACGTTTGCTGCCCTAAAAAATCTCCAGTAAAAGCCGGGCGTGGTGGTGCACACCTTTAATCCCAGCACTTGGGAGGCAGAGGTTCTAGGATCACCATGAGTTCAAGGCCACCCTGAGACACATAGTGAATTCCAGGTCCCCCTGGGCTAGAGCGAGACCCTATTTCGAAAAAAAAACAAATAAATGACTGTCCATCTTTAATGTTTAGATCTGTAATTACTCAGGTACCAAGTCTTAGAGAAATAGCACTCCAGAAGCCGTATTGCTAAATATCACTTTCATAGAGTGCCTTTCAAGTGGATTTTCTTTATACAGAAGCCTAAATCTAAATTCTGAACCTGCAAACACTTTGTAGAGCGTTTCACTCCCTCAGAGCCAATAGGAAAGAGCATGCTTGACAAATCAGGGAGAGGTAGGGAGACAAAGCCAAGCATGAGATTTTCCAGGACCATGAAGCAAGCAGTTGTCTATTTCTGGCTTCATACTTCCCCACTCTGGCCCATGCTGTCTCTGTGTGTGTGTGTTCCTTTTTTTCCTTTTTATAGTATACTATAGTAATACCCTTCCAGGGTTCATAATGTGGATATCTGCGGTGTTAGAAATCTGTAACGCAGTAGTTTTTCAGATTAAAACTTTGCAGAAATTGGCCTAGGGACTAAAGGAAGGTGATGGTAGGGGATTGGGAAGGTCTGCGTGAACAGGCATAAGGAGTTGGAGTGAGATGGACTGTAAACTACACAAGCTGGAAAGCAAACTTTTCCCTGGTACAATGTGCTCCCACCTAAGTAGCAAATAAGTACTGCCCCTAGCCATCTTTCTTCACATAAAATTTAACAAGATTCATTTTGGTTTAATTAGTCCCCGTCCTTGGCTTGAACCCAGGGCCTCACTTGTGCAAGATAAGACCTGTACCACTGAGCTACATGCATCCACAGCCCCTAGGAACCATCTATTGACAAGAAAACAATGCTTCCTTATTATGTATGTATATATATATTTAAAAGAGGGGGGAAGAAAGAGGCAGATACAGAATGGGCACTCAGGGCCTCCAGCCACTGCAAACAAACTCCAGATGCATGCACCCCTTTTGCATCTGCCTTATGTGGGTCCTGGGGAGTTGAACCTGAGTCCTTTGGTTTTGCAGGCAATCGCCTTAATGGCTAAGCCATCTCTCCAGCCCTACGGCCTTATTTTTTACCATCTTTTTTTGGTACATCTTTAGATTTAGTACTTGGCGCAGGGTCTGTTAGATAGCAAGCACCCTGTAAGTGTATGGTGAATGACCAGTTTAGTGTCACTAAGCCATTTTAATTCATAGTTTTGTATCCTGTTCTTTCCTAGCTAAGTGCTACCACACCCGGCAGAGAATGAACATTTTTTAATCAAAATACAGTGACACCAAAATGCTCATCATGAAAGACAGTACTTTGCTTTCCAACCTTTGTTTATTCCGAATCTTCCCTCTTGAAGAAACCATTTTTTAAATATTTTTGTTCATTTTTATTTATTTACTTAAGAGTGACAGACAAAGAGAGAAAGAGGCAGATAGAGAGAGAGAGAGAATGGGCACACCAGGGCTTCCAGCCACTGCAAACGAACTCCAGATGCATGCGCCCCCTTGTGCATCTGGCTAATGTGGGTCCTGGGGAATCAAGCTTTGAACCAGGGTCCTTAGGCTTCACAGGCAAGCGCTTAACCGCTAAGCCATCTCTCCAGCCCGAAACCATTTTTTAATAGTTATCTCCATACCTCTAAGTGATCATGATATTATATATTTTGTGTGTGTGTATGTAGAGTGTATGTGGCATGTCATATGATGTGATGTGTGTAATGTATGCACATGGGTATGCAGATGTGCACGCCCTGAGTGCAGGCTTGTAGAAGCCAGAGGAGAACATCAGGTCTTTCGCCTTTTACTCATCCCCTGTTTCCTTGAGGAAACACTCTTTCACTCCATCCAAAGCAGCTGATTTATATTTTTTATTTTTATTTTCATTTTATTTATTATTTTTTTGTTTGTTGTCAAGGTAGAGTCTCACTCTAGTCCAGGCTGACCTGGAATCCACTATGTATTCTTAGGGTGGCTTCGAACTCGCAGTGATCCTCCTACCTCTGGCTCCCACGTGGACCTCTATTGCAACTTCACCTGTGCTTTTATAAAATATTTTATTTTTCAAATACTTTATTTATTTATTTATGAGAGAGAGAGAATGGGCATGCCAGGGCCTCTAGGCATTGCGAACAAACTCCAGACACATGTGCCACCATATGCATCTGGCTTATATGGGTTCTAGGGAATTGAACCTGGGTCCTTAGGCTTCACAGACAAGCACCTTAACTGCTAAGCCATGTTTCCATCCCAGCTTTGCCTTTATAACTCCATGCACAGCCCACTCAGGAACTAAATGCAGAAATCTGATAATATTACACGTTGCTTGGCCCCAAGAGCTTTCTGAAACCTTAGAGCGAGTCCCCATGACCTCCTCACTCTTGTGCTTCATATACCTGCAAAGCCGGCGCAAGGCGGCCAGCTGGAGATGTAGCCTGCCACCCCACCAACTCTCACGCCACAGCGGCAGAGGCCTCTATGGGTCTTCATGGCTGAATCTGGGAGGGAAATCACTTTTCCAGGTAATTGTTTTCCTCCAGTGTACCCAGAGGCTTTGTCTGTTCCCACACTCTACTTTCAAATAATTTGCATCATTATAACCTAGAGCTTGCCAATCCAGTATAAAAGTGCATGGTTTACTCTCCTTAGCGATGCTGGTCTTTTTTTTTTTTTTAAATCAATTACAGATGCTTTTGTCTGTACCAACCTCGTCACGATGTTAAACTCTGTTACACTCCTTTCATCACTAAATTGCATATCTTTTTGTTGTTGTTGTTCTGTTTTGTTTTGTTTTTCGAGGTAGGATCTCACTCTGGCCAGGGCTGGCCTGAAATTCACTACATAGTCTCGGGGTGGCCTCGAACTCACAGCGATCCTCCTACCTCTGCCTCCCAAATGCTGGGATTAAAGATGTGCACCACCACGCCCAGCTCCCCTCAAGTTATTTTTTTAATTTTTAAAATTTATTTTTTTTATTTGAGAGAGAGAGAGAGAGAGGCAGATAGAGAGAATGGGCATGCTAGGGTCTTCAGCCACTGCAAACAAACTCCAGATGCATGTGCCACCTTGTGCATCTGGCTTACATGGTAAATAGGGAATTGAACCTGGGTCCTTTGACTTGGCAGACAAATGCCTTAACCTCTAAGCCATCCCTCGAGCCCATGTATTTTTTTTTTAAATGGGTCTTTAGCCAAACTAGTAAACCCTAGTTTCGGATTCCAGAGAGACTTAGGAAGTAAGCAAAATTCTCTGTTGTGGATAATAGACTATCTTTTCTTAGCACATAATGAGCACACAAAAGGAATTTGGGGGGCAGAAGTGATGGCTCAGTGGATGCACAAGCATGACAACCGAAGTTCAAATCCCCAGCACCCATGTAAATGCCAAGGGGGCGGGTGTTGGCCCCTGTAATCACATCACTTGGGAGGTGGAGACAGGGAATCCCCAGGACAAGCTGGTCAGCTCAACTTGCTGAGTCAGCAAATTATTTGCTCAAGCGAGAGACTGAGTCACTAAAATGAAGAGGACGGTAGGAAAAGATACTCATTCGTCAACCTCTGGCCTCACATGCGCCTACACAGGTGCTCCCACAGGCGTGCACACATGCGTCCCATATACATACATAAAAATTTTGTGCAGTGAATTACCAAGTGAGATATGAACTTTAATAACTATATAGTGCTGTATAATAGTATGCTCTTAGAACGTGCCCATTATTATTTTTTTTTTATAGGAAACATGGTTTGGAGTTGTGAAGACTGAAGTTCCTTTCATCAGCTCCACCCCTAATATATAGGTCATCATCAAAGGGTTTGTGTGTTTGTTTATTGGTATGTTTCTTTCTTTCTATTTCGGTGCTCCTAACAAAGTAGTGTCTAAGGAGGCAGAAGCATATAATGGAAATAGCAGTTAAAAAAAATAAGCCTTAAATTTTTTTTTTCCAGTTCTGCCACTTAGAACCTGATTAACCCTGAATAAATTACTTGGTTAACTTTATTTATTTGAGAGAGAAAGAATCAGATACAGAGAGAGAGAATGGTATGCCAAGACCTTAAGCTGCTGCAAATGAACTCCAGATGCATGTGCCACCTTGTGCACTGGGTTTATATGGGTCGTGGGGTAATTGAACCTGGGTCCTTTGGCTTTACAGGCAAGCACCTTAACTGCTAGGCCATCTCTCCAGCCCTTGCTTAACTTTACCAACCTTTTTCTTCACCTAAAGATGAGAACAATAATTAATAAACTATTTTGCCTCATACAGACTTATATATAATGATATATTATAATGATCATCTCACTAGTACTGACAGAGTATGAGATTAACTAATGATGACTTCTTATTGCCCTGTCATATTAATCTCAAGTTATTATCACTTCTTGATTATTACTTATTTAGTATTGTGGTGGTTTGAATTAGGTGTTCCCCATAAACTCATGTGTTCTGAATGCTAGGTCCCCCGTTAGTGGCGATTTGGGAACGGAAACCTTTTACAAGTGATATATTGTTGCGGGTAGGCTTATGGGTATTATAGCCAGCTTCCCCTTGCCAGTGTTTGGCACACTGTCCTGCTGCTGTTGTCCATCTGATGTTTTCCAGGAGGTCATGTCCACCCTTGGCTCGCTCCATGTTTCCCCTGCCATCATGGAGTTTCCCCTCCAGTCTGTAAGCCAAAAAATTTCCTTTCCTCCCACAAGCTGCTTTTCTTCAGGGCTTTCTGCCAGCAACATTAAGTATTTAGTTCAAGTTTTTACAAGTTTGTTACAAGCATTTGTTTTACTTATTTAATATTCACCTTCCAATTTGTCCACAAACTATAATTTCCTTGACACAAAGATAATGTCTTATCTTCATATCCCCAGAACATATCATACATTGTATTTAGCATACAAAAGGATGAAAAAGTTTAGTGAAATATCAAGATAGTTATTTATGAGTGAATTTTAATAACTATAGAGAGTTACATAGGTGTATGATAGAATTTTCCCATTGTTTTCACAGGAGACATGTTTGGGATGGCAAATAATCAACTTACTTTTAGAACAAAAATAAGGCATTTCTAAACATCTGCTATAAAAGATTGTTTGGAAAGATTCCCACATTCCTTCCCATTGAGATAAGAGGGACTTACCTCTCCCTGGGGCACTGGGCAGATGTTAAGCACTGTTAAAATCTGTTTAAAAAAAAAAAAAAACACTTTTAGTGGGGCTGGGATGATTACTCAATGGTTAAAGGTGCTTGCTTGCAAAGCCTCCTGGAGGAGTTCAGTTCCCAAGTCACCACCCACGTAAACCAGATACAGAAAGTGACACAAGCAGGCTGGAGGGATGGCTTAGAGGTTAAGGTGCTTGCCTGCAAAGCCAAAGGACCCAGGTTCAATTCCACAGGACCCACATTAGCTACATGCACAAGGTGACTCACGCATCTGGAGTTCATTTGCAGTGGCTGGAGGCCTTGGTGCACCCTTTTTTTCTCTCTCTCTCTCTCCCTCTGTCAAATAGATAAAAATAAGCCAGGTGTGGTGGCACATGCCTTTAAAAAAAAGTGGCGTAAGCATCTGTAGATCATTGGAAGCAGCAAGAGGCCTTGGTTCACTGCCCAGCATGTACATGTAAATTCTTTAAAAGCATTATTTGTGTTAATGACAAATTCTTTAAGTTTATATTTTTTTGTTTTTTTAAACTTTTATCGAGGACTTTAATTTATGAATACACTGTGATTTGGTCAGACAAGGTCCTGTTATGTTACCCTCTCTTGTCCCCTCCCCCACTCAGCTCCGTGGAGGACTCTTCATTTCAAGTTAGCCTTTCCTCTCTTTCGATGTCTTACTCCTTTTGTCCTCCTCCATCCTCAATGTCAAAATGTTTATGGAGACTGGAGAGATGCCTCAGTGGTTAAGGCGCTTGCCAGCAAAGCCAAAAGACCCTTGTTCAATTCCCCAGGACCCACGTAAAGCCAGATGCACCAAGTGGCGCATGCCTCGAGTTCATTTGCAGTGACCAGAGGCCCTTACATGCCCATTCTCAATCTCTCTGTCTTTGCAAATAAATAAATAAAATATGTTTTGAATGCTTATGGGCTCAGTACAGTGCAATCTTATGGCGGTATCAGTAACTTCTTGGGGTCATGAGTTCACCAGTTGGTTCATGTCGGGAGGTTAGAACCCCACAGTTCGCCTTCATGCCCTGTGGCTCTTACATTCTTCCTGTCCCCTTTTCTTTCTTTCTTTCTTTTTTTTAATGGTGTTTATTTATTTTATTTATTTGAGAGAAAGAGTGAAAGAGGCAGATAGAGAGAGAGAGAGAATAGGTGCATCAGGGCCTCCAGCCACTGTAGACGAACTCTAGATGGCATGTGCTACTTTGTGCATCTGGCTTAGGTGGGTGCTGGGGAATCAACCCTAGATCCTTTGATCTTGCAGGCAAGTGCCTTAACAGCCAAGCCACCATCCCTCCAGCCCTCTGTCCCCTTTTCTGCAAGATGATACCCAAGACTTTCCTGTTAAACTCTCAGCAGCTTGTTTTCTGCTTTGGTTTTTTTTTTTTTTTTTTTGTAACTAACGTAACCTAATGCCTTCCTTTTAAAAATTTATTTATTTATTTATTTGAGAGCATCAGAAAGAGAGAGAATGGGCGTGCCAGGGCCTCCAGCCACTGCAAATGAACTCCAGACATATGCGGCACCTTGTGCATCTGGCTAACGTGGGTCCTGGGGAATCGATCCTCGAATCAGGGTCCTTAGGCTTCACAGGCAAGCGCTTAACCACTCTCTCTAGCCCCCTTTGATTCTTATCCCCTTTGTTTAATGCCGCTCTCTCTTTTGGTTAAAAAGAGTCAAAGGGGGCTGGGGAAATGGCTTAGCAGTTAAGGCGTTTGCCTGCAACGTCTAAGGACCCTAGTTCGATTCCGCAGGACCCACGTAAGCCAGATGCGCAAGGGGGCACATGTGTCTGGAGTTTGTTTGCCGTGGCTGGAGGCCCTGGTGCGCCCATTCTTTCTCTCTCTCTGAAATAAATAAATATTAAATATAAAGAATCAATTGAGACAAGCAGATACATTTAGAAAGCTCTTCAATGGGCATGACACTTCCCTCTGGGGTCTGTGACCTTGCAAGCCATAGGCTTTTGGTTGGGTTCTCTGCACCAGGCATGCATTTTCTCCGACTGAGTGGGTCTCATATCCAGTCAGAGGGCAGCTGATTACCTCGTGCACCTTTGGGCACAACCTGCCTAGCTGGCTGATTTTGTACCTTGCAGGACCCACAATTTAGTTTGTTCACTCGATAACTTTTCTTCGCTAGCAATCTCATAGCACTTTCCAGAACTATGACAGCAGGGAGCTGGCTTCCATCTGGATTCCGGCTTTTTTCTCTGTGCCCTAAGACTATAGCCTATGGTGTCTTCAGCAATAGGATCTTATCTTCTAGTCATGGTGGGGCACCAAGCGTTTTAACAATGACCTCCATTGTTCTGGGAGCCTGGTGAGCCTCCCTGATCAACAGCTCACTGTGGGTGTGTATCTATGTGGGCGAGGGGTTGCGGTGGGCTGGGGAGGGAGGTGGTCCATCTTTAGCACTGGGATTTAACTGCAACAAGCTATGGCTAAAGGGTAAAGCTTTCTCCATCCCAGCAGCGTACTTCTATCCAAACTTTCTCTCTCTCTTTGTAAAGAAGTTATAACTTTTAATTGGCCAATCAAGAATGGGTTTCTATAGTACAGGTAGAACAATGAAGTTAAAACCTGAAGGAAGAAAGAAATTCAGCCATATAAAAATGTGAGGAGGGCTGTGTGTGGTTGAGTACACCTTTAATCACAGCACTCAGGATGCTGAAATGGGAGGATGGCTATGAGTTCAAGGCCAGCTTGGGCTACAGAGTGAGTTTCAAGTCAGCTTGAGCTGGAGTGAGACCTTGCTTCAAAAGACAACCAAAAAAAAAAAAAAAAATCTAAAGAGAAAATACACCCCCAGATGGAGTAGCGATGCAGAGGCTCCAAGCACTGGGTGTGGCAAGAGGATAAGAAGGGAGTAGAGGAAGCCGGGCAGGCGCGGCGGCACACGCCTTCAATCCCAACACTCGGGAGGCAGAGGTAGGAGGATCGCTGTGAGTTCGAGGCCACCCTGACAACCAAGTGAATTCCAGGTCAGCCTGGGCTAGAGTGAGATCCTACCTCGGGGGGGTGGGGGGAAGAGGTGAGTAAGAAGATGGGCAAATGGAGAAGGACAGGAGGCAAGGCTTGTATTCGGGTAAGAAGGAAGGAATCAGGAAAAGAGGTCTGATTGTGTTCGGGATTTCATCCTAAGTGCAGGGGAAAACAATCATCATTTTAAGCATGAAATTGACACGATCTGATTTACATTTTAAAATTTTCATTTATTTGTTTATTTATTTTGAGAACAATAGGGAGAGAAAGAGAGAGACAGAATGGGCACAGCAGGGACTCTAGCCACTACAAATAAGCTGCAGACACGTGTGCCACCTTGGGCATCTGGCTTACGTTGGGTCCTGCGGAATTGAACCTAGGTCCTCAGGCTTTGCAGGCAAGCGCCTTAACCACTAAACCATCTCTCCAGCCCTGATTTACATTTTTAAGAGTATTTATATTTTGAAGATTGAAATAATTTAAATTAATGGTGGATTGGATGAGAAAAAGTAATGAGAGAATGAAAAGGAAGACTAAAGAACAGTTGTAAGGTTTTTTTTTTTTTAATTGAGATGTACAGGCTGAGGAAGACCCAGATTTAGAAAAGCATCTATTTTGGTTATGAGCTTAGAATGCCTAGGAGACGTACAAGAAGGATGTTAAGCGATATTTAAAGATGTGAATTCGGAGCTCAAAGAAAAAAAAAGTGAGTCTTGCCTCTTGATATAATTTTAGAAATTGTCAACAGATGGTTTTCAAAGCATGAGAAAGATCATATAGGAAGAAGACAGGCAGTAGAAAAGAGAGTAGAGAAACTCCCATGTTTAAAGGCCACATAGAGAAAGGAGAAATGTATTAAGAAGAACAAGGAAAGAGTCTGACAAAGAAAACCAGGAGAGTTGTGTGATACAGAGCACAGAAAAGAGAGGATCATAAAAAAAAAAAAAAAAGAAAAGAAAAGAAAAGAGAGGATCAGAAATGGTCAGTTACGAAAGTTCACTTAAGCTAAGGACACAGGGTGATTCAATGCAAATAGAAGTTGTCAGTTACCCCTTTCTTTCTTTATGAGTGAGTAAGAAAGAGAGAGAGAGAGAATTGGCACGCTAGGGCCTACAGTCAACTGTAATCCAACTCCAGACGCGTGCACCACCTTGTGCGCATGTGCGACCTTGCCCACTTTCAGCAACTTGGATGTCTGGCTTACGTGGGATCTGGGGAGTAGAATGTGGGTCCTTAGGCTTCACAGGCAAGTGCCTTAACTGGGTTTAGACTGACTTCTTTAATTATTGACTGGGTGACCTAGGTAAAATACTTAACTTCTTTGGTCTGTTTTATCAACTGTGGAAAGTAGACATAATTATGTAGATTATTTTTGCCAAAAGGTGAAGACAAAGTTTATGACTTTTCCCCCCTGGTGATTTATAGTTGCATTTTGTTGGTTTCTTCTCCATTCTGTTTTTTTATTTTTCAGGGTAGGGTTTTGCTCTAGCCCAGGTTGACCTGGAATTCACTATGTAGTCTCATGGTGGCCTCCAACTCATGGCTATCCTCCTACCTCTGACAGTTACCTTTTTAAGAGCAGTAAAGGGAATGTCAAATAGATTAAAATTTATTGTTTTACCAGCAGTGTTGAGTTTTAGATGGCATGAGACTGTTTTTAGACCACTAACAGCAAAATTTAAAATTTTCTGAATAAAAACATCTTCAGAACCTAGAATTCTGTAAATAGACAAAGCACTCAAAATGAGGACAAATTAGGGATTTTTCACTTATTTGAATCCTCATGCATCTTTTCAGAAAGAAATGAATTATCACCGAAAGTGGAAATGTGTGTGTGTTAATCTAAATCAGGGAGGTAACTGTCAGAGTGGTAAACACAATAGTTCATTATATCTATCTTTAGGACAATGTTTTCAAACTATGGGTGTAAAATCAATTTTGTGTGTTGTAACCTGCATTTGAAGGAGAAAAGGAGAAAAGAAAGAAAGAAATATCCAGTTGAATTCCATGAGTAAAGCTAAGAAAAAACTGAAACATTTTTCAACTTTGAAGATATGTGTAAAATTTGTTTTCTATTTGATCCTGGTCAATAAACTGTAAGTAGTATTGGGTTGTGACAGTTGTTAGGTTGTATTTTTTATCTTTGTTTTTGTTTTCTTGTTTTGGGAGGTAAGGTCTCACTCTAGCTCAGGCTGACCTGGAATTCACTATATAGTCTCAGGGCGGTCTAGAACTCACGGTGATCCTCCTACCTCTGCCTCCCAAGTACTGGGATTAAAGGTGTGCATCATCACACCCAGCTTTCATTTTTTATCTTTAATTTTTTTTGTTGTTGTTGTTTTTCGAGGTAGGGTCTCACTCTAGCCCAGGCGGACCTCGAATTCACTATGGAGTCTCAGGGTGGCCTCGAACTCATGGCAATCCTCCTACCTCTGCCTCCTTAGTGCTGGGATTAAAGGCGTGTGCCACCACACCCAGCTATCTTTAATTTTTCTACTCAACTGTACTATTTGTATTTTCAAAACCCATACTTTTATCATATATGGTGGTTTGAAGCAGATGCCCCCCATAGGCTCACATGTTTGAATGTTTGGTTCCCAGCTGAGGCAATTTAGGAGGTGGAGTCTTGCTGGGGGAGGTGTGTTGCTGTTGTCAGGTTTAGGGATATTATAGCCAGCTCCCCATTTCCAGAGCTCAGCTCAGTCTCTTGCTATTGTTCTCCACCTGTTGTAGCAAGAGATAATGCCCAGCCTTTGCTCATGCCATGTTTTTTCCTGGCATCATGGAGCCTCCCCTTGATACCTGAAATAAACCCTTTCTTCCCATCAGCTGCTTTTGGTTGGGTGTTTGCCAAAGCATCGAGAAGGTAGTAAAAACATCAGAGTTTAAAATGTATATTTGTTTTGTTATATGAAAATCTCAGAGCTGGAGAGATGGCTTAGCAGTTAAGGTACTTGCCTGTGAAGTCTAAGGACCCAGGTTCAATTTCCCAGGACCCATGTAAGCCAGATGCACAAGGTGGCACATGTATCTGGAGTTCATTTGCAGTGTCTAGAGGCCCTGGCGTGCCCATTCGCTCCCTCTTTCTCTCAAATAAATAAATCAATAAAATATTTTAAAAATATGAGATTGAAAATCTTAAAAAATAAATATACAATTAAAAAATCTCAAATTTATAAGTTTCCTTAACACAAGTAGAGTATTTCTTAAAAAAAATTGAAGATTAGGCAATTTTCTTGAATAACAAAATGATAGGCAATCTCTTACCATTACTTTACCAGGAAGGAAAAGTTAAATTTAAGAATAATTATTTTAAAGTTACTCAAGGATCAAGGGAAGGCAGGCTGAGGCAAAGGCAGGAATTTAAGTCATTAGGAGTCCAGCAATTGGATTTGATAGGAAGATGACAATGCATAGGAATCAAAGCAAATCAATATTTTTCTATATTGATTCTATGCTGTAATCTCTCTCAACTAACAATGAACATATTTATTAGGCGGGGGGGGGGGGGGGAGAGAAAGCTCCAAAAAGAAGAGAATAAAGCAGGAGAGAGGACTTTTATTAATTAAGTTAACAAATGTCTAGGTATTAACTACTATTGTAGGTATCAGAGATACAGCAATAAATAAAAGAGCCTCTGCCTTTAAAATTAAAAATAGAAATGAGACAGGCTCTCACCGTGTCACCCAGTATTTGAGACTCACTTTGTAGACCAAGGCTGACCTGAAACTTACAGTAATCCTCCTGCCTCTACTTCCCATGTGCTGGGATAATAGGTGTGTACCACCCTACCTGGTTTAAATAGGTTTGCTTATCATTTTAACTTTAAGGTTAAATCTGTGTGGTTTGTACAACCTTCATAAATGTCTCAGAGTAATTTAAAGAATATAAATTATGAAATAATACTTATATCAGTAGCTGAGATTATAGAATAATATTGTGCTAAAATAAAAACAAGATAAAAAGAAAAAAGTTTGTGTGAAAGAAACATTTTTTCAGTCTGTATGTGTACAAAACAAAAAAAAAACCCTTAAAATATTTAATGAGACATTGCAAAATAATCCCCTCCACCCTGTCCCATGAGAGGCAGAGTCAAAGTTCACACAACTGTGTTTAGAAACTTTGGAACCATGTGTTAAAAAACGAGAGAGGTTTGCCATGACTTAGTGCCAAAGCACATCACAAGCTTGACGTGTGCTCCCTGCCTGTGCCCAAAAGCCAGTCTCCCTGAGCCAGTCAGCTGCCAGCCCTTGGGATATCCTCTAGTTAGGTCTGAAGCTTGGATCATAACTCTATTTTCCACAAAGTGCTCCAGAAACTTCTGTGTTGTCTTCTCTGTCTCTCGGATTGTCAGCTCTGCTTTATAAAATTCCTTAATTTTAAGCTTTTGGTAATGATTTTTATAAAAATGAAAACAAATATAACATTAAGATGTTCCTTTTTTACTTAGCTATTTACCTTCCTGAAAAATGTACTCACCTGGTGCACATCTCAGGCATGCTCTGTGGTGATGGAACAGTCCATCTTTGCAGACATCTACCTCAAGAAAAGTTCAAGCCAGAGCAGTAACAGCTAGCATTAGGCGTTCTCATTATCTCAGGCATTGTGCTTTTTAAATGTTCATGTTTCTGGGAAGAAAACGGCTTGAACACATTCTCCTGACCCTAGTTTTTTTACTGGAGCCATTCAGGAACTGAAAGGAACCAGCAGAAAAACCTAGAAATAATCTGTGCTTCTGAGGAGAGGCGTGAGTTCTCACAGGAGAGGGAAGGTGTAAGAAACAGGAAGTGCGAAGTACATCCGGGACTTTAGTAACGTGAGGGAACATCTTCAACGTGAGGGAGCGTCTTAATGACGTGAGAGAGCATTTTAGTGACGTGAGGGAGCGTCTTTGTGACGTGAGGGAGCGCCTTGGTGACGTCAGGGAGCGCCTTGATGACGTGAGGGAGCGTCTTTCTTTAGTGACGTGAGGGATCGTCTTGGTGACGTGAGGGAGCGTCTTTGTGACGTGAGGGAGCGCCTTGGTGACGTCAGGGAGCGTCTTTGTGACGTGAGGGAGCGCCTTTAGTGACGCGAGGGAGCGCCTTTAGTGACGTGAGGGAGCGCCTTTAGTGACGCGAGGGAGCGCCTTTAGTGACGTGAGGGAGCGCCTTTAGTGACGCGAGGGAGCGCCTTTAGTGACGTGAGGGAGCGTCTTTAGTGACGCGAGGGAGCGCCTTTAGTGACGCGAGGGAGCGCCTTTAGTGACGTGAGGGAGCGCCTTTAGTGACGCGAGGGAGCGCCTTTAGTGACGTGAGGGAGCGTCTTTAGTGACGCGAGGGAGCGCCTTTAGTGACGCGAGGGAGCGCCTTTAGTGACGCGAGGGAGCGTCTTTAGTGACGCGAGGGAGCGCCTTTAGTGACGTGAGGGAGCGCCTTTAGTGACGCGAGGGAGCGTCTTTAGTGACGCGAGGGAGCGCCTTTAGTGACGCGAGGGAGCGCCTTTAGTGACGCGAGGGAGCGCCTTTAGTGACGCGAGGGAGCGCCTTTAGTGACGTGAGGGAGCGCCTTTAGTGACGCGAGGGAGCGTCTTTAGTGACGCGAGGGAGCGCCTTTAGTGACGCGAGGGAGCGCCTTTAGTGACGCGAGGGAGCGTCTTTAGTGACGCGAGGGAGCGCCTTTAGTGACGCGAGGGAGCGCCTTTAGTGACGCGAGGGAGCGCCTTTAGTGACGCGAGGGAGCGTCTTTAGTGACGCGAGGGAGCGCCTTTAGTGACGCGAGGGAGCGTCTTTAGTGACGCGAGGGAGCGCCTTTAGTGACGCGAGGGAGCGCCTTTAGTGACGCGAGGGAGCGCCTTTAGTGACGCGAGGGAGCGCCTTTAGTGACGCGAGGGAGCGTCTTTAGTGACGCGAGGGAGCGTCTTTAGTGACGCGAGGGAGCGCCTTTAGTGACGTGAGGGAGCGCCTTTAGTGACGCGAGGGAGCGTCTTTAGTGACGCGAGGGAGCGCCTTTAGTGACGCGAGGGAGCGCCTTTAGTGACGCGAGGGAGCGCCTTTAGTGACGCGAGGGAGCGCCTTTAGTGACGCGAGGGAGCGCCTTTAGTGACGCGAGGGAGCGTCTTTAGTGACGTGAGGGAGCGTCTTTCGTGACGTGAGGGAGCGTCTTTCGTGACGCGAGGGAGCGCCTTTAGTGACGTGAGGGAGCGACTTTAGTGACGTGAGGGAGCGTCTTTAGTGACGCGAGGGAGCGCCTTTCGTGACGCGAGGGAGCGCCTTTCGTGACGCGAGGGAGCGCCTTTAGTGACGCGAGGGAGCGTCTTTCGTGACGTGAGGGAGCGCCTTTAGTGACGCGAGGGAGCGCCTTTAGTGACGCGAGGGAGCGCCTTTAGTGACGTGAGGAGCGCCTTGGTGACGCGAGGGAGCGCCTTTAGTGACGCGAGGGAGCGCCTTTAGTGACGTGAGGAGCGCCTTGGTGACGCGAGGGAGCGTCTTTAGTGACGCGAGGGAGCGCCTTTAGTGACGCGAGGGAGCGCCTTTAGTGACGCGAGGGAGCGCCTTTAGTGACGCGAGGGAGCGTCTTTAGTGACGCGAGGGAGCGCCTTTAGTGACGCGAGGGAGCGTCTTTAGTGACGCGAGGGAGCGCCTTTAGTGACGCGAGGGAGCGCCTTTAGTGACGCGAGGGAGCGCCTTGGTGACGTCAGGGAGCGTCTTTAGTGACGCGAGGGAGCGCCTTTAGTGACGCGAGGGAGCGCCTTTAGTGACGCGAGGGAGCGCCTTTAGTGACGCGAGGGAGCGCCTTTAGTGACGCGAGGGAGCGCCTTTAGTGACGCGAGGGAGCGCCTTTAGTGACGCGAGGGAGCGCCTTTAGTGACGCGAGGGAGCGCCTTTAGTGACGCGAGGGAGCGCCTTTAGTGACGCGAGGGAGCGCCTTTAGTGACGCGAGGGAGCGCCTTTAGTGACGCGAGGGAGCGCCTTTAGTGACGCGAGGGAGCGTCTTTAGTGACGCGAGGGAGCGTCTTTAGTGACGCGAGGGAGCGCCTTAGTGACGTGAGGGAGCGCCTTTAGTGACGTGAGGGAGCGCCTTTAGTGACGTGAGGGAGCGCCTTTAGTGACGTGAGGGAGCGCCTTTAGTGACGCGAGGGAGCGCCTTTCGTGACGCGAGGGAGCGCCTTTCGTGACGCGAGGGAGCGCCTTAGTGACGCGAGGGAGCGCCTTAGTGACGCGAGGGAGCGCCTTTAGTGACGCGAGGGAGCGCCTTGGTGACGCGAGGGAGCGTCTTTAGTGACGCGAGGGAGCGTCTTTAGTGACGTGAGGGAGCGTCTTTAGTGACGTGAGGGAGTGCCTTTAGTGACGTGAGGGAGCGTCTTTAGTGACGTGAGGGAGCGCCTTTAGTGACGTGAGGGAAGGACTTTAGTGACGTGAGGGAGCGTCTTTAGTGACGCGAGGGAGCGCCTTTCGTGACGCGAGGGAGCGCCTTTCGTGACGCGAGGGAGCGCCTTTAGTGACGTGAGGGAGCGTCTTTAGTGACGTGAGGGAGCGCCTTTAGTGACGCGAGGGAGCGCCTTAGTGACGCGAGGGAGCGCCTTTAGTGACGCGAGGGAGCGCCTTTAGTGACGTGAGGAGCGCCTTGGTGACGCGAGGGAGCGTCTTTAGTGACGCGAGGGAGCGTCTTTAGTGACGCGAGGGAGCGTCTTTAGTGACGTGAGGGAGCGCCTTTAGTGACGCGAGGGAGCGTCTTTAGTGACGTGAGGGAGCGCCTTTAGTGACGCGAGGGAGCGCCTTTAGTGACGCGAGGGAGCGCCTTGGTGACGTCAGGGAGCGCCTTTAGTGACGCGAGGGAGCGTCTTTAGTGACGTGAGGGAGCGCCTTTAGTGACGCGAGGGAGCGCCTTTAGTGACGCGAGGGAGCGCCTTGGTGACGTCAGGGAGCGTCTTTAGTGACGTGAGGGAGCGCCTTTAGTGACGCGAGGGAGCGCCTTTAGTGACGCGAGGGAGCGCCTTTAGTGACGCGAGGGAGCGCGTTTAGTGACGCGAGGGAGCGCGTTTAGTGACGCGAGGGAGCGCCTTTAGTGACGCGAGGGAGCGCCTTTAGTGACGCGAGGGAGCGCCTTTAGTGACGCGAGGGAGCGCCTTTAGTGACGCGAGGGAGCGTCTTTAGTGACGTGAGGGAGCGCCTTAGTGACGCGAGGGAGCGCCTTTAGTGACGCGAGGGAGCGCCTTTAGTGACGTGAGGAGCGCCTTGGTGACGCGAGGGAGCGTCTTTAGTGACGTGAGGGAGCGTCTTTAGTGACGTGAGGGAGCGTCTTTAGTGACGTGAGGGAGCGCCTTGGTGACGTGAGGGAGCGCCTTTAGTGACGTGAGGGAGCGCCTTGGTGACGTGAGGGAGCGCCTTTAGTGACGTGAGGGAGCGCCTTGGTGACGCGAGGGAGCGCCTTTAGTGACGTGAGGGAGCGCCTTGGTGACGTGAGGGAGCGCCTTTAGTGACGTGAGGGAGCGCCTTTAGTGACGTGAGGGAGCGCCTTTAGTGACGTGAGGGAGCGCCTTTAGTGACGTGAGGGAGCGCCTTTAGTGACGTGAGGGAGCGTCTTTAGTGACGTGAGGGAGCGCCTTTAGTGACGTGAGGGAGCGCCTTTAGTGACGTGAGGGAGCGTCTTTAGTGACGTGAGGGAGCGCCTTTAGTGACGTGAGGGAGCGTCTTTAGTGACGTGAGGGAGCGCCTTTAGTGACGTGAGGGAGCGTCTTTAGTGACGTGAGGGAGCGCCTTGGTGACGTGAGGGAGCGTCTTTAGTGACGTGAGGGAGCGCCTTGATGACGTGAGGGAGAGCCTTTAGTGACGTGAGGGAGCGCCTTTAGTGACGTGAGGGAGCGCCTTGGTGACGTGAGGGAGCGCCTTTAGTGACGTGAGGGAGCGTCTTTAGTGACGTGAGGGAGCGCCTTGGTGACGTGAGGGAGCGTCTTTAGTGACGCGAGGGAGCGCCTTTAGTGACGCGAGGGAGCGTCTTTAGTGACGTGAGGGAGCGCCTTTAGTGACGTGAGGGAGCGCCTTTAGTGACGTGAGGGAGCGCCTTTAGTGACGTGAGGGAGCGTCTTTAGTGACGCGAGGGAGCGCCTTTAGTGACGTGAGGGAGCGCCTTTAGTGACGTGAGGGAGCGTCTTTAGTGACGCGAGGGAGCGCCTTTAGTGACGTGAGGGAGCGCCTTTAGTGACGTGAGGGAGCGTCTTTAGTGACGCGAGGGAGCGCCTTTAGTGACGTGAGGGAGCGTCTTTAGTGACGTGAGGGAGCGCCTTTAGTGACGTGAGGGAGCGCCTTTAGTGACGTGAGGGAGCGCCTTGGTGACGTGAGGGAGCGCCTTTAGTGACGTGAGGGAGCGCCTTTAGTGACGTGAGGGAGCGTCTTTAGTGACGTGAGGGAGCGCCTTGGTGACGTGAGGGAGCGTCTTTAGTGACGTGAGGGAGCGCCTTTAGTGACGCGAGGGAGCGTCTTTAGTGACGCGAGGGAGCGTCTTTAGTGACGTGAGGGAGCGACTTTAGTGACGTGAGGGAGCGTCTTTAGTGACGCGAGGGAGCGTCTTTAGTGACGTGAGGGAGCGTCTTTAGTGACGCGAGGGAGCGTCTTTAGTGACGTGAGGGAGCGACTTTAGTGACGTGAGGGAGCGTCTTTAGTGACGTGAGGGAGCGCCTTTAGTGACGTGAGGGAGCGCCTTGATGACGTGAGGGAGCGCCTTTAGTGACGCGAGGGAGCGTCTTTAGTGACGTGAGGGAGCGCCTTTAGTGACGTGAGGGAGCGCCTTTAGTGACGTGAGGGAGCGCCTTGGTGACGTGAGGGAGCGCCTTTAGTGACGTGAGGGAGCGTCTTTAGTGACGTGAGGGAGCGCCTTGGTGACGTGAGGGAGCGTCTTTAGTGACGTGAGGGAGCGCCTTTAGTGACGCGAGGGAGCGCCTTTAGTGACGCGATGGAGCGCCTTGGTGACGTGAGGGAGCGTCTTTAGTGACGTGAGGGAGCGCCTTTAGTGACGCGAGGGAGCGCCTTTAGTGACGCGAGGGAGCGCCTTTAGTGACGTGAGGGAGCGCCTTTAGTGACGTGAGGGAGCGCCTTTAGTGACGTGAGGGAGCGCCTTGGTGACGTGAGGGAGCGCCTTTAGTGACGTGAGGGAGCGCCTTTAGTGACGCGAGGGAGCGTCTTAGTGACGTGAGGGAGCGCCTTTAGTGACGTGAGGGAGCGCCTTGGTGACGTGAGGGAGCGCCTTTAGTGACGCGAGGGAGCGCCTTTAGTGACGCGAGGGAGCGCCTTGATGACGTGAGGGAGCGTCTTTAGTGACGTGAGGGAGCGTCTTTAGTGACGTGAGGGAGCGTCTTTAGTGACGTGAGGGAGCGCCTTGGTGACGCGAGGGAGCGTCTTTAGTGACGCGAGGGAGTGCTTTTAATAACTTAGTGGAGGCCCTTTGGCAACTTAAGGGAGGGCCCTTTTCAACTTAAGGGAACACCTGTACTAATTTAAGGGAGCACCTTCAGCAATTTAAGGGATCACCGTTAGTAACTTGAGGGAGTGCCTTTGGTAACTTAACTAACCAATCAGAAAGGGGCAGGAAAATAGCTTTAATCACAAAACCACTCCTATTAGTGCTAATAAAACGTGAGACTTAAAGAAGTTAGATGGACAGGAGAGATGACCCAGTGGTTAAGATAACTTCCTGTGCTAGCATGAGGCCCCGAGGAGTCCTGAGAGACAGACTTGAACCCCCAGGTCCCACATAAACAGCTGCGCGTGGCCATGAGCATCTGTGACCTCAGTCCAAAATAGAGGTACAAAGCCCTGAAAATAGAGCTCACAGAAAAAAACAGGAAGGAAGGGAAGGAAGGAAGACAAACAAAAAGAAAGATAAGCTCTGGTATCAGTAGGAGACTCCTGCTCCAGTAAGAATGCGCAGAAGCGCAATGGGGAGGTGGAGACACCCCATGTTCTGCTCCAGCCACCACAGGCAGGCATGCCCTGCTGCAGAGGAGCACGTGGGACACCACACCCACTACATACACAAGCAAAAAGAAGTTAAAGATTTAATTCTATTTTTTATTTTTAGATAGAGTCCCACTCTAGCCCAGGCTGACCTGGAACTCAATCTGTAGTTCCGGCTGTCCTCGAACTCACAGTGATCCTCCTACCTCTCTGCCTCTTCCGTGCTGGGATTAAAGGCGTGCACTACTGTGCCCAGCTAAATTAAATATGTTACTCACAGTGATGCCAACATTTGCCTAACTTAAGAGGTCCGCAGTTCAGTCCCCAGCACAAAGTCACACAGCTTGACTGGGTAGTATCATGTAACCTGTATTTGACGTACTTGTCTCATGTGGAAATGATTAATACTGACCATTCTGTGGGCATGGAATTTAACTATAGCACCTCAGTAAACAAACAAAGCCACTCCCTAATCTTTCCTGCAAGCCTTCTGTTCTGAAAGATCCACCTGTAAAGAACTGCTGGCATGTGTTAGAAGCCATCTGCCTATGTTCAAGTTTGTATGTCTGGCTGTCACTATTCTCCATCTCAATAGCGAAGGCTTTGTCCACTATAGGGTAGGGACTCTAAAGGCAGACCGAGCTCAGTGCTTTCTTAACTTCAAGTATTTCCTCACTAAGTAGTACTGGGAAGAAAAAGGGAGGGGGAACGCTATATTTATAGTAGCAAATGTAGACTAGTTCCAGTTAACTAAATTTCTTAGAAACAGCTTTTAATACATGACTGTTTTTTATCTATTGAGAACTTTTCAGATTGTTACTTATTGCACTAGTGGGGTTTTTTAAAATTGCATATTTATTTCCTTTATTCCAAAATTCTAGGAACTGATGACTGGGTGTATTACCCACTGAGGAAAGCAGCTTGAAATACTACTTTGTTGGCAGTTGGCAAGAATAACAGAAAAGCATGAAGTTCCCATTACACTTCTTGAGCAACGTGAAGAGATGGTATGGTTAAGATTTCTTTTAAACAGGCACAGCATTGTGTAATGTGGTTTATCGTTACTATTCTAGCCTTTTGCAAAGTGTAAATCAAAAATATTGCTTTACTTTTGAGTACAATATACGTGAACCTTCATTATTGGTAGACAGTTATTTTGAAACTTGTGGGTGAATACCCTTGAAATTTTTACTAATCTTAATTTATATTCCTACTTAATCTTCTCCCTTTAATTTTCATTTTTATCTAACAGATGTATATCTGAAATCAGAGTTGACAAACATTTTCTTTTGAAACAGTTTCTTCATTTCTGACACAAGCATCCACAGGATGAGGCTTAACAGAAATGACAGTGGAGACTTGCTCTATATACTCACGTGCTAGATAGAGTAATTTAGGATGTATCTATGAAGACATAAACATTATTTTCAAAACAAAATTTAAAATCAAATATGAGCTGGGTGTGGTGGCACATGCCTTTAATCCCAGCACTCAGGAGGCAGAGGTAGGAGGATTGCCATGAGTTCAAGGCCACCCTGAGATTACATAGTGAGTTTCAGGTCAGCCTGGGCCAGAGTGAGATCCTACCTTGAAAAACAAAAAACAAAAAACAAACAAACAACCAAATATGATTTTGTAAGCCATTTTCTAAGTGGGATTATTCACCTGTTTGTATTAATAGCCAGGTATTTTTTAAATCTTTTCTACTAGCTTGGGAATATTTTCAGCTACAAGTAACAGAACAATAAATTAATATATATATATTTATTTATTTATTTATTTGACAGAGAAAGAATGGGCATGCCAGGGCCTCCAGCCACTGCAAACCAACTCCAGATGCATGTGCCCTCTTGTACATCTGGCTATCGTGGGTCTGAGGAATTGAACCTGGGTTCTTTGGCTTTGCAGGCAAACGCCTTAGACTATCTGGAGATAGTCCTGAGGGACATGAGGAAGAGGAAGAGGACTATTTCACCATGACTTTCAAGAACTCTTCCTAGTTCATTCTAGCTGCTCACCATCATTATTTTACAAAGGCTGGTCCCAGCCAACTTAACAACTATTAAGAAAATGACATATACATATAGCATTAGGATAAGAACATTTGGCTTGTTTTCTAGGATATTTCTGTGCTCCAAAAGCACTGGGTATGAACTAAGACCCTTGTCTGAAGAGGAAAATTAGACCAAATAAAATTTCACTGTGATCCACATTTTCAAGAGAAGCATTATCTAGACTAAGCATTCTTTTAAATAAAAATCCATCACAAACACAGCCAATTCAGTGTCTTTTTCCACTCTGTCACATGTAGTTTTCTGCTGATCGAAGAGTTGTGAATATATCAAATTGGAAGAACAAGGTGAAATTAAATATGGAGGCATGGTATTTAATTGTCACCAATGTTAAGTGCATTTATGAACCTAAACACTAAAATTATATGCATGGCTTGTTGTAGAATTACCTTCTTGTTGCTGACACAAAATACCAGACCAAAATCAGCTGATGGGAGCAAAGTTGTTAGTTTGGTTTATAGTCTTGAGGGGAAGGTCTATAGTGGCAGGGGAAAGGATGGCATGAGCTAAGCCATCGCTCCAGCCCAATGGGCGTCTTTTGCTTGGAGAGTTGAGCCCATTGACATTCAGAGTTATAATTGTGAGGTGTGAGTAAACCCCTGTCATGTTGAATGTACTGTGGAGTTTGGTGTTTTCCTGGTTTTTGTATGCTTTTATGTCCATTCTCCTTTTGTTTATTTCTTTTTCTCTCCTCCTGTGTTTGTTGGTTTCTCTTCTGTGTGTGGAAGATTCCATACAGTATTCTCTGTAGGGCTTCATTTTTGTTTTCTGGTTTTGTTTGTTTTGTTTTTCGAGGTAGGGTCTCACTCTAGCCCAGGCTGACCTGGAATTCACTATGGAGTCTCAGGGTGGCCTCAAACTCACAGTAAGCCTTTTACCTCTGCTTCTTAAGTGCTGGGATTCCAAGCATGCATGGTCAGCTTAAATTCCATTTCTTGATTTGACCTTTTTATTGTCACTTGTGGTTTGTTCCTGCATTTGGATATGTCCTCACTGAGCTTGTTCCATTGTCCCATGAGCTGACTGGTTCCCTCCGATTCCTTTGGCCTTCTGCTGATCCGTGTTGATCATCCTCGACTTCATCAAGCCATCTATGGAGCGCTGCCTCCTGATGCTCTTTGGTTTCCTTCAGCCATCGACCGAGTTGTTTTGGTTGATTATCTTCCACTTCTTTCATCTATCCTTTGAATTCTTTTGGTTGCCTTTCTTCTGATTCATTGAGCCAAACTCTGATTTGTGGTTTGAGTACTTTTTGCCGCTTTTGTTCCATTTCCTCCAGCCATTCTTGGAGCTTCAGTTTGATTACTCTTTGACCAGTTTCTCCCTATTTCAGCATTCCATTGTTCACGGTCTCATTAAGTTTGTTTAAAATCCTCCTGGCATTTCATTTTGAGCTTCTGGGGTTTCCTCTCTTCTGTCACTGGAGGCTTCCTCTGTGGGACTGGGTCATTTGGGTGGGGTTCCCTTTGCGGGGTGTTGTGTGTTGTCAGTTTTGTGTCGTGGTCTGACATCTCAAGATCAGCTGTATTACTACGGTGTAGCTTTTGTTCACAGTCTGACAACTCACGATGGCCCTGCTTGTGACTGACCCTCAACTCAACCATCCCTACCCAAACAGCAGCCACTGCCCTCCTCATTAATTCTTGTTTTTTGGTTTTTCGAGGCAGGGTAGGGTCTCGCTGTAGCCCAGGATGATCTGGAATTCACTATGTAGTCTCAGGGTGGTCTTGAACTTACAGCAACCCTCCTACCTCTGCCTCCTGAGTGCTGGGATTCAAGTTATGCACCACCATGCCTGGCAATTCTTTTTGTTGTTGTTGTTGTTTTTGGCTTTTCAAGGGAGGGTCTCACTCTCACTCAGGCTGTCCTGGAATTCATTCTGTATTCTCAGGGTGGCCTTGAACTCACCGCAATCCTGCCTCTGCCTCTCAAGTGCTGGGATTAAATTAAAGGTATGCATTAACATGCCCAGCTCAATTAATGCTTTATTAAAGGTAGGACAGAACCCAAAACTTGGAGTTCAGAAATTCTGAGAGGCCCCTGCCGAACCCCAAAATCCTGCATCAACAACACATGTGGGGATCCAGTGGTTCCCTCCCTTCCCCACTGAGGAATGGGAAGCTGGGCCCACTGCTTCTGGACACCGTGTGTAGGGTCCCAGCCACTCCACACCAGCAGCAGGACAAACCGGAGCCCAGCTGGGGAACTAAGAGGTGAGGAACCTGGAGCCCAGGCCCACTAGTGCTGAAGGCGGGTCTCAGCTGCCCCGTACCAATGGCAGGGGAACTGGGAGGCAGGGAACTGAGAGCCCAGGCCTACTTACTCTGCCCATGTGCAGGGTCCCAGCCCCCACACCAATGCAGGGGAATGTGGGGGTGGGATCCAGTATCTAAAAATAATTATTTTTGAAAGTTAAGTTTTAGCTATTTACGGGGTTAATACTGAACAGAAAGAACTAGACTTTAAAGGGGGACAGACAATGTTTCAAACCTCACAGACCTCCCCATTAAACCCTGAGTATGGGATACTGACATGCAAAGTAGGATGGTGGTGGCCATATCAGCTGTCATCAGATTCAAGGACTTTCATGATTTTCCTGTCAACAAAATGCTCAGTGTGTAGTTTATATAATTCTAGCGTTGCTTTACAACATCTACAAAGTCAGGTTCAAGCCCTCTCAGATTCTAACCCTTCTGGTGAGCAGTTTCAGAACTGAATCTCTGGATAATCTTAGTAGTGATCATGTTATTTTTAAAATATTTTATTATTTATTTATTTGACAGAGAAAGGGGCAGACAGAGAAAGAATGGGTATGCCAGGACCTTCAACCACTGCAAATGAACTCCAGATGCATGAACCCCCTTTTGCATCTGGCTAATGTGAGTCCTGGGGAATCGAACTTGGGTCCTTTGGCTTTGCAGGCAAACACCTTAATCACTAAGCCATCCCTCCAGCCCTGTGATTGTGTTATTTTTATGGACCTTGGTTACCTGGTTTCTGCCTCGATGTTCTCTCTCCTTGTTCACATTTATTCATTCATCCACTCTCAGATGGTCTCACTGCAGTTGAAATATATTTGTGTCTCTTGATCAACTTCCAGGTTAGACACAGTGAAGCCCTTAAGCCCTTCTCCATTTCCCTTCAGCTGTAAGTAGCCAGATTGATTCACTACCCAGGTCCTAAATGAATTTAGGGTCTGTTGCAGTCAGTTTCTCATTGCTGGCAGAAAACACCTGACCAAGAGCAGCTTGTGGGAATAAAAAAGGGTTTATTTTAGCTTACAGTCTCGAGGGGAAGTTTCTATTGCTTTCAGATCTTTCAACTCCAACCAGAAGGGTCCATCAAGCTGTACTTACAGAACTGCAAGGTGCCTATTAGGCCAAGGTTTCAAATTCTTCCACATTCCTCTCAAAACTCAGCTCTAAAAATACAAAAGCTACACAGCCAGGTTTCCAGAAGTAGTGACCCCATTTCACAGTACCAATTTTACTGTTGCAGTCAGGTTCACATTGCTGGCAGAAGTCACCCGAGCAAGAGAAGCTTGTTGGAAAAAAAGGTTTATTTTTGCTTACAGACTCAAGAGGAAGCTCCATGATGGCAGGGGGGAATGATGGCATGAGCAGAGGGGGTACATCACCTCCTGGCCAACATCAGGTGGACAACAGCAGCAGGAGAGTGTGCCAAACACTGGCAAGGGGAATCTGGCTGT
Source organism: Jaculus jaculus (assembly GCF_020740685.1). Taxonomy (NCBI): domain Eukaryota; kingdom Metazoa; phylum Chordata; class Mammalia; order Rodentia; family Dipodidae; genus Jaculus; species Jaculus jaculus. The sequence continues at coordinate 59,025,969 of NC_059119.1, read as the reverse complement.
TGCAGGCAGGTTTGCATTGCTGGTAGAAATCACCCAACGAAGAGCAGCTTGTGGGAAGAAGAGGTTTATTTTGGCTTACAGGCTTGAAGGGGAAGCTCTATGATGGCAGGGTAAAACGATGGCATGAGCAGAGGGTGGACATCACCCCTGGTCAACATCAGGTGGACAATAACAACAGGAGAGTGTGCCAAACACTGGCATGGGGAAACTGGCTATAACACCCATGAGCCCGCCCCCAACAATACACTGCTTCCAGGAGGCATTAATTCCCAAATACCCATCAGCTGAGGAACCTAGCATTCAGAACACCTAAGTTTATGGGGGACACCTGAATCGAACCACCACACTGGCTATAACACTCATAAGCTCTCCCCCAACAATAAATCTCCAGGAGGATCCAATTCCCAAATTGCCAACAGCTGAGGACCTGGCATTCCGACGATGGAAGTTTATGGGGGACACCTGAATCATACCATGACTGGGTCTCAGCTCTTGAGGGCAGGCATCAGCAGTCTTGGAGAATGTCTGGGATGGACCTCCTCCCCACAATCAGCTTTGAACCTACATCCTCTTTCCCTGGTAAAAGAGAGAAGGTGCAGGTATCAGGGCTTTGTCGAGGTAAAGTTACTTTCTCCTGGCTGAAGGATAGAACACGAAGTCTACTTCTGGTTATGGGTGGAGACACACCATTCTAAACTACCCCAGAGATTATAAAGGCACACTAAGGTTCCTCCCTTCCCTAAGAGTAAATCCAACTGAGCCTGCCAGTCACCTACCCACAAGACCACCCTTCAGGAAAGCTGATTCACCTGAAACATGCTAAGGGGGTAGAAATCATTATTTCATGAAAGATAGAATGTACTCGCACTAAAGAAAGTCCTTCTCTGGGGTTGGAGAGATGGCTTAGCAGTTAAGTGCTTGCCTGTGAAGCCTAAGGGCCCCGGTTCAAGGCTCGATTCCCCAGGACCCATGTTAGCCAGATGCACAAGGGGGCACATGCACCTGGAGTTTGTTGGCAGTGGCTGGAGGCCCTGGCATGCCCATTCTCTACCTATGTGCCACCTTCTCTCTCTATCTTTCTCAAATAAATAAATTTTAAAAAATTAAAGACAGTTCTTCCCTTGATGCCATTGCTTGCAGATCTGCGCTGTCAGCCTTCTCCTCTGAGTTCTGCTTCAAAGCTGAACTTTTCCTTGTCTCCCTTCTAGTTCTTCTCTGAATACCAGTCAAAATCCCAATCATAGTTGGCCTAAGCCACTCATTTTTTGTTTTCATTGTTTCTCTGCTAGACTTTTAGCAATTGTAGAAATGAAATAACCAAGGACTTTTTTTTCAAGGCAGGGTCTCACTCCAAGCTGACCTGACCCCCATTCTGTGCCCCTCCCTGGCCTCAAACTCACATTGATCCTCCTTCATTAGCCAGCCTCCTGAGTGCTGGGATTAAAGATGTGTGCCACCACACCCAGCTCAGAAATTTTTAAGTTATTATTTTAGGTTGGAGATATTGTCAACTGGGGACATAAAATCACATCACATCACGATATGCATATTCTTTCAAGTGAAAAATGCTTTAACTTGGAACTCTGCATGGAATGCCCAGGTTGTTAGGCTTGAGAACAAGCCCTTCATCAACTGAGCTGTCTCCCCAGTTGTGGTGGTTTGATTCAGGTGTGGCCCATACACTCAGGTGTTCTGAATGCTAGGTTCCCAGCTGATTGCAATTTGGGAATTAGCGCCTCCTGGAGGCGGTGTATTGTTGGGGGCAGGCTTATGGGTGTTATACCCAGTGTCCCCATGCCAGTGTTTGGCACACTCTCCTGTTGTTAATGTCCACCTGATGTTGGCCAGGAGGTGATGTCCACCCCTCTACTCATGCCATCGTTTTCCCTTGCCATCATGGAGTTTCTCCTTGAGTCTGTAAGCCAAAATAAACTCTTTTTCCCCCACAAGCTGCTCTTGGTTGGGTGATTTCTGCAAGCAACGCGAACCTGATGGCAATAGTAAAGTTGGTACTGAGGATTGGTGTCATTACTGCTAGAATCCTGACTGTGTGGCTTTGGCCTTTAGGAACTGATTTTCAAGAGGAATGTGGATGAATTTGAAACTTTTTCCTAAGAGACACCTTGCAGTGCTGTAAGTATAGCTTGATGGACTATTCTGATCAGAGTTGAAAGACTTGAATGCAGTAAAAAGTATAGACTGTGAGGTTTGGGTTATGAGGGTAAAAAAGAGCTTTCCTGGTACTGGGCTAGAAGCAGCTTGTTTGAGAGAGGCTTGCTGTTATGCCCATGTCCTAAGAGTGTGCAAAGTTGCATCACACAGAAACAGCCTGATGTAAACAGAGGGATATAGCACAGAAAAAATAAAATCTTTGGGCCTAAATTGCTGCCCATTCAGCTGCAATTGTATGAGAAATTACAACCATTGAGATTGGGCCAGCTGACCTGCATTGTGGGACAACAGAAAGAATGTAGCTTCTTTTGAAGGGACTGGAATGCTCAGAGTGTCCTGTTCTTCAAAATCTGCTTTATTCCCCCCTGGATTAACAAACTGGCACCCCACCTGGTGTTATGGAGTATAAGAAATGCGGGAAAGAGAAGGCTCATTGAATTTGCAACATGGTCTTGTGTTTTGGAAATGGCCATGGGCAGTGTGAAGCAGGTTTGCTGGATGCCTGCATGAAGCTGTGAGGATGAACCGTGAATTACACTGAAGACCCAGTGAAGACATCGGGACCTCGAGAAGCTGCCTGGGATGAAGTTTTCCAGGACTGTGAGTACCTAGCTGGCGGGGCGGAATTGGAACTCCAGAGATTTGCTGCTAGGTTAGAGTTATTGGAATGGGAGGTTTGCCACTAACTAGAGTTGTTGGACTTGGAGCTACAGAGTTTGATGTTAGCCCTGGTTGTTTTAAATCTTGTTATTGGTTGAATATTTCTTTGCTATGCCCAATGCCATCTTTGCAGTGTGGTTGTTTATTCTGTACCATTATGGGCTTTTAAGAGATTTTTTGGGGGGTATTATGGCTCAGTTGAAAGATCTTGGACTATGGGGATGTTTGAACATCATTAGGATTGATAAAAACTATGAGGACTTTTAAAGTTGGGTGAATACATTGCATTTTACATCATGGATGGTTATCAGTTTATGGGGCCCAGGAATATGTTGGTTTGATTCAAGTGTCCCCCATACACTGAAGTGTTCTGGTTGCTAGATTCCCAGCTGATGGGGATTTGGGAATTAATTCCTCCTGGAGGCAGTGTGTTGTTGGGGGCGGACTTATGGGTGTTATAGCCATTGCTAGTGTTTGACACACTCTCCTTTTGCTATTGTTCACCTGATGTTAGCGAGGAGGGGATGTCCCCCCTCTGCTCATGCCATCATTTTCCCCTGCCATCATGGAGCTTCCCCTCCAGTCTGTAAGCCAAAATAAACCCTTTGTCCCCACAAACTGCTCTTGGTCAGGTGATTTCTGCCAGCAGTGCAAACCTGACTGCATCAGTAACGGAACATAAACAAAATCATATCACATCACGAAATGCATATTCATTCAAGAAAAAATGTTTTAACTTGGAATTCTGCACGGAATACTCCCATTGTTTGTTAGGCTTGTGAACAAGCTCTTGGTCAACTGAGCTGTCTCCCCAGTCCTGCTTTCATTCTTGAAATCTACTAAAACTGATAGCAAACCAAAACGATAAAAACCATCTTTCTGTCTAAAGTGTAGTCAAACAAATATACATATGTTTAGAAATGCATTTCTTCAGGGCTGGAGAGATGGCTTAGGGTTGAGGCACTTGCTTGAAAAGTCTTAAGGATCCAGGTTCGATTCCCCAGAATCTATGTAAGCCAGATGCACAAGGTGGCACATGTGCATGGAGTTCATTTGCAATGGCTGGAGGCCCTGGTGTGTCCATTCTGTCTGTCTCTCTTCTCTCTCTCTGCTTGCAAATAAATAAAGTAAAAAAAAAAAAAAAAGGAGAGAAACATTTCTTTGAGCTATGTTTCTTTTCTTTTTAATAATTACACTTTTTTTCAAGGTAGGGTGTTACTCTAGCCCAGGCTGACCTGGAATTCATTATATAGTTTCAGGATGGCCTTGAACTCTTAGTGCTCCTCCTACCTCTGCCTCCCAAGTGCTGGGATTAAAGGTGTGATCACCATGCCTGGTCTTAAGAATTATAATTTTTTGAAATATTTTATTTATTTATTAAAGAAAAAATATGAATTAAAAAATATTTATTAAAGACAGAGAGAGAGACAGATAAAAAGAATTGATGCTCCAGGGCCTCCAGACACTGCAAACAAATGCCAGACAAATGCACCACTTTATGCATCTGGCTTATGTGGTCCTGGGGAATTGAACCTGGCTCCTTAGGTTTCACAGGCAAGTGCCTTAACTGCTAAGTCATCTCTCCAGCCCAATAATTACAATTTTTAATTTTATAAATTCAATTTAGATTGTATCAATAATTCAAAAAATGTAGCTACTATCCTTTTCTTTAAACTTGTTTTCTAATTTGTTTTCCTTTTTTTTAAAAAAAAAAAGTTTAGCCAGGTGTGGTGGCACACACCGTTAGTCCCAGCACTTGGGAGGCAGAGGTAGGAGGATCACCATGAGTTCAAGGCCACCCTGAGACTACATAGTGATTTCAAACTCAAACTCAAAGTGATGCTCCTACATCTGCTTCCCGAGTGCCGGGATTAAAGGCATTAGGCCCAGCTAAGATTTACTTTTGTTTCTTTTTTAATCAGTTGCCCAACAGACAAAACAAACCAGAGCAGCGTGTTTCTCTTGGCTAATGTTCATATTTCTTATAATGAAACAAATGAATAAATCGGAAGCAAATCCGTGTTGAGCATCGGGCAGAGAACTCCTTAAATGCATCCCTGGAAATGTGCGCCAGGCTGGGGCTACAGAGAGTCTTCGCGGTGTCCCACTACTAAGTCTGTAGCACTGAACCACATATTTCACCTCTAGTGTAAAAATCTGAAGTTAGAAAATTTATTTAGAAAAATTCTCTTGTTTACTATGTGTCTGACCAGATTCCCCATTAGAAAACTGCCTTGGGGGGTTGGAGAGATGGTTAGTAGTTAAGGCGCTTGCCTGTGAAGCCTAAGGACCCATGTTTGAATATGCAGGTCCCATGTAAGCCAGATGCACAGTGATGCGAGCATGCAAGATCACACATGTCCACAAGGGGGCACACATGTCTGGAGTTCGATTGAAGTGGCTGGAGGCCCTCTCTCTCTCACATATGAAAAGGGCCACTCTGTTGGGCTTGCCTCAAAAAAGTAAAAATAATAATAGTAATAAGAAAGAAAGCAAGAAAGCTGACTTGGTTAATGCCCTGAGAGTCATAACCATCAATACTGTATTTCGCCTGCCTCTCTTGTACATGACTATACTGGAATATCAGTCTGGAAACTTGTACTGCTGGTTTGTACACATGTCTTAAAGAACTCTGTGGTTCTAGCTCTAAACATGTTGCAACATACATCTGCAGCTGTGCTAAATATCATGAGTTTTTTTCCCATTTTTTTATTAATTAGTTTTGTACTCAGGGAATACAGTCAGTTTGGTACCATTGTTAGGCTCATCATGTCCTACCCCTGACCCCCGGCCCCTCCTTGTTGAGGTATATGAGTCATGCATTGTGGAGTTAGCCCACAGTTATGGGTAGGAAAAATGTCTCTGTGCATCGTGACCCAACATGTGGCTCTGACATTCTTTCCACTCCCTCTTCTGCAAAGTTTCCCTGAGCCATGTTGGGTTCATTTTTAGTCTGCTTCAGTGATGAGGTGTTGGGGGCCTCTGGGTCTCTGGATATCTGATTTGGTAGGAGTTGATTTTCCTCTGTGTTGATCTCCTTCACCCTTGTGCTGGTTCATGAGTTATTTTTAAGATTAAAAGAAAAAGAGTCAATGTGCTATTGGCCTCAGTTTTGCCAATATCAGTTTCATGTACTTATCATTTTGAATTCATACTTTAGTAAGTATTTATGTGGTTCTTTTCATTAATAGATTGGATTATAGCCTGTTCTCAAATTTACCTCCAGTTTTAGGTAATCCTGCTCTGATGTGTACTTGCTATAAATACATCTTTTAGAGGAGTCTGTTCTAAAATAGTGACAAGTTTAGCTCAGTTAGCTCAGTGGATGAACGCTTGCCTAGCAAGCACAAGGCCCTGGGTTCAGTCCTCAACACCAAGGGGTGGGGAAAAAAAGTCAAAACAAAGTAAAATGGTCACAATATCACATTTTCTTCTTAATAGTTTCAGTACCTTTAATTAATAGTGCCTTTAAATTTTTAGGTGGAAATCAAGTTGGTATAAGATAAAACATATCTTTCCCAATAAATGCACATTTTAGTGTTATGTGTGGGCCTGTGAACATGTATGTGCAGATGCATGTGCATGTGGAAGTCAGGGTACAACTTTGGTGTCATCACTGAGGAACACCATTTATTCTTTTTTCTTCTTCTTTTTATTTATTTATTTATTTGAGAGTAACAGACAGACAGAGAAAGAGGCAGATAGACAGAGAATGGGCGTGCCAGGGCGTCCAGCCACTGCACACGAACTCCAGACACGTGCACTCCCTTGTGCATCTGGCTAACGTGGGTCCTGGGGAATCAAGCCTCAAACTGGGGTCCTTAGGCTTCATAGGCAAGCGCTTAACTGCTGAGCCACCTCTCCATCCCTTTTTCTTCTGCTTGAGACAGGGGTTCATTGGTCTGGAGCTCACCAAGTAGGCTGGGCTGGCAAGCCAGTGAGTCCTAGACATTCTTCTCTTGCCTACACTTCCTCAGCACTAGGATTATAGGCATGTGCCACCATGTGTGACTTTTCTGAGACAGGGTCTCTTATTGGCCTAGAGCTCCCCAGTTCTACTTTGTCATCTTCTCCGATGCTTCAGAAATGTATTCAGTCTGGTGCGTATGTAGCTCGGTAAGACAGACTGACTGGCTAGAAAGTCCCGGGGATCTGCTCATCTCTACCTCCCCAGCACTGACATTATGGTCAGGCACCTCTGGCTTTGGTACATGGGTTCTGGGGATGGCACTCGCGTCCTTGTGCTCGCCAAACAAACACTGTATGATTGAGCTGTCTCCTCAGCCCCCCAAGTTCAACACTTCTAGCAGTGCATCTAGGTAGAGAAACCTTTCATCTTATTGTACTATAGGAAGGTGGTTGAACCTTGGTAGAATTACAAATCAGGTAGCTTTGGTCTTAGATGGATTTTTTTTTTTTTCTTTTCTGAAGGTACCCTTGCCCACTAGGTCTAGTCTTAGGCATTCTGCTCCTCTAGATTTTCTTTTAATTCCCCAGTCCCTAGTTCTATAAGATTGTGGAACCCATAATGTCTTTCTCCAGTTTAAACCTTCATGTTTTGTGTTTATTTTACTTAGAACATACATATACATATCAGAATATAGGTCCAGGGGTGTGGTGGTGCATGCCCTTAATCCCAGCACTCAGGAGGCAGAGGTAGGAGGATGGCCATGAGTTTGAGGCCACCCTGAGGTTACATAATGAATTCCAGGACAGCTTGGGCTGGAGTGAGACCCTACCTCAAAAACTAAAAACCAACAAAGAGAAAGAAAATAGAATATGGAATGTAATAATATTTCTAGGATATGCTAGTTTTTGTAATTAAAATATCAAAGGAGGTGTACGACAGGGAAGGGCAGGAATAGTCACGATTCTGAGAATGTAAGACTGTACTAGAAATGATGCCTTTTCCTTACCTAATGATCTTTACTGCCCATTCACTTAACATGCTTATTGGGTACGTGTTTTATGCCAGAACATTCACGGTGCTTGGAATCCGTCAAGTGGCAAAACCAGAAAATCTCTGTGCGTGTGGTGTTCGCACTTGCTCGGTTTTATACCTCCTGAGAGTATGAATCATTTTGTTTTTTTGGATTCTATCATGATTTCATGGAATCTGGAATAGTTTGCAGTCTGTTTCCATGGATCATGCTTTATGTCATGTCTGTCTTACTTGATGAACAACATGTGAGTGTCTCAGGGTGTCACCATTTAAGTGGCTGGATAATGACAGAGTTGTTTCTCGCCACAGTGAAAACAACGTGGGAGGCCATGCTGTCCATAGAGGTCAGCATGTAGGTTAGGGTTTCATGAGGCTGTGCTGAACATACATATGCCACTGGCAGTGTCCGGAGCAAATCCTGGCTGCCAAGCCCCTGTGCCTGTCGGGTAAAATGGTCACTTAGGTGCCCTTTTCAAGCCTGTATGGGGCTATCCTAACAACATTCCATAACGGGATTGTTTGTTAATCCAAAGGTTTCACTTTCTTCTTAATTGAACTTCACATTGTTGCGTAAACTTTCCCCTGGGAAGATGTGAGCAAACGTCTGCTCCCCACAGAGAGGACACTGATGACAGACCAAAGTGCAGAACCAAGGTTCACCTTAGGGAAACATTGAATGTAATGGGCTTAATTATAGAGCATGGGTGAGGGGTTCCTTACAGGACTAAAGATTACCCCAACCTAGCTGCACTTCTGGAAAGTCTCCCCCCAGCATGCATAGCAAGCTCCTCATGGCTGCCTACATGGAATCCTTCTTCAGTTAATTTTCCCCACACTGTACACTCTAGCATCTCCCAAGATCATGAAACCACATTTGATGTGGACAGAATTACATACAGCTGAGATGGAGGAGCAAGAGGGTATGGTATGGCTGACATCTCAAGTGAGTGTCTGCTGACACGCCTACCCCTCTTTGTTTGGTTTTAATATTAATATTTATTTATTTGAAAGAGGGGGAGAGAGGGAAGGAGAAAATAGGTGGTCCAGGGTTTCTGGCAGCTGCAAACAAACTCCAGACACATGTGCCACCTTGTGCATCTGGCTTATGTGGGTCCTGGGGAATTGAACCTGGTTCCTTTGGCTTTGCAGGCAAATGCCTTAACCGCTAAGCCATCTCTCTAGCCACCATCCTCTCTTTGTATAAGGGATTGTCAACAGGCCCAATCTTCCCTCTCCATTATTAAAAAGTCTCAATTTTTAATTTAAGCTTTATTTCTTTTTTTTCCAAATTTTTATTAACAACTTCCATGATTATAAATAATAGCCCTGGTAATACCCTCCCTCCCCCCCAAGCATTATTTCTTATTTGGGGTAGGAAAAAATCTAGTTTTTTCAAATAAAACATAACATTAAATATACTTTTTTTTGTTATTGTGCCCCTGTACTCATGTTTTTAGCTATGCATAGCTGTTTGCTTCTGACTTGCATAAGTCCAAATTGTGTCATGTGGAAGAGTGGGTCTCTAGTCCTAAGTGGTCCAAAGGAAGGCTGGCACATACATTATGTTTAACAAATGCATATCGTGCATATATTCTATCATGAGACAAACTTTCCATTACTAAAGAGTGCTAAGAGTTCACTTGTGCCTCACGGAGGGCTGGTCGGAATACAATCTGGAAAAACAGAGGGATTAGTCTGCTCTTCACCAGAATGATACCGTATTGGTGAACTTGCTTGACCAGATATTTTTCCTGTTTTCCCTTCTAAGCACAGAACTCCCAAGGACATACTTGGCCCAATCAGAAGTGGGAGCTGAGGCTGGAGAGATGGCTTAGTGGTTAAGGCACTTGCCTGCAAAGTCAAAGGACCCAGGTGTGACTCCCCAGGACCCAAGTAAGCCAGATGCGCAAGGTGGCCCATGCATCTGGAGTTTCTTTGCAGCGGCTGGAGGCCCTGGCATGCCCATTCTCTCCTTCCCTCCTTCCTCCTCAAATAAATAAAATATATTTTGAAAAAACAAAAAGAAGTGGGAGCTGAAGAATAACCTTCTCTTTGTTAACAAAATAGAACATTTAATCTATAATTCAAAACCTTCCTCTGGCATACACAAACCCTCCAGGCTGGCTGATAAATGTTATTAAGCAAAATCAGACATTTGTTTTATATTAACTGTTTAGGAGGACAGACTAAAAGAGGAAATTTGCCAACTTGTTTAATAAAAGTACATAACCTGATACCAAAACACACAGGTACAATGCAAGAAGAAAATACAGGTCGACATCTTCCACAACCTGCAAAAGTACCCATAACAATTACCAAACTTGCCAGGCATAGTGGTGCATGCTTGTAATCTCAACACTTGGGAACTTGAGGCAGTAGGGTCACCATGAGTAAATCTGGGCTACATAGTGAGATCTTGCCTCAAAAAATGTTTTAAAAATTATACATGTGTATGTACAAACATATATATATACGCAAATAATCCAGGGATGCATAGTAGGATAATATACATAATCAAGTTCTATTTATTCCAAGAATGAAGTGTTGGTATTTCAGTCAATGAAATGTATGGTATTAATAGAATATAAGTTATTGGGCTGGAGGGATGGCTTAGTGGTTAAGGCATTTGCCTGCAAAGCCAAAGGACCTTCGTTCAATTCCCCAGTGCCCACGTAAGCCAGATGCACAAGGGGGAGCATGCATCTGGAATTCTTTTCACGTGGCTGGAGGTCCTGGAATGCCCATTCTTTCTCTCTGTCACTCTTTCCCTCTCTCAAATAATAAAAAAAAGAATGTAAGTAGCCAATTATGTGTTAACTCATAGATGAGAGGCAGCAGTAAGAATCGCTGTGCTGCCATTCTCTCCCATCTCTGCAAACAGTACTTATTCTCTCTCCCCGACCCCCACTTTGAATATCTTATTTATTTATTTGAGAGAGAAGAGAGAGAGAGAGAGAATGGGCAAGCCAGGGCCTCTAGATGTTGCATACGAGCTCTTTTGGGAAGCTGGAAACTTCTTTGGCAGAACTGTCTACTTTGAGCTCTGTCCCTCAGCCCCATTCATTACAACTGTAATTCTGAATTCCCTATCAAATACCAATATACTGTTCTGAACACTCTGGGCAGTTTCTGAGGCCTCTTGGAGCTAAGAATGGCTGGAAAAACTATTTCCACCCACAGTAGTTATGAAGAAATACCTGATTAGAAACCAGACCCTGGGGCTGGAGAGATGGCTTAGTGGTTAAAGCATTTGCCTAAAAAGCCAAAGGATCCCGGTCCAATTCTCCAGGACCCACGTTAGCCAGATGCACAAGGGGGCACACGTGTCTGGAGTTTGTTTGCCCTGGTGTGCCCATTCTCTCTCCACCCACCTCTCTCCTTTCTCTCAAATAAATAAATAAATAAAATATATTAAAAAAATAAAAACCAGGCCCTGGTATAATGGAGAGATATAAAACAAAGATAGTGGCACCCTTCCTGCAACAGAGGACTTGATGTTGCGGGCGATTTCCCGTGTACAAGCAGACCTGAATTTGGCAGCACAGCAGCTTTGCCAGTACCAGCTCTGCAAGTACCATGATACCCAGCTTTGGTTTCTGGCATGAGGTTCAGTGCAAATTCTAGAACAATTCTGGAGTTTCTGGAAGGTACTAACTCTGCATACTTAGGACAACGTGGCATAGAAGTCTAAAACCTGGGACCTGACTGCACCTGGCTTTATGCACTTAGCTAGAAGGAAAAAGCAGATGACCCCTTAACTCATTTCCCCAAGACCCCCCAAGGCCCATCTTGTTCTGTATTCTTTGAATTGTGTTTGGCAGCCTTTGGAGTAGGATGCTGAGCAGGCAAGCGCGGCAAAGCAGCTACCACTCCTTCACAAACCGTGCTGCGGTCTTTTCCTCTCTAGGTCATAAGCTTGTGACCACTAGCCTCATACTTAAGCTCCCCCGCCTCAGCCTGTTTAAACATGCTGGGCCAACTGCCCTCGCCCTGTCGCCTTCCCAACGCCATATCCTTCGGGTCTCAGCTAAACTATTTGCCCAGGGAAAGCCTCACCACCCTTCCAGAGCACACTGGGTCTCCCTGTCACACGCTGACATAGCCTACTGAGCTAATCACCAATAGCCTTTATTATAATTAATTATCCAATCCCTTTAAAAATTTTTTCACTTTAAAAAATATTTTATTTTTGTTTACCTATTTATTTGAAAGAGAAAGAGGGAGAGAATGGGCATGCCAGGGCCTCCAGCCACTGCAAACGAACCAGACATGTGTGCCTTTTTGTGCATCTGGCTAACGTGGGTCCTGGGGAATCAAACCAGGATCCCTTGGCTTTGTAGGCAAATGCCTTAACTGCTAAGCCATTCCTCCAGACCTAATTTTTCACTTTTTGTTGACTACCTCCATACATATAGACAATATACCTTGATCATAATCTCATCCTACCACATTCCCTTTCTCCCCTTCCCTGTTCCCCATTCACTGAATCCCTTCTTTCCAACTAGTCTCTCTTCTATTTTAATGTCATCGCTTTTTCCCTCCTATTATGCAGATCTTGTGAAGACAGCCTCAGCCACTGTGGGGTCATAAATGCCATGACCATTTGGTGTCTGGAAGACAGTAAACACTCCTCCCCTTCCTTTGGCTCTTACATTCTTTCTGCCACCTCTTGTGCATGCAATCCTATTTAAAAAAATATATATATATATATATATATATTTATTTATTTATTTGAGAGAGAGAAAAAATAGAGAGAGAGAATGGATGTGGGTGTGCCAGAGCATCTTGCTGCTGCAAATGAACTCCAGAAGCGTGTTGCCGCTTTGTGCATCTGACTTTACCGTGGGTACTGGAGAATTGAACCTAGGCTGTGAGGCTTTGCAAGCAAGCGCCTTTAACCACTGAGCCATCTCCCCAGCCCTGCAATCCTATTTTAAATATTGACCTTTAGACTGTGAAATTCTTGGGAGCAATGAGTGTGTCTTTCTTGATTACCATCATGTTCATATGTGTGTAACAAATATTTGCCACTTAATGCTGCCTGTGGCATTTGTTGAGTAGATGAACTGCCTTATCCCATTTCATGACACTCCCTTCTTATGTAGTTTTTTCAGCTTTCTGTTTTTGCTCACCATGTTCCCAACTATAACACGGAGGTCAGAAAGACCTCACCCTGTTAGTGATTCAGCCTTTGTTCTTGGCCAGAATCTTCCTCCCTGCTCTTTCCTGAAGGTCAGTTTTCTTCTCAGAGGCATTTTGGTTCATTCTATAAATAAACAGCCCATGCCCCCATATCCATCCCTCACCAAGAGAGTCAAGGTGATAAGGAGGTAATTTTGGGAGGCTGTGTGTAGTCCTTCCCCCTTTCTATTCCATTGATGTATTCTGAATTTATATGTATTTAAAAACAAATTGCCACATTTCTTTTTTAAAAATTATTTTATTTCATTTTGTTTTATTTGTGACGAGAGAGAGAATGAATGGACACACCACAGCCTCTTACCTCTGCAAACAAATTCTATCACATGTGCCACTTTGTGCATATGGGCTTTACTTGGGTACTGGGGAATTGAACCAGGGCCAACCCTGGCCAGCAGGCTTTGCAAACAAGCATCTTTAACTGCTAAACCCTTTCCCCAGCCCATCCACATTTCTTTCTTTCTTTCTTTTTGTATTTTTGAGGTAGGGTCTCACTACAGCGCAAGCTGACCTGAAACACACCGTAGTCCAAGCTGGCCTCGAACTCATGGCGATCCTCCTACCTCTGTCTCCTGAGTGCTGGGATTAAAGGTGTGCGCCACCACTCCCAGCTTTTTTTTTTTACAATTTTCATATCCTCTTGCCAACCAGGCTCTCTTCTATTTTGGTGGCTTGTGTTTTTTCCTCCTCCATCGTCCATGACAGAATGCTGATGGGCCCAGCCTTGCTCAGGTCTTAACGACAGCTGCTGAGGTCATGCGTGCAACTGCCTCTTCGTGTCTGGAAGATGGCATTCCAAAGCGCTCCTCCCTGTTCTCTGGGTCTTACATTCCTTCCACTCCTTCAGCAATGTTCCCTGAGCCTTAGAGGATGTGAGAGCCACATCTCCTGTAGCCCGGAGCACTCGACAGTCACTCTAAGCACTTTGACGTGTTTTGGGTCTCCCTAGTAGTCATTGCCTTCTGCAAAAAGAAGCTCCTCTGAGCAAAAGTGAGAGCACCGCCACTTGCCACATTTCTTTTATTTATTATTAATTTTTTAATCCCTTTTTTTAAAGTTTATTTTTATTTATTTGAGAGAGAGAGAGAATGAGAAAATGAGTGCTTCAGGGCCTCTAGCCACTGCAAACAAACTCCAGATGCATGTGCCACCTTGGGCATCTGTCTCATGTGGGTACTGGGGAATTGAACCTGGGTCCTTTGACTTTGCAGGCAAGCGCCTCAACCACTAAGCCACCTCTCCAGCCCCTGATTAATTAATTTATCATGTATATGGCCACACCAGGGTCACTTGAAGCTACAAACAAATGCCAGACATATGCGCCACTTTTGCATCTGGCTTGATGTGGGTTGCTGGGAAATCGAACTTGGGCCAGCTGGCTTTGTAAGAGAGCGTCTTTAATCACTAAGCAATGGTCCCAGCCCTTGCCATGTTTCTCGATTGTCTAGTTTTTTTTTTTTTTTTTTTTTTTTTTGGTAGTTCAAAGTCATACAAGTCTGGAAAATCTTAAGTATGTTTCTAAACTCAGTTGACATTTTGGTCTTCTGAAGTCGGCCCAGGAGCTTTCTCAAAGCTTATAAAGTCTATGCCCTTCCACAGGACAGACCCTGCTCACCTCTTCAGAAACCAAAGTGACAAGGCATGACCCTTCCAATCATAGATAATCCATGGCTGGTCCTACAAACCCTTATTATTAATGCCGCTATTATGAATTTTTTTAGAGGAAATTAGTTTTTGTGTTGTTGAATGTATAACATTGTGAAGGTACTCAATGCTATGAATTGTGCAATTTTATTTATATATTTTGGTTTTCCAAGGTAGGGTCTCACTCTAGCCCTGGCTGACTTGGAATTAACTATGCAGTCTCAGGCTGGTCTCAAACTCACAGCAATCCTTCTCCATCTATTTTCAAGCAGAAGAGGGGAGGGAGAGAGAGAAAGAGAGAGAGAGAGAATATGCATGCTAGGGCCTCTTGCCACTGCAAACTAACTCCAGATGCATGCACCACTTTGTGCATCTGGCTTTATATGGGTACTGAGGAATTAAACTCGGGCCAACAGACCTTGCAAAGCAAGCACCTTTATCTCCCCAGCCCTTGAACTGTACAATTTCAAATCGTTAGTTTTATGTTATATGAACCTTAGCTCAATAAAAATAACAATTATGAAAATTCTCTTATAAGAAAGTTTCAGAACTTTAGTAGGTTATCACTGAGGTCATAGAGTTCCCAAGACATCTGACCATCTGTCACCAATCCCCCAGGTACCATTTTGAAGCCAGTTGAATTTACTCTATTAACTAAAGTTTCTATTTTTAAAAACAAACTTCTGGTAGCAAATAGTTGTTACACAAAAATAGCCATGATGAAAAAAAAAAACAAAAAAACAGACTTCTGACTAATCTCTAGATCTATTATTTTAGTGGATTTCCTACATAAGTTCATCAAACAAAATACCTTTTTCTATTATATTTCAGAGTAAATAAGATGAGTTAAAAAGATTTTATTTGTTTACTTGACAGAGAAAGAGGGAGAGAGAGTGAGAGAATGGGCATGCCAGGGCCTGGCTTATATGGGTCCTGGGGAATTGTGCCTGGGTCCTTTGGCTTTGCAGGCAAATGCCTTAACTGCTAAGCCATCCCTCTAGCCCATAATATGAGTTTTGCTTTTATTTTTTATTTTTGGTTTTCAAGGTAGGGATTTACTGTAGCCCAGGCTGACCTGAGATTCACTGTGTGCTCTCAGACTGGCCTTGAACTCACAGCAATCCTTCTACCTCAGCCTCCCAGCAGAGAAGGGGGAGGGAGAGAATTGGGGCATGCCAGGGCCTCTTGCCACTGCATATGCTCCAGATGTATGCATCACTTTGTGCATCTGGCTTTACATGGATTAAGAAGCAAACCTGGGTTGTTAGGTTTTGCAGGTAAGTGCCTTAAACGCTGAGGATCTTTCCAGCCCACTTTCATGAGTTTTAATCATACTAAATTAACATGTGCATTTTATATAAATTTCACTAGTTTTATTATTTTCAACTGAAAATGAATTTATTTACTCAACTAACATTTTTACCTTCTGTGACATTGAAGTATATATGTTATCTTGGCCATTTCATGTAGTTCTTATATGGTTCACATTGACTCAAACCAGAAATGACCAATTTATTGGCTGTAAGCTGATAAAAAAGGTCATTACATTCTTTTATACCCTCCTCAGCATATAAACGTCATTTTCATGTCAAATCTTTAGCTGAGCTCAAGTAGTTGGCACTCGGGAGGCAGAGGTAGGAGGATCACTGTGAGTTCGAGGCCACCCTGAGACTTTGTAGTGAATTCCAGGTCAGTGTGAGCTAGAGTGAAACCCTACCTTGAAAAGCCAAAAAAAAAAAAAGAAAAAAGAAAAAAAGAAAAATCTTTAGATTGTTTAATTTTCATCCATTTAAGCCTACCATAGAGACAACTTCAAGTATCTCAACTTTGCCTTGCCTGAACACTGGGCAGAAAGAGTTGATGATATGCAATCGTTCTAAAAAAAAAAATAATAACATGGTTAAGACTTCTATTAATATTCCCGTTTGCTCCAATAAAAAATGTTTTTGAAACAAGAGTCTCTTATTCTATAACCCAAGCTGACCCTGGAACTCATAGTACTGAGATTAAAGGCATGTTGCCACCATTTCCGTCTGATTTGTAATTTTAAAACATTATTATTAGTTTCCAGGATTTAAAAAGTAGAACCTCAGCTCAAAGAATAGTTAATATCATATGTGATACGACAGGCAATAACAAAAGGAATGGCACATCTTTTCGAAGATACTGAAGACCAATTGAACCACCTGATTTAACCTCAGTTCTTCTTTTTTTTCTTACTTATGTGTATGAGTGTCATGTATGTGTGTGTGTGTGTGTGTGTGTGTGTGTGTGTGTGTGTGTGGTGTATGCACATGCACCTAAGCACAAAGGGGTGCACATGGCTGTGGTGGCTGGAGCAGAACACTGGGTGTCCGCACCATTGCTCTTCCTTTCATTCTTGTTTGAGCTGGAGTCGTGCTGATCTTAGAGCTTGCTGTTCTTTTTTGTTTGTTTGTTTGTTTTTGTTTTCTTTTGCTAGCTCCAGAGATTCCTGGATCTCTGCTCCCTTACATAACTGGGGTTACAGGCATGTGTGGCCATGCACAACTATTTAACTTGGGTTCTGGAGATTCAAACTCAGATGGTCTCAGCTCTCTCAGGCCCTCATGTCTGTGCAGCAAATGCACTTAGCTGCTGGGCCATTGCTTCAGCCAATCCCCTTGGGCTATTAGGAAGATCTTAACAGAAAGAACCGGAGGCTTATGGTCCATCCTCCATTGACAGCTTGCTATTTTAATTTATTGGCAGATCCAGGTTGCATGGGTCTGAAAGTCCTATAATTAGGTTTGTAGATGAGTTGCTTTTTTTTTTTTAATTACTAATACAAAATTGCTTGGGGCTTGGGAGATGGCTCAGTGACTAAAGATGCTGCTTGCAAAATGACTAAGTTCCCCTCGAAGGACCTTGGAAGGGTCCTGAAGCTATGCCTCATTAGCTTTAATGGCAACTCTGCTATAGCGTTCCTGTCAGTGCTGGTGATCAAACCAAGGCCTGTGCTTACTGAGCGAGCACTCCATCACTGACTCGTCTCCAGCCCTGCAGCTTCTGAAAAGTTAAAGAGCTTCTCTGGCATACAATGAACCATGCAAACCATAAGTTAAGCAGTTGTATGTAAAAATAAAAAATTTGTAGAGACCTTTAAATTCTGGAAAAAATTTTCCACTCTCCTTATTTTTGCCATAGAGGGTTAACTTGTGGCACCTCGTGGGAGGCCTCTTCTGCAGAATTAAACCTGATGTGTGTGTGTGAGTGTATGTGTGAAAACTTTCCAATTCAATTATGTTGGGCTGTTTAGTTCTGTCTCATGTTATGTTACAAGGAAGAAAATGTTTCCTTTTCCTCCCACTATTAAAATCTCCCCTTAGTTAATCTTATCTCCATTTCAGTAGCAACGTGATTCTATGCAAATTAAAGTACAGACATAATTCCGTAAGAAAAACTACAGAAATATGTATACAGCAAGAGTGCAAATCAGGCATCATGCTGCACACGTGTGCATGTACACACTCACGTAGTTGTCTACATTGGCAGTTCCACACAATGGCACAAATTCTAGCCAAGAATAAAGAAATGCAGATAACTAGATCATTGGCTATTGTTGGTAAATGATTCTACCTGTTTACAGGCAATGCGATTTATTGGGTTAGTTTTTTTTAAAATATTTTTGTTCATTTTTATTTATTTATTTGAGAGTGACAGAGAGAGAGGGAAAGAGACAGATAGAGAATGGGCGTGCCAGGGCCTCCAGCCACTGCAAATGAACTCCAAATGTGTGTTCCCTCTTGTGCATCTGGCTACCGTGGGTCCTGGGGAACCAAGCCTCGAACTGGGATCCTTAGACTTCACAAGCAAGCACTTAACTGCTAAGCCATCTCTCCAGCCCTAGTTTGTTTTATTTTAAAGACAAACTTTATTTCAGGTTGGTCAACATTGACCTTCCTTGTCAAGCTTTTTTTTTTTTAATTTTTTTGGTTTATTTTTATTTATTTATTTGAGAGCGACGGACAGAGAAAGAGGCAGGGAGAGAGAGAATGGGCGTGCCAGGGCTTCCAGCCACTACAGACGAATTCCAGATGCATGCGCCCCCTTGTGCATCTGGCTAACGTGGGTCCTAGGGAATCGAGCCTTGAACCGGGGTCCTTAGGCTTCACAGGCAAGGGCTTAACCGCTAAGCCATCTCTCCAGCCCTCTTGTTAAGCTTTTTAAAGGTATTAATTAGTTAATTTATGTTGGGGTGGGGCATACACGCCATGGCATGTGTGTGGAAGTCAGAGTATTTATTTTGACATTGAGAACTTTAATATATAAACCTACAGTAAATTGATCATGTCCCTGTTCCTTTGAGAGAGAACTTCTTGCCTCGGCAAATGCATTGCCCATCTTCAAAGGACCATCAGACAAGCTGCTCACAAACTCCGGATTCTCTTGGCTCCACCTCTCCTTGTCATGGGCATGTTGGCATTGCAGATGGCCACTGTGCGTCAGGCTTTGTGTGGGTACTGGGGACGTGACCCCAGCCCAGCAAGCTTTGCAAGCAAGCACCCTTAAAGGAAAACATTTTATTTACTTATCTATTTATTTGGGCAAGAGAGAGTTAAGTATGGGTACACTCCTGCAAAACAACTCCAGATACATCTGGCTTTACATGGGTACTGGGGAGTTGAATCCTGGTCAAACATGTTTCAAAGCAAGTACATTTTACTGCCGAGACATCACCCCAGTCTGCCAGCAAGTACCTTTAATTGCAGAGCCACCTGCCCAGCTCTGTAAAGCTCTTTTAAGAAGGAAACTGTATCAATGAATTAATAAAACTGTTTCTTTCAAAAAATATTTTATTTGTTTATTCATTTGACAGAGAAAGAGGGAGAGGGATAGAATGGGCGCACCGGGGCCTCTAGCCACTGCAAATGAATTTCAGACACATGCACCCCCTTGTGCATCTGGCTTATGTGGGTCCTGGGGAATCGAACCTGGGTCCTTTGCCTTTGATGGAAAACGCCTTAACCATTGAGCCATCTCTCCAGCCCAAAATTGATTCTTTATAAGAAGGACAGGTTGCTTTTTGTTGTAGTAAGTAACATGATTCTTATCCCAGTGGCTTTATCTCACACATTTCTTATTCATTTGGCATGCAGAACATTGAGAAGCATGGAAGGAGGTTCTGTTCCTCTTAGTGGTTCAGGGACTCAGCTCTGTCCTCACTACAGTAGAACAGAAGAGGAAATGTGAATAATGCATAGCATCTTAAAGAATTTTTATAGTCACATTTTATTGTCAATTTAAAGTCAATTCCCCATCCATGGTGAATTCTGAAGGCAGAGAAGCACAATCCTGCCACCTTCCAGGAAGAACCAGAGTATTTAAAACGTTCCAATTATTTGGTTCACTCTGTTTCTAAGATGTAAACTATCCTCACCCACATCACAGGCAGAAAACCCTGGAAACTCATGCAAACATGGCATCAAGTTCACAATCTATGGCCATGAAGTAAGGTGTGGTATTTTTTTTTTTTAAAATTTTGAATTGATAGTTTTCATATACATATATAAGGTATTTTTATCACAATCCCCCCACATTACTTTGTTCTCTCCCCGCCCCTTTCTTTCTTTCTTTTTTTAATTAATTTATTTATTTGAGAGTGACAGACACAGAGAGAAAGACAGATAGAGAGAGAATGGGCGCGCCAGGGCTTCCAGCCTCTGCAAACGAACTCCAGACGCGTGCGCCCCCTTGTGCATCTGGCTAACGTGGGACCTGGGGAACCGAGCCTCGAACCGAGGTCCTTAGGCTTCACAGGCAAGCGCTTAACCGCTAAGCCATCTCTCCAGCCCATCCCCTCCCCTTTCTACTGGACTCCTTCTTTCCCACTAATCTCTCTTCTGTTGTGGATGTCATTTTTTTTGGCCTCCTCCATCATCTGTGACAACACGTTGATGGGCCCAACATTATGCAGATGTTGGGCCAGAAACGACGGCCGCTGACAGGTCATGAATGCAACAGCAATCTGATGTGTGGAAGCCAGCATTCCAAAGCACTCCTCCCTTTCCTCTGGCTCCTCCCACTCTTTCTGCCACCTCTTTGTCACTGGTTCCCAAGAGTGTAGTAGAGATGTCTCATTTAGTGCTAAACACTCAGCTCTCACACTGCTCAGCATGTTGATGAGTTTTGAGTCTCTCTCATAGTCACTACCATCTAAATAGAGACGACTCTAACCAAAATGAAAGCAGGACTAATATATTGGCATCAACATAAGTATTTAGAGGGTGATTTGGTGGGCATAATATAACCACTTAGCTTCCCTCTTAGGGCTTATGACCTTCCCAGCCATAGGCTTTTGTCTGTTTTCAGTCCTAGGCATGAATGTCCTTCTGTGGAGGAGCCTAGATGCCACCAGACAGTGGCTGATTACCACTGATCACTCCCGTGACAGTCATGCCACTATTGCACCGGTGGCCACATCCTTCCTGGCTGGCCAAGTGTGGAGTTTTGCAGGGCTCACTGCTGGTTGAGGTTGTTGATGCCTTTTCTCCCACTGCAGGCTGCGTAACATTTTCCAACATGACAGCTAACCAGCAGGGGGAAGGCTGCCAGCTCAGTTGTAGCTTGATTTCTCAGGGTCTTGCCGCTGAGGCATGTTCCATCTTCAGGAATAAGTCTTACCAACTAATTCTGGTGGGCAGCCATGACCACTGGCAATCTCCTATATGGTTTGGAGGAGGGGGGCCCTCAGGGATCTCCTTGACCAACAACTCACTGGGAGGTATCTCACCCCTAGCACTGAGATTTTTCTGTAATAGCCTATGGCTTCTGGATGAGGTATGGTATTTCCTTTTTTTTTTTTTTAAAAGATAGATTTACTTATTTATTTGAGAGAGAGAATGGGTGCACCGGAGCCTCCAGCCACTGCAGGACGAACTCCAGATGAATGCGCCCCCTTGTGCATCTGGCTTGTGGAGGTTCTAGAGAGTCAAACTGAGGTCCTTTGGCTTTGCAGGCAGATGCCTTAACTGCTAAGCCATCTGCTCAGCCCTTCCCTCCCTCCCTCCCTCCCTACCTCCCTCCCTCCCTTCCTTCCTTCTTTTTTTAATTTTTAGAGAGAGGGAGCAAGAGATAGAACATTGCCAGGGCCTCAGCCACTGCAATCGAACTCCAGATGCTTGCGCCGCCTAGTGGGCATGTGCAACCTTGTGCTTGCCTCACCTTTGAGCATCTGGCTTATGTGGGACCCGGAGAGTAGAACATGGGTCCTTAGGCTTCACAGGCAAGCGCCTTTACTGCAAAGCCATCTCTCAAGTCCAAGGTATGGTATTTTCTAGTCATGTTGTCGCTTCTGTACCCACACCTGTGAAGTTAAAAAAAGAAAAAAGAAAAACAAACAACTTCTGTCTCCTTTCACCTAATATATAATGCTGGAGCAGGAACAGTCATTGTAATAAATGCTTTACTTGTGGGGAAATGGAAAATGCACATTGGATACAGGTTTGCAGGGATTCTGAAATCCTACTGCAGAGAAATTTTGCAGGCCAACTCACTGCCTATAGTAGAGTAATGTTCCCTGATAAAACTCTGATTTGGGAGGCTGGAGAGATAGCTTAGCAGTTAAGGCATTTGCATGTGAAGCTGAAGGACCCTGGTTCAATTCTCCAGGTCCCACGTAAACCAGATGCACAAGGGGCGCATGTGTCTGGAGTTCATTTGCAGTGGCTAGAGGCCCTGGTGTGCCCATTCTCTCTCTTTCTCTCTCCCTCTCTCTGTCTCTAATAAACAAATAAATAAATCATAAACTCTTAAAAAATGCTCTGATTTTGGGAAGCTCCTTTTTGCGGATTGTTCTTTGTGTGTGGTTCCTGTTTCTCCTTCTGAAAACCCTTCCTCCTCCATTTTCATCTCTAGCCAGCTCTAAAGAGTCGAGAAACACTGTGAAATGTGCCACCTCTTAGGAATGAGCAGGTTTTTCGTCTAGCTAGTTAAATGGATGGTATGCATTACTTGTACAGACGCAGGCATATACTGCCAATAGATTGTGCCCTGTGTGCTGAACAAGGCACTCAGTAGTCCATAGTGCACCACCCTTAATGCCCACTACCCATGGACAATCGATTTGTTCCCATACCCACCGTGTTGCCTTAATTGCTTATGAACCCTGCAAATGACTTTGGGGGTACAGTATAGTGATAAATGCACTGAGCTAAGAGAATGCCTTTTGTATATATGATTCTATGCAAGTTACTTGATGGCTCTGCCTGAATTTTCCCACGCATGAAATTCTCGTATTAGATTAAGAGGATTACAGGGCCAACAAGCGGAACCTTTGTACACCATACAAATGCTTGCGAAGTGTTTCCACATTTGTTCCTGATTAAATCCATGCAAACATGGGCTGGAGAAATGGTTTAGCAGTTAGGCACTTGCCTGTGAAGCCTTAAGACCCCGGTTCGAGGCTCGGTTCCCCAGGTCCCATGTTTGCCAGATGCATAATAAGGGGCGCACACATCTGGAGTTCGTTTGCAGTGGCTGGAGGCCCTGGCGCACCCATTCTCTCTCTATATATATATCTATCTGCCTATTTCTCTCTCTGTTGTTCTCAAAAAATAAATTTAAAAAAATCCATGCAAACATTTTGTTGTTGTTGTTGTTGTTGTTTTGAGGTAGGGTCTCACTCTAGTCCAGGCTGGCCTGGAATTCACTCTGTAGTCTCAGAGTGGTCTTGAACTCATGGCGATCCTCCTACCTCTGCCTTTATAGTGCTGGGATTAAAGGCGTGCACCACCATGCCCAGCCCACTCAAACATTTTTAAAAGGAGATTGTTAGTTTTCCTATTTATATGAATAAAGTAGAATTTAAAAGATTAAATGGTTTGCCCATGATTTCCCAGCTAAAAAATGACAGTCAAGATTTGCAGTTTTATCTCTTATATACTTTCTTCTACTCCTTGTTTTGTGGTCAAAATTATTAAATTCTATTAAAAATGTATAACATGTATTTTTCCTTTTTTTTTTTTTTTTTTTTGTTTTACGAGGTAGGGTCTCACTTTAGCTCAGGCTGACCTGGAATTCTCTATGTAGTCTCAGGGTGGCCTCGAACTCACAGTGATCCTCCTACCTCTGCCTCCTGAGTGTTGGGATTAAAGGTGTGCGCCACCACGCCCAGCTTTATTTTTCCTTTTTTAAAATATATTTTCTTTATTTTATTTGAGAGAGAGAAAGAGCACACCAGGGCCTCCTGCCACTGCAAACAAACTCCAGACAAATGTGGCCCCCCATTGTGCATCTGGTTTACGTGGGTCTTGGGGAACTGAACTGAGCTCCTTTGGCCCTGTAAGCAAATACCTTCACCGCTAAGCCATCTCTCCAGGCCTGATATGTATTTTCCATAAACAAAGATGTCATGGAATGATGAGTAATCAGTGACAAGATTTTACCATCTGGTTCACACTTGTCTCCGATATAAGGTATAAGTAGAGCTGGAAACAGAGCCGCATGCAACCATTTAGAGAACACACAACTGTCACCAAGTGCCACTTCTATCATTCTAACCAAGCCAGTCCCAGCACACAACCTGGTTAGTAGAAGAGTTGCTTAGGACAAAGAAGTGTTTTCAGTTGCATTTAATTGCTGAAGGATATTATTCAAAACCAAAACAGCATACTTGAGACAAATTAGGAAGAAATACATGCTTCATTTGAGGGTCACATTACAACTAAGAGATTATCTCTTCCTCCTTAAACAGAACTAATGAAAAACATCCTGCAATGGAACACTTGATCTCCTACTGGCTATTTTTCTGTTTGTGTGTGAAACACGACAGGAGTTTTCTTGTCTCTGGCTCATCAGTGGATAGAAACCATTTTCCTGAGAGAAATTCTCAAAGCGGGGATACTTTTTTTTCTCTAGTTACTAATTTTCTACATTGTGAGTGTGTAGACAAATTATGTTTTCCCTATTGTTTGTCTTAGAACCCATTAATAGTAGTATTTTTGCACCATTTTTTTAATCATCTTATTTATTTATTAGATACAGAGGGACAGAAGGAGAGAATGGGCATGCCAGGGCCTCTAACCACTTCAAACGAACTCCAGATGCATGTGCCACGATGTGCATCTGACTAACATGGGAGAATTGAACCTGGGTCCTTAGGCTTCACAGGCAAGTGCCTTAACCACTAAGCCATCTTCTCCAGCCCTTTGGACCTTTTTTTTAAAAAGTCAGTTCCTTGAACTAAATAGAAAACACTTGTTGAAACCAAAGCTGAGAAGTTGGGTTTTATTATTTTTTTTTTCAAAGAATCATTTGGAATTTCAGAGATTTTGCCTATGAGATGCTGTACACAAGAATAATTTCATGAACTCATAAAAAGTTAAATGTTATGTAGGCTTGAATGCACAGTTATAAACTTGTTCACTGTTATGAGCTTTGTGTGTGTGTGTATAGAATATGCATGGTGTTGTGTATAATGTGTGGTGTATTGGTGGTGTATGTGTGTGTGCGTGCGTGCAGAGGCCAGAGAAGAACTTCATGTGTCGTTCTTCA
Organism: Jaculus jaculus; assembly: GCF_020740685.1. Classification (NCBI taxonomy): domain Eukaryota; kingdom Metazoa; phylum Chordata; class Mammalia; order Rodentia; family Dipodidae; genus Jaculus; species Jaculus jaculus. The sequence continues at coordinate 59,000,840 of NC_059119.1, read as the reverse complement.
TTGCTCATTGGCATGATGCCGTGAGATGGGGTTTCTCCCTTAACCCAAAGCTGCTGTTCTTTTGCATCAGCAAGCCCCAGAGATTCTCGTCTCCCTCCCTATACCTGCAGACTTGGACTATAGAAATGTGCATGGCCACACTCAACTTTTTTTCTTTTGGCTTTTCAAGGTAGAGTTTCACTCTAGTTCAGGCTAACCAGGAATTCATTATGCATTCTCAGGGTGGTCTCGAATTTATGGCGATCCTCCTACCTCTGCCTCCTGTGGAGTGCTGGGATTAAAGGTGTGTGCTACCATGCCTGGCTTTTCACACTCAATTTTTGACTGAGTTCTGGAGAGTTTAACTGAAAGTAAGGGTGCCTCCGGCCCTGGCAGGCCCTAATGCTTAAGCAGCAAGTATTCTTTTTCTAATATTTTATTTATATTTATTTATTTGACAGAGAGAAAGAGGGAGAGAGAGAGAGCAAGGGAGAGAATGGGTATGCCAGGGCTGCAGCCACTACAAAGGAACTCCAGACACGTGTGCACCCCCTTGTGCATCTGGCTAATGTGGGTCCTGAGGAATCAACTCTGGGTCCTTTGGCTTTGCAGACAAATGCCTTAATGGTTAAGCCAGCCCTCCAGCCCCTGCAGCAAGTATTCTTAATGGTTGAGCTACTTCTCCAGACCTAATATCAACTTATATTACTTTTGTCTTAATAGTCATCTCTTGAAAAGTTTTTTCTTCTATTCCTTTTTCCAGCGATAGTAGAAACTTCCAGATGTACATGGAAATACTGCTCCCTCACCTTCTTCTCTTATAATAAGAGACATATAGATAGAGCTGAGGAGGTGTCTCAGTGGGTAAAATGCTTCATACACAAGCATGAGGACCTGTGTTTAGATCCCCAGAGCACACATAAAGGCTGGGTATCTTTAATCCCAGAACTGGGCAAGCAGAGACCAAAGGCTCCTATGGACTTGCTGGCTAGATAGGCTAGGTGAATTGGTGAGTTCTTGGTTTAGTGAGAGACCCTGTCTCAAAAAAAAAAAAAAAAAAAGGTGGGCTGGAGGGATTGCTTAGTGGTTAAGGTGTTTGCCTGCAAAGCCAAAGGACCCAGGTTTGATTCCCCAGGACACATGTTAGCCAGATGCACAAGGGGAGCACACATCTGGAGTTTGTCTGCATTGGCTGGAGGCCCTGATGCACCCATTCTCTCTCTCCCCTCTTTCTCTGTCAAATAATAAAAAAAAAGATAAGGTGATTGAGGAAGATTCTTTGGACAGTTTGGGTTACACACACACAAGTGTGCCCACAAATTACAAACATGCATGCACATACACATATACACAAGATACCTTGATAGACAGCTATGCTACACAAATCCTTGACTCTGATGTACTAGAAGTGGTTATATAACTTCACTGTAGTGGAATTTGTTCCATAAAACCTTTCCATCTAAGCTGGGCGTGGTGGCACATGCCTTCAATCCCAGCACTCGGAGGCAGAGGTAGGAGGATCGCCATGAGTTTGAAGCCACCCTGAGAATACAGAGTGAATTCCAGGTCAGCCTGGGCCAGAGTGAGACCCTTCCTCAAAAAGCAAAACAAAACAAAAAACAAAAGTCAAAAAAACTTCCCACCCATGGTCCTTCTGGGTGGCAGATCACTTCCAAAATGACTACTGAAAACTCTTGACCACTTTGCAATCCTTTCCTTCCCATGCTTACAACGAACATGTGTGCCTAATAGGATGTTGCAGAAATCATGAAATTTGATTTGCACATAAGAATTAGAAAAGAGGGCTGGAGAGATAGCTTAGTGGTTAAGGTGTTTGCCTGCAAAGCCAAAGGACCCAGGTTTGATTCCCCAGGACCCACATTAGCCAGATGCACAAGGGGTGCACGTGTCTGGAGTTTGTCTGCAGTGGCTGGAGGCCCTGGTGCACCCATTCTCTCTCTCTCTCTCCCTCCCCCTCTTTCTCTCACCCCCTTCCTCCCTCCTTCTCTCTGTCAAATAAAAAAATAAAAATAAAATATTTTTAAAAAGGAATTAGCAAAGATATTAAAGTTTTTCTCATTCTTTCAAATAACTTTCTATGAGAGAAATCAGCTTTCATGTCATGAGGACGTTGAAATTGCCACATATAGAAGTCTGTGTGGCAAAACTCTGGCCTATGTGGTCATAACTGATACTAAAGTGCTGCGGTAGAAGCAGACAGCTCAGTCCCAGTCAGGCTTTCATCAGTTTGTACCTATACTGGCCACTTGACTATAAACTCATGAAAGAACTTGAGCCATTATTACTATGCCTTCCAAGTCACTTCCAAGCTTCCAATCCATAAAACTCTGAAGTAATAACTATTATTTAAGTTTCAAAGGTCAATTCATTATGCTGCTCAGATTATGGAGGAATAAGCAAGTGATTGTAGCAGTTACCTTTTCATTTTGGGGACAAAACACCTGACCAGAAACCGCTTGTGGAAGAATAGGGTTTGTTTCCAGCTTACAGCTTTGGAAGGAAGTCGTGGCAGGAAAAGCATGGCAGGAGCAGATAGCTTCATGTCACACCTCCACCTCAGCAGGGAGGAAACAGAGAATGCGCACTCACCAGCGCCAGCAGTGGGGCTGGGCTACGACACTCCAAGGCCCACTCCAGCAGCACACCTCCACTTGCAAGGCTCCAGCTCTCAAAGGCTCAGCCAGCTGGGGATTAAAGCAGGAGCTTAATCGCAAACATATGAGGCTGTGGGAGACATATCACATTCAAGCCACCTCAGTGATGTGCTTAGTCAGCTAGATAGCAATGCACTCAGCAGTCTTGGGAGTCACATGCGGAAGACTGCAGAGCTCCAACCAGCTCAGGTTCTTGGAAAACTGTGTGTCAGATATGTTCAGTGTGTGGCCTGAGGATTTTAGGCATACTAAGGATAGTTATGAATGTGGCCTACAAGGGTTTGTATGAATTTTCAACTTGGCAGGATCTAGAATCATCTAGGAACTGAACATCTGGGCATGCCCATGAGCGATCATTTAGATTAGGTTAACTGAGGTGGGAATACCCACTCTCTACTTCCTCAACTATGGGCTAAAGGTCATCAGTTTCTTCAAGCTGCCACGTCTGCCCCTCCCCCCCATGGTGGACTGTAACCTGGAAATGTGAACAAAAATAAACCATTTACTTTTTTTTGTTGTTGTTTGTTCATTTGTTGGTTTGTTTTCGAGGTAGGGTTTCACTCTAGTCCAGACTGACCTGGAATTCACTATGTACTGTCAGGGTGCTCTTGAACTCAGTGATCCTCCTACCTCTGCCTCCCGAGTGTTGGGATTAAAGGCATGTGCCACCACTAAACCTTTTCCTTTGATGCTTTTGGTCACGGTATTTTGTCCCAGCTATAAGAAATTAACTCAACATAAAACTAGTGCCCAGTGGGGCCATTGCTATTGTAGCTCTGACTATGTGGCCTTTGGAACGGGTGGTAAGGAGAAGGTCGAAGAGTTTGGAACTTTGAGCTGGAATAGCCCTGGAGTGCTACAAGCAATCTGATGGGAGCTGGGAAGACAAGAATGCTGAGGGAAATGCAGACAGTGGAGGCCCAGTTTATGAGGTTGCAGAGAGGGAAAATGACTTTTACCAGGTCGTGGTGGAGAGCTAAAGGCAGGTCATGTTATTACATGCTGTCAGAGAAACTGGCAGCATTTTGCCCATGCCCTGATAACTTGATTGATGCTAAACTCGAATACAGTTTGTTCAGCAGGGGAAATCTCAAGACAGGACATTCAGTGCTGAGAAAACAGATGAAAACTGCTACACAGATGTGACCCAAGGGAGCCAGACTACATTCCAAGCTAGCAGCAAAACTTGGCAGCCGGCGCCACGCATGTGGTACTAGTTTTGGAGGCATGAAAGACGCAGGATTGAGAGGGTCATGGAATCTTGCTTTAACAGCTCCAGAGAGGCATTGAGGGCCAGGCAACGTTTGGCCTGGTCATAGTTGCAAGGAGGCCCCAATGGGCCACTGAATGAAGCTATGAAGGTGAACTGTAAGTTGCAATGGAATCCCCAGAATGTTGTGTGTGTGTAAGGGGGGGGGGCAGAACCACAGGACATTGGCTAAGGAAAGCTCAACTTCAGAGTAGAGAGGCCCCAAGAGAGGCTGTGAGTGCTCTAGCAAGCATAGTTAGAAGGTCCTTTCGGGCCCAGATGACTTCACTGTAAGTGCTAGATGATGGACCTGCAAGATTTGGAGTTTGCCTGCTGGGTTTCAGTCTTTCTTTGGTTTGATCTTTCTTTGTGAGGCTCACTCCCTTCTTTTTGGATTGGGAAAGTTTACTCTAGTCATTCTGTGTTGGAAGTGTGTAAGTTGCTTTTTTTTTTTTTTTGAGGCGAGCCAAACGGACTGCCCTTCCTTTTTTTATGAGAGAGTGGGAAAGGGAGAGAACTGGTGTGCCAGGGCCTCCAGCCACTGGAATCAAACTTCAGACGCGTGCTCTGCCTTGTGTGCACCCCCACTGTGCGTGCTTTCATCACCTTGTGCGTCTAGCTTTTGTGGGGTCTGGAGAATCGAACATAGGTCCTCGGGCTTAGTGTGGATAAACCTCATCTGACCAAATTAAAGGCTTGATAAGACAAAAGAACTGCCTCTAGGAATAAGAAAAAATTCTGCCAGCAGAATGCCTTCAGAATTCATCTAGAATAATAGTTTTCCCTGGTTTACAAGCAGACTGCTTTTGAACTTGAATTATGCTTTTTATTCTTTTCAGTCTCCAATCTGTTAGCCTCTCCTAAACTTCTACAGTTGGATGAGTCATTCCTTAAAACAAATCTCTTCACAAACAGGCACTCTCACACACACAGGTCATTCTGTTTCCATGAAGAATCTTAACTTCTCTGAGGCTATTAGTGATGCTATACCTATGAGCTCACATCTACATGTCTCTTTTTTTTTTTAATATTTTTAAAAATTATTTATTTATTTATTTGAGAGTGACAGACACAGAGAGAAAGACAGATAGAGGGAGAGAGAGAATGGGCGCGCCAGGGCTTCCAGCCTCTGCAAACGAACTCCAGATGCGTGTGCCCCCTTGTGCATCTGGCTAACGTGGGACCTGGGGAACCGAGCCTCGAACCGGGGTCCTTAGGCTTCACAGGCAAGTGCTTAACCACTAAGCCATCTCTCCAGCCCTCTACATGTCTCTTGATGAGCATGAGAACTTTACTGGGTACATACCCAGGCTTGGTATATACTGGAGTTGAAAGTGTATAGCTGGCAAAGATTTTCTCCCATTCTGGAGGTTGCATCTTTGCTCTAGTCACAGTGTCCCTTGCTGTACAACAGCTTTGTAATTTCATGAGGTCTCAGTGGTTGGTCCATGGTTTTATTTCCTGAGCAACTGGGGTTACAGTCAAAAAGTCTTTGCCAAGACCAGTATGTTGAAGGGCTTCCCTACTTTTTCCTCTGGCAGTTTCAGAGCTTTAGGTCTGACATTAAGGTCTCTGATCCATTTGGACTTAATTCTTGTGCATGGAGAGAGATAGAGTTCTATTTTCAGATAAGGCACTTGACTGTGAAGCCCAAGGACAGTCTAGAAAAATAATACAACTATGCAGAAATAAAAATTAAATTACAGCTACATGTGTCAACATAAATGAATATTATCAACAATATTGAGCTAAATAGGTGAGTGAAAACTAGTGGCAAGCAGTGTGTTAACACTTATATGATGTTTAAAATCAAGCTGGGTGTGGTGGTGCACGCCTTTAATGCCAGCACTCGGAAGGCAAAGGTAGAAGGATCTCCGTGAGTTCGAGGCCACCCTGAGACTCCATAGTGAATTCCAGGTCAGCCTGGGCTACAGTGAGACCCTAGCTCAAAAACAAAAACAAAAACAAAAACAAAAACAAACAACCAAACAAAAAAATAAAACACAACACAATCTGTTGTTTAGTGAGGCATAATACTTAATAAAATTGTAAAGAAAAATGAAGGAAAAGATATCACAAGAAACAAGAGTTCTCACTGGGTGTGTTAGTGCATGCCTTTAATCCCAGCACTGGGGAGAAAGAGGTAGGTGGATCGCTGTGAGTTCGAGACCAGCCTGGGACTACAGAGTACATTCCAGGTCAGCCTAGGCTAGAGTGAGACTCTACCTTTAAAAATAAAATAAAATAAAATAAAATAAAATAAAGTGTTCAGATTTCACATAGATTATAAAATATTAATGATGTTGTATTTTATCACTAAATCTCTATGGTTATTATTTAAAAACACATTTAAAAATAAATGGATACTTATGCTATTTATGTTACACTGAAGATATAATACTAAAATCAATTTAACTTATACAATGTACAAAGAACATTTCCTGTATTTATTATTTACTTTTTTTCTTTTTCATTTTTCGAGGTAGGGTCTCACTCTAGCCCAGGCTAACCTGGAATTCACTATGTAATCCAGGGTGGCCTCGAACTCATGGTGATCCACCTACCTCTGCCTCCCAAGTACTGGGATTAAAGGTGTGCACCACCACGCCTGGCTAATTCCTGTATTTATTACCATATTCTTCTCCAGGGTGGTCTCTTTCTGGTCCTTATATTGGAGGCAAGCACTTTATCCACTGAGCCATCTCTCCAGAGCACTGGCCCTTATACTGGAGTTTCTTGAGATCAGATTCAATTCAAATCCTAATTCTGACACCTTGCTCTGTGTGGTCTTTGCCATAATACAGAGCTATAGGACCAATATCCAGGCTCTAAACTTTTTAAATGATAAGGCCACAATAAAACCACAGTTAGAAAATCATTACCACGTCTAACAAAAAATAAATATGGACTGGGAGATTGCTCAGAGGTTAAAGGCATTTGCTTGCAAAGCCTAATGGCTTAGGTTCAGTTCCTCAGTACCCACATTAAGCAGGATACACAAAGTAGGCCCATGCATCTAGAGTTCATTTGCATAGGTAAGAGGCCCTGATGTGCCCATTTTTTTCTCTCTTTCTCTGTCTGATTGCAAATAAATTAATAAAACTTAAAAAATATAAAGCTGGGTTGGAGAGATGGCTTAGTGGTTAAGATACTTGCCTGCAAAGCCAAAAGACCTAGGTTTGATTCCCCAGGATCCACATAAGCAAAATGCACAAGATGGCACATGTGTCTGGAGTTTGTTAACAGAGGCTTGAGGCCCTGGTGTGCCCATTCTCTCTCTCCTCTCTCTTTCTGTCTAACTCTGTGTCTGTCAAATAAATAAATAAATAAGTAGCTTTAAAAAATACCATGATAACTACATACCTTATATTAGATTATGAATATAGTAAACAATATAAAATGAAAAACTAAAATTTAACATATATTCCTCTGCTGTTTGGTTTGTTGAAACATCTGCAGATGTGTTTAAGAAATCAGAGAATGTTAAGGCAATACAAATAATTGCACTGGGATAATTTTCAATGACGTGACTATGAGTTTTAAGTACGGAAGCATCTATTTAATCTGAAAGGAACAAAGCTGATGCTGGAGATTCAGGTACTGTTACAGACAGGTGGGGAAACTTTAGGCAAGCGATGGCAGTGGGCAGAGAAAAGGGGGCTTAAAATCATGGGAAAAAATGGAAGGTTTCTATAATGAGAAAAATTCCAAGGGGAGAATCATATAAAAGACTTGTCAAATGTGAAAGCACTAGAAGATGTATAATTAGAAAAATGTGATTGCAAATTAATTTCCCTTTAGGATGTAAGCTTTCCTCTTTCTTTTTTTCTTTCTTTCTTGTTTTTTTTTTTTTTTTTTCTTTTCTTTTTCAAGGTAGGGTCTCATTTTAGCCCAGGCTGACCTGGAATTCCCTATGTAGTCTCAGGGTGGCCTCGAACTCATGGCGATCCTCCTCCCTCTGCCTCCCGAGTGCTGGGATTAACAGCGTGCGCCACTATGCCCGGCCAGCCTTCCTTTTTCATTGTTTCTTTTATTCACTTTCTTAAGATATTATTTATTTATTTATTTGAGAGAAAGAGAGAGAGAGAGGGAGAGAATGGGCATGCCAGGGTCTCCAGCTATGCAAACAAACTCTAGCCATATGCACCACCTTGTGCATCTGGCCTATGTGGGTACTAGGGAATCAAACCTGGTTCCTTAGGCTTTGAAGGCAAATGCCTTAGCTGCTAAGCCATCTCTCCAATCCTATTCAAGTTTTTTCCTAATGCAATCTAATCTTAATGATTTAGTTCATTACATAAGAGGGGTTGACAGTTTTCGAAGGCGAATCTGAGTCTTGTATGCCTTAGCCTGACAGTATTTGCTTTCACCATGGACAGAATTATGAAACTAATGGACTATAATAGTAAACATTACAATGGAAGAGCATTATTTTTCACAGAATTGTGTCCAGTAGTCTTTTTCCAGCAGTGATGTTAAAGTGGTTCTGTTCTAAGAGTTGAGTCTTTGTCCTGTTCTGAGAGTCTTGTTGACTGAAAGCAAAAGAGGAGCGATGTGATTGTGAATCAAAGGTCAGCACAAAAGAAGGCCAGAGAGCAAGAGGGGAGGACTGCCTGGTTATCACAGCTCAGATTAGAGAGGAGAAGATGCCGCTTCCTTAATCCAAACTATAAAGTAAGAGCTCTACTTAGAGAGGAAATGCAGTCCAGCTAAGAGCGTCATGTACCCAAGGATGCTACAACCTTAACCATTTCTCCATTTCAGTTTCTGCACTTGTAAAATAAAATGAAAATTCCTTTTCCTCACCACATCCTCCCCACACCACCACAATGAATACAGATGGAATGCGCTGTGAGTGCAGATAAGACAAATCAGTCTTAATTTTCCTTCCAAAGATAATGTAGAGAAATTGTTTCTGCCAACATGTGGCCAACCTTTGATCAGGGCACCCTCTGATCCTTAGATTGAGATAAATGATTTCTACTGGTAAACTTAAGCTTTTGAAGTCAGGAAAAATAAAAAGCAGCGAATGACTTTTTATTTAATTTCCAGTTATTAACTTGAACAAAATGTAAAATTATCATGCAATCAATCTCGACCTTTAAGCAGCTTGTGGTATTTTTAAAAAGCTCTTTCATATGACAAGGTCTACAATGTAATCTCCCTAGTAAGAACACGATACGAAGTTGCTCAACTTTGCACATGACCTTTCAGACTCTTAATGCTGTGAACGGTCATGTGAGTATTCATTACTTGGGATTAAATTTCATATATATTACTTGACAAGTCTAAAAAATACCAATAAAATAAGTTTCTGAAAAAAAATCTCCTCATTCCTAGGAATATATCTTGAAAAAAAATTTTTTTTAACTTCAATATCAACCCTTTAGAATTTGAAGTTTGGATAATGTCACAAAGTACCCACAGGAATTAGCAGATCTTTCCAGCAGCTGTTCTTCCATTTTCCCTGGCAGCCAGTGGGTAAGAACAGCCTGTAACTGAATCCATTTAGCCCAAGGTAATGTTGACAGAAATACTTAGGTCTCATTCTCTGATTCTTTTTTTTTTTTTTTTTCTTTTGGTTTTTCGAGGTTAGGGTCTCTCTCTGCCCAGGCTGACTTGGGATTCACTATGTAGTCTCAAGGTGGCCTTGAACTCACAGCAATCCTCCTACCTCTGCCTCCTGAGTGATGGGATTAAAGGCGTGCACCACCACGCCCAGCTTGATTCTGTGATTCTAAGTAGGGGAGCAACGTGGCGTGCTACACGTAGCAGCCTATCAGTAATCTCCACTTAGTGCACAGTTGGTAATACTGCTAATAACTTCCAGGAAGGGGAGACCACTTAGAGAAAAATAGCATAGGAGCCGGGCGTGGCAACCCACGCCTTTAATCCCAGCACTCGGGAGGCAGAGGTAGGAGGATCGCCTTGCGTTCAAGGCCACCCTGAGACTACATAGTGAATTCCAGGTCAGCCTGAGCTAGAGTGAGAACCTACCTCAAAAAAACAAAGCAGGGGCTGGAGAGATGGCTTAGCGGTTAACCACTTGCCTGTGAAGCCTAAGGACCCCAGTTCGAGGTTCAGTTCCCCAGATCCCACGTTAGCCAGATGCACAAGGGGGCGCATACATCTGGAGTTCGTTTGCAGAGCCTGGAAGCCCTGGCACACCCGTTCTCTCTCTCTCCCTCTATCTGCCTTTCTCTCTGTGTCTGTCACTCTCAAATAAATAAATAATTTTTAAAATAAAACAAAGCAAAACAAAACAAAACAAAACAAACCTGCATAGGAGTTGGGCAGATCTAGATCCAAACTCACCACATCACTTATAACATCAATCCCTCCAAGACTTGTTAACCCATCTGCCACATGAAAACAGACAGTAGCAATTCCACAGGGTTGTTTGGAGATGTAAAGGACACAAACGTATGCTCCTTGGCATGAACATTAAGGCTTAGGAAATATTATTTCCCCTTCTCCCATTTACCTGAGTCATGCTGACCTTGCATATTAAATACTCAGTTCCTTTTCAATCATAACCAACCGATTATTTACAGTCTAGTTAATGAGATGCAATTAATTATATTGGACCTGTGCTGCTGATGCAAATCCCAGGATCAGAGTTTCCCTGGTGCAGCTTTTCCCACATCACCCAGATATGATGAGGCCATGCCTGTGGCATTGTAAACAGCATACAACAGATAGTCAATATATACATATATACATACATATATATATATATATGTGTGTGTGTGTGTGTGTGTGTGTGTGTGTGTGTGTGTGTGTGTATAGCTTGCTTTCCTTCCTTCCTTTCTTATTTTATTTATTTTTAAATATTTTTATTTATTTATTCATTTATTAAATATTATTTATTTATTTGTTTGAGTGAGAGAGAGAGAGAGATACAGTGAGAATGGGCACACCAGGGCCTCCAGCCACTACAAAGGAACTCTAGACACAATGCACGCCCTTGTGCATCTGGCTTATGTGGGTCCTGGGGAATCGAATTGGGATCCTTTGGCTTTACAGGCCGATAGTCAATATTTTTAAGGCTTCTTGTATGGGTCCTTTTTGTTTGTGGCCATATTTGTGGAGTTTGAGGTGGATAATTTCAAGATAATCTCTTTCCAACTCTTGTACACAAACAAAAAGAATCCATACAGCAACTGCAGGCTGCATAAAATAGATTGTCCAAGACCAGGTTTTGAGTGCAACCTACCTTACTAGTGAGATAATATGAATCCACTAGAGCACCACAAATTCTCATTTGACTGTCCCTAATGGCCCTATAGACCTATTCCACGAGGAAATAGGACAGACAGACACATTTAGTCAAACGCTAGGTCACTCTATAATGCTTAAGCTTGTGTCGTCAGTCCTCTTGCCCTCCTTCTTACTCGTTCCCTCTCTTCCTCCCTTCTTTCCCTTACCAATCTATTCCTAGGCTAACTTTTTATAAAAGGAAGCAAAAGTTATTGGCAAAAACCCACACATGTAGTGTTGGATATGCAATTAATACACCCTTCTAGGCTTATTCTAACTAAAGATCAGAACTGAGCCCAGACAAAGCATATGTGATCAAATTCTTCACAACATGCCTGAAACGTAATGAAAAAAAAAAAAAAAAAAAAAAAACTCATCTAAAGCTTAGCTATATCATTGCACTTACTTTTCTTTTATTAAGTTAAAAGTAACATTGGAGCCAGACGTGGCACACGCCTTTAATCCCAGCACTCGGGAGGCAGAGGTAGGACGATCACCATGAATTTGAGGCCACCCTGAGTTGGAATACTTGCTACCAAAAATAGCTTCCAGTTCACCAAACGTGAAGTCTTGTTGGCCACACATTTAGATCCCATCTGCAACACAGATAGTAATCAAATCTTCCCACAGAGAATATATTTTGTCATTCATAAACAAACCATACATAGCATATGGCAGAAAGGCTATCACTGAGCACGTTCACTAAGATTTCTCTTTACAAATTAGTTACGCCACTTAATTATTTATTAAAGACAGATTCCTTGGTTGCTTGAAAGTGATAGAAGTGGTACAGAGAACTGACGATACGGGACAGTCAGATGAGGGTACTAGTGACTTGGATCCAGCGGGCCTATCTTTCTGTAAAAGGATAAGTGAAATCCCAAGTGTTTGTGACACTTTGGAGGGATTAGAATTCTGGTACACTTTTAACAGAAATATAAATTGACACAACCACTTCGGAAAATTTTTGGCACTATCTCCTAAAGTTGTGGTCTAGCAATTCCCTGTGATCTAACAATTCTGCTTTCAGGCCCATGTTTACTGGAAATGCACAATACAGGGTCATTTTTTTTTTCTTTTTCTGAGGTAGGGTCTCACTCTAGCCCAGGCTGACCTGGAATTCACTATGTAGTCTCAGGGTGGCCTCGAACTCACAGCGATCCTCCTACCTCCTACCTCTGCCTCCCGACTGCTGGGATTAAAGGCATGCACCACCATGCCTGGTCCAAGGATAATTCTTTTTTTTTTTTTTTTTTTTTTTTTTGGCTTTTCAAGGCAGGGTTTCACTCTAGCTCTGGCTGACCTGGAATTCACTATGTAGTCTGAGGGTGACCTTGAACTCCTGGTGATCCTCCTACCTCTGCCTCCCGAGTGCTGGGATTAAAGGCATGTGCCACCATGCCCAGCCCGAGGGTAATTCTTATAGCATCACTTCCTTTTTTTTTTTAAATTTTTTATTTATTTATTTGAGAGCGACAGACACAGAGAGAAAGACAGATAGAGGGAGAGAGAGAGAGAATGGGCGCGCCAGGGCTTCCAGCCTCTGCAAACGAACTCCAGACGCGTGCACCCCCTTGTGCATCTGGCTAACATGGGACCTGGGGAACCGAGCCTTGAACCGGGGTCCTTAGGCTTCACAGGCAAGTGCTTAACCGCTAAGCCATCTCTCCAGTCCATAGCATCACTTCTTAAAAAACGTATTTACTTATTTGGTGTAGAAAGAGGCAGAGGAAAAGAGAGAGTATGGGTGTGCCAGAGCCTCTTGTCATTGCAAATGAACTCCAGGTGCATGTGTCACTTTGCACACCTGGGTTTACATGGGTACTGAGGAATTGAACCTTGGTCTTCAGGCTTTGCAAGCAAGTTCCTTAACCACCAAGCCATCTCTCCAGCCCATCATACCACTTCGTGAAGAGGATCAAAATTTAAATAATTCACATGCCCACCAACAGTAGAAGTGGCAAGTTTCAGTAAACCTGCATAAACGTTATAGTTTCAATGACAGGGGCATAAAAGAAATGGCTAGGGACTGGTATCCATTTCTTGCTCTGGGTGCTAGCTACGTGGTGTGTTTAGTTTGTGAGAATTCAGTGAGCTATACATTCATGGCATGTGAACTGTTCTGCTTATCTGTCAGGTTTCAATAAAAAGCTAGAAAGAAAAATGTAATAAACACACATGCTTTGAAGTAGGTTTAAATGGATCCTTTCATATTATTTTGTGAGTATCTATGAATATAATAAGATTTGGTATTCAGATATCTGAATTTTAACCAAAGCACAGATTAATCAAATACACATGTACAGACTGAGGAGATGGCTTAGTGGTTAAGGTATTTGCCTGTAAAGCCTAAGGACCCTGGTTTGATTCCCCAGGATCCACGTTAGCCAGATGCACAAGGGGCCACAAGCATCTGGAGTTTGTTTGCAGTAGCTGGAGGCCCTGGTGTGCCCATTCTCTCTTTCTGTTTGCCCCCCCTCAAATAAATAAGATATTTAACAAACAAACAAATACACATATGCTTGAAATTCATTATGTATTTCTAAAAGAGGCATAAATAAACATATAAAAAGTAAATTAGTTTCTTATTTATCATAAGCATTTGTGACCATTATCATTTCCCACTTCTGGATTGAATTGATACGAATAAATACATATATAAATACATAGGAATTGGTGATGATAATCTCAAGAACAATGAATAACAATAGTAGCCATAGAAACCCCACTTGGGGGCTAGAGAGATGGCTGAGCAGTTAAGGCACTTGCCAGTGAAGCCTAAAAAACTAGGTTCAATTCCCCAGTACCCACATAAGCCAGATGCACAAGGTGGCACATGTGTCTGGAGTTTGTTTGCAGTGGCTGGAGGCCCTGGTGCACCCATTTTATCCCTCTCTCTCTATGTCACATAAGAAATAATAATTACCTAGAAGCAGGTAAAGGATATGTTTTTGTTAACCTAGGACATAGAGAGGGTCGTTTTTCCATGGCATGAATATTGATGCCAGAGGTGGCAGCCTTGGCTCCAGGACAAGGACCATCAACATCTTCGATGCCATTAATGTGGGGGTCAGGCCTTTGAGGCCTTGCACATATCAGTAGCTGTGACAGTGTTGGCAATATCTTTCCACAAGGACTACAGGGACTCACTAGAGGAATTCTGGAATCACAGATGAGACACTACGCCTGATTTTAAGGGGCTTGGGGATCAGAACTCGGGTCCTCCTGCTTGTGCAGCAAGTGCTTTACCCACTAAGCCATCTCCCCAGCCATGAAATTTAATTCTTGATGTAAAACTTAATAATCACATCCATGTCATTGGTGTGCAAATTTTTTTCATGTTTAACAAATGGCAAAATTATATTTATACCAAAGAATTGTTTTGAAATAAATTATTTAATGATTTGTTATTGTTAAGTGCTTGCTTTCATGCATATTTAGTACACCTATATACCAGAGGTCATGTAAAATTTCTCAGGTAAAAAGGGGTCATTGGTGGAAGAACTTTAAGAAGCTCTTGTGTAGATGAGAGCTACCAAGAAAGTTAAGACAAATGTCATTTTAAAGTTATAGTACATGCTTATCTTCTTTAATCCAACCAATCTTGGTTGGAGAATCTGTTTCATTTTAAAGATGGCAGAGGATACTGGGGTGATCCAGGATCCATCAGCACAATAAGAAGAGATAGCTGGCTGCCTGTCATGAGATATGTCACCTCCACAACATCCAGGAGACATTGCTGAGAAAGTGACAATGCAAGTGCTGCTCTCACTGCTAGCCTGACAACCATCTCCAGCAAGATGGTGACAGACACTGTGGCCACTCAAAACTCACCAAAACAGAGATTCAGAGGCTACAGAGAGCTATACACTAAATCTGGTTCGGGGAACATTGTGGAAGAAGGACAGAAAGATTGTCAAAGAACCACAGGGTGGGGAGGATTAGCCTGAGGCATGGTCTTCCCCCCATTTCCCATACAGATACTGATTGAAGCTTGCAGGATCCCACAGTAAATACCAGTAACCCCACTGAGGAGGGCCCTCAGTCAGTAAATACCAATAAAACCCACTGAGGAGGGCCCTTAGTCAGTGTTGGTGTCAGAGAGGAAATACAAGACTATATAACCTTTAAAAAGAGCAAGATTTAATTTAAAAATTATTAAAAGGCTGGAGAGATGGCTTAATGCTTAAGCATTTGCCTGTGAAGCCTAAGGACCCCAGATCAAGGCTCGATTCCCCAGGACCTACATTAGCCAAATGCACAAGGGGGCACATGCATCTGGAGTTCGTTTGCAGTGGCTGGAGGCCCTGGTGTGCCCATTCTCTTTATTTGCCACTTTCTGTCTGTCGCTCTCAAATGAATAAATAAAAATAAACAACAAAAAAATAAAAGGACAATAAATATATGGGGAGAAAAGACTACAGATAGCCAATGTAATCCTAAGCAGACAAAATATTGCTGGAGGTATCATAATATCAATATCAAATTATACTACAGAGACATAGTGACAAAGTCCACTCAGTACTAGGACAAAACTAGACATATAGGCTGGGTGTGGTGGCACACACCTTTAATCCCAGCACTCAGGAGGCAGAGGTAGGAGGATCACTGTGAGTTTGAGGCCACCCTGAGACTCCATAGTGAATTCCAGGTCAGCCTGAGCTAATGTGAAACCCTACCTCGAAAATAAAAAAACAAAACAAAACAAAACAAAAACCCTAGACATATAGACAAACAGAACTGGGGATTTAAAAAAAAGACAATCTAATAAACAAATGGTGCCGGTAAAACTTCCAAAAAATGAAATTAGATTCTTATCTTTCACCAACATAAAAATCAATTCAAAATTATCAAAGACCTTAATTTAGAACCTGAAAAACACTGAAACTGCTGGAAGAAACATAAAGGAAATACTTTCAAATACAGGCATAGGTGAGAATTTTCTAAAAATAGCACAGGAATAGAATTACATAGAATTAAAAAGATTCTGGGCATCAAAGAAAGCCATAAGCAGAATGAACCACCAACAGAATGTGGGGGGTGAGAATCCTTGCCAATGATATTAATTATTTTCTCATTTCTGTGACCAAATATATGACCAGAAGCAACTTCAGGAAGGAATTAACTACCACATTAGACAAGGGGTTAATATTTAAAATATACAAAGAACTATAAAAATTAAACCACCGCCATTCCCCCAAACTGCCAGTCAGTAAGTAGGCTAGTGAACATCACAGATAGTTCTCAAAAGAGGACACACAACTGATCGATAAGTATTTTTAATATCCTTAGCCATCAGGGAAATGCAATTAAAACTGCTTTGAGATTTCATTTCACCCAAGTCAGAATAACTACTAATTAAAAAAAAAAAAAAAAGACATTCTAGGGCTGGAGAGATGGCTTAGTGGTTAAGTGCTCGCCTGTGAAGCCTAAGGACCCTGGCTCGAGGCTCAACTCCCCAGGACCCACGTTAGCCAGATGTACAAGGGATCTGGAGTTTGTCTGCAATGGCTGGAGGCCCTGGCGCACCCATTCTCTCTCTCTCTGTCTCTTTCTCTCTGTCTGTCACTTTCAAATAAAAGTAAACAAAAAAATCTAAAAAAAAAAAAAGATATTCTCTCTACCTCTGTTTCTCTTCTTTCTTCCTCTCTCTTCCCTTGCAAATAAATAAATAAAATATTTAAAAACAACAACATCAACAAAAAAGAAAACAAATGACAACAAATCTTGGCAAGCATCTGCAATAAGAGACACCCTTATTCCCTGCTGGTGAGAGTCTAAATTGGTATAGCCACTATGGCAATCAGTGTGGAAGCTTCTTTGAAACTTAGACATGGCAGACTGTGGTGGTTTGAATAGAATAGATGGCACCCAATGTATTCAGTTGTTTGTAGTTTGCATCTGCTGGCTACCTGGTTGGAAGCAATGTCACTCGGTGGATCTTAAGTTCTGGTAGTGGGTTTCAGATTTCAATCTAAAGATATGCAAAGTGTGCCTAGCTGGAGTTCCTGAAGTGTGCTGTGGCTTTTGACCTTTAGGCTTGTATTTCTTCCTCTCTGCTTGGGCCTGTGAAAGCAGGCCAGATTCTTTGGCCATTATGGAACTTCCCCTGGATCTGTAAGCTTCAATAAATATCCCTTCCTCCATAACTGTGCCTGGTCTGGAAATTCATCTCAGTGAACCTGAAGCTGTCTGCTACAGAATTTGGTACCAGGAGTGGGATGAGATGAACCTAACTATGTGGATGTTGATCTTTTGGAACCTTTGTTTTGGAGGAATAGGCATGGACTTGGTGCTTGCAACTGAAGATGCCTCTGGAGTGGTAATCCAAGTTTTATGGACTATTCTGATGAGAGTCTAATGCTAAGTGCAGACAGCATTGAACTTCGAGGCTTGGCTGACAAGCTTTCTAAGGGGAAGGAAAGACTGCAGAGGACTTTGTTGGAACTGGGCTACTGGTATAAGGGCTGGCTGCGTCCTGCTGCCCAGGCCCAGGGAATTTGATCAAGGTTAAATTTGTAATGGACTGATGTGCTTGGCTAAAGATATTGGATTGAGAGATTTTAAGATTTTAAGCTGGCAAACTTCAAGCAAGTTAAAATTATAGGCACTGAGACTGGTTTTAGGTTACTGAATCTGCTATGGTCAAACACATTAGCAATCTTAAAAGAAGATGGTCCAATTGCTTTACCATGGAAAGGATGCCTGAGGAAAGACTATCATAGAAATGCAAACACTTTTGGAAAGAGTTGACTGGAGAAGGAACCTGCTTTTCAAAGTTATGACTTATTTTGTCTGTGAATTAAGAATACGGCTGTGTTCTGCACACCTGGTATTGGTTTCAGAAGTGTGAAAAATGTGAGGAGTGCTCGTGAATTTATTCCTGGTACTGAAAACTTCGTGAAAAGCCTGTGGCTGGGGAGGTCATAAGTCCCAGGGGAAAAACTACTGCTGTTGTCTGGCTAAGTGGATATAAGATGGCCACCAAACTGCCTTCTAAGCACTTATATTCATGGCATATATTAATGCTACTCTTTTTTGGTTAGAGAAGCTTGGTTAGAGAACTACATGTTGCTTTTTGTGATGAAGCTAACATATGCTACAGAATCAAAAACATCTAGTAACATTAAAATAAAGTGGCAGGCTGGGAGACATGGAGCTGTGACCCTAGGCTGCCTGTGGCAAGATAGCAGGTGGGTACAGGGAGTCCCCAGAAGCTCATGGGCCAGCCAGCCTTGCACACTCAGTGGCAAACAAACAGAACCTGCCTCACACTAGATGGAAAGTGAGGGCCAGTACCCGTAACCTCTGTACACTTGCTGTGGCATATTCATGCCTTACACACACACGTGCTCATACCTCTCCCTCACTCTGTCTCTCTCTCTCTTACATACACACACACACACAGGAGAGAGAGAGAGAAAAGCAGCAAGATGGGCTGGAGAAGATGGCTTAGTGGTTAAGGCCATTGCCTGCAAAGCCAAAGGACCCCGGTTGGATTCCCTCAGGACCTACGTAAGCCAGACGCACAAGGAGGCGTACGCATCTGGAGATCATTTGCAGTGGCTGGAGGCCCTGGTGCACCCATTCTCTCCCTCTCTCCCTCTTTCTCTCTCTCTCATAAATAGATAAATATATTTTTTTAAGTAGCAAGATTATTATAAGACTTGGGACTTGAAGCTTAAAGACAAAATGCACCGTGCGCAATCCTGCTTTTCAGTTCCCCCTTTCGAAGCACCCCTATTAAACGAAACACCGCCGAATGCACTGTTCTTTGGCATGAGAGAGCGGCTTTCTGCATAGGAAGAAGGACTTAGGCACCAGCCGCTCCTCTCTTACCCAGATTATGAGATGCCTACTCTTTCCCTTCATCTGTGCAATGCCCACGGCTGCAGAGTTGCAGTTACTGCCTGAGATCCTAAGTGAAATTCTACTAAAAACAAATATTTTTCTCTGAAAAAAAAAAAAAAGTTTGGGAGTTTGGAGATTGAAAATCTCTCTAAGAACTAAGGAATTCCCCCAAGCAGCCAGAATTTTCCACAGCCAAGTGGTTGCGACACTGCGTTTTAACCCTGCGTGTTGTGACAGCTGGTGAGCGAGGCGGGTAACCACAGGACACACTCAGACAGCAACACCTTGCACATGCCCAGTGTGCTCGTAGAGCCTGATTTTTCCTTGCTCGGTGTTTATTTGAGACTACTTTTTTTTTTTTTTAAAGCCAAAGCAAACTAAAAGGGTCACTTCGTTGCAAAACCTCAGTTATAGCCAACCCGTGATGTGGGTGGAGGGGTGACCCCAGAAATCAAGGGACAGAGTTCCATCCAGCTGGGTCTCCCTGCACTTGTCAGCTCCCCCACCGCCTCAGTTTCCTTGCTGGTGAGTGGGAAATGTTGCAAATGGGCCCATTTCTGCCTTCTTTAAACTCTCCATTGTCGGGCACGGCCAGGCACAGGCTGGAGCCTTCAGCAGAGGGGCCTGAGCTTCCAGGCATGGCTGAGGACCTCCAGGCTACAGGAGGCCACCCACCCTCCAAGCCCAGCACCCCTGAACTTAGGCTCTGCCCATAGCCCTGTAACCTTTGGACAGTTGCCTAGGAAACACCTTATCAGCCTTCACACAGCCCATCCCCCTGAGACCCTAGATCACCTGGCCCCTCTCCTCCCCCCGCCATTGCCCTCTGCTGGAATGAATGTTCTCATAGGAACCTTGTAAGTCCAATCCTCTTAGGACTCTCTCCTCACCGTCAGATACTTATAAACCCATTTCACTGACAATAAACTGAGAGAGCTGTTCCCCAAAACTCCTCCCAAAAGTCTTTTACTTTCCCACGCTCACACCCCCCCCCCCAGTTGCCTGGGCATCTTCGGGGACCGCGGCCAGCCCCAAAGCAAGGATCCAAGAACCCAGACTCGATTATAAGAACTCTCCTCAGAGAATCTTCATGAAAGGCTAAGTATTTGAAAGAAAGGAAAATCCTAACTGGGCGTGGTGGCGCACGCTTTTAACACCAGCACTGGGGAGGCAGAGGTAGGAGGATCGCTGTGAGTTCGAGGCCACCCTGAGACTACACAGTGAATTCCAGGTCAGACTGAGCTGGAGTGAGACCCTACCTTGAAGAACTAAAAAATAAAATAAAAAATCCGAGCTAGACGAGGTGGCGCACGACTTTGATTCCAGCATTTGGGAGGCAGACGTAGGAGGATGGCTAAGAGCTCAAGGCCACCCTGAGACTGTGTAGTGAATTCCAAGTCAGCCTGGGCTAGAGCGAGGCCCTACAGACTATTAACGGCAAGGAGAAACATGCGGTCAGCTCTGGTTCTATACTTTGTTCATCCACGTGCCTTGTTCAGTCCTTGTCCTGGACTTTTGTTCCAGCCTTATTGCTGGTTTCCATACCTCTGGGGACTTCCCCAACTCTTTTTTGTTTGTTTTGTTTTTCAAGGTAGGGTCACACTCTATCCCAGGCTGACCTGGAATTCACTATGGAGTCTCAGGGTGGCTTTGAACTCATGGCGATCCTCCTACCTCTGCCTCCCCAGTGCTGGGATTAAAGGCGTGCACCACCACACTGGGCCCTGAACTCTTTTTTTTTTTTAATTTTTTTTTTTT
The DNA here is from genome assembly GCF_020740685.1 of Jaculus jaculus. Classification (NCBI taxonomy): domain Eukaryota; kingdom Metazoa; phylum Chordata; class Mammalia; order Rodentia; family Dipodidae; genus Jaculus; species Jaculus jaculus. The sequence goes on along the minus strand of NC_059119.1, from coordinate 58,980,068 downwards.
GTTCATTTTTATTTATTTATTTGAGAGTGACAGAGAGAGAGAGGGAGAGAGAGACACAGATAGAGAGAGAATGAGCACGCCAGGGCTTCCAGCCACTGAAAACGAACTTCAGACGTGTGCGCCCCCTTGTGCATCTGGCTAACGTGGGTCCTGGGGAATGAACTAGGGTTCTTTGGCTTTGCAGGCACATGCCTTAACCGCTAAGCCATCCCTCCAACCCCATAGGACTCATTTTTAACAATCAGAAATTCCTGTGTGCCCTATATGTCTTTGCCTATATCTGGTTTTCTTGTGCAAAATTTTGGGGAAGTGTGACAAACACAGTAACTTAAATTTTAGGTTAGGGAGAGATTAATATCCAGTTCCCTTTCTTCAGACATAGTGTAGTGGTCAGCTGTCAGCGATGGCTTGTATTCCTGTTTGCTCACATACTGCAACGCTGAAGCATTTGTTATTCTTATGCAACTCAAGAAAAAGATTCATGTTAGTCAAGACGTTAGAACACGAGTTTCAGAGCTGCAAGAAATTCACTTGAGGCCTTGCTTCACATATGGTGTCCGGAAAAGTTATGGCTTTTTCTTCCTTCCTTCCTAATTGTAAAGTTTATCTTAAGAACCTGCTGTAAAGCCTGCCAGCCCAGGGCTTGATTCCCCAACACCCATGCAAAGCCAAATGCACTAAGTGGCAAATGCATCTGGAGTTCATTTGCAGTGGCAAGAGGTCCTGGCACACCCATTCTCTGTCTATCTGTCTGTCTGTCTCTCTCTGTGTTTCTCAATCTTAAATAAATAGAAACTTAAAAAATGAAAAAAAAGAACCTGCTGTATAATTTAAATACATATTAACTTGGATGTAAAAATAATTTTAAAATATTTTAAAACTTAAAAAATGAACAGAAATAAAAAATAATTGAAAATCTCATCAACTGGTGAATGGATGAACAAAATATGGTATAATAAGATACTATTTTCCTATAAAAAGGATCAAAGTACTGATATATGCAATAATGATGACCCTTCAATTCATTATATTAAGTGAAAGATGCCAACACCATGCCTGCCTAAAAATAAATAAATAAATAAATAAATAAATAAATAAATAAATAAAAAGAAGAAGAGAAAAGAAAGAAAGATGCCAGAAACAAATGGTCATGTGTTATGCTAGTCCATTCACATTAAAATTCCAGAATAGGTGGTTCATAAAGAAATAAAATAGACTCTTGGTTTGGGGGCTGATAAGAGGGGGCAACAAGAGGCTATACTGATGGATACACAGAAGCTTTATAGGGTAATGAAAATGCTTATCATTAGAAAATGGTAGTGGTTGCATAATTTTGTGACTATCCTAAAGTCAATGAGCTATACATTTTACAGCTGTGTATATCACAGTATGTGAATCATATCTCAGTTTTTAAATGTCAATTGAGCATTATGCATTTGAAGGATTTTCTAGAGGGTCTTTCAGCCAGAGCTGAGGAATGGAGAGATGACAGCCCCTTGTCAACACTCTGGTTTTCAACGCTGTTGTCATCAGAATGTTGTTTCCCAGGGAATAGGGTGGAGCTCAGCGAGACGTTTCTTTCCTGTCTGGGTTGAGTGTCAAAGCTACAGCTGCCAGCTGCTGTGTTCCATGTGACCTGAAGCCTTTTAGCTCCATGTTGGCTTGTAAGTTTTAAAGTACATTTACCAGGCTGGAGAGATGGCCTAGCGGTTAAACACTTGCCTGTGAAGCCTAAGGACCCTGGTTTGAGGCTCGATTCCCCAGGACCCACGTTAGCCAGATGCACAAGGGGGCGCATGCATCTGGAGTTCATTTGCAGTGGCTGGAGGCCCTGCCGCACCCATTCTCTCTCTTTCTTTCTCTCTCTGGCTCTTTCTCTCTTTGTCTGTCGCTCTCAAATAAATAAATAAAAATAAAAATATTAAAGTACATTTACTTCCATTAACCCATTTAAGTTTCTTATGTTTTACTGACAAATATGTTTATATTCTATACCTACTTATAATAATTTATCTACTATGAAAGCAGAAAGTGTTCCACTTACAAATGTAGTGATTGTTTTTCTTCAGTGGCTTTGCTAATCCTTTATTTGCCAACCTCTCTATTTTATTTATTTATGTCCTGTTCTTACATAGCTAGAACTCATGCTTTTACTTTCTGAGTCTTCATTTTTTTTTCTTTTACACAGTGTGTACACAACCATGTTGGTACCGTCGTTAGCCTCCTCCCTGTCCTCCTCCCTCCACAGGGACCCCCCTCATTGGGTCGTGCATTGTGGGGTTAGCCATCGGTGATGGGGAAGAGGCAATGTCTCTGTGGCTCAACAATCTTTCTGCCCTCTCTTCTGCAAATTGCCCTGAGCCGTGTTGGATTCATTTTAGGTCTACTTCAGTGATGAGGTCTTGGGAGCCTCTGTGTCTCTGGCTGTCTGGTTTGGTAAGAGTTGAGTGTTCCCTGTGTCTGTCTCCTTCACCCTTCTGCTGATACCAGGTTCACCAGGAAAACAGCCAAGTCTTCATTTTGTAGATGAATCGTTCTTCTTCTTCCTTCCTTGGCATAAAAGCCATAGCTTTTTATAGAAAACTCTCACTTACCTCTTTCTTTCCCCAATCTTGTCTGACTTCAAAAATATTTATTCATAGCCCATGCAATGGTAGTTGCTGTTCTTATCCTGAACACTTTTTTTTTGTTTTCTGTTTGTGGAAGGGAGTCAGTCCAGCTCAGGCTGACCTGGAAGTCACTCCATAGCCCAGGGTGGCCTTGAACTCACAGCAATGCTCCTACTTCAACATCCCAAGTGCTATGATTAAAGATGTACACCACTATGTCCGGCTCATGAACATATTTTTTTCGAGGTAGAGTCCCACTCTAGTCCAAGCTGAACCGGAACGAACTGGAATTCACTATGTAGTCTCAGGTTGGCCTTGAACTCACAGCAATCCTCCTACCTCTGCCTCCCAAGTGCTGCACCACCATGCCAGCTATGAACATTGTTTTAAATATATTTTATTTATTTGAGAGAAATAAAGGGGAAAGAGAGAGAGAGAATGGGTGTGTCAGGGCCTACAGCCACTGCAAACAAACTCCGGTTGCATGTACCCCCTTGTGCATCTGGCTTTGCGGACAAATGCCTTAACCTCTAATCCATCTCTGCAGCCCATCATGAGCATTTTCTTTTCTTTTCTTTTTTTTTTTTTTTTTTTTTTTTTTGAGGTAGGGTCTCACTCTAGCCCATGCTGACCTAGAATTCACTATGGAGTCTCAGGGTGGCCTCGAACTCACAGTGATCCTCCTACCTCTGCCTTCCGAGTGCTGGGATTAAAGGTGTGCACCACCATGCCTGGCCATCATAAGCATTTTTTTTAATTTTTATTTTATTTTTTTTTATTTGAGAGTGACACAGAGAGAAAGACAGATAGAGGGAGAGAGAGAGAATGGGCACGCCAGGGCTTCCAGCCTCTGCAAACGAACTCCAGATGCGTGCGCCCCCTTGTGCATCTGGCTAACATGGGAACTGGGGAACCGAGCCTCGAACCAGGGTCCTTAGGCTTCACAGGCAAGCGCTTAACTGCTAAGCCATTTCTCCAGCCCCATAAGCATTTTTATTAGATAACATTTGTTAAATGAAATATAAGATACTTTTGTTTCATATTATACTTAATTTAAACTAGTTATAGTTACCCTTTAAATGCCTATGGGCTTTTAAGGCTTATTTTAATGCTAAGGTTTAGCATTTAAATTATTTACTATAATTTTTAGGTACTCAAACTTTACTTTAGATTGGTAATATTCCTGGAAATACGTCCCTCTTCTTAATTTACACTCCACCCTTTGGGGGAGTACAGATTGCTATTTCTCTTGGTTAATAAGTGCAGTGTGAAGCTGTCTTCCATTCTGGCTTTTTTCTCTTTCTGGGGTACACCTAGTTTACAGGTCATGCCTTTCAGGTATAAGCCTGTTTTCCACCTCATGTCTTCAATGCTAGTGTAGTTTGCTTCATGTCCCATTTTTTTCACTGTGTTGGCATCTAGCTTATCTTACTCATTCTTCAGATGTTTTCAGTTCTTACATTGCTCCTGTGGAATGACGCCATTAAAGCTATCACCATGTAATTCCATACATTACTTCTATATGACTCGTGGGTTTGTGAGAAGTATATAAATATCTTAAATACCGATAGTCATACAGTGCCTTAACTAGTTCCCAGTTTTTCTCCCTCCCTCCCTCTCTCCCCACCTCCCTCCCTCCCTCTCTCCCTCCTTTCCAGGAAGTAAAGGAAGTTTGTGTGGCCAAGAATCATGACTGACTTCACCAGTTATCTGACACTCATCTTCTCTTTGTAGTGTCATAGTCTTCATTGGTCTAAGCACAAGATTGTGCCAAATAAATGTACTTCCAGTCATACTCTACGCATTTTATTCCTTCTCCCTGGATGCCTTTCTTTGGCTTACCCTTGGACATTTTGCAACATGTTGGATTCCTTCATTATCACAAGCTCTCAGGAAGATGAAATTAGATGGTTTTCATTTTCACTGCCTTCTGTAGGCCCACCGCAGTATACAGTACTCAACACAAACGAGTCCATGCTTGATTATAATCACTCAGCAAAATACTCGCTAAATGAGATCTTAAAGCCATTTTCTTTTAAGTTGGTCAGTTTGTTACTTCTCACTTTTTTTTTTTTTTTTTGCCGTGTCACTGGAATTTTCATGCACTACTTACTTCTATTTCGCCAGAGTTGATAACACTACCTCTGTGCACCTGCATCACTTCGGAAGTGATGGAAGAAGAGTTGCAGAGAGTTCAAGGTAATAGTGTCACAGCATGGCGAACACACTAAACACAAAATGGTTAACGTGAGAGATTTCCTGGAGACTTTATGCAGAAGTCAGTGCTTTTGGGGGACTTCAGTCATTGTGGAATACGTACCCTGGGACAGACCTAACTAGCCACACTTTTTTTTGTGTTAATGGGCAGGGGTAATGAATCAACCTCCATAACCAAGAGGAAGAAATGTTTCTCCCTGTGGGTTTTGGAATCAGATCGCTTCAGCTCATATACTAGTTTCATCATGAACTGGCTGTGTAATCTGTGTCAGGTACCCGTCAACTCAACTTCCTCCTATAAAATACCGCGGCAGTAATAGGACCTACCTATTAAGAACCTTGTGAAGATCGGACGAGGTAATAAACATGAATGCCCCTTGAGGGTACACCCACACCCATGCATGAGTATCTCTTTCTACTTTCCTTTTTTCTAGCTCTCCTCTATCCCTGAAACTCCTCCACCATCTTGACTCCAGACCCTGATCAACACATGTACCCTGCCTGGGAGCAAAGCCTGTTCTATTCCCATGATGACAATAGCGGAAGCACTAGGTAGAAAAGTGAGCATGGACGACATTCAGTGAATTTCAGCACTGTAAGAAACAACACGGGAAGATGCAAGAAGAAAAAGTCACCTTAGTATTAAAAATATAAAAAATATGAACTTATTCTTTGATCTTTATTTTTGCACAACAGTTTTGTCTCCATCGTACAAAGTAACATTGGAAACCTAATGACTGGGCACAAATCTGGTCAAAATTGTCAACAGTTATTTCATGTGTTAAATAGGAAAACAGAAAACTGAGTTGTGCAATATTGGTTTGTTTTCAACAGAAAAGCAACATCATCTGATGTGTTATCAGGAGGAAGCAGAGTCCGGGGAAAGAGCTCCAGATTAGGGATCACGAGATACGGTCCCGGATCCGCTGCTAAGTAAATGACCACTGGATGGGCCACTTTTCCTGGCTGGTCCATTGATTTGCTCACAAAGTGTAAGCACTGAATCACAGAATAAATTCAAGAACTCCCCACCCCGCCCCAACTCCCAAGAAACTTAAAGAATATTTTGGCATTTAAAAAAATACTTTGGGGGGCTGGAGAGATGGCTTAGCGGTTAAGCGCTTGCCTGTGAAGCCTAAGGACCCCGGTTCGAGGCTCGGTTCCCCAGGTCCCACGTTAGCCAGATGCACAAGGGGGCGCCCGCGTCTGGAGTTCGTTTGCAGGGGCTGGAAGCCCTGGCGCGCCCATTCTCTCTCTCTCCCTCCATCTGTCTTTCTCTCTGTGTCTGTCGCTCTCAAATAAATAAATAAAAAAAATTTTAAAATATACTTTGGGGTTGGGGAGATAGATTAGTGGTTAAGGTGCTTGCCTGCAAAGCCAAAGGACCTAGGCTCGATTCCCCAGGACCTACGTAAGCCAGATGCACAAGGGGGCACACGCGTCTGGAATTCATTTGCAGTGGCTGAAGGCCTTGGTGAACCCATTCTCTCTCTCTCAAATAAATAAAAAGAAATTGTTTATTTATTTGTGAAAGGAGAGAAAGAGAAAGACAGAGAATAGGTTCACTAGGACTTTTTTTTGCCACTCCAAATGAACTCCAGATGTGTGTGCCACTTTATGCATCTGGCTTTAAGTGGGTCCTCGGGGATTGAACCCAGGCACTCTTTTAACTGTGAGCCATTGTGTCAAAACACAAGTTATATACTTCCAGCATGTACTATCCCAGAATAAATATTCAGACTCACAAAATAAAATAAGAACAGGGCAACAAGGAAATAATGGGACAACACAAGAGTGGGGGGAAAAAAAAGAGAAAACATCAAATCCTGTATTTCCATGCCCAGTATTTAGGACTCATAATGAAATCTCCTGAGCTCTAAAGCACTTCGGAAGCTCCACTCCTCTCTACTGGGCAGGATCTGCCCTGAGACTACAGCTTTTAATGGCAGATGTCCTGTGATCCTGGCATCCCCAACACCCTAGGGCCTCCATCGCAATTTACGGTTCATTTCTACAGCCTTACGCAATGGCCTATCTGGGCCTCCTCGCATGGATTTTGACCCTGCCTCACGTGGTTTAGTCTCAGCGGCTCCCTGGAACTGTCACACCCTCCATGACCCTCGTTGCTTGCATTTTTCATGCTTCTAAAACCAGTACCACATGGGCAACATTGTTAAGCTTTTCTGCCTGACCTTGAGGAATAGGGAACCCTAAAATATTTGGTAGCCCATTTGGTACTATGGACGTATAACAATTGCAGGAAAGAGAGGGTTATCATATTTACAACGTGTTTTTTATTTTATTTTAAATGGCCACTGGGCGAGCAGAGCAGGCTTGGATTACCTGCATAAACACTCAGCTGGATCTGTGGCGTGGATAAACTGGTTCGCAGTGCAGACCTGAGGGTGTTCTGGATATACCAGGACTGTGGGGCAGCTGCCAAGGAGAGCTGCAGGATTTTGATTGGAGTTTTACCTTAGCTGCGGGCAGCCCTGCTGGAGGGGCTGAATTGGAACTTCAGAGATTTCACCACTGTTCAGAGATGTGGAACTTGGAGCTGTGGGAGTAGATGTTTGTCCTGTTTCTTTTAGATCTTGTAGTGGTTCGTGGTTCAATCTTTCCTTTCAATGCCATCTTTTGCAGTTTGAATGTTTATTCTGTGCCATTATATATTTTTTAAAAAATTTTATTTTTATTTATGCATTTATTTGAGAGAGAGAGGCAGATAGAGAAATAGAGAAAGAGAGAGAGGGAGGGAGAATGGGTACACCAGGGCCTCCAGCCACTGCAAATGAACTCCAGATGCATGCTTGTTTGCAGGACAGGCAAGACCTGACCAGGGAACCCTGAAGTCTTGCCCAAGGTCCCAGGGCAGGCAGTAAGTTCTGCCCAGGGATTCCGGAAGTTCTTCCCTGGAAACCTGGAGCATAAATGCTTAAAATGGTGTCTCCTTATTTTACCGGTAGCTATTCCCCTATCTGCCAGTGTTCGTTTGGCTCACTCTCCTGGTACTGTTTTCCACCCGCTGTGGCACAGGTGACATTGCCTCTGCTCACACCATGCTTTCTCCTGCCATGATGCAGCTTGCCCTCAGGACAAGCCAAAACACCATCCTTCCTCTCCTGAACAGCGTTCATCAGGTGCTTTATCCCCGCAACGAGAAAATAGCTGTTAACACTAACCAGAGGATCCGAATTTGCTTTCTGAGTGGTAAACAAAGTCCTAGGCAATAGACTAACATTACTGTGTAACTAACAAAATCTATGGCCACTCCATAAAAATGACATTTTTTTTTCAAGGTAGGGTCTCACTCTCGTCCAGGCTGACCTGGAATTAACTACATAGTCTCAGGGTGGCCTCAAACTCATGGAGATCCTCCTACCTCTGCCTCCCAAGTGCTGGGATTAGAGGCATGTGCCACCACTCCTGGCTAAAATGACTATTTTTGGCATGCCTAGTATATGGAGAGGTGTGTGTGTGTATGTATATACCTGCCATCATACACACACACACACACACACACACACACACACACACATATAGTTATTGCCAATTTCTATACTTACAGACAACAAACCATGGTATTTCCCTCCTCTCCCCCGCACTTTGTCCTTCATAGCTCTGCTCTCCATCATATCCCTTCCCTCTATCCATACGTCTCTCTTTTAATTTGACGTCATCATCTTTTTCTCCTATTATGAGGGTCTTGTGTGGGTACTGCTAGGCACTGAAAGGTCTTGGATATTGAGGCCAATTTCTGGCTGGACAGTTTTATGTAGGGAGTGGTACCTTTCCTTTGGTTCTTACATTCTTTCCGCCACCTCTTCTGCTATGGACCCTGAGCCTTGGAGGGTGAGAGATGTTTCATTGCTGGACACTCCTCAGTCCTTTCTTCTCAGCACTATGTTGCCTTTTGGGTCATCCCAGTGGTCATCACCATCTGAAAAGAGAAGCTTCTCTAACCAGAAGTGAGAGTAACATTAATATATGAGTATGAACATTAAGTGTAGTGATTTCAGGGCAATTTGGTGAGAGTAATATATGCGTTTATCCAGACAAGAGCAGGCTTTATACCCTGAGGCTCATGACCTCTCCTGCCATAGGCTTTTGATTAGGTTTTCAGTACCAAGCACGTATTCCCTCCCATAGAGCAGGCCTTCAGTCCAATTAGAGTGCAGTTGGTTTCCCCCAGAGCTATCCACCATCTTTTTGTTGCTGTTTATGTGTTTTGTTTTTGAGGCAGGGTCCCACTCTACCCCGGCTGATCTGGAACTTACTCTGTAGCCCAGGCTGGCCTCAGACTCAAGGCAATCTTCAACCTCAGTCTCCTGAGTACTAGAATTAAAGGTATGAACTACCCCACCCAGCTTATGAGTATGTAGAAATGTAAACATTTAGATGATTTGTGATTCTACTGACTCCTTTGGAAAACAGGTTTTTCAAGATGCTTATCTTGACCAAGCCTGGGTAAAATACAGCTCTAAAAGGTTGTAGAACTTTAAATTAAAAAAAAAAAAGTCATTTTTAAATCCGCCTAGCCTTGCTTAAAAGCATACAAAGGCTTTTAAGGCTTATAGATGATCCTAATGTATTTCATTACAGCATAATTATCATTTCTCTGTTTTTGATATATTCAGGACAATAATTCACCTCTGTGTTTTTAGCTTTAAAGATGAATTAAAATGAAAAAAAAATCAAGTAAAGACATATAAAATGCATTTTTTATAAAGAAGGTCAAAATAGAAATACTGTTAGGCAAGAAAGGATTAAATATGGAGACTTTTTGTCTAAGGGAAACGATTGCTCCAAAAAGGAAACAGATGACCACAAGACTAGAAAGTCAAAGTATGTTGTGAAAAAAGATCCTGAGCATTGAGGAGTAAAGAAGGGGCTGGGAATGTGGCTCAGTTAGTGGCTGCCCGCCACATAAACATGGGAACCTGATCAGCACCTCCACACGGGCAGAGCGTGGTGGCAGCAGCCTGCGGCCCCAGTTCTGGGGAAACGGAGACATACGTACCCCTGGGGTACTGAGCTAGTCTGGCTATCGAGGAGCTGCAAGCTCAGTGAGAAACTGTTTCAAAGAAAAATGGGGGGCTGGAGAGATGGCTTAGCGGTTAAGCGCTTGCCTGTGAAGCCTAAGGACCCCGGTTCGAGGCTCGGTTCCCCAGGTCCCACGTTAGCCAGATGCACAAGGGGGCGCACACGTCTGGAGTTCGTTTGCAGTGGCTGGAAGCCCTGGCGCCCCCATTCTCTCTCTCTCCCTCTATGTGTCTTTCTCTCTGTGTCTGTAGCTCTCAAATAAATAAATAAATAATGAATAAAAAAAATTTTAAAAATTAAAAAAAAAAAAGAAAAATGGAGGTGGAGAGCAATTGAGGAGGAGGATGAATGTTGCTGATCTCTGGCTTCCACACAAGTGCACACCCATGCACCCATGCACAGACACTTGCAAGGGGGAAAAATAAACTTTTAAAAAGATGACATAGGGTCGGACGTGGTGGCGCAGGCCTTTAATTCCAGCACTTGGGAGGCAGAGGTAGGAGGATTGCTGTGAGATTGAGACCACCCTGAGACTACATAGTGAATTCCAGGTCAGCCTGGGCTAGAGGGAGACCCTACCTCAGAAAAAAAAAAAAAAAAAAAAAAAAAAAAAAACAAAAAAAAAAAAAAACATGGGCATAACTAATTTAACCATAATTAAAGGTTTTTCAAATTTCTAATCTCAAAATTAAATCCCATGAGATAAAACTAACAATGAGATGTTCTTAAATATTGTTCTGCCCTTAGTAAGATTTACAGGAAAAGAAGAAAGATTTTGTTTCATCCTCTTACTGAAGGAACCACCTAAAACTTGGTGATTAGGTTTTATCTAAATGCCTAGCTTGCATATTTTTCCATTGGGGTAGATCTTGACAACTATTGCCATAACAGTAGGGAAAAGTCTAATAAAAATAAGTGCCCCTACTTGAGGCATTGCTATTAAATTACAATTCTATGTTTAAAATATAGCCTATTAAATTAAACATTCATTGTACCTGTGATTGTCAATATTTTAGACTGTTGATTAAATGAAGAAATGTCACCAATTTTAAAAATTGACTAAAGCTTTTTGGCTTCTTTACCCAAAGATTCTAAGATCTATCCCTTTTGGAAAACATCCATTATCTTCTTGAAAAATACATAGCAAACATCCTGGGAAAATTAAGTAAAAACGGCATACACGATTTCTAAAGGAAGACAATATAACTTATGATAACAGGCTTATAAGTATGATACCTAAGAATTCAGAATTAGTTCTAGAGCATGTCCAAAATGAGCTTCTGAGAAAGGAAAAACAAGAGAAATAAAAGCTAAAGCTAGGCGAGTTTATCCATTAGGAACAGGTATCATATCGAAGTTTCCTCCAGGAAATAAACTCTTATTAGATTCAGATTTCTCACCCCACACAGACCAACTTCTCCTTACAAGACACCGTTGTTGACCTCAGAAAACCTGGGTGACACTCATCTGAAACTATGACAGTGGGTACCCCAGGTATCTAAACCTAAATTTTCTCTAGCAACATTTCTAACTCCTCTGCCTTTTTTATATTTCTCAAATCTTTTTATATCTGGGTAAGCTGTTTGGAATTTCTTTGTTAATTTTTCTAAGCAATAAAAATAACATTAATCTTGGTTTTAGTAAAGATATAAATGGGAAAGGCATTATGTTGGGATTACATTAAGGAGTGCTGGGATTACATTAAGGACTGAGTGCTTACCCAAATTTCTGACTTTATTTGAAACAAGTCTCCACGCTTAAAAACCATTCTGTAGACACAGGGGAGGGGATCGTGCAGTCAGTCTGATTAAGGAGCATGATGGTGCATGCAGAAGAGGTTTTTGTTTTGTTTTTTTGTTTTTTGTTTATTTTGAGATAGTTAACCCTGAAATCATCAAGAACGCAGATGGCCTAAGAAGTGGGGGTAGCAGGTGGTAGACGTGGGCATCTACCACCAAATTAGGGAGTCTGTGCTGAGAGTGGCCTGAGAACAGAAAGTGGACGGAATCTCTCCAGCCCAGAAACCGTGTTTCAGAGTATCGTGGTAGAAAAGAAGCTAAAACTTGAACTAGTTCACCGAATTACTGTAGGAGTTAATTGCTAAGGAGCTAAAACTTAATCTTTGTCAGCAGATGGAAAAATTCCAAAGAAGGAACTGTCCACAAAGGGCCCAAAGGGATGCTAGGAAGGAAAGACAGTTTAGGTCAAAGCACAGTAAAATGGAGTCCATTGTTCGGGTGGCCTGACTCCAGGAATGATTGATACGCAAAGCAAACTGCCACGTCTTGTTTGTTCACTTACCCCTCCCCTTGGCTATGAAAACTATAAAATGGAAATAAAATCTCTGCTCCGGGCCAAAGCTTCTTTGGAGGGCTGCCTCAAGCTGTTTGGCCCCTGAGTAATAAACTCTACTTTCACTGAAAAAAAAAAAAAAGAAGAAGAAGAAGAAGAAAAGAAAAGTTGGTAGAGATAGATCTCAAGTCTATTGTGCATTTTTACATACAGTTTTTTTTTTTTTTGCTTGCTTTCCCCACTCCCGTATTTGATTTTTATTTATTTATTTATTTATTTGAGAGTGACAGAGAAAAGAGAAGAGAGAGAGAGAATGGGCGTGCCAGGTCCTCCAGCCACTGCAAACGAACTCCAGACGCATGTGCCACCTTGTGCATCTGGCTAACATGGGTTCTGGGGAATCGAACCAGGGTTCTTAGGCTTCACAGGCGAGTCTTAACTGCTAAGCCATTTCTCCAGCCCCCTGTATTTGATTTTTAACAATGTTATAAATAGTGTCAAAGATCTAGGACTGGAGAGATGGCTTAGTGGTTGGGGCTCTTGCCTATGAGGCCTGTGGACCTGGAATCAACTCCCCAGTACCCACACAGGCCAGATGCACAGGGTGGAGCACGCGTCTGGAGTCTGTGGTGGCTAAAGGCCCTGGTGCACCCGTGTTTCCCTCTATCTGTGCCCATTCCCCTTCAAATAAATAAATAGAATATAAAAGATTTAACTCTGAAATTTACAAACAAAAACTAAGAAAAAGAAAGAGCAAATTATAATTTTACCCCAGAGGTAACCATTTTTAATGAGTTCTTAGGAATCTAGACATTTTCTATGCATGTGTAAGTAGGGATAGATGTTTTTATGCAAATATTAGCCTTCTATCTATAGCATTATATACTTTTTCCTTTCACTTACAGAATACATCTGTAGTTTCATTTTTATTTATTTTTTTTAATTTTTTTAAATTTTTATTTATTTGAGAGCGACAGACACAGAGAGAAAGACAGATAGAGGGAGAGAGAGAGAATGGGTGCGCTAGGGCTTCCAGCCTCTGCAAACGAACCCCAGACGCGTGTGCCCCCTTGTGCATCTGGCTAATGTGGGACCTGGGGAACTGAGCCTCGAACCGGGGTCCTTAGGCTTCACAGGCAAGCGCTTAACCACTAAGCCATCTCTCCAGCCCTGTAGTTTCATTTTTAATACATACACATCTGTCTTTTAAACTGATTGCCACTTGTGTTTTGCATGTCACCATTCTTTAGCACTTGAATTCCTTGGCTTATACACAACAAACATTTACAAAAGAGTCTATTGTAAATACGCTCTCGTCCCCTCACTCTCTCACTTGCTCTTTCTCAACACATACACCCTATCTGCTCAGTCAAGCTTGGTGCTCATTGGGTACAAATATTTATCTAACTGCTGGTCACCTGATCCATTCACAGCTGATGAAATTGTACCAATACTTACTCCCCGGGCTGCCCTGCTGACTCTTCTCTGTTTGCTTTACAAGATCCTTCTTGGCCTTTCTCTGCCCTACTTTCCTGCCCTCCGGCTTCCACTTGGGTTTGTTTGGTGAGGTTGGTGTCAACAGATCAGTGTGCAGGTACAATGAAAGGTCAGGGAATTAATCTGTCCATTCTGTTCCCCTTCCTCCTGTATCAGCAGGACTCTGGCTGCCAACCCGCATGGGTCTGAGGAGCTCTGAGCAGCACCTCTTCCCCCAGCCCCAGCTCTCATCCAGCACAGGTTCCTTATGCCCGAGGGGCTAACTGCTTATCGTTGTGCCTTATCAGCCTCTCTTGTTCCCTGGATAGTGCGTATGCCTCTGTAAAGAGGCTATTCATTAAATTCTCTTCAGTTAAACCCTCCTGAGCATAACTGCATTTCCTTCCCAAAAATGAATTTTCCATGTCTTCTTTTGGAATTCAGTCAGTTTTGTTTTTGTAAGTTTCAAGCCTTTATTGTCCAGCATACCATAAGCTTAGTGCAAAGGAACTCCAGACACATGTGCCACCTTGTGCATGTGGCTTATGTAGGTACTGGGGAGTTGAACCTCAGTCCTTAGGCTTCACAGGCAAGTGCCTTAACCACTAAACCATCTCTCCAGCCCCATCTCTTATTTTATACCAGATTAAAGATAGATTTCTTCAGTTGGGCATGGTGGTACACATCTTTAATCCCAGCACTTGGGAGCATGAGGTTAGAAGGATTGCCATGAGTTCAAAGTCAACCTGGACTACACAGTAAGTTCTAGGTCAGCCTGTGCCAGAGTTGAGATGCCTCAAACAAACAAATCAGAATGGGGTTAGCTGCAGAAATGGCTTAATGGGGAAGGCACTTGCCTGCAAAGCTTAAGGACCCAGGCTCTGTGTGGTAGCGCAGCGTCCCAGACCTGCAGTGATGTGCAGATAAACAGAGGTGGTCGGCCAGGTTGTTACTGCAGTTCTCATCTATTTCTTAATTTCCTTCTCAGAGGACAGGGAGAGGATGTATGTGTGAGAGAGAAATGGAGTATGTGTCACATGAAAGTAGAAGTCATTTGGGGGAAAGAAGGGGACCGAGAAGTTAGAGGCTTGATTCCCCAGGACCCACATAAGCCAGATGCAGAAAGGGCACATGCATCTGGAGTTCATTTGCAGTGGCTGGAGGCCCTGGCACGCCCATTCTCTCTCTCTCTCTCCCGCTCTCTCTCTCTGCCATCTGTCCCTCTCAAATAAATGTCCCTCTCAAGTACATAAACAAAATTTTTTTTTGGTTTATTTTTATTTATTTATTTATTTGAGAGCGACAGAGAAAGAGGGAGAGAGAGAGAGAATGGGCGCACCAGGGCTTCCAGCCACTGTAGACGAATTCCAGATACGTGCGCCCCCTTGTGCATCTAGCTAATGTGGGTCCTGGGGAATCGAGCCTCGAACCGGGGTCCTTAGGCTTCACAGACAAGCACTTAACTGCTAAGCCCTCTCTCCAGCCCAAACAAAAAAATTTTTTTCCTCCCCTTTAGAAAGATAGTTTATTAAGTACACTGCAAAGCATCAGTGGGCTGAAGATAACTTGGTTAGCGCCTATTATTAATGTGTTCTCAGCACCGTTTGTGAGCATTGCATGGAGAATTTTTGTGTCTATGTTCATTGGGGCCCTCAAGGTTTGGTGCACATATATTTCTCTTGTTAATTCTTCTTCTTTACATGAATATGCAGTAGCTTTCTTTGTTAGCAATTGAGGGTAGAAGTCTAGTTTATCAGGCATCAGAGCATCAGTTACTCTAGCTTGCTTCTGGCTTCCGTTCAGGTGACAGATTTCCTTCCATCCTTTGTCTCAGTCCTGGACAGTAGGCTGTGCATCTTAGAGGCAACCTGCAGGTGGATCTCGTGTCTTGATCCCAGTCTGCCAATCTGTGGTTCTTTGTTGGTGAGTCTAAACTATTTATATGTAGGGTTATGATTGAAAGATGTTTATTAATTCCTATGATTTTTTTTCATTATTTTTCTGGTGGGTTGGAGTATTGTTTATTCTTTTTCTTTTCTCTCTTTTAGTATTTTTGCTAGTTTACTGTGTAGGGCATGGTGGATTCCTTCCTAGCTCATCCGGTTCATTCTCTCCTGGACTTTGTGATTGCGACCATCTTTCTTTCTGACCGGGTGCTTGGTCCCAGCAACAAGAAAGTAAATGATACAGGCTGGCAGCGGGATTCCTGCCTTTGGCCTCTTCCCTGGCCTAATGTGTCTCCTCAGTCAGTTTCTCTGCTAACAGCTGTGGGTCAGTGCATAGAGACTTGAGTCAGTGGGTCTGATTTGAGTGGTTGTAGTTTCAAGTGTGGGCATGGAGTTGATACTGGTTGATAGTGAACCTGGGCCTCAATCAGCTGTAAGCTACCATACTTTCTCCTAGCTCTTGGAGTATTTCTAAAAAGGACTACCATTGGTTAAAAGTTATGACCCACTTTGCCTATAAGTTCCTTGAGGGATTCAAGGACCCTGACTGAAATGAAGTTTTAAAAATTATTTTTATTTCTTTATTTGAGAGAGAAAGAGGCAGGGAGGGAGGGGAGAGAGAGAAAGAGAGACAATGGGCATGCCAGGGCCTCCAGCTGCTGCAAACTCCAGACGCATGTGCTACTTTGCGCATATGACTTACGTGGGTCCTGGGGAATCAAACCTGGGCCCTCTGGCTTTGCAGGCAAGCATCTGTCTAGCCCCCTTTTCTTAAAAAGTTTAGATATAATTTTATATTATACATCTAATATATATATATATATATATATATAATTTTTTTGTATCTGTCCTTCATACTGGTCTTTTTATTCATGTCACTTCTTTTCTGTTTATCATCACGAGGCTAACAAAATGGGTATGAATAGCATAGAAAGATTAATTAAACTGCCTGAAGATGTATAGCTAATATGTGAGAGCCATGATTTGAATGCAGGCAGTTTGACCCTAGAATTTGTTTGTTTGTTTGTTCTTGTTTTTTTCAAGGTAGGGTGTCAATCTGGCTCAGGCTGACCTGGAACTCACTCTGTAGTCTCAGGGTGGCCTTGAATTCACAGCGATCCTCCTACCTCTGCCTCCAGAGTGCTGGCATTAAAGGCATGTGCCACCATGCCAGGCTGACCCTAGACTTCATGTGCCCCTAACCAGTATGTCATTCTTGGCACAGTATCAAACACCTGAGAAGTTCAGCAAAAACTCATCTTCTATCTCACTTTATTTATTTATGTGTTTATTTACGAGAGAGAGGCAGATAGAGAGAATGGGAGAGTCAGGGCCTCTAGCTACTGAAAACGGACTCCAGACGCATGCACCGCATGCATAGAGAATCAAACTTGTGTTCTTAGGTTTTGCAGGCAAGTGCCTTAACTGGTAAGCCACCTCTCCAGCCCTACTTTTTAAAAAATATATTTTATTTATTTATTTATTTGAGAGAGAGAAGGAGGAACAGAGAGGGAGAGAATGGGCACGCCAGGTCCTCCAGCCACTGCAAATAAACTCCAGACGCACATGCCCCCTTGTGCATCTGGCTTATGTGGGTCCTGAAGAGTCAGTTGAACCAGGATCCTTTGGCTTTGCAGGCCAACGCCTTAACTGCTAAGCCATCCCTCCAACCTGAACCCTACTTTTTGTTTTTATGAGAGAATTCTGGCATCCCATCCACTATTAAATTTCTTTCGATAAGCCTTGTTGCTTTTATTTCTGTGCTTATAGAAATTTTTAAAAACTGTGAAAAAGGAGGAAAGGAGGAACTCTGAGGAAGGTTAACCAAACTTTAAGATGCTATGAATAAGCCATATGAAAACCTACCTCTTCGCCAGACAACAATACATATGTCAAAATAGAGAGAGAGAGAGAGATTGGGTAAAACCACCCTGTAGCGGTGTGTGATGTGTCCAGAAGATAGAGATTGTTACTAGAAAATTTTATTTTTTTATTTTTTTAGAAAATTTTAGATCCAGGGGTGAGATAATTTCCAGCTTCTTGTTGGCCAGGGAGGCCCCTAATGCACTCCCCCCCCCCAAACATGAGAGGATATTGATTGCCAAGACACTTGGTTTCCCACCAGAACTACATGGTAAGACCTTTCTGCTGACAATTCCACATGGTTGGTATGGTGGTTTGATTCAGGTGTCCCCCATAAACTTAGGTGTTCTGAATGCTAGTTCCCAGCTGGTAGAGATTTGAGAATTAATGCCTCCTGGAGGAAGTGTATTGTTAGGGGCAGACTTATGGGTGCTATAGCCAGTTTCTTCTTGTTAGTGTTTGACAAACTTTCCTGTTGCTGTTGTCTACTTGATGTTGCCCAGGAGGTGATGTCCACCCTCTGCTCATGCCATCATTTCTCCCTGCCATCATGGAGCTTCCCCTTGAGTCTGTAAGCCAAAATAAACCATTTTTTTCTCAAAAGCTGCTCTTAGTCAGGAGTTTCCTGCCAGCAATGTGAACCTGACTGCAACAGTAAAGTTGGTACTAAGGAGTGGTGTCATTGCTGCTAGAATCCTGACTGTGTGGCTTTGGCCTTTGGGAGCTGCTTTGTAGGAGGAATGTGGAAAGATTTGAAACCTTGGCCTAAGAGCTGCCTTGCTGTGCTCTAAGTACAGGTTGATGGACGATTCTGGTCAGAGTTGAAAGACCTGAATGCAATAAGAACTATGGACTGTGAGGTTTGGCTTATGAGGGAGAGAAAGAGCTTTGCCTGGACTGGGCTAGAAGCAATTTGTAAGAGAAGCTTGCTGTGTTCTGCCTGCCTATGTCTTGATAATTTGTGCAGGGTTGCATTGCATAGAAATGGACTGGTGTGAACAGAGGGATATGGCACAGAAAAAAATGAAATCTTTGGGCTGAAACTTCTGCCCATTCAGCTGCAATTCTATGAGAGATTACAGCCTTTGAGATTGGGCCAGCTGACCTACATTAGGACAACAGGAAGACTGCAGAGTCTTTTGAAGGGGTCTGAGTGCTCAAGGAATGTCCTGATCATCAAAGTCTGTATTATTCCACCCTGGATTAACAAATTGGCACCCCAGCTGGTATTGCAGAGTATAAGAAATTCAGGAAAGAGAGGGTCATTGAATTTGAAACATGGTCTTGTGTTTTAGAAATTGCCATGGGCAGTGTGACGTAACATTGCCTGCATAGAGACCTGATGGAGCCATGAGGATGGACCATGGGTTGCAGTGGAGACCCAGTGGAGATGCCAGGACCACGAGATGGCTGCTGAGGAGAGCTGCCGGCCCTGGATGAAGTTTTCCAGAACTGTGAGTAGCCTAGCTGGAGGGGCGGAATTGGAACTCTAGAGACTTGTTGCTGGTTAGAATTATCAGATTTGGAGATTTATCATTGATTAGAGTTGTTGGACTTGGAGCTACAGAGTTTGATGTTTGCCCTGGTTGTTTCAAATTTTGTATTGGTTGAATATTTCTTTGCTATGCCCAATGCCATCTTTGCAGTGTGAATGTTTATTCTGTGCCATTATGGTCTTTTTTCTTGGTATTATGGCTCAGTTAAAAGATCATGGACTATGGAATTATTTGAATATCATTGGGATTGATAAAACTATGGGAAGTTTTAAAGTTGGACTGACTGCATTGCATTTTACATCATAAATGGTTATCAGTTTATGGGAGTTGGTGAAATATAGTGTTTTTTTAAAATTTTTTGTTTTGTTGTTCATTTTTATTTATTTAGTTGAAAGCGAGAGAGAGAGAGAGAGAGAGAGAGAGAGAGAGAGAGAGAGAGAGAGAGAGAGAGAATGGGTACGCAGCCACTGCAAACGAACTCCAGATGCGTGCGCCCTCTTGTGCATCTGGCTAACGTGGGTCCTGGGGAATGGAGCCTTGAACCGGAGACCTTAGGCTTCACAGGCAAGCGCTTAACCAGTAAGCAATCTCTCCAGCCCAAATATAGTGATTTTATTCAGGTGTCCCCCATAAGCTTAGATGTTCTGAATGCTAGGTTCCCAGCTGATGGAGATTTGGAAATTAATGCCTCCTGGAAGCAGTGTGTTGTTGAGGGCGGGCTTATGGGCATTATAGCCAGCTTCCCCTTGCCAGTGTTTGACACATTCTGTTGCTATTGTCCATCTTACGTTGGCCGGGAGGTGATGTCCACCCTCTTCTTATGCCATCATTTCCCCCTGCCATCATGGAGCTTCCTTTTGAGTCTGTAATGCAAAATAACCCACTTTTTGCCCACAAGCTGCTTTTGGTTGGGTGTTTTCTGCCAGCAATGTGAGCCTGACTGCAACGCTTGGGCTGCAGGTCACTGAGAAATCAAGGTGTAGCTGAGCTGGAAGTCTCCTTCCTGTTGATGAGCTGTCAGGACGATAGAAAGATCTATGTGGCCTGTTGGGGGGAGAAAAGTCATCAATGGTCTGAAGCTACAGTCGACCCTGTAAGCTTTACAGTTAGATAGCCAGGTCAAATATACCAACAGGTGCAACGGTGATGTGGTGGTTTGATTCAGGTGTCCCCCATAAACTTAGGTGTTCCGAAGGCTAGGTTCCCAGCTGATAGAGATTTGGGAATTAACACCTTCTGGAGGCAGTGTAGTGTTGGGGGCGGGCTTATGGAATTATAACCAGTGTCCTCCTGCCAGCATTTGGCACACTCTCCTGCTGTTGTTGTCCACCTGATGTTGGCCAGGAGGTGATGTCCACCCTCTGCTCATGCCATCATCTTCTCCTGTCATCACGGAGCTTCCCTTCGAGTCTGTAAGGCAAAATAAACCCACCAGCTGCCCTTGGTCAGGTGTTTCCTGCCAGCAACGCGAACCTAGCTGTAACAGTAAAGTTTTTACTGAGGGGTGATGCCATTACTGCTAGAATCCTGTGGCTTTGGCCTTTTGGAGCTGCTTTGCAGGAAGAATGTGGAAGGATTTGAACTCTTGACCTAAGAGATGCAGTGCTGTAAATGCAGCGTGATGGACTGTTCTGGTCAGAGTTGAAAGACCTGAATGCAGCAAGAACTATGGACTGTGAGGTTTGGCTTATGGGGGTCAGAAAGAGCTTTGCTGGACTGGGTTAGAAGCAGCTTGTGTGAGAGGCTTGCTGCGTTCTGCCTGCCTGTGTCTTGAGAAGTTGTGCAGGGTTGCACTGCATAGAATTGTACCGGTATGTGCAGAGGGATATGGCACCAAAAGTAGTGAAATTTGGGGGCTGAAACTGCTGTCCTTCGGCTGCAGTTGTGTGCGAGATTACAACCTTTGAGACTGGGCCAGCTGACCGGCATTGGGACAATAGAAAGAATGAGAGTCGTTTGAAGGGGCCTGAGTGCTCAAGGAGTGTCCTGTTCTTCAGTCTGCTTTATTCTCCCTGGATTAACAAATTGGCAGCCCACCTGTTATTGTGGAGTATAAGAAATGCAGGAAAGAGAGGGTCATTGAATTGGCAACACAGACTTATGTTTTGGAAACGGCCATGGGCAGTGTGAAGCAGGTTTGCTGGCTGCCTGCATAGAGGGAGACCTGATGGAGCCGTGAGGATGGACCGTGGGTTGCAGTGGAGACCCAGTGGAGATGCCGGGACCACGAGATGGCTGCTGAGGAGAGCTGCCGGCCCTGGATGAAGTTTTCCAGAACTGTGAGTAGCCTAGCTGGTGGGGCGGAATTGGAACTCCAAAAATGTGTCATTGGTTAGAATTATTGGGCTTGGCATCTTGTCACTGGCTAGAGTTGATGGACTTGGAGATACAGAATTTGATGTTTGTCCTGGTTGTTTATAATCTTGTGCTAGTTAAATATTTCTTTGCTATGCCCAATGCCATCGTTGCAGTGTGAATGTTTATTCTGTGCCATTAGGGTTGGTTTCGTTTTAATTATGGCTGAGTTAAAAGATCTTGGACAGGCTGGAGAGATGGCTTAGCGGTTAAGCCCTTGCCTGTGAAGCCTAAGGACCCCGGTTCGAGGCTCGGTTCCCCAGGTCCCCCATTAGCCAGATGCACCAGGGGCGCACGCGTCTGGAGTTCGTTTGCAGAGGCTGGAAGCCCTGGTGCGCCCATTCTCTCTCTCTCCCTCTATCTGTCTTTCTCTTTGTGTCTGTCGCTCTCAAATAAATAAATAAAATTTAAAAAAAAAAGGCCCTTTATCAGAAGCCTTTAAAAAAAAAGAAGATCTTGGACTATGGGAATGTTTAAAGATCATTAGGATTTATAAAAACTCTGGAGACTTTTTTTTTTTAATTTATTTATTTGAGAGTGACAGACACAGAGAGAAAGACAGATAGAGGGAGAGAGAATGGGCGTGCCAGGGCTTCCAGCCTCTGCAAATGAACTCCAGACGTGTGCACCCCCTTGTGCATCTGGCTAACGTGGGACCTGGGGAAGCAAGCCTCGAACCGGGGTCCTTAGGCTTCACAGGCAAGCGTTTAACCGCTAAGCCATCTCTCCAGCCCTATGGAGACTTTTAAAGTTGGACTGAATGAATTGCATTTTACATCATGGATAGTTATCAATTTATGGGGACCAGGGCGGAATGTGGTGATTTGGTTCAGGTGTCCTTCATTAACTCAGGTGTTCTGAATGCTAGGTTCCCAGCTGATGGAGATTAGGGAATTAACGCCTCCTGGAGGCAGTGTATTGTTGGGAGCAGGCTTATGGGTGTTATAGCCAGTTTCCCCTTGCCAGTGTTTGGCACACTCTCCTGTTGCTACTGTCCCCCTTATATTGGCCATGATGTACACCCTCTGCTCATGCCATCGTTTTCCTCTGCCATTGTAGAGCTTCCCCTTGAGTCTGTAAGGCAAAATAAACCTCTTTTTCCTAGAAGCTGCTCTTGTTCGGGTGACTTCTGCTACCAATGCGAACCTGACCGCAGCAGGTGGCATATCTGTTATGGGAAAAATCAGCTGCTCTCTGATTGGATTTGAGCCCTGCTCCATGAGAGGGAATTTATGCCTGGTACCGAAAACCCAATCAAAAGCCCATGGAAAGGGAGGTTATAAGCCTTAGGGGCAAACTACTACTGTTATCTGACTAAATAGCTATATTATGCCCGCCAAACTGCCTTCTCTAAATACTTGTATTTATGCATATTAACTCTACTCGACTCTCACCTTTGGTTAGAGGAGCTTCTCTTTTCCTATGGCAGTGACCACTGGGGCAAATCAAAACTCACCAGCGTGCTGGTAAGTGACAGTGGAGTGGTCATCACTGAGTGAGACATCTCGGTCACACCCTCAGGGAAGATGCTGACAATATTGTCTTCTAATCACAGAGGGGCTTTGATATTTGTGACCTCACAGTGGCTGTGCCACTTACTCCGAGACCTGCTTAATAGGAGGGGGAAATGATGACATCAAAATAGAAGAGTGGGGCTGGAGAGATGGTTTAGCAGTTAAGGCACTTGCCTGTGAAGCCTAAGGACCCAAGTTTGAATCCCCAGAACCCATGTAACCTGATGAACATGAGGGCGCACACATTTGAAGTTCTTTTGCAGTGGCTAGAGGCCCTAGTGCACCCATTCTCTCTCTCTCTCATAAATAAAAAAATTTAAAAATTAAAATAAAAAAATGGAACAGTGACTATTTGGAAAGAGGAAGGGATTCAGTGGAGGGGGAATTTGAGAGTGGAACAAGTGGATAGTGAAAGGAGATTATGATCATGGTATATTGTCTATGCTTATGGAAGTTGTCAATAAAACATTTTAAAATGTGGACAAGTTCAGTCACACACACATTCCACCCACACACATACCATGTGTGTGTGTGTGTGTGTGTGTGAGAGAGAGAGAGAGAGAGACGTACATATGTACAGTCACAAACCAAGGAGCAAATATTAGAAGAATGAGCATCTATAAAATGCTCCCAGGGATGGACAGATTGCTTAGTGGTTAAAGTTCCTGCCTGCAAAGCCAAAGCCCAGGCTCAATTCCCGAGAACCCATGTAAGCCAGATGCACAAGGTGGCGCGTGTGTCTGCAACCCATTTGCAGTAGCTGGAGGCCCTGGCATGCCCATTCTCCCTCTCTCTCTCTCTCCCTCTCTCTGTCTCTAATAAATAAAAAGAAAAATCGAACAGCTTATTCTAAATGTGTCAAGTTATCAATGAAGATTAAACATCACAGACATACACACACATACACACACACACAAAGAGAGTTGGAATCAAACCTATGTGGTCTTTTTTTTTTTTTCTTTTTTTTGCCATAGTATGACCTGTGATTTCTAGGATAAAAGTATCAGCCTCCTTCTTTTTCAGCTTATAATTAATTTCTTTTTAAAAATTTATCAACAGTTTTCCAAAGGCACGTGATGTATATGTTTTGATCTTAATCCCCTCCCTCCCATTACCTTCTGTGATCTCTCCAGTACACCCCTCCACTGATCCCATTCTCATTTCTAATGAGTCTTTCTGTCTTGATGAATTGTTTTCTGTTCCTCCTTTATAACCCATGTTGAAATGTGGATGAGCCCACATTGTGTGCGTCTGGTGTGGGCAGCAACAGCTGCTGGGGGACAGGCCATGAATGCAGTGTAACCACATCATGTCCAGAAGACAGCATCACAAAGCACCATACCCCACCTGCCGGCTCTTACATTCTTCAACCCCTCCTGCCACATGTCCCGAGCCTTGGAGGGCATGGGAGAGATGTCTCCTTGTTGTTGGGCACTTGACAGGCACTCACTCTCAGGACTTTGGCAAGTGTTTAGTCTCTCCAATAGCCACCGCCATCTGAATAAAGAAACTTCTCTAGCCAAAGGCGAGAATAGACGTAACTAGAGGGTAATTTGATGCGCACAGCACATCGATTTGGCCAACCAGTAGCAGCGTCTTGTCCCTAGTATCTGGCACCTTCCTACCCACACAGGCTTCTGACCAGGCTTTCAGTTCCACGTACCAGTCTCTCTCCCGTGGAGCAGACCTCAAACACACTCTGACAGCAGCTGGTTATGCCTGTAACAGCCGTGCCACTATTACAGCAGTGGGCGCATCTTGCTTGGCTAATCTGTCCCTTAGGACACATGGTGGATCTGCCACTGGGTAAAACTATTAATGACTTTTCTCCCCAGCAGCCCAACAACACCTTCCAGCCCTATGACAATGAGCCAGTAGGGTGCCGCCCAACTCAGTCACAGCTTGATCTCTCGGTGCCCTGCATGCTATGTCTTTAGCAAGCGTGACTCACCATCTAATTCTGGTGGGCAACCAAGAATATTGACAAGGACTTGCATGGTTTAGATGGCCCCTGAGACCTCCCTGAACTCACTTGAACTCACTGGGTATGTATCGTAGTCCTGGCACTGGGGTCTTCTTGTAACGACCAGTGTTCCCTGAGAGCAGGATTATCCACCCCCACAGGTTACTTCTGCCTGGGCACATGCTCTTTCTTTTTAATCACTTGCTCTCTTTAATTACTTTTCTAAAATTAGCCAATGAAGAGTGAGTTTCCCAATGGAATTTTCATAACATCTTTGGTTTCAGTTAATAATCACACAACCCCTTTTGTCTCCTGTGTTTCCCTTTAGAGTTCTCTGATGGCTTCCTGTTCGAGGGAGGGTCTCACTCTAGCCCAGGATTGCCTGGAATTCACTATGTAATCTCAGGGTGGCCCTGAACTCATGGCAATCCTCCTACCTCTGCCTCCCAAGTGCTGGGATTAAAGGCGTGCACCACCACACCCAATCATATAATCTTTTTTTTTAATTTTAAGAGACTGTACTAGATTAAGAGAAGGAAAGAGGAGAGATCATGAAGAGCACCTGCCCAAGAAAAGGCAGGAGAGGGCAATGCCCAAAGCAAAGAGAGCTCCTGCTCATTAGAAGGCAGGAGGGGGTTTTAAGAGTAAATTATCTATTTCTATGAAGAATTGCACTGGAATTTTGATTTGGATTACATTGAATCTGTATATGGTTTGGATAGAATGCCCATTTTCATGATATCAATTCTTTTAATCCATGAACATAGGAGATCTTTCTATCTTCTGTTGTTTTTAATATCTTTCATCCGTGTTTTAAAATTTTCCTTATAGAAGTCTTTCATTTCTTTGGTTAGGAATATTCCATTATACTTTTTTTTGGGGGGGTGGCTATTTTGAATGGTACTGTTTCTCTGATATCTTTCTCAGTATGTTTATCCTTGGTATACAAGAAGGCTGCTGCTATTTAACGTGTCAATTTTCTACCCGGCCTCTTTGCTGAAAGTGTTTGTCAGCTCTCGGAGTTTTCTGGTGAAGTAGTTAGGGCCTCATATATTGAACCATATCATCTGAACATAAGGATAGTTTGACTGCTTTCTTTTCAATTTGTATCCCTTATGTGTTTTTCCCCTCTTGTTTTACCACTCTAAGATTTCAAGCACTATATTAGTGGACACCCTTGTCTTGTTCCAGATCTTAGTGGGAACACTTTGTGTATTTCCTCCACTTAGCACGATTTGGGCTGTATGCTATAGATAACCTTTGTTATGTTCAGATATATATATATATATATATATATATATATATATATATATATATATAATATATATATATATATATACATATATATATATATAGTCATCCCTAGTTTCTTCAGTGTTTATCACGAAAGGATGTCAGAGCCCGTCAAGGGCCTTGTGTTGGTTAACATCTGGTTGTCAACTCGACAAGATTGAGAATCACCATGGAAACAAATTTCTGATAGTGTCTGTGAGGGATTTTATAGATTAGATTAGTTGAAGTGGGAGGGCCTGGACCCACCCTAACTATGTGTAGCACCATCCCATGAGCAGGGTTCCTGAACTGTATAAAAAGGAGAAAGTTGGGCTGGAGGGATGGCTTAGCAGTTAAGGCGTTTGCCTGCAAAGCCAGAGGACCCAGGTTCAGTTCCTCAGGACCCATATCAGCCAGCACAAGGTGGCGCATGCATCTGGAGTTCTTTTGCAGTGGTTGGAGGCCCTGGCGTGCCCATTCTCTGTCTCTCCCTCTTTCTCTCTGTCAAATACATAGATAAGTAGATAAAAGGAGAAAGCT
The DNA here is from genome assembly GCF_020740685.1 of Jaculus jaculus. Lineage (NCBI taxonomy): Eukaryota > Metazoa > Chordata > Mammalia > Rodentia > Dipodidae > Jaculus > Jaculus jaculus. Next base: position 58,953,482 of record NC_059119.1, on the reverse strand, counting down.
CGCTGAGAAGGCGGCATGCGTTGATTGCTCCACTCGATGCGATGATGTGATACAACCTTCCTGTCCCGGCCGTGCTTTTCCCTCATTGATGGACTGCAACCTTCAATTTTAAGCTGAAATAATCCTCTGTCCCTTCAATTGAGTTTTTGTCACTTATTTTCTCATAGCAACGAGAATTTGACTAATTCAGACCATTCCTGCCTCTACAGAGGTGATCATGTGGTTTCCGTCCTTGAGTCTATATGTGATGCTTATTGACTTTTATATGTTAAACCATTCCTGCATCTCTGGAAGAAAGCTGACTTGATCAAGCTGAATGATCTTTGATATTTTCCTGAATGAGGCCTGCAAGTATTTTTTTTTTGAGAATTCTTGCATTTATGTTTATTAGGGGATATTTGTCTATAGTTTATTTTTTTATTGTGGCTCTGTCTGGGTTTGCTATTAGTGTAATTCTGGTTTATTAAACTCCTCCATATTCCTTTTTCTTTCAACTTCATGAAATAGTTTGAGAATCACTGGTTTTGGGGTTTTTGTTTTGTTTTGTTTTCTTTCTTTTTAAATTTTTATTATTATTATTTTTCCTTGGTTTTTCAAGGCAGTGACTTACTTTAGCTCATGCTGATCTGGAATTCACAATGTAGAGTCAGGGTGGCCTCAAACTCACAGTGATCCTCCCACCTCTGCCTCCTGAGTACTGGGATTAAAGGAGTGCGCCACCATGCTTCCAGCTGGGTTTAAGGGCTAATACCTAAAACTTTACAGTTGGACAGACCAAAAAAGTAATCCTTCAAAGCATTAGGTGAAGCCTTTTAGTTCTCCCTCCTTTTGAACATTTCATGGGTTGTTCTTTTTTTAAATTTTTTGAGGTAGAGTCTCACTCTAGCCCAGACTGACCTAGAATTCACTATGTAGTCTCAGGCTGGCCTCGAACTCATGGCGATCCTCCTACCTCTGCCTCCCAAGTGCTGGGATTAAAGGCGTGCGCCGCCACACCCGGCTCATGGGTTGTTGTCAGAGATATTTGGCTACAGCCTTAGCTCCCACGTCATGCTGCCCCACACTGAAGTTCTTCTCTTAGCTCTGCGGCCTGACTCATTTTGCTCATTTTGTGCTCATTTTGGATGAATCCTTGGCCGAGCAGCTCTAGGCACATCCTCAAGTGGACGATGGACTGCTGACTCTGCGCTCATTCCCTCTCATGCTCAGCGCATCTTCCCGTTGCACACAGCACAGAACTGCAGTTGGCTAAGGCCTGGTTGCAGTGGGAATTACCCAGGGTCCCCCCCAGTGGCTTGGGAGGAGCTTGAAATCGCCTCCAAGTAGTGTAAAAGCCCCCCCGGTTTAACATGGAGAGACGCCAGGAAGCAGGTGTTTGCTCCAAATGCCATGGCTTCCTTGTTTGTTTTCACAACAAAAGGCTGCTGTGAGTGCTGGGAATTTACGATGTCCTTTATCTCAGTTACGGGCTGAGGTAGACCCGCTTTGGTTCTTTCTTGTCTAAATTCCACATTCACAGTGTCTTGTGTATCTTCCATGCTCTAGGTGATCTTCTCTTTCTTTCCTTCTTTCTTAATGAGCCGAGTACAAATTTCCATTTTTCTTTAAGAATAAATTTCATGAGGGGCTAGGTTCGATTCCCCAGTACCCATGTAAAGCCAGATGTACAAAGTGGCCCATACACCTGGAATTCATTTTCAGTAGCTAGAGGTCTGGGCACACTTGCTCTCTCTCTCTCGCTCTCTCTCTCTCTCTCTCTCCTGCCTCTCTCTCTCTGCTTGCAAATAAATAGATAAAAATAAAATATTAAAAAAAGAATCAATCTCATGATACATTATTCTCTATCTTCTACATCACTTGGCTTTCTAAATGACTCAAGATCTAGCCAAGGACTTTGTTCGTAGCTCTAAGGAATGACAGTGGAATTTTCTTTGGAGGTGAAAAGTAAATATAGAAACAGGACTAGCTTTTGGCCGAGGCTTTACACAGGCTCCTAAACCCTCGTTGTATCATGTGTTTTTTTTTTTTTTTTTGGGCTGATCTGCAGACTGACCTTTCCTTCACCAGAAGTGTCCACAGAGTTTACATGTCAATCACTATAACCTTTGAGCTTTAAAGTCATAGAAAACCATAATGATATGTCATAAAAATTACTTGTTATTCAGATATTTAAGTTTCCAGTCTTGCTTTTGTACTATTGCTTTATTTTAAAAAGATCTCTTAAGTAAAGGAGTATGAAATTGTCAGTTTGATTAAAACATCAAAATACTACCAGAATGAGATTAAGATATATGTATATTTGCAAAATGCTAGCATATTAAGCACCATATATTTATTTACCTTTTATTACCTGGGCTTCCAGAAGTGGCCAGTTTATTTCACTAGAGAGAATTTACTTGTATAGATTGTTAATATGTACTCCTGAATTCAAACTTCACTTCTGCTACTAAGTGGTTCTGTGTAATAACTACATCATTTATTGTCTCCTTACCTCACCCAAACCTTTGGGCCTGAAAAAATAATAACAATAAGAGTAGAATTAGTTCCTACTGGTCAGTTTGAGGACCTCCTCATGCCAGGGCCAGTTTCCTATTTTCCCGTGAAGAGCTGGCACTACCTCCTTCGGCTGGGGGTAGCGCTCAGTCCTCAGGGTGCTTACTTAGCACTCAGGAAGGCCTGGGTTTGATTCCCAGCGCTGCATAAACTGGAGTGGTGTATCTATAATCCTAGTATTTCAGAGGTAGGGGCAGGAAGATTAGAAGGTCAGGGTCATTCTTGGCTACATAGCGAGCTTGAGGCCAACCAGGGTACATATGACAGTGTCTCAAAAAAATAAAATAAAATAAAAAATTAGTATCTCCTCTATGCTCCCTACCCTACTCCCCCCTTGACCACACCCTTCACAGCCCAGCTTCTCCCATGCCAAAGTTTATTTGTGGCCTTCTACAGAGTAGAAATAGGTGTCCACCAAATAGGTGGACAACTCAAGTATTATTTTTGTGGGTTTTCTTTTTGAGTTTCAACAAAGGATTTTTTTTCTGATTTGTTTCTATGTGTGTATTTATTAGAGACAGCAGGAGAGAGAGAGAGAATGGGCACGCCAGGCCCTCCAGCCACTGCAAACGAACTCCAGACGCATGTGCCCCCTTGTGCATCTGGCTTAGGTGGGACCTGGAGAATTGAACCTGGGTCCTTAGGCTTCAGGGGCAAGCACCTTAACCACTAAGATATCTCTGCAGCCATCAACAAAGGATTTTATTTGTGTATCTCCAAAGAGCAAAATCCTGAGGGTCTCCCCTAGTGACCCACCTCCTCTAGCAAGGATCCACCTCCCGAAGGTGCCATAGCTGGGGGGTCAAGGATGAGGCTTTACCACAGACGCATGAGGCTGTGGGAGACATGTCATGTTCAAACCAGCGCAGGCGTGTATTGGCAGTATTTGTTGACAGGAGCTCTTTGGTGAAGTCCTTAAGGGAAAAGATTTCTGGCTTCTTGAGGGATGGTAAGAAAAACTTTCACACTCACTCCATCCTGCAATCAAGTGAGTTGGTAATTCTTCCTCCTGCCTATTTCAGTGGGAGAGATATGTCTCTGAAACATTCCTGAGAATCTCATCACAGTTCCTGCCGAGGTAGTTCTGTCAAAGCAGCTGGGTAGTGAACAGACAGCTTCAGGTTCTAAAAAACTGTTTCATTTGTTTATTTATTTACTTATTTATGAGAGGGGGATTTTTACTTATTTATGAGAGAGATTGGGTGCACCAGGGCCTCCAGCCACTGCAAATGAATTCCAGACACATGTGCCACCTTGTGCATCTGGCATTGGCATCGGGTTCTGGGGAATTGAATCTGAGTCCTTTGGCTTCACAGGCAAGTGCCTCAACTGCTAAGCCATCTCTCCAGCCCCAGATGTATTTTTTTTTCCCCGAGGTAGGGTCTCACTCTAGTTCAGGAATTCACTATGGAGTCTCAGGGTGGCCTCGAACTCACGACAATCCTACCTCTGCCTCCTGAGTGCTGGGATTAAAGGCATGCATTTTTTTTTTTTAATAAAGCCCAAACAAACCCTACATGAGCAGTCATAAGCAGGTATGCCCTTTTCCTTCTTTCTCTGTCAGCTCCAGCATGCCTAACACAGCAAAGTCTCTGTTCTTATCAAGGATAGGAAAAAGTAAACTACAATGATTGAGATGGGGAAGTAATATGATGGAGAACGGAATTTCAAAGGGGAAAGTGTGGGGGGGGTAGGGAATTACCATGGGATTTTTTTATAATCATGGAAAATGTTAATAAAAATTAAAAAAATAAAAATTTTTTTAAAAAGTAAAATAAAATAAAGGGTTTTTTAAAAAAATATATATATTTAGCTTTTCAAAGGAGGATCGGCCTCACTCTAGCCCAGGCTGACCTAGAATTTACTATGTAGTCATATCAGGCTGGTCTCACACTGACAGTGATCCTCCTACCTCTGCCTCCTGAGTGTGCCACCATGCCCAGCTTAAATAAAAAGTTTTATGGATAGTTTTCACACATGTATATAATGTGTTTTGATCATAATCGTCTCCTGTTCCTTTTGCTCCTCTCTCTCCCTTCCTTATGCCCCTCCCACTGAACCCTTTCTGTTCATTCAGCCCCTCTCCTACTTTGATGTCTTTATGTCTTTCCCTCCTCCTCCTCTTGTTCTTTTTTCGAGGTAGGGTTTCACTCTAGCTCAAGCTGACCTGGAATTCACTTTCACTGTGTCATCTCAGGGTGGCCTCAAATTCATGGCAATTCTCCTACCTCTGTCTCCCTAGTGCTGGGATGAAAGGCATGTACCACCAAGCCCAGCTTCCTCTCTCTACTTTTTGCTCTTTTCCACCATCCACGACAGAATGCTGATGGGCCCAATATAGTGTGGTAGGAGATTGAGAGAGAGAGAGAGAGAGGGCACACCAGAGCCTGCTGCCATTGCAAAACTCCAGATGAATGTGCCACTTTGTTCATCTGGCTTTACGTGCGTACTGCAAAATCAAACCTGAGCTGTCAGGCTTTGCAAACAAAAGCCTTTAGCCACGAAGCCAGCTCTCCAATCCCGACATTTCTTTCTGCTATCTTCATTGTTGTCTGTTCTTTTCCAGGAAGGGTCTCTCTCTAGCCCAGGCTGACCTGGAACTCACTCTGTAGTCCTAGGCTGGCCTCAAACTCACAGGGAGCTCTCTGCCTCTGTCTTTCCTGGAATTAAAAGTATGGACATCTTTTTATTTGGAAATCTCATGTTTTTTTCCTAAGTTGGGCAATGATATGCATTTCAGAGAACAATAAAGAGCTTTAAAAATAGTGATAAATATCCGTGCATGGGGGCGCACGCCTTTAATCTCAGCAGCACTCGGGAGGCAGAGGTAGGGGGATTGCTATGAGTCTATATAGTGAATTCCAGGTCAGCCAGAACTAGAGTGAGACCCTACCTCGGAAAAACGAACAAACAAAATGAAAAGTGATAATAATGCCAAACAGATGATGAAGTGAATTTGTGAGAACAAAGAAAGGTAAAGTAAGACCTTTTTCATCTGCAGAAAGGAAATTTTCCCTGAGGTGAAAAATTTCAACTGATTGCAATTACGTCACAGAGAATAATGGCCTTGATCCTCACTCACGCAGGGACATTATCATGAAGGAAGTAGATTAGATACTGGTCTGTGGAGACATTGGACTGTGGTTGTCTTTGTCCTAACCTATTTTCACAATCCCTGAAGTCAGAGATGCAGGCTGTCACTTCACAGCTCAAGTCCCTCTATGTCCCAGAGAAAAGGATTCCTCCTCCTCCTCTTTCATGTTTGGAGGCTTGCTTTCGTGAAACCCAGGCTGGCCTAGAACTTTCCATGTAGCCGAGGATGACCTGATCCTCCTGCCTACACCTCCCACCTAGGTTTCAAATGCCACCTGAAGGAACATTGTAGCCTCTCTTAATGTCTTATTTTAGTCTCACTTTTAATTTTGACAACAAAAGCATATTTAATACATGTAATATCTATGCAGTTGACTCATTTTCCTCCTTTCTCAAGGAAGACGGGGCGAACACAGCTGTCAAATTCAGACACGAAGTTCCCTTACGACTGCCTCTCGTCATTTTACTTTTTCTTTCTAACCCTCCCTGGATCTATTTCGGAAAGCACTGGCTGTCATTCCTGCCCTTCTGATGTTGTGATGAATGGCAATCCTGTCATGCCCCTCTCCTCTCTATGAGAAGCAAAGAATTTTTATCTTTATCTTTGCATTACGCGTCTAAATGTGAGGGCTGGAGGGATGGCTTAGTGGCTAAAGCACTTGACTGCAAAGGCAAGGGACCCAGGTTCGATTCCCCAGGACCCATTTAAGCCAGATGCACAAGGTGGCACATGTGTCTAGAGTTTGTTTGCAGTGGCTGGAGACCCTAGCTATTCCCTTCATCTCTGCTTCTTTCCCTCTATCTGTCTCTTTTTCTCCCTCTCAAATAAATAAAAAAAATAAAATACTAAAAAATAATTTAATGTGAACTGGAAAGATGGTTCAACGGTTAAGGCACTTGCCTACAAGGACTCATGACCCTGATTGGATTCCCTAGTACCCACATAAAGCCAGATGTACAAAGTGGCACATGTATCTGATGCATCTGGCGTCATTTGCAGCTACTAGAGGACCTGACACACCCCTTCATTCTCTTTCTCTCTCTCTCCATGCATATAAATAAATAAAAATATTTTTAAGGAATTTAAATGTAAAGAAATGTGTGAACAGAAATAAATTATTTTTCTTCTACAGATCACCAAGTGCAATATTTCTTTTCATTAAAGTCCAGTATACCAATTTTTATCAAAAGTACATTTTTGTGAAACATGGAAAAATCTAACCCTGAGCTTGGTAGCTATCAGAGAAATGAATTGTTCTTCTATTTTGAAATGGCTGCTGACACATACGAGGACTAGATATAATTTCTCTCCTGTCAGTCTTCTCTTTAGGAATCTGGCATGTTACAGGTGGCTAACGCAGTTTCTCATTGTCAGGATCTGGTGCAGTCATTTCTCTACCTGTGGCTTCTAGGCCTGTTGCTTAGGACTGGGGACCTAGTCTGAGCCGCACAGCACTTAATGCAGAGTTGAAGTGTGACTCTTTACAGTCATTTTCAAGTTTTTCTAAAATATATTTTATTTTTAAAATTTATTGATTTGACAGAGAAGGAGGGAGAGGGGAGAGAGAGAGAGAGAGGAAGAGAATGGGAGAGAATGGGTGCACCAGGGTCTCCAGCTACTGCAAATGACCTCCACACTCACATGTCCTCTTGTGCATCTGGCTAACGTGGGTCCTGGGGAATTGAACCTGGGTCCTTTGGCTTTGCAGGCAAACATTTTAACCACTAAGTCATCCCTCCAGCCCATTTTCAAGTTATTTTTACTGAAAGGAAATTCATCTCAACGACATTTAGTACATCCACAGTGTTGTACAGCTGCCGTCTATATCAGATTCAAAGATATTTTGTCACCCCATGAAGAACTCCATGGAAATCGCAACACTCTTGCACTCATTTATTTGCTTGTGTCTGCGCGTGTTCACGTTTCTCTGTGTACACGGAATCATACAATATGTGACCTGGATCGCACATAGCATAACAGTTTCAAGGTTTGCCCGCATTATTTTTGAATGAGTAATATTTTATTGAGTACATAAACCACAGTTTGTTTTATCCATTCACCCATGGTTCCACCTTTTAGCTGTTGTGAATAGTGTTGATGTGAACATTCGTGCAGTAGCATTTTTTTGAATATTTGCTTTCAAGGTTTTTTTAAATTTTTATTTGTTTATTTGAGAGCAACAGACATAGAAAGAGGCAGAGAGAGAGAGAGAGAGAGAATGGGTGAGCCAGGGCCTCCAGGCACTACAAACAAACTCCTTGTGCATCTGGCTAACGTGGGTCCTGGAGAATTGAGCCTTGAACCGGGATCCTTAGGCTTCACAGGCAAGTGCTTAACTGCTAAGCCATCTCTCCAGCCAGCCCGTTGTTTTTTTTTTGTTTTTGTTTTTTTTTCTGTATTGAGTGGGATTGCTTGATCCTATGGTAACCATGCCCTCCATTTATTCTTTTTTTTTTTTTTTTTTTCTTTTTTTCAAGGTAGGGTCTCACTCTGGCTCTGGCTGACCTGGAATTCACTATGTAGTCACAGGCTGGCCTTGAACTCACGGTGATCCTCCTACCTCTGCCTCCCGAGTGCTGGGATTAAAGGCGTGCACCACCACACCTGGAAATTTATTCTTGAAGGAGAAATCCACAACATTAATCAAATGAACTTCTTCACAGAGGAAGTAGAGGTCTCTGAACAGTCAGAGAGTTTTGTGAGAGTCAAAAGGCACAGATAGTTGTTGGCAGCAAAGGTGCCAACTAATACACAATAGCCGGTCTCCATGACGTAGCAGAGGAGGAAATCTCAGATCTGTCCCCCAGGCCAGACGCCGGTTTGTCGTGTTTTCTTCTTCCCTCCCTCCCTCCCTCTCTCCTTCCCTCCTTCCTCCCTTCCTTCTTTCCCTCTTTCTCTCTCCCCCTCCCTCCCTCCTCCTTCCTTCCTTCTCTTCCTCCTCCTCCTCCTTCTTTCTTTCTTTCTTTCTTTCTTTCTTTCTTTCTTTCTTTCTTTCTTTCTTTCTTTCCCTCTCTCTCTCTCTCTCTCTCTCTCTCTCTCTCTCTCTTTCTTTCTTTCTCTAGAGTCTTTTCTGTGGCCTAGGCTTGCCTCAAACACAATACTATAGCCAAGGATGATCTTTAATTCCTGGTGCCAAGAGCTGGGATTACAGGCCTGGACTACCACACCTGGCTTCCGGGCTTGTCCCCTCCTTTAATATGTTTGCTCAGTGGTACAGATCTATTGCTTTTGGCCATATTGCTATACAATTAACCTCAAACCCAATTAAGATAATTGCTGGTGGTGAAGAAGCCAATTCTGATAAGGTTAGTCTGAGGAAAACCTGAAAAACAGTCTGAGAAGTCAGAAGTCAGGGTTGGGCTCCAGCTTTTGCCATCATCTTAAGGAGCCACAATTTGAATATTTGATGGCTCACTTTACCAACTTAATTATCATACTATCCTAGAAACTACTGGTCTGTTTCTGGGGAAATGGCTTAGCAGTTAAGGCACTTACCTGTGAAGCCTAAGGATCCTGGTTGGATTCCCCAGGACCCATGTAAGCCAGATGCACAAGGGGGTGCATGCGTCTGGAGTTGGTTTGCAGTGGCTGGAGGCTTTGGTGTGTCCATTCCTTCTCTCTCTCTCTGCCTCTTTCTCTCTGTGTCTGTAACTCGCAAATAAATAAATAAAAATAAATAAATAAAAAATAAACTACCTTTAAACAAATTGTTTGGGACTGCAGGGATGGCTTAGCAGTCAAGGCGTTTGCCTGCAAAGCCAAAGGACTCAGGTTCTATTCCCCAGGACCCACGTTAGGCAGATGCACAACGGGGCGCACGTGTCTGGAGTTCATTTTCAGTGCCTGGGGCTCTGGCATGCCCATTCTCTCTCTTTCTCTCTCTTTCTCGGTCAAAAGAATAAATAAATAAAAATAAAATATTTAAAAAATATTATTTGGGCTGGAAAGACGGCTGAGCGGCTAAGGCACTTGCCTGCGCAGCCTCAAACCCATGTTCAACAGGTATTGCGAGAGCCAGATGCGTCAGGTGACACAAGCTCGCAAGGTCGCACATGCACACAAGGGGGCGCACGTGTCAGGAGTTTGACTGCAGTGGCTGGAGGCCCTGGTGGACCAATTCTCTCTCTCTCTCTCTCATAAACAATTTATTTCGGCTGGAGAGATGGCTTAGTGGTTAAGGTATTGGCCTCCAAAGCCAAAGGACCCAGGTTCGATAAGCGCTTGCCTGTGAAGCCTTAAGGACCTAGGTTCGAGGCTGGATTCCCCAGCACCTGCACGTAAGCCAGATGCACAAGGGGGCTCATGGGTCTGGAGTTCATTTGCAATGGCTAGAGGCCCTGGTGTGCCCATTCTCTATATATCTGCGTCTTTTCTCTCTGCGTCTGTCACTCTCAAACAAATAAATAAATAAAAATAAACAATAAGACAAAATAAAATATGAATTTTAAAAACTGTATTTAGACAAAGGTCCCCTACTCTGAAAATCCCAGCGCCAGGTAGGAGGTAACCTCCTGATGAGCCGTTGCTGAGGGAGGTCGCAGAGGGCCCCTTCAAGCATGCTGGCTGTCTTTCTCCATGTCAGAAGACACGAGCTGGTGATAGAGAAGAGGCATCACCAATCCTACCCAGCTGGGGACCCTGTGTACTTCACAACTGACCTGCAAGGCAAGATGTGTCCCTGCCATGTGGTGTGGTCAAGACAAAGGGAGGACAACTATGTGTCCCCATGCACGCAGCGTCCCTGTGGCACAGAGTGCCCCATCGGAACACATTACTGTGCCACTAAAGCTAACAGAGGGTATAAAACAAGGCTCCAGTGCCTTCAGGGCCCAACCTTTGGGTGTGAATCCCCTGAGCCCCTGCCAGCACAAAGGAATAGAGGCGATGACATTTATTTTCTTTTGTGGGGGGGGTGAATGGAATTCTTGTTCAGGAGTCAGAGACAATGATTCTACCTCCCTGAGTTCCAGGACTGGGGGAGGCTAGGAGAGAACTCACTGGTACCAGTGGACCAATGGATCTGGTGGAGAACCAGCCCTTCCTGTGTTGGGGCAAGGACCCCCGGTACCAATTCATACTTAATGGACCAGCCTCCCATGGGCTCCAAGGCTGAGTGGTTCACCTTTGGTAGCAGTTTTGTGGAGGAGAGAACGCCCTGCTGGGTACTCTGCGCGGATCCTGAATTCCACCCCAGAACTCCGCATCGACCTGAGCCCTCTGACTGGCAGCAGGGCCACGGATCTATACACACACAGACTCAAAATGCTCCCTCCCCATTCTCCATGTTCACAGGGCATGATATTAAAAAAAAAAAAGAGGGGGACTAGCTGGGTGTGGTGGCGCCCGCCTTTAATCCCAGCACCCGGGAGGCAGAGATATGAGGATTGCTGTGAGTTCAAGGCCACCCTGAGACTCCTTAGTGAATTCCAGGTCAGCCTGGGCTAGAGCGAGACCCTACCTCAAAAAAAAAAAAAGAAAAAGAAAAAGAAAAAAGGGGTCTTATCAACCTATGAGGGAAAGACATAATGGATGCGAAGAAATCCTTGAACTTGTGGAAGTTGTATATGGTGGTGTGAACATGGTGGGAATCACGCATGGTCCAGGACGTCAAAGCCGGCACGCCGTGCTCTTCAGGAAAACTCTAAAGCAGGCTGAGAGGCAAGACTTGTGGCCTCCAAGGGGGTGACAGAACCCACAACTCAGACCAGCAGGGTCCTAATTAGTCACAGCATGACAGCACTTGATTTAAAACTGAAAGTGGGGGCTGGAGAGATTGCTTAGCGGTTAAGGCGTTTGCCTCCAAAGCCAAAGGACCCAGGCTCGATTCCCCAGGATACACGTAAGCCAGCTGCACAAGGTGGCGTGTGCGTCAGGAGTTCATTTGCAACAGCTGGAGGCCATAGTGCACCCTTTTTATCTCTCTTACATAAAAATTGTTAGAAAGGGGGGACTGGAGAGATGGCTTAACTGTTAAGGCACTTTCCTGCAAAGCCAAAGGACTTTGGTTTGATTCCTCAGGACCCACGTAAGCCAGATGCACAAGGAGGTGCCTGCATCTGGAGTTCGTTTGCAGTGGCTGGAGGCCCTGGTGTGCCCAATTCTCTCTCTCTCTTTCCCTCTCTCAAATAAATAAATCCCACACTCAACTTTGGTTGAGATGGGAAAAAAAAAAAAATACACTTTGTAAAAAAAACAACTGAAAGTAAAAACTACCTCCCAGGCAAATGGTGGAAATTTGAAGATGGAGGAATAGTGATTTGCAAGGCTCTAGCTCCAGCCTTTATCACACGGATCCATCAGAAAACCCACACTGGCCAGATGGCTCTCGAGACCACACTGGGCCACATTTCTACATCCCTCAACTCTCCAGCATAGTGGTGCGCAAACAATGTGAAACATGCGCCTGAAATTACCCACGCGAGGGCCCTGGAGTCTCCCCTGGCGTACAGAGTGTTGGAGGGGGCCCCCTTATGAAAATACAGTTGTGGACGTCACCGAGCTGAGCTCCGCTGGGTAAGAGGCTGTAAAGGTCTGCTTTGTGTCTCCACTGACCACGCCTCTTACGGCATCGTTAGTGAACGGAAGTGGGATGCTGAATAATACACAACTTGTGCCCATCCTGCGGTGCCAGCGAGAGGCTGTAGGAAAAAGTGAACGCACCTAGAGTTACGTGTGCGAGTAAGTCACGCTGGCCTTTAGCGTCAAGACAGAATGAATGAGAAACAGGATCCCCGCTCCTTCTTACAGGTTTTATTCAGGTCAGCATAGCAAGGTGCCCACATGGAGCATCCAGAAAAATGAGCACATCCACTGTGAGCCATGCCATGCTGTGATTTAGGAGTACAGAGTCATTGCAGTCCAACTGGCTGGGAGGCCAGAGACCATGTCCCCAGAGAGCCCTGGAGAGCCTGAGACTGAAGATTCAGTCTGCTGCTAATGCGCTGTGTCTAGAATAGTTCAGCCTTGGTCCCTGACATTAAGCTGCCCAAGTCACATGCTTTTGGAGAGGATGAATTCAAGTTCAAACAGATAGGTCACAAGAGGACAGGGAGGCAGGGCAGCTTGGAGCTAGACAGATGTCCTCTTTGATCAGATAATATAGGGGTAGATTAGAGAAATAATGATATGGGAGAGGGTCATGTCTTTCCATAGGGAAAGATGCTCCTTTTAGAAGGCACAGTTTTGAAAAGAGAGAGATGATTATGTCTTAAAACTTTTTTTTTTTTTTTTTTTTTGGTCTTCTGAGGTAGGGTCTCGCTCTAGCTCAGGCTGACCTGGAATTCACTATGTAGTCTCAGGGTGGCCTCGAACTCACGGTGATCCTCCTACCTGTGCCTCCCAAGGGCTGGGATTAAAGGCATGCACTACCATGCCCAGCTTTAAAACTCATATGTACATAATTCATTGTAACAGGCAAGAGTGAGTCTGACATTCCAAGCTTCAAACATACTTGGGAAGATTTGGTTCACAGAAAAATTTATGTGAAGACCTTAAGTTCATCTCTTCCCATATCACAGAATATCACCTTAAACTGGGCTAGTCAGAGCCCTAAAGTTCACTGCACATTTTCCAAGGATCGGAGAAATTGCTCTTTGTATGAGAGCCAATATCCATTTCTCACCAATCTTCTTTCTTGAGCTATTTCAAAACATTTATGGAGATGCATCTGATCTAAATTAACAACTCAGGAATATTTTTGGATAGTCCCTGGAATCACTGCTCATATAAACCAAACCCAGGTTCCTCATTGAATTAGAGGTTGTTACGTGATGTGCTTTTGGCTGCACACGGGGCTTTTCCTCTTCTTGCCAGCACAGAGGGCAAGTTCCCAGCGAACGCACAAGGCTTACGTGACTGATGAAAGTCGGTTTGATCCCAAAATAGGAATCAGGGCATCCCATCAACTATGTGACCGTTTGCAAGTATTATTTCTGTCTCGAATGCATGGGAAATTAATGGAGGCTTATAAATGAAAGCAAAACTGGAAATACCACCATTCCCATCAAATCCTGCATTCTGACCTACACAACCCCAAGGGAATTTTGTGGAAGGAAAGTCTCATTTCTCTAGGATCAAATTCGAAAGGCCAGGTATATGTTCCAAAAAATTTCCATGAATTCACCAGACATAGAGTTTACCTAACTCTTCAGAGTTTTTGTCTTCTTCTTCATTTATTTATTTATTTATTTATTTTTGTTTTCCGAGGTAGGGTCTCACTCTAGCTCAGGCTGACCTGGAATTCACTATGTAGTCTCAGGGTGGCCTCGAACTCATGGTTAGCCTCAGAGCGCCTCCATGCCCCAGCAACGCATCCTTCTTGCTTCTACCAAAGCATGGCCACCTTCTCTCCCCGCAGCCCTGTCTCAAAATGCTCTCCACTATATCTGAATCAAAATGCATCTCAAGTGTACTGCAGCACTATGCTGTAAGAGGTCCCTCCCATGCTTTCCTCTGGGTTCTCTCAAGTTTTGGCATGCAGGAGAAAGCTCAGTAACTAAAGACCCAGGGCACTCCACAGATAACCGCTGTCACCCCACATCGGCCGCAGGGAAGAGAACCTTTTCTTTGATTTTTGGCGGTGTTAGAATGCAGACACAGCATCTTTCGGGCTTTCAGCTTCCTTACCTGAAGCACCTTGCCAAACCATGCGGGTCATTTTCCTCTCTGGACCACTGATTTCTGTGTTGCCACTGTCGTCAGAGATGGAAATTAGATGTCACTGCTGCTCTGTGCAGCCAATAAACAGTGTCAGTAGGAACCACACATTCAGTGGCGGGCGTGCTGGACTCTTCACTGTCCTTCTGGAATCCATCTTTGTTTCAGTCAACAGGTCTGTGAAGGTCGCTGACTTGATTTTTCCGTGTCTACTGCGCCCTCAGGAACGCGTCACTTTTAGCAGAGTGCTTCTTGCCTCAGCCTCACCCACAGCAACCGAGCAATCCCAAAACAGCACCTCACTCCCCTGCTCTCCAGCATTCAGTCCTTGAGCTTTGTTGTTGTTTGTGGTACCATCGTCTCTTCTTACCTCTTCTGGTTTTTTTTAGACATTCTAGAATATGGCCCCATGAAGTGTGTGTCAACAACTCTAAGACTCAGGGTTTTTTTTTAATTTTTTTTTTTTTTTTATTTGAGAGTGACAGACAGGCAGAGAGAGAGAGAGAGAATGGACATGCCAGGGCCTCCAGCCACTGTGAATGAACTCCAGATGCACACACTCCCTTGTGCATCTGGCTAACGTGGGTCCTGGGGAACCGAGCCTCGAACCAGGGTCCTTAGGCTTCACAGGCAAGCGCTTAACTGCTAAGCCAGCTCTCCAGCCCCGACCCAGTTTTTTTTTTAAGACATTCTAAACATCTCTGACATCAGAGTGCATCTGACATTGATGGCAGCCGTGGCGTCTTGCATTCAATATTTGGTTTTTGTTTTTGT
Organism: Jaculus jaculus; assembly: GCF_020740685.1. Taxonomy (NCBI): domain Eukaryota; kingdom Metazoa; phylum Chordata; class Mammalia; order Rodentia; family Dipodidae; genus Jaculus; species Jaculus jaculus. Next base: position 58,938,406 of record NC_059119.1, on the reverse strand, counting down.
TTTTTACCTTTTTTTGTCCAAGGTAGGGTCTCACCCTAGCCCAGGCTGACCTGGAATTCACTACATAATCTCAGGGTGGCCTCGAACTCTCAGTGATCCTCCTACCTCTGCCTCCCGAGTGCTGGGATCAAAGGCGTGCGCCACCACGCCCGGCTTGCTCTTGTTTTTGTTTTCATTTGTCTTGGTTACAGGATCCCTGTATTCTAGATAACAAGACTCCTCATTCTGCTATCATATGGCTTTTTTTTTTCCCCCTTTACAATTCCAAACTCTCATTTCCTCATCCTTGTCATTTCCCTTACTTCTCTTCCTAGCTTGTTCTATAAAAGTTCAGTCCGTCTCTAAGGTCCAGCTCAAAAGACATTGCCTTAAAGAAGGCTTTATCCACCAATCCCATAGGAGCAGCCAGTTCTTGCAGCCTCCCGGATCTTTCTTTGTAACTTTAATAGTTGAAATGCTTGGGGTTGTATCTGGCCACCCCTCCTGAGTCCTTCAAATGGCTTGAAATTGTGAGATTTTGTGAAAAAAAAAAAATAAACCAATTTTTTTTCCTCTCACGGCAAACCCAAGACATTTTGAATCGATATATATATATGTATGCATGTGTGTGTATGTATATATATAAACATACATACATACATACATACAAACATACATACATACATGTATGTCTGCTAAGCCCTGCTATTTTGGAGTTCAGCAAGAGTCCTGCTCTGAACTGCCCTCTAGAGGCCACAGTGAGGCCCTGGGAGGGAGCTGTGTCATACAGGATATGCCATTAAATTTGAGTTTCATATAAGCAAGAAATAATTTTTTCATGCAATACAAAGAAATTTTTATTAAAGTAGAAAACTGAGAAACACTATTGTCTTCCATTTGTGCATTCCTCATTCATTTCATATTTCTTTACTGTCATTTCTCACTCGCACATTTATTTCAATGAAAAAAGGAGAATTACTGTGCCATTATAGGTTTTGGAGGGGATTTTTTTGGTATGATGGCTCAGTTAAAAGATCTTGAACTATGGGGCTGTATGAACATCATTGGAATTGATAAACATCATGGTGACTTTTAAAGTTGGATGAATACATTGCATTTTACATCATGGATGGTTATCAGTTTATGGGGACCAGGGGCGGAATGTGGTCATTTGATTCAGATGTCCCCCATAAACTTATATTTCTGGATGCTAGGTTCCCAGCTGATAGAGATTTGGGAATTAATGCCTCCTGGAGACAGTGTATTGTTGGGGGTGGGCTTATGTATGTTATAGTCAGTTTCCTCATGCCAGTGTTTGGCACACTTTCCTGTTGCTATTGCTATGATCTGCCTCATGTGGGCCAGGGGGTGATGCCCACCCTCTGCTCATGCCATCGTTTGCCCCTGCCATTGTGGAGCTTCCCCTCGAGCCTGGAAGCCAAAATAAACCTCTTTTTCCTACAAAAAAAAAAAAAGAAAAAAGGAAAATTAAGATAAATTAATATTAAAGTCGTACCAAAATACGTTCCACTTTTGTTTAGCAAGTGTGAATCTGTGACTGTGTTGGTGTTTCTGAACATTTCGCTCTTGCAGTTATCCGTGTTTTTGTTTCTTATTTTCCACTGAGCTATTTTTCTCTCTCCCAGAATTTGGCCTGTAACTTCGAACCATGTGAAAGTTGACCCCTTCTCAGTCTAATCAGTGTTTTTCCTGCCTTTTCTTATCTCTAGCTTTCATAGGTTAAAATTTGAAAACCTATTTGCCATGGGTCTCGGCGAGGTCACTTTTCCCTCTTCACGAGGTTATCGAGTGTGCATCTGGCAGAGTTTACCCATATTTCTTAACACAATTGGTAGAAGTCTACTGACTTGCTTTCCTATGCTTTCTACATTTTTTTTAATGTTTATTTATTTATTTGAAAGTTACAGACGGAGAAAGAGGCAGAGCAGAGAGAGAGAGAGAGAGAGAGAGAGAGAGGGAGAGAATGGGCGTGCCAGGGCCTCCAGCCACTGCAAACGAACTCCAGATGTGTGCGCCCCCTTGTGCATCTGGCTAACGTGGGTCCTGGGGCATCGAGCCTCAAACCAGGGTCCTTAGGCTTCACAGGCAAGCGCTTAACCACTAAGCCATCTCTCCAGCTCTGCTTTCTACTTTTAGAAGCCAAGAACCCCATTACAGACTGCTCCCCACAGCTTAGTCTTTGCACTTGGAACTGAGACCCCAATTTTTCTTTCTTTTTTTTTTTTACTTGGACGCATTTTTACTACATAGAGATGCCATGCTACTGGAACCAAGTATGTCACTGACTTTACATAAGAGTGAAATTTCTAAGTCAAGAATGACATTTTAGGTCTGGAGAGATGGCTTAGTGGTTAAGGCAAAGCTAAAGGATGCCGGTTCGATTCTCCAGGACCCATGTAAGCCAGATGCACAAGGTGGCGCATGAGTCTAGAGTTTGGTTGCAGTGGTAAGAGGCCCTGGCACACCCATTCTCTCTCTCTCTCTTTGTCTTTCACTCTCTCAAGTAAATAAATAAATAATTTTTTTTTTAAAAGAATGACATATTAGGGGTTAGGAGTGTAGCTCAGCTGGTAGAGTGTTTGTTTTGCACACAAGAAGCCCCTGGATTCAGTCCCCCTGCATAAACGAGGCTTGGTGGCACATGTCTATAATCCCAGCACTGGGAAAGTGGAGGCAGGAGGACCAGAAGTTCAAGATTATCCTCAGCTACATAAGTGAGTTTGAGGCCAGCCAGGAATATGTGAAATTGTCTCAAAGCAAAACAAGAATGAGCCAGCCATGGTGGCACACTCCTTTAGTCCCAGCACTCGGGAGGCAGAGGTAGGATCGCCGTGAGTTCGAGGCCACCCTGAGACTACAAAGTGAATTCCAGGTCAGCCTGGGCTAGCGTGAGACCCTACCTCAGAAAACCAAAAATAAATAAATACAAGAATGATTTTTAAAAACAGCTTTTCATTGAAATACTAAGTACATGCTGACAACACTTGAAGAAAGGAGAAAAATGGAAAGGAATTGCATTCACACCATAGAAAACCATGAAGTGTCTCTCAGCGTTGCAGTGAGGGTCAGCCACCCTCATCTTTTCAAAAGCTTGGAGATTTTTCTGTAATGTTTTCAAATCACGCCAATTCTGATTGAGTCACTTCAGCAATCATTTATCTCTACATTACTTTAGACAATACCTAAATTATTTGTCACACTGATATGGGAATTTTGGGGTTCCTTGTCAATGTACCAATATATGCCAATGCACCAATAATTTTGGGATCTTCCTGGATTCTTGTTCTAGGGATTTGTTTGGTTTATTTTGGTTGTTTATCGAGGTAGAGTTTCACTCTAGACAATGCTGACCTGGAATGCACTATGTAGTCTCAGGGTAGCCTCGAACTCATGGTGATCCTCCTACCTCTGCCTTGCAAGTGCTGGGATTAAAGGCATGAGCCACCACACCCCGCATATGTCTTAGGAATTTGAAAAATAAAATCCACTGACCAGAGAATGAGGTCCACAAAGACTGTATTATGCCATAGAGCTTTAGGAGGGAGAGCTGCAAGAGAGGGGAGGAAGGCAGAGCTCTCACCTAGGAAGGCGAGAGAGGTTTGGAAAAGCCCATCCATCTCATGACAGGTAGGGGATTTTTACGTGAGCCCTGATAGGCAGCCAGTATGGCCAGTCTAGTCCTCACATCAGGGGCCTGGGGTCAGGATTTCTAGAAGAGGGCAATCTTCCCAGAAATCTTCATTCTCCAGGAAGAACTTCTCAGAAGAGGGCGGAAGGACTCCCTGGGGGACAGAGATAAGGGAAGAACAGACCCTTCTGACCTGTCTAGCCTGTAGTAAAGTGCAATGACCTAGATTTCCCCTATGGGCCCGATAACATCCGCACATTGAGCCAAGAGAAAGATATTCACTTTGGAGCTCTGTCACAGCTCATTGGCTCAACACTCTTCAACTACTGGCTCCCTTAATGACAACTCCTTCTAAATCATGCAAGTGACAATATATGTATATATATATATATATATATATATATGTATGTATTCCTTAACCCCTTGTAAATATGTTTTTCTGTTAAAATACCTTTACTGAGAGAGAGAGAGGCAGAACGATAAAGGCCTAATATGTGCAGAGAAAATTTTAAGACATACAGATAATTAGTATGAAAGCACTGTAAATGAGGCAGAAAAATGACATTCAATTTTATGAAATAGTATTAGCATAGATAGTGAAAGGAAAGACAAAATAGTCTTTGTGAATGAAAGAAGCCATCTTGTATGGTCTCTCTCCTCCTACCTCTTGGAATATCTGGAATGCCCCACCAAGACCACAGAGGCCTACCTCCCCCTTTTGCTTGCAGTACAAACTAGCCAATTCTTATAGAATGAGAGGCCAGACTAAGCAAACAAGGTGAGGCCAAGGACCTTTCCTGTGCTGGGAATAAAAACACAGCAGAGGGCTGGAGAGATGGCTTAGCAGTTAAAGTGCTTGCTGTGAAGCCTGAGGACCCATGTTTGACTCTACAGATCCCACGTAAGCCAGATGCACAAAGGTGAGGCAAGTGCAAGGTTGAACATGCCCACTAGATGGCGCAAGCATTTGGAGCTTGATTGCAGTGGCTGAAGCCCTGGGGTGCCAATTCTCTCTCTCTCAAATGAATTTTTAAAAAGTATATAAAAATAACCACAGCAGACTGTGGCTGTGTGTGCCTGCTTTCCTGTGTGCCCTCCTGAAGAAGTAAAATTCGGCCTTGCCCATGTGCTTTGGCTTGTGTGGTTATTCCTGGGACCTAAAACGAAAGGGGAAAAGGAGTGTTCCTGGCTGATGTGTACATTAAGTAGCTGTGGAGTTTTCAGACACTTTATAAGCATTAGTGAAAGGCCCATTAATCAATAAAGGACTTGTGCAGTTGCAAAACTTCAAACATCTCTAGTAATATTTTCAATCCTAATGTTCTCCTGCAAATGCAATTTGCAATTTGAGTGCCTTGAGAAACTAAATGAGCGTCCGGGAGCGGGCTGTGAGTTACTTGGTCCTGTGTTTCTAAGCTGTCAAAGATCTTCACAACGGCTCCCATCTCCTTTACCAACCTCGCTTCCCACAAAACCTGCACTGCACAGTGCTAAGTTGAGGTCTCTTTATTTTCTAGATAAGTCTCAATACCCCAGGACTGACAGGACACCAACTCTTCTGCTTCCCCTGCCTATTTCAATCCCCACCCCCACTGTCCAGGCCCACTTTCATCACCACCATTAATTTACAGCTGCCTGTTATAATCTGTAATTAACTTTTTCCTCTGCCTAGTTATGTTACTACATTACTGCTAACACTGTCAAGTAGCATTACGCCATCTTCACCTTTTCTTAAAGAGTTGCTAATATTTGGGCTGGAGGGATGGCTTAGCGGTCAAGGTGTTTGCCTACAAAGCCAAAGGACCCAGGTTTGATTCCCCAGGATCCATGTTAGCCAGGTGCACAAGGGGGCCCATGTGTCTGGAGTTCGTTTGCAGTGGCTGGAGGCCTTGGCAAGCCCATTCTCTGTCTCTCTCTCTCTCTCTTTCTTCTCTTTCTCTGTCAAATAAATAAATAAAAATAAAATATTAAAATAAAAAAGAGTTGCTAATATTTATGGGTACATGAGCATTCTCTTTAAGTTATAAAGCATGATATCAGTGTAAAAATCCAGTAATCCCTCTGAGTCCATCAGGTCTACATCCATAGATTCAAACAATTACTGGTGAAAAATATTTCAAAAATAATATTGTCCATTCTGAACAAGTGTAAACATTTTTCTTAACATTACTCCTTAAAAATATAGCATTATAACTATCTTTTTTGTTGTTGTTTTTTGAGGTAGGGTCTCACTCTAGCCCAGGTTGACCTGGAATTCACTATGGAGTCTCAGGGTGGCCTTGAACTCATGGTGATCCTCCTTCCTCTGCCTCCCAAGTGCTTGGGATTAAAGGCATGTGCCTCCACACCTGGCTGATAGATTTTTTTTTAATTTTTATTTATTTATTTGCAAGGAGAGAGAGAGAGAGAGAGAGAGAGAGAGAGAGAGAGAGAAGAGAGGCAGACAGAGAGAATGGTCATGCCAGGACCTCTAGCCACTGCAAACGAACTCCAAATGCATGTACCCTTATGCAGCTGGCTTACATGGGTCCTGGAGAATCGAACCTGGGTCCTTTGGCTTTGCAGGCAAATGCCTTAACCGCAGGCCCCTGGCTGATAGATTTTAAATCAGACATTAATAATAGCAATTTCATATTGAAATTGAAAAGCATTTGTCTCTAATTTTTTCCAAGGTATTTATCCTGTCTAAATTAATTAATCAAAGCAGATATTTTCTTTAAATCCAATGCATTATGGCAATGAAAATAACTCATACAGTGTCAAAATAATTTCTAGCACAAATGACTTACACATGTATCATACTTCAATGATTTCTACTGAGTTTTTGTTGCTCTGTGGAGCCACCTTCTGGTCAATGGTGTGTACTACCTATAAGAAATGTTTAGCCGGGTGTGGTGGCGCACGCCTTTAATCCCAGCACTCGGGAGGCAGGGGTAGGAGGATCGCCGTGAGTTCGAGGCCACCCTGAGACTACATAGTGAATTCCAGGTCAGCCTGAGCCAGAGTGAGACCCTACCTCTAAAAACCAAAAAAAAAAAAAAAAAAAAAAGAAATGTTTTTCCTCTGAATTTATAAAGGCTCTAAGAAGAGCACATACTCCCCATAAGGGTATAGCTAGAAATTCATAGCCCAAGCAATACCCGAGGAAAATTTCTTTCTAGGAAGAAATGCGTAGAGTAACCTGGTACTGGACTAATGGGAAAAAAATCAATCCTGTCTGGAAGATGATTAGATCCCAGGTTTTACAGAATTGTTTTACTCATTTAAGATTTTGTACACATCTTCCCAATAGTATAGAAAAATGCAACACATGTGCACAAAATGCTTTGTAGTATACACATTTTAAAATCTGTACAGATAAACACCTCTCTGTTTTTTAAGTCAATGACAAAGTAAACCTTGTACTTTTCTCTCATACAGCAACTACATTTTTACCCCTTTTAACTTGCTTTCCTTTTCCGGCATAGTTGATATTGTCTCAATTCCGATCACCCATTATTATAACCACCGTCATGTGTGGTCTGCTGTTCACACGCCGACATGCTCAGGGGAAAGTCCTTTGTACAACATCATTTTGTGCTCTTAGTATTGCTATCTGTGTCTACTTGTTTTCTAAGAATGACAAAATGCGGGCTGGAGAGATGGCTTAGCGGTTAAGTGCTTGCCTGTGAAGCCTAAGGACCCCAGTTCGAGGCTCGGTTCCCCAGTTCCCACGTTAGCCTGATACACAAGGGGGCGCACGCGTCTGGAGTTCGTCAGCAGAGGCTGGAAGCCCTGGCGTGCCCATTCTCTCTCTCTCCCTCTATCTGTCTTTCTCTCTGTGTCTGTTGCTCTCAAAGAAAGAAAGAAAGAAAGAAAGAAAGAAAGAAAGAAAGAAAGAAAGAAAGAAAGAAAGAAAGAAAGAAAGAAAGAAAGAAAGACAAAATGCTTCAGACAGAACATAATTCTTTCTTGCCTCCAGGTGATGGAGACACCTGCCTTCCAAGATCTATGTTCAGTTTAATGGACCATAATACTAAGGACTGAGCTGGAGAGATTGCTTAGTGGTTAAGGCGCTTGCCTGCAAAGCCAAAGGACCCAAGTTCAATTCCCCAGGACCCATGTTAGCCAGATGCACAAGGCAGCACATGTGTCTGGAGTTTGTTTGCAGTGGCTGAATGCCCTGGCATGCCCATTCTCTCTCTCTCCCTTTCAAATAAGTAAAATAAAATAAAAATCAATAAAATAATAGTAAGGACTGAGAGGTGGGTCGGAAGGATTTAGTTGTGGGTAAAATGCTACATTTTATAATCCTGCTGCTTACAACAGAGCCAGATAAATATATAGATTATATATTTAACTTGTGTGTGTACATGTGTGCATGCATGTGTGTGTGTGTGCACCGGGGTCTCTTGCCACTGAAGACAAATACCTGTGTAACTTTATATGGGTGGCTGGGAAATTGAACGCAAGTCTTTGGAGGCTTTGGAAGCAAGTGCCATTAACCACTGAGCCATCTCTCCAGTCATGACAAAATATATATATATAAGGCTATGAATGCACATTGACTTCTCAATTTGATATACAGTATTACAGTCAGCCCTCCATACCCTCAAGTTCCTCACCCACACACACATACCATTTGTGGATTAAGCCAACCATGAATCTAATGATTTCCACCCAACAGGTTTCTATGCGTGCCATGGTCACAGATGGTACCATGTGTTATGTTCATACAGCAGGCATCCTGTGTCATCTTCACATGTGGTAGACCAGGAATGCCATAAGTAAATGAACTCCATGTGACTCTCAGAGAGAGAAGTAAAACTTACTCCAGCTAAATGCAAGAACTGGCTGAAATCTGGGGAAGGAATGGTTGCCTCTGATTGAACTATATATTTGATGTAAAGATTAAGTATGGGTACTGGGAAGACAGAGCAATAGACCAAGGCAAATTGTATGTCAGGGTCTATGACAGAAAAACAAGAACTGGTTATTTTAAGCAAAGGCATTTAATATATGGAATTAGACACTTAGCAAATATTAGGTAGATAAAAGCTCCAGGCTGGGTCTTCAAAACTAGCTCTCGGGGACTGGAGAGATGGTTTAGCAGTTACAGCACTTGCCTGTGAAGCCTTAGGACCCATGTTCAACTCTCCAGATCCCATGTAAGCCAGATCCATAAAGGTGAGGCAAGCGCAAGGTTGCACATGCCCACTAGGTGGCGCAAATGTCTGGAATTCAATTGCAGTGGCTGAGGCCCTGATGCACCAATTCTCTCTCTCTCTTGCTCTCATTCTCTCTAAATTAAAAATAAATAAATAGCTCTCAGAGTAGTGCAACAAAACTAGACACTGCTGCCCCCAATAATAGACCATGAGAGGAACTACTGGATTCAGAAACACATACCAGGAATCAAGTACCTTCTGCCTGGACCCACACCATTATAGCTAGCTCCAGAGAGCTGCCGAATCTCCTCAGTGTTTATGTTCCACATCAGGCGCATTGCTACCCACCACAAGCAACTTGCCAATGTTTCTGTGCCTTGCCTGTCTATTGACCATTGAAGGTAGCTCAGCGGTAGAGCACTTTCCCAGCATGCCCAAGGCTGAAAACCCCATCTGAAGCGCTGGAAAAAGAAACAAAATGCAATCAAAAGCCAACAGAGAATGAGGGATCAAAAAGATAAAAGCCAGATCCCTGATTGCACTGTGTGGCTACAAGTAATAATAGTTCCTTTTGTGTCTCTGTGGCCAAAATACCTCACAGAAACAATTTAAAGTAAGAAGGACTCATCTGGACTCATAGCTTCGGAAGGTTCAACCGATGGTCACTGGGTCCCGTTTTCTTAGAGCCTGAGAGTGTGTAATAATAGAAGTTTTTCTTCACTTCTCAGTGGCCAGGAATGGGGCCCATAGGAAGAAGCCAGCAAGAGATACAGCCTCAAAACATATCCTCAATGAGGCCACACCTCCCACATTTCACCACCTCCCAGGAAGGCTACCGTATGATGAAGCCATGGAGGGACCGTCCTATTGATTAGCTCAGAGCCCTCCTCATTTAGCTGGCTATGGAGCCTCCCTCACAATCCCAGACCCAGAGGTATACTGCACTAATCTCTTAGTCTTAATCTAGTCAAGTTGACAATGAAGATTAACTAGGATGAACATGGATTAAATTTGCATTAAATGTCTTGTTCTATGAGCAGAATGAGCCCATCTTTTAAAATCTATTACTATTAGGTTTTCAAATACTTATAGCCAAGCATTTTTGTAAAATATTTTATTTCTTTATTTATTTGACAGAGAGAGAGAAAGAGAGAGTGAGGAAAAGGCAGAGAGAAGAATGAATGGGCGTGCCAGGGCCTCCAGCCACTGCAAAGGAACTCTAGACGCATGTGCCACCTTGTGCTTCTGGTTTATGTGGTTCCTGGGGAATTGAACCAGGGTCCTTAGGCTTTGCAGGCAAACGCCTTAACCACTAAGTCATTTCCCCAACCCTAGCCAAGCATTTCAAATTGATATAAACATTTGTTTCTCATAGATTATGAAAGTCAAGTGAATATTCCTTAAGTGAGAATGTAATAGAGACGTAGAGGCTTTTGCTAAAAGCAACTTGGGCCTATAGATGCCTGATGGCTAATTATAAATAGAAAAAAAGCTTGTTTCTTCCTTTTTGATTTTTTTTTTTTAGCACCTTGGCTATGAGATGTATAAGTGTAGTTTTCTTTGTTTTGCTCTGACTTTTTTTTTCCTGGGTGTGTTTCTGGGCTTTTAAAAAAATATTTTATCTTTATTTATTTATTTGAGAGGTGGAAAGAGGCAGAGTGAGAGAGAGAGAAGAGAGAGAGAGATAATGGGCACAACACCAGGGATTCCAGCAACTACAAACTAACTCCAGACGTATGTGCCACCTTGTGCATCTGGCTTACATGGGTCCTGGGAATTGAACTTGGGTCCTTTGGTTTTATAGGCAAGCACCTTAACTGCTAAGCCATCTCTCTAGCCCCCCTACTAACTTTTTTATTTTTTTCAAGATAGGGTCTCACCCTAGCTCAGGCCTGGAATTCACTATCTAGTCTCAGGGTGGCCTTGAACTCACAGCAATCCTCCTACCTCTGCCTACCGAGTGCTGGGATTAAAGGTGTGCGCCACCATGCCCGGCTTGTTTGTTTGTTTTTAAGCAATTTCAAGCATGGTTTTGGGGGTTTTGTCTCTGCCTTCAGATTGTATATGGCACCTTTACAACTTTAAACTTCGAGTCAGATTCCTGTTCAACTGTAGGTTAATAATTTGATGAGTTTTCACCTAAAACTAGTCATTTTTTCTCTCTTCAACACTGACGCCATAACCGCCAGCTCTTACAGCATCCTGTCTCAGGCCACTCTAGCGACACCCACCAGTCTCCAGTCCCTGCGTTTGCCCAGGATGACCAGCCGCCATCCTGACTCCATCTTGCCTCTCTGATTTATCCTTTGTCAGTTGCCTCAGATTCCAGAAACAGCAGGTCTTAGGGTCAACATCTTGTGGCAACAGTCAAAACCGTTCACACAGCAGCAGCCAGCCTTGACGTGACAAGGCCCTCGGGAACATCACCCTCACGGAGGGCGTTGCGACTGTCCCCACCAAGGATTTAGCACTTGACAGAGACCAGTGTTAAGCTGTTTCCTCCCTGGAATAAATTCCTCTTGAACTTTACCACCCCTTTGATTGTGTCTGGTCTTTTGGGACAAGCGGCTGGACCTCATCTGCTTGGCGCTCCTCACCAACTGGCTGCGACTCCAGTCACAAGAACACTTTAAAGCAGGGTGCTGGCCAAGCGCTAATCCCAGCATCTAGGAGGCTGAGGTAGGAAGGTCATCACCATGAGTTCAAGGCCACCCTGAGATGACATAGTGAATTCCAGGTCAACCTAGACTAGAGTGAAAACCTACCCCCCCCCAAAAAAAAAACAGGGGCTGGAGAGATGGCTTGGAGGTTAATGTGCTTGCCTGCAAAGCCAAAGGACCCAGGTTTGATTCCTCAGGACCCACGTAGGTCAGATGCACAAGGCGGCACATGCGTCTGGGGTTTGTTTCCAGTGGCTTGAGGCCCTGGCATGCCCATTCTCTTTCTTTCTCTCCCTTTCAACTAAATAAATAAAAATATTTGGGCTGGAAACATGGTTTAGTGGTTAAGTGCTTGCCTGTGAAGCCTAAGGACCCTGGCTCAAGGCTTGGCTCCCCAGGACCCACGTTAGCCAGATGCACAAGGGGAGCGCATGCGTCTGGAGTTCGTTTGCAGTGGCTAGAAGCCCTGGTGTGCCCATTCTCCTCTCTCTCTCTCTGCCTCTTTCTCTCTGTGCCTGTCACTCTCAAATAAATAAATAAAAATAAAAAATATTAAAAAAGAGGTACTAAGTATTAAACAAATATGTTGAAGCATCTACCAAGATGTCTATTCAACAAAATATATACAATCAACATGCATGAAGATTTCAAGGTGACCCTCTCTATTGCTTTTCAGTCCTCTTGCACCCCAACTTTTCTCAAAGATTATTTTCCTTCCACTGGAGAATACACTTTTATATTATTTTAGTGACAAATTCACTCAATTTCTAGTCTATAAATGCTGTATTTGACTCCTTTTTGAAGGCTCTCTTCCCTGGGTATAGAATTGTAGGTGGCTAGTAATTTTCTGTTAGCATTTTGAAGACATCACTGCGTTTACTCTGGTTTCCATTTCTCTGATTAAACTCAGCTCTCAGTTTAATCTCATTGCTGTTTCTTTTTTTTTTTTTTTTTTTTTTTTTTTTTTTTTTGGTTTTTCGAGGTAGGGTCTCACTCTAGCCCAGGCTGACCTGGGATTCACTATGGAGTCTCAGGGTGGCCTCGAACTCATGGCGATCCTCCTACCTCTGCCTCCCTAGTGCTGGGATTAAAGGTGTGCGCCACCACGCCCGGCTCATTGCTGTTTCTTTATGTCTTTTGTTATCTGGGTGCTCTTAAGACTTTTGTCTTTGCTTTTGGATTTTTTTTTTTTTTTTCTAGCACATTGGCTATGATAGGCGTAAGTGTGTGTGTGGAGGGGGTTGATGTTGTTTTGCTTTGATTTTTTTCTGGGTGGCTTTTAGGCTTTTTTGTTTTAAAGCAATTTCAAGCACAGTTTGGGGGATTTTCTGACAAAGAAAAAGGTCTATAGATTTGTTTCTATTACCTGCTTTCATTCTAGTTTTGAGTTAAATCTTCTTTTCTTTTTTTTTTTTTTAAATCTTGTTTTCTTGATGAACACTGAATATGAAAAACTCTAGAGGGCTGGAGAGATGGTTTAATGGTGAAGGCACTTGCCTGCAAAGCCAAAGGGCCCAGGTTCAAATCCCCAGGACCCACGTTAGCCAGATGCACAAGGGGGTGCACACATCTAGAGTTTGTTTGCAGTGGCTAGAGGCCCTAGTATGCCCATTCTCTCACTCTACCTGCCTCTTTTTTTTCTCTCTTTCAAATGCATAAAAATAATTTTGGGTGTGGGGGCTGGAGAGATGGCTTAGTGGTTAAGGGCTTGCCTGTGAAGCCTAAGGACCCCGGTTCGAGGCTTGATTCTCCAGGATTCACGTTAGCCAGATGCACAAGGGGGCGCACGCGTCTGGAGTTCATTTGCAGTGGCTGGAAGCCCTGGCACATCCTTTCTCTCTCTCACTCTCTCTCACTGTGCCTCTTTCTGTCTCTGTCACTCTCAAATAAATAAATAAAAATGTATAAAAAAATTTTTTTAAATATTTTTTAAGAGAAAAACTCTAGAGACAATTTGTGACCCTGAATTAGGGGATCTTCTGCCATAGAAGGACTTACTTCTGCTCTAGAGTGAACCAAGTAGTGTTAGATAACTTCAGTGCAATCAAACATCATACTTACTGTGTGTGTGCATTCATGTGTATGAGTGTGGGCATGTTGTGGGCGTCAAGGGTTACAGGACAATGCTGGAGTTGGTCCTCTCCTTTCACCTCACTTTTTGTGGCAGGGTTTCTTGTTCAACACTCTATTTATTCCCCATCCACAAGCTTCTGGAAAATTCTTCTTTCTCTGCCTCCCATCTGGCCAGAGGCAGGCTTTGATTACAGAAGCAAACTACAGCTTTCCTTCTATGAGCTGTTTTTAATCAGGTGAATTATCCCAATAACAAGATAGAAGTCAAAGTTGAACTTTTAAAAAATACATATTTTGATTTTATTTATTTGAGAGAGTGGGGGAGAGTGTCAGGGCCTCTAGCTGCTGCAAATGAACTCCAGACACATGCACCACCATGTGCATCTGGCTTTACATGGGTACTGGGGAGTCGAACCTGGGTCCTTTGGCTTTGTAAGCAAGCACCTTAATTGCTAAGCCATCTCTCTAGCCCCCCAAATTAAACTTTTAATGCATCTGAACCTGTCTTATTGGCATGGTGCTAATCTCCAACAGTAAATACATTTCCTTACTCTTATATATGCTGTTTTCAAGTATTCTTTGCTGTTCTGTTTTCTTCTAAATCTGACGTGTTGGTTGCCTTATCAGTAAGGCGTCACCCTCTACCACCTCTGCACACAGAATTCTTTTCTAATTCCTCCCTGGCTTCCCTTTAGATAGGATAAGTCCATAATCTTGTTCATGTGTAATCTTTAATAATTAGCCTTTATAAATAACCACCAGGTATACTTTCTTTAAGTTCCTTAATTAGTTACCTGCTACTTGAACTCTAGACCCATAACCTTGACAGTAAACTTTCTCTAATGGAAGGCGAGCTCCCCTTTCAGCTGTGGGCTTCTCCACTCAGAGTTCTCCCCGCGAGGTTGCTCAGCTACAAACTCTGTTTGTCTGGGATTGTATTTTTGTGTCACATCCCAAAAATTACTTCCAAGTAAACACTGGAAGTCCTTCTTCTTCTACAAGAAACAGTAGATTGAAAACTTTCTGATTTGCAAATGAGTCTTTTTTGAAAGAGAAGAAGGTTTTTTTGTGGTTTAATAATTCCATATTGTACTTAAATAGAAAATAATAAATTGCTGGGCTAGAGAGAAACCCTACCTTGAAAAAGCAAAAATAGAAAGAAAAAAAAATAATGTATGGATTAAGCATAGTTTTACTAAAAACCAGAGTATAAAAAAGCATATGACAATGCTGCCTTTCCTGTCTTTAAAAAAAAAAGAAAGAAAGAAAGGAAGAAAGAACTGGAGAACTTTAGAACTTTAAAGGAATGGCAGCCGAGGATTAAAGATTAATGAAATGTATGTATGGCTGGAGATTAGCACCACACCAAAAAGACAAGTTCAGAATGCGTTAAAAGTTTAACTTTGGAGCTGGAGAGGTGGCTTAGAGGTTAAGGCACTTGCATGTGAAGCCAAAGGACCCAGGTTCCCAGGTTCAACTCTCAAGGTCCCATGTAAGCCAGACACACAAAGTGACGTAAGCACACAAGGTCACACATGTGCAGAACATGATGCGTGCATTTGATGTTTGATTGCACTGACTGCAGGCCCTGGTGGGCCAGTTCTCCCTCATTCTCTCTCTCTCTCTCTCTCTCTCGCTCTCGCTCTCGCTCTCGCTCTCGCTCTCGCTCTCACTCTCACTCTCGCTCTCCCTCTCTCTCGCATAAAAAAAGCAGTTTGTTGGTCTTCAGCAGGGCATGGTGGCACACGCCTTTAATCCCAGCACTCGGGAGGCAGAGGTAGGGGGATCGCCATAAATTCGAGGTCACCCTGAGACTCCATAGTGAATTCCAGGTCAGCCTGAGCTAGAGTGAAACCCTACCTCGAAAAACCAAAAACCAAACAATAAAAGGGACTCACTGGAAGGGAAATTTGGGAGGGAGATAAGGGGGATAGTGGTGGAGATTATGGGCAAGACAGGCAAGGCTGTCAATTCAGGAAGTAAGCCTGACCCTTGGTGAGAAATAGGGAAGAGAACATGTGTGGAACCTTCTAGATTTCCAAACAGCTAAGTTGTCCATTAGGGCTGTTCTTAAACTGAAGTAGTCATCCAAAGATTTATAGCAATTGGTTTGTCTGAGTAGAGCTATTAATGACAGGTTGGACTTTGCTATTGACAAGAAGCAGCCAATGGGAAGTATGGCCTCATGAGAAATGCCATGATGACCTTCACAATATAGATACTGACACCTTGACCAATTATGCTCCCTGAAATTGAGGACTAGGGCAATATTCAAGGCAGTCTCGGGAATTGGGTAGAATTATGTCATCAGCAGAAAAAAGATCCTAATGTAAGGATCCGAGAAAGACCCCGGACTCAAATAGTATGTAAAAGCAAAGAGCATTTATTCTACAGAATCAGCCAGCGTGTGGGGTCAACCATTCATACAAAACGGAGATGCCGGGAGGAGCTTGTAGGCCCCTTTTAAGCACAGCCGGGGGAATTCCAGGTGGGGTTCGATGATCTTTTATTTTTTTTTTAATTTGTTTTTAATATTTTATATTTATTTATTTATTTGACAGAGAAAGGAGGGGGAAGGAGAATAGGCACAACAGGGCCTCCAGCCACTGCAAACAAACTCCAGATGCATGCGTCCTCTTGTGCATCTGGCTAACATGGGTCCTGGGGAATTGAACCTGGGTCCTTTGGCTTTGCAGGCAAACACCTTAACTGTAAGCCATCCCTCCAGCCCTCGGTGATCTTTTAAAACGATCGGCTAGGCGAGCAGCAGTCACAGCTGTACGTCTCTGATTGGTTGGCGTGAACGGGACATGTCTGGGCACGTTTGGACACGTCTCCAGGAACTGACTCAGCCCCCGGGTGGCTCTCTTCTGGGGCCACGTGTCAGGGTCACTGCTGATTACCAGCCCGCCCTTTCCCAGAAGTCTTGCCAGCCTCTCTGGGAAAACGAAACGTAGGCGTAGTTAGGACGGCAATTTACTGAAGCCTGTCATGGCGTCAGTTTGGCCCCTTCACTGATCCCCCTCACGGTCACTCTGGGGACAACTTTTATGACTCCAGTGTCAACCATGCCTTTCACTGGTTCTACAAGAGCTGGAAATTCATTTTCATTGTTTTTAGATTCCCTTCTTACGTCTTCATTTTTTTTTTACAGTCTTTTTTTTCCCCCTGTTTGCTTTTCCTCTCCCCTCTCATTTTATATATATATGCCACAGTTTGCTCCCATTGCCCCGGGGAATGTCCAAAGTGTGAATTATAACTTCAAACACTTTTTCTGACAATGCCCAGACTTGGATGTTAAGTTGACAAAGTGGTCATTGTAGGCTTTCATCATTTCTAGTCCCAATCTTAGTTCATCTATTTTTCCTTGTTTTTTTTTTTTTTAATTTTTGCCACTTCACCACACCCTTTCCGGTACGCACATTGAACACTATGATCTCCCTGCCGTTTTGCTAATTTGTGACCTCTACAGCTTCTTCTCGTGGAAGCACACGTGGCAGTCAAAGGCAAGACAGGAAGAAAAGGCTCCTTTCTCTGCGTCCTTGGGTCTGGTCCTTGCAGCTTCCTATACCAGGGCCCAGTACACCCCTCTTTCCACCAGGCTTCACACCTGCACGATCCATGTAGGCTCTGTGAGGTGGGCAGTTACTGGGATGGAAGAGGATGAGAAAGGGTCCAGGTGGACAAGGTCAAGACAGGACAGTGAATATGAGTGTCCTGTGACAATCACCCATCTGGAATAGAGCGAAAGGCAAAGATCCGCTGACATGAATGCAAGCCACCCTGAAGGAGCTTCCTGGGAATTACTATTTACAATCACATCATTAGAGTCTTTGAGAACCTTTGATACAGCGATGTGCTCTTGTCCCACGCAAATGCTGTGTGCGCTGAAAAATCAGAGAAACGGGAAGTTGGAGTATCAAAAAGTTAGTCATTTTTATTTTTATCAGTAGTACCTAATAGTAATTACCATGTCCTTGGTCACTTTGCCTCATTTAGTCCTCACAACAGCAATTCTCTCTCTTTTTTTCATTTTTGGTTTTTCAAAGTAGGGTCTCGCTTTAGCCTAGGCTGACCCGGAATTCACTATGTAGTCTCAGGGTGGCCTCGAACTCACGGCGATCCTCCTATCTCTGCCTACCTAGTGCTGGGATTAAAGGCGTGCACCTCTCGCTCTCTTTTTTAGTGTTTTATTTTTAATCATTTATTTGAGAGAGAGAGAAAGAGACAGAAAGAGAGGCTTATGTAGGTCCTGGGTCCTTTGGCTCTGCAGGCAAGCACCTTAACCGCTAAGCCGTCTCTCCAGCCACAAATTCTCCTTTTAAAGTTTAGAGATCATTTATCAGATTAAGAGGAGAGGAAGCCAGGCATGGTGGCACACGCCTTTAATCCCAGCACTCAGGAGGCAGAGGTAGGAGGATCGCCATGAGTTCGAGGCCACCCTGAAACTGCAAAGTAAATTCTAGGTCAGCCTGAACCAGAGTGAGACCCTACCTTGAAAAACCAAAAAAAAAAAAAAGGAGAGGAGATTATGAACTGGACTCATTTATAAATTCTCGGCGGGGACTGAGCTAACCAGCCACAACTCACAGCATTCTTAGCAAATCATTGTCATTCCGTTTTTGTAATTCAGGAATATGAAACTTAAAGAGGATAAAAACGTCCCTGAGTTCACACAATTACCAGACCATAGCTTGGAGCGGAGGCTCCCTGTACTGTCTTTCAACCTGTTCACTGGACGACAGTAGGGCTAATTGTTCCTACACCGCAACGCGAATGGCGCTCTCTGCACTGAATAGTGCAGCCGTCTACGCACAGCACTTAGCCGCACCGGTGGGGTTTGGAGGAAATATACGTTGCAAGAGAAAAGCTTTGAACTGAACATACCAAGAGTCTATACTCTAAGAAATTAAACATTGAGCTGGTCATGGTGACTCACATCTATGATCCCAGAGGCTGAGGTAGGAGGATTGTCGTGACCTGAGTTCCGGGCCAGTCTGGACTAGAGTGAGAGCCTGTCACCAAAAATATTGAACACTGTAGAAGACGCGGATTGCTTAGCTTATATTTGAGCACACCCGGTATCCTTGTTGAGTTTAGACCTATAAGTTCTTTGTGTCACACTAGCTTTAGCTGCCGTTGACATCATGCCAGATTTCCTCATTTTTCTTCTGCAGTCCCAAGGAGAACAAACAGGCGGGGCTCCTCTTAGTGTTTTGCCTGACTGCGGATCTTGAGGCCTGGAAAGGACAAACATGTCACTGACTCACACCTCTCGCCCACAGCTGCCAACTTGGGAGCTCCGGAGGTCGCTCGGGGCTGTTGACAAGGCTTTGGCTGAGAGGATGTTAGTATCAGTGTTTCAAGCCTGTGCTTTCCTTCCTAGCAATGGAACTTACTATAAAAAGGAATTTGTGGGCTGGAGAGATGGCTTAGCAGTTAAGCGTTTGCCTGTGAAGCCTAAGAACCATGGTTCAAGGCTCAATTCCCCAGGACCCACGTTAGCCAGATGCACAAGGGGGCACACGCGTCTGGAGTTCGTTTGCAGTGGCTGGAGGCCCTGGCGTGCCCATCCTCTCTGTCTTTATTTGCCTCTTTCTCTCTCTGTCACTCTCAAAAAATAAATAAAAATGAACAAAAAAAAATTTTTTTAAGGGAAATTTGTGGGCTGGACAGATGGCTTAGCAGTAAGGCACTTTCCTGCAAAGCCTAAGGACCCAGGTTCGATTCCCTAGGACCCACATTAGCCAGATGCACAAGGTGATGCATGTGTCTGGAGTTCATTTGCAGTGGCTACAGGCCCTGACATGCCCATTCTCTCTCCCTTCCTCTCCCTTTCTCTGTCTCTCTCTCAAATAAATAAATAAAAATAATTTAAAAAAAAAATTTGTATCTTTAAAATTATACTAAGCACAAATAAATGGGTGATATGTCAAAAGCAGATTTAGATCAAATTCCTGCCTATTTGAATCTCATACAAAAAAACTAAAAATAAAAAAGAGACAGGGATAAAAAAAATGCAAAATTAGAGTTTAAAAAGTGCATTTCTGGATTTTCTTTTGGAGAAGACACTTGTCCTTTTGAAGCTGGAGCAGAGGCACTCTGAGTTCTGTGCTTATGCAAAGGCCAAGCCAAGGACACCAGACGCAGAATGATGCGGGCTGCACTTTTCTGCCAGTTTTCTGTAAGACATGGGTTTCATTTGTGGAGAGATTACTTGCATGTTCTGACTTTTCAGTTTTCTTGAGACACTGACATTTCAAAAAAAAATTTTTTTTTGAGGTAGGGTCTCACTTTAGCTCAAGCTGACCTGGAATTCTCTATGTAGTCTCAGGGTGGCCTCGAACTCACGGCGATCCTCCTACCTCTGCCTCCCGAGTGCTGGGATTAAAGGCACGTGGCACCACGCCCAGGTTGACATTTCAATTTTTTTTTTAAATTAATTTATTTATTTGAGAGCAACAGACACAGAGAGAAAGACAGATAGAGGGAGAGAGAGAGAATGGGCGCGCCAGGGCTTCCAGCCTCTGCAAACGAACTCCAGACGCGTGCGCCCCCTTGTGCATCTGGCTAACGTGGGACCTGGGGAACCGAGCCTCGAACCGGGGTCCTTAGGCTTCACAGGCAAGCGCTTCACCACTAAGCCATCTCTCCAGCCCGACATTTCAATTTTGAAGTGTGAGGAGTGACAGGAGACAGGATTTACGAAAGTGAGAGATGGCCCTAGAGACAGCCAGCCAGGGCCTCTCTACAAAAAAAACAAAAAGCTAGACCAGACCCATGGCTCTAGGAACAGAGGTGCCTGGCATCTCACTTTGAGTCCTATTTGGTCCTGTAATAGTCACCCATGTGCAGCCATCTCTCAACTGATATCCCTTTGAAAAGATCGTGTAAGTGATCCCCAGAGCCACATCTGCTGCTCCCACACAACAGCTCACTGAAGGTGAGAGGAAGATTGAGTCGGAGACAGAAAAGCAACGGTAGTTGAAAAGCCGGCTGATGGAGAAGATGGAGGACTTTGGTTCAAGGTCCGTCCTGCTCTTCAGAGCCAGGGAGGAAGGTCAAAAGCACAGGTTTAAAGAGACCAGAACAAATGGATGCAACTCAAATTAAGAAGTTATTTTGAGTCGTAAACCAGGGGCGTCCTGGAGTTAGCTGCCTCAGCTTAATGGCATTTGGGCTTGCCGAGGTTTCTTTATTGTATTTCACTCTGTGGCTCATATAAGTGACCGTCTTGAGCTTTGCAGTACCTTACAAACTGTACACGTGTTTGCTACCACCTAAATTCAGTACCATGGGTTGCTTTAAAACCTGCGTCCCCCGATATAAATCCACCTAAAAGTATTAATGCATCAGAAATGTCCTCCAGTGAGAAAGAGTTAGAGGAAATGCCTGAGAAAGAGTTCAAAAGAATAATTATAAATATGTTCAAAGAGGTCAAAGAACACATGAATACAACCAAAGAAGAAATCAAAGAGGAAATCAAAGAGGAAATCAAAGGAATCAAAGAAGAGGCAGGACACCAATTTAATGAAATAAAGAAGGCAATACAAGACATAAATAGAGAAATAGAAATAATAAAGAAAAACCAGTCAGAATTATTAGCAATGAAGAACACAGTTAATGAAATAAAAAACTCTGTAGAAAATCTCACCAGTAGGATGGATGAGGGAGAGGACAGAATATCTAAGCTAGAAGATCAGGTGGCAGACCTAATGCAGTCCAACAAAGAGAAAGACAAACTTATAGAAAAGTACGAGTGGGAATTTCAAGATATTCGGGACACTATGAAAAGATCCAATATAAGAATTCAGGGCATAGTAGAAGGAGAAGAATTCCACTCCAGAGGCATAGTAGGCATCTTCAACAAAATCATAGAGGAAAATTTTCCCCAAATTGGGAAAGAGGTGCCAATACAGATACAGGAAGCCTTTAGAACCCCAGCCAGACAAAACCCAGAAAGAAACTCTCCTCGCCACATTATACTCAAACTTCCAAACACACAAACCAAAGAAAAAATATTGAAAGCAGTTAGAGAGAAAAATCAAGTTACCTACAAAAGCAAGCCCATCAGGATTACAGCAGATTATTCAACACAAACTTTTAAAGCCAGAAGGGCCTGGAGTGATATATTCCAAGTTCTGAAAGATAACAACTGTCAACCAAGGTTACTTTATCCTGCAAAGTTATCCATCCAAATAGATGGAGAAATAAAGACATTCCATGACAAAAGCAGGTTAAAGGAATATCTGAAGACAAAACCAGCTCTACAGAAAATACTTGATAGAATCCTCCATGCTGAACAAAAGGAAAAGCACACATATAAGGAACCTAGAAAAAACCAGCCATACTCAAATACCAGTTAACAGAAGAGAGCACAGGTAGAACAAGTAACACACACACACACACACAAATGGCAAACATAAATACACACCTTTCAATAATATCTCTTAATATCAACGGTCTCAATGCCCCAACGAAAAGACATAGATTTGCAGACTGGGTTAAAAAGCAGGATCCTACAATTTGTTGTCTTCAAGAAACTCACCTTTCTACAAAGGATAGACATTATCTTAGGGTGAAAGGTTGGAAGACGGTGTTTCAAGCAAATGGGCCTAGAAAACAAGCAGGGGTTGCTATCCTAATATCAGACAGGGTGGACTTTAGTCCGAAGTTAGTCAAAAAAGATAAGGAAGGTCACTTTATATTGATTAAGGGCACACTCCAACAGGAGGACATTACAATCCTAAACATATATGCACCTAACATGGGGGCTCCCAAATTCGTCAAACAAACACTATTAGAACTAAGGTCACAGATAACACCAAACACGGTGGTGGTGGGTGACTTTAACACCCCACTCTCATCAATTGACAGGTCATCCAGGGAAAGAATAAACAGAGAGGCATCTGGACTAAATGAGGTCATAGAAGATATGGACCTAACAGATATATACAGGACATTTCATCCAAAGGCTGCAGAATATACATTCTTTTCAGCAGCACATGGAACATTCTCTAAAATAGACCATATATTAGGACACAAAGCAAATCTTAACAAATTCAGGAAAATTGAAATAATTCCTTGCATTCTATCTGACCACAATGGAATTAAACTACAAATCAGTAGCAAGAAAGGCTATAGAGCATACACAAAATCATGGAAGCTAAACAATACACTACTAAATGATGAGTGGGTCAATGAAGAAATCAAAAAGGAAATCAAAAAATTTATAGAGTCAAATGATAATGAGAACACAACATACCAAAATCTCTGGGACACAATGAAGGCAGTTCTAAGAGGTAAATTTATAGCCTTAAGTGCCTATATTAAGAAATTAGAAAGGTCGCAAGTAAACGACCTAATGCTTCGCCTTAAAGCCTTGGAAAAAGAAGAACAAGGCAAACCAAAAAGTAGTAGACGGGAAGAAATAATAAAGATTAGGGCAGAAATTAATGAAATAGAAACAAAAAGAACAATCCAAAGAATTAATGAAACAAAGAGTTGGTTCTTTGAAAGGATAAACAAGATTGATAAACCCTTAGCAAATCTGACCAAAAGAAAGAGAGAAGAGACACAAATTAATAAAATCAGAGATGAACAAGGTAACATCACAACAGATTCCAGAGAAATTCAAAAAATTATAGGGACATACTATAAAAGCATATACTCCACAAAGTATGAAAATCTGAAAGAAATGGATGATTTCCTTGATCTATATGACCTACCTAAATTAAATCAAAATGAGATTAATCACTTAAATAGACCTATAACAAACATGGAGATCCGAGCAGTTATCAATAATCTCCCAACTAAAAAAAGCCCAGGCCCGGATGGATTCACTGCTGAATTTTACCAGACTTTTAAGGAAGAGCTAACACCATTGCTTATTAAGCTTTTCCAGGAAATAGAAAAAGAAGGAATCCTACCAAACTCCTTCTATGAGGCCAGCATCACCCTGATACCAAAACCAGGCAAAGATAGAACAAAAAAAGAAAATTACAGACCAATCTCCCTCATGAACATAGATGCAAAAATTCTCAACAAAATATTGGCAAACAGAATACAAGAGTATATCAAAAAGATCATTCACCCTGACCAAGTAGGCTTTATCCCAGAGATGCAGGGATGGTTCAACATACGCAAATCTATAAATGTAATACATTACATAAATGGGTTGAAGGACAAAAATCACATGATCATCTCATTAGATGCAGAGAAAGCATTTGACAAAATCCAACATCCCTTCATGATAAAAGTCCTACAGAGACTGGGAATAGAAGGAACATATCTCAATATAATAAAGGCTATTTATGACAAGCCTACAGCCAACATATTACTAAATGGGGAAAAACTGGAAGCTTTTCCACTAAAATCAGGAACAAGACAAGGGTGTCCACTGTCTCCACTTCTATTTAATATAGTTTTGGAAGTCTTAGCCATAGCAATAAGGCAAGAGACACACATAAAAGGGATACAAATTGGAAAGGAAGAAATCAAGTTATCACTATTTGCAGATGACATGATTCTATACATAAAGGACCCTAAAGACTCTACTAGCAAGCTGTTAGAGCTAATCAAAACCTACAGCAATGTAGCAGGATACAAAATAAATACACAGAAATCAGTAGCCTTCATATATGCTAACAACAAACACACAGAGGATGAAATCAGAGAATCACTCCCATTCACAATTGCATCAAAAAAAATAAAATACCTTGGAATAAACCTAACTAAGGAAGTAAAGAATCTATACAATGAGAACTTTAAGACACTCAAGCGAGAAATTGCAGAAGACACTAGAAAGTGGAGAAACATCCCTTGTTCCTGGCTTGGGAGAATCAATATCGTGAAAATGGCAATCTTACCTAAAGCAATCTACACATTTAATGCAATCCCTATCAAAATTCCAAAGGCTTTCTTCATGGAAATAGAAAAAACAATCCAAAAATTCATTTGGAATCATAAAAAACCTCGAATATCTAAAATAATACTGAGCAACAAAAAAGAGGCTGGTGGTATCACCATACCTGATTTTAACCTATACTACAGAGCCATAGTAACAAAAACAGCATGGTACTGGCACAAAAACAGACATGTAGATCAGTGGAACAGAATAGAGGACCCAGATGTAAGCCCAAGTAGCTATAGCCACCTGATATTCGATAAAAATGCCAAAAATACTCATTGGAGAAGAGACAGCCTCTTCAACAAATGGTGTTTTGAAAACTGGATAAATATCTGCAGAAGGATGAAAATAGATTCTTCTCTCTCGCCATGCACAAGAATTAAGTCCAAATGGATTAAAGACCTTAACATCAGACCGGAAACTTTGAAACTGCTAGAGGAAAAAGTAGGGGAAACCCTCCAACATATTGGTCTTGGCAAAGACTTTCTAAATACAACCCCAATTGCTCAGGCAATAAAACCACAGATTAACCACTGGGACCTAATGAAATTACAAAGATTTTGCACCGCAAAGGACACAGTGAAAAAAGCAAAGAGGCAACCTACAGAATGGGAAAAAATCTTCGCCAGCTATATATCTGATAAAGGATTAATATCTAGGATATACAAAGAACTCAAAAAGTTAACTAATAAGGAATCAAACAGGCCAATCAAAAAATGGGCTAAGGAGCTAAATAGAGAGTTCTCAAAGGAAGAAATACGAATGGCATATAAGCACCTAAAAAAATGTTCTACGTCACTAGTCATCAGGGAAATGCAGATTAAAACTACATTGAGATTCCATCTCACTCCTGTCAGATTGGCCACCATCATGAAAACAAATGATCATAAATGTTGGCGGGGATGTGGAAAAAAAGGAACCCTTCTGCACTGCTGGTGGGAATGCAATCTGGTCCAGCCATTGTGGAAATCAGTGTGGAGGTTCCTAAAGCAGCTAGAGATTGATCTACCATATGACCCAGCTATAGCACTCCTAGGCATATATCCAAAGGACTCATCTCATTTCCTTAGAAGTACATGCTCAACCATGTTTATTGCTGCTCAATTTATAATAGCTGGGAAATGGAACCAGCCTAGATGTCCCTCAACAGATGAGTGGATAATGAAGATGTGGTACATTTATACAATGGAGTTCTACTCAGCGGTAAAGAAAAATGAAGTTATGAAATTTGCAGAAAAATGGATGGACCTGGAAAGTATTATACTAAGTCAGGTAACCCAGGCCCAGAAAGCCAAGCGCCACATGTTCTCCCTCATATGGGGATCCTAGCTACAGATGACTGGGCTTCTGTGTGAGAATGAAAATACTTAGTAGCAGAGGCCAGTAAGTTGAAAAGGAGACATAAAGGGTGGAGAAAGGAAGGGAGGAGGATACTTAATAGGTTGATATTGTATATATGTAATTACAATGATTGTAATGGGGAGGTAATATGATTGAGAATGGAATTTCAAACGGGAAAGTGTGGGGGTGGGGAGGGAGGGAATTACCATGGGATATATTTTATAATCATGGAAAATGTTAATAAAAATTAAAAAAAAAAAAAAAAAAAAAAAAAAAAAAAAAAAAAAAAAAAAAAACCTGCGTCCCCGCTGGGTGTGGTGGCGCACGCCTTTAATCCCAGCACTCGGGAGGCAGAGGAAGGAGGATCGCCGTGAGTTCGAGGCCACCCTGAGACTACAGAGTGAATTCCAGGTCAGTCTGGACTAGAGTGAAACCTTACTTTGAAAAACCAAAAGAAAAAGAAAAAAATTGTGCCCTTCCCCTCCCCCCCCCCCAGTGTTCTGAGACATAATTGTTGATCTAGGAAGTAGCAGCATCTTCAGTCTTCAGAGGTGACAACTGTTTTCGATGTGGCATTAACGGCATCAGACTCACGTTAGCATTCTGCGCTTCAGAGATTCCAAGTTTTGGACCAAAGACAACGCAAAAGCGGGTTTGGCATCCAAGAGCAACACGAATTAAATACAGAAAAGTAGGCAATAGGGAGGAATCCAGAGGGTGCGAACGTGTATTAGAAACCCTATGGAACTTGCAGGAGCAGACTGGGGCATGGGACTTGAATTGCGGTTTTATTTTTTTTAAGTGTATGGCTTTATTTGAAAAAATTTTTTGTTTATTTTTATTTATTTATTTGAGAGTGACAGACAGAGAAAGAGACAGAGAGAGAGAGAGAATGGGCATGCCAGGGCTTCCAGCCACAGCAAAGGAACTCCAGATACATGCTCCCCCTTGTGCATCTGGCTAACGTGGGTCCTGGGGAATCGAGCCTTGAACCATGGTTCTTAGGCTTCACAGGCAAGTGCTTAACCAATTGTTTGTTTGATCTTTTAAAAAATATTATTGATTTATTTGAAAGAGAGAGAGAAGTGAGGCAGATAGAAAGAGAGAATGGGCGCACCACAGCCTCCAGCCACTGCCAACAAACTCCAAGATGCGTGTGCCCCCTTGTGCATCTGGATAACGTGGGTCCTGGGGAATCAAACAGAGGTCCTTAGGCCTCACAGGCAAATGCCTTAACCGCTAAGCCATTTCACCAGCCCTTGAGTTACTTTTTTTTTTTTTGAAACATTAAAGGAAAGACCTGGGAAAAGTTAAAGACAACTTGATTTCACCAGTCAGAGTCGGGAGGGCACAGCAACTGTTAGTTCAATCCAGCTGCTATTCCCCTGAGACAGAATCCTCTCCTTATTTCCTCCCCTGCCTTGTTACCACCACCCTACCCTACAAAAGACACCACAGAGGGGAAAAATAAGCTTATTGTAGATCTGGAAGGAGGAAGAGAAGAAAGAGTATATGTGGACAAAAACATCCCAAGTGCAGTCTAAATGCCTTTGCATGTCTATAACTACCCTTGGAAAAGGGGTAAACAAACCAACCAAACCAAGACCCAAACAACAACAGCAAACACAGTACAAATTATGAGCAGTTAGCTACTACTGTGAACATAGCAGCCTCACATCATTTCATAATTTCATTCAGAAGTCACTGTAAAGCGCTTGCTCAGGTTTTACCACTAGCCTGGCTTATATAATCAACCCATGACTGTATCTACTAGATGCATGTCAATAGAACACACACACACACACACACACACACAACCCCAAGCAGAAAAGTTTGCTGAGGAACCCACACACTTTCTTAACTTTATTGATGTTTATGCCATAGAAACTGCACAGATCTAAAGTGTTCTACTTGCTGTTTTCTCCCATGTCCACCTCTAACATCTTCATTGCAACAATGAGGCCCACAAATTTAATATGCATCTCTCTGAGTGTCCAGAGGATGTATGTTTCCAGAGGATGTTGATTTATTTATTTATTTATTTGAGGGAGAGAGGCAGAGAGAAAGAGAGAGAATGGGTGTGCCAGGGCCTCCAGCCACTGCAAATGAACTCCAGATGCATGCGCCCCCTTGTGCATCTGGCTTACGTGGGTCCTGGAGAGTTGAACCGGGATCCTTTGGCTCTGCAGGCAAATGCCTTAGCCGCTAAACCATCTCTGCAGCCCCGGATGGTTTCTTTTATTTAGTGAAGGATCTCACCAAGTATGATGAACTTCCTAAACCTTCAACAAGACACGTTTGCATTACGACTATGTAGGTCTCCTTTTGTGGATTTAGTGGGCTCTGTGGGTAGGAAATTTGACAAGATTCCAATGTTGATGTGTTTGGTTCCCCAGCAAAGAATGCCAGATGTATCCACGTGGGGCGGGATTTAGAGCAAGATTCCAGTGTGCTCGGTGTGGTCCCTCACCATGCTAAGCAGATGAAAGCTGCGAGGTAGAAACAGAGAAAAATGCTTGGCACTGAGCTAGCTTTGGCTGTAACGAAAAGATCAGAAGCCGCTGGCTGCCAGGTGAGGTTAGACTCCGGGGGATAGTCATTAGTACATGGAGCTAAACTGTTTGCAGCCTGAAGGGGGGCACCAAGTCTGTTTCTACGAGATCGTGTGAGAAATGAATGCTCTGAGACAGCAGGGGAACGTGAAAGGGAATAAAAAGCATAGCTTTCAAGCTGGAGTTTTAGACCTACCAAGGAAGCCATTTTGATGTTTTTTCAGTCATGTACCGTTGCTATCAGAACTTATCTATTTCAGAAATACAGAAACTGCACACAGCAAAGAGAACTGAAACCACGCAGCAGGTCCTGAAATCAAAAACGGTTTGAATTGGCTGTTATTTGAGCTATTCTGTTTTAGAGGAATGTCTCCACGCAAAGGAGATAGTTCATTTTCAGGAAATGAAAGTCATTTTGTTTACAAAGGATGAAATAACGTCTGCAGCATTCTCTGACATTAGAATGATGTTAACAATCAGGCGGGAAGAAGAAGAGAAGGTCCTTGGAATCTAAACTTACGTCTGCCTTTCGGAACACAGGACACTTCAGTGTGAATATTCCCCCAAATTTCTTCGAGTAACAATCACTAAGACAATCTGACCCTACGTGGTCCAGACGTCTGCCCCCAGCCGCTGTTGACTTAAGTCACAATTTCTAATGGTTTGGCTTCACATGTGGGAAATAACACCGCTAGACCTCGAAATTTCTGTTGACACCATCACTCTCAGGCTATTCAAGCATCTGCCTCCCTATGCCAAGAGAGGAGGCCTTTGCTCCCCCACCAAACATACGGAAATTATTCTTGTTCCCTACATGTCTTCCTCTAGACCCCTCCTCCCATGTCAATTTCAACAATCTGTGTCTATCAGCATTATGTCATTGAAATTGTTCTCATCAAATGGCGAGAAACCTTCCAATTGCCAAGTCCAGTAGTTTATTTTCCTATACCTTTCTTGACTTCTTTGATTCTTTTATGTAGTTGACTTTTGCTACGGGGTGAAATATGTTCTCCAAAATTCACAGGTTGAAATTCTGTGCCCCCCCCCATATCTCAGCAAATCATTATATTGGGAAGTAGGGTCCTTGTAGATCTAATTAATGAAGATGAAGCCATAAGAGGTCAGGATGAATCCCTTAATTCAGTATGACTGCTGTCTTTATAAAAAGGGGGGGAGGTTAGAATACAGATACATAGCCAGGTATGGTGGTGCACACTTTTAATCCCAGCACTCAGGAGGCAGAGGTAGGAGGATTTCTGTGAACTTGAGGCCACCCTGATTCTAGGTCATCCTGGGCTAGAGTGAGACCCTACCTCATAAAACAAACAAATAAACAAACAAAAACACACAGAACAAATACTATCTGAAGAGACCCAAGGAGAACCACGTGAAGGCAGACATGGGACGATGTCCCTATGAGCTGCAGAGTCCCACTAGGCCACCAGAATCCAGAAAAGAAGCCTGAGGTGGACTCTTCTCTCATAGACCTCAGCAGAATCCCGCCCTGTCCACACCTTGGATGTCTCACCTGCAGCGCTGAGAGACAATATAGTTCAATAGTTGAAGCCACCTAGTTTTTGTGATACTTCGTAGAAATAGCACTGACAAATTGGCACAATCACCATTCCTTGAAACTTTCTTGACCCTTTCTGGCTGACAGAGCCTTCTTTGTAAGAATCCCTCCAGCTCTCTGATCATTAATTTCTTAGCTCATTTCCTTTCTTCTATATACTCCCTAACTGTCTTCTGATATAATCTCTAAATGTCTGGTTTTTCTAGGATTGTGTTTTTATCCTCTAGCCATGAGGAGGCAGTATAGTACAGTAGGAAAGGCACAAATTCTGGAGTCAGGTCTCTTTGCTGGTAGCCTTGGACAACGCGTTTGATAACTATTGCTTTGGTTTTCCCACCTGCAAATTAACAGTTCCTATTGAGAAGGTTGTTGTAAGAGGTTGTTGCAGTGGCCTTTTTTTTTTTTTTTAAATTATTGTGGTTTTTTTTTCAAAGTAGGGTCTCATTCTATCCCAGGCTGACCTGGAATTCACTCTGTAGTCTCAGGGTGGCCTCAAACTCACAGCGATCCTCCTACCTCTGCCTCCCGAGTGCTGGGATTAAAGTCGTGCCCCACCACGCTCCGCTTCGCAGTTGCCTTTCTTGTTACTGGCAAAAAAGCACCCAGCCAAAAGCAGCTTGTGGGAGGAAAGGGTTTATTTTGGCTTACAGACTCAAGGGGGAGCTCTGTGGTGGCAGGGGACGATGTGACATGAGCAAAGGCTGGACATCACCTCTGGGCCAGTCATGCAGCTCTCGGGGTCCCCTGCGGATTGTTGATGACCTTTCTCCCCCAGTATTAGCACTTTACAGCACTATGATAACTTGAGCTACTGTCCTTAAAGATCTTGACATCTTTGCTCCCTGGTCCCTTTATTATAAACCTTTCCATACAGAGTCAATCCATGTACAGGTGCCAAATCTGGAGGAAGACAAAGTGCAAAGAATCGGGAAACTCAGCTAATAGTTAAGTATTTTAACCCACTACTCAAGATTCTTTCCAGAATTTCTGGTATACAAATATTCTGTGTATAAAAGAGGCCCAAGAGAGCAGTTAGCAGACTGCTGGGCCAAGCTGTAAACCAGGAATAGCCTGATGGGAGCCTGGGTAACATGGTATATAGCTCACAGGACTGCTGACTGTGGTTCATGTCATAGCCAGTGAGACCTTGGCTTCTCAGCTAACAGTGATGTCTGTGGGGAAAGTCTAAACATCAATGACCCGGTTTTTGGATTCATGGGAGAGATAGCTTCTTGTTATATACTATACCACTGGGATAACTTTTCCAGTGAATACTTTCACATTTCTGTACTCTGTGGGCTTTCTGCACAAAGAGCACCAGGCCACTAGGTTAAAGGACATCTGAGTGACAAACACGTTTAGGAGGTTAGAGATAAAGTGCAGCTCTGGAGAGATTTGCACTCCACTGACCCTCACTGGAACTATCTGATGCTCTCTTCTGGGGACATTTGTTTACATTCTAGAGCAAAGAGGATCTCTCTCTCTCACTCTCTGTCTCTCTTGCTCGCTCTCTCTCCTCTTTCTCCCTCCTCCCCTCTCTCTGCAAATAGTTGTGTTAGAAGCCCTTATGTATGCTCCGATTTACACACACTTCATACACCTACATATACATACAAGCAGGAAAAAAATAATCCTGATTAGAGAATAATCATTCTGTGCAATTAAGGCAGTTTAAGGGAAGCAGGACCCCCAAAGTAGATGGTTTTCTCTTGGCTAAATGTGGGACTTATTTTGGGGCCTGTAGGTGGAGAATCTAGGTCATTCTACATCGCTACAGGCCACAAATGTAAGAAGGGAGAAGATGGCTTCTGTCTTATCTCCCCAAGCCTCTCCACAGAAGACTGGAGTTTATCACTCCTCTTTGTCGGGAGGGGAAGGAATGCATGGGATTCAGTCCTGTTCCAGAAAACTTGACTCCAGAACCTGACGTCAGGACTCCAGGAGGCTCACGTAAAAGACCCCCACCTGGGTAACAAAGAGGGGTTCTCATTTTCTGAAAACCCTTCTCTTTCTTCCTTGGACAGAGTCTTACTTTCCTTTCTTCTCTTAAGTCTACCTCCATAATCTAAATAAAATCTTTCCGACCCTTACCGTCCGCTCTGTGGATTCCAATCCTTTGATTCACAAGACAAGAACCCAGAGGCGCACAGGCTCGTGGGAGCTTGGCGTGGCCATTGCATTCTCCGGAGACCTCGAATCCCCGGTGTCAGAACTACATGGGAAAGCCAGGGGTGTCTGCTGGATTTGTCTCACAGGCTTGCTGGATCAAACTACCACAGAACTAGATGACTTAACCAGCAGACACGCGTTCTTTCACAGCTCTGGGGACCAGACATCCAAAGCCAAAAATACCCTCCTTCCCCAAGACTCTAGAAGAATTGGAGGGTTGCTTCTCTTAGCTTTCAGGGGCTACAGACTGTCCTTGCCTTGTGGCCATAGCACGCTGACTTCTGCTACATTGCCCGGTAGCTCCCTCTCTGTTCTGTTTTTCTGTATTCCCCTGTGAGTTGTTTATTTTATTTTATTTTTTTCACTT
Source organism: Jaculus jaculus (assembly GCF_020740685.1). Taxonomy (NCBI): domain Eukaryota; kingdom Metazoa; phylum Chordata; class Mammalia; order Rodentia; family Dipodidae; genus Jaculus; species Jaculus jaculus. Next base: position 58,905,987 of record NC_059119.1, on the reverse strand, counting down.
ACAATGATACATTTGATTGGGTTTAGCGCCCACCTGGATTATGCAGGGTAAACTACTCCTTTCAAGGTCCTTAACGTTAAACCACATTTATGCCACTGTGGTGGTGACACACGCCTTAAATCCCAGCCCTGGGGAGGCAGAGGTAGGAGGACCACTGAGAGTCTGAGGCCAGCCTGAGACTACAGAGTGAGTTCCAGGTCAGCCTGGGCTACAGTGAGACCCTACCTCGAAAACATTTTTTTAAAAAAATCACATTTGTAAGATCTGTTTACAAACACGATACCAGCCACGGGCTCCAGGAAGTGGGGCACATAGTTCGCCTGCCGCCATGGAACCCACTATGTCTAATTTTAATATTGCTTTTTGGGTTGAGCATTGTGATTTCTTTCTGATACCCTGAGTATTCAGTCAAGTATTAGATCCAATCTGGCTGGAGTCAAGGTGCTTCGCCTCTTGAAATGAGTCGTGAGCAGGAGTGTGGCTGAATGCTGACTTCAGGGAGGAGGGAGCAGAGCTTGGAAGCAGTGAGGCTGGGCAATCTGGCTCTGGACTTCGGGAACACGGCAGTATTTCACAAGGTCCCCCAGAAACACTTAGGTCAGGAAACTAGCAAACCACTGGACTTTCTCCCATTACACAGAGTAGGGGTAGGGTTCAAACGGTTATTTGCGTATTAAAGGTCGCTATAACCTAACTTTAGGAACTAGTACTTTAGACATATTTCCTAAAATTTTCCATATTGTTTTGACTTCATAATAACTAAGGAAAAGGCCTCCTTTGGTTGGAAAACCACACTCCATTTTGTTTTGAACTGTGCTTCCCGCTGCCCAGCCTACAAAACTGCTTCCAACCTCTCCTGCATCCGAGTGACCTTTCTGCATGGTTAGCTCCCAGAAATTCAGCAGAAAAGCTCATAGCTGCAAAAACAGCTGGCACCTACCAGGCAAGGCTTTCCTAAGTCATCCCCACTCTGCCCTTTGCCAGGCATTTGGGCTTTTGACACAGATCATGGGGGGCAGAGTCTAGCGGAAGCTTGCGTGCTTTCCTGTGCCACTGCGGGATATATACATGTGTGAAACAGCTGGACTCGAACCACTTCCAACACAGCGTCGAGGAACAGCGGGGGTGGCTCAGTGGTGGAGAAATTGCCTAACATGAGCAAGACTCTTCAGTTGACCCTCAGGGCCACAAGATAAATAAATAAATAAAAATGAAACAGACTGACTTGTAGGGAACCATGTTGTGGTCACGGACACTGGGCCTTAAGTCTTCTTAAAGCTGAAAAAAATTGCCATTTAAAAATTCAAAGTTGGGGGCTGGAGAGATGGCTTAGCGGTTAAGCGCTTGCCTGTGAAGCCTAAGGACCCCGGTTTGAGGCTCGGTTCCCCAGGTCCCACGTTAGCCAGATGCACAAGGGGGCGCATGCGTCTGGAGTTCGTTTGCAGTGGCTAGAGGCCCTGGCACACCCATTCTCTCTCTTTCCCTCTATCTGTCTTTCTCTCTGTGTCTGTCACTCTCAAATAAATAAATAAAATTAAAAAATTTTAAAAAAAATCAAAGTTGGGCTGGAGGGCTGGCTTAGCAGTTAAGGCATTTGCCTGCAAGGCCAAAGGACACAGGTCTGATTCCCCAGGACCCACGTAAGCCAGATGCACAAGGGGTCGCATGCGTCTGGAGTTTGTTTGCAGTGGTTGGAGGCCCTGGCGTGCCCACTCTCTCCTTCTCTCTCCCTCTTTCTCTGTCAAATAAATAAGTAAAAATAAAATATTTTTTAAAATTCAAAGTTGGGGCAGGAGAGATGGCTCAGCGGGTGAGGGTGCTTGCTTGCAAACCCTGATGGCCGGGGCTTGATTTCCTGAGTACCCTTGTAAAGGCCAATCACAAAGTCGTGCAGGCATCTGGAGTTTGCTTGCGGTGGCAGGAAGCCCTGGTGTGCCTATACTCACTCTCTTGTCCGTCTGCTTCTTCCTGTCTTTCTCTCTAAGTAATAATTTCCGTGGCCGTCACCGTCTCATTGCGGTGACAAAACAGGCTAAGGCTTCATTCTTGGTCTGGTCCCTGGCTCCTGACTCATTTCTGGCTAGCGACATTGAACTCTTGGACTACATCCCACTGTACTGGTGTCTTCCTGGCTCGGTCTCATTTCTTGCTGCCAGGTGGTTCCACAGGCCTCCCGCCCCGCTAGTATCCCAGGCCTCTCGTGGCAGGGCTGCACGCGTGTGCCACCATTCTCCATGAGTCCTGGGGACTGCACATTTGCCTTTTCCGCTCCCACCCCAGCCTGCATGTGGGGCTGAACAAGTAGGGTTCGCCGTAGAGCTCCATGCCTAGGGAAGGGGAGAAGATGGGCATGACTTCCCTCCTCACTGGTGTTGAGAGAGGAGACAGGTTGTTGGAGTAAGAGCTGAGCACAGTGGTCATAAGCATCACTTGGAGTCTTCTGCTCCCAGCATTGGCAACTGGTACTCACAGTTGACAGCAGAAGGCACTGAGTACCCATGTTTTAAGTTCAGATAAATTTATAGCTATGGAAGGAAGGAAAGGATGGAGGGAGAGAGAGGGCAGGGAGGGAGGAAGGAAGGAGTGAAGAAAGGGAGAGAGGGAGGAAGAAGGGAGGGAGGGAGGAGGGAGGGAGGGAAATCTGTTCATGTATTGGTAAGGAACGACCTCCTTGATACACCATCAAATGGATAAAACATCTTAGAGCAACATGTATGGCATGACACTTTGGAGGTTAAATGGTAGAAAAGAAAGGCACATATACATTTTGTCTCTATGTGCATTAAGAATCTTTGACATTCTCTCTCTAGCTGCATCTCTCAAAATATATAAATAATAGGGCTGGACAGATGCCTTAGCAGGTAAGGTGCTTGCTTGAAAAGCCTAAGGACCTAGGTTCGATTCCCCACTACACATGTAAGCCAGGTGCACAAAGAAGGTGCATGTGTCTGAAGTTTCTTTGCAAGAAAATGGAATAGACTTTCTGTAAGTCTAAACCCTGTCCTTAAGGTTTAACCTAACTGAGGTCTACTGAATTCCTCATATATTCAGCAGTGTCTCTTTACTTTGGCTGGCTGGACCCTGTGGCAATTTGAATATAAAATGTCCCCCATGAGGCTGGAGGGATGGCTTAGCAGTTAAGGTGTTTGCCTGCAAAGCCAAAGGGCCCAAGTTAAATTACCCAGGACCCACATTAGCCAGATGCACAAGGGGACGCATGCATCTGGAATTGGTTTGCAGTGGCTGGAGGCCCTGGCACACTTATTCTCTCTCTTTCTCTCTCCTTCTTTCTCTGTCAAATAAAAATAAATAAGTAAATAAATATTTTTAAAATAAATGTCCCCCATGGCCTTTCGTGTTTGTGATTCAACTTTCTAGGGAGTCCCCACCTGGCGGGGCCTTTGGGAGGTGGAGCCGTGCTGGAGGAGGCATGTTTCTGGGGACACTGGGGTTGTTCAGCCCAGGGGAACAGAGAGTGAGCTCACTCTTGCGGCTCCTGCTCTGTCTCTGTAGCTGATACATGAAGTGAGCCAGTTACCATGGTTTCCCCATCATGATGAAGCTTCTCCTAGAAACTGTAAGCCTGAGAGAAACCCTTCCCTCCCGTAAGGTGCCCCCCTGTCAAAAAAAAAAAAAAAAAAGAGGGAGCTGGAGAGATGGCTTGGCCATTAAGGCACTTGCCTATGAAGCCTGAAGACCCAGGTTCACCTCCCCAAGACCCATGTAAGCCAGACACACAAGGTGGCACATGCATCCAGAGTTCATTTATAGGGCTGGAGGTCCTGATGCACCCATTCTCTCTCTCTCTTTCTCAAATAAATAAGTATATAAAAATAAGTAAATAAATAAACAAGCATAACTGCAACAGAACCCAATTCAGTTTCCATCCCATGTAAGCTTTGGGCACTATTTGGCTTACCCTGTCTAAGTATTTTTCTTTCCAAGTTCTTTGTCCTGCGCCTTATGGGGGTTCACCCCATGCATGCACAAACTGATAGCCAGCTGAAGTTGCAAAAGAACATCTGGGTAGATTTCTTCATCTCTCTCTCTGTAAAGCCATTCCCTCCTGGGCACCATGTATAATTTCTGTTTCTATTCAGAAGACCACTAGGTTCTCCTTGGGTTCCCCCTTCCAGAACCATTTCCTGAAAATTACTTCTAGAAGGCAAGCCAGAGCGATTGTAGGATCTACCTTGTTTTAGTCCTTTCTAGTCAACAGCATAGTGCTACATTGGCTATTGTTCCATGTCTGGAGAGAGTTGTTTCATTTTGTCTTGTTACCTAGACTTTGTAGGGCAGGTATGATAAGAAAGAGTGCAGACTCTTTTTTTTGTTGTTGTTGTTGTTTCTTTATTTTATGAAGCCAGGTCTCACTCTCGTCCAGGCTGACTGGAACTCACAAGCCCAGGCTGGCCTTGTACATACAGTGATCCTCCTACCCCAGCTTTCCAGGTGCTGGGATTATAGATGTGAGGCCCTACCACGGCTTCATAGTGACTTTTTAAGAGCCATAGCCCTACAATTAATTTCTCTCAGAGACCACATCCATCTGCATACATTTTGGCTGAAAACAAATGGGAATGAGGTCATCCACATGGAACTGGACTTGAATTTTGTAACCCTGGAGCTAACAGTAGTTCAGCCTGTAGTAGCTTTAGCTTGTTTCCAGGAGCAGTGATGTTTCAGATACGTTTTAGTCTTAGGTTCATGTCATCTCTACTCTCTCTACCAAAACCTTTTTCTCAGAATCTAAGACTTTTTGGTTTTTTTAATTGTCAAGCTTTAACAAAAGAAACTGAGTCTCCAGTGTTGGTAAAGTACTTGATGGAGACTCTGAAGTGGGCGAAGGTGGATCTTGGTGGATCCTTCCATATCTTTGCCTACTTATAGACTCTGATATAGTACTGATTTCGATCAAATTAATTCTTCCCTTCCTCTGTCACTTGTGTGCATAAACACACACACACACCTACTCTTGAATTGAGATCGGCTTCATCTGAGGGCTTTACTGGTCCTCAGTCAAAGTTCAGGCAAGTGAATTTCATAAGGATTTAGGGATTACATAAAGTCTTGTGAGCCTCTTCACCCAGAGATTGTGTCATCCACACGCCAGATTTTATGTACAAAAGTGGCAAGAGGCAGCTGTGAATTTCATGCTGTTGTCCATGTGGGCATCCACAGGGACATTTCACCATGTGTAATCTGAACAAATAGCTTCTCAGAACTGCAATATTTCATCCCTCGAATTGAAGCAGGCTTTAGGTTGAAATTATTTCTTTTCCTCTATACAGCGGAGCCGTGGCTTAAGTTCAGCAGTTGGAAAAGTGGGGAAAATAGGGTAGGTGGAGATAGGGGCTAGTATTAGATCAACTTTGAAAAGGATGAGGTGGGAAACCCGAGATATTGCTAAGGTTCAAAGATTTTAGAGGTCATTAAAGCTATGGAAGGCTGTTGTTGTTATGTATAAAGAGGACAGGGGCTGGAGAGATGGCTTAGCTGTTAAGGCATTTGCCTGCAAAGCCAAAGGACCCAGGTTCAATTCCCCAGGACCCACATAAACCAAATGCACAAGGGGAACGCATGTGTCTGGAGTTCGTTTGCAGTGGCTAGAGGCCCTGAGTGCCCATTTCTCTAGCTGCCTCTTTCTCTCTCCTTCTCTCCCTCAAATAAATAAATAAAACTTTAGAAAATATTTTAAAAAGTGAGGAGGACATAAGGAGAAAGAAAGGAAAAGAGGTTGAATGAAAGGGAAAGTACACTAGTCGTGTTGGGAAGAGTGCAGGCGAGTGATTGGTTTTAGGCTGTGTGGAGAAGCATATAGAGCAATCTTAACACTTGAGAAAAGTACAAACAGAAGAAAAACCATTATGAGATGTGTGTGCAATGCACGTAGGCAATAAAGGCCCAGGGAGACGGGTCAGTGGGTAAAGTGCTTGTTGCACAACTGTCCACGTAAGATGCTGGGCCTCTCTGTCTCTGGGTTTGGTAATGCATGCCTTATGACCCCAGCCCTGGAGAGGTGAACACAGGGGATTCTTGGGGCTCATCTGGCCAAATTGGTGAGCTCCAAGTTTAGCAAGAGACTGGCTCAAAGAGCAAGACAAAGAGTGATGGAGTGATAGAGTGACATCTGACGTCAGCTTCTGGCCTTCACGTGCATTCACACTCACGTATACATGTACCCGTCCACACGTGTGTGTCCACACACATCTACACCCCACACAATACACATGCCAATAATAGGCAATTGAATGTAAAATACTAAAAATGAGACTTTAATCCCAGCACTAGGGAGGCAGAGATAGGAAGATCACCGTGAGTTTGAGGCCACCCTGACTGAGACTACATAGTGAATTCCAGGTCAGCCTGGATTAGAGTGAGACCCTACCTTGAAAAACAAACAAACAAACAAACAAACAAACACTAAAAATTACAAACATTAACTACAACATACTGTCAAAAAGGCACACTATGATAATAGCACATTAAATTTAAAAAGAAAAATATTGCCTTAGTCAGTATTTCTTCTGGCTAGGATAAATTTTGATTTTTTTCCCCCTTCCCTGTGACATTTCACTTAGTAAACTGCACTAAGATAGAAGACTCACAATTTTCACTTCTAGTTCAAACCTATAGATTAAAATTTGGTGTATTATTGCCCCAAAGTGTTCAGGCCAGTTACTTTTGGGAGCGAGGTTCTGGTCCACCCGCACTGAGCTGGAGTCCAGCCGGCTCCACGCTTGGTTCGCTCCCTGCTTGGCCCAGTGCTGTGTGGGGACAGGGTGACTGGGGACCTTTGGTCTCTGCAGCAGTCTTAGCGTCCCCAGTGCTGGTGCATGGCGGAGGATGGCTTAGGGGACACTGCCTGAAGGTGCTCATGGACCTCGGCTGGTCTCCTTACTCCGTAGGTTTCTTTGGGTTCCCACAAGGGGCCCATGGGTGCCAGAAGTACTTCCTGGTGGTATTCACTGCACTCACCGGCGCCACTTTGCCAGCTCACGGTGGCTTCCACCTGTCTCCTGCAGGGGAGTCATCCTGCTTAGTAAGTTTACTTAATGAGCTTGTCTTTTGCAGGAAGAGGTCATTGAGTGTTATCCTGACTGTTTTCCTTTCCCCAAGTTCTATTGCTGAGACTTCTAATCTGCTATTTTACCCAGAAGCAAACCAATTTTGTAAGATTTTAAATGTTTAAGCCAATTTCTAAAAATAAGTCTCTGGGTACACACACATACACACACACACACACATACTTCATCTCTAGTAAAAAGTGATTTTTCTCTTAACACCATGTACTACCTTGATTTTTATGATTTCATGTTTTCTATCCTAAAATATTTGTGATTTTTTTAACCTTATTTTTATTTATTTGAGAGAGACAGACAGAGGCAGAGAGAGAAAGAGAGAGAATGGGCGTGCCAGGGCCTTCAGCCACTGCAAACGAACACCAGATGCATGCCCCCCCCTTGTGCATCTGGCTAATGTGGGTCCTGGAGAGTCAAACCCGGATCCTTTGGCTTTGCAGGCAAACGCCTTAACTGCTAAGCCATCTCTCCAGTCCTGTGAATATTTTTTTAAGGAACGTATTACATTCATTAAAGGAAAGACTAAGCTGCTATTCTTAAGAGCTTTAAAAGTAAGGATTGAATTTGTGTCTGTTAACATTCAGGACTACGATCAGACTGGACTGACAGGGTGACCTCATCCATACTCTTGTTTGTCACCCCATGGGAATGTTGTTTCTGTCGGATGATAGTCACAGGTTTGTCTCGAGATCCCGCAAGCCCACACCCACCGGGCTGCAGCTAACACTCCAGTCTCCATCTTTCAGCCCGCGTAGCAAGACACCTGGCGAGGCAATTGAAAAGCACTATGTTGCCTCCAGTAGCTGTAATCATTTTATCATCCTACCAGAGGCTTTGCCAAGGCAGCGCGTGGCACCTCTCCCTGCAAGTGAACCAAAGTTCCTGTTCTTTTCTGTAATCCTCCAACACCCCACGACAGCTGGTCAGTTACTAAGAAATCTGATTAGTGGTTCTAAGGAGGACCTCCCAAGAGCCCTCAGACTGGCCAAGGGCCGACACCAGAAGCAACAGCATCAAGTCAGCATTCTTCTGACTTCTTTTTCCTCACTCCTATTTTTATTCATGGCAACATGAGCCACTGAGACCTTATCCTTTTTCCTGTATCTCAATTTTCTCCTGATAAGCCAAGTAAAGGGGCATGTAGGTCATTAAGATAAGAATATAGAGATGGAGGGGTTGGAGAGATGGCTTAGTGGTTAACTCAATTGTCTACAAAGCCAGGGGATCCTGGTTCGACTCTCCAGGACCCATATAAGCCATATGCACAAGGGGGCACATGTGGCTGGAGTTCGTTTACAGTGGCTGGAGGCCCTGGCATGCCCATTGTCTCTCTCTCTCTCTCTCTCTCTCTGCTTCTTTCTCCCTCTCAAATAAATAAATAATAATAAAAGAATATAGGGATGGAGAGATGACATCACTTAAGGCACTTGCTTGCAAAGCCAAAGGACCCAGATTCAATTTCCCAGTACCCATGTAAGCCAGATGCACAAGGTGGCACATGTGTCTGGAGTTCATTTGCAGTGGCTGGAGGCCCTGGCACACCCATTCTCTTCCTACCTTCTCTGGCCCCTGCATCTTTCTGTCTCTCACAAATAAATAGGTATGATATAATATATATGCCATGGCAAACATCAGTACTAAATCCACTGGGATGGGTAAGTCCGAATCAAAATGCTTTTCAGCTAGGCATGGTGGTGCATACCTTTAATCCCAGCACTTGGGAGAGTAAGGTAGGAGGATTGCTGTAAATTCAAGGCCAGTCTGAAGCTACAGAGTGAATTCCAGGTCATCCTGGGGTAGAGTGAGAACATACTTGAAAAAAAAAAAATGCTTTTCAATGAGATTAAGTTGTAAATCATTTCTGAAGGCAGAAATTCACACAGCAGCATATGCATCACTGGGGAACTTTCTGGAGTTACAAATTCCTGGGCACCAGCTACAGACTTACTAGGTCATAAAGTCAGTATATGGGGCCCAACAATGTGTTCTAGCAAGCTTTGCAGAAAACTGCCTCAAGCTAAAGATTAAGAACTATGGCTCTGAGCAAATCTGTGCAAACTATATCCCCGTGTTAGCAAAGATCTGGAAGAGAACATTCCAGCCAGTCTTTCCAAAGGACTGTCTCAATACCTTGTTCCAGACACACAGAAGCTGTACAGATCATCTAAACAGAAAACAGAGAGAAAATGGAGCTAAACAACACCAGAGATCAAATGGACTTAGCAGACATCTACAGCGCATTCTATCCAAATGCTGCAAAATATACATTCTCCTCAGTAGCACATGGAGCCTTCTCTAAAATAGATCATGTATTAGGACACAAAGCAAGTCTCCACAAATTCAGAAAAACTGACACAGTTCCCTGTATTATATCCAATCACAGTACAATAAAGCTAGAAAGTAACATGAGAAACAATAAAAACACACGAGTGAATAAACAACATACATTTAAATGATGAATAAGTCATTGAAGAAATCAAATAAGAAGTCAAAACATTTTTAGAACTGAATGAGAATGAAACACAATATACCAAAACTTAAGGGACACAATAAAGGTGGTCAAAAGAGGGAGGTTTATAGCTTTCAAATGCCCACATTACAAAAATAAAGAGATCTAAAATTAGTAACTTAGTGATCCACCTGAACACTTTGTAAAAACAAGAACAACCGAATTCAAAGTACAAGACAGAAAAAATAATCAAGATCAAGGCAAATAGCCGGGGGTGGTGATGCACACCTTTGATCCCAGCACTTGAAAGGGAGGGACAGTAGGATTGCCATGAGTTCGAGGCCACCCTGAGACTATATAGTGAATTCCAGGTCAGCTGGGGCTAGAGTGAAATCCTACCTTGAAAAACAAACAACAAAAAACGATCAAGGGAAGCCGGGCATAGTGGTGCACACTTTTAATCCCAGCACTAGGGAGGCAGAGGTAGGAGGACTGCCATGAGTTCGAGGCCACCCTGAGACTATATAGTGAATTCCAGGTCAGCCTGAGCTAGAGTAAGACCCTACCTCAAAAAGCAAAAAAAAAAAAAAAAAAAAAGATCAAGAAAGAAATCAATGAATTAAAAACGAAGAAACCAATTTAAAAAATAAAAATAAATAAGCACCTAGCCAAACTGATCAAAATACAAAGAGAGAAGGCTCTAGTCAAGAAGTTAGAAATAAAAGGCTGGAGAAAAGGCTTAGTGGTTAAGGTACAGGCCTGCAAAGCCAAGCGACCCAGCTTCCATTCCACAGGCCCCACGAAGGCCAGATGTAGAGGGTGTGCATGAATCTGGAGTTTGTTTGCAACAGCTGGAGGTCCTGACATGCCCATTCTCTCCTTCTCTCTCCCTCTCTTTCTATCTCTCAAATAAGTCAATAAAAAGAAAATATTTCAAAAATAGAAATAAAAAAGGAGATGTTGGGCTGAAGAGATGGCTTAGCGGTTAAGTGCTTGCCTGTGAAGCCTAAGGACCCCGGTTTGAGGCTTGGTTCCCCAGGTCCCACGTTAGCCAGATGCACAAGGGGGCGCACGCGTCTGGAGTTCGTTTGCAAAGGCTGGAAGCCCTGGTGCGCCCATTCTCTCTCTCTCCCTCTATCTGTCTTTCTCTCTGTCTGTTGCTCTCAAATAAATAAATAAATAAAATAAAAATTTTTTAAAAAAGGAGATGTTACAACAGATAACAATGGAACTGGGAGACTCATTAGGACATAGTTCAAAAGCCAATATTCCACAAGCTGGAAAAATCTGAAAGAAGTAAAATTTCTTGACTCATATGACCTATAAAGAGATAAATTACCTGAATATAACTATAACCTCTAGCGAGATTTAAAAAGTAATTAAGGGCTGGAGAGATGGCTCAGTAGTTAAGGCATTTACCTGCAAAGCCTAAGGATTCCAGTTCGACTCTCCAGGACCCACGTAAGCCAGATGCACAAGGGGTTGCATGTGTCTGGAGCTTATTTGCTGTGGCTGGAGGCCTTGGCACTCCCATTCTCTCTCTCCCCCTCATAAATAAATAAATAAATATATGTATACATATATATATTTAAAAAAAAAACAAAAAATAAGTAAAAAGTAATTAGAAGCCTCCCAACCAAAAAAAAAAAAAAAAAAAAAAAAGGCCAGGCTCTGATGGATTCACTACCAAATTATACAAAATCTTTATAGAAGAACTAAAAGTGCTGCTTCTCAAGTTACCTCACAAAATTGAAAAGGAGGGAATGCTCCCTGACTTGGTCTATGAAGCCAGATTACACTAAAACCAAAAAGCAGATAGAGACACCAATTATATCCCAGGGGCACCGAGATGTGAATATTCTCAATAAAATTCTTGTACATCAAATCCAAGAATACATCAAAAATATCATCTAATACGATTTTCTACGTCACTAAGGCTACAAGCAGGGCACTTTAGCAACAAGCAGATTTCATCCCAGGAATGCAGGGGAAGTTTCAACATACAGAAATCAATAAACATAACATACCATGTAAATACACTTATGGTAAGAAATCACAAGATCATTTCAATAGATACAGAAAGGGCCTTTGACAAGACACAACAATCCTTTATTATTAAAATACTAGAGAGGCAGAGGATGGAGAGATCATGTCTCAACATAATAAAGGCTATACACAACAGATCTAAACATCATACTAAATGGGAAAAACTTCCCACTAATGTCTGGAAGAAGACAGGGTTGCCTACTCTCTTGCCTACCATTTTAACATAGTAATTGAGGTCTTAGTTATAGCCATAAGGCAAGAGAAAGAAACAAAAGGGATACTAATTAGAAAGGAAGAAGCCAAACTATTCTTTTGTTGTTGTTGTCGTTTAGTTTTTGTTTTTGAGGTAGGGTCTTGCTCTGTCCCAGGCTGAGCTGGAATTTACTAGGTAGTCTCAGGGTGGCCTTGAATCCATGGCTATCTTCCTACCTCTGCCTCCCAAGTGGCTGGGATTAAAGGTGTGTGCCACCATGCCTCGCTCAAACTATTCTTATTTGTAAATTATATAATTCTACATTTAAGAAACCTGAAAGATTCCACCAAAAGAGAGACCTCCTATGATCACAGATAGGAAGAATTAATATCATGAAAATGGCCATCTTACTCAAAGCAACATACAGATTCAGTGTGATGCTGATTAAAATCCCAACACCATTCTTCACAGAAACAGAAAAACACATGGCAAAATTCGTATGTAAAACCGCATGTGGTGGCACACGCCTTTAATCCCAGCACTTGGGAGGCAGAGGTAGGAGGATCCCAGTGAGTTCGAGGCCACCCTAAGATTACATAGTAAATTTCAGGTCAGGCTGAGCTAGAGTGAAACCCTACCTTGAAAAACCAAAACAACAAAAAGAAAATGTATATAATGTAAGTACAAAAGGCTTGGATAGCCAAAAATGTCCACAGCAAAAAGGGTATTACTGGTGGCATGACCCTACCTGATGCCAACATATACTGTTACAACACAACACTGCTCCCACAACGGGCACTGGAGGCAGTTTGGGGAGTCAGAAGATGTATCCACGCCACAGAGACTCAGGGGAGTAATTTCCAAAGCCCGAACCCTGAGCCACACTCACTCAGGACATATATAGACAGTTTAGTGCAAGTTCTGACCTTGTAGATCGTTGGTGGTTTTGAATTTATTTTCTGTGTCACTAAGGCTACGAGCAGGGCACTTTAGCAACAAGCAGGTTTACAGAATCGAAAGGCAGCTAGACAAAAGGGACTTTTGTTTTGTTTTTGGTTTGTTTTTGTTTGTTTTTTGTTTTCAAGGTAGGGTTTCACTGCCACTCATGTTAACCTGGAATTCACTATGTAGTCTCAGGGTGGCCTAGAGCTCACGGTGATCCTCCTACCTCTGCCTCCCAAGTGCTACCACGCCTGGCTTAAAGGGGACTTTTATAAGCAGCTACATTGCTAAATAAGGTTCTGCAAGCAGTACAGTGGCTTTACAAGCAGATCTATTATGGGATAGAGCACCAGAGTTTGGCCTTGGCTTCAATACTCAAAAACCACCCTAATAAAAACAGCATGGAGCCAGGCATGGTGGCGCATGCCTTTAATCCCAGCACTCGGGAGGTAGAGGTAGGAGGATCACCATGAGTTCAAGGCCACCCTGAGACTACATAATGAATTCCAGGTAAGCCTTGGCTAGAGTGAGACCCTACCTCAAAAAACAACACACTCACACACATCAATAGAGTAATAGAATAGGCTAAAAGATCCAGGTCTCTATTTTATTTGAGTCCTTTTATTTCTTCTTTGATTTCTTTGAGCTTAGATATAATCATTCTTTTGAATTATTTGTCAGGCATTTCATCAAAATCACTGTAGGTCATTTCTGATGGATTTCTAATTTTTGGTGGAATCATATTGTCTTGACTTTTTTGTGTTTCTTATAATGTAGAGATTTTTGTATCTTGAGTTAATCTGATGCTCGGGTTTTCTAATTATCTGCATTATTCTTAGATTTGTAAACCCAACACTATATATCTTCAGGGTAGGAGCTTAAGAGGCGCCACGTGTGCTGCTTAGAGTCCTCCCAGAATAACCGCGGAAGTGACCCCAGGTGCCGGGTTTCCCCGCTACGCAAGTATTCTAGCAGACTGCATGGAGCAAAAAAAAAAAAACCAGGCAAATGCTAACGTTCAACTGAGCCACAAACACAATCTAAACCAGCACAGAGTATTTATGTAAGAGTGGGTATTAAAACAGACAGATAATCTAGCAAAGTCAAAGTCCCTAGGGATGTGTGTTGCCCCACACCCTTAATCCTGTCAACTGGGAGGCTCAGATTTCTGGTCTATAAAGAGTTCCAGGTCAATTTGGGGCCAAGTGATGGGTCACCAACCGTGTGGACCAAGAGTGAATCCTGCAAGCTATAAAATCAACCACAGGCTGCAGCCACAGGACATCATGTGGAATACTAGGCTAGAACTGAAAGAAAAACTAGCTTCCTCCTGACTAGCCCTCGGTGCTGGAGCGCCCTCCTGGAGCCATGGGAGGGTGACGGTCACCAACAGCATGAATTAGCAGGGGATCCCTGTGGACCATAAAGTCAACCAGCTTGACAAGAAGTCCACACTTGTGCAATAGTGGCATGCAGACTCTGCAGGTAACCACTTGTCCTCTGACTGAACACGAGGCCCACTCAGTGGGAGAGAACTCATATCTGGGACTGGACACCAAGTTCGAACCCCATGGATAGGTATCCCAGGTTTCAGAGAGAAGCCCCCGCTGTTATCTGGAGAAGAGTGGGCTGGCACACCACAAATAACTTTGCAGATCCCCTTTAACCCAAGCTGCTCTCACTCTTGGTTGGAGAATCTGTGTTATTCTACAGATAGCAGAGAAAACAGAGGAGAGCCAAGATTCATGGTTAAGACAAGAAGATAGTTAACCACCCACCATGAGATTAGCCACTTTGACCACATCTCCCAGGGCCCAAGAGAAATTGCCAAGGAAACAGCAACATGACCCCTGCTCTTACTACGAACCTGACCCCAGCTCCATGGTGATGGCAGTGTACATGGTGATCAATCAAAACCTGTCGAAGCAGAAATCCAGAGGCTAAAAGAGCTCAACACTAAACGAGACTTCCAACAGGCCCACCGTGGCTCAGGGAATATTGCAGAAGAGGGAGCAGCAAGATTGTAAAAGCCACAGAGTGGGTAGGACTATCATGAGGCACGGTGCCCTTGCTACCCCACAGGGACTGACTGAGGCCTTCATGACCCCACAGTGAACACCACACCACAGGGGAGCCCCTAGAGTAACGAGGGCCCAAGCAAGGGGAGAAAAGAGAATCTCCTATTATAATTAATATATGAATATTAAAAAATAAGACAAAAAAGTGAAGTAAAAATACGTGAGCTAGTTTACTTATTTTTCTTGTCTTAAAAAAAATCTTTTTTAAAAAAATATTACCATCTAGGCCAGATGTATTCATCTATGCACATAGGCTATGGGGGTTATCAACTGCTCTCTGATTGGACATAAGACCTTCTCACTGAGATGGAATTCACACCTGATACTGAGAACCAAGTCAGAAGCCTGTGGCTTGGAAGGTCATAGAACCAAGAGGGAAGATTTGACTGTTCTTTGGCTAAAAGGAGAGGTTATGCCTGTCAGAAAGTCTTATTAGTGTCTATCTTTATTCCTTCTGATCCATGCTGCTCTCACTCTTGGTTAGAGAACTTGCTTTTTTGCAGATTCTGGTGAGTATCAGGGAGACCCAAGAGCCATTAGCATGACAAGAAAAAAAAGAAAAGCCAATTACCTAACAGGAGACGAGTTATCTCTACCACATCTGCCAAGACCTAGGAGACATCACAGACGAAGCAGTGGATTAAACACCAGTGGGGCTCTCAAGCTCGCCTGAGAACATCCTCCGGGGAGAGACACTGAAGAGACTCAAAACTCATCAAAGCAGAAAATCAGAGGCTGCCAAGAGCTCAACACAAAGGGAGACTTTACAACACGCCCTCCAAGGCTCAGGGAAGGTTGCAGAAGGAAGGTCAGAAAGAACGGAAGAGCCGTGGATGGGAACGTGTATTCGGAGGCATTCTCTCCCTCACAGAGAGGGACTGACGCATTCATGACCCCGTAGTGATGATCAATAACCCCAGTGAGGAGGGCTCCACTGCAGTGGGGGAGGGGACAACAGACATAAGAGTATAACCTGATGGGAATATGATAATTTCCAATGTGTTCACATAATAAAGTTCTCAATGAAAGAAGGAAATATAGTAAGAATTGTTGTGGGGGAAATGCTCAGTATTTCCTCATAAAATTAAAGATAGAGTTTTCCATTACCCAAGAATTTCACTCCTAGGTATACATAGCCAAGATCATTGAAAATGTATATTCTCAAAATAGCTTCTGCCAGATGTTCATAGCAGCACTAATTATAATATATAAAAAGCGGAATGGCCCGAATTTAATTTAATTTAATTTAATTTAATTTAAGACAAAATTCAGCACTAAGAAGGCATGCGGTACTTATAATGTGATATAGTGAATAAATCTCAATGGCATTCTGTTGGCAAAAGAAAGCTAGACATGAAAAGCCATATATATATATATATATATATATATATATATATGTATATATATATATGTTTATATATATATATGTATATATATATATATATATATAATTCTATATACATAACATCTTAGAAAAGACAAAAGTGTAGAAGATTAGGGACAAATGTGGATGTGGGAATAATCTGAGGATGGTGACAAATACAAATACCTTAGCCTCGAAGCCATCTCTCCAGCCCCTTGCACCAGCTTTTTGAACAGAACAAAATAGCAGAGAATATATGAAGTAATAAATTAAAATATTTTTAAAAATTAATTAAAAGGGGCTGGAGAGATGGCTTAGTGGTTAAGGCTCTTGCCTTCAAAGCCAAAGGACCCAGGTTCGATTCCTCAGAACCCACGTAAGCCAGATGCACAAGGTGGTGGAAGTGTCTGGAGTTCGTTTGCAGTGGCTGGAAGCCTTGGAGCACCCATTCTCTCTCTTTCATCTACCTTTCTCTTTCTCTCTCTCAAGTAAATGAAAATGAAAATATATTTTTTTAACTTTTTAAATTTTTATTTAATTGAGAGAGACAGAGAGAGAGAGAATGGGTGCTCCAGGGCCTCCAGCCACTGCAAACGAACTCCAGATGTGTGCGCCCCCTCGTGCATCTGGCTAACGTGGGACCTGGGGAATCGAGCCTTGAACCGGGGTCCTTAGGCTTCACAGGCAAGTGCTTAACTGCTAAGCCATCTCTCCAGCCCGAAAATATTTTTTAAAAGAGTATATGAAGACAGCCTATGTAGGATGAATGAACTGTATCTACTGTTGGGAGATCAACACTGTCCCAGTAGCAAGGCAGGTGTTTGAATCCCAGCACAAAACTATAGGAACAGAACTTTTATTAGCATCTGCAGGTTGGCAGGAGATTGGGTTGATGAAAACGGGCACAACCTGATGAGAGTACTTTGGTGAGTAGCTATACAACTATGCGTTTGCCACTCACTGAACTATGTGCTTTCAAGGATGGATTTTTACTGTGTGCAAATAATACTTCTATAGGAAAAGACTGGCAACAAGTTGAATTTTAGGGTGACAACCTAGTGCATTTTGGTTAGTACTGCTTCATTTTACCTAATACTGTCTCACGTCTCTGGAAAAACCCTCAGATCCCAGGAAAATGGGGTCAGGACAGATAAGATATGGAAGCCCTAAATCTGAACTTACTCTGGTAACCCGGGAGGACATTTCAGACCCTACCATATTTACAATGGGGGGATTGAAAACACCTTGCAAACAGCTGAAAGATAAACTGTTTCTTAGGCTGTGTGGGTTCCTTCTACCCTCTAACACACACATTCAAAAAAAAAATAAGGGCTGGAGAGATGGCTTAGCAGTTAAGCGCTTGCCTGTGAAGCCTAAGGACCCCGGTTCGAGGCTTGATTCCCCAGGACCCACATAAGCCAGATGCACAAGGGGGCGCACGCGTCTGGAGTTCGCTTGCAGTGGCTGGAGGCCCTGGCGTGCCCATTCTCTCTATATATATCTGCCTCTTTCTCTCTCTGTCACCTTCAAATAAATAAAAAAATTTTAAAAAATCTTAAGACTTGAATAGAAGTCACTGTAGTTTATCCCACACTTTAACTAGGGCCGTGGGTCTGGAGAGATGGCTTAGCAGTTACAGCACTTACCTGTGAAGCCTAAGGACCCATGTTCGACTCTCCAGATCCCATGTACAGCCAGACACACGCGGTGAGGCCAGCGCAAGGTCACACATGACCACTAGGTGGTGCAAGTGTCTGGAGTTCGATTGTAGTGGCTGAGGCCATGGCATACCAATTTTCTCTCTCTAAAAAATTTAAAAAAGAAGCAACTTTAAAAAAGGGGGGGTGTGACCTCTGTCACATTCCCAGTGCTTGGGAAGCTGAGGTAAGAGGACCATGAGTTGGAGGCCAGCCTGGGCTACAAAGTGAGTTCCGGTTTAGCCTGGGCTATAGTGAGTGCTTGCTTCAACAAACAAATATATATCAAAATTTTCTGTAGGAGTTTTGAGGAAGGAAATCATTTCAAATTGAGTTTGATAGAGATGATGACAATTTGTCAAGGGCAGGAGTCGGGGGAGGTGGATGGCACTCACTGAAAGAGCATGATTATTCAAATCCTTGAAATACCCTGTTAGGCTTCTTCTTCTTTTTCTTCTTCTTCTTCTTTTTTTTAAAAGAAAGCTGTTTGAGTAATTTTCCTGTATTATCTGAGTTATCCATGATCCAGCATACTGATCCAAACTTAAAAACTTCCCTATCCGTCATTATTTTTTTTTTTCTCTCCACATAGCCAGCTGACTAATATGTATTGGGAGAAAAGAGCAGCATTAAAAATGAAAGAGGTTTTATAATAAAGAAACTCATTCTGGGAGATTTGAAAGTGGCCTAGACTTAATTTTACATTTTAACATGGATTAAGATGAAATAGGCTCTGCTCACACCATACAATTTACAACCAATTTAAAGTAAAATGCTTATCTCTCTCTTTTTTTTTTTTTTTTTAGCAAGAGTAACACATTGTAACAGGGCCACAGTGCCGTGCTTTCAAAAGCAAACCAAGGGCATGTGGAATTGTGCCAAGAAGAGTATTAAATGAAAAATTATGCCAGCCTGTTGTGACCACCTCTAAAGGGTGAAGGCAAGATAACCACTGGCCATTGGGACCATTGCAGTCAACAGATTCAGAAAAGAAATGGAAAAATGGGAAAGGCTTGATATCTGGGCAATTAAATTCTTACTAAATTGTGGTCGTACACAAATGCACTCTCTGTGTTGAAGGGACACAATGCAGTCCCTTTATCTAAGTTGTAGACTGCGCTTCCCTCTTATTAAGTTCAAAGACGCAGTTTGCCCCAGGAAATAAAGCCTTTCAGATACAGCCTTCCTGGCTCTCCACTCCATGCTGGCTGAGTTTTCATTCTAAACACTTGCCTTAGCATTTTGAGGAATCTTTTTCTCAATAGGACATTGCTAGCTGAGCAGGATAGAAAATCATCTCCTTTTCCAGCCTCAAAGTGGTGCATTTACATAAGATTCCTTTTCATTTAAATGTGTTGCAATCCTCAAGGATTTGGTAGTTGAAATACAAAATTCATTTTTCTAATAAACAAAAATAAATAAGGTAAAGCAAACGATATAATATGAAGAATTTTAACAAATCACTTTTCCTTCTTTTTTTTTTTAAATGTCATGTTTAAAAGCTATGTGGTTTCACAAGATGTTTGTATTTTCCCAATAAAAGGTTGAAATAAAAATTTGCATGTACATGCATACAAAGGGATTTAGAACAAGCCTACTCTAAAATATGCTGCTTTGGCATATTAATTATTTTTGTCTAAAAGGGAATTGAGAATTTGGTCTTGACCTCAGCTGCTTAAAATAAGATATGTGTTTACTCTTTTAGTTAAGGAAATTTGCATTACAAAAGAAAGGTATCTGTATCAGGAGAAAAAAAAAAACATCTCCTGGACATAACTTTTATCACAGGTACTCTTAAATGCATGACAAAGCAACGTATAAATTGTACATTTCCTCTCAAACCCTTCCTATATTTTGCCTCCACCTCTTTACAGAAGCCAAAGATCCCATCCTTTCTAAAATTCAGCATGTCAGTAGCATCTGGCTGTTTCCTTTAGTCCCATATTTTGGTAGAACTCTGTCATATATATATATATATATATATATATATATATATATATATATACACACACATACATATATATAGTTAGATAGATAGATATAGATATATATGTATATGTGTGTATATATATATATATATACATAAAACATATATGATTAATATAGATAGATACATAGACAAATACATGCAATTAAAATTGTTTTTCTGGGCTGGAGAGATGGTTTAGTGGTTAAGTGCTTCCCTGTGATGCGTAAGGACCCTGGTTCAAGGCTCGATTCCCCAGGATCCACATTAGCCAGATGCACAAGGGGGTGCGCGCGTCTGGAGTTCATTTGCAGTGGCTGGAGGCCCTGGTGCGCCCATTCTCTCTCTCTCTCTCTTTCTCTCTCTGCCTCTTTCTTTCTCTGTCTGACGCTTTCAAATAAATAAATAAAAATAAACAAATTTTTTTTAAAAAATTGTTTTTCTGTCAAACTATGTCAACTTAACTTGTAAACCAAAACAGAAGACACATATATGAAATAATGAAGGATTGATGTCATAATTTCACCCGCAAGTACAACATAACCTTTTAACTTTTACTTTCAATATATCTCTAAATCCAAGATGGTTCGTACATTTTTATATTGAGTTTGCTAGCCGAGGCTACAAGCAGGTGGTCTACATTAGCACTCCTGTGAATATACATTAAGATATGATAAATAATTGCTCTCACTGTTGCAAAATTGTAATGGGAATTTACAGGCTACCTTTGTCACAAGCACAGACTCTTCTTTTGGGCCTGTAGCTGTCTGTTGGGTAACTAAAAGCAGGATAAAAACTCACCATCTCTGCCTTCAGCTTACAGTTGTCTTTTGAGCCTTAAGTTTGAACCATATTCCAGGTCAATGCTGCATTTAAGGAGTGCGCCTCGAAAACTGGTCCTTCTCCCTTCACAGTGGAAGAAAGACACTTAACAAAGACAGGTTCAAGATTTGCAGGGACATCAAGATGGACAGATTGTCAGTGACCAGCTTTCCAGCATTTACAGCATCCGTAACTCAAGATGATATGCGATAATTACCCAGCCACTTCTTGATTCTCAAATTTTTAAAAAACATTTTATTTTATTTTTAATTTTTATTTATTTATTTGAGAGAGGAAAAAGAGAGAGAGGGAGACAGTGGGCGAGCCAGGGCTTCCAGCCACTGCAAATGAACTCCAGATGCATGCACCCTCTTGTGTATCTGGCTTACGTGGGTCCTGGGGTTTCAAACCGGGGTCCTTCTGCCTTTGCAGACAAGTGCCTTAACCGCTAAGGCATCTCTCCAGCCCAAGTCTCAAATTTTGATAGAATTTTCTAGAGTCTCTATTCCAGAGTTGGTAGAGTGCCGAGTCTTCTGCGGTCACTGTCAGAAACCTGAAGGCAGTTGTTCTTCCTCCATCTTGCCTTTATGAAGTATTCTCTGAATCTTTCTTTCCTGTAGCCACCTTGGATGCCAGCAACAACAGGTCTGATGAATAAAAGTCTCTTTCAATGGGGCCTGGAGAGATGGCTTAGCGGTTAAGGCGCTTGCCTGCAAAGCCAAAGGACCCAGGTTCAATTCCCCAGAACCCACGGCAGCCAGATGCACAAGATAGTCGATACAGACAGGTGTCTCCAGTTTTCAGTGGCTAGAGGCTTTGGTGTGTCCATTCCTCTATCCGCCTCTCTTTCTCTCAAATAAATAAAATATATATTTTTAAAGCATCCGTTTCAAGAGTCAAAACCATTCCCAGGTAGCCGCAGCTGGGTTACCGACAAGGTGCCACGTGGCTGACCCAAGTCGTTGATCGAGGTGACACAGCCTGACCTGCTCCTTCTCTATGTCCTTCCCAAGCTCTTGCCAACCCCAACGCCAAGGCTGCTTCCTTTGTGCCTCCTCATTATGGTTATTATCACAGTGATGATGGTGAATGTAAACCGTACTACCTCCCAGCTACTTTGTATCAATTCGTCAACTGGGGCAAGTGGCTAAGCTTGGTCCATGGGGACCCCCAAAATTTGGGTCTATGGCCATGGCACCAGTATCAAGACCATGGCTAATGTAGATTTTTCTCCCGTAATATGCAAAGACTTGTTCTGGATTTTGGACAGGGGTAGTTGGGAGTTAAATTTAGCCCTCTAGTTGAAATGGTAGTTGTTAGTGCTTAGAGAGACAAGGCAGAAAGACCTCTTTCGTCTCCCAGTCTTGAACGTCCTGTTTTCCTGCTCACTCCAGCTCTGTTTTTTTGCTTTGTTTTGTTTTGTTTTTTTCCTTTCCAAGGTAGGGTCTCCCTGTAGCCCAGGCTGACCAGGAATTAGTCTCAGGGTGGCCTCGAACTCGTGGCGCTCCTCCTACCTCTGCCTCCCAAGTGCTGAGATTAAAGGTGTGCGCCACCACGCCCGGTTCTTAACTGCTTTTACTTTTCAGTACATTAGAGAAAAACATTTTGTTTTTTATAAAACAAAACAAAAACAAAAACAATCCCCCAACCACAACCTACATGAGCTCTTGACATTAGCTATACTATTGATAGAAGCAAAAGAAGGTAAAACCACTTTGCTAGATCATTTCAAAGATTTCTTTCAACTTTGAAAATTATTTTATGAACTATAATTCCACTTAGTTCTTTCCACATCATTACTGTTAACTTTATTTGCTTATGCTTTTTTGTTTGTTTATTTGTTCTGAGATAGAGTCTCTAGCCCAGATTGGTCTCAAACTCACTATGTAGCCAGTGATGACCTTAAACTTCTGGTCCTCTTGCCTCCACCTTCCAAGTGCTACAGATAAATACACTTATGCTCTGCTTCATAGTATTTATTTACCTATGGGAGTAAAATTGTTCACTAATCGCAATACCAAAGCCACTAGAACTTTAAAATGGTCTTTTATCATTTCTTATTTTAGAAAGAATTTTATTTGTTTATTTATTTATTTAAGAAAGAGAGAGGCAGATAGACAAATGGAGAATGGGCATGCCAGGGCCTCTAGCCACTGCAAAGGAACTCCAGGTACATGTGCCACCTTGTGCGTCTGGTTTTACATGGGTACTGGGGAATAGAACCTGGGTCTTTGGGCTTTGCAGGCAAGTGCCTTAACTGCTGAGCCATCTCTCCAGCCCACATTTGTTTTTTCTTTTTTCTTTGAAAGAGAGAGAGAGAGAAGAGGAGAGAAGAGAAGAAAGAGAGAGGGAGAGAGAGATTGAGAATGGGCATGTCAGGGTCTCCAGCCACTGCAAATAAACTCCAGACACATGTGCCACCTTGTACATCTGGCTTATGTGGATCCTGGGGAATCAAATCTAGGTCCTTTGACTTTGCAGGCAAATACCTTAACCACTATGTCATCCCTCAAGCCCTGTTATTTCTTATCATAAGCTGTATAAGGACTCAAATGTGAACAGTAGACTTCTATCTGCATGTTAAAAAGAAACTGAAGAAGCTGGGCGTGGCGCGCGCCTTTAATCCCAGCACTCGGGAGGCAGAAGTAGGAGGATCACTGTTAGTTCGAGGCCACCTGAGACTACATAGCAAATTCCAGGTCAGCCTGGGCTAGAGTGAGACCCTACCTCGAAAAACTAAAAATAAGTATCTTCACCTCCTAGTTTGGTCTTGGCCTATTGACCTTGTCTTCATGGAATAGAAGCTTTTTTTTTTTTTTTTTTCCAGGCCTAAGGTTTTTCCTTTTTTTTTTTTTTTTTTAATTTACGAAATTTAACTTTTAATTTGGTTTTGTAATATTGGGCTTTTTAATAATTGGGTTTTGTAATATTGTGCCAGCTAAGCATTCTACCACTAAGATACTTATCCCCAACAATTTCTTCAATAAGATAAAATAATATTATTTTCATTTAATTTGAAAACTAATTTGTTCACCAAAGATAGAATTCACCAGTGTTAATTTTTACTGAAGTGTGTATAAAATAAAGCCCCTTCTTTCCTTTCTCAAAAAAAAAAAAAAAAAAAAAGAATTCACCAGTGTTCATGGGACTTGTAAAGTGCCTCACACAGACAGATCTTTCTACTGAATAAGGAAATGGACAGGGAATAACTCTGAGCAACTTTACTCCAGAAACGTCCAGGTTCAAGTCTGACAATGTTATTATGACAAAGGCCAGGATGAAAAGATAAAAGAACGAGTTTAGCTAGATAATGACGTGAACTAAAGTTCCTGGAAAAAGAGCTGTGCTTATTTCAGATACTCTACCAGGCCTTAACCCTTCCCTTGCCATCTCCCTTCCAGGCCCCTCTCCCCGCCAAGCCCCTTTCTAGTTTCCTGGCTTCTACGTACACAAATCTAAATATTCTAAACTAGAGCCCACCTAAGAAAAAAACCTGCGAATGCCTTGAAAAATTTTAAGACAACAAACCAATCAGAAAAACCATTGTTGTGATGTTTCTGAATGTTACCAAGTGTATTACAGATTGCAATCAACTAGCAAACTGTTTCTTAAGCAAATATTTAAATGGAAAAAAAATGTTTTCTCTTCTTTTTTTTTTTTTTTTAAGCTTCTATAAGGTAGAGAAAAGATTATTAAAGAGGAAGCAAACAGGAAGGAGCAAGATGTTTTCTTCCAGTCCCCTCTGGTGTCAGCACTGTCTTTTTTTTTTTATTTTTTTATTTTTGTTTTTGTTTTTCAAGGTAGGGTCTCACTCTAGCCCAGGCTGACCTGGGATTCACTATGGAGTCTCAGGGTGCCCTCGAACTCACAGCGATCCTCCTACCTCTGCCTCCCGAGTGCTGGGATTAAAGGCGTGCGCCACCACGCCCGGCAACACTGTCTTTTTATTAAAAAAAAAAAAAAAAAAAAAAGAACACCTGGAAAAGCAGTATGGTTTGCAGTCCTAATGTCTCAAGAATCTGAGAATCTGCTATACATTCATATTTCACATGAAATTTTGTTTTCATACTTCTAAATAGTTCTGAAAGTACTTTCACTCACATTTTTCTTTCCTAGGTCTTATTTGAGCTGATGATATAGCTGATTTCTATTATTTTAAAATGATCATGATTGCTTTTTTGCTCATGCGTCTGGCCTCAAACTCCCTATATAGCCAAGGATGACACTGAACTTCTGATCCCCTTGTTATGGGGGTGTGTAACGGAGACGCAGTGTTGCCTGTGGTCACACCCGGGGCTTTGTGCATGCTTCAGTAGAAGTGATTTTAGAACAAATCTAATCAAGAGTTGAGCATCCATGATGAGTACTATGTACATTAGGCCCTAAGAGATTTGTGGTATTGAGTAGACTCGGGTGTTTTATTAAAACTTGGACTTCCAGCAGCCGGCCTGGAGGAGGTTATCCTTAGAGGGATCCTGGAGTGCTGCCCTAAGATGTCACAGGGGGTGGACCTTACTTCTAGCCCAAAGGTATGCAGAGCAGTCTGGGGTCTGCCTGGGTTCCTGCTGTTTTTGCCCCTGGTTTTGTGCTTCCCTCTGGTGCTGTTTAGTGTCTCTCTCTGCTTGGATTGATGAGTGGAAGCTAGCTTCTTCAACCATCGATAAAACTTCCCTGTGAGATCTGTGAGCTGAAATAAATCCTTCCTTCCATAAATTGTTTGGTTTGAAAGTTCAGCCCAGCAACATGGAGCTGACTACACCAAGCGTCTACCTTACATGGGGAATGCCTGAAGCACGGAGAGAAGACAGTGCATTATATTGTCATGGAAATAGGACCTTTTCACTACTGTTTTTTTTTTTTTTAATTGTATTTGCTATGAAAAAGAAAGACAAAGTATGATTGTACCAGGGCCTCTTGCCACTGCAAGTAAACTCTAAACATATGCACCACTTTGTGCATCTGGCTTTAAGTGGGTACTGGGGAACTGAACCTGGGCTGGCAAGCTTTGTAAGGAACGTGTCTTTAACCAGCAAGCCATCTCCCTGGTCCCCAGTACCATGTTCTTTCTTTTTTTTTTTTTTTTTTTGTCTTGTTTTGTTTTCGAAGTAGGGTCTCACTTTAGCTCAGGCTGACCTGGAATTCACTATTTAGTCTCAGGGTGGCCTTGAACTCACGGCAATCCTCCTACCTCTGCCTCCCACCTCAGCCTCCCAAAAGTGCTGGGATTAAAGGTGTGCACCACCACGCCCAGCCTGTTCTTAATAATGATCTTGGATTACAAAAATCTAAGAGCACACAGAAAAATAAGAATCCTTGGTATTTATTGGCTATGAAATATAACTGATTCCGTATTTTACTATGAAGGAATACAAGGGAAGACAGAATATTATCTGTAACCTTCTTATAGTTATTTGTTTACTCATGACAATCCTCCTACCTTTGCCTCTGGAGTGCTAGGATTAAAGTTGTGCACCACCATGCCCGGCTCCTTACAGCTAATTTTAAAATCAAATTATAAAAGAAAAACCCATGAATTAACCTTTAAGTTTCAAAAAGTATAAATGTCTGTAATTGAAAATAAATCTTAAGTACATCGGTTCATTGTTAAGGTTGAGAGACTAATACTTTATAACACTTTTTCTACTCTTCCCAAGTTAAAAGAAAGACATTAAATATCAGCTAAAAAGTTGAGTCCGAGCCACTTTCACTTGAATCAGCATTTTTATTTAGAATTCAGTACTAACAGCATGATGACAGATTTTCACAATAGACCTCTACCGGTAAGCGCACAATCTTCAGAACGTGCGGATGTTCACAGGTAATCTGAGCATAGCATCATTATTATTCGGGACCAGGCTCAGAGACGACATTTAGATTCTTCAGCTTTGGGGTATGTGTTGACATCAAAATAATGGCCTAGTCACGCAGAGGAAAGGAATTCAAAAGCAGTTTCTTTTTCTTCTGCCAATTCCTTTGCAGTAAGATCCATTTTCTCACGTGAAAAATCATTGATAGGGAGACCCTCAACAAACTTCCAGGTCTTATTCTGTCAGATAACAAGCACAAAAGATTTAATGAGACTGGAACTGATTATTCACCAAGCAACAATCTAGTTTGAAGTTGTATCTAAAGGTATACCTATTTTCAAAGTCTAATTCTAAAGGGGTAAATCAGAAATCAAAATCCAGTTTTTTCTCTTTTTTTTGTGGTATTAGGGGATCAGACCAGGTAAAAGCTCTACCACTGAGCAGACACCCAGCTCAGAACCCTACTTAATAGAGAAATATGATTTGAAAAAAAAAGCAACATTTAATTAAAAACTCATTGAATCCTGAGCGGGGAATCTAGAGAAACTTACAACTGACTTTTGCATGTTTATAATAAGGAGCAATGCTGAAAACCACGAACACATTTAGAAGTAAAGCTGTTAGTAAGTACTCAGTATTAGAGATAAAACAATGTTGCATGTCTAGAGGAAATGCTTGAATCTTGCTTTCCAAATTAGTTTCAATTATTTAAATGGTTTCAAGTTGTAATATATACAATGAGATGGGGGGAAAAAATCATCTCATTTCTGAAAGGAAAAACTTTTTTTTTGGTCCAGGCTGACCTGGAATTAACTATCTCATCTCAGGGTGTCCTTGAACTCTCAGCAATCCTCCTATCTCTGCCTCCTGAGTGCTGGGATTAAAGGCGTGCGCCTCCACGCCTGGCCAGGAGAGGAAAAACTTTTAATGCCGTATTATATAGGTTTTTTTTTTTTTTTTTTTTAAAACATGCAACTACTTTCCCAGAGGAGGGAGGCAACCCGCAACCCTACCCCCTCACCTTGATCACAACGGGGAACGAGTACAGCAGGTCTTCAGGAACACCGTAGGAGTTGCCATCGGAGATAACGCCCATGGACACAAACTCGCCCTGAAACAAAGTTTCCCATTCTTAGGCCTCACGGGGATTAGTTCACACAACCCACCTCCCAAATGAACTAATGACGTCAAGCCAGGTCATTTTCTTTCCTACGTGTGTAACTTCCCTGGCCCCAGCACTTCAGTGGATATTAATTACCCTAGTTGACCCTTTCAAATCACGTGTGAAGCAGGTCAGAGAGAAGCACCATCCTTATTTTGTAGACGAGGTTGCTATGGACAAATAACATAGGAAGCCAGGAGAAGTGGTTTCCTATACATACTTGCAT
This sequence comes from Jaculus jaculus, assembly GCF_020740685.1. Lineage (NCBI taxonomy): Eukaryota > Metazoa > Chordata > Mammalia > Rodentia > Dipodidae > Jaculus > Jaculus jaculus. The sequence continues at coordinate 58,878,154 of NC_059119.1, read as the reverse complement.
TTAATCCCCACAACCCTGTGTGAGGTGTGTCGTGTAATAGGTGATAAGAAAGCTTAGAACTTGGGGTTCCCCGGCTAGCAGGCGGGCAGGCGAGTTGGGGTCAAGAACTGCCGAGGCTGCGCTGCCTTGTACACGGCAGCGTCAGGGGCAGAAGAGGAGAGGGCCCTGCAGACGAGGGTCCGTACCTCCGGGGTTCCGAACCAGATGTCTCGGATGTGGTCAGCGATGGCTTTCGCGGCCGACATGGCGCTGGACAGTTTCCGGGCCTTGATGACGGCAGCGCCGCGCTGCTGCACCGTCTGGGGAGGGGGAGAAGCGGACGGAAGCGGCGTCATTTGATCACGGCAGCAACGCTCTCACTCTCTTTGACTCCTGGAGTCAAAGCTGCAACCTCAGCTTGAGGTGGTCCCTCCAGTGCTGTGCTCCTTAGGAAGACGCACCCGTCTTCTTGAAAAAAGAAATGTACGGGACTGGAGAGATGGCTTAGCGGTTAAGGTGTCTGTCTGCAAAGCCAAAGGACTCTGGTTCAATTCCCCAGGACCCACGTAAGCCAGATGCACAAGGGAGCACATGTGTCTGGAGTTCCTTTGCAGTGGCTGGAGGCCCTGGCGTGCCCATTCTCGCTCTCTCGCTTTCTGTCTCTCTCTCAAATAAATAAATAAATAAAAATAAGAAAGTTAAGCCAGGCATGGTGGCACACACCTTTAACCCCAGCACTCAGGAGGAAGAGATAGAAGGACCGCAGTGAGTTCGAGGCCACCCTGAGACTCCATAGTGAATTCCCGGTCAACCTGGGCTAGAGTGAGACCCTACCTTGAAAAACCAAACAATAAAAAATAAAAAAATAAAAAAAAATTTTTTTTAAGTTAAAAAAAAAAGCAATGTACAACTTTACATAGGATATTTACCAAGAAAGAAACGGATCTTGGTGATAGCAAGACAACTCTGCCTATTCTCACCTTGATAATCAATCTCAACAGACCAGATCAGACTGGATCAGGACTGGCTTGGTATCTTCCCAACCCAGAAGTACACCATTTGAAACCCAGTGTGGTGGCAACACTCCCATAAGCCCTGTGAGAACCAGAACACTGAAGGTGCAGCTGTCCCCGAGGCCGGGTCAGCAGCAGGGCGCAGCTCTCGAGAGGTTTCTGTGCCGGCTCTTGAGAGCCCCCGAACTTTTCTCACCGCAATGAACTCTCCCTTGAGCCAGCTGTCATCTTTCACGGCTTCATAAACACCCACTTCCTTTCCGTGCAGCTTCACCTTGGCGTGGTTGACATCCGGGTACTGGGTGGAGGAATGGTTCCCCCAGATAATGACGTTCTTCACATCGTCGGCGGTGACACCGAGCTTAATCGCGATCTGTTTACATTAAGAACAAAGAAACCACTGACGCAAGGAACTGTTATTTCAAATTGCGGCCTGTTTGACAAAAGCCCTTACGGTCAAAAGCTGTGGAAATGTCCAGTTTTTGCTTAGATTGTTAGCATAATAAGTTTACCAGGCAACGAAGAGGTTAATATTTTTTGAACACATAAATGTGATCCTTGGTTTGTTGCTAACACTTGCATGCAGATGCCCTTTTCAGCACTTATGAGCAATCAGACCTTTTAGGCACACTCAGCTTACATAGATGAAAATGTTATCGTATTCCATATACATGTTAATTTTCAAATCATCCTAAGTGTGAGATTTGGAGCTAAAAGGGACTCACATCACCAAACTAAACTGTCCCCAGTTTTGTACATTAGAAAACTAAAGAGACCACAGACGTGCACGTTCACTTATCATAGCCTGATAAACTTATCTAAGTTACTCTAAGTTGAAATGCATTTAATACACTGAACATAACAAAAAGAGCTTAGCCAATCCTAAATATGCTTAGAGCACCCGCATTAGCCTGTAGCTGGACAAAGGCATTGAACACAGACTACTTCATAATAAAATGTTAAATATATCTAAAACATCTACATGTTTATAAACATGTGTATTTATATTTATGTTTGGATTAAATACCTCAGCATGTATTTTACCAAGAACGTCAGAACCCATGACCTTCATTCAAGTCAACTTCAACCACTCCAAGGTACAGCGAGGGAGAGCCACCCCCAGACCCCGTCCTCTCTGGGCCTCGGCACTACCCCCACTTCCTTTGTTCATGTTCCCTAGCCACTCTTGCTCCTTTGAGCCAAGGCAGTTCTGTCTGGACAGTGAAGGACAGATACTTTGCACTCAGCAGGTATTACTTCTTAATGCCATTCATGTTGGAACGAGGTCAAAATTAACACACAACAGGATAACACACAGGATAGTTTCTTGCTTCCTTAGACATGCTTCTGTCATATAGGTCTGCTTGAGCTTTTTCTTTTTTCCAGGTAGGGTGTCACTCTAGCTCAGGCTGACCTGGAATTCACTATGTAGTCTCAGGGCGGCCTTGAACTCATGGCGATCAATCTGCCTACCTCTACTTCCCAAGTGCTGGGATTAGAGGCGTGCGCCACCACACCTGGCTGCTGCTTGAGCTTTCTGACGAGTCCTCTGGCCCCAGTAATTTTCTTTCCCTTATATCAACAGTGCTGTGACATTACTTTATCAGCAGACCATGTATGTATGTATGTATGTATGCATATGTGTATTGTGTATATACATACATATATATATATATATATATATATATATATATATGAACTTTTTGGGTAAATATACAGAACAGGGGAGTTTGCAAACCAATACCACGTAGCTAAGCCCTTTGAGTTTCTAAGCAAAGTATGGAGGACTAGTCAAATTTCAAGATAGAAACAATTACTTTGGGATATATTATTTTCTCGCTGGATAAATGACTTCTATAAAAGGAAGATACGTCAGAAGCTTGGACAAGCTCTCACTGTGTTGGCCTGACGTGTCTCACGATGCCCAAGCAGGGCTTGTGCATAACAAAGAATGGGAGGTGACAGTGACTGCCCAAGACCTGCGTGTGGCATCTTTCATGACTTCTGCTTTGACAAGACACACGGTTTCTGGCCCGAGGACAAAGTGTCACTCTACAGTGCTTCTGGAAGTAGATTTCCCAACCACGGCTTCTACCAAGGCCTCATGGGAAACAGCAGAAAAGCTTTGCCAATGTCATCTCTTCTCTTGTCTCCCTGTAGGAACTAAATAATCTAACAACCGTAACATGTAGTGTTTCTTTTCCTTTTTAACTTTCCCTAGCACAACAGAAATATAGTTGAAGATAAAAATACTAAGGTGGAAGGCTAGTCTCTGGTTTATCTAATAAATGCAATAATAATTTTCCTTTAATAAAGTGAATGATTTTTCTAACTCAACAAAAATCAACAAATGCCCGAAGACTTAATTACTTAAAAAGTAAGAGACAGCCTGGCGTGGTGACGCACGCCTTTAATCCCAGCACTCAGGAGGCAGAGGTAGGAGGATCCCCATGAGCTCGAGGCCACCCTGAGATTACATAGAGAATTCCAGGTCAGCCTGGGCTAGAGTGAGACCCCACCTCAAAAAAAAAAAAAAAAAAAAAAAAAAAAGGTAAGAAACAAAGGTTTTAAAGTGGATGGTTCTAAGATTTCAAAGCCATTTTTCTTACTTGAGACTTGGCACGGTTGTGGTCCAGGCGAGTCAAGCAGCTGAAGTTCTCCTTGGGGATGGAGGGAGCCGACTTGGATGCCGTTAGGCAGTTCGTATTGGCTGGGTTCCCCACGACAATGACCTGTGATGGATGGGAGGGACAGGGATTTACAGACCATATGCTTATCCCCTGACTGTGAATTTGACTCGCAGACTGCACATCAAGTTTATATCAGGTAAATATAAATAATTGCCGTTGTGTGTGTGTGTGCGCACGTGTTTACAAGGTAGTCTCTCGCTCTAGTTCCAGGCTGACCTGGAATTCACTATGGAGTCTCGAACTCACAGCGATCCTTCTACCTCTGCCTCCCCAGTGCTGGGATTAAAGGTGTGCGCCACCACGCCTGGCTCCCCTGTTGTTTTTATTGTTCAGTCTAAGTCCTGAGAACATTTAAGTGAGACACTGGCATGTATATAAGCCAGTTTCTAGCTGGCAATACCTAAGACCTAAGGCACATGTCTTCCTGCTTTGCTTGTCTGCCAAAACAGAGACCACAGAAAACAAGATGTCTATGGTTCCATCCGAAGTTGATTTATTTATTAAAAAAAAAAAAATCTCTCCTTTTTGAGTTAATTTTAGGAAAATCTCGTTGTCTCTGTTGTATGGCACATTCCTCTGTATTGAGGCAGTAAACAATTATTGCCAGCTTTATCAAAAGCAGCAATTCAAGGACAACTGGTAAGACCGGGCCTGTTGACATTCCCCCCATGGAAGGAAAGGCCGTCAGATACCATCCGAGATCTCAGGCACTCCCTATATGCAGAGATGCAAGAGGTCCTGTGACCTCAGGGGGAAGATAGAGCACACGAGGGTAAAAGTTCGGGGGACCGGGCTCCACTTAGGTGCGATGGGGAGGTACCTGGTAATGCAGGCTTTATGCTTCCAAGAGAAAGCAGAAGGACGCACTCAGACCTGCACCATGGCCCGTGGGCACTCACATCCACACACGTACATGTATATACACACGTTTCTTAAACTGGCCTAATCCTAAAAATTTACTTGGTCTGTTTGCTAAAATACAGACGACCACTGTACTTCCTCAAACTCTAAATCTAAGCCGCTTGGATTTCACCAGTTGGAATAACCTTGGCATCTTTCACCAAGAGACCTGTGGGTTTCTAATCAATATTTGCTGTTCATAATTACAGGAAAAAGGTTTAGTTATCTATAATGAAGTCCACAAAAAAAGTCAAAATGCAGACATCTATGAAGTATCACAAATAGGGCATTGGTAAAGGGTAGTTTTTATAATATTGAGACAAACTGAGAAGCTAATGTAAATGGCTTAAACACAGACAGAACAGGAAATTGTAACAACTCAGTTTTTTTAAATACTTTAAAAAATTATTTATTTATAGAGAAAGAGGGAGGGAGGGAGGGGGAGAGAGAGAGAGAGGGCGCGAGTGAGCAAGAGAGAGAGAATGGGCGCACCAGGGCTTCCAGCCACTGCAAACAAACTCCAGACACTTGTGCCCCCTTGTGCATTTGGCTAAAGTGGATTCTAGGAAATCAAACCTGGGTCCTTTGGCTTTGCAGGCAAATGCCTTAACCGCTAAGCCATCCCTCCAGCCCCTTTTTTCAGCTTTTCAAGGTAGAGGTCTCACTCTAGCTCAGTCTGACCTGGAATTCACTATAGTCACAGGGTGGCCTCAAACTCTTGGCGATCCTCCTACCTCTGCCTCCCAAGTGCTGGGATTAAAGGCATGCGCTACAACTCAGTTTTTGAGACAGGCATATAAAGATTCTACCTGATTATAAATGACCCTTCAGAAGTCACCATTTTCCTGCTACTGAGAACAAACGCAGCGGACAGCAATCTCTTTCCAAATGCACGCATGCATGCAAGAATCTTAAGGTCTGAACGTATATTCCCAACAGCAAAAAAGCTCTATTTCTTTTTCTTTTTGTTTTTTTGGAGTAGGGTCTCACTCTAGCCCAGGCTGCCCTGGAATTCACTATGTAGTCTCAGAGTGGCCTGGAACTCACAGCGATCCTACCTCTGCCTCCCGAGTGCTGGGATTAAAGGCGTGTGCCACCACGCCTGGCTTCTACTTCTTTTTTTACGTTTAAGAACTAATACTATATTTTCATGTAATCATAAAAGGATATATAAAAAAGATATTTTTGCCCAGTTCTCCATAGATTACACTACATAAAACACTGAAAGAGAGGCCTTTTCAAGCAAACTACTGACCATTGCATAGAACTGGAAACAGGACATTTTTTTTTTTCTCTTGTCACCATGACTGACTTCAAAATGCAAATAATGAAACCCCCATTAAATATGATGCAAGTCACCTTGACTGACTTCTTGGCGTATTTGTCCAAGGCTGCACCCTGGCTTTTGAAGATTTTCACATTTGCTTTCAGTAAGTCTTTCCTTTCCATGCCTTCCCTCCTTGGCATAGAGCCCACAAGAACGGCCACATCAAGGTCTTTAAAGGCAACCTCTTCTTTATCTGTAGCGATGACATCTGTAGACAAGGCAGACAACATTCAAAGCACTTAAATGCCCACGCCTCAGGTTTCTTTCTTTAAAAAAAATTTATTCATTCATTTATTGTTTATTTTGGGAGAGAGGCACATAGAGAGAGAATAGGCATGCCAGGGCCTCCAGCCATTGCAAATGAACTCCAGACGCATGTGCCACCTTCTGCATCTGGCTTTGCATGGGTACTGGGGAACTGAACCTGGGTCCTTTGGCTTTGTGAGCAAGCGCCTTAACTGCTGAGCCATCTCTCCAGCCCTGAAGTTTCTTTTTTTATACAAAATCTACTGACTCTTTCATACTGAAAAAAATGCTTACTTTTACATATCTCACTGATATACCATTCAGAGGCCAAGAAAGATATTAATTTAATCTCCGTAAGAACAGAAGTCAGCATTTATTTTGTATTTCCTAAATCAATAATTGTAATTTCAAAAGTTCTATATCTTTTACCTTTTACATAATTATGTAAGAGGCAAGGTATAACACAGCTTATGAAATAACATTTGTTATTATCACAGGTAATAAATGAGCAACTAAGTTCATGTAGCCATTAGATTATAATTACTTTAATGTTTAAGATTCCAATCACAAATTGAAAATAATATTCCTTGAGGCACACTGTACTAGAAGAGGTAATGGTAACAGGTTTATATATTATTATCACACTTAATTTTCACATTTTACAGATGATAGAACTGAGGCTGAAAGAGATTAGCTAGCCACCATGATAAGAGGGCGAGTCTGGAATTTCACCTTAGGCCAGTTCAAAGGGCCACTACATGCTGCACGGCTCACCTATAACTTGCTTTTTGGCAAAACCCATGCCTTGTTGCTCTTCTTTGCTGGCTGTATTGAAAAGGCCATCAAGACTTAGCATTTCTGTTGGTAACTTTTTGGGCCCGTGAGCTTGTATCTGTTGGGCTTCCCTAAGTTCCAAAAGGGGTATGAGGGAACACCAGTTAAGAGAAAACAGACAGACAGACCGACAGACTGTCTTCCCTGTCCTAGCCATACACCAGCATGGGCTGAGCTTTGCCTTGCCTTCCCTGCCCAGTTTCAGCAGAGCCAGGACAGAAGCTGGGCCTGCTAGCAAGCGGACAGATGGACAGAAACTGAGCAGAGAAAAGAATGAAATGAAGAAAGCTACGCAGGAGGTTGACTTGGGAAGAGCTAAGGGTAGGGACAGGGAGGTACCAGGAAAAAAAAAAAAGCCTGGCCCAGTAAGTGTCCCTTCACAGAACCATGCAGTCAACTGGTTCACAGAGCAGAATATCCTTTCTAGGAAATGATTCCTGACTAAATATAGATGAAATTCGAGGAAGGTTTTTCTTTTGGCGTGCGCCCACACATGTATTTTGTTTAATGCAAACTTTTAGGAGAGTATCATTAACTAATCCTCACCAAAAGAAAAAGACCATGATGACGGTATGAAGAAAAAGGTTCAAGCATCTTTATTATCTGATCTGATATTTTAACAAATTTGTAAACTTAAGACTTCTGCTGTACAATTGAGGAATATAATAGTTCAATGATTTTCAAGGGCACTTAGCTGACTGCATGGCGACTCTTCACATTATGCAGCACAGGATTAGGATAACTTGGATGGTGTCTCCACCTGATGCTTGGTCGGTGAACTGGGACCACGTACGGGGACCAACTAATTTACAGAATTGAAAGTTTTCCATGACAGGACATTGCTATTAGCACCCAAATAAATTTAAATAATACCCCAACGAGGACACTCCTTGAGCAGTATCATATGTAATTGGCATAACAGATGACACCGAAAGCTTCTTGCTCTTGCACTTTTAAAAAATATTTTATTTTTATTTATTTATTTGAGAGAGAATGGGCACATCAGGGCCTCCAGCCACTACAAACAAACTCCAGACGTGTGTGCCCCCTTGTGCATCTGGCTAATGTGGGTCCTGGGGAATCAAACTTGAGTCCTTTGGCTTTGCAGGCAAATGCTTTAACCACTAAGCCATCTCTCCAGCCCTTTTTTTTTAAAAAATAATATTTTATTTTTATTTATTTACTTGAGAGAGAGAAAGAGAGAGAGAGAGAGAGTTTTGCACTTTAGTAGCAATCTAATGTCTATTTTTTCTAAGACATAAAATGTTATAAACTCTTTTCTCTTTGGCATCCCAACTCACCTTTCAGGAGGGGAAGGGCGCAGTCTTGCAGTTCCATTAGGACTCCATCCAGAACAGTCATCATGGGGGTGATGTCCAACAGCACGAGAACTATAGGCTGCGAACAGCAAGGGCCGCAGCTAGTACTGAAGGTTACGTCTCACACTCATTCTCTCTCTTACACAGACACACACACACACACACACACACACACACACTCACTCTCTCTCTCTCACACACACACACGGATGTGCTTTCGCTATTTTTGTTTTATATGTACCTAATTTCCATGAATTAGTGACAAACTTTAAAGTGAGATGTCATAGCTTGTTCTTATTAATAGCTAGCTATACACAGGATTTCAGCTCATAGATAACCTGAACTGAAGGAGAAATTTAGGACTTATAGATCAAGAAAATAATTATTTTAATTTTATTTTATTTGAGAGAAGAAGAGAGAAAGAGGCAGACATACAGAGAGAACTCTCTCTCTAGGAATCCTACCCACTGCAAATGAACTCCAGAGGCATGTGCCATGTTGTGCATCTGGTTTATGTGGGTACTGAGGAATTGAATGGGGAACCTTAGGCTTTGCAGGCAAGAGCCTTAACCACTAAGCCGTCTCTCCAGCCCAAGAGAAATAATACTCAGGAAAGGATTTAAGTATATATTAATCAGATTTGCTAGAATTGAGGGTGAATGCTTCCAGTGGGATAGATTTCCTGCCTGTTTTGGTTCATTTATGAACAAGGAGTTAGGGATTCAGCAACTTTCTTACAGGGCTCTCCTCAACAGTTACTGTCATTGCTACCTTAAAATTAACAGTTACTTGCTGCATCAAGTTAACTAAATACAGCCAGGAGGAATAATTCTGATTTACGAGCATTTTTGAATGCCTGGAGGTTGCCTATAAACACTTAACTAGCTTCCACTTATACTGAGGCTGCCTATGCCTTTCCCATTTTATAATCTGTTTGCAACTAAATACAGTCTTATTAAGAACATTCTTATATTACACCAAGATTTACAGCTATGCCCATACCTGGTCTTTTCCGAAGACAGATCCATTTCCAATACTGTACAACAGTGAGTATGCAATCTGACCAGCTGCTCCAGTCACAAGGACTCTGATTGGTTCAGACTGTAATGAAAAAAAACCATCATTCACATCCTATTAAAAAAGTGTTATTTTATGTTCTACATACTCAGGATTGTATTTTACCTTCATTTATTTATCTTTTTTGTGGTTTTTCAAGGTAGGGTCTCACTCTAGCCCAGGCTGACCTGGAATTCACTGTGTAGTCTTAGGGTGGTCTTGAACTCTCGGAGATCCTCCTACCTCTGCCTCTCAAATGCTGGGATTAAAGGCATGTGCCACCACACCCGGTAGATATTCAGGATTTTACTCAGACAACAAATGCTTTAAAAAGTGAATGTACAAGCTGGGCATGGTGGCACATGCCTTTAATTTCTGCACTGGGAAGCTGTAAGTTCAAGGTGACCCTGAGACCACATAGTGAATTCCAGGTCAACCTGGGCTAGAGTGAGACCCTACTCTGAAAAAACAAAAGGTGAGCGTGACATTTTAAATTTATTTATTTTATTTATTTATTTGAGAGCGATAGACACAGAGAGAAAGACAGATAGAGGGAGAGAGAGAGAATGGGCATGCCAGGGCTTCCAGCCTCTGCAAACGAACTCCAGACGCATGCGCCCCCTTGTGCATCTGGCTAACGTGGGACCTGGGGAACCGAGCCTCGAACCGGGGTCCTTAGGCTTCACAGGCAAGCGCTTAACCGCTAAGGCATCTCTCCAGCCCTGAATGTGACATTTTATTAAAGTGTCTCGATGTCTGGCTTGGCAGACAGCTAATTTATTGACTTGATTCACCAGACAGAGCATGCATAATTGGACTAAGCAACTTACACAACCTATGTCCTTTGGCTGTGTACTTACGTGACGCATTATTTAACTCTCACTGTACAAGAGCAGAAAGTGTTTTAATGCATTTACTTACACAATCTTGTCCATTTTCTGGGAGCATGTGTGTGCGGGGGGGGGGGATTTTGCCATTAAAATAAAGCTACAATGTCACTATATGGTGATACAAACCTCAGGAGGGCCAGTGAGCCTCACAAATCCTTATCACACATCATCCCCTGCTCCCATCTGCTCAGTAAAATCCTTCCCACCAGGAAGAATGCACAGCAATCACAGCTTCCCATTTACACTGAGTCAAAAGTTTTAATGAAACAGTTAATCATGTTTAACTTAACTGCTTTGACAGAGGAAAAAAATAGTGTGAAAATAATTATATCTGGATTATAATCAATTTTAGTATTAAACAGTAATAAATAATGACAGTGACATGTACTGATAGATGACAATCTGATTCTAAGGGGAAAATAATTTTTAAAAACAAGGGGAAAACATACAAGAAACACAATAGCTGTGATAGAAAAAAGTAGCATTACAGATTTCAACAGACTCTGAAAGCAGTAAGACACACAGATAAAAACAACTGTATTCAAAATGATGATGGCAGGAATGGAAAGAAAGTTTTAAGTAAGCTCAGAGAATCTAAAAAATAGAATCAAGGTGAACCATTCTTTCCCCTGACAATGCTGGGCACAAATACTTGTATTCTTTCATCTCTGTCCCTACTGGTATGAAGAAATGAACTATTTACTTGTTTTCTCCTTACTCATTACTGCCTCTTCAAATGAGTCATTCCTCTAAAATGGGAAGAGGGTGGATGATCTCGAAAGATTCCTTTAACCTTCTATCCCTAAGCTCCGTAGGCCAGCTGCACTCAGGAGCTTGGAACACAGATGTCAAAGGAAATAAGCATCAACTATTCCAGAAAAATGAATCTGACCTCCCAGTGAGTCGCTGGTCAAGGAGGCCTGGCCAGCACACAGGTTAACGCTAATGCTCTCGGTTCCCTGCTAGACCCTGACGGTAAGAGCGTGCAGCTGAAGACACCACAGGCTCTGGCTGAAGGACACTGAGAAGTCAAGCTGGAACTCAGCTGGAAGCCTTCTCTCTGCTGCCTGACACAGTGCAGGATCCTACGTAGGCTGCTCGGGGAGAAAGGTCATCCAAGGTACTCCCCAGCAGTGGACTCTGCAAGCTACACAATGGAGCAGCCAGGCAAGATGTGCCTATTGGTGCAAAGGTGGCCTGTCTATGACAGGGTTGGCCAACGGCTCTCTTACCGAATGCGGCGCCTGTGTTCTGCAGGAGGGAATACACACCTGACACTGTAAACCTGTGGCTGGGAAGGTCATACCCTCTCGAGGAACACTGCTGGTTTTCGGAAAGGATACGTTGTGCCCATCAAACTGCTCTCTGGATGTTTGTTTATGCCCGTAGATTTGTGCTGCTCTCCCCTCTGGCCAGAGAAACTTCTTGCTGCACTTGGTGGGGGACGGCTGAGGAGCCTCAAAACTCAGCAGAGCACTGAGAATCAGTACAGCTCTGGGCGCAGCACTAAATGAGCCGCCTGCACCAAACCCTCCAAGGCTCAGGGAACACTGAGGAAGAGCCGGCAGGAAGGACATGAGAGCCAGAGGATGGGGCGGAGTTCTATGCTACGCTATTTTCCCGACACGAAGTGGCTTTTGCATGACAACCTCACAGTAACTGTCATTACCTGCACAATGTCTGTGTATTTCTGGGCCCATCAACATTCTGTCATGGATGGTGGGAGTCAAAAGAAGGGGTTCAGTGGAAAAAAAACAGGGGAGGAGAGACGACAGGTAATGAGAGGGGGATTATGATGAAAACCTACTACTTACATGTAAGAAAATCGTCAGTAAAGTTCAATGAATGTGGTCATAGTAAGCTACACGTACATTTCACCCTCTAAGATATGCCCAGGATAGGAGTAGGAACCACTCCAATTCACACCTCAAAAAAAAAAAAAAAGCTGCAGAAATCTATGGAGAAAATTTCCCCTGATCTCTTGGATCCAAGCCAATTCTAGTATGTATTTATATTCCAAAATAGATTAGACTTACAAAGAGCAGTATTAATGTATATGGTTATTTTCTGTTATACACAGTATTTATATTCTGAGCTTTCATTACTAGGAGTTATTACTATTTATTATAGAAAATCTTTAATAGTGAATATATTTTTTATCTTTTCAGTCTCCTCTCTTAAAGTTGGATTCCACTCTTTAGCATACAAGCTGCTCAGGGACTATGTCTATTCTCAATTCTTAAAAGCTACTTTATTTACTGCTCTATCCTAATGAATAAAATACCTGGCAAATAGTTGGAACGCAAGCTTTTATTTTAGAAATGGCTGGATCTTATACAGACTGAAATTTCTAAGATTATTTGGAAGCATACTGAACATAATTGGAAACAGAGGAACCCTAATAGTTTTGAGTGTCATAATTTTTAATGTTAATCAAATGCTAACCAGTAAGTTCCTAGCATGTGACTGGGCACTAACTTAAGCCAGTGAATCTACGAGCAATGCAAATGGATGTAGAGAGGGAGTCTCTGAAAGAGCCTGGAGGCAGGAGAGAGCGACCATTAAGACAAGGCTTCTGGAACCTACGCTCTTGAACGCTGTATTGTTTTCTCATAGTGAAATGGAGATAACAGTAGCTATAAAACAGGTACCTTTAAGAACTGAAGCAGCTCCCATGCAAAACACAGAGAACAGCTTGCTGTTTGTTCAACAGACCTTTTCTTCTGAGGATGTTTACGGCCTGTAGTCACTATTTATTTACATGTTTATCGCTCAACTCCACGTAAAGCTCCCCTGAGAACAGTCTACCTTACGCAAGTTTACGCTTTCATAGAGCGTGCAACATGTCTTTACTGCACAAGTGAAGGTAGGGGTCAGGAAGAACATGTCTGCTAGTCATGACGTTCTTGCAATCTCAGCACTTGCGAGGTAGAAGACTAGAGAGTTCAAGGTCAGTCTTGGTCACACAGTGAATCTGAGGCCGGCCTGAGCCATGTGAGACCCTGTCTTCAAAAAACAAACAAAAACCAAAGTGGACCACCACCACCTCCACAATCAACACACACACACACACACACACACACACAGCTTCAACAATATAAAACAAGCTAGGATAAGAAATGAGGGGATAGGGGCCAATCACTATTTCAGAAAGAAAGTGCAGCTGATGATTAATAACGCAGGGCATTTTAGGAACTGACTTTAGTTAAAAACGTGTGCACGGTACCGGTCTTTAGTGAAGAGGTTGTGGTGAACAGCTAATTTCCACCCCAACAGTTTCCTTCTGTGTCTCCGGACAAATTATTTTCCCAGGCAATTCCATCCTATTAGGGTAGGGTTAGTGTCTGGTGAGAAGAGACTCCCCCTGGCTTCTCACAATGTGCCAGCGCCAACGCAGGTTTCTATTCTTTGCTCAGAGAGTTGGGCAGTCTGCCAAGATCCAAAAAAGAATGGCTTTGCACTTGGTAGGGCACTAATGACCTTCCTGCACATACAGGCTCTATCTTGAGACCATGTGACTTAGTCATAAAGCTTGAATTTAAGCACTCCCTTTTTTTTTCACTTTCTAGTTGATATGTAATGATCATTTCTCCCTATGTTCTGTCACTTCTCTGTGGACATCAACAAAGAGTTCCTTTAAAAATGGCTTTGAGCCGGGCGCAGTGGTGCACACCTTTAATCCCAGCACCCAGGAGGTAGAGGTAGGAGTATCACCGTGGGTTCAAGACCACCCTGAGACTACATAGTGAATTCCAGGTCAGCCTGGGCTAGAGTGAAACCCTTCCTTGAAAAACAAAAAAGGCTTTGAAAGCTGGGCTTGGTGGCTTCTGTCTGGAATTCTAGCATTTAGGAGGCTGTGGTGGGATGCTGGCCATGAATGTGAGTCCAGCCAGGGCTATATACAGGGTAAGTTCCAGGTTACCCTTGGCTAAGGTGAATCCCTGCCATAAAAACAAACAAACAAACAACAAAACACTGAATTGGCTTGCAAAAAGACAACTGTTTTCTATACCAGTGATTTGAGCACATGCCCTTCTGAGGAAGGAAGGCAGATTCTGTCACATGAGACTGCAAACTGACAGAATTCTTCACCCGGGTCATCTCTGGCGCCATGTGGCACCCTAGCAAACAGCCAGGGAGAAGTGAAGGTCTGGCTCAATCTACTTCGTAGCAAAACCAACACAATAATCAGGGGCCCTGGATCTGTGATCTTGGGAAAATCATTTGACCTCACCAGGCTCCGTTTTAAGATTAGACGGCATCTCCAAATTCCCTTCCAACTTCATAATTCCAGTACTCTGAATTACAAGGAGTAAAGTGATCAGATCATTTACACGACTGTCTTACAGGTTTCTAGGTTCATCCAGAACTTCAGCTGCTGCACATAAAATCCCAGACTGACCTGATAAATGCATATCATACAGTAAGGGTAAGATGGGAAGTGGTGAAAACTGCGTGTGACCTTGTGCCAATCACATTCCGGGTCTCAATAAACTCAATTTTATTATATATGTAGGGTTTTGGTAAGATCTTCAAAAGGTTTCATGTAGATCTAATTTGTACATTTCCTAATTCTAGGACAATTACTTCCCTTTCTTGCAAAAACTATTAGGACAAAACATGCATAAATCATAATTGAAATTGACTACTGATCCGCCCAAATAACTAGGCAACAGTTCCTGGAAATGAGTAGCAAGATCCACTGTCCTTCCCATTCTACAGGGTAAGGGAGTGATGCCTTTGCATTTTCAGCTTCTGGGAAATTTCCAGTTCATTCAAATATCTTCTCACCTTCCCCAAACCCCTGTTGGTATTTTGAAATAAAGGAGAAAAATATTTCAAACATAAACACAAGGACTGCATATTCTTCAGTCTGGTGGCAAAAGTCACCTTCACAAGGTGCGCAGGCAGATTACTCCTACGTCAGTGCGCTCTCAGCCCGCCCCTCCTCCTCCAGCAGGGACAAGGCATGGAGATGAGCCACCTAGAGCTTCACCAAGATGGTTTACACAGTTCCTTCCCAGGAGGGATCTGGAATTCACAGCGAAAGAGCACTACAGAACATCTGTGCTAGTCGTTTTGAGTCGTGATGCTAACGTGTTCTGGCTCGACAGAAAAAAAAAAAAAAAAAAAAGGAGGTCAAAACCTGGTTTTAAATAAATTAGATATGGCGGCAACACGTCTCCTGAAAACGGGGAGCCCTGCGTGCAGTGCAAGGTGAGCTACCTGCAACGATCGGGGCCCAGCTGCTTGCAAGGGCGTGGATGCCCCTAAAAACAACGTGCCTTCGAAGAGGGCAAGCACAGCTTAGGGTACATCTGGGAGCCTCCAATTAAACCGCATGATCCATATCAAAATCCTTTACGGTCCTTGCGAGAACATTTTGTAACTGCCCCCCCCCTCACCCCCAGCCATGCATGGACCCAATGGGGTCGCGCTTCTCCAAGGACGACGATTTCTCCAGAATCTCAAGAACCTCCGGTGCAAATCAATGCAGCCTCCCCGTCACCCCCCCCCCACCCCCCATGATTGGGTTAATGAATGCGACAAATGGCTCGTGCACTTGCTTTCCTCGCCAAAACCCGTCGGTGCAAGACATCCGCCGAAGGACTGTGCAGGACGCGGGGAGCAACGCTTACCATGGCTGCGAGTGGCGCGGCGGGGCGTCTTCTGCACCTGCGAGAGAACCCGACGACGAGGACGCGGACGCGGCGGAGCCCAGGTCACCTCTACTGCGGAACCCGCGGGGCGACGCTGCGCGGTGCTCGCAGCGGGAGGCTCGGTTCGTGGCCCCGGCGCCTTCTGGGAAGTGTAGTTTGGGCTGCCGCGCGGCTGTGGCTGGGCGTTCGAAGCAGCCTCTCCGGCACTAAACTACACGTCCCAAGAAGCTCGGCGCGCGGCCGCGGCGCCTTCTGGGAAGTGTAGTTTGGGCTGCCGCGGCTGTGATTGGGCGTTAGAGGCAGCCTCTCGGGCACTAAACTACACGTCCCAAAAAGCAGAGTTTTTTTTCTTTCTTTCTTTCTTTCTTTCTTTCTTTCTTTCTTTCTTTCTTTCTTTCTTTCTTTCTTTCTTTCTTTCTTTCTTTCTTTCTTTCTTTCTTTCTTTCTTTCTTTCCTTCTTTCCTTCTTTCTTTCCTTCCTTCTTCCTTCCTTCCTTCCTTCCTTCCTTCCTTCCTTCCTTCCTTCCTTCCTTCCTTCCTTCCTTTCTTTCCTTCCCTCCTTCCTTCCTTCCTTCCTTTTTTTTTTTTTTTGACGCCACTTTTCTCTGCGCTCTCTCCCAATTCTCGCTCTCTGTGATTGGAGCACGACCTGATTGGTTTGGCTCAGAAGTGCATGATGGCACTCAGCAATTGGACAGATGGATGGATGGACGGATGGATGGATGGGTGGGTGGGATGGATGGGTGGAAGGTGGGTGGGTGGATGGGTGGGATGAATGGGTGGGTGGAGGGAGGGAAGGATGGATGGATGGATGAATGAATGAATGGGTAGGTGGATGGGTGGAGGGAGGGAGGGTGCGCATCACTCCAAGGAGACCGGAGACTCCCAAACGACGATGATCACCCGCGCAAGCCTTCTATGCATGGTCTGACGCTGCACACAAAACAGATCTTCCGCTGCACACAGCTGGTTCGACCCGGAAGCAAAAACCTTAAAAAAAAAAAAAACAACCCACATTTTACACTTCTTCTGAGGGGCGGGAGGACTTGCAGCGTCGGGAAGAGCGGACAGCTTCGCGGGTTGCTAAGCGATGAGGCGGTAGACTCCGGAGAGGCGGCGAGCTCGCGCTGCGCTCCGCCCGGGACGGAGGGCGCGTGGGGAGGCTGCGCCTGCATCTGCCCCGCTCGGGAAGCCGGTGAGCGCTGGCCTGCGGGGGTGCTCCATTTTCATGTTACCTTACTATCTTATCTCTGTTTATTTTTGTTGGCACACAGGGAGTCAATCGTCATTCATTCTCGTGTTTTCAAGTACACGTAAAAGTACCCAACCTCTTTTTGTTCCCCTCTCCATATATCCCATCTAGCCTTCCTCCCCTCTCCCAGCCCCCTCTCATCTCTTTATATGTTTACTTTTGGTTGCAGTCCGTTCTTTACAGGTCTCATCCATATTTACCTCTCTCTCTATATATAGATTTATATACACACAGATAGATGATAGACAGATACATACATCCATACCTATTGCAAGCTAAGACCGGTCTATTAGAGGGAACGTGTGCTTTTGGTCTTTCTAAGTTTTGAGTCATCTCACTTAATAGGATTCTTTCTAAAATCCATCAGTTTCCTGCAGATTTCATAACTTTATTTTTTTCTGCCCTGTTGAAGAGAATCTCGTTGACTCTATACCACGTTTTCATTAGCCACCAATGTGTCGACGGGCAGCTTGGCGATTCTAATTCTTAGCGACTGCAAATGGAGAAGCAGTAAACATGCGTGCGCGCGCGCGCATCTCTCTAGTTCATGGAGTGTGGCGGCCTTAGGGTATTTGCGGAGGAGAGGTATGGCTGGGTCATCTGGGAGGACTGTTTATAACTTTTTGTTGTTGTTGTTGTTTGTTTTTCGAGGTAGGGTTTCACTCTAGCTCAGGCTGTCCTGGAATTCACTGTGTAGTCTCAGGGTGGCCGCGAACTCACGGCGATCCTCCTACCTCTGCCTCCCGAGTGCTGGGACTAAAGGCGTGCGCCACCACCCCCGGCTGCTTACAACTTTTTGAGCTTCCCTGATTTCCATGATGGCTGTACTAGTTTGCACTCCCACCAACACAGGATAGGGGTTCTTGCCTCCCCTCTTCTTCCTCAGCAGTTGTCTGTTTCCTTGGTGATAGCCATTCTAACTTGGATAAGATGACATCTTAAAAGTTGTTTTGATATATGTTTCCCTGATGGCTAAGGGTGTCAAACGTTAATCACTTATTGGCCATTTGCGCTTTTTTTTTTTCTTTTCCCTTCTTTTGTGAACTGTTTGTTCATTTCATTAGCCCATTTGGTGACTGGCAGGTTTATTTTTCTGGTGTTTAATCTTTGGAGATCTTTAAATGTGGCTAATAACCCCCTGTGTCAAGTATAGGTGGTAAATGTTTTTCTCCCATTCTGGTGGCTGCGTTGGTTTCTTTTGCTGTACAGAAGCTTTAATTTCATGTAGTACCTCTTGTTGATTCTTAGTGCTCTGTCCTGTGTTTCTGAAATCCTGTTCAGAAAGTTCTTGCTTATGCCTGTTCCTGGAGTGTGTTCACCCTTTTTCCTCTAGCACTTTCTTTGTTTCAGGTTTTAGATTGAGGTTTTTGGTCCACTTTGGATTGATGTTTGTACAGGGAGAGAGAGAGAGAGATCTAAGTTCATTCTTCTGCAAGTGGATATCCGGTTTTGCCAGCACCATTTATTGAATGAGCTGTCTTTTTTCCGTTAAATATTTTTGGCTCATTTGTCAAAGATTCATTAGCAAATTATATTGTTCGTGTTAACTTTGTTTGTTTTTCGAGGTAGGGTCTCCCTCTAGCCCAGGCTGACCTGGAATTCACTATGGAGTCTCAGGGTGGCCTCAAACTCACGGTGATCCTCCTACCTCTGCCTCTGCCTTCCCAGTGTTAGGATTAAAGGTGTGTGCCACCATGCCAAGCTGGTGTTTTTTTTGTTTGTTTTTTGGTTTTGGTTTTTCGAGGTAGGGTCTCACTCTAGCCCAGGCTGACCTGGAATTCACTATGGAGTCTGAGGCTGGCCTGGAACTTACTGCCATCTTCTTACTTCTGCCTCCCCCTACCTCTGCCTTCTGACTGGGATTAAAGGCATGTGCCACCACACCTGGCTTGTTTACTTTTTTTTTTTAATTAATTAATTATTTATTTATTTGAGAGCAACAGACACAGAGAGAAAGACAGATAGAGGGAGAGAGAGAGAATGGGCGCGCCAGGGCTTCCAGCCTCTGCAAACGAACTCCAGATGCGTGCGCCCCCTTGTGCATCTGGCTAACGTGGGTCCTGGGGAATCGAGCCTCGAACCGGGGTCCTTAGGCTTCACAGGCAAGCGCTTAACCGCTAAGCCATCTCTCCAGCCCTTGTTTACTTTTTTAAAACAATTGGTTGGGAACTTTGCTGTGTGCACATACTGGTGACAGTCCCATCGGGTTATACTCTGAATGTGTCCTCTCTCCCACACGCATTTTCATGAGGCCACTCCTCAGTGGGTTATTGGGGTTCGTTGTGGGGACATGAATGCACCCTCACTCTTTTTCCTGGTGGGGGGAGAGAAGAGGAGAAGCAATGTCTTAGGAAATTCCTTACCATCCCGTGGTTCTTACAACCTTTCCACCACATTTCCCACAGCCTTTCCTGATCCTTAGAGAGCAGGTTTGAGTCTCCTTGAGTATTGAGCTCTCTGCAAGCTCTGATTTTCTGCCTTTGATGAGTTTTGCGCCTCTCAGTGTCTACCGCTGTCTCCTAGGCGGAGACATTTTTAGGTTAGCAGTGGGAGCAGGACTGTGCTGAATCTGCTCTTCTTCCTTTCTCAGCGCTGGGTTCCGTGTCTAGAGTGGAATATGTTACAGTGAGAGTGAGGTGTTTGTTGAGACCATCCAATGTGTTTGGGTTCTACAAGCATGGGTTTGAGCCGTAATCTTGAAAGACAATCCTAAACACTATGATCTTGAATGTTAAAATCCTGAAAATGCCAAATTCTCAAGACTCTAAAATTTCCAAATTACTATTTTGGAAAAATAATTATGAAAAATTTAAGGCAATTTACATTTTTAGGAGAATTATTTGAGGAACATATAAAAAACAACAAAACCTCCATAGAATACTTTTGATACTATAATAGACAATCATGGCATGCATATTTTTGCAAACTTCTCAGATATTCTAATGATACAAAATACACAACTCTAAACATAACTTTCTCCTTTTCTGTTTATTTCTTGTTCTTTTTATAGTGGGGATTGTGGTTCTCAGGATTTAGATCTTCAGGATTTCAACAATCAAGATTTCTTAATCTCTTTAGATTGTGATTTTTTTGGGGGGGGAGTTTAGACTCAAATAATTTTGATATTTCAACAGTTGAGATTATGACAATTGGAATTTTAGGATTATAGTTTGCACTGTTTCTACACATGCTGTGTGGTTGGCTGTCACTTGCTCCTGTCCTGTGATGTCACCTATCGCTGTGACACAGCGTGAGGACCTAAACAATTTTAACTACTCAGTGTTGGACTTTAAGCCTCCTAACCTGTGAGCTAAATCAAGTTCTTTATAAAGTACCCAGCCTCAAGCATTTTGTCATGGCAACACAACTAACTAATTTTGTAACAAACACTGGTATTCAAGATTTCGTATGTGTCTTATAAATTCCTAAAGAAGAGGAGGGCAATGATGAACCGGGAAATCAAGGTGATGGTTGCTAGGGTGGGAGTAGGGGAAAGTCTTCTACTTCTTAGGATGTAACGGTATGAAAGCATTTCTCAAAAAACATATATTTATTACCTATTTAACATCTGTATATATGCATATATACACACAAATCTGAGTATTTTTTATGTATGGTATTTTATTAAAGACTAATATCGTGGCTTAAAGATTTTTTTTTTTTATTGTTGGACTGCATATTTGACGGCATTGGTGAACAGGGAAAGCTCTCCCTTGGTATCTGTGCTGAGAGACCTGTTCCTCCCTACTCCGAGCAGGCACGGGCAGGGGTCTACATGCCCACCTTATCTGTAGAATTTTATTTTAGTTGCTTTCTTGTTATAATTTTATATTTTTTTAGATTATTTATTTATTTGAGGGAGAGGGGCGAGGGAAGAAAGGAGAGAAAGAGAGAGAATGGGCATGCCACGGCCTCCAGCCACCGCAAACAAACTCCAGATGTGTGTTCCACCATTTACATGTACAATGGGGAATCGAACCTGAGTTCTTAGGCTTTGCAGGCAAATGCCTTAACTACTAAGCCATTTCTCCAGCTCATCCTTAGGTGGTTTTTAAATGTTATTTTTATTTATTTATTTGAGAGGGACAGACAGAGAGAGAAAGAGGCAGAGAGAGAGAGAGAGAGAGAGAGAGAGAGAATGGGCATGCCAGGGCCTCCAGCCATTGCAGACAAACTCCAGGTGCGTGCGCCCCCTTGTGCACCTGGCTAACGTGGGTCTTGGGGAATCGAGCCTTGAACTGGGGTCCTTAGGCTTCACAGGCAAGTGCTTAACCGCTAAGCCATCTCTCCAGCCCGAGTAATTGATTTTTACCATTTACTGGTAGTAAATTCTCCATGTTTGAGTCAAGACTTTGCTCTATACTCCACCCAGTGACTATCAACAGATTGGATATGCCAAGTTCTGGGTTATCTAACTGCATGTCTAGCTGTAATCTTTGCACATCTTACGTCAGTGTGTACCAGCCTATGTAATATACCAGGTGCCCATTGTTAGCCCACTAAGATTTATGTGTATGGCACAGTTGGACATGACATTGAAAACATTATTTTGTATGTGTGTGAAATGTTCTCTGGCTTCTCGTGTATTAGGGCTGGTGGAAAGAGCAGTTTCTGCAAATGGTCACTGTGCACTCGTTGACAAGCGTGTCCTCATTCTGTCCTTCTGTTAAGAACGGTGTCCTGATCTGTACGCAACATAGGCTGAGTGACTGACTCACCTCAATTATCAACCCAATGTTAATACTGTGATGTTTATATAATCCTATTTTAAATAATGATGATGCTGAAAGTTCATATGAAACCAGGAGTAGGACCTTCAGTAATTTACTACCTTATATTATCCACTAACATTATTGTGACACTATATCTAGTAATTAAATCTGCGACATTAATTTGACTTAATTAAGAGGCACAAATACGTCTCAGTATTTTATTTTTATATTTTGTTACTGCAGCATTATTAGTTATTATTTTCCCAAGAAGCACCGTGAATCACTTCTATGATTATCTGTGTTGGACTGTTCACAGTTAAGATTTCCTAGAGGCTAAAATTAGATTTCCTACAGTGTGCAATTTTGCCACTAAAAATTTTCTGCCTTTGGTATCACTTGTTTATGTGTTTTTACTATTTAAATTTGAATGAAATATTAATAACCAGTTGTTTAAAGTACAGTGTTTAGATTAATTTCATGTATAATTAAAAATTTTAAATACATTAACATTTCATACCATAGTCTAATTGGGATTAGAACTGTTTGTATTTGCTGTTCAAATATTCACCATAATATTTGATATGTGGGTAAAATATTTTTCATATTAAGTATATTTGTTCAATCTAGAGGGTATAGGCTAGGGAGCTTGGAAAATTTGTATTTATCTTAACATCCTTTGTTTTCAAATATTAAAATTAAGAGCAGCTTCCAAGAATCTTTCAGATTAAATGACTATTCGATTTTGCATATTTCCAACCTCTAATGGTGTGGTACTTTTTCTGTTGTACATAAAACATTTAATCCATCAGTAATGTTTGAAATGAGATAAAGGAAAGGAAAAGTGAGATGAAATGCCAGCTCAGTTCTATTCTAGAGAACATGAAACTGTCCCATAGCGTACTTACCTAAATGATAAACTTCATTTCACAAGAGGAAACCCATCTTTATTTTAAAGCATAATACTTTCCTTATGTGTGTGACTGGCTAAAGATGATGATGTTTAAAAAGCTGTCTGGCTGACAATAATCCCAGAGCACTCAGTCTTCTTGGGGACATGATATAAACTCACAAGCTACTCTGTGAAGTGAGATTATTCAGGACATGCTGCTTTGACAGTCGCTTCCTAGGTGAGATTAAGTATGTAAATTTGAAATACGCATCTAATATGAATTAAGCTTCCATACTTATTAGAACTAATTGCCAAGGGAGGTTTTTTTTTGGTTACTATTATTTGAAATTAAAAAAATGTTTGAAATTGCAGAATTAACATGTTTGGTCACTGCCTCTGTTTCCTTTTGGACACAGACCCTAAAATCGTTGGAATTACTGAAGTGATACATCTTTTTTTAAAAAAAAAATATTTTATTTATTTATTTGAGAGAGAGACAGAGGGAGAGAATGGGCAAGCCAGGGATTCCAGACACTGCAAATGAACTCCAGATGCCTATGCACCCCCCCCTGCCCCCGGCTTACATGAGTCCTGGAGAATTGAACCAGGATCCTTTGGCTTTGCAGGCAAATGCCTTAACTGCTAAGCCATCTCTCCAGTCCCCCAAAGTGATACATCTTTTTGCATACTAATGTGGTGGTTGGTGTGTATGTGTGTGGTAGTTTTTTTATTTTTTATTTGGTTTTCTGAGGTAGGGTTTCATTCTAGCTCAGGCTGACCTGGAATTCACTATGTAGTCTCAGGGTGGCCTCGAACTCACGACAGTCCTCCTACCTCTACCTCCCGAGTGCTGGGATTAAAGACGTGCACCACCACACCCATACTTGGGTGTGGTAGTTTTTGTATATCTTCAGAAGTGCTACTTGCTAGAGGACCCAACTGTCTTAAGTAGGTTCTCAGCCATTTCCACCTTCCGTGTCTGAAGGTTGAATTTCTTTTTTTTTTTTTTTAATTTTTATTAACATTTTCCATGATTATAAAATATATCCCATGGTAATTCCCTCCCTCCCCACCCCCACACTTTTGAAGGTTGAATTTCTCATCCACAGCCAGTGAGATAATCAACTTTGCCTTAAAATGGAAAGGACACAGCTCTGGATGCCTGAACACATGGAGGTTTCTGGAAGGTGGCTCATCCAGAGGAGACTTAGAAATTTCCCGTCCCTTCCTCAGAACCTTGAATCTCTTCTTCCTGGCTGGTCATCTGTGTCCTTTATAAGTAACATGTAACAGTACTGTTACAAGTAACAGTAAACATGTAACAAGGAAGTCAAGTCCTTGGTTTTTTGGGCTGTTCCAGCAAATTCTACAAACCCAGGGAAATTTCTGTGTTGCTTCAGCAAACTGTTCAAACCTTGATTTAGAACATACTGGTCAGGAACAGAGGTCATAACCCGGGGTTTGCGATTGGCATTGGAAGTGAAAGGGGGTAGCCTTGTGGGGCTGGCCCCTTAACTTGTGGGTGAGAATTGAGGTAAGTTTCAGGACACCCAGTTGGCATCTGCTCTTGTCCAGCAAGGCGGGCCAGCAGGGTCAATAAATTGTTAATCTGCCATCACCTTAGGGGACCAATCTGGTTCTTGCAAAGCGATTATTTCTGATCTGCCAAGCTGCCTCACTCTCGGATAGTTGCTTTTGTCTGAAGTGGTATCAGCTCCCAGGTTTTGGTTTTCTGGGAACCCAGGTGACTGCAGATTTAAGACAGTAGGGACTTATCTCTTATCCTTCTGCCTTCAAGAGAGATGCGATAGATTTAGTAGGCTAAGTCAAGCAGGAAGCTGAATCAAATAAAGGAAGAAGATACAAAATGACAGCAGAGATGCCAGGCACCCATCCTGTTTTTTTTTTTGTTGTTGTTGTTACTTTTATTTATTTGAGAGCGGCAGACAGAGAGAGAGGCAGATAGATAGAAAGATAGAGAAAGAGGCAGATAGGCACGCCAGGGCCTCAAGCCACTGCAAACGAACTCCAGACGCGTGCACCCCCTTGTGCATCTGGTTGACATGGGCCCTGGGGAATTGAGCTTCGAACCGGGGTCCTTAGGCTTCACAGGCGAGTGTTTAACCACTAAGCCATCTCTCCAGCCCCCATCCTGTTTTTAATTGCCTGGTTGGGCCCAAGTGAGGAGTCAATATTTTTTAGCCAACACAGATTCTGAGTATCTGTTTCAAATGAAGAGTTAAAATATAAGAATCGGTCTAGGATTCATAGTTATCCTCTAGATTCTTTTTTGTTTTTCATTTTTAATTTTTTATAATTAACAACTTCCATAATTGTATACAATATTCCATAGTAATCCCCTCCCTCCCCCCACTTTCCCCTTTGAAACTCCATTCTCCTCCCCCTCTCAATCAGTCTGTCTTTTATTTTGATGTCATCATCTTTTCCTCCTATTATGATGGTCTTGTGTAGGTAGTGTCAGGCACTGTGAGGTCAACGGATATCCAGGCCATTTTGTGTCTAGAGGAGCATGCTGTAAGGAGTCCTGCCCTTCTTTTGGCTCTTACATTCTTTCTGCCACCTCTTTCGCAGTGGATGCTGAACCTTGGAAGGTGTGATAGAGATATTGCAGTGCTGACCTCTCCTCTGTCACTTCTCGGCACCGTGAGGCCTTATTTGAGACACAGAGAGAAAGACAGAGAGAATGGGTGCAATGATCACTTAGATATTTAAGTATTAGGACAGTTCTTTTTCATACTGTCTACAGTGTGTGTATACTGAAGGTTGTATACAATATATATGATAGTATAAGTATGCTGTAAAATATGTGATATTTATAATAGTATACAGGATAGATACTGTATTCTATGTAATATAGCCTGTATGCTTATAGAGTATATATACATACACCCACAATAACATGTAGAAATTTTATTTAATATAGAGAAGTTTTAAAAAGAACAATGCATTTCTAGGATCCTTCTATTTCTTAATGGAGAAATAATTGTATCAATGAGCTTGACTTTTTTTTTTTTTTTTTTTTTTGGTTTTTTGAGGTAGGGTCTCACTCTAGCTTAGGCTAACCTGGAATTCACTATGGAGTCTCAGGGTAGCCTCAAACTCATGGCGATCCTTCTACCTCTGCCTCTTGCGTGCTGATATTAAAGGCGTAAGCCACCACACCTGGTTCTTGAGCTTGCATTTTTAATCACAGTAGTAATCTTCTAGGCTCCCTACCTTTGCCATTGTTTTCAAGGCTATATTATAGAAATATTGATAGCAGCTGTATATGTTTACCTATTTTTGTTTTAGTTATCTACTGTGCAGACTTGTTCAAGGATATATTTTTTACTTGATGTATGTATATATGTATATTTATTTATTTATTGTGGAGAGACGGGAAGGAAGGAAGGAAGAAAAAGTGAGTGTACTAGGGCTTCTTGGTGCAAATAAACTCCAAATCCACATGCCACTTTGTGCATCTGGCTTTATGTGGGTGCTGGGGAATGAAAACCAGGCCAGCAGGCTTTCTAAGCAAATACCTTTAACCACTGAGCAATCTCCCCAGACCCCAAAAGATAAATTCTTTTTGTTTGTTTTTTCGAGATAAGGTTTCCCTGTAGCCCAGGCTGACCTGGAATTCACTATGGAGTCTCAATGTGGCCTTGAACTCATGGCGGTCTTCCTACCTCTGCCTCCTGAGTGCTGCTGGGATTAAAGACATGCGCCACCACGCCCGGCTAAAAGATAAATTTTTAAAGTGAAAATGGGGCCTGGGCTTTTGCTCTAAAACCTCTAGTAATACAACTGCTAAATCAAATGACTATGAGCTCCTTGAGGAACCAATATTGAAAAATTAGGGAAAACTGAAAGACTGAAACTTAATGTGTATCTTGGCTAAGCTATTTCACAACTCTGTAGAGAAGAGAAGCTTATATGTAAAAAAAAAAAAAAAATTACTGCCCATAGAAATACAAACTGTGTCTTGTGTAATGCCACTGGTATTGGCCAGTGAAGAGTCACCACAAGTTTTTCCAGCATGACTGCAAAGATGTAGCACTTCAAGTGGGAACAATAATAATATTTTTGGCAGCTGGTCAGATGTTAACAGGCTCAAGGTCATAAAAGATGGGCTCCTCTCAATCAACAGTTTGTAAAATGAGCAACTGAAGTTGCAAGACTTTGATCACTGGTCAAAAGAATGAGATTGAGTCATATTGAGTCTGGTCCTAGGTGAAGACATGACATTCTGAACTGGCCAAAAAAAACCCTTAAGATTACTACATAGCTGGAGACTTTCTGGTAAAGAGCAAAAACACCATTTTCCTGTTTTCAAGAGTTATTTGCACTGTTTTCAAGAGTTAATCCAATGGCTTAGGAGAGCTGTGTATCCCAGAAAATTTAAGAAAATATAAAGCCTACCCAAACACAATGGCCCAGTGGGTAAAGTACTTACCACACAAAGGTGAAGATCTCACTTTGTTTCCCCAGTACTCATGTACGAAGCTGGGAATGTTCTAGAACTAGATGGGACAATCCTAGTTTTAAAATATTTTATTTTGGGTGGGGGGAGGCTGGGAGAGATGGCTTAGCAGTTAAAGCATTTGCCTGCAAAGCCAAAGGATCCCAGTTTGATTCTCCAAGACCTACGTTAGCCAGATGCACAAGGAGGCGCATGAATCTGGAGTTCGTTTGCAGTGGCTGGAGGCCGTGGCGCACCTATTCTCTCTCTCCCTCTTTCTGTCTCTCAAATAAATAAATAAAAATGAAGTTTAAAAATATTTTTATTTATGGGGGGCAGGGAGAGAATGGGCATGTCAGGGCCTCCAGCTGCTGCAAACAAACTCCAGATGCATACACCATCTATCTCATGCATCTGGCTCCCGTGGGTGCTGGGGAATTGAACTTGGGTCCTTTGGCTTTGTAGGTAAGCACCTCAACCGATAAGCCATTTCTCCAGCCCATAAGATCCTTTTTTTTTTGTTTTTTTGTTTTTCAAGGTAGGGTCTCACTCTAGCCCAGGCTGATCTGGAATTCACTATGGAGTCTCAGGGTGGCCTCGAACTCATGGCAATCCACCTACCTTTGCCTCCGAGTGCTGGGATTAAAGGCGTGCGCCACCACGCCCAGCTTTTAAGATCCTATTTTTGAAGACATCACACACTTCAGTGGCAGGCATAGAGAAACTATGAAGCGGAGGTGAAGGCTTCCTCCCCACGGTAGCTTTCACAGTGCTCAGAGGTGCTAGGCTGCTGGGCATGCTGGGGGAAGTCATCCATAGTCTTAACCAGCTGTGGATCCTTTGTGCTACAATAGTAACCTACCAGGCATGACTGTTTTGGAGGTGACCAGTTACTTCTGATTAGATTTGAGCCTCACTCCACAGGAAGGAATTCATACGTGGTACTGGATACTTTATCAAAAGCCCATAGCTGGGAATGTCGTGGGCTTTTGGGGAAACATACTACAGCTGTTTTGCTAAGTGGTTATGTTACCAACCTGCCCTTACACAGATGAGTGCTTCTCTCAGCGTGGATTAAGAGAAGCTTTTTTCTGCAATGGACAGTGGTTAATGCACAGGCTCACAACTGGTTTAAGTGCTGAGGATAAACAACTGTTGACTGCTCAGCCCTAACTAAACAGGGCATTAATATCAGCCGCTCCTCAGCTCAGGGAATATGATAGAAGAGACAGATGGAAAGAACGTGAGAGCTGGAAGATGAGAAGAAGTGCTCCGAGATGCTGTCTACTGCATGTAATAGTCATGAAACTCATGAACTCACAGCAGAGAAACTTCAGCTGAAAGAAATGGATTCCAAGGCTGGAGAGATGGCTTAGTGGTTAAGGTGCTTGCCTGCAAAGCCAAAGGACTCAGGGTCTGTATCCCATATGCAGAAGGTGACACATGCGTGTGGAGTTAGTTTGCAGTGGCTGGAGGCCCTGGCACACCCATTTTTTCTCTCTCTGCCTCTTTCAAATAAATAATTAAAAATTTAAAAAAATACAAAAAGAAAAGAAAGAAATGGATTCCAAAGGGACTGACTGCTGCTTGCAACTGTCCTTGGAGGAGTTCTGAAATGCCATGGCTTTGTCCGCTCTACATCGTCCCCACTTTAAGGGACGATGTTGCGTCCTCAGAGGGGAGGATGGGAATTCAGTGATAGGTGCCTTTGAAAACTGACACTGCTCAGTGTTTCCTGCCCAAGTCCCCTCAGGTGACTGCAGATATCCATTGGATCCTCATAACTGTGGACATGACAGGTACAGATGTTAATTCTTCCTCAGATAAGAAGCCTTTGTTCTCTGCCGCAGTTACCCAGGATCCTTTTCTAAATGAGCTTATGTAGTAACTTCTAGTGATGAAAACCCCCAAACCAGAAAGACTTTGGCTTCCCCTCTAGGATTTACGTGTGACCTTCCCAGCCGCAGGGTTTTGACTAGCTTTTCAGTACCAGGCATGAATTCCCTCCTATGAGGCAGGCTTCAAATCTAATCAAAGAGCAATTTGTCACCCCCGGAACAGACACTGCGCTAGTGAGCCGATCTTGACGGGCCAGTATGTGGTGCCAGGCTCCACTGCTGGTTGGGACTGTTGATGACTCTTCTCCCCCAGCAGGCTGCATGGCACCTTCCAGCACCATGACAGCCATCGGGATGAAGGCCTCCTGCTCAGCCCCGGCTTGACCTCTCAGTGTCCGGCCACTGAAGCACGTGGCGTCATCAGCTCCCGTGTCCTGCCGCCTGCCTATGTCAGGTAACCCGTCTTGGAGACAGCCTGTATTGCTTTGGGGGCACCAGGGACCTACCTTCCTCATCAACAACTTACTGGGAGGTGCCCTACCCTGTGCTGGGGTCTTCCTGTAGCTGCTTACTGTTTCTGGGTGCAGCATTATCGGGGTGGGCTCACAGGCTTTAGTTTTACTCCTCTAGGATTTGATAATCGTTCCATCCTTATCCTTTTCATGGATTTCATGCTTTAGGATAAATCTTACCTTTTGTCTTTTACACAGAGTAGGCCTTTCCTTTGGGTCTACGTTTACGTAAACACACTAAACACTTGATCATTTTTAGCTGCTGTTTAAGAGAACTTGATTAGGTCTTTCCCCCCCTCTCTTTTTTGGTTCATTACACAATTCGTGATCACTTCATCCTTTTTTTAATTTTTTTCAAGGTAGAAAATACTTATCTAATGCTAAGCCAGTTTCTAAAATTGCATTATTTTTAAAAAGTATATAGCCTATCTTATTCTTGTTAGCATAATTTTGTCCTTTTATTTTTATGGAGGTAAAAGTTAGGTTTGTGGGTTTATAATTTTCAGGATTGTCAAATCAATTGTCTTTGTTAACTTTAGCATTATATATATCTCAGTAGAGTTTTTTTTTCTCCTAGGCTTTAGGCATATCTCCAGGTTTTTATTTTACATCTCCAATTATTTTTAAAACTGGATTCTTCAGAATGATGACTATTAATTTTGTTGTTTGAGCAACCCAAGATGACTTAATTGAACTTGGAACTCTAAAAATAGTTGAGTCATCTTTAATGAGGCCTCAGTTATTATACTTCTTGTCTTTTTTATTTTGAAAAGAAATAATGTCTATCATTATGGGTTACATGTTGTGCTATTTTGAATTTCCTACTTATTATCTTTCTTTAAATAACTATGACTAAATTTAAAACTTTATGTAAGAGTATGGAATATACCAAATTTTTACTGTAGTTTCTTTACTTTTTTTTTTTTTAAGGTAGGGTCTCACTCTAGTCCAACCTGACTTGGAATTCACTATGTAGTCTCAGGATGGCCTTGAACTCATGGTGATCCTCCTACCTCTGCCTGCTGAATGCTGTGGTTAATGGTGTGTGCCACCATCTTTGGTTCTTACTGTAATTTTTTAAAGTTTAATGTCATAATTCAAAGTGCTACAGACTTGGAAATACTCATTTGAATATTTATTCAAATATGTATTTGTTTATACATTTTGAATAATAGGATTTTCAATTTTTTTGTTTATTTTTATTTTTATTGATTTATTTGAGAGCAACAGACAGAGAGAGAAAGAGGCAGAGAGAGAGAGAGAGAGAGAGAGGGAGAGAATGGACGTGCCATGGCCTCCAGCCACTGCAAAAAAACTCCAGATGTGTGCACCCCCTTGTGCATCTGGCTAACATGGGACCTGGGGAATCGAGCCTCGAACTGGGATCCTTAGGCTTCACAGGCAAGCGCTTAACCACTAAGCCATCTCTCCAGCCCTAGAATTTTCAATTTAAGCTTTTCATTTCAGCCTTTTTGGTTGAAGAAAAATTAGCTGCGTGCTCTGTTCAATTGATAATGATAGTGAAAAGGAAATTCCCTTTCTAGTATAAAAAGGGTTTCTACAGACAATTATCAAGTAGAGAAAAAAAGTCCAGACACTAGGCTTGACAGTAGGCAGACAAACCGTGAGTGAAATTGAGATGTTAGCACAAAACAGCAAAAACATGCATCATACCTTTGCAGAATCGAGTATTACAAAACCACAAGTACAGCATTCTAGCGGTGAAGCCTCAAGCATGCCTACATGTTCAGAAACTACAGACAGCTTCCTAGGTCACGTGCCTGTCAGCCGATGACACGAAAAGCTGAAGATTTCGATACTTTTGACAAGCTGATCTTTTCTAGTGAGCCACTTTCCCCCCAAATGGTAATGGTGTCTATCAAAATAGCTATAGTTGGTGTACAAAAAAAGCCAAAGATGCTTGGTAACATAAGGATCCTGAAAAAAAAGCCGGGCGTGGTGGCGCACACCTTTAATCTTAGCACTTGGGAAGCACAGGTAGGAGGATCGCCGTGAGTTCGAGGCCATCCTGAGACTCCACAGTGGACTCCAGGTCAGCCTTGGCCAGAGTGAGACCCTACCTTGCAAAACCAAAAAAAAAGTATCCTGAAAAGTTAATATTTGGTTATTTGGTGTACCATTGAGGAGTCTTGCACTATTACCCTCTTTTGTTATTGAGATATAATTCATATACCATAAAATTCACCCTTGTAAATAGCATAATTTAGCATTTTTTTCATATATTCAAAAGTATAGCCCAGCATACCCGTAACCCCAGTACTCAGGAGGCAGGAGTATTACTGCAAACTGGAGGCCAGCCTGTTTTACACAGGGAGTTCTGGGATAGCCAGGGCTACTAATGAGACCTTTTTATTTTTTAACAAAAGAGAACATCAGCAACAACAACAACAAAAAGCCACCACAACCACCACCACCAACAAAAATCATACAGAAGTTTACCACTCTCATTCAAAAACAATTTTAATTGAATGCACTGGCAACCACCCCCCCCCATTTTGTCTTCCTTTCAGCTTGGTGACTAATCTACTTTTCTGAATAGATTTACCCCATTTGTACATTGTGTTTATGGAATTTTGTAATGAATAGCCCTTCGAGGCCTGGCCCTTTCTTTTAAAATCAACCAACGGTGAACCTGACCCAGCGTCGCTTAAGAACTTTTTCCTCTCCTCACCACTGTGGCCACTCTGTTAAACGGTACCATCTTCCAAGAACCCAGAAGACCGATATCATGCGTTACACAAGCGACAGTTTCTGGGGGACACTTTGTCAGGCTTAAGCACGGCTTCTTAAACTGCGTTGCTACCCCATGCGGGGGGGTCACATAATGTGGGAGACACAAAAACATTGGGCAATAGTAAAAGGTTTCTGAATGTTGAACAACCAAAAGTTAATCCAAATACGAATGCATAAGGAGCGTGCAGCTTTCCCGGCAGCGCTCACGTGACCGTGTTGCAGGACGCGGCTGCCTTGCAGACTTGGCTCTGAACGTCAAGCTGGATCCTCGTGCCCGCTTGTGCCACACAGGGCTGGCGAGCGCTGCTGCAAGCACCTTGATCAGATTTGTTTAATTGACAACTTCCATAATTATAGACAGTGAACCATGGGAATTCCCTCCTTCCCCCACGTTCCCCTTTGCCATTCCTCTCTCCATCATATCCCCTCCCCCTCTCCATCAGTCTCTCTTTTATTTTGATGTCATCATCTTTTCCTCCTCTTGTGATGATCTTGTGTAGGAGTGTCAGGCACTGTGAGGTCGTGGATATCCAGGCCATTTTGTGTCTGGAGGAGCACGTTGTAAGGAGTCCTACCCTTCCTTTGGCTCTTACATTCTTTTAGCCACCTCTTCCACAATGGATCCTGAGCCTTGGAAGGTGTGATAGAGATTTTGTGCTGAGTGCTGAGCACTCCTCTGTCACTTCTTCTCAGCACTACGGAGCCTTTCGAGTCATCCCAGCAGTCACCATCATCTGAAAACAGAAGCTTCTCTGACCAAAAGTGAGAGTAGCATTAATATGTGGGTATGAACATTAAGAGAAGTGCTTACTGGGCAGTTTGGTGAGCCTCGTATATACATTTAATCAGGTACTAGTAGATGTTGCACTCCTAGGGCTCATGATTACCTCTGTTGTAGGTTTTCAGTAACAGGGATGTATTCCCTCCCTCCTGTCCAAGTACAGGGGAAGTTGGTTTCCCCCATAACAGACGTGCCACTATTGCACCCGTTGGCTCATTTGGCCTGGGTGACCAAATTTACGGCTTGCAGTGTCTGCTGTTGGGTATCTTCACTGGTGATTTCTCTCTCTCCCTTGGGGCTGCATACAGCATAGCTGTTTTCAGCTTTCTGTCAGCTGGTCTACATGGAGGAGGTTTTCAGCTCAGCTCGAGCAGGATTTCTCGGCGGCCTTGCAGCCCAAGTACGTGGAGTCTTCAGCAACAGGGTCTTACCATCTATTCCTGGTGGGAAACCAAGGGCCTCAGCAATGGCCTATAATGTTTTAGGGGCATCAGGGACCTCCCTGGCCAACAACTCACTAGAAGGCATCCCATCCCTGGCACTGAAAACTTACTAGTAACAGTCTATGGCTTCTAGGTACGCTGTTGTTGGATCAGATCAGAGACTGTTGTGTGCCATGAATCACAGTGTTTTTACTCGTACTTACAAAGAAGCAGTGGCTTAATTAAGGGACGCTTTCATAGTTTCCCACCGTCATTCTTCAGGATGTATCAAATTAGCATGTCTTCTTGTTACATTGTGTTACAATGCTTGATTAAGAAATAGATGTTTGGAGCCAGGTGTGGTGGCACACGCCTTTAATCTCAGCCTTGGGGTGGCAGAGGTAAGAGGATTGCCATGAGTTCCAGGCCACCCTGAGACCACAGAGTGATTTCCAGGTCAGCTTGAGCTAGAGTAAGACCCTATCTCACTCCCCCCCCAAAAAAAATAGATGCTTGGGCTGAAGAGATGGCTTAGCGGTTAAGCACTTGCCTGTGAAGCCTAAGGACCCCGGTTTGAGGCTCGATTCCCCAGGACCCACGTTAACCAGATGTACAAGGGGGTGCACGCGTTTGGAGTTTGTTTGCAGTGGCTAGAGGCCCTGGTGCACATATTCTCTATCTCTATCTGCTTCTTTCTCTCTCTGTCTGTCACTCTTGAATTAATTAATTAATTAAAAACTGCTTAATTATCAAGACACCTTAAAATATTAAATTAGGTAAAGTGGTGGTAGCATTTTTAAAAAAATAGATGTCTTAGCTGTTAAGTTTTTGCCTTAAAGCCAAATGACCCAGGTTGAATTCCCCAGGACCCACATTAGCCAGATGCACAAGGGGGAACACACATCTGGAGTTCGTTTGCAGTGGCTGGAGGCACTGGAGTAACCAGTCTCTCCCTCCTCCTTTTCTCTCTCTCCCTCTCCTTCTTTCTCTGTCAAATAAATAAAAATAAAATGTTAAAAAATAGAGGTTTGTGTTACTGACTTAAATTTCCTCAAAACAAGTATAAAATGCATTTTGGCTTGAGTTACAACAGAATTTCCAACAATTTTTGAAGTTGTCCTAAACATACTTATGTCCTATCATACTATATATTTATGTGAAGTGGTATTTTCAGCATGCACCATCATAAAATAACGTATGGCTGGCTGGTGGTGCATACCTTTAATCCCCACACTCGGGAGGCAAAGGTAGGAGGATCACTGAGAGTTCGAGGCCACCCTAAGACTACATAGTAAATTCCAGGTCAGCCTGGGCTAGAATGAGACCCTACCTCCAAAAACCAAAAATAAAATAAAATAAAACAACATATGGATCAACTTTGTACTCGGTGGAATCAAATATTCTAACAAGATTCACTTCTTTATGTAACAATAAATAAACATACCAATTTAATTGATATGCAAATTTGCTTTTGTTTAGTAAATGATGAAATTATATGTATAGCAAAGTATTTGTAAAGAAATTTCTTCTTTTTTCTCTTTTAAAATTTTTATTTTTTTTTGAGAGAGAGACGGAGACAGGGGGTGTGGAATAGGCATGCCAGGGCCTCCAGCCACTGCAGACAAACTCCAGATGCATGTGGGTCCTGGTGACTGGAACCTGGTCCTTTGGCTTTGCAGGCAAGGACCTTAGCCTCTAAGCCATCTCTTCAACCCACAAGTTTCTTTATGTGATTTGTCATCAGTAAATATTTGCTTTGCATATCTACTTTATAGATCAACTACATAGCTGGTCTCATATAAAAAGTTCTTAGGCAATAACGGTCATTGGCTAGAAAAGCTGAGGTGGTGCCCGACTGGAGAACCGTGCGGCGTCTGCTTGTGTCCCCTTCCCTGTTACCTGCTCTGTTTCCATTAGATTAGTGTGCAGGTACGCCACAGCTGTTGTAGATGCATCACAGCCTTGTTCTTTGGAGGGTCTTAAGCCAGAATTCGAAGCTCTGTTCATTCAGTCATCGACCCAACAGTTATCTATGTCTGTACAAGCTATATGTACTTCTGTTTCCTAGCTCTGCTCTCTGAGAAGGCCTAGACCAATGACAAACTAGTAGCAACGAACATACGTACTGGTGCCCAGGTCTTTGCTTCTAAATGTTACTACCCATTAAAAGGAAATGGCTTAGCGGTTAAGGTATTTGCCTGTGAAGCCTAAAGACCACAGTTCGACTCTCCAGGACCCACGTTAGCCAGATGCACAAGGGGGCACACGCATCTGGAGTTTGCCTGCAGTGGCTGGAGGCCCTGGTGCACCCCTTCTCTCTCTCCCTCTCTCAAATAAATAATACATTGAAAATATTTTTAAAAATTAAAAGGAATAAGGATTCAGAGATGGTGTGCTATGTCTAAAGCAACAAAGTGTTGAAAGACTAATGAAACTATTTCAAAAGCACATATGTCTAAAGATAGGCTTGCAGGAACCCTACTGACCAAACCTTGTGCATTTTGAATGTCAAAATAAATAATGATAAATGTAGCTCATTTGGTAAATTGAAATTCACAAGTATATACGGATATAAATATAAGAATAAATAGTGCTAAATAAATAGCTGTACCTTACAGTAGAATACTAGCTAATAAGTATAGAAAAAATACTAGAATTTTAAAATCGCTTTTGGATTTGAGCAAAATCATCTGAGAACAGTATTCATGTGAAAATTAAAACAAAAATTTTTTTTGTTTATTTATTTGAGACCGACAGACAGAGAGAGAAAGAGGGGGAGAGAGAGAGAGAGAGAATGGGCGCACCAGGGCCTTCAGCCACCGCAAACGAACTCCAGACATGTGCTTCCCCTTGTGCATCTTGCTAACATGGGTCCTGCGGAATCAAGCCTTGAACCAGGGTCCTTAGGCTTTACAGACAAGCACTTAACCACTAAGCCATCTCTCCAGCCCTCATGTGAAACTTTGATAAGAAGTAGGATTCATATAATTTCAAAACATTTGCCAACAAACTACATATTATTTATTCTTTAATACATAAAAAAATATTGAGGGAAATTACGTCAAAACCCATCTTTAAAAAATTTCTTTAGACAGTCTATCTTTAATTATTTATTTATTAGAGAGAGAAAAAGAATGAATATGGTTGGGCCAGGGCCTTTACCCACTGCAAAGGAACTCCAGATGCATGTTTTACCTTGTGCATCTGGCTTACATGGGTACTGGGTAACCAAACTTGGGCCCTTAGGCTTCACAGGCAAGTGCCTTAACTGCTAAGCCCTCAGATGCCATCTTAATCAATTGATAGATGTTACCAACCCCAGTAATGGAACAAATTGGCATTGTGTAGCTCCCAGTATAATGAACCTAGAATGGCATAGTTTTGTGGTATGCTTACCAAATATGTAATTCACATCTAATTTCATTTATAGGGCTGGAGAGACAGCTCGGTGGTTAAGGTGCTTGCCCACAAAGCCTAATGATCCAGGTTCAATTCCCCACTATCCACATAGTGCTAGATGTACAAGGTGGCACATGTATGTGGAGTTTGTTTGCAGCACCTGGTGGCGCACCCATTCTCTGTCTCAATCTCTCTCTGCTTGCAAACAAATAAGGAAAAATAATTTAAAATAAAAGAATTATGAAAATCCAAATTAACAAATCTTCTATGAAGGAACCAGTTTGAGTAATAGTGATGTCAAGAAAGGACATGAGTATTCCAAATTTAAGGGGTGTAAGGCAGAGACATGACAATGCAGTGCAAAACATGGTCCTGGATCGGGTCCCAAACATTACTGGAATAATGGGGTCAAATTCCGCTCTATCTCTGTTCAAGGCATGTGTATTTTATTGGTTTGATGGTGATGGTGTTGATAAATAGGCTAGTGTCCTTGGTCTTAGGAATGCACACTGGCGTCTTTAGGAGTAATGGAGCATTAGGTGACAACCTGATTTCAAATGGTTTGGGAAAGTGAGATGATGTTTAGGGAAATAAATACTAACAGTCGGGGGGGGGGGGTGTGGGAGAGCTGGGTCAGTGGTCTTTAAGAATCCATTGTATTATTCTTGCAATTTTTTCATAAGCTTCACACTATTTGATAATAAAGTTAGGTAAAAGACCTCACTTCTCTAACGGTGAGTATTCTTATGACTCATTTCACATTGAAAGCTCTATGGACTAAGAAAAAATGTTTTGTTTTTCTTTTTAAGTGTCAGATTGATGTTAAGGTGAGTTTAAATGTTTACACAAAATAGATGAATGGAAAATTCTGCCTGCAGTATAACAGTGTTGACATAAGACTTGTTGATTTTTTAACAAAATCTTTTGAAAAATACCCAACACTTCAAAATGCATAAATCATTTCTTAACAGAGAAGAATTAGAAAGAATAGCTTCCTGGAGGACAAAACACCCCAGGCATTCTCCCCTTACCTAACTAAATGACAGACCTTAAAGCAACTTCAAAGCTGTAAAGATAACTGGCTCTGACATGTACCAAAATGGGGGAAATACTTTCTACAACCTTGAAATAAATGCTTAGTCTTTAAAGAGAACAAAAGAAAAAGCAGTATCATATTTCGTAAGTGGAATTTAACAGTTGAAGAGTTCACATTATTTACTTGTGATTTTATTGTTACTTGGAAAAAGCTGGTAAAAATTGAGTCAAGCTTATTTTTATATGCATTCAGTGGTGTGGTTAGAAAGAAACTTAAAAAAACTTTCGGGCTTTCTCCAAGAGACATTGAAAATGTGTTTATTGCTTTCTTTCAGTGCTGTTTGGCCAAGACAGGTTAAATTTCATTGTACACCTCTTAGTGCCTTGTGTAGTTTAGCAGTAACTTATTTTCTTTATTGCGTTGTAGAACTCATCTTTAGACATATTTTATTTTACACTGAAGAAGTGTTTGGCTCCAAAACATTCAATTACCTCTATTTTCTAAATATTTGCTATTCTTCTGAAAAAATATATTGTGAGTTCTATTCCTTTCAGGAAGATATTTCTATTCACTGCAGGTCCATGGTGATTTCTCTGGAATTTCATAGCATCTTTGTTAGTGCTTTTTGATACTTACTTAATTATACATTTCTTTACATTCTGCATTTAAAATTTTTTTTTATTAGCATTTTCCATGATTATAAAAAAATCCCATGTTAATTCCCCCCTCCCCCCCACACTTACATTCTGCATTTTTTATTTTTCTGTTTATGTCATAAATTCCAAAGACTACCTATTTTGTTTATACATCACAATCTTAGCTTTTAAAAATTGAAGTACTTAAAATTTTTTTTGTTTTGTTTTGAGAGAGAGAGAGAAAGAATGAGCATGCCTGGACCTTCAGCCTGCTATGAATGCACTCCAGACATGTGCGCCCCCTTGTGGCATATGTGCAATACTGCACACTTGTGTCATTGCACGTCTAACTACACAGGATGTGGAGGTTTGAACATGAGTTCTTAGGCTTTGCAGGCAAGTGCCTTAACCAAGAAGCCATCTCCCCAGCCCTTGAATTACATTTTTGTTTTGTTTTGTGTTTTTGAGGTAGGGTCTCCTGAGGTAGGCTGACCTGGAATTCA
Organism: Jaculus jaculus; assembly: GCF_020740685.1. Lineage (NCBI taxonomy): Eukaryota > Metazoa > Chordata > Mammalia > Rodentia > Dipodidae > Jaculus > Jaculus jaculus. The sequence goes on along the minus strand of NC_059119.1, from coordinate 58,839,046 downwards.
CTATGTAGTCTCAGGGTGGCCTTGAACTCATGGCAAATCTCTCCTACCTGTATAAAAAGGTAAAGGGCTGCATCACCACACCCCGCCTCCTTGAATTACTTTTTAATGTGCCATTATCCATGAACACTTGTTACTTAATATAGATATATTCTACAATTTGTATATGATTACTTTATAGAACCTGGTGAAAAGTTAAAATAGATTTTAATACAGTGTGGGTATATTTCTTTCTCTAGGAACAACTGGAAAAAATATAGTGACTAAATAGAAAAAGTGTAATATTAACAAATGAAATTAACAACTCAATATTTTTTATTTTATTTTATTCACTTACTCATTTGACGGGGGTGGGGGGAGAGAGAGAATGGGCACTCCAGGTCTTCCAGCCACTGCAAACAAACTCCAGACACGTGTGCCCCCTTGTGCATCTGGCTCATGTGGGTCCTGGGGAATCGAGCTTGGGTCCTTTGGCTTTGCAGGCAAACGCCTTAACCACTAAGCCATCCCTCCAGCCCCCAACTTAGTATTTTGTACAACTTAATAATGTCCAAAATGAGGGGAGATAAGATCAAAATACATTATATACATATATGAAAGTGTCAAAAGCTAAAACTAAAAATAAGGAATGAGTAAAAAAAAAAGCCCAGGACGGGGCTGGCAATGTCGCTCCGTGCAGAATGGCATCTGTCTGTGTGCTCAAGGCGCTGAGTTCAGGCTGCAGCACCACAGAAAATGAAGACAGCAAACACCGCGTGAAAGCCAGGCACGTGACACACTTGCACCACCAGCACTGTGGGCGCTGAGTCAGAAGGATTGTGAGTTGGATATAAACCCTGACTATGTAGCAAGATCCTGTCTTCAGAAACCACAAAACACCCCAAGCAAGCAGACACCCCCTCTCCAAACCTCAAAGGACTATTTGGATAGAGGAATGAAATTGGGGTGGAATAGGAAAGGGTAATTCCAGACATGAATATGATCACAGTACATTTATACATGTATGAAATGAAAAAAAGAAGCCCATCCATTATTTGTACCATTACTATATACTAGTAAAAGCTAAATATTGAGGGCTAGGCGTGGTGGCGCACGCCTTTCATCCCAGCACTCGGGAGGCAGAGGTAGGAGGATCGCCGTGAGTTCGAGGCCGCCCTGAGACTACTTAGTGAATTCCAGGTCAGCCTGAGCTAGAGTGAGACCCTACCTCGAAAAACTAAACAAAACAAAACAAAAAAATTAAATATTGACACTAGTAAAAAAAACTTCTTGGTTTTAATTTTTTTCTTTTTAATGGGCAAGAGAGAGAGAGAGAGAGAGAGAGAGAGAAAGGGAGAATTGGTGCACTGGGACCTCCTGCCGCTGCAGACACGCGCTCCATCTTGTACGCATGTGTGGTCTTGCACACTCGTGTCACCTTGTGAGTCTGACTGACTTGGGACCTGGAGAGTCAAACATGAGTCCTGTTAGGCTTATGCAGGCAAGCTCATTAACTGCTAAGCCATCTCTCCAGCCGGTGTTGTTGTTTGTTTATTTTTTGTTTTTTTGAGGTAGGGTCTCACTCAGCCCAGGCTGACCTAGAATTCACTATATAGTCTCAGGCTGCCCTTGAAGTCCCGGTGATCCTTCTACCTCGGCCTCTAAAGTGCTTGGATTATAGGCATGCACCACCACACCTAGCTTAAAAGGACTTTCCATAACATATTTTGGGGTAGTATAATAGAGCACTTGTTCTTTTAATAGGCCAGAATATTAAATATTAAGTGCACTAATGGTATCACTGTTACAATTGCTCTCTGATGTGATTTGAAGCCCTGACCCATAGGCGGAAATTCACGCCTCGTACTGCAAACTCAGTCAATAGCCAGGGTTGGTGTGATGGTTCAAATCAGATATCCTCCATAAATCCTGAATGCTTGGTGCCCAGCCGATGGCAGTTTGGGAGGTGAAGCCTTGCTGGAGGAGGTGTGTTGTTGGAGGCAGGTATGGTGTCGCGGGGATGGTGGCCGGCCCCTGCTCATGTCATGATGTCCTTTGCCATCCTGTAGCTTCCTTCAGGACTATAAGCCAAAACCCACACTTCCCTTCCATCACTGCTTTTGGTCAGATGTTCTGTCCCAGAAATAAGAAGGTAATTAAAAGCTCATAAACCCTGGAGGGGAACCTACTATTGTTTTGCTGAAAGACAATGACCTGACCTTGAAACTGCTAAGTCTTCATGTTCCTGCCCGTACATTGGTGCTGGTCTCAGCTTTGACCCGGGAAGTTTGTTTTTTCAGTCTGGTGATGATGAGTACAGAGAAGCAAAACTCATTAAAATGCTGGGAAGAAATGACTGTTGAAAGCGTGATCCCCAATGGGACATCGGTCCCACCTTCTCCAATGCTTCGGGAACATGGTGAAAGAGAGGGTGGAAGGAATGCTGAGGAACACTGTCTTCTGAGCTTGATAGAGACATTGCACAAATAGATTCGGTGGTTTTGGTTTCCTGCTCAAAACCTGCACAAGACCAGGCCCATGGACGATCAGTCACAGGGGTGGGAGGGGACAGTGAGCCCCCCAACCTTACCTGAATGGGTAGTGCCTGCGGGGGGAGAGGAGGCTCTCAGTGGCTTTTTCAGATTGGCTTAGGAACATGCCTGTAAGTTTCTGTCCTGTCTTCTCATGACTCAAGTTGCTTTTTCTCAGTGCTGGATCATGTTCCCATGTCCGAATGTACTGCGGTTTATTTATTGGTAGTTTGACCTATTGAAGGACATCCTGTGTGCTTCCAGGTTTGTCTCTTACGTTTAAAACTGCTTTGAAAATCACTACATATCTTTTTGTATGTATATATCAACTTTTTGAGTAAAAAGTTCTAAAGAGTGTAAATGTTAGGTCATAGGGTAAGAATGTTTAATTTTAAGAGAAAATGCTAAACTGTCTTCCCGAGTGGCTATACTATTTGCCCTTCTTTCCTTCCTTCCTTCCTTTCTCCCTTTCCCTTTCTCTCCCTCCTCTTCCCTCTCCCTTCCTTCCTTTGTTCCTTCCTTCCCTTCCTTCCTCATTCCTTCCCTCCTATCCCTCCCTTTCTCCTTCCTTCCTTCCCCTCTCTCTCTTTCTTTCTTTCCTTATTTCTGGTAGGGTCTTACTCTAGCCCAGGCTGACCTGGAATTCACTATATAGTCCCAGGCTGGCCTTGAACTCATGGTGGTTCTCCTACCTCTGTCTTCTGAGAGCTGGGATTAAAGGCGTGCACCACTGTTCCCATCTTCTACTTTGCATTTTCTTTTTTTTTTTAAATTATTTATTTATTTGAGAGCGACAGACACAGAGAGAAAGACAGATAGAGGGAGAGAGAGAGAATGGGCGCGCCAGGGCTTCCAGCCTCTGCAAACGAACTCCAGATGCGTGCGCCCCCTTGTGCATCTGGCTAACGTGGGACCTGGGGAACCGAGCCTCGAACCGGGGTCCTTAGGCTTCACAGGCAAGCGCTTAACCGCTAAGCCATCTCTCCAGCCCTCTACTTTGCATTTTCAACAGCAATGAATGAAAGCATTTTCTTGCTCTCCATCCTTGCCTACGTGTAGTAGCATAGGGTTAGGTAATTTGGAGTTTTAGTGGTATATACTAGTAGCTCATCTTTTTTAGTATTCATTTTATGAGGGAGAGGGGAGAATTGGCACACCAGGACCTCTAGCCACTGCATTCAAATTCCAGACACTTGTGCCACCTTGTGTACATGTATGACCTGTGTGCATGCATGACCTTGTGTGTCTGGTTTATGTAAGTTCTGGAGAGTTGAACCTGGGTCCTTAGGCTTCACAGGCAAGTGCCTTAACTGCTAAGCCATCTCTCCAGCCCACAAGTAGCTCATTTTTGAACTGGCATTTTTTTTTTTTAAAGAAATCCTTTTATTGCATTTCTCCCTTCCATTAGTTTGGAAGTTACATGCTTTTTTTCTGTTCTTTTAGTGGTTCTGACAAAAATTATTATGCTTGCCAAAAAAAGTCTGTTACCTCAAATATTTTTAGGTGGATCTGAGCTGTACTTGACATCATAGCACCAAGGAGTATGTAAGTTGCTTACTTGTTGTTGAAATTTTGGTAACAGGCCACTCTCTAGATGGAAGAGGAAAAAGAAAATGTCCAAAGAAAAAGGAAAGGTTAGATAGCTGGGCATGGTGGCACACATCTTTAATCTCAGCACTCGGGAGGCAGAGGTAGGAGGATCACCGTGAGTTCAAGGCCACTCTGAGACTCCATAGTGAATTCCAGGTCACCCTGGGCCAGAGTGAGACCCTACCTTGAACCCCTCCCCCCTCAATAAAAAAGAAAGGTTAGGTTATCATAGTTATTTTAAGAGATAAGCAAGTGCCTCTTGGTAGAGGCCCGGCAGGGAAGAATGAAGGAAGTGGATGCCGTCTAAGGAACCTTCGCCATACTTCGGACTTGTGCAGTTTAAGTGTGGAGCCTGGGCTAGCTTGAAGTTGGGTTTGAGGCACTCCATCTCCATGAGTGTCTCTGTCTGACAGTCTGTGACAGACAGACAGATAGATGACACGTAACCCACGGTAACAGTTAGGACTACAATTCTAAGCCAAATTGTACTTGGCTCTCTCCTGGCTTGCAGCACGGGAGGCTGGCTACTTGGAGAGCTGCTCTACTTGCCGGCCGGGGACTTCTGTAATCTGCACCCTTCGGCAGGCAAAGCACCAAGCTCGGCTGCCCCGGGTGTAGGGCATAGATCACCGAGGCTTCGGAAGGCCCTACCCGGGACCTTCCTCTCCTTTAAGCTTGTCTTCTGTTTAATGTTAACCATATAATGACAGTGTTGACTATAGTGAGTCACACGAACTTACGCCCCGTAGTGATTTATGACCATCATGGGCCTTATTGAATGTTCAGTTCATGTTACAAATTTAGTTTCACAACAGTAGTTTGTGACCCACGAATATGTGTGTGTGTGTATATATATATATATATATATATATATATACATATATATATATATATAATATTTAAAGAAGTTATTGCTTAATACTTTAATGGAAACATTAATTTTTTAACCCTAGCAATTGTTCATTGAAGACGATGGCCCCGTGTTTTTTCCTATACACACATGCATAGCGTTTAGCATGTGCTTCTCACTGGAGAACAGGGACGGGGACTCTGCTGCCTTCAGAAGTATGAAGAGAAAAGAGGAAGCATGCCACCGTCTTTGCCCAGCTCGAGGCTGCCCACCGGTTCTTGCTTTTCTCTGTTCATTTTGACACTGAGACATTGCAGATTAAAAAAAAAAAAAAAACAGATTGTTTTTGAAGTAATATGAATCGGAGCAAGTTTGAACTTGTTTGAAACATGCACTTCAACACACATTTAGAAATTTAAATACAGCACAAGTAAAACCTAAAATCTTAATAAATCCCAAGCAATTAAACGTCTATAAGCTCAACAAAGATAGCACGTTTGGGTTTGGATGCTTGATGCCGGGTGGTGAGCTGTCCTAGTGGCGAAGACAGTTTTGTAAACACTGAGAAAGGTCTATTGTATTTGTAGCACTGTTGCCTAGTCAACACTAGGTGGTGCAGTTGTGTAACGACCATATACTGAAGCGAACCTTTTTTTTTTCTTTTTAACTGTATGAGAATTTATACTTTGAGGAAACTCTGGAAATAATAATTCTTATAATAATGAAATAGAAGTAAAAAAAAAAATCCCCCTTCTGCACATTAGTCAGGAATTCCAGTGGGAGCTCTTTCTTAAGATTTAGACCACAAACGTCTTAAGGTGGTTTTGTTGTTTTTTGGGAGGGGGGGTTGGTTTTTTGAGGTAGGGTCTCACTCTGGTCCAGGCTGACCTGGAATTCACTTTTTGGTCTCAGGAAGGCCTCGAACTCACGGAGATCCTCCTACCTCTGCCTCCCAAGTGCTGCGATTAATGGTGTGCGCCACCACGCCCGGCTGCTTAAGGTGTTTTTATATGATCACGTTTTAAGACATGGGGATGGGGAAATGGCTCGGTGGAGAAAGCCCTCGCCACGCAGACCAGAGTTCAGATCTCCGGCACCCATGTGAATGCCAGGCGCTTGCAATCCCTGTGCTCAGGAGGAGGACACAGAATCCCCGGGGAAGCTGGCCAGCTAAACTAGCCACATCGGAGTGCTCTGGGCTCACGGGAGAGCTGGCCTTAGAAAAGAGTGGAGAACAGTTGGGGACGACAGCTAACATCAACCTCTGGCCTGTACACATATGCACACACATGTCCAGAAGCCTGCCTACTCATCGGCACGCCCATCCAAGCATGTATACACACATGCATGTACACACACATGCATGCACACCATATCACACATACATGTGAAAAAAATCTAACTGCAGCCCCTCAACAAAAACTAAACAGCTCATCCAATCTGATGTTCCTTATATAATGCTCTTCATCTATAATTAGGCTTAATCTCTTCTACTTCAAATAATTCCAAGATCTCTAGAACTTCAGTAATTATCTGCAGTGCTATATGTCACTTTATTATTCAGCAGCCACAACTTGAAAAGTGGCTTTCCTTGTGGCATATTTCTCCTCTTTTGTCCATTAACAAAGGCCCTTGCATTCCTGTGTAAGGTCGGGTCATTAAGTTATTTAATTGAAGAGGCAGTTTCTGAAATGAAAAACAATGATTGCTGGTTTATTTGTATATAAAAATAAGGTGAAGACAAGAAAATATTTCTGTACAGATGATTTGTAGTTTTAAATCTTAATTCTGGAAGCTTTTGTTTGCCTTTTAAGTTATTTTTCAATTTGAAAAACAGTCCATTTGGCAATTAGGAACAAAAATCTCCCATTGATTTTATGGATAATGTGTTTTTTTTTACATTTGCGTTTAGATAGTTTTCAGTATTTCAAAAGCACAAAATGAGACTAACTTGCCTTTGTTGTTGATGTTATTGGGGTTTATTATGGGATTTTTTTTTTCACTTTCGTGAGGGGGAGTCTGATGATCTTATCCATGCCTACCTTGACTTTGAAATAATCCTTCAGCCTCCCAAGTGCTGGGTTCAGGTGTGCGACATCTTACCCAATGACCCCATCATTAAAAACACTCACTAAAAAGCACAATTGACCAGTGACCTCACTGTTTAAAAATACTCACTAAAAATTACAAGGGGGTGGGGGCTGGAGAGGTGTCTCTTGACCAGTGACCCCACCATTGAAAAATACTTAAAAATCACAAAAGGTTGGCTGGAGAGGCGGCTCAGCAGTTGCGTGTGACCCCTGACAAGCCGGGTTTGAGTCCCCAGCGCGTATGCAAAGCTGGATGCACAAAATGCGCCAAGTGGCAAGTGCATCTCAACTTCCTTTGCAAGAGGCCCTGGTGCTTCACATTACTCTCTAGCTCCTCCTCTGTTTTTCTCTCCAATAAATAAATAAAAATTTTATGAGAAGATATGTTTATAAAGGAAAGCACAATGAATTGATAAAAAAAAGAAAATCCCAAAAAAACCAGAATCAGTTTACATACATCAGTAGATTATCATAACTGATGGAATTACATGAACTATGTATACGGTCATGTTATTTTTCTGTGGGTCACATACTCTGTAAGACACAAATTCCCACAAAACATACTCATTTGTTGATGAGTTGGGGTGCCAGTGATCAAACCTAGGGTCTCATGCATGCTGACCTTGTGCTGTACTCTAAAGCTGATTTTATAGTCCCTTAATTTAGTGAAACAGCATGTAGTTCTAAGTTATTTTCCTTGAAACAACTTAATTCATATGTAACTGCACAAAAATAAGTTTTAGAAATTACGTTTTATGAAATTGTATCCCTCTCATATTATACTTCCCTTTGAGACTATCACTTTAGATTTTTCTTTTGAATCTTTCATATTTTTGAAGTGATATTATTTTACTGTAAATATGAATTGCATGTTTCTTAAACTGTTCTACCTTCTCTAAATTGTACAGCATTAATTATTTTACAGTCAGTGTTTTTCTTTGTGCGGTGGATGCATTTGTGCACAAATTTCGGCACGTTCATCAATCTGCTTAGGAGTACTGTAAACCCAAGCATTTGGACCATTCATTGCTCATGGCTTATTTGATGCTATGTATTTCTTTTAAACGTATTTGCAATTCAGAGAGAGACAGAGCAGAGAGAGAGAGAGAGAGAGAGAGAGAGAGAGAGAGACAGAGGAGAGAGAGAGAGAGAGAGAGAGAGAGAAAGGGAGAGAGAGAGGGAGAGAGAGAGGGAATGAATGGATGTGCCAGTGCCAGGGCCTGTAGCCACTACAAATGAGCTTGAGATGCATGGGCCACTTTGTACACCCAGCTTTATTGTGGGTACTGGGAAATCAAACCTGGGTTTTGTAGGCAAGTACCTTAACCTCTGAGCCATCTGTACAGCCCCGATTATATATATATATATAACTTTTGTTGTTGTTGTTGTTTGAGGTAGGGTCTCACTCTAGCCCAGGGTGACCTGGAATTCACTATGGAGTCTCAGGGTGGCCTTGAACTCACGACAATCCTCCTACCTCTGCCTCCCGAGTGCTGGGACGAAAGGGGTGCGCCACCACGCCTGGCTGATACATATTTTTATTTTGCATTTATTTTGATCCCTACTGAAACTTTGAAGCCGTAGTATGTAATGACTATTTTAATGGTATGAATTTAGTATTTTTTGTCATGCAATCCAGCTTTAGATCAAACGTTATAGAAACTACTCGTAAAATTGAAAAACCACTGCTGTTATTACTAGTCTGCAGCCTTTATGCAATGACTTGCTGTTTCTGAAGGTATATTCACTATTGCACTTGCCGTTATCTAATGGAAGCCATGTTCGCTACATTAGCCAGGGACTGCAGAGCCATGACCTTGGGAATAGCCTCTGGCCTTGGGAGTCAGGACTGAGACATGGGTGGTAGGAACTTTGAACTGCTCCTCAGCCGCGGTGCTTGTCTGGGAGTACTGAATTTAGTTTCGAGCTATGTTTTTTGTTTTTTTCTTCTAATGCTGTTTTTAAGAAGTACCAAATTCACTTCAGGAGAAAAAAGAAATGCTTCCTTCCCGGGCTGGTATTGTTGAATCACAGTATTCAGGGTTCAAATAATTTCATTTAGGTAACGCATATCGTCTCAAGAACGGGAATCCTCACATTTGACACGCTCTATTAAACATATAGCTCATGCATATACCATCCACAGTACTGCTGTGCAGGCCCTTGTTTTGGTTAATCCTTTTAATGACTAGAACTCAACCTCTTAGCTACATGGAGGCCTGGTCGAGTGTCGTGTGTGGGGTGTGTGTGTGTGTGTGTGTGTGTGTGTACATTCCGTAAGTTGTTTAGGCTGTATAAGGAATTTGGATTTGGATTCTATATGTACAGTTTTATTTAGCTATGTGGAAGATAATCTATGCAAGCTGTGTGTATCAACTGCGTAAGCCTTATGTTTGATGTGTAAGGAGTTACAAATAGAACGCTCATTAAGGTAATGGGATTGCTACAGCTGATTTTCACATTCTGTCTGAAAATTTAGACCAAAAAGATTTGAAAGTGATGTCAAAAAACAAACAAACAAAAAAAGTTGGTTTGTAGTTTCATTAGCGTGCAGTTAGTACGAGTCTATATACCCTTGGATTTTACATGAATCTTATTTATAGTGTTCAACATTTAATAATGACCTGGTGGATCAGAGGAGAAAACAGAAGAAACTCAAGACTTAGATCCAAATCAAAAGAAAGACTGCTGAGTGTTTTAATATTTACTATCCTGTTTACAATTATGATAAATTGTTTCTTAAAGCACAAGAAATGGTCTTATGTTTGGAAAAAAGGCATTTATGAAATAAACCTCAAAGTCTTCAACATTGCACAATTAAGAATAGTGAAAAACCGTGATTGTAATTTCGTTACATACTGGAGTGTGTTGTCTTCATAGTAAGAACTATTTGTATGCAGTTTGAAAAAAATTCACGAATAATTACTGAAACTCTTGTGAATTAAAATGCTTATTAAATCTTAGTGGAGCCAATTAAAAACAAATACAGAATTTAATCATGTCTTAGGAAAGTATATAATATAGTTTTAGCTTACTTATGCTTCTTCATTTTTTCTTTTTAAAAAAGAATATTTTATTTTTATTTATTTATTTGAGAGAGGCAGAGAGAGAGAGAGAGAGAGAGAGAGAGAGAGAGAGAGAGAGGGAGAATGGGGGCCAGGGCCTCCAGCCACTGCAAATGAACTCCAGATACATGCACCACCTTTTGCATCTGGCTTACTTGCGTCCTGGGGAATTGAACCGAGGTCCTGTGGCTTTGCAGGCAAGCACCTTAATCGCTAAGCCATCTCTCCAGCCCTCTTCTTTTTCTTAAGTGAAAATTGTGTTTGTTAACATCTAAACTATAAAACATCCCCTTTCGTGTTTTCTGTTCTGCCACAGGCCTGCGGGAGGAGTTTGAGGTGTTGCTCGCCTGCAGCAAGTCTATTCCTTATCCCACCAGAAGAGGGGGCTCTACACCACCGCGCTGCTCCATTCGCACAGCGTGCAGAATTCTTTGCCCTAAAGGTGAACATTTTGTGTAATGAACTTTCTGAACTTCGTATCTTCCTAAATTTGAATAATCTTGTTTGTACTGGTTGTTAATACGGTGACCTTATAGCTGTCTAAATGACCTAGTTGTAAAAGAAAAACATATTTTGAAGTTTTAAAAAATATTAAGAAACTATTCCTATCTATTCTTTCTTCATAAATATAATTAGTAAACTAAGTGCTGTTCAATATAAAATGGATATTTCTATGTTGGTTTCTATTGTCGTGAATAGTTCTGCATTCCATCTCTAGGTCTCCTAAATAGTGCTGCAGAAGATGGTTCTGTGTGGTTTCTAACAATAGTTTTTAAAATTGTTGACATTAGTTATATAGCTCTTCAAACATGGCCTTTATATACAATATTATGTCTTTACTTTTAAAAATATTTTATATTTATTTATTTATTTATTTTTGACAGAGAAAGAGGGGGAGAGAGAGAGAATGGGCGTGCCAGGGCCTTCGGCCACTGCAAATGAACTCCAGATTGCACCCTTCTGCATCTGGCCAATGTGGGTCCTGGGGAATAGAACTTGGGTCCTTTGGCTTTGTAGGCAAACGCCTTAACCACTAAGCAATCCCTCCAGACCTTATGCCTTTATTTTGAATGTCCCAAAATGTGGACATTATTTAACTGAGACTAGAGACTATGAAATGTCTGAGTAACCAAAGAAATGACAACTATTCATACATCTAGAAATAAATATCAGTGCTTATTAACACTATTAATTCATGCTTTCTGATTGCCTATAAAGAGTAGAATAATTTAATTACTAGAAAGAAATGCATTACTGAATAATTAATTTAATATTAACCCAACTTTGGAATAATTAAAGTTTTGGTAAAATTGTTTCTTCAGCCTTTATTTATTAGACAGATATTCAGTGTTTCTGTAGTTATAGAAATTTTTGCCAATGTCAAAGAATCATCCTTGAATGATAACATGATAATGAGTGAACTGTTTATTTTTCATCCTTGTAATGTCTGTACAGTTTTTAAAAATATTTTATTTTTATTTGAGAGAGATAGATACAGAAATAGGCAGGTGGAGAGAGACAGAAAGAGAGAGAGAGAGAGAGAATGGGCATGCCAGGGCCTCCAGCCCTGAAAACGAACTCCAGATGCATGTGCCCTGCTGTGCACCTGGCTTACGTGGGTCCTGGGGAATCGAACATGGGTCCTTTGGCTTTTCAGGCAAATGCCTTAACTGCTAAGCCATCTCTCCAGCCCAGTTTTTTTTTTTTTTTTTTTTTTTTTTTAGCAAGACTCTTGCTGTGTAACCCAGGTTAGCTTCTGACTCTCAGTTCTTCTGCCTTGGCCTCCCAACTGCTAGGATTAAAGGCACGAACCACCACACCCAGCATGATTCGTTTACCTTGTACTTCCCATGTAAAGGGGGTTTTAGATATCAGAAAATCAGATTGCAGTGATGTAATTGCAGTGATAGTCACATAATCTTAGTAGAAAATGCAAATTAATTTCAAAAAATGAATTACATATCTGGGCCTTCAATTTTGCCAAGTGCTAATTTTGTTAAACTGTGTTTCTTGTAAATATGTACATACAATATGTATGTAGTCAGTATCCTTTAACAGTATGTTCAACTTTTAGGAGACTTGGGTTCAAAACCTGCAAAAGGGAACATTGAGAATAATCTGAGAAGACAGTGTCTGCCACAAATTTGAAAGACTGATATTGCATTGTTCTGAAGATATGCTCACTAGCCATAGAGTTATTTTGCAGCCCATGTCATGATTTTTAAGAATAGCAATGACTGTATATGTACACTGTTTTTTTGGGGGAGGTTATTTTTATTTATTTATTTGAGAGCAACAGACAGAGAAAGAGACAGAAAGAGAGAGAATGGGTGCGCCAGGTCTTCCAGCCACTGCAAACGAACTCCAGACGCGTGCACCCCCTTGTGCATCTGGTTAACGTGGGTCCTGGGGAATCGAGCCTCGAACCAGGGTCCTTAGGCTTCACAGGCAAGCGCTTAACCACTAAGCCATCTCTCCAGCCCTATGTGCACTCTTTATCATGCTTTGTTTACATCATTGGAAGTGCCAGGATCTGCGTTCATGGCTGCTACACAGTGAACCGTACTGGTTTCACTGTTTTGGATGCTTTCTTACTTCTAAAAGTATAAACTTGCAGATGCTGAGTTCGTGTCAGTTGGAAAATATATATCACGATCATAATATGCTTTAAAATGTCCTCCCTGAAGTAACATGAATAACTATTTTTCAAGGAGGTGTGGACATTAGTGATTTTGATGCTGATATTAGCTATAAAGAAAATATAGCCTGACATGGTGGCACACGCCTTTGATCCCAGCACTCAGGAGGCAGAGGTGGGAGGATCGCTCTGAGTTCAAGGCCACCCTGAGACTCCATAGTGAATTCCAGGTCAGCCTGGGCTATAGTGAAACCCTACATTGGGGGTAAAAAAAAAAAATACAAAAATAATAAAACCTAGTCCTTTGTCTGCTAATAAAATTTTTAATTAAATAAAGAAAATATACAGTGATATATTTTAAGCAGATTTATGCTAGTATTATGTATTGGGGCATAGGAATCATACTCATAGCTAAGTAAATGCATGTCTCAATGTCTCTTGGTTAGAATTGTCAAAGCATTTTGTCAGTGGTATCTTTTAGATTCAAGTATTTTAAGCTTGTAAAAGCTCTAACCTTAGAGTATAGTATTCTAACTCTACAGAATATTCACATTTCCAAGTGCTTCTTTTTATTTTTTTTATTAATTTATTTTTTATTGATAACTTCCATGATTATAAACAATATCCCATGGTAATTCCCTCCCTCCCCTCACTTTTGACTTTGAAACTCTACTCTTTATCATATCCCCTCCCCCTCTCAATCAGTCTCTTATTTTTAAATATTTATTTGTTTATTTATTTATTTATTTGACAAAGAGGGAAAGATGGAGAGAATGGGCACACCAGGTCCTCCAGCCACTGCAAATGAACCCCAGACACATATGCCCCCTTGTGCATCTGGCTAATGTGGGTCCTAGGGGATTGAACCTGGGTCCTTTGGCTTTGCAGGCAAACCCCTTAACCACTAAGCCATCCCTTCAGCCCCAGTCTTTTTTATTTTGATGTCATGATCTTTTCCTCCTATTATGATGGTTTTATGTAATTTATACTAGCATATTAATGAATCAATTTATATTTAATGAATATTTTTTGTTTTAATACCTTATTTTGGACTCTATATACTTAGCTTTTTAACTGTATATGACACTTTATTACTAATGATAACAATTTAGACAGGCTTGGTTATATAATAGTTGTTTGGGGGGATTAATTTTATATATATTAATTATTTTTATTTATTTATTTATTTGAGAGAGTGAGAAAGGGAGACAGACACACACACACACACACAGAGAGAGAGAGAGAGAGAGAATGGGCATGCCACTGCATCTAGCCACTGCAAACAAACTCCAGGCACGTGCATCCCCTTGTGCATCTGGCTTACATGGGTCCTGGGGAATCAAACCTGGGTCCTTTGGCTTTGCAGGCAAACGCCTTAACCACTAAGCCATCTCTCCATCCCAGACTGGGGGAAATGGCTCAGCATTGAAAGGAACTTGCTTGCCAAGCTGACTGGCCTGGGTTCATTTACCCAGCCACCCATGCAAAGATGGAAGGGCATTCATTTGATGTAGCAAGAGACCCTGACACACCCATACACAAACACATAAGATAAAGCAGGGGCCTGAACTCTGGGATTCTTTTTTTTTTTTGGTTTTTTGAGGTAGGGTCTCACTCTAGCCCAGGCTGACCTGGAATTCACTATGTATTCTCAGGTTGGCCTCGAACTCATGGCAATCCTCCTACCTCTGCCTCCAAGTGCTGGGATTAAAGGCGTGCGCCACCACGCCGGCGCAGGATTCTTGAGGTTTCTTTAATAGTTTATTTGGTACACTTTAAAAATATTTATTTATTAGAGAGAGAATGAATGGGTACGCCAGGGGCTTCCATCCCTGCAATGAACTCTAGACACATGTGCCACTTTGTACATCTGGCTTTATGTGGGTCCTGGGTAGTTGAACCAAGGCCCTTAGTAACGCAAGTGCCTTTAACCTCTGAGCTGAGATATACTTTTATACTGCACATCATGTTCTTTTGAAAATTAAGCCTTTTAAAAACCACTCCGAAATAAAAGGAAAACAAAGTTCTGTTCTTTTTCTGAGTCTACAATATGATAGAATTCATCAGGAGACTTAGGTTTTTGTTGGCAGAAATAAGACATTTATTCATTCATATCACAACAAATACTTACAGAACATCTATGTTCAAAGACCCAGACTTGAAGAACCCGGATCAGGGCTATAGAGATGGCTTAGAGGTTAAGGCATTTGCTTGCAAAGCCAAAGGACCCCGGTTTGATTCCCTAGGAGCCATGTAAGCCAGATGCACAAGGAGGCGCCTGTGTCTGAAGTTTGGTTGCAGTGGCTGGAGGCCCTGATGCACCCATTCTCTCTCAAATAAATAAATAAAATATATTTTTAAAAAAGAATCTGGGTCAGTTATTTATGGTAACTCAAGTTATATATAGTCTTATAAAGGAGACAAGTAAATAGACCATTATTATCTAAACATGTAAACTGAGTGTTTTGACTGAGGAAAGTACAAGGTATTCAGTCTGCAGGTTTGGTCATGTAACCAGATCTTGATGGAGCTTGGTATTGGGGAAAGCTCAATGAAGAAAGTCTGGCTCACCTGAAGCCTAGGGTTTCCCAGGTGAAAGGTTGGGAAGCAAAAGGACATGGGGATAGATCAGTGCATTTGAGATTAAATAATGTGTAAGAATGCCAAGAAATTAGGTAACTCATGGGACTCAAAGATTTCAATGAGCACAAGGGAGACTAGAGCCAAATATTCGGACCTGGTTCATTCATAGGCATGCGTAGCATTGGGATTTCACCCTCAGGGCATTCTGGAGTCATATTAAGGCTTCTCAGAGAAGTGACATAATATCCTTATGATTTAGAAAAATTGCCCACAACACTGTTTGACTTGGCCCTGCCCACTTCTACATAATTTTCACTCCCCTCAGAAAGGCAAACAGAAATGTACGTATATAATATATATTTGGCATTTTAATTTCATGTTTTTAAAAATCAATTTTTATTTCAAACGCTTTTTCTTTGTTTCTTTTGCATAGTGCTCTGTTCTGGGAGATTCTAGAAAACAGTGAAATAAGAAGTTATCTTTTTTTTTTTAACTTATTTTTTTGTGGTAGGGTTTCACTCTAGCCCAGGCTGACCTGGAATTCACTATGGAGTCTCAGGGTGGCCTTGAACTCACGATGATACTCCTACCTCCGCCGCCCCAGTGCTGGCATTAAAGGCGTGCATCACCATGCCTGGAAAGAAGTTATCTTTGAATTAAAGGTTTCATTTAAATCAGTAGCCTGTTCATCTTAGCTCTTCTTTTTCCTACTGGTTCTGTGTGTGCGTGTGCGTGTGTGTGTCCTTACTATATATGGAAGTAGATGTTTGGGTGGGTGCACATGCATGTGTGTATGCACGTGTGTGGAGGCCAGAGGGCATCCTCATGTGTCATTCACCTCAGGGCCTGTCTCATAAGAGTCTTTCATTGGCTTGGTTGGACAGTGGGCTCCAGGGATCCCAGGGACTTGTTTCTGCCTCTTCAGCAGTCGGGCTATAGGCACATGTCACCATGTCCAGCTTTCTTTTTATTTTTAAAATATTTTATTTAATTTGAGAGAGAGAGAGAGAGAGAGAAAATGGGAAATGGGCATGCCAGGGCCTCCAGCCACTGCAAACAAACTCCAGATGCATGCACCCCCTTGTGCATCTGGCTTACTTGGTTCTGGGGGAGTCAAACCTGGGTCCTTTGGCTTTGCAAGCAAACGCCTTAACCACTAAGCCATCTCTCCAACCCCCATGTTCAGCTTTTTAAAATGGGTGCTGGGGTTGAAGCTCACATCGTCATGTTTGCAAGGCAATCGCTTTCCAACTGAGCCATTTCCACAGACCTCCTGCTGGCTGTCTTAAGTGACTGGTAGTCTTGGGCTCTCCACTGGTCTTTACTGGTGGAGATCTAAGTTCGGGAGTTCACTCTGCTGGCCCAGCTTTTCCCCACAGGCATAGAGCGGTTTCTCCATTGTTGCAGCCATCTTCTCAGTGCTGGGACGAGGCACCGGCCCAAAGCAGCTGATGGGAAGAAAGGAAAGCTTCACGGTGGCTGGGGTCAGCACGGCAGGGGCCGGGCGTCTCCTCTGTCACAGCAGATCGCCTCCTCCAGCAAGACTCCATCTCCCAAGCTGCCACAGGCTGGGGATAAACACTCAGAACACGTGAGTTTATGGGGAAGACCCAGTTCAAACCACCACAGCCATCTAGTTTCTTTCACATGTAGAAGGACTGATTCCTGTATGTATAGGGACATGGCCACATTGTGTTATGTGCACCGCTCAGAGAGGCAAGCAAGGGTAAAGGGGATGTAAGTGGCAAAAGACTCTTTCTTCCCTGGGCAGGGCTTTGGGATCTGTCTCCTGGCTACCAGGAAAACAGGGGGAAGTCCCAAGGCCTCGGACCCTGCTGTTTCTTCTTATTGCCATGACAGCTACACTGAAAGGCCTTCCCACGAAGCTTACCTTACACACATATGTCGTTGGAATTTCAGAAAAAGAGCAAACACTTCTGCTGCCTGCCGTGGCTATACTCTGTGTGTGCTCGTGTGTGTGTGTGGACACGTGTGCAAAATCTAATTCCTATAGTTAAAATATATTTTATTTATTAATTAATTCGTTTGAGAGAGAGAGAGAAAAGAGAATGAGAGTGGGTGCGCCAAGACCTCCAGCCATTGTAAACGAATTCCAGGCGAATGTGCCACCATGTGCATCTGGCTTGTGTGGTTTTTGGAGAATCAAACCTGGGTCTTTTGGCTTTGCAGGCAAGCACCCTAACTGCTAAGCCACCTCTTCAGCCCTAAAATATATGTTAAATACTATGAATGATATATTATCTTTTTAAAAAAAATAGATGTATTTTTGCTGGAAATATATTGTAGGAGCTTTACAAGTTAAAATGGGAGGGAAATCAGAGGTTGCTGTAATGTTCTAGAAGAGGTAAGGTAGTGGCCTACAGTGGCAATAGGAATTGGAAAGAAGTAGAGCAATCAGGAGATTATTTAATTAATTAATTAATTTAGTTGAGAGAGAAAGAGGGTGGGGGGAAAGAGAATGGGCACGCCAGGGCCTCCAGCCAGTGCAAACGAACTGCAGACACGTGCGTTCCCTTGTGCATCTGGTTTCCATGGGTCCTGGAGAGTCGAACCTGGATCCTTTGGCTTTGCAGGCAAATGCCTTAACCACTAACCCATCTCTCCAGCCCAGTATTTTATTTTTATTTTTACTTTTTGGTTTGTCGAGGTAGGGTCTCGCTTTAGCTCAGGCTGACCTGGAATTCTCTATGGAGTCTCAGGGTGGCCTTGAACTCATGGTGATCCTCCTACCTCTGCCTCCCGAGTGCTGGGATTCAAGGTGTGCGCCACCACGCCTGGCTCGGTATTTTATTTTTTGACATGTGGTCTTGCTAGGTAGCACGTGCTAGCCTGGAACTGGCTGTGTCTTCAGAGGTGACCTCCAACTTTCTGCCATCCGCCTGCCTCAGCTCCCGAGGGCTGGGATTGCAGACACGCGCCGCCATGCCTAGCTTCCGGATAAACTGCAAGAAGAAACAGAGTCCAGAAAAGAAAGGAGGAAGCTGTTAGTGAGAAAAACTCCAGCCACTCCTCTCCCCTCCTTTCTCTCCTTCTCCTTCCTCCTCTGTGTAGCCTTGGCGTAGTTCATGGCGAGGGCCCAATGTCTCTTCCTCTTCACGTTGGCTTTCTCACAGGCAGTGGAGTGACTCTGTCACACAGTGCCTGGTGACCAACGCGGTGGCTGGGGTGACAGGCTTGTACAATGAAGGCTCACAGCCCAGCCAGGGCAGAGTCATCAGAACGTGAAAGGAAATTATTTGAAGCGTCCAAAGGTGAAGGAAGCGTATACTGGCAAAACGATGGGCTTTGGAGTTGCGGATAAGTTTAAAGTACAGCTCTGTCACTTTTCTCCTTTATAATGCAGTGAATTACTTCTCATTGCAGTTGCGAAATTGAAATGAGCATATAGCAGACATTATGCAGTTAGCTGAAAAGAGAGTAGTCATTGGCCAAACATGAAATGGATTTGGAGATATTCCACTTGTTTTGAGATTTAGGAAAAAATAAGTGCTTTTTCCTGAAAAAAAAAATTGTACATTTTTCCCTTATTGGCATAATTAGTGGTCTAGATACAAACAGAGGGTTGATAACATCAGCACAGACGTGATTGTCAGGATTTGGCCATTTCTCTGTTAAAGTTGTAAGGCTTTTATTGAGTATCTTCAATGGAAAGCACTTTTGGGTGTTCAGTATATTAAACAGTTTGCTACGAAGTCACATCACAAAAGTAGTAACTTGTCCAAATACCAATGTTTTTCAAATTAGGTGGTTGGTATAAATGCAAATTTGATTAAGGAAGAGGATGTCTGGTTATCAGTGCTTACTTACATCAGATGGGATATGTATCCATGGTTTGTTTATTAAAATGTATTTGGCAGTTGTCTTTGAAATCTGTATTCTCATTCTAGATCTTACTCCTGAGTTTTATCTGTATTTGGCTGTTTACTGACTCCCTGAAGCTATATTAGGCAGACACTCCACAGAATATGCACCTCTAAATCATAAATGCCAACTAGCTATGGTCAGCCAAGCAGCTTTGACCCTATTTTTAAATGCCAGATGACATCATGTCATGTTGCAAAGTTAAAATGGTGAATTATCCCAGAAAAACCCTGGTTGCACTTCTAATAGAAAATATTCTTTCATGGAAAGTGCCTGTCAGAGTAATATGATTAACTCTGTCATTGGTGCAGCCTGTGAAGTTTAACCCACCGTCAGCTTGAAGGGGGATAAATGATGCTTACCAAGACCTTGAAGGCTTTATTGAGCATAGGGAGGGCAGAGCACCTCGGTTGAGGCATTTACCCAGTGTATTCTGCTATTCCCATCTGTCACTGTGTTCTGAATAAAGTTGTGGGAGGTGGGCACCTACCTACTTTTTCTTTAAATCCAAGTGCCATGCATAGATACCATAAAAAGTCGAAGAGTTCACTAGGGTGAATCACCAACAGGAGTAGTGATCTTCCCCAGAACTCCTCAGAAGCAACTGCTTTATATATATTTTTTTCTGATATTTACCTCTCTGTTCGTCAACACACGCACATACTTATTTCTTCATTCAAAAGTTTTTGTTCAGACCTGGGCGTAGTGGCGCACGCCTTTAATCCCAGCACTCGGGAGGCAGAGGTAGGAGGATCACCATGAGTTCAAGGCCACCCTGAGAATACAGAGTGAATTCCAGGTCAGCCTGAGCTAGAGTGAGACCCTACCTCGAAAGAACAACAACAAAAAAAATTAGCTTAAAAAAAAAAGGTTTTGTTCAGGCTGGAGAGATGGCGCAGTGATTACACAAGCATGGTGACCTGCGTTTGGATCTGTGGGGTTTGAGCATCTGTGATTGCAGCGAGCCTAAGTCAAGAAGGAAGGCAGAAACAGGAGAATCCCGAGTCTCCTGGGCCAGTTCCCCTGGTGAATCCAGCTACCAACAACCAGGGAGACCCTGCGTCAGAACAAAGCGGAAGGCAGCACTGACAATGAAGGTTGTCTTTGAGTTCCACACACATGTGACACCCACAGAGAGAGAGAGAGAGAGAGAGAGAGAGAGAGAGAGAGAGAGAGAGAGAAGTTATATCTATATATATGTATGTATGTGTATATATATTTAGAGAGATAGAGAGAGAATTAGTGCACCAGAGCCTCAGCTACTGCAATCAAAGTCCAGATGCTTGCTCCACCTAATGCGTGATCTTGCATTTGCCTCACCTTTGTGCGTCTGGCTTACGTGGGATCTGGAGAGTTAAACATGGGTCCTTAGGATTTACAGGCAAGCACCTTAACCGCTAAGCCATCTCTCCAGCCCCCCTTTTTATTTGATGGGCATAGTGGCTCTCCCCTATAATCCCAGGACCAGAAGGAAGAAACCGAGTCCAGGAGGATCACCGCAGATTCCAGGCCTGAGCTTAAGTGAAATTCTATCCCTCTCCCCTCGAAAAGATAAAATAAATAAAAACCCAAGCGAAACCCAAAGTCATTTTAGTTTTCACCTATTGGCTTCCTACTTGGGAAAAGTTAGAGAAGTATTGCATGCTGCTCACCTATTTTATAAAGGCCACGGCAGGCACTCATTTAGGAGAAAACAGTCTAGCAAGAGAAAAGAAAACCACACTTACTTAAAGCTTTCCCTTTTTTGTTTTGTTTTTGGGAAACGAAGACTGCCAAATCCAAAGAAAACAGTCTGTTATGATTAGAGTCAAAGAAAAAAAAGGGCAGCATTTGTGATCAAATAGAAGGATGCCATCAAATGGAACAGACAGGTGGCACAGGAAATCTGACTGTGGAATTTTGTTTTAAGAAATACAAAATGGGCCTGAGAGATGGCTTAGCAGTTAAGGCATTCTCCTGCAAAGCCAGAGGATCCCAGTTCGACTCTCCAGGACCCATGTAAGCCAGATGCACTATGGGGCGCATGCCTCTGGAGTTCGCTTACAGTGGCTGGAGGCCCTGGCTTGACATTCTCTCTCTTGGCCCCTCTGCTTTTTTCTCCCCCTTTTGGATCATGAGCAGCCTCTCTTAAGTGTCATCACATTCTCTATTAAATCTTCACTTTTTTTTTCTTAATCAGCGTTGTGAAAATTAAGAAATGCTTCAATTAACTTTGGACAATCTAGATTTTGTTTAGCCCAACCTGCTTAAGACATACATGACCATTCATCTCTGCACACTGCTTCAGGAAGAACACGCCCGTCCCACTCACTGCAGGTGGGTCAGATTCTTTAAGAATATATGACTATCCCATCACTGCACGCTGCTTCAGGAAGAACACGCCCGTCCCACTCACTGCATGTGGGTCAGATTCTTTAAGCTTTGCTTCTTCAACTTTTTTAAAATTTTGTTTTCATTTATTTTTATTTACTTGAAAGCAATAGAGAGAAAGAGGTAGAGAGAGAGAGAGAGAGAGAGAGGGAGAGAATGGGTGTGCCAGGGCCTCCAGCCACTGCAAACGAACTCCAGATGCATGTGTCAGCATGTGCATCTGGGTTACATGGGATGTGGGTAGTTGAACCTAAGTCCTTAGGCTTTGCAGGCAAGTGCCTTAACTGTTTTTTAATTTTGTTGTTTTGTTTTTTATGAGACACACAGAGAGAGAATTGGTGTGCCAGGGCCTCTAGCCACTGCAAAAGAACTCCAGATGTATGCACCACCTTGTGCATCTGGCTTGGGTCCTTAGGATTTGCAGGAAAACACCTTAACTACTAAGCCATCTCGTTAGTCCTGTTCTTTTTTTGTTTTAATTGCAGACTTTAAGAGATCACTGTTTCAGGTTTTCCTAGCCATGGGTTCTGCACCATGCTGTGTTTTTTTTTTTTTTTCCTTCTTCTTCTTCATAACATTACTTACCTCCCCTCCCCATTGAGAATGGGTCTGCAAGGCAGAAGGGAGAGTGACTTAAGTTTCATGGCTTTGAGGATGGAGGAAAGGAATTCTCATTTCCATGACTTGTCATGGGAGCAGGAACTCTGATTTCTGCCTGTTTCAGGGGACACAATGAAGCAAGAAACAGGAGGAAAACCTTCTCTGTGACTCTTCCAGTTGCCTTTAGTTCAAAGTGCTTGGCGTGCAAACACATCTTTCTTGGTCATAGCCTGCTTCCTCAGCACCCGCCCATTCAGCCACTCCCCACACTCTTTTTCCTGTCCAACACAATTATGCAATTTTATTTTATTTATTTATTTATTTTGGTTTTTCAAGGTAGGATCTCACTCTATAGACAAATACATAGGCCAGTTTTTAATCAATATTGTACATAAATATTGGCCTGTGTACTTGTCTATGCCAAGCTTACATAACATGTAGCATGTTATATTTGTTGTGATTCTTGGTTTTCTTAGTAATGAATAATTGTCTTATTTTTATTTGCTCTTTATATAAATCAGTTACTTCTTTATTTCTAATTTCCCCAGACCTCTTTGAATCCAGATGCAGCAGTTAATCTATAGCTGCCAATTTTACTTTTTCTTGTACATATTCTTCTTGGTTAAGAATGGACTTCCTTTCATCTACGTGAGATGCAGATGATCCTTGTGGAGTTTCCTTCCATCACATTCTAGAAATCATTTGTCTTTATTCTTTATTTTATTTTAATTTTTTTCCTAGGTGGGGTCTCACTCTAGCCCAGGCTGGCCTGGAATTCACTATGGAGTCTCAGGATGGCCAGGAACTCACTCATGGTGATCTTCCTACCTCTGCCTCCCCAGTGCTGGGATTAAAGGCGTGAGCCACCACACCCAGTGGGGGATGTTGGATCCTTTGTTTTCTGGGTTTTATGCCATCATCTTTCTTTTTATTCCACTCTTTAATGTGACACATTCTTAGTGAGTTCCTGAAAAAAAAAATGCATAATTAGTTAAATTTTCAGACTTTGCTTCTCTGAATGTCTGTTTCTAACCTTACATCCAGTGACAGTTTGGCAAGATCTATTTTCTTGCAGAAATTTAATGTGAATGTGTAACTATCTTGTCATCTAACTTTCAGTATTGTTGAGAAATTCGATGCCTTAATATTACTTAAGTGATCTGTTAGGTTTTTTTCCCCTTCCTTCTCTCAAAACTTTGTGTTGATTCTCTTGTGTTTTAGGATTTCCTAATTATGTGTCCAGATATCGAGGCTCATAGAATTCACTCTGTTGGGTACTTAGTGGTTTCTAACCTGGAGGCTCAGGTAGAGTTCTGTAAAGTTTTCTTTTATGGTTTCTTGCCGTCCATTGTCGGTTTTTTGTCTTTCAGAATCAGTCTCATTTTCCACATTTCTTCTCTTTGTGCATGCTCACATATATTATCCTTTTTCTCACTTTTGGGAGACTTTCTCAACAGTATGGCCTTGTACCTACAATGCAAGCTGAGTTTATACCCAAGTCTTTTCTCAGTTTTATTTTAAGACATGATCTCACTAGGTTGCCTAGAGTGGCCTTGAACTTCCTATTAGCCAGGTAGGCCCGAACTTGAGACCTTCTTGCCTCAGCCTTCTGAGTAGCTGAGATTGTAGACCTGGGCCTGGCTCAAATGTTCACTTGGATTTTTGTTTTGGCTTTCATATTTGTATTTCCATGCGTCCCTTTCCTATCTGTTTTCAATGTAGCTCACAGGAGCGTTTTATTTCTTAGGAAGTTGCTCTAATATAACCTCTTGAAAGACTCCATTTACAGTTTTCTTCTGTAGTGGGGAAAAGAAAAGGAAAGAGAACCTAGAAGTCTGAGGAGTATTACTTGACTGAATCTCAAGCACTCAGTAGATACTACATAACTATAGCTTGAAACCAAACTAAAAAAATTAGATGAGGGCTGGAGAGATGGCTTAGTGGTTAAGGCACTGGCCTGCAAAGCCTAAGGACCCAAGTTTGATTCCCCAGGACCCACATAAGTACATGGTGGCGCGTGTGTTGGGAGTTTGTAGTGGCTGGAGGCCCTGGTGTGCCCATTCTCTCTCTCTCTCTGCCTCTTTCTCTCTCTCCAATAAATAAATAAAATATTAAAAAATAGATGAAATAATACTAGTAAGACTGATTAGATTTTTTTCCTTAGGTCTGTTGAAATCAAAATTACTTTCTGGCTGTTGAATACTCATGACAGAGAAACTAACATTATTGAGCAATTATCAGCTGACATATAGTTTCAAACAACTTTTTCTACTAAGGAGTAACTTACTAATTTAATATAGAGTATGATTTTGAAAACTTTTAAAATTAATCAATATTTGCTTGGGCATTAGGCCAAAAGATGATCATAATATAGACTCTTCCTTGTATTATTCTACTGATTTTAAAATATCAGGTAATAATTTCCTACTACATTCGAGAGTTAGTAACATTTAAGCCCTGATGATGTATGCCAGTGTTAAATATATTCGGGTGAAATTGATCCCTTCCCAAGGAACATTGGTGGTTATTCACAGGCTTTCATTTCAATAAGAAAAGGCTGTTCTTTCCTAAGTTATCTACTTTCATTGCCTGTTCAACCCCTGAAACAAAATACTAAAAGTTTTATTTAAGTAAGGATCTTGAGACAAACCATTAGTAATGGTGAAATACCAGTGAGGAAAGAAGCAGTATAAAAAAGACCCACTCACAGTATTAAAGGATTCACTGCACAGTCTTATAAATTAACCATGTGGGGCTTGTTTGCATTTTATTTCAAACTTTCCAGGGATTGATGGACTGAGAACCTAGTGGAAATAGTCAAAATAGGCAAACTCCTTAGACATAGTAATTTTACCAATAAGCCATAAATGTTAGTAATTCACATGGGAGCTCATTTTTATATCTTATGTAAAATTTGCTAAGTTAATAATGAGAAGATTCCTGGTGCCCAAAAAAATCAAATGCCAATTTTAATAAGTTATTCCAGGGTCATCAACAGATTTACAAGCTATTGTACTGGTGAAAAATAGTTTTCAAATAGGCATGCAGATAACTTTCTCCAAGAGCTTTGAGAGTGGAATAAAGTAAAAGTTGGTTGGGGAAAAAAAAGAAAATCTTTTGTTATGAATTAGTTACATAAGTCACCTGTCTCAGGTGTCAAAAGGTTCTAACATTCAGGTGAGAGGATTTATAGAGGAGAAGGAGAGGATTTCTAAGCCTAGTTGTTTTTCTCACAAACTGATGGGTGTTAGATTATGTACTTGACTTCCATAGACCTCAGTTTCCATAGGCTTGATGGTACGGACGGGGGACCACATGTACTCCTTTGAGAAACTGCCATTTTCTGCCAGGAAAAATGTTCGTTCTCTCTCTTTCCACTCCCCCCCCCCCACGCACACTAGCAGATAATTTCTGAGGGCTCATGTGAGAATTCAATGGAATGGCGACGATAAAGTGCATTCAGTAGGTATTTGAAAATGTTATTCACCCTTTTACCTCCCACCATGTGAGGCAGGGTTTTTTTTTTTTTTTTTTTATCTTTCCAGTTTTGAAAGCAACCACAGAAAAAAAGTTTTTAACTTTTTTTTTTTTAAAGAAAAGAACGATTTCAAAGTATACAACTATCAAGTTGCACGAGATACTCCACTTTTTATAAGCAGCCTCTTCTTTCAACAGTGGCGGGGGTTGTTTTTTAGAGGAGGGGGTGGCAATCTGTCATCGAAGTGTTGACAAGTGAAACCTGACAGGGTTGAGTTGGTATAGCTGGAGGGCACCTCAGTATTTTTCAATGTCTTTCCTATTTGTAGAGAAAGGACTTTTTTTTTTTTTCATTTTCCCTCACTTCACAACAGTCTTTGATTTATATACATTTTAAGACAGTAATGCTGAATTGGAAAATTATTTCACTGTTACTGGTATAGATAAGAGCATTTCAGTGTTCTCTTGTCTTTAATTGAGCTTTAGGAATTATTCCTGAAATTCAATTTATTTTTGGTTCAAAGTCACTTTTTTTCTATTCAAGTGCAGCATAAAATTACACTTATAGTTATAATTTAGAATTAATTATCATTATCATATTGCCAATATGTCTTCTTTTTTCCTTGCCTTTTTACTGTTGTGATTATGGCACATCCTTTAAAAAGTATTAAGTCCATATTTTTGAACTTCAGAAAGCTGGGTACCTGTGTTGGGCCTGTTGGTGAGAGATTATTGTTACTTCCATTGCTGTTATTTGCTTATGCAAGCATGCTTTTTTTCCTCCCCTAAAATGTCCAATATAAGCTGTACCAATAAGATTGCAAGACCATAGAACAAAGCACTTTAACTAGATATAAGTCTCGTTGGAATAGTTGAAAACTATGTGTAGGAAAATACTTAAAATGAGCATCCGCAAACAAAATGTTTGTATTAATAGGAACCTCGAAAATGGCTATGCAAAGGTCAGCACTGATCTTTAAATATTAGTGAAATTTAATTTGTTGCATGTAATGAGTGGAACGGAGAGGAAGCAGGCTGCCACAGACAAGCTATTGATAAATTGTCTAAATGTCAAAAGTGCTTACACTATGAAAAATGTAAATTGACAAAATCTATTTAACTAAATGAATTAAACAGTTTGAAGTATGCTCTAGAGAAATGTTTTCCAAATTTAAGTTCAATAGGAGATTTCTAAAAATTTTTTTTTGCCATGAAATTAGTTCATGAAATTGAAGGGATTGTTTCTTCTTTTCTTTCCTGACATAAGATTTCTTTTTTATCAGTAACAATGGTACATAGTTTCTCTAACAACCTGGAAATTGGTAACTTTTGCTTTATCCAGAAATCACAGCTGATCAGTCATGCATAGCCATAATGATTCCCCTTATGGCTGTGGACCCATATCCATTTGGCATTTTATATACTACTAGCTGAATGGACTCCACAGAGCTTTCTATTAGGTTAGGGTTCGTTCTTTAAGAAACTAGGAATTTTATATTTTCTTTTTCTTTTCTCTTTCTTTCTTTCTTTCTTTCTTTTTTTTTTTTTTTTGAAGCAAACCCAACAGACTGGCCTATTTTTTTTTATGAGGGAGAACAAGAGAGAGAGAGAGAGAGAGAAAATTGGTATGTGAGGGCCTCTAGCCACTGTAAGTGAACTCCAGACTCATGTGCCGCCTTGTGCATACGTGCAACCTTGTGCGTGTATCACCTTGTGCATCTGGCTTACATGGGATCTGGGGAGTCGAACATAGGTCTTTAGGTTTTGCAGGCAAGCACATTAACCACCAAAACATCTCTCCAGCCCTACATTTTCTTACTTTCTTCCTCTATGTTTGATAAAATTTAAGTGATTATGTTCAATATATATAATAAAGAGTTTATTATAAATACAAAGGGATAAAGAAAGGTGGGCATAAGATAGGAATATGTAATTTATTGCAGAGGCAAAGTTATTTAAAAATATATAAAGATGCTTAATCTGATAATGAGTGGAAGTTAAAATTTACAATTAGGACTAGAGAGGTGGCTTAGCAGTTAAAGGCACTTGCTTACAAAGCTTGACTGCTTGGGTTCAATTCCCCAGTACCCACATAAAGCCAAATGCACAAAGTGGCATGTGTCCAGAGTTCATTGTGGTACAGGAGTCCCAAGCGTGCCCACCCTCTCTCCCTTCTCCCCTCTCCTAAGTAAATAAATATTTAAAACAATAAAGTAAAATTTGCAATGAAAAGAAAGTCCTTTTTGCAACAGTGTAAAAGTTTAATGATGTTCCAAGATATTAAGATACAGGAAATGGGACAGTCCTGTTAATGGGTAGCAATGTAAATTGGCACGGTGTTAGTATATATTCTCATGATAATGTTGTTTGCAAGATAAATTATTAAGGGAGTGGTTAACTCAGTTATAATTAGTTTTCATGGAGCTAGATTAGATATGCTGACAATGTCTGTGCTGGGTTGTTCGTGAGTAAAAAAGCAAGGTGTACTTATTTTTAAAATCCTGTCTTTATAAAAATACAAAGCAAGTCAGAATGAGTGTGGACATATTGTGAATACACCAGGTAAGTATAGTGTGTACTACAAAACTGCTGTTGGCCGGGCGTGGTGGCGCACGCCTTTAATCCCAGCACTCGGGAGGCAGAGGTAGGAGGATGGCTGTGAGTTCGAGGCCACCCTGAGACTCCATAGTGAATTCCAGGTCAGCCTGAGCTCGAGTGAAACCCTACCTCAGAAAAAAAACAAGAAGAGAAAAAAGCTGCTGTCATCAGTGTGGGAAGGGAGAGTGAGGAGGGACGCTTCCTTTTCACATCAAAAGCTTCCATTTTGCACAACAAATAATATATATGGGTTCTCGTAATTTTAGAACCCCAGAAAAAACAAAGGACCAGTGACGTAACAAGTTTCCTTCTCAGTGTGCATCGTTAATTTCCACCTTGCGTTGTCAGGGGAAGTTTTCACATGACTGGAGGGCAGGGCAGGATCGAGAACTGGACGTCTCCTGTCCACAGCATCAGGGAAGAAGCCGAGAGCGTGAGCTCATAAGATCCCAAGGCTTGCCTCCGGTGACACGCCTCCAGCCCTGCTCCCCTCCCTAAGGCTCTGCTATCTGGGGATCAACTGAAGCACGTTCAGACACAAGAGCCTATAGAAGGCAGTTTACTTTGAAATCAGCGCATTCTGCCCTTGGCCCCTGGAGACTCAGGCCATCTCATGATGAAAATTCCACTCAGTCCATTTGTTGATTTATTTATTTAAGTACTTATTTGAGAGAGAGAGAGAGAGAGAAAGTGAATGAATGAACTGCTACTACAAACTCACTCCAGCAGACACATAGCACCATTTTTTGCATTTGGCTTTACATGGATACTGGGGACTTGAACCTGGGCCATCAGGTTTTGCAGCCAAGCGCCTTTAACCACTAAGCCATCTCTCCTTCCCCTCATCCAACGTTACAAGTGCCCATTGTCTTTACCAGTCCCAACACTGTTCAAAAGTCCAAAGTCTCATCTGTGAGCTCTATAAAAATCAAAATACAGGGCTGGAGGGATGGCTTAGCAGTTAAGGCATTTGCCTGCAAAGCCAGAGGACCCAGATTTGATTCCCCCAGACCCACATAAGCCAGATTCACAAGTTCGTTTGCAGTGGCTGGAGGCCTTGGCATGCCCATTCTCCCTCTCTCCCTCTTTCTCTCTGTCAAATGAACAAAGAAAAATATTTTTAAAAGAATCAATATACAGTTACATACTTCCAACACATAATGACACAGTAAATATCTCTGTTTTTAAAAGGATTGGAAGCATAGCAAAAAAGGATGGGATCAATGCAAAACTGAAAGCCGGGATGGCCAACAGCAAATCCTGCAACTCCGTGTCTAGCACCCAAGACGCGTAATGAAATTCCTTGGGCTCAAAAAGGTTTGGACTGGGCTGGAGAGATGGCTTAGCGGTTAAGTGCTTGCCTGTGAAGCCTAAGGACCCTGGTTCGAGGCTTGATTCCCCAGGACCCACGTTAGCCAGATGCACAAGGGGGCGCCTGCGTCTGGAGTTCATTTGCAGTGGCTGGAGGCCCTGGTGCACCCATTCTCTCTCTCTCTCTATCTGCCTCTCTCTCTCTCTCTCTGTGTGTCCGTCGCTTTCAAATAAATAAATAAAAATAAACAAAAAAAACTTTTTAAAAGGCGTGGGCAGTTCTACCCTCCAGCTGTACTGCTTGCTTCCTGACTGGACTCCGCCTCCCACCAGCACCTTTCCTTAGCGGCTGCCCATAGTCCTGACGTCTCCAGCTTCCTGAGGTCTCCTTTACAACCCATAGCTCATCTTTGTAGGGACTTTGACCCTAACGCTGCTCAGCCTCAGTGGCTCCCTAGACCTATGGAATGATCCGTGACCCTCCATTTCTTGCATTTGATTTTATGGTTTTTCGAGGTAGGGTCTCGCTCTAGTCCAGGCTGACCTGGAATTCACTATGTAGTCTCAGGGCGGCCTCGAACTCAAGCTATCCTACCACTGCCTCCCGAGTGCTGGGATAAAAGGCGTGGGCCGCCATGCCCGACTTATCTCCTGCATCTTAATGCTTCCAAAGCCAGTACCTGGTGGGTGATGCTGCCACATTTGTTTACCCAGGAGGGATCAAGCCTGACCTTGAGGAGCGGCATGCTCCTCCAGAAGACTTTACTCAGGGTCTTTCACTTCAAGAGAATCAGCACTGCTACTGTTGTCCTGCACAGTAGCTGACCCATGCTCAGAGCTGGTGTCTCTCTCTCAGAGAGAGCGTCTGTAGCTCAGGCTGACCTGGAATTCACTATGTAGTCTCAGGGTGGCCTTGAACTCATGATGATCCTCCTACCTCTGCCTCCTGAGTGCTGGGATTAAAGGCATGTGCCACCACCATGCCCAGCTCAGAGCTGGTATCTCTAGCAATCACAGCTGAAGCAGCCACAGTCTTTAAGCCTGGGCAAAATGTGTCCACCCTTCCATCTGTACCAAACTTTAAATCTTTCATATTTTTCTGCTCTGTATTTCTCACCTCCAAACACGCAGTTTCATTACTTTTAAATTCAGCTGGGCTCAAGTCCCAGCATAGGGCAGAATGCAGCCAGACTGTCTCCCAGATCATCACACAGACTTCCTCCAGCCCAGCTCTTGATCGAATCCCATCTTTGCCCTCTGAAACTTCATAACCCAAGCCTCCACATTCATTTTGCACTGTGGTCTCTAAAACTCACTAGAATGCTTATCAAGCTCTATCACAGAATGGTAAAGCTTCTCTGGTTCAAAATTTCCAAATTGTTCCATATTCCTCCTGCAAACCAGTTCCAAATACTAAGCATTTTGCAGAACTTCTTGGTACTAATTTTATGTAGCAATTATCTTCTCATTGCTGATATAAAACTCCTGACCAGAAGCAGCTTTTTGAGAAAAAGGGTTTATTTCCTTTGGCTTAATTTCTTTTTTCTTTTCAAATCTTTTTTTTATTAACTTATAAACTTATAAAAAATATCCCATGGCAATACCCTCCCTCCTCCACTTTCCCCTTTGACACTTCTCTCTGCATCATATCCCCTCCCCATCTCAATCAGTCTGTCTTTTAATTTTGATGTCATGATTTTTTCCTCCTCTTATGATGGTCTTGTGTAGGTAGTGTCAGGCACTGTGAGGTCATGGATATCCAGGCCATTTTGTGTCTGGGGGGAGCATGTTGTAAGGAGTCCTACCCTTCCTTTGGCTCTTACATTCTTTCAACCACCTCCTTGGCAATAGACCCTGAGCCTTGTAAGGTGTGATAGAGATATTGCAGTACTGAGCACTCTGGTCACTTCTTTCCAGAACCATGATGTCTTCTGAGTCATCCCAAGGTCACTGCTCTGGCTTAAATTTTTGAGGGAAAGTTTTATCAAGGCCAGAAAAGCATGGCAGGAGCTGAGAGCCAGGAATCTCATCTCCTCAGCAGTGTGGATGAAGTGGAGTGAGCTAGCTAGTACTGGTAAGTCACGCTATAAAACACTAATGCCAGCCCCAGTGACACACCCTTTCCAGCAAGGCTCTGTTTCCAGAGGTTCCATCAGCTGCAGATTAAGTATGTGGCTCAGGGCTGCAGAGATGGCTTAGCGGTTAAGTGCTTGCCTGTGAAGCCTTAAGGACCCTGGTTCGAGGCTCCATTCCCCAGGACTCATGTTAGCCCGATGCACAAGGGGGCGCATGTGTCTGGAGTTCGTTTGCAGCAGCTGGAAGCCCTGGCACGCCCATTCTTTCTCTCTCTCTATCTGCCTCTTTCTCTCTCTGTCACTCTCAAATAAATAAATTAAAATAAACAAAAAAATTAAAATTAAAAAAATGTATGAGGCTCAATCACAAACACATGAGGCTGTTGAGAATATTTTATGTTCAAAGCACCACAAATGGATTAAGAAATTTCTCTCCATTTTGGTATACTTTAAGTATTTAAAGCTTGTTTTAAAAGGTAAGTAGTACTTTGACATAATGCTTTGTAATTTTTGCATCTTGCTTCTAGCATGTAATTGCTTAGTGTTCTGTGTTAGATCTAAAATTCCACAGTTAAAAGTAGTACCTTTTTGAGCAGGGCATGGTGGCACACACCTTTAATCCCTGCACTTGGGAGGCAGAGGTAGGAGGATCACCAAGAGTCTGAGGCCAGCCTGAGCCTGGACTAGAGTGAAGTCCTACCTCAAAAAAAAAAAAAAAAGTATTACCTTTTGATAGTTGTATTCATTTGCAAGGAGAATGGTGGGGAAGAAGAGAGAGATGAGAAAGAAAGAGGAGAAGAACGCAAGCATGGGTGTGCCAGGGCCTCTGCAAAAGAACTCTGGACACAGGCACCACTTTGTACATCCGGCTTTACATGGGTACTGAGGAAAGGTTCTCCCTGGCAGGCAGGCTTTGCAAGCAAGTGCCTTTATCCCCTGAGCCACCTCCTCATCTGTGGGGTAGTTCTAGGAAGTACTCCTTATCAACGGCGTCCTGATTATTTGATCTGAAGATTGGGAATGCTATTCTAGACTTCCAGGACCTGGAGCTTTACATGCCCTACTCATTGCTCTTTACTTTTTGTCCCTTTGTTCGTTGTTTGAGTTGTTGTTTCTATTGTTATTTGAGACAGGGGCTCATGTATCCCAAGCTGGCTTCAAACTCACTATTTGGCAAGGCTGGCCTTGAGCTTCGGGTCCTTCTGTCCCCGTGTCCTGAATGCAGAGACGACAGGCGAGGTCCACCATGCCTGGCTTACGTGCTACTGGGGACAGAACCCAGGACCATGCATATTCTAGGAGAGCAATGCACCTACTGAGCCTCATCCCACTGGGTACCTGTATTTCACTGCGACGGAGGACCTGCTAGAAACAGCCTCGGGGAGGAAGGGTTTGTTTTGGGGTGCGGCTTCAGGGACCGTGAGAGATGGTGGCCGCGGCAGCTCCGTTTGTGGTGGTTACGCATTCGTAGCACAGCGTGCCCCCATCCTGGTGGCTGAGGAAGCAGAGAGTTCTTGACCAGAACTTAGGAGCAGGTATAACTTTCAAAAGTCTGCCGTTAGCTGTCTATGTCCACCAGCTAGGCCCCAAAGCTTCCGTCACCTTCCAGACAATGCCACTTGCTGGGCACTGCCCGTCAAACACATGAGCTTGTAAGGGACAAATCGGACCAAACCCAGGACATATGCTCTTCGTCGGTGCTTCTAATGTGTAGATATACTTTCAGATTGTAATTTGATAAGGTTAGAAACTAAATATCACTAAGGAGCTAGTTAACTTACTTGATAACTGCTGTTTGAATAAAATTAAAGGATATAGTTTTCATTTACAGGCAGTTAGTTTTGTACTTGCCTACTAATAAAGCTGAGCCCTTTTCATCTTCAAAGCATTATATGGCATTAATTAATGCTTGCAACATCCTTGCAAATGTAGGTCAGTATCATTATCCCTGCTTTTTTAGGTAGGGAAATCGAGGCAGAGAGGTGAAATGATTTGGGTACATTTGTCACAGCAGGATTAGAATAAAGGCATTTTTGGCCCAGCGCCCAGAAGTTAGACAGTAGAACCACACCTTTTTTGGAAGACTTAACTACTGCATCTTTGATAAAACATGACATCATTAAGTAATTTTGAGGTCATTTCTGCATTATAATTCAAAACCAGCAAGTTTGATCACTGTATGCCATATTCCCACATACACACACACATATGACTTTCTCTCGCATAGCTTTCCTGACATTAATTATATTAATGTATTCTTTTCCATAATCTCCTTGTAAGAGAATTACCAAAATTTTTATCTTGACCCTATTTTTTTTCTGCGCCCTGATTAATTAGCTTTAGCATTCTGTTTTAAAAAGTCCAAAGTAGTTTTTATATTCCAGGGATTTTTTTTTTCCTGTACCTCTAGCTAGATAGACATGTAGGCTAAGATGATTCCCTTTTGAGCCTTAAACTTTTACTGTCAAAATTCCCCTTGTTAACATTTGTGCAGGCGCGTTTCTCTCTCTTCTAGACCACGTCGTTGCTGTTTTAAGGCACAGCTTCTGCCTGGGACTGGAATAAGCCAAATGGGGATAAGTCTGGGTAAAGGGATCCTGGGAACCTAGTGTGGCCAATAAAGATTTTGTTTTTGTTTTGTTTTATGTTTATTTATTTCTTTGAAAATGACAGGCAGGGAAAGAGGGAGAGAGAGAGAGAGAGAGAGAGAGAGAGAGAGAGAGGGAGAGAGAGAGAGAGAGAGAATGGGCATGCCAGGGTCTCCAGCCACTACAAACGAACTCCAGATGCGTGCACCCCCTTGTGCATCTGGCTAACGTGGGACCTGGGGAATCGAGCCTTGAACCGGGGTCCTTAGGCTTCACAGGCAAGCGCTTAACCGCTAAGCCATCTCTCCAGCCCCAATAAAGAATTCTAAGTATGAAGTATGGGTTCCCTGCAGTGGTGAAGAGGTTGTATTTACAGCCTAGGAGGAGGAGGAAGATGAGGAAGAGCCCGGGTTACAAATTGGAGAGCAAGGTGAAAAGGTGACAGGCAGCC
The DNA here is from genome assembly GCF_020740685.1 of Jaculus jaculus. Lineage (NCBI taxonomy): Eukaryota > Metazoa > Chordata > Mammalia > Rodentia > Dipodidae > Jaculus > Jaculus jaculus. The sequence continues at coordinate 58,804,371 of NC_059119.1, read as the reverse complement.
ACGTGGTGAGGGGAGCAGGACGACAGAGGCGTGGGCAGAGTGGTGAAGGCAGTCGCTAGGAACAGAGGGCGTGCTGGGCACGGGAGAGGAGGGAGGCCTGCTTGGTGAAGGCCCGCCAATGTCCACAGTCCCGATGCATGCATAACCGGGTCCCCTTCGGTTGGGGGGGCCCTCCCAGCCCTTCCCTCTGCTTTACTTCCCACAGCTCATGCGCGCCCACACGTCACTGCCTTTTTTTTTTTTTCAAGATCACTTGAGTCTTACTACTTTTTTCATATTCCAACTACCACCATCCCAACTCAGGGCCTTTTTACTGAGTATGCATATTGTCTGTTATTTTAGTTGCTTCTGATGACGAAGCAGGCCATTTGTATTACAATTTCTTCCTGTTTTTTTTTTTTTTCCTAGGTAGGATCTCACTCTGGCCCAGGCTGACCTGGAATTCACTATGTAGTCTCAGGGTGGCCTCGAACTCATAGAGATCCTCCTACCTCTGCCTCCCCAAGTGCACCACCACGCCTGGCCCATTGATTATTTTCAGTAAAATATCTTCCCTGACTACAAACTTTTCATTATTCCTGTAAGCCTCTTAGTGAACCTAAGTCCTAGTTCTGAAATTTGATATTCAAAGATATCATTCATTTGTGCCTGCACGTTAGGTCAATTGCTTACTATTACTCAAGAACACCTTATGTCTTTTTAATTTATGTTTTATGACTTGTTCCCCCTCCTTTTAAAATTCTGTCACCTCTCACCAAAATCTATTGTCCTCAAATGCTTCTACTTTGCAAGATAATGTCTTTAGCAAACTAGAACTTTTATTGGCCATTTATTAGCCTTTGTTCATGTGACTAAATTAGCACAGATCCTAAGTTTCATACTGTTGTTTGTATGGTCCTGTTATCTTCTCACTGGATTATATACTATTTGATAGTTGAGATCCTGTTTTACAGATCTTTGTGTCCGAGGCACCTAGTACAGTATCAAACAGAAAATACTAAAATGTTTGTTATATTTAATTATATTTAGATATTTTTAGGCTGATCACAAATGAGCCAATGTCCCTAGTAGTTCAGTCTTTTGATACTCTATCTATCTATCTATCTATCTATCTATCTATCTGTATGTATGTATATAGACTTAGCACAAGCTTGAGATCTCATTATTTGTGACTTCCCTGCTCTTTTCCATGAACTTTATCATTGCTTAAGTGCTTCATTTAAAGTTGAAAAAACAAAACTTAAAAAATCTTTACTTGTAGTGACCCGTCTTTGGTTAAATGTGTTCATGGATGTACTTACAATGCTGTGTTAATGGTGTTAGAAAAGTGATCATGGAATGCTACACTTATTTTTATGTCATTAAGAAGTTATCGAATGATGAGTCTAAAAGCTAATACAACTAACCAGTGCTGTTTTAATTTCACACTAGTTAGTTGTCTTTTTCCTTTATATATTTCAAGGTAGTATCAGCTAACTCCCTGTGAAAATATGTGATAATAAATAGCAGGTGTATGTTCCAAGCTCATGTCCAAAAAGATTCCCTCAGGCTCTGAGTATTTCGCTAATTCATATCCATTTTCAGTGTCATGTTGGTACCATGGCATCTTTGCCACAATAGCAGTTTCTTTTTTGCTTCTTTTTAATTTTTCTTTTTTTTTTTTTTTGCTATGGTGTTTTACATTAGGGTTTTATTTTGCCCTTGAGGTTCCTGTCTTCCCTATAGCTGTCAAAATAGATGACTTCAGAAGTCAGGCAACTGCATACCTACATACTCTGTCACAAGATATGTATTTTGCAATTTATTAAGTACTAAATAATCTCTACTTATAAAATATATTTTTTCAAAGGAACATTATCAACAGTGTGCTTGTAAAACTATTTTTCATGCTACTTTTTCAAAAACTCAGGCTATATAGTAACAATTATGATTAAGGGAAATATTAATTCTAATATAAAATGAAGGGTGTCTTTAAATGTTGAACTTTCTGAGGACTTAAATAGTTAGTACAATATGGGTGTCTATGATCTTCTCTGTCTTGAAACTTTAGCTATCAAAAAATATTTCAGGGCTAGGGAGACAGCTCAGCACTTAAAGTGTTGGCTTACAAAACCTGCCAGGCTAACCCAGGTTTAATTCTCCAGTACCCACATAAGGCGAAGAGGTACAAAGGGGTACAAGCATCTGCTTTCTTATTTGTAGTGGCAAAAGGCCCTGGTGTGTCTATTTTCTATCTTTCTCCAAATAATTAATATATTTTTGGCTGGAGGGATGGCTCAGTGGTTAAAGGCACTTGCTTGCAAAGCCTGACAGCCTGAGTTCAATTCCCAGTACCCATGTAAAGCCACAATGCACAAAATGGTGCATGCATCTGGAGTTCGTTTGCAGAGGCAGGAGGCACTGGTGCACCATATTCATTCATTCATTCTATCTCTGCCTCCCTCCCAAATAAATAAATAAAAATATTTTTAAAATTTAGCTATCATTGATTTTCCCCCATACAAATGGTCATCCTAAATTGATGTCAAATTCAGTTTACATTATGCAGTTTATTTTCCTCATGGGGACTAGGAGTTGGGGTTCCAAATAGTCTTCTGAGACATCTAAAACGGACCTAAAATACCTTATATAATAAAAATAACCGGGCTGGAGAGATGGCTTAGCGGTTAAGCGCTTGGCCTGTGAAGCCTAAGGACCCCGGTTCGAGGCTCGGTTCCCCAGGTCCCACATTAGCCAGATGCACAAGGGGGCGCACGCATCTGGAGTTCGTTTGCAGTGGCTGGAAGCCCTGGCGCGCCCATTCTCTCTCTCTTTCTCTCTGCCTCTTTCTGTCTGTCTCTCTCTAATAAATAAATAAATAAAAATGTAAAAAAAAAAATAACCATAAGATTATAAAAGCTCAAAAAATACTTAAAAAGGTAAGTTTAAGTAATGGGTAATGTTTTATTTGTCCTTTGTTTTTCTCATTCAGTAGTAAAATGGTACACTTTAAAATTAATGCATCCATCCACTCCTTTTTGCCCTATACAGTTACTTTTGTTGTAGTTCTGTGTCCCTTGTGCTGGTTTTGTCCCCAGAGGGAAGGACGAGGTCGCTGAGTGGGCTAGCCTTTCTAGCTTGGCAGGTACCCCTGGTTTCTCTGCCTTTTCAGTCCCGGCCTCCACCTTCTTAACCAAAATGCACAATTCAGATTCTTCTGAAATTCTTTTCTTTCCTACTTCAAAACAACTATTTATGCATTAATACAATATTTGACTAAAACAAGCTCAGTCTTGACTCCCTGCTTCAGGCAGATTTTCAGATCAGGAAATTACCAGCATTCTTTTACACTCGTGGCATTCTTGAGTAAGATGCAAGATGTTTAAAGGTGTTTTTTTAAAACTTGCACAGTGTATAAAGGTGGCAATATATTGAGGATTAAAAAGGGACCTTGATTTTATTCGCTTCTGTCTTTCGTATCTAGCTATTGTAGATTTTTTTTTTTTTTACCAATTCATGTTGTTTAGTCCACTAATTCTATTTAAGTTTGTATTATCTTCTTGGTAAGTATTTGAAGCTCAAGAAATAACTCACATCTCACATTTGGGTATCTGTGTCTCTCCTAAACTAATGCAGGATCACTTGCAAAGCCTTCTAACCATATTTGCTCTTGGTATAGATCTCCACAGAGCAGGCTTTGCCTATTCCTCAAACTCTGTAACTTCTCAGCACTTTAGTACTTTCAAACTTAATCAAAGCTGGGCGTGGTGGCGCACACCTTTAATCCCAGCACTCGGGAAGCAGAGGTAGGAGGATCGCCATAGGTCCGAGGTCACCCTGAGACTACATAGTAAATTCCAGGTCAACCTGAGCTACAGCAAGATCCTACTTAAAAAAAAAAAAAAAAAAAAAAAAAAACTTAAAAATATAGGTAGTAGAACTATACTTCTTTTTCACAATAAAAGTACTTGACTCTATAAGGAATAGCAAGAGTAGGTTATTAAAAAGGATGCATTTGGTTTGGAAAGACGGCTTAGGAAAGGCACTTTTTTTCAAAGCCAAAGGACCCAGGTTTGATTTCCCAGTACCCACGAAAAGCCAGATGCACAGGGTGACACATGGATGTGGTAGGAGGCTCACTGTGAGATCAAGGCCACCTTGAGACTACAGATGAAGTTCAGGCCAGCCTGAGCTAGAGTGAGACCATACCCTACCTCAACCCCCCAAAAAAAAAGAAAAGAAAGAAAGAAAGAAAACAGAGGGAAATAGAGAGAGAAAGAGTATGGGAGCAAACAAATTACAGATACATACAGCAGTTTGTGCATCTAGCTTTACATGGGTACTGGGGAATTGAACCTTGGCTGGCAGTCTTTGCAAGCACCTTTAACCACTGAGCCATCTTCCCAGCCCCTGGGACTTTTTATTTCTTGTACAGTTTAATAGTTGGTGATTTCTGATGCTCAGTGTCAGAGGAAGTTTGTATCTGTTTCACTACATCTTTTTTTTTTTGATTTTTCGAGGTAGGGTCTCACTCTAGTTGGGCTGACCTGGAAATCACTCTGTAGTCTCAGGGTGGCCTCGAGCTCATGGCAATCCTCCTACTTCTGCCTCCCGAGTGCTGGGATTAAAGGTGTGCGCCACCACGCCCAGCTCACCCCATCCTTTTTATTCACAGTGACATGTCAACCTATTCTAATTGAAATGCCTCCTCAATGTGTGAACTTATCATATACAGAAACTTTTCCTTCATAAACCACCTGCCGTACATAGTACTTACTCACTTAGTCACCTGCATGCAGACGTGATCAGAGGTAGATCCAGAGGTCAAGGCATCCTCTGTTTCATCTATGGTCTTTGATGACATTTTAATGAAAGGAAGAGACAGTAAATTTAAGATCAATCCAAAACTTACTATTATTATAGCCCGAGACCTTCCTACTCTTTTCAAGTTCATTTTTCTATCACTTCCCATCATATTTCTTTTTTTTTAAACGTTCTTACTAATTTTTTTTTAAATTATTTATTTATTTATTTATTTATTTGAGAGTGACAGACACAGAGAGAAGGACAGATAGAGGGAGAGAGAGAGAATGGGCGCGCCAGGGCTTCCAGCCTCTGCAAACGAACTCCAGACGCGTGCGCCCCCTTGTGCATCTGGCTAACGTGGGACCTGGGGAACCGAGCCTCGAACCGGGGTCCTTAGGCTTCACAGGCAAGCGTTTAACCGCTAAGCCATCTCTCCAGCCCCCCATCATATTTCTTTATGTCTTTGAACACCGCCCTTTTGCCTTACCACGTATCCTCTCTCCTATAGCGGGGTAGATACCAGGATGGCGGAGCGCTGAGGTTTCCAGCAGAGCCTCTGGAACCGGTCCGGGTAGGACACAAGTGGGTCGTGACTAACAGCTAGCTGCATTACCCCTGTGCCTCCAGCTTTCTAATATTGGAAGTAGTGATAGTGCCATCTCAAAGACTGCCTATGAGGATTAAATAAGTTAATATATGCAAAATGTTTTGAACAAGGGTTTAGTGGTATCTGTTATCTATCCTAATCATCATTATCACCAAACAGACAAAATCTTAGGCTTCTTTGAGTTTCTGCTAACATTTCACAACTTTTCTGAGGTTTCCTCATAGTTCTGCTGTTCAGACGGGATTGTACCTCCCTTTCAGACTGCCGCTGCGCCTTTTCAGCTTATAGTACACCGTGTCTCCTTAGTTGAATGTACATATTTTTTGATGATTATAGTTGTATACAGGTCCTGTAAAGATGAGAGAAGGGGCAAGGAAGTTTGTAATATATCTAAAATTACGTGGTGTGGCTACCCTTGTGAATCATGTGAGACATTCCAGTCTTTCCTAAATGTTCAGCTGAAAGTTTGTTTCTTCCATTAAAAGAAATACTTTTCACACTTACTTTGTTTCCTAGAAGTTTGTTGCAGTGAGGATTTTTTCTGATTTATATAAAGAATGTCCATGTTCCAGCTTAAATTACTGTATGAATTTTTTATTATTTATTTATTTATTTGCAAGCAGAGAAAGACAGATAGAACACATACACATGTTTGGGTGCACACACACACACACACACACACACACTCACACACACTCACATGCACTCACACACAGAGAAAGAAATTGAAAGAGAGAGAAAAAAAAAAGAGTGGGTGCAGCAGAGTGTCTATCCACTGCAAACATACTCCAGGTGCATGTGCCAGTTTGTGCATCTGCCTTTACGTGTATATTGTGGAATCAAACCCAGGTCATTAGGCTTTGCGGCCAAGCACCTTTAACTGCTGAGCCATCTCTGTAGCCTGCTGTGATTTTTTAATATATGGCCTTGTATATATCTAGTATAGTGCCATATTTTATTTTTTTTATAGTGCCATATTTTAAATGCCTCAAATTAAAAAAAAATATTTATAAAATGCTAATTTTTCCCAGAATCAGAGTGGCTCTTACCCAATTAGTCCACATTGGTGAGTTCCTACCTGACTGAAAAATATCTCAATAGTATATTTCTGTAGCTCCTCTAGCAACATAGGAGGAAATAGATGATGTAGATTTTCACTGTGTTGGCTTTTTAAAAATGTGGTTGGACTCTCTGGATTCATCTTGACATACAGAGTAGCAAACTACCTGAATATTAATGTGGTTTTGCACAGCTTACTTTTAAGTAATTATGCTCATTTCCCTTGCACATTCCACTTTCATTAGCTTTTTAATGTGAGAGATCTCAAATATTTATATATTACACATGCACCACAGAATGTATTTATCAATATGATGGCAAACTAAATTCCGAAAAAGAAATGTTTTCCCTTTTCTAGACTTTATTTCTGGACAGTTAGCCATATACATCACGAGTTTAGTTTAAAGGACCATATCTCAAATCTCAGTAGTAACAGCTGATTTGTTCTTCTGCTTCTGAGGTATCTAGGTTTTCTCTGTAAAAGAAGATAATTAATTGGCACCTCTTTTTAATTATTTTTAAACAGGACAGGGATCACTCTGCCTTCAGATGTCTTTCTGTTTGACTGAACTACACCTGTGGTCTTTGAAGAATACCTTACACATTCAGGGTAATGCTTAATTTCCATATTTTTCAAATGTGTTACATCATTATCAGTACCTACCAGTGAATGCTAGAGTCATGTTCTCTTCTTTATCCTTAATGAAATTTGGTTAATGGAAAATAATTTCTTTTAATTATTCTTCTTATTTGTTAGCTTGCGTTATTTTTTTTTTCAGTTATGTGAAGTAATTTTATTGGTTTAGTAGTTGTTTCTGGTATGGAACACACTTGTTTAATTTTTTTCTTTAAGATTTTTCAACTGATTTATAATTATAGAGATTTACAGACTAGCTAATGCAAAAGGCATTTCTATTGATGTTACAATGTTTCACACATACAACTAAGATGTACAGTTATTTGTTTATTGCATTTCGCATTTTTGAGAAGCATAATTGTTTTAACAATGCTAATATAGGATAAAATATATTTTATTAGAAACAACCAAGAATATTTTATTCTTGAATTATACAAAACGGTTTTTATACTTAAGTATAAAAGGGGACATTTTTATTTATTTGTGTGTGAGAGAGAGAAAGAGAGGGAAAAAGAGAAAGGGTGTGAACACCCGGATCTCTTGCCCCTCCACACGGACTCCAGACATGGGCACCACCTTGTGCATCCGGCAGTATGTGAGCACGGGGAACTGGACCTGGACCAGAAAGCTTGACAGCAAGCACCTCTAACCAAAGGAAAGGGGCCTCTGCAGTTGGACAGTTTTTGAAAAATGGTAGACATGAAGGAATGACCTGAGTTGAAAGATCTGAATATCAGTTGCCTACAGAGAAAAAGTCCAATGACAGTTAATTTTTTTTTTTAATTTTAATTTATTTATTTAAAAGTGACAGACAGAAAAAGAGGCAGACAGAGAGAGAGAGAATGGGCGCGCCAGGGCCTCCAGCTACTGCAAATGAACTCCAGACGCGTGCGCCCCCTTGTGCATCTGGCTAACGTGGGTCCTGGGGAATCGAGTCTTGAGCTGGGGTCCTTAGGCTTCACAGGCGAGCGCTTAACAGCTAAGCCGTCTCTCCAGCCCGATGGTTAATTTTTGTCTCTGGAAAGGTAAAGAAATTTGAAGAGCGTATAATGTAAGAGGGGATGTGTTATCAGTGTAACAATAAAAGGAGAAAGAATAAAAAGTCTGCTTAAAAAGTAAAAAGAAGTGTTGGAGAAATGGCACAGTGGGTGTGGTTGTTTGAATAGATGGCCCCAACATATTCAGTGTTTTATTAGTTTGTAGTTTGCATCTGCAGCCACCTGGCTGGAGGCGGTGTCACTGGGCGGATCAATTTCAGTCTAAAGACATGCAAAGTGTGCCTCGCTGGAGTTCCTGAGGTGTGCTGTGCTGTGTGGCTTTTGGCTTTTAGGCTTATGCTTCTCTCTCTGCTTGGTCCTGTGAAAGCAGGCCAGATTCTTCTGCCATTATGGAACTTCCCCTGGATCTGTGAGCTTCAGTAAATCCCTTCCTCATTTACTGTGCCTGGTCTGGGGGGTTCATCTCAGTGAACCTGAGGCTGTCTGCTACAGTGGGTAAAATGCTTTCTGCTCAAGCAGGAGGGCCCGAGTCCAGATCCCCCATGCTCATGTAAAAGCTGGGTATGGCAGATGTTCCTGCAACCCTAGCGCAGAGGCAGGCAAAGAGAGGAGGGTCATTAAGGCTTACTGGCCAGCTAGTCTAGCTGAATTGGTCAGCTTGAAGTTTAGGGTGAACCCTGTCTCAAAAGAAAATTAAGTGGAGAGTGATTGAGGAACACACCCGATGTCAGTTCTGGCATGTACACACACATGCACGCACGCACACACACACTGGGTGCACACATACATACGTGAACACATGACTTACACTACACATATGTACCCATGTAAATCATGTTTGAAGAAGTAATGCGGTCAAGGAGGTGCTAAACTTGGGGAGCCAGAGACAGTGGAAACAGATGGATGGAAGTTGACGTGTTGATGGGCACAGCCCATCAGCATTGTTCTGAGGAAGGAAATGGATCTACGCTAACATTTGAAGGGGGCTTTCAGTGAAGTTCCCTGGTCCCTGAAGCCTACTCCACCACAAGCTGTGTTCATGTGTCCAAAGCTTCTAGGTAGCTTTCTAGTACCTTCGTTGGCAGTTAGCTAAGGATTATCAGATATCTGAGGAATGCCTTCAATAGGAACATAAACAAACAAACAAACAAAATAGATGAAAGGATTTCCGAAGAAGCACAGTAATGTAGAAAGGAAAAAGAAAGTACCTAAGACCTAAGGAAAGATACTGAATCCAGGAAGCATGAAACAAAATACAGACATTCCAGGAAACATTGAAATTATACTAGTTTCTTGTGAATTAAAAGAACATAACAGAAAAAAATTAATCTCCAAAGTGAAAATAAATTATCACAGGAACTAGGAGAGAGACAGACCTGAGATGCCAATGAGCTTGTTTTATTATTGCTGGTGGCATCTTTAGTGAAAGACCTTTCCTCTTCTTTGCCTAATTTTCCAGTTAGTCTTTTCTTAGTTTTGTATAAGTAGGTTTTTGTATTTGTCTTTGAGACCATTACTCTTTTAGCTCCTTAAATTCTCCTAGTCTGTCAGTGCTGAAATTGGACACTGTGGTTGGGATTGGATCGATTTCATCTAGATTTCCTTTTACCCAAGGTTCCCTCTCATCCCTCCTTCTTGCCTAGCAGGCTCCTTCCCTGCCCCTTCATCTGTCAAGCTCTCAGTCCTTGTACGAGGCAGTGAATGAGTGTTCTTAGACCGCTCAGTGGTGTGCAGTGACCTTGTCGCAGAGCAGAGGTGTTCTGTTCCACCTGGTTCTTTTTTTTTTTTTTTAATTATTTATTTATTTATTTGAGAGCGACAGGCACAGAGAGAAAGACAGATAGAGGGAGAGAGAGAGAATGGGCGCGCCAGGGCTTCCAGCCTCTGCAAACGAACTCCAGACGCGTGCGCCCCCTTGTGCATCTGGCTAACGTGGGACCTGGGGAACCGAGCCTCGAACCGGGGTCCTTAGGCTTCACAGGCAAGCGCTTAACCGCTAAGCCATCTCTCCAGCCCCCACCTGGTTCTTTAGGAAGGCTTGTCAGTTCTATCTGTAGGGAGCATTCTTGGTTTTGAACCATGTGAAACCCTACTGCTTCCTTAAGGCCCTCTGTCAAGGCCAAGCTAATATAACCTACTGACATATTTCCATCATGCTTGATATTTGATTTTTTTGTTTTTGTTTTTGTTTTTCGAGGTAGGGTCTCACTGTAGCTCAGGCAGACCTGGAATTCACTATGGAGTCTCAGTGTGGCCTTGAACTCATGGCAATCCTCCTACCTCTGCCTCCCGAGTGTTGGGATTAAAGGTGTGCACCTCCATGCCTGGCTGAATTTTTTTTTTTAATTTTTAATTTTAAAAAATCACAAACTTACAGAAAAGCTGTCAGTACAGAGACTCTTAATCAGGAATTCCACAGTGATGCACCTGAATCTAAATTGACCAGTTTACTAACTATCTCACTACTGCCCATGTTTTTCAAACAAAAGGGTCTTGTTCAGAACCTCACATTGTGTATAGCTGTCCTGTCTCTTTAGTATCCTTCACTTTGGAATAGATCTTTCCTGTCAAAAAGTAAACAGAGGGGCTGGAGAGATGGCTTAGCGGTTAAGTGCTCGCCTATGAAGCCTATGGACCCTGGTTCGAGGCTCGGTTCCCCAGGACCCACATTAGCCAGATGCACAAGGGGGCGCACGCGCCTGGAGTTAGTTTGCAGAGGCTGGAACCCCTGGCGCACCCATTCTCTCTCTCCCTCTATCTGTCTTTCTCTCTGTGTCTGTTGCTCTCAAATAAATAAATAAATAAATGAACAAAAAATATTAAAAAAAAAAGTAAACAGAGTAACTACAGACTTTAAAGCTTTTGAGAAAATTTAAGCCGCGCATGATGGCACATGCCTTTAATCCCAGCAGTCGGGAGGCAGAGGTAGGAGGATCGCCGTGAGTTCGAGGCCACCCTGAGACTCCATAGTGAATTCCAGGTCAGCCTGGGCTAGAGTGAGACCCTACCATGAAAAACAAACAAACAAAAAATTAAGCTAGTTTTTTTTTTTTAAGGCTATTCCTCCTTTTGGATATATTTGGTGTGCCTTCACAGTTAAATTCAGGTTACGCCTGTTTGGTGGGATATCCCAGAAGTGATGTGTTCTCAGCATATCCTACTTGGCAGGAACAAGTTCATTTTGTCCCTTTTCTGCTGATATTCATGATTACCTAGTTAAGATGTCTTCTGGGCTTCTCCACTGCTGAGTAACTTTGTCCTTCGTAGTTGATCAGGGTTACACAAGGAATTACCCTGAAATTATCTCGGGTTCCCCATCAAACTGTAAATATATTCATTATTGATTTTTCGCTCTTTGATTCCCATCTCCTGTTGTATCCATTGCTATCTAACTTATTTTGGTGTTTAAGTTGTTCCTAAGGTGTGCGTGGAGGGACCCTTCAAACTGGCTTCTTGTCTTTTTCACTTATCTCTCTGTCAGCAGTTGCGAACTGCCTTTCTTTGTGGCATAGCAGATATACCAGGTTAATATTGCACGTTCCTTTCTCTAGCCTCGGAATTGGCCACTTACCTAAAGAGCTTGGTTTTGTTTACAAAGGGGTGCCTAGAAGCCAAGGTGTGCTCCCAGACTTTCTCAGCAACAACCACGACTTCAGAAACATGCCTATGCGTGTGTGGGCATGTATGGTCCCATCCCAGTAATTCCAGTTCTTTAGTTTTCAGTTTACTGAGTGTGTGTGCTGTGCATGGATGTATGCATTCGTATGTGCGTTCATTCATGTGTGTAACGGTGCATGTGCACATGCATTCTCCTGCATGTGGTGGCCAGAGGATGTGGGTGACTTCCTCAGTTTCTTTTTACCTTATTTTCTGGTATAGGATCTTTCATTGAATATGCAGTTTAATTATTTGGCTAGAAAAGCTAGCCAGCAGGCCCCTGGAATTCTCCTGTCTCTGCCTCCCAGTGCTGGGATTACAGCGTGTGTCGCCACACCTCACCCAGATTTGACGTGGGTGCCGGGGATCCACACCTAAGCACCCATGCGTGTGTGGGAAGCACTGCAGCCCCTCCCCGTTCTCCCTCTGTTCATCCATCTCTGTTAAAAGCCAGGACTTCCCACTGGTGCCTCCAATTCCAGTTGGAGTTTAAGTTTCTTCCCTTTTCATAGTTCTAGATTTTCCGGCAGCAGGAAACGTAAGGCTTCCGTGTCTTCCAGTCATTCTGAGGTTCCCTTTCCCTTCTTCTGTGGCCACTGCCTGCTGTGCGTGGGTGTCCCTCTAGCCTCCTGTGGGTTGTGACCAGTTGTGCCCTCCCCACATGTGATGGGGCTGCTCGTCCTGGGCAGCTTCTAATACTCTATTCCAGGCCCTTGCCCCGGGAGAATGGCCTGTGTGTCCTGCCGTCCCACGTCAGCGGAGTTTACCTGCACAGCCTCCCATGCAGCTCTGACACTCTGCTTAAAAAATAAACAACATTTTTATTTATTTATTTGCAAGGAAAGAGAAAGAGAGAGAGAGAGAAAGAATGGGCACCAGGGTCTCTGCCAATGAACTCCAGATGCATGTGCCACTTCATGCATCTGGCTTCATGCGGGTGCTGGGGAATCGAACCAGGACCTTAAGGCTTGGTAAGCAGTCACCTTTAACCACTGAGTCATCTCTGCAGCCCCCAGCTCTGACATGTCTTATAATGCAGGCTTCCTTATGTGGACACCTTCCTTGCCAGATGTAGTAAAGTTAGACGTGTGAATAAAATTAAGGATTCTTTATGATCTTCCTAGTTCTACTCTAGAATTATCAGTATTTAAATATATGGAATGATAGTTTAATTATAAGCAACAGTATTTTAATAGAAGATATTACGTGTGTGCTTAGTGTCTGTGGCTTATAGCTTTCAGGAAACTTTTAAAATTGTGTAACACACATACTGAAAAGTGTTATAGATCATGAGTGTGCTGTGGCCTATCAAAATGTCAGCAACCCAGAAACGCCCACTAGTTAAGAAATAAAATATTGTAAGTTAACAGGAAGCCAGACTGTCCCAGTCAGTCCTCAGTAGATATTCTACATCTAACTAGGAGGACTGAATTCTTGACAATCATATGTATGTATTCATTTCATGATATACAAAATATAGCATAACTATGACACCTGATTAGCTATTTTGAGAAATATATTTGAAGGATTAATTATATCATCAATACTTTAATGTGATTATTATCAGCTTTGAGTTTTATCCTTCAGTTTGACAAAATTTTTACAGAGTCAGTCACTAGGGGGCAGCCTGTCCTGCTCCCACTTGCTGAGAAACAGTTGCAGCCTCCTTATGTTAGTAACAGAATTATTTTTGCATGGAAGAATACAAATGTTATTTCAATAAAAGTGATATTTCATTATTCATAGATATGGACAAAATTATTCTGTTCTCCTGTGTTTAAATTGCGAGAACAGATTTCTCGATTAAATCAATCTCAACATCTCGGGAAGTTTCCACTCTGAGTCCTACCTAGACCAGCAACGCATTTGAATTTGAATAGGCTTGGAAGCTTTTTGACTCCAAACAAGTTTCAGATAATAATTTATCCATACCTCCCTGTAATCCTCCCTTTCTTTCTCGCAGATTTCCTCCAAAACGCTGTGGGACGGGAATTAGACTCTTGAGCTAAATTGGAGGAAAGCAAGCCCCGGCGCAGAATCCAACAGCTAGGGCATTTTCTTCCATCCACTGACTTCATTTGGCATTGCTTAGTGGCAGTTCCTTTTGGTAGCGCCCTGCGAAAAATATCAGAGGAAGTGTGAAAGAGAAAACTTGGTCTTCCTTGATTTCAGTTCTCTACTAATCTCTCCCTCACGCCATTCTAGTTCTGTGTGTTTCCGTATGCCATCCTAATTCTTCTCATTAGATCGATAAACTTTCCAGTTTCTGCATAGCCCTAGAAAAGATGAACTCATGTCCAGATGCTTTTGAGCTATTTTATTTCTAGTAACATAAGGAACTGTTTCTGCTTCCTCCCAACCTTCCCTCCAATATAGTATGGTTTGGCTTCTTTTTCTCCAGAACTTTTTTTTTTTTTTGAAACCATAATTTAATGTTATTTCTTTTCTATAGATAGAGACATCGGTGTCTACCAGTATTATGACAAGAAAGATCCACCAGGTAAAGTACTTACTTATTCTACTTAATTAGTTTTGTAAATGAAATGTTCTTGGCAATGTAATAGTGACCATTAAAAACTGTGTTGGTGAGCTTTAGATAAATCCTAAAAATTTAAGAGGAGCTACTGCAGTTCTTTAGGAGAAAAAATGCTGAGGTTGATGCCTATCTATCTGTGGAAAATAAAGCAATATTGAGAAAAATGTAGATGAATGTGAGAATTTTCATTTCACTGCTGATCAGACTGATAACAAGACAGCCTGTTCACGTTTATTTAGTGGTGTCCCAGCAGAGGGCATTGTTAATGCATTTGTGCTCTGACGCTGGCCTCCTGGATCCTCACCTGATATCTGGAATAGACATTTCTGAGTGAATGATCGATTTTCTTTATCTGATGAATCCTGCTAATCCTGGAAGTTTTGTGATGGGCCAAAAGGCCTCCCTAGCTAGAGTTACTTGCTGTTCTGTTCTCGGTTGAAGTGGGGGCTGTGTGAGGGTCCTGTGTGCGTACGCAGCATGGGACTGAGTGGGGCTGACTGCCTGACGCGGAAGACAGACTGCGGCTGCTTTTCTGGGCTCGGTTGCAGTTCCTTTCCCTATCTGATAAAATTGGAAGCGCAGGATATTGGCCCACCTGTTGTGCTGTGTAAACCTTTTCACTGCAAACGTAGGAAATAGATCCACGGCATGCCAACAGCCTTCTTGTGGTATTTTCTCAACTGTCCATTTTTAAGTTTAGTAGTATGCACTGATCTCAATATGTTCAATACTCCCTCAAACAGCACACAGCAAAATACAATAGTATCATAAAACTAAATCTCCCCCCTTTTCCCCCTCTTTTCATCTTTCTTCTGTCACTATGTCAGCAACAGAACATGGTGTCTTAGAGGAAAAGCAAAGGCTGGCAGAATGTAAGTTTACTTTATATATTTGTAGAATTATTTTGAAAGTGAAGAGTTAAATATTTCAAAATATGCTGCTGTCTAAACAAGTTGGAAACATTATTCTATACAAATTCCTCATCATTACAAACTATTATGCACATGAACTTATGAGGTGTTTCTAATTGAAACCATTAAAATCTCTGCTCTGTATGATTTTGGTAAGATATCAGCTATGTAAACATACCCTTTCTTCATGAGCTGCATTTGTATTACTTAATACTTTAAAATACATGTGTCATGCTTAAATTATGATAACATTTAATTATCATACTTTGTGTAACTTATTAACATGTCTTACTTACTTATTTGTTGTTTTTGAGACAGTCATTCATATAGCCCAGGCTGGCTTCAAGTTCACTATGTGTGCAAAGCTGATCTTACATTCCTGAACTTCTGCCTCTACTTCCCAAGTGCTGTACTTACTTTTAAGAAAATCAGATTGTAATAACAGTATTAGTATTTTATTTAGTCTTTGCTGATCTCAAAATATAAATATGTTACATATATATGTATGTAACGTAGCTACAATGTGATGTGGTCTTAATGACTTGAAACTAAATGCAGTCTAAGATTTTTATTTGGAATATAGTGAGAGCTGAAAATCCCTCTTGATCTATGGTTGATCTGGCATTTAATTTTCAGAATACTGTATTAGTATTTGCAACACAGATTTTTTAAATTTTTACATATGTTCTGCACATCAAAATTGTGTCTATAGAGCCAAATTAATTTGCTGAAAGAAGATATATAGCAGTCCTCTCCAATTTAAATATCTATATATAATTTGTATATGCACACACAACATAAATGCAGTCATACGTACAACTCACATTTAGAATTATTAATTAGGAAGATCTGAAGATTAATTCATTCTTTGGAAGAGTTTACCATTTTATTAATATTACTTGTATGATGAATATTTATTTGTACGGAGTTGGTGCTGGGGTGGAGCTCAGAGCTTCATGTATGCTAGGTAAATGCTCTATCCCTGAATAACATCCCTAGTTTTATTAATTTTTAAAACATCTAGTTTTAGTTTGTGTTAACCTAACATTGTACCACTACGAAATATTCTTTTAATTGAAATTATTTCTTTCTTTTCTCACCATATTAACATATTCGCAAAACATGTACAGTTTGAGCAGGCTACCTGGAGTACTTGTAATTTCTTTTGGATTGAACACTTACTTATTTACATTAAAAAGTTATATAAATTGTAAAGACTGGGTCATTTATCATGAAATACTACCAGATTCTCACAGGCTTACCAGACTTCCCAGAGACTCTCTAATCTGCTTTGGCTGTCATCACAAAATTATCATCAACGAGATTATTTTGTGGTAAAAATCCTGTTCTTATTACAAAGTCCTTGAAAAGCCTGTCATTTAATGATAGAACTGAAGTCCACTTCCTGTCCGTTAGGGAAGTGTTTTATTTTAATCTTCCTAAAGCACATTGCTAAGCAGAGTTTCCTTTTTTTTTTTTTTGAAAAAAAATATGTTTAACTAACGTAGTACATGTTTTATTTGCCAGCCCGAGATTATCCTTGGACGCTCAAAAATAGACGCCCAGAAAAACTTCGAGACTCACTCAAAGAGTTGGAGGTATCTTTCAAAAGGTTTCAAAAATGGCAACAAACAAATCTGTTTTAAAACCTCTTTCAACAGCTTTAATTTTCATAAAGGATCAGCTCTCGTGGTGATGATAGCTTGCCTTTGTCCAGTGGGAAGTTCCAAAACAGTTGCATCTTTGTGTGGCGTGTTGATCTTTTTTTTTTTTCTTTCTTTCTTTCTTGGAAATCAGAAGCACTTTAACTGATCATGACAACGTGTGTAGCCAATTGCACTTTCTCTTCTTCTGTTGTCCTTCAGGAGCTGATGCAAAACAGTCAGTGTGTGCTGAGCAAATGGAGGAACAAATATGTCTGTCAGGTAAAATGGTTTGACAAGCTTTTGCAGTATAACCAATGGAGCTGAAAACTATGTAGTAATTGGTATTCTTGTGTTATGATAGATGATGGAAAAAGTCTTTCCAGGAGTGGATATTCCATAGTTTGAATTCTCGTCATTCTCAAGTGAACGTCAGACAAAATGGCATAGGCTAAGCTACCTCGTTAATCAGTGCGGTTGTGCTGACACCCTGTAACACTAATCAGAGTCTGTTCAGATAGTGTGTTTCATTTGGGTTTGTCTGAATGTTATATTAGATGTTCACTGGCATAGATTTAATAATATTTTTTAAAAGTTTTTTTAATTTTTTAAAAATTATTTATTTATTTGAGAATGACAGACAGAGAAAGAGGGAGAGACAGAGAGAGAGAGAGAGAGAGAGAGAGAGAGAGAGAGAATGGGCGTGCCAGGGCTTCCATTCACTGCAAACGAACTCCAGACGCGTGCGCCGCCCCCTTGTGCATCTGGCTAACGTGGGTCCTGGGGAATCAAACTGAGGTCTTATAGCTTTGTAGGCAAGAGCCTTAACTGCTAAGCCATCTCTCCAGCCCCCCCCTTTTAAAATTATTTTTATTTATTTATTTGAGAGTGGCAGACAGAGAGAGAAAGAGGGGGGGTGAGAGAGAGAGAATGGGTGCTGCATCAGGGCCTCCAGCCACTGCAAACAAACTCCAGATGTGTGCACCCCCTTTGTGCATCTGGCTAACATGGGTCCTGGGGAATCGAGCCTCGAACCGGGGTCCTTAGGCTTCACAGGCAAGCGCTTAACTGCTAAGCCATCTCTCCAGCCCGATTTAATAATATTTTTGAATGGAGATGTTATAAGACAATACATTCATATTATGTCATAAGTACATATAATTCTTATGAACACTTATGACTATAATTTTTATGGAATTCAACAAACAAGTAACAGCTTTTGAACATTTTGAGCCATATTTATGTGGGTAACCACTAGTTATATGTGGCTATTTAAGTAATTAAATAAAATTAAATTTTCAGTCCCTCCATTGTACTGCTTACATTTTAAGTGCCCAACATTTTACCACATGAGACAATGATACAGAATATCTCCATTCTAGAACATTCTATGAGACAGCCCTAGTAGCACCTATGCAAGGCATTCTAAACTCAGTGGGTCTAGATTTAGAAAATAAGCGCCTATCAGTTAGCATATATTGGGCACAAAATAAGGTTGAAATTCCTTCATTTTACAGATAGGCCTAAAAATGTCATTTGTGTATGGTAATGAATAGTCATCCATGCATTGAAGTTTTATCATTGCTATTAATAATTATAATTGATTTATGAAATCAAATATCCTGTTTCAATTTAAATTTTGTGTTTATATTTGAATTTACGTATAAATATTCTTATTTGTAGGTTAGGCCCTATATAGTTCTCTCTATAAATCCCTAAACTTGTAGTAATTATAAACGTGTGTTGATACCTTGTCAATATAGCTGTCATTCTACTTTTCCTCTTCTTTTAACTTTTTATTTATTGAATTGTTTTGTCTAAACTGCTCTACCTTTCTCATGGAATTAACTATTACCTCCTCAACTGGCATACATTTCTACTTTTCAGATGCTGTTTATAAGCATGAGTGAATATTTTTAGAACCATAACACTTCTTAAACTCACCCGTGAACGCTCTTCAAAAGATTGGGCTATTTTAAAATCATGACTTATTTTTACAAAAAATTAATCCAACTTTAAAACTGAAATATAAAATGTGCCCCAGAAAGTTTCAAACTTAGCACAACCCAACCTTGTAGCTCCTAATGCCATTACTCACCTTAAAAACAGACTCAAAATTATTTGACTGGAGGGCAAGCCTGCCACCTACATTAAGAGGTGTGTCTCAGAGCCTCCACCCTTACCATCTCCCAGGGTGAGTCGGAACATGTCAGGCATCTTAAAAAATGCAGTGGAGCATCCCAGCAGAAAAGTCTTTTTTAGATAGATTGAATTGCCTTTTAATAAAAAGTTTTTGTATGTATCAGGGTGATGGAGATATCATAGAATGGCGTCTCATTATTGAATTAATTCAACTAAGAAAAGAAAGTTTTTATGACAAAGTGTTTACAAACTTGCTTTTCTAATTCCCACCAGACTGGTATACCAGTGAGTGTATTTTCAACATTTCTCATAGGACATAACTCATTTTATTTTGTGTTTAATTTCTTTGATAAATAAGATATTCCTGAAATACATCTTTTATTCCCAGCACATTCTTGAAATGATATATTTTAACAAGGCAACTTTACTTCTGCCCAGAGGTCTTTGAGAAACATATTATTCATTTCCTTCAGTTTCTAAGCAAGGTTTTCACTCTGTCTTTATAAAATTTGTGTGGATTCCATTCCTTAAAAGCTCTAGTAGCATCATAGTACGTTAAAAACTTGGCACTCAAACTAGAATTTTGGTTTAAGGCAATGATTCCTTAACTTTGTTAACTTTTGTATTAAATTTAATTAAATTATACCCAGCTGTAGAATAAGTTAAATTTTCTCCTCAGGTTCCCTGAAGATTTTCTTATGACCATCCAATGTAGAAATTCCAAAGGCAACATGTGCTCACATTCTATTAGTGATCTCCCCAAATCTCTAACCCTAGCATGGCAGCAGTTGACCATACAGTATAGTTTTTAAGAAAGATGCTCCTGGGTATCTGGGTGCTAACATTTTTGGACTGCCAGTCTTTTGATGATGCTATTATTCTACTAATATAAACTTTACACTAAAGAGGTGATACATTTAGGATTTAGGGAATTTTTTTTAGCTGGTGTCTCTTTAAGACATCCTTAAAAGGTGCATTTGTTTAGTCATCAATGAAGAGACTTTAAAGAGAGTATAATGTGAACTTGAATCTTTCCCTGTGTCAAATAAGGAGGGGTCGTTGTTTATCACCATTACCACAGCTTAGTTTATGTTACCAAACCAATGATCTATAAATTTTTATATACAAAAAATCATTTCCTCTACTTGTAAATTCAGAACAATTTACAAATCAAGACTTATCTATGCACAATTTTGGTGATCCTGTCTTTTGAGGATTGTTTCTCAAACTATCCGTGTTCTTAGTTTGAGATGTATTAACAGATCAGAGATACAATTTAGGGTTTTTATTTTACCACCTATTAAATATATTCTCACTTTTTTGTCTCCTGAAATAATTTAATTAATAAGAATATTTAACAACTTCCTGCTTTGAATTTTTTAAATCATTTTTATAAAGTTTCTTAGGAAAAAATTGTTTCAGCATTAAACATTATTACTTTATTACTCTGGTATAAATTCAAATTCCACAAAGTATTGTGCCTTAAGTCACCTTCGTATCTGTATATAATTATTATTAAAATATTTGCATTAGGCACACATATCACTTCATATACCCTGATTTTTAGATGATTTTGACTTGTGTATATACTTTTAGCTACAAAAGTAGATAATCTAATCAGCTGCACCCTGACAGTCTTCACATGCCAAGAAAAGATAGTTTCCACTTCTGTTTCTGTAGTGAGCTATTATAATATATGAAAACAAATAAATGGGTTTGTCACAGAAAAGTTATAACTCTATGGGACTTACTTGATCACAACTTCTTTAATCATAAAAACTGATCTTTTTTAAAAAGAGGGAACCCTTATATTTTATTTATTTGAGAGAGAGAGGCAGATAGAGAGAGAATGGGCATGCCAAGCCCTCTAGCCACGCAAATGAACTCCAGCCGCATGCACCACCTTGTGCATCTGGCTTTACGTGGGTACTGGAGACTCAAATTTGGGTTCTTTGGTTTTATCAGTAAGCACTTTAACTGCTAAGCCATGTCTGTGGCCCCAAACCTTTCTTTTTAGCAACTTGTGTGAATATTAATTTGATTTCCTCCTAAAGATTAAAAGGCATCTCATAGAGTATATTCATGAGGGGAGGTGAATATTTTGGGAGAAGACTGAAAACTCAAGGGTCCTTCATTTAGTGGATAACAAGAAACCCCAGTCAGCTAAAAAAGGAGGAAGAGTACTCAGGATAGTGATGCTCTGTCAATACTTTAGCTCTCTAAAGTGCAAGGCTTAGATGTCAGAGAGCCTGAGTAAAGGATTAAAGGACTTTTTTCCCCCTTGTTTAATATTTTACTAATTCTAAGGCTCAAGACTTTATTATTATTAAGCTATCAGTAGGCATTTATTGGGACTCAACAATAAACTCATCGTTGTGTTAGGGGCTATTGAAAATATTAGATGGTATTCTTTTTGTCATTTTAACTATTTTTCTTTGATAATTTCATACAGACATATTTTGATCATGTTTACTTTGTAATATACACATATTACACTCCCTTATGCCTCTTCCACTCCCACTGAACTCCTCTTCCTAAATAGTCCCCCTTTGAATTTTATGTCTTCATAATTTTTCATGTCATGAACACTTGTAAAGAATTTCATGTGTATTTGAGAAAGAAAACGAATGTACAAAATTAAAGAAAATCCTCTAGAAAAAGAATAATTTGAGATTAAATGTTACACTTTTTGATACACTATCTAAAGTTCAAGGATTGTCGCCTATTAAAGTTGCTGTTTTCCATAGAAATGACTAAACTTAAGCTGGGCTTTGAAGGTAGGACATAGGTTAGGCAAGAAAAAAGTAAAAGGAGGATATTCCTGGTCAAGAGAGAAAGTGTCTGCAAAGATAGATTGTCTTTAAATAGTTTAAAAAAAAAAAACAAGGGTTCAGGCTATATAGATGGCTTTGTGGTTACGGCGCTTGCCTGTGAAGCCCAAGAGCTCATGTTCAAATCTCCAGGTCCCACATAAGCCAGATGCAGTGGTAGAAACATGCAATGTTGCACATGTGCACTAGGGGGCGCACGCATCTGGAGTTTGTTTGCAGCGGGCTGAAGATCCTGGCGTGCCCATTCTCTCTCTCTCTCTCTCTGTCTCTTTCTCAATAACAGTAGCAGTAGTAGCAGTAGTAGTAGTAGTAGTAGTAGTAGTAGTAGTAGTAGTAGTTGTTGTTGTTGTTGTTGTGGCCCTGGAAAGACTTTTCCATGAATGTTTATTGGATGACATCTTTTGACTATTGTAGGCTGTGCAGTTGGGTTGCTGTCCCTGTCATATAACTGAGGCGCTCTTTGGGGCCACTGAATCTTAGCCAATATGTAGCAGCTTAGTACTTTATATTTTCTTGTTTACAAAGTGATATTTACTATTTTTTATTTATTTTTAAATTTTTTTGTTTATTTTTGTTTATTTGAGAGCAACAGACAGAGAGAGAAAGAGGCAGATAGAAAGAGAGAGAGAGAGAGAGAGAGAGAGAGAGAGAGAATGGGCATGCCAGGGCCTCCAGCCACTGCAAACGAACTCCAGATGTGTGCACCCCCTTGTGCATCTGGCTAACGTGGGTCCTAGGGAACCGAGCCTCGAACCAGGGTTCTTAGGCTTCACAGGCAAGCACTTAACCACTAAGCCATCTCTCCAGCCCTTTACTATTTTTTAAATAGAAAAATTATTGAGATGCTTAAGTTAGAACATTTGGAAAACACAGAAAAAATCTCTGTGGCCATCAATCATCTAATCCAACTAATTAGCATTACGGCTTATCTTTTGATGTTTTTCCTTTTGATATATGTATGTGTGTGTGTGTGTATGTATATATGTATATTTGCTTTTTATACTTGATATATACTTACAGTACATATATATACAGTCTGAATATTTCAATGCATAATATCTGAACTTAATACTTTATATATGTTCCTTTCTATTTTTATTTTTATTTATTTATTTTTGTTTGTTTGTTTGTTTTTCGAGGTAGGGTCTCACTCTGGTCCAGGCTGACCTGGAGTTAACTCTGTAGTCTCAGGGTGGCCTTGAACTTATGGCGATCCTCCTACCTCTGCCTTCCGAGTGCTGGGATTAAAGGTGTGCACCACCACGCCTAGCTTCCTTTCTATTTCATACAAAAAACCCACATGAACCCCACAATAAAATAATGAATTAAGTCATTACCAGTATTATTGAGTCCATGTCTACAGTCTTCTTTCAGACAGCTCTCCTGGTTTCTTTTCATGTAAAAGTGAATTTTGGTTTTGAAGTAGGGAGTTTTACTGTGTTGCCAAGCTGGCCTTGAACTTGTATACTGAAGTGATACTCTTGCCTCAACCTCCTGGTTTTCTGGGATGGTAGGCATGTGTCATTACTTTGATTATCTCCATTTTGTCCACGAGGAAACACAGACACTGACTAATTATGCAGCAGTAACTTGTGCTAGCTTCCAGACTCAACCAGCAGGTCCTCAAAGTTCATGTTTTTAGTCACTATGTGTACCCCTTACCACTACTCTTCAGCAAGGCATAAATATAAAAAAAAATTCAAGTAAAAATACCTTCAGCTGGGCGTGGTGATGCACACCTTTAATCCCAGCACTCAGGAGGCAGAAGTAGGAGGATCACTGTAAGTTCGAGGCCACCCTGAGACTACATAGTGAATTCCAGGTCAGCCTGAGCTAGAGGGAGACCCTACCTCGGAAAAACAAACAAACAAACAAACAAATACCTTCAGTCACAGGAAGACATGGAACATGCATTGGTCTTCCTGTTAAATCTAGATCATTAAAGTAATGTAGTCATTCTCACTGCCTCTCACACTTTGATTAAATTACAGTAAGTCTGGAGTTCGTTTGCAGTGGCTGGAGGCCCTGACGCACCCATTCTTTCTCTCTCCCTCTATCTGTCTTTCTCCCTGTGTCTGTCGCTCTCAAATAAATAAATAAAAAATGAACAAAAAATATTTTTAAAAAATTATAGTAAGGGAAAGAAGAAGAGGAGAAAACTCCTAAGGACAAAGAGAAGGAAAAGACCACGGCAATGAGAGGTGTCAGTCAAGTGCGGATGTCACAAATTTAAGTGGCTATGTGCTTCGTAACTTCACAAAGCAGAGACCTTGCTGACGTCGCTGGCTCTAGAAAGTCCACTGATAGGTAGTAAGCGTTTTGTGTTGGACAAAGCTGGAAGGGAACTCGATTTTGGAAGTATTAAGTGTATAATAATGTAGAACTGAGAACAAGAGAATTATGTTAAGAGCCCGTGAGAGCATCATTTTCTATGGATTACAAACCAGAGGATGCCTGGACTCACAGGCAGTGAGCACTGGAGAGTCCAGAAGTGAGGGACTAGACTGAGAATAAGGCAATGGTGAGATTTTTGTCTAGCTCTTTCCCTACCACAGCCGAGTTTATGTTTGTGTTGAATTGTTTATTATAAGCCCTTTCTCTTCAAAACACAAGTATACTCTTGCCAGAGCGAAACTGATAAGTACTGGTATTTGGCTGTTTTCTCTAAAAAGGTAGACGTGCTAATTAATATGTTTCAAAAATAAAGGCCAAGTCAAGGAGTCTGCTCATGAAAATCAACTTTTTAATCACTTTTCTATATAACCATAGAGACAGAGGTCACCATATTGCTGAGAAAAAATTTCCATGTGGAAATCTGAGAGCTCAAGTTTGAGGCTAAGCCATTCAGAAAAGAGAGAGAATTAAGGACAGGCAACAACTAGAATTGAATTCAGAGAATTAAAATTAATACTCACAGAAATAATAGGAGCTGTTCTATTACATCCTGGAAACCATAATAGCATGATATTTTTTAAAAGGTAGAATAATTAGGTAAAAAGAAAAGGAATTGGTACAAAATAAGAAATGACAGGTCACTGCTGAGAATGTTGCATAGCTCATCAGGAGTTCAGTCCCCAGTGCTGAAAAACACAAGCATTATCATCCACCTTGAACAAGACGGTGAAAGCATAAAGGGAACAGTTCATAGAACTGAAAGGCAAAACCAAAATGTCCTATCACGTGGAACAGCACTACAGAAGGATTTTCTGATGAAGCGTAGGTGACAGAGGACGAGAATATTAGCGCATCAGGCCAAACATGTCCACTGTCGAGCTCCTAATATAAAACACAGGTGAGAAACAAAGAAATAATAGAAAAATTCCAAACACTGGAGGATGTACACTTAAGCTTGAAAGTACCCAAGGATTGAAAAAAGATCCATAGGTGTATTTTAGAAAAATTTTTAAAAGCCACATCTTGTGAATTTCAGGAAAAAAAAGCGCGATTATTTCAGTAAAAGCAAAACAAGACACATGCACAGATCACAAGATTGAAACTTCTTCACTGCAGCGCAAGGAGGCAGGAGAAAAGAAGTCTTAAATTCTGAAAGTGATCACAGCCTAGCTAAAAAAAAATGAATATATCAAAATATGAACCCATTTTTGGAACATGATTATGGTATAAAGAATTGACCATTACAATAACATATCTTCTATGATCAACAGCATTTTCTTCCTTCTCTTTTTATAAATTTTTGTCTTCTCTTTTATTAATTGTTCTAAGTTTAAAACATTTCTAGTTCCATGCTTGTTACTTATATTTAATTATATATATATATATATATATATATATATTTTTTTTTTTTTTTTTTTTTTTTTTTTTTTTTTTTGAGGTAGGGTCTCACTCTAGCTCAGGCTGACCTGGAATTCACTATGGAGTCTCAGGGTGGCCTTGAACTCACAGTGATCATCCTACCTCTGCCTCCCGAGTGCTGGGATTAAAGACGTGCGCCACCACGCCCGGCTAATTATATTTTTAATTATATTTACTTATATTTATGCTTTGGAAGCTTCAAGTTATTATGCTACAAAGGAAGCCATTTTAAGTCTTTGAGTTTCCTTTATATATTGTTACAGCAAACAGTAAATATGTATAAATGTAAAGATCAAAATCTGAATAGTCTAATTCTTACTTGGTTAATTTCCATGTGATTTACAAAGTATAAGTAAACATATATAAATATTTTCCACTATTTTTAGAGACAGCACAAGAGAGAGAGAGACAGAGTTGGTGTGCCAGGGCCTCAGCCACCATAATTGAACTCCAGGCACTTGCGCCACCTAGTGTGCATGTGCGACCTTGTGTTTGCCTTACCTTTGTGCATCTGGCTTATGTGGGATCTGGAGAGTCAAACATGGGTCGTTAGGCTTCACAGGCAAGTGCCTTAACCACTAAGCCATCTCTCCAGCCCCAGTTTTCACTTTTTAAAGGGGGTGGTAAGATTGTATTTCCATATTAAGATTGTTAGAAGATGTTTAGAACCTTGTATTTGAATATCTGTACTAAGTTTTTATATAAGAACTTAGTTATTTCAAATTGGAAACTTTGTATTTATGCCCAGGTTAAAATGTGCCAGCTAGAATTATGTTATAAACTATTAAGGTTAAGTATAGGAACTGAGCAGCTTTATATTCATGATATTTGAGACATTATGCATATGCCAGTGTAACTGGTAGAGAAAACACTTCAAGTACTTTTGCCAGATTTTAATTTATACCTCTTAGCTTTATAATTTTTTAAAACGCTATTAAGTTAGTAGATAAACTGCCTTACCAAATAACTACAAAATGACAAAGAATTGTAATGTTTGATATCTATACCTATCTATATCTATTTAAATTTTTTTATTTATTTATGAGAGGGGAGCTGGGCATGCCAGGGCCTGTAGCCACTGCAAACAAACTCCAGACGCATGCTCCACCATGTGCATCTGGTTTATGTGGGTCCTGTGGAATCAAACCTGGGTCCTTCGGCTTTGCAGGCAAGTGCCTTAACGGCTAAGCCTAATCCAGCCCTCTGTGTCTGTCTATATCCATACCCACAGTACCTCCTCACAGTGAAGTACCTGTTGTCTCAGAGTCGCATTGGTCTAGGGAGAATCCTAGGTGGAATAGTGAAACCCCAGTTTCCGCTCCATCCCAACCAGATGAACTGCCCCTCTTTCAGCACCCTTGTTTCTGTCCTTCCTGCTGTCTGAGGCCAAGCCTTCCACCTAAGCTCAGAGTGTGCGCCCAGGCACCCGGGGCCTGCCGGTGAACTCACAGGGTTATTGGGAGATGTCTCAAACCCCCAAAAGAGAACAGACTTCTTTCAGACCCAATATCTGGTTGCAGTTAGGTCAGAACTTAAAAATTAGCTTGTGCTACATTTCCTTTGAGCTCGTCATTAATGGAGCTGGGCTCATGCAAGGGTGAAGAAGATGCGTTCCGACGTCAGTGAGGGACGGTGACGACAGGGTGGTTGTACTCTCAGCAAGAAGCAACAGCAGCCAGGCACAAAGCCTGCTTTTTTCTAGAATTTATATATTTTTAGACTGCCACTGGAAAGACTGCCCACATTTGGGGAAGGTCTTCTCCCCTCAGTTAATCCTTCCTGGAAACACCCTGCAGACCTGCCCAAGAGGAGTGTCTCTTACTTGAATCCAGACCCAATCAAGTTGACAGCTGAGATTGTCAGAGTTTTTAGTGTTTGATATAGCATTATTTGTTTATTTCTGTTAAGTGTACTTTGGGTCCTCAACATACCTGCAAACCCATATGTCATGATGCTTTCCTGTATATTTCTTTCAGAAGTTTTTTTTGCATCTGACATTGTAATATTTTTATTTATTTATTTATTTATTTTGGAGATCGGGTCTCACTCTAGTCCAGGCTGACCTGGAATTTACTATGTGCTGTCAGGTTGACCTCAAACTCACAACAATCCCCTGAGTGCTGGGATTAAAGGCATGTGCCACTATGCCTAGGTCATACCTTGTAGCCTTTAATCTATTTGAGGTAATGTTTATACATTATAAATTATAAGGTATAAGGTAAGGGCTCAGCTGTATTTGTACATGGATATCAGTTTTTCTGGTACTAGAAGACACTATCCTTTCCCATTGAGTAGTCTTGGTACTTAGTCAAAGACTGTCTGGCGTGTGTAAAGGTTTATTTCTGGGATATAGTCCATTGATCTATGTGTTTCTTTATGCCAGTATTGCACTGTTTTGGTTTATTATAACTTTCTTTTTAAAAAAGGCATTTTTATTCTTTTGAGAGAGACAGGGAGAGAAAGAGAGATAATATTATTGAGTGTGGGAGTACCAGGGCCTCTTGCCACTGCATGTGAACTCTAGACACATGAACCATATTGTGTATCTGGCTTTAGGTGGGTCCTAGGCAATCAAACCCAGGCTGTGACAAGTGCCTTTAACTATTGAGCCATCTCTCCAGCCCTGTTTACTGTGACTTTCTAGTATGTTTTGAAATCGGGAGTTGTCAAGTTTTGTCTTTTTCAAAGTTGTTTTTACTATCCAGGGTCACTTGAGAGTCCCACTTTGCTTTTAAATAGGTCCCAGTCTTTTTCATTTAAACAAACAGCTCTTATTCAATCCCACATTCCTCTCCAGGTACCACCATGTCTTATTCCTTTTCTTGAAAATCCCATTTCTCCAAAAAAATTGTCTGTATTTGGAGTCTCTGTTGTCTGTTCCTCATTGCATATTTAGCATTCAGTCAAAGTCAGTAGATGTCTTCTCCTGATTGTTACACTGCAAAACATTCCTCAGAGATTGAAGGAAACTTGTTTTGCCCAAGCCAGTGGACATTTAACAAATCCCCATCTTCCACAGAACAGCCTCTAACGTTACTGATTCCCTTAGTGTTGAAATACTTTATTCTCTTAGATAGCTTGCACTTTGATCTTCTGATGTTCCTTCTGCCTCTTCAACCATTGTCCTCTAGCTCCTTTCCAGGCCCTTCATCTCCTGTTCTACCTTTAATGTTGCAATATCTCAAGGCCAGTTCTAAGCCATCAGCTGTCCACTCTTGAGTTTCTGGGTTATGAAATGTAAACCCATAGCTTACATGGCTCCTTTCTAGTGCTTAGCACTTTCTTCTGTTCTTCAAAACTATAAACGGAGCTCCCTACTTACAGCTTCCCTTGGGCATCACAAACCTATTCAAACAGACCTCAGAGCCCCACAGCCTCCTCTTCTGTTCCCACCTTTAGTGAACGGTTCTGCTTTACATCTGTTCACGATGACCAGGAAGTTAACCATTTGCCCTTGGAATGATCTTCTTTACCCAACTGCCTCTTCCTGAAGCCCTCCGTCTCTTTCTCACATGTCCAGCAATAACCACCTCACTTGCGGACTGCTTTGACCTTTGTTCCTCAGTGCTTTGCCAGCATCCATTTTGCCCCACCATCTGTTTTCTACACTGTAGCCACAGTAACACTTGAAAACAAATTACTCCTTTGCTTCAAACCCCTCAACCACTGCAAAGGGTAGATAGGAAACTGGAACCCACAGTTAATGAGAACAGGGGTAGAGGAATACATGAGGGAGGGAGCAGGGTGGAACAGATATTTTCATTGCATATCTTTCTGTAATCTCTTGTTATTTTCTTTAGCTGCTACTGGAGTGTATTATTCAAACCAAATGTTAAATCAATAAGTTAAGTTTGATAAAATATAGCCTAACACTAGCCTTTTATAAAGACAAACGTGACCTGGGCTCTCTTTTAAACTAACTTCATACTCTTCCATCTCAACTCCCCAGCTACACAAGGTCCCTGTCAATCCCTGATGTGCAATCTTATTTCTCTTGCTGCAGGGCCTTTGTACAAATTGCTCATAGTTCTTGCTGGTAGTTCTTGCTGGTATGCCCTTTGCTTCCCTTTCTGGGAGGTAACACATTCCTCACCTTAAAACCAAGACGAGTTACCCGTTTTTCTGGGAAGACTTCCTTGGCAAGCAGTATCTTCTGTTTTGTTACCAGTATTACAGCACCATCTACTTCTGTATACCCTCTGTGGTTCTGTGTCACGTCTCCATCTACCTCTGTGAACCCTCTGTGGTTCTGTGTCACGTCTCCATCTACCTCTGTGAACCCTCTGTGGTTCTGTGTCACGTCTCCATCCACCTCTGTGAACACTCTGTGGTTCTGTGTCACGTCTCCATCCACCTCTGTGAACACTCTGTGGTTCTGTGTCACGTCACCATCTACCTCTGTGAACACTCTGTGGTTCTGGTGTCACATCTCCATCCACCTCTGTGAACCCTCTGTGGTTCTGTGTCACGTCTCCATCTACCTCTGTGAACCCTCTGTGGTTCTGTGTCACGTCTACATCCACCTCTGTGAACACTCTGTGGTTCTGGTGTCACGTCTCCATCCACCTCTGTGAACACTCTGTGGTTCTGGTGTCACGTCTCCATCCACCTCTGTGAACACTCTGTGGTTCTGTGTCACGTCTCCATCCACCTCTGTGAACACTCTGTGGTTCTGTGTCACGTCTCCATCCACCTCTGTGAACACTCTGTGGTTCTGTGTCACGTCTCCATCCACCTCTGTGAACACTCTGTGGTTCTGTGTCATGTCTCCATCCACCTCTGTGAACACTCTGTGGTTCTGGTGTCACGTCTCCATCTACCTCTGTGAACACTCTGTGGTTCTGTGTCACGTCTCCATCTACCTCTGTGAACACTCTGTGGTTCTGGTGTCACGTCTCCATCCACCTCTGTGAACACTCTGTGGTTCTGTGTCACGTCTCCATCCACCTCTGTGAACACTCTGTGGTTCTGTGTCACGTCTCCATCCACCTCTGTGAACACTCTGTGGTTCTGTGTCACGTCTCCATCCACCTCTGTGAACACTCTGTGGTTCTGTGTCACGTCTCCATCCACCTCTGTGAACACTCTGTGGTTCTGTGTCACGTCTCCATCCACCTCTGTGAACACTCTGTGGTTCTGTGTCACGTCTCCATCCACCTCTGTGA
The DNA here is from genome assembly GCF_020740685.1 of Jaculus jaculus. Lineage (NCBI taxonomy): Eukaryota > Metazoa > Chordata > Mammalia > Rodentia > Dipodidae > Jaculus > Jaculus jaculus. The sequence goes on along the minus strand of NC_059119.1, from coordinate 58,773,587 downwards.
ACACTCTGTGGTTCTGTGTCACGTCTCCATCCACCTCTGTGAACACTCTGTGGTTCTGGTGTCACGTCTCCATCCACCTCTGTGAACCCTCTGTGGTTCTGGTGTCACGTCTCCATCCACCTCTGTGAACACTCTGTGGTTCTGTGTCACGTCTCCATCCACCTCTGTGAACACTCTGTGGTTCTGTGTCACGTCTCCATCCACCTCTGTGAACACTCTGTGGTTCTGTGTCACGTCTCCATCTACCTCTGTGAACACTCTGTGGTTCTGTGTCACGTCTCCATCTACCTCTGTGAACACTCTGTGGTTCTGGTGTCACGTCTCCATCTACCTCTGTGAACACTCTGTGATTCTGGTGTCACGTCTCCATCCACCTCTGTGAACACTCTGTGGTTCTGTATCACATCTCTATCCACCTCTGTGAACACTCTGTGGTTCTGGGACACATCTCCATCCACCTCTGTGAACACTCTCTGGTTCTGGTGTCATGTCTCCATCCACCTCTGTGAACACTCTGTGGTTCTGTGTCACGTCTCCATCCACCTCTGTGCACCCTCTGTGGTTCTGGTGTCACGTCTCCATCTACCTCTGTGAACACTCTGTGGTTCTGTGTCACGTCTCCATCCACCTCTGTGAACCCTCTGTGGTTCTGGTGTCACGTCTCCATCCACCTCTGTGAACACTCTGTGGTTCTGGTGTCACGTCTCCATCTACCTCTGTGAACACTCTGTGGTTCTGTGTCACGTCTCCATCTACCTCTGTGAACACTCTGTGGTTCTGTGTCACGTCTCCATCCACCTCTGTGAACACTCTGTGGTTCTGGTGTCACATCTCCATCTACCTCTGTGAACACTCTGTGGTACTGTGTCACGTCTCCATCTACCTCTGTGAACACTCTGTGGTTCTGTGTCACGTCTCCATCTACCTCTGTGAACACTGTGGTTCTGGTGTCACGTCTCCATCCACCTCTGTGAACACTCTGTGGTTCTGTGTCACGTCTCCATCCACCTCTGTGAACACTCTGTGGTTCTGTGTCACGTCTCCATCCACCTCTGTGAACACTCTGTGGTTCTGTGTCATGTCTCCATCTACCTCTGTGAACACTCTGTGGTTCTGGTGTCACGTCTCCATCCACCTCTGTGAACACTCTGTGGTTCTTTGTCACGTCTCCATCCACCTCTGTGAACACTCTGTGGTTTTGGTGTCACGTCTCCATCTACCTCTGTGAACACTCTGTGGTTCTGTGTCACATCTCCATCCACCTCTGTGAACACTCTGTGGTTCTGTGTCACATCTCCATCTACCTCTGTGAACACTCTGTGGTTCTGTGTCACGTCTCCATCCACCTCTGTGAACACTCTGTGGTTCTGGTGTCACATCTCCATCTACCTCTGTGAACACTCTGTGGTACTGTGTCACGTCTCCATCTACCTCTGTGAACACTCTGTGGTTCTGTGTCACGTCTCCATCTACCTCTGTGAACACTGTGGTTCTGGTGTCACGTCTCCATCCACCTCTGTGAACACTCTGTGGTTCTGTGTCACGTCTCCATCCACCTCTGTGAACACTCTGTGGTTCTGTGTCACGTCTCCATCCACCTCTGTGAACACTCTGTGGTTCTGGTGTCACGTCTCCATCCACCTCTGTGAACACTCTGTGGTTCTTTGTCACGTCTCCATCCACCTCTGTGAACACTCTGTGGTTTTGGTGTCACGTCTCCATCTACCTCTGTGAACACTCTGTGGTTCTGTGTCACATCTCCATCCACCTCTGTGAACACTCTGTGGTTCTGTGTCACATCTCCATCCACCTCTGTGAACACTCTGTGGTTCTGTGTCACGTCTCCATCTACCTCTGTGAACCCTCTGTGGTTCTGGTGTCATGTCTCCATCCACCTCTGTGAACACTCTGTGATTCTGTGTCACGTCTCCATCCACCTCTGTGAACACTCTGTGGTTCTGTGTCACGTCTCCATCTACCTCTGTGAACCCTCTGTGGTTCTGGTGTCACGTCTCCATCTACCTCTGTGAACACTCTGTGGTTCTGTGTCACATCTCCATCCACCTCTGTGAACACTCTGTGGTTCTGTGTCACATCTCCATCTACCTCTGTGAACACTCTGTGGTTCTGTGTCACGTCTCCATCCACCTCTGTGAACACTCTGTGGTTCTGTGTCACGTCTCCATCTACCTCTGTGAACCCTCTGTGGTTCTGGTGTCATGTCTCCATCCACCTCTGTGAACACTCTGTGATTCTGTGTCACGTCTCCATCCACCTCTGTGAACACTCTGTGGTTCTGTGTCACGTCTCCATCTACCTCTGTGAACCCTCTGTGGTTCTGGTGTCACGTCTCCATCTACCTCTGTGAACACTCTGTGGTTCTGTGTCACGTCTCCATCCACCTCTGTGAACCCTCTGTGGTTCTGTGTCACGTCTCCATCTACCTCTGTGAATGGTTCTGGTGTCACGTCTCCATCCACCTCTGTGAACACTCTGTGGTTCTGGTGTCACGTCTCCATCCACCTCTGTGAACACTCTGTGGTTCTTTGTCACGTCTCCATCCACCTCTGTGAACACTCTGTGGTTTTGGTGTCACGTCTCCATCTACCTCTGTGAACACTCTGTGGTTCTGTGTCACATCTCCATCCACCTCTGTGAACACTCTGTGGTTCTGTGTCACGTCTCCATCCACCTCTGTGAACACTCTGTGGTTTTGGTGTCACGTCTCCATCCACCTCTGTGAACACTCTGTGGTTCTGGTGTCACATCTCCATCTACCTCTGTGAACACTCTGTGGTTCTGTGTCACATCTCCATCTACCTCTGTGAACACTCTGTGGTTCTGTGTCACGTCTCCATCCACCTCTGTGCACCCTCTGTGGTTCTGGTGTCACGTCTCCATCCACCTCTGTGAACACTCTGTGGTTCTGGTGTCACGTCTCCATCTACCTCTGTGAACCCTCTGTGGTTCTGGTGTCACGTCTCCATCTACCTCTGTGAACCCTCTGTGGTTCTGGTGTCACGTCTCCATCTACCTCTGTGAACCCTCTGTGGTTCTGGTGTCATGTCTCCATCCACCTCTGTGAACACTCTGTGGTTCTGGTGTCACGTCTCCATCCACCTCTGTGAACACTCTGTGGTTCTGTGTCACGTCTCCATCTACCTCTGTGAACCCTCTGTGGTTCTGGTGTCACGTCTCCATCTACCTCTGTGAACACTCTGTGGTTCTGGTGTCACGTCTCCATCTACCTCTGTGAACACTCTGTGGTTCTGTGTCACGTCTCCATCCACCTCTGTGAACACTCTGTGGTTCTGGTGTCACGTCTCCATCCACCTCTGTGTACTATACCCTCTGTAGTTCCGGTATCACACCTTCATTTACTTCTGTGTACTCTTTGTGGTTCCAGCTCTGGGTCTTTTCTATTCCATCGTCTTCATTGAAAGATTTAGGAAAGAGGTTATAACATTCACACAAATATTTTGTATTTTTCCACTTTCAACAATTTTTATTTTAATTTATTTCCCTTTCTCTTTTTCCCCCAGCACCCCTCATTCTTATTTTGAGACTTTGTCTTAAAAGATACATTTAGATATTTAGTAACAACAATAATCTGAGTTTCTTTTATACTTAAACATCATAGCATTCTATGTTCTATAAATTAGGAAGTTATCCCATTGTAGGAATATATATATTATATATATATATATATATATATATGTATATATATATATATAATATACTATATATATAGTCTTGAAGAGAGTCCTATCATGTTATAAGTATGTAAGATTTTCAGAAAATTTGAAAATATTTCATTTGAGAAACATTTTTGTTTTGATGCTACATTAACATGGATCATAGAGAAGACTGGAAGTTATAAAAGTCATTTGTTGAGTTCTTTCCTAGTGAGAAAATGGACAGAACATTACAGAATCCACTGGTGAATTTAAATATTTTTAAGTAAGGGTAAGCAATCAAACATGACAGTCTCAAACCAAAGGAGCTAAAGATTTAACTCTGATTTAATTCCCTTTTTGATGTTTTCCTTTTTTAAAATATTAAGTAGAAATTTTGTATGGCTACATCATGTGTTGGTACCATCATTTCCCTCCCATCTGCCCCATTCCGTGAGGGTCTTCCTCATTGGGATTGCTGGTATTCCTCATGGGATTGTGGGTTATGAGTTGTTGGAGCAGCAGTTGTTGGGGGGGTTGTGAGGGAGCAATGCCTCTGGATATTCCCTTCCAGTCTGTGGCTCTGACATTCTTTCTCTCACCTCTTTCTCAAAATTCCCTGAGCCGTGGCAGTTGTGTTTTAAGTCTACTTTAGTGCTGAGCTCTCAGCAGCTTCTGGATTTCTGCTTTGGTGCGTCTTCAATATCTTCAGTGTCTGTCTCCATCACCCTGGCATGGGTTGTCAGGCTGGCTGTGGAAGCAGAGCTCTTGCTCATCTCGCCAATTCCTCTGTGGTCTCACCTGGGCTCCAGCTGATGTGTGAGGGTTCTCTTATCTCACGATGGAGGGTCAGCTCTCTTTTCTTGTCTTATTGATAGGTTTTGGTTGTTCTCAGTTTTTGCTGCCTTCTATAAAAGAAAAACAGGGGCTGGAGAGATGGCTTAGCGGTTGAGCGCTTGCTTGTGAAGCCTAAGGACCCGGGTTCGAGGCTCGGTTCACCAGGTCCCACGTTAGCCAGATGCACAAGGGGGCGCACGCGTCTGGAGTTCGTTTGCAGAGGCTGGAAGCCCTGGCGCGCCCATTCTCTCTCTCTCCCTCTATCTGTCTTTCTCTCTGTGTCTGTCGCTCTCAAATAAATAAATAAATAAAAGAAAGAAAGAAAGAAAGAAAGAAAGAAAGAAAGAAAGAAAGAAAGAAAGAAAGAAAGAAAAAAAGAAAGAAAGAAAACAGATTCTCCAGCAGAGAGTGGGCTCAGCATAAGTTAAAGGGGCTATGCATAGGTAATTAAGAGAGATTTTGATGGGTGTGGCCTCTGTTTTGGACAGAGACTAGTGGGAGCTTCTAGTTAGAGTCCATGATCCTGGTCCCCATAGGATTCTGCCTTGGCTCCCAGTTCCAAGTATGGGTTCCTTTCCACTGAGTGGGACTCTTAGCCAATCAGAGAGCCTTTGGTTACCCATCTAGGCTGGATGCTACTATTGCATGGGTATGGACATCTTGTCAGACTGGTTGCTTTTGCATAGCAGCGTCCCCTGTTTGCTCACTACATTGTTGGCCATTTTCTCCCAGCTTCTCATGTAGCACTTTCTAGCGTCTGAAAACCGGCTTCCTTCCAGATTTTAGCTCGATCTCTTGATGTCCTGTCCGCAGCATGTGGTATCTTCAACAATAGAGTCGCGCCTTTTACCTCAGGTGCATAATCAAGTGCTTTCACAGAAGCCTGTCTTGTTTTGGGGACCTCATAGTTCTCTACGACCAACAGCTCAATGTGGGTTGTGACCAATTTCAGTCACAAGCCAGAGCCAAATGTTTCAGGATTAGGCTTCATCCCACCCTCTCCATGTCTCTTTCCAGACAATCCCCCCATACTCCTATTGAAGGTTATCCCCTTTAATGTTTTTAAATTTAAATTTAAAAAATTTAAGACTGTTTGGTTATAAAATGGCATACAATACAAAAAAAAAAAAAAAAAAAAAAAAAAACCAGTAAATATTTTCTTACTGTAAATGCAGTCTTCCCCCAATGGTGATTGCCATTTTTAGGGTTTTTTTTTTTTGTCTTTCTGATACACCTGCATATTTGTATGAACTATCCATTTTAAAATAACTGGAGTAAATATATATTTTATTACTAATGTAGAATAAAATAAATATATATTGCTTTAGTATTCCATGTATATATGTGCAGTTTGCTGTATAGGACAGTATATAACACACTTGCTAACAATCTACAGGTACCTCATTATTTATAGGTACATAGTGGTCCACTGTTTATACCATGCTCTACAATTGTCAGTGGTAATCTTTATAGTAAATGAAGAAATTGAACAAAGACAAATAATGAGAATACCCTTATAAACAGGTTGTGTTAGAAATTTATAAATGAAAGCCAGGCATGGTGGCACATGTCTTTAATCCCAGCACTCGGGAGGCGGAGGTAGGAGGATCGCCGTGAGTTTGAGGCCACCCTGAGACTACACAGTGAATTCCAGGTCAGCCTGGGTCAGAGTGAAAAACCAAAAAAGAAATTTCTAAGTGAACTTGCTGGACCCATTCTGCAATCCTCCTCCATCCTTTCTGTAATGTTTTTCAGTATTCTGACTCTTTAGGCGTGGCTTTCTCCCATCTCTTTTCAGGCAGAAACTGTGAAACATATTTGTGACCAGATGTTTTAAGAGCTCCCTGATTATTTTAGAAATGGTATATGGAAAAATAACACCCCAACGTGATTTTTAAAAATCAATATAAAAGTCGCGTAAGGCAAGAACTTAAACTTATCTCATATCCTCTAGCGCCGTTTCGCCTCTGTGACGTGTGCCACCTTTAGTTTTGAGTGTTTTCTTTTTGACATGTTCTTGTTCTTTTGCAACTTTGGTATGCCTTTGCTATCCTTTTTTCTGCCCCCTGTAGTAAAATTGGATAGTACTGCTTGTGTACATTTGTAACTTTTAAAATTTCACCCCACCTCAAGAATGTACCGTGGACATGGGCAGAAATTTTCTGATTAATTAAACTCATCTATCTCTTATGTTATCTTTATTTATTTTCTTGTACTAACAGCATGCACAATAGCCAAACTCCGAGACAGCTGATTTATTGACTGCAGTGGCAATTTATCAGCTCACAACGAGCGATCTATCTGGCATCATAGAAATTGCTTATTTGCCGGAGGCATTCCCACCTGATGGATGAATTACTCAAGAGGCTGAATTACAGATAATAAGGCTGATGGGTGAGCAGGGAGTCGGAGCGCAGCGGGAGGTGTTCCAACAGGATATTCCTCTCGTGCTCAGGTACCTCCAGCTCGGTGACTCACCCTGGGGCTCTCACTCTATCTTGACAACTGGCATTAGTCATCATTGCACTGAACCCGCTTAGGGACACGCCAAGCAGCTCTTCTGCAGGCTCCAGGTCTGCCCTGTGCCCTGTTCACTGCGCCGTTGGACAGACGCACCTGACCAGCTCCTCACTGATGACAGAGGGCAACTTGACCCTCTAAAATGATTAGATTCTGAGGAGCCTCAACTCTGTCTGAAGGAGACTTGGGAAGGCCTTGGCTTCCACAAGCACTCTTTGCAGATAAGGATCTGTGGAGGTGGCTAATACGTAAGATGGCTCCACTCTGGTCCAGTTGTCCCCTGATGGCTAGAATCATGTCTGGCTGAAAGCCATTGGCAGAGAGTGAAGAAAAGAGTTGTAAGACCATCAGGTGCAGTATTGCATAGAAGCCCACTGAAAAGCAAGTTAGAATATTAATGACGTTGCTACCTTAGTAAGGGAGAGAGTGTAGACTGTCTTGTGTCAGCTCTTTCACTTTCTCTAACATCTTTAGTTAGTTATTTTGCTTTTTTTGTTTATTTATTTATATATTATATATTTATAATATTTTTATTATATATAATATATATAGCATATATGTTATACATTTATATTATATATTATATATATTTTTCCCACTGTTTTCCTAGTTCTCCAAGTTTTTTACAGAATTCAACCCAAGGATTGGACAGTTGGAGGGGGCCTGCATTAAGTTCCATCATGATGCACATTCACTCCAGGGCAGGACTCTCTTCCCTAGAATTCACTGTCTGAGTTGCCTCTTGGAATTGTAAGCTTTACCACACTCGTCTCCCATAGAACTCTTATTTTCTTTTTTTTTTTAAAAATTTATTTTTATTTTTATTTATTTATTAGACAGAGAAACAGGGTGAGAGAATGGGTGCACCAGGGCTTCCAGCCACTGCAAACGACCTCCAGATGCATGGGCCCCCATGTGCATCTGGCTAACATGGGTCCTGGGGAATTGAACCAGGGTCCTTTGGCTTTGCAGGTAAATGCCTTAACTGCTAAGCCATCCCTCCAGCCCATAGAACTCTTATTTTCATGGGATCTGTCTCTGCTGCCTGCCCATCATAGATGACTTCCATTTCCCTTTTCTGTTCTACTCAGATATTATAGCAGTCACGTGGATTGGTGGTGTGGGGCGGGGGGAGGCAAGGCTCTTACCCTGTGGGAATTCTGAATTCAATGAATTGTCTGTGATCACTATTGCAACATGGCTACCAATTACTTAAACCAGCCCATCAGTGCTTGAGGCCAGATTACAATATTTCTGTTCCTTATGGGTATAAGCCACCTCTTTTAGGAGGTAGTCATCCACCCTAACCTAAACCTTTTCCCTCTAAGATAAGGTTTCCTGTATTTTGTACACATTCTACCAATTTGTGACTGCTTTGTTTGCTATCCCGTCTCCGTCTGGATATACCTGGTATGTGGGAAACACTCACATAGGTTTTTGGCATTTTGGTATTGAATGTATTTTTAAACTTTTTATCAACAACAAATACAGACAATAAGCCATGGTCAGGACCCCCTTCCACCACCTTCCCTCTCCCCTCCCATGTTCCCCACTCCACTCAATCCCTTCTTTCCAAGTAGAGTCTCTTCCACTTTGACGCCAGCATTTTCTTTCCTCCTGATATGCTGGTCTTGTGTACGTAGCCTAAGCCATGGCGAGGTCATCAATACCATGGCCACTTTGTCTGTGGACGACAGTATTGCCATACACTCCTCCCTTGCTTTGGCTTTTCCATTCTTTCCTTCACCTCTTCTGCAATGCTTTGCCGGTGTGATGGGCATTTCTATGCCACCTCTGCTCCAGCTTGGTTTCTCAGGGACCTGCAGCCGGGGCGTGAGTAGCATTCAGCAATAGGGTCTTACCATGCAGTTTTGGTGGACAGCAAAGAGCCTTGCTAATAGCCTACGATGTTTGGGGGGCATCAGGGGCCTCCTTGGCCAACAACTTGCTGGAAGGTCTCCTGACCCTGGCACTGAAATTTTTCTAATAACAATCAATATGATTTCTGGGCATAATATTGTCTGTCTCTACAAGACATTTCTGTCCAAACCTCCCCCCGTCCTCTCTCTCTCTCTCTCTCTCTCTCTCTCTCTTTTTAGGTATGGTCTTGCTCTAGCTCAGGCTGACCTGGAATTCACCATGTTTTCTCAAGGTGGTCTTGAACTCACGGCAGTCCTCGTACCTTTGCCTCCTGAGTGCTGGGATTAAAGGCATGTGCCACCTTGCTTGGCCCTTATCTCTTTCTTTTGTGGCTTATTCATAACAACTTAGATATGGGTTAAATTTCCTCCCAGCCCCTCTTCTTCATCCTCTCCCTTCACCCCATGTAGACCGTTTCACCCTCAGTATTTATGTTTTTGATTAAAGTTTCAGTGTATGCATGTTGAGGAGCACACGGGAGCATGCAGGGAAGAGGTCATAGGGCAACTTGGGGCTTCAGTCCTCAGGAGCGCTGCTCACTGCTTGTGATGCAAGCTCTGTCATTGGCCGGAGTTCACCAGTGAAGCCACACTGCCCAGCTAGCCAGCCTCGGGCGTGATCTGGTCTCTACCCCCCCCCCCCCATGAGATCCAAGCATGAACCACCGTTCCCACCACTTGTGCATGGGTTCATACTTGCAAAGCAAGCCCTTTACTTACCTCTTGCCCTCATCCCTCTATATTTTGTCCTAATGATATCTTCCGATATCACTTTTTCTCATCATTTTGCTCCCAGTTAGGTGTTGAATTTAAGAATGTAGATCGTAATGTTAAGAGGAAATACTTTGCAGAGCCATTTGAACAACCTAAGAATCATGTCAGAGTTTCTTGAAACGAAAGCATGATGGGCTGGAGAGATGGCTTAGCGGTTAAGGCGTTTGCCTGCAAAGCCAAAGGAAGCCAGATGCACGAGGTGGCTCAGGCGTCTGGAGTTTGTTCGCAGTGGCTGGAGGCCCTGGCGCGCCCATTCTCTTGTCCCTTGGGCCCTTCTCTTCTCATTTTCTGAGCTGCCAGAATCCTTCGCCCTTTGCCAGAGAAGAGGACCTTGGTGCCCTTTTCCCTCCTGGTTCTAAATCTTCTCAACAGGCTTTGTGTTTTGGAGGAATTGTTTTGGTTAAACAGGCAGAGGAGACTAGAACTTTCCTGTTTGGACTAGAATATTCTTTCTCTGAGTTTCAGACGATTTATTTTCCCCCTACTGTAGTTATCTCTTGTATCACATGCAGGAATGATTTTGGCGTCATTACTTGGAAACTTTATCCTCCCCACAGGCTCTTCAGTGAAACACATTCATAGCTTATTACTTTATTTGCATCTTCATATTCCAAAAGCTGGTGTCAGTCAGGGAAGGACGCTCAGAGATCTGAATTGGTTGGCATGCCTCGACTCCTAACAAATGCCCAAACTTTGTTTCAGTCAGATGCTTAACTTGATTTCTCAAACAAAATCTCCTGCTATGAAGCAGATAGTGTCATGCGTTTTCTTCAGATGAGGACATGAAGACGCGGTGACGTTCAATGGCTTAGCGTCATACGGCTAGCCTACCACTAATGGTTAGAATCTCCCAGAATTCGGGCTTCAGACCTTTCTCTGTTTCCAATGATTTTTTTTTTTTTTTTTTTTTGAGGAGTGCTTGTCCATTTCCATGAGTTTGAAGACGACCTTTATATAGTTGATGACATTAGCCACCACTCCACCTTGAACTTCTTGTTCATTTCTAATTGTTTGTTGTATATCTCTTCCTGCATGTCCACAGACACCCTGAATGTACCCCAAACCAAACTCTTTCTTCTCCATAATCTACTTTGCTTTTCCTCTAACATTCTTCACCTCAGTTAAGCCCAATTTCTTAGGCCCAGACATCGAGTCTTTTTCTTATATGCCATATCCAAATTTCAGGAAGTGCAAGTAGATACTGTTGACATCTTTAAGTTTTCCCACAATATTTCCTCTAGCATGGCTATTCTAGGTTAAGCCCTTATCTTCTCTTGGGACCATTGCCTTGTAATGGATTCCTTGCTTCCACTTTTGTCCTGTGTCCTTTAGAATATAGATTGTAGCTGGGCGTGGTGGTCCACACCTTTAATCCCAGCACTCGGGAGGCAGAGGTAGGAGGATCGCTGTGAGTTCGAGGCCACCCTGAGACTCTGTGGTGAATCCCAGGTCAGCCTGGGCTAGAGTGAGACCCTACCTTGAAAAACCAAAAATAAATAAATAAATATAGATAGATAGATAGATGGATAGATATATTGTAGGGGCTGGAGAGATGGCTCAGCAGCTAAAGGCACTTTCTTGCAAAGCCTGGTGGCCTTGGTTCAATTCCCCGGTAGCCATGTAACACCAGATACGCACAAAATGGTGCACAAATCTGGAGTTCACGTGCAACGGCAGGAGGCCCTGGCACACTCATAGTCTGTTTTTCTCTGTCTCTCTCAAATAGATGAAACACTTTAAAAATAAAATCTGGATTGTAATTTCGCACTGCGTTCCACCCAATGGCTCCTTGTCGACAAGCTCTGATATAAGCTGCCCCTTGACCGCCTGCCCACCTCCCTCTTCCCGGCCCGCGCTACTTGTCCGTCCCGGTGCCCCGACCAGCATTCCGCGGCCGTCCCAGCCACTTTCTAACCTTAGCCTTTTGTTGCCTTCTCTCCGCCTCAGACTTCCTTTCTGCAGACACTCATGTGACCTGTGCATTTTCTTTATTTGGGTCTGTCCTCCAGTGTCATCTCTCCAAGAAGGCCATTTTCTTTTATTTATTTATTTTTTATTTATTTGAAAGCGATGGACAAAGAGAGAGAAAGAGGCAGATAGAGAGAGAGACAGAATGGGCACACCAGGGCCTCCAGCCACTGAAAACGAACCCCAGATGTGTGCGCCCCCTTGTGCATCTGGCTAACATGGGTCCTGGAGAATCGAGCCTCAAACCGGGGTCCTTAGGCTTCACAGGCAAGCGCTTAACCGCTAAGCCATCTCTCCAGCCCCTTTTTCCTTTAGTAGTCATCCCTCTCAAAACAGTGCCTTCCCAAAGACCCAAGTTTATTTTGGCTTCTTTTCCTCCATAGTTCTTATTACTAACTGAAATGATATTAAAACTAGTTGATTATCATCTGTATCCACACTCAAAAGTAAGCTCCATGAGGACAGGAGAATAAAGGCATTGTCTGTTTTAGTCACTGATGTATCTTGAGCATTCAGAACAGCGCCTGGCTCATCCAATGTGCTAACTGTATTTAGGGGATGGTGGGTAAATATATGAAGAGATACTCAAGCTCACTGGACAAAGTGCATAGGGCGCAGGTCCCTGCTGCTATCTCCATGTGCAGATCACATGATGCATGCATGGTTTCTCCCATGCCAAGAATTTTTCAAATTCTTTCTAGCATTAATTCCCTTTTTCTTTTAAATATGTTTATTTATTTGAGAGAGAGAACAAGGAAGATTGAGAGAATGGACACACCAGGGGCTCCATCCATTGCAAACAAACTCCAGACACATGCACCACCATGTGCATCTGGGTTTCGTGGGTCCTGGGGAATCAAACCTGGGTCCTTCCTTAGTCTTTGCAGGCAAGTGCCTTAACCACTAAGCAATCTCTCCAGTCCATAATTCCCTCTTTCATTCACTCCCCCAGGCTGTAATTTTCTTCTCTATCCCACAAAACTGGCCTCTTAAAACTCACAGCACAATGCATGCTCATGTGTGGGTAGAATGGTTTCTTTCTGAGGACAAGGGTTTTTTCATGCTAGTAATGTTGATAGCAGAAAATCAGGAAAAAGAAAAGCTTGGACAAATTACAGAGTTCTAAAGAAACTTGCAGGTACCTTGTCAATTAGGGTTAGGGTGCTTGCCTGCGAAGCCTAAGGACTCAGGTTCGATTCTCTGGTCCCATGTAAGCCAGACGCACCTGGTAGCACATGTGTCTGGAGTTTGTTTACAGTGGCTAGAGGCCCTGGTGAGCCCATTCTCTGTCTCTGTCTCTCTCTCTCTCTCAATCTCTCTCTCTCTCCCTCTCCCTCTTTCTCTAATAAAAATAAAAGTCACAAGACAAGACATGTAGAAAACACTTTATTAAAAATAGGTTTGCCAGGCGTGGTGGCGCACGCCTTTAATCCCAGCACTCAGGAGCCAAAGGTAGGAGGATCACTATGAGTTTGAGGCCACCCTGAGACTACATAGTAAATTCCAGGTCAGCCTGGACCAGAGTGAGACCATACCTCAAAAAAACAAAAAATAAATAAATAAAATAAGTTAGTATTGCAAATAAGGAAATATAAATACAAAGAGGTTAAATAACTATCTGTGTCACACAGCTAGTCCATGCTGATGTCAGAGCGTGTGTTCGTAACCACCACGCTATTGTCTTTGGTATTTAGAGATACAATTGAAGAAAACCCCAAGTGAAGATCTAAGAAGGAAGCTTTAGGCTTAACCTCGAGGTCCAGAGTCGCCACCTGCTCAGTTGCCCCAGAATTCCCAGGATGTATAGTGAGCTCAGTGACGTCACTTCATTTCACTTCCTGGTGTCTGTCTCTGCTTCTCTTTATGAATCTAGGGTTAATACTTTGAGGATTATATATGATTGATTTTGAGACATTAAGTTTAGGCAAGTGCATGTTAATAGTCAACATTCAGTCTTCATTAAATATAAAACACATGAATAGCCAATAAAAATCTTTAAATCAGTTTTAGCCTCCCCATAGGAATAAATGAGTTAGTTATGATTGTTTCTCTAAACATTTACTGAGCACTTCCTATGCACCCAGCATTTCACAGACCCTGAAGATATAAAGCTAACTGTGGCTCACTCAATATCTGTAAGGAGCTAGCCTCAGTGAATAATTAAGCAAAGACTTGCTCAAGAAACAGATATAAAATATAATAAATAAAAACAAGTAGAAATAGGTAGGTTTTAGTGATATTTTGAGCAAAATGGAAAGGAGAAAATCTATTAAGGTAAAGACTAAATATAAAAGATTTTTTTTTTCCTGAAAGTTTGGGTAGTGAAGACCACATGCCTCTGTTGCTGTGGGAGCATTCCCATAGGGATCTTGTATCAACAATTGCCATCAAATTATGTTGTAGGGCTGGATGTAATTCAGTAGAGATTTTTTTTTTATGTCTTTAGAAAGTCTTGGAACAAATATGCCTTCTTTTATTACTTTCCAAAACTTAAGTCTTCCTATCACCCCTGCTGTGTACCCCTACAGAGGAACTGAGTTTAACCAGGGCAGTCATTAAATGAAGTAAAAATAAAGTTTGTATTGCTCAGAACAAGGATTCTAGCAGCAGGAGAAGAGTGTGTGTGTGTGTGTGTGTGTGTGTGTGTGTGTGTGTGTTTTTTCCTAAGACAATGGTCTCTCATCTGTGACACATGCCCAAGTCACTCTTCACACAGAACCCTCTGCTCCCTGGGACGTGATGGCTTAGGTGGGTGGGGGATTCCCCAGTTTTGTTTAAAATGAAGTTGTCTTTGCGTTTGGCTAGCATATTCATGATTAGTTTACTGACAATTGGGTTTTTTTTCTTCTTATGCCATATGCTATTCCATGATTCACCAGCTTTGAGTCTGTTGCCTTGAAGGTGAAACAATTTCTTCCAATGTTGATATTTCAAAATCTCATAGATAATAAGCATATACATATGCAGATTTCTTTCAGAAGTTTTAAACATTTGGAGATGAATGAATTATGCTGCTACAAATGGAAAGGAGCAGTGCAAAGTTATAATGGTGATATCCAAGCATCTTTTGTTGAGTGTATGGTTGAACACTTGTATTGATAAAACCTGGAGGCTTTGTTATACTTTGTAAAATCATTTTTCGAAAGTGTTATTTATTTAGAACTTTTAAAGTTTAACATTTTACTTAATTGTCTCGATTTACATGTATTTTATCTTTCTAGGCTGATAAGATCTTCATTTTCAGAAGTAGGGCTTAAATTCCACATAAATTCTTATAGTAACTGTTTATAATATAATTGTGGCTTCCTTCTTCTGTATTTAATGGGTAGTAATAACTATCCAAACCTCAAGATATTTTTTAAATTTATTTGAGAGAGTCAGAGAGAAAAAGAGACAGAGAGAGAGACAATGGGCGCATCAGGGCCTTCAAACGAACTCCAGATGCATGTGCCCCCTTATGCATCTGACTTACGTGAGTACTGGAGAATGGAGCCTCGAACCAGGATCCTTAGGCTTCACAGGCAAGCACTTAACCGCTAAGCCATCTCTCCAGCCCCTCAAGACATTTTTTTGTTTCATACAATAAACTGTAAACTTGTGAACATTTTAATAGACAATATTACACTTTCTGAATACAAAACAAAAGGGGCATTTTATTTGGCATGGGCACTTTTTTATTTTTGTTTTTTTAGTGTTTTGAGGTTGGGTTTTGCTCTAGCCCAGGTTGACCTGAAGCTCCTGCTACCTCTGCCTCCCAAGTGCTGGGATGAAAGGCGTGTGCCACCATGCCCGGCATACTTTTTAAGAATTTAAATGATCAGGGTTCTAATAAACATGCAATAAATTTGGTTTCTCCACACAGCTTTAATCAATGCATTCCATACATTGCATCATTTAGCCTCCTGTTTGTATTCAGAATGCTGATTTTTGTTTTTAAGTTAAGAAACCTTTATAATTACATGGTATAAATGCATGTGCAAATATCTATGTAAGTTGTATTATTGATGAGAGGTTTTTAAAGATTCCAATTTTCAGCGTGTCTCCCTCACCTTTCCCCCTTAACTTTTCTTTCTTTCTTTTTTTCCTTTTTAAGCTTCTCTTTGGTTCAGGTGTGCTGGTGTGGCTAAGCCTTTCTGGGCCACAGCTGGAGAAAGTGGTGATTGACAGAAGCCTGGTGGGGAAGCTCATCTCAGACACCATCAGCGATGGTAATTATCCCCATGTGCAAATCCATTGCCTACATTAACAGTAGGGCAGGAGAAATACTGTATCAACAGGTAGACTAATTATTACCACTGGGGACTTGCAAATACAACAAGTAATTGCTTGTAATAGCATACTTAAAACCCCTGGAACCAAAACAAGTTTCAACTAACATTGCTTTTTTTTTTTTTCTTGTTAAGTATTAGGCCCATATTCTATAGATTTTCCACTCTTTAAAATATTTTGAATATATATTGAAGATAAGCTTTTTATTCTTTCAAAATCATTCCTCTATTATTGACATTCCAAATTTTTTTTTCACTTTCAAGTGGATTTTTTGAGTAAATAACCCAAGTTTGCCAACAAGACAAATTTCATAAGTAAAATATCATATGTCCTTTGATTCTTGTAAGAAGGTTCTTTGTTATTGAAATACTTGAATACTACCTTTTGAGAGATTTGGGGATATATTTTTAAATATCAAAAAATAATGTCAGTTTACAGGGTAAATCTACTGATAAGTGACAGCATAAGCATTTGTTGCCTGATTGGTACAAAGAACATGGGAAAAAAAGTGATTATTGAGTGGGAAGGTTGCTGATCTTTGTGGAGCTGTAAGGGCTCTGTACTGGCTGCCATTCTACCCATCCCATCTGATCCAAGAAAGCAACCACATAAGGGTTGGTTATTGTCATTTTCATAGATAAGGGAATGGAAGCTGAGCTGCTCAGAACACGGCCAGTCTTATGTAGCCAGTGACTGGCCGAGCTGAGGCTTGAACGTAAGTTCTGACTGCAGGACCCACCTGCATTCTATCCTCGCTGACTCCAGATTTTGAAGATTATGTTCTTTGATTTGAGATCTAAAAGCAAATTTCATTATCATGACAGATTAAAAATAATCAGTATCAGGGCTGGAGAGATGGCTTAGCAATTAAGGCACTAGCCTGCAAAGCCAAAGGACCTCGGTTCGGTTCCCCAGGACCCACGTAAGCCAGATGCACATGCGTCTGGAGTTTGTTTGCAGTGGCTGGAAGCCATGGCACACTCATTCTCTCTCCCTTGCTCGCTCGCTCTCTCTCTGCCTATGCCTTTCTCTGTTTCAAATAAATAAATAAACAGTAGAATATTTTTTAAAATGATCAGTATCTTAAACTGAATACCCAAAGGAAGATGTATTTCTAGTAAAAGGACAGAGCTGCGTGCTCCAGGAGCTGTCTCTGAGTGAAGTCAGACACCATGTGTCATCTGAAAGAAAGGACTTGGCAGGATTAGTTTGGTTAGCAGCACCACGGATAGTAACAAACAGGACCGGGGTGCAGGCAAGTCCTTTCCTCTGCGTGCAGCAACATGCTCGGGAAGAGTTCCATCTTCACGTCCCGATAATAAGCCCTTTGCTGACACTGTCGCTGCAATGGTCACTGTTAAAATTTTGCTATACTGATGTTTCCCTATACAAACTTAATTTAAAGGGAGCTTTAGCTGCTATTCTTTCTAATCATTCTTTCTAATTCTTGAATTCTTGAATTTCTAATTCTTCTTTCTAATCTTGTTACATTTGTTTCTTGCTTTGTTCCTGAGATAATATTCCTTCATGAAACATGGTGACAATGAGGTTTCTTAGCAGCTCTCTGTTGGCTGCTGCTTGCACATCCAAGGGTGCAGCAATAAATATGCATATGAGATCTTCATTAATTTATTTTGGCTAGGAACAATGTAAGCATTCTTCAGATCTCTATTTCATGTTCTTAGCAGTCATTTCTTAGAACATTATTAACCCTTTTATATAGCTTGTGACATTATCTACCTGTTTCCTGTTTATATGTTTTAGAAATAAAGTTGTAGGAGTATTTTTTGTTAATCTTCATTATTAAAGATTAATTTATGCAATGTACAAATTAGGTGTAAAATGCTTTATTTCATTCAGCTTGTATTGCCCTCAAAAGAACAAAACTTAACTTAAGAAAACATCAGGGTCTAGGGAGAGTTTACCTCACGGGTAAAGAGCTTGCCTGGATTCCATTCTGCCTGCCCACATAAACGCTGAAAGTAGAGGCCTGCACCTGAAATGGGGGGGGGGGCGGGTAGAGATGGGCAAATTCCTGGTGCTCACTGGCCATCCAGCCAGTGTACCCCAATTGGCAAGCTCCAGGCCAATGAAAGACATTGTCTCAAAAAGAGGTAGGTGATTCACTTTAGGATGACACCTCAAGTCATCATGTGGTCTAGACATGCATCTGTGCCTACATGTGCATCCACAACGTGTATACATACATGCACACACATACCACATGCCAAAATGAAATAATAAAAGACAAAAAAATGAGAGCTGGACGTGGTGGTGCATGCCTTTAATCCCAGTGCTCAGGAGGTAGAAGTAGGAGGATCGCCATGAGTTCCAGGCCACCCTGAAACTACATAGTGAATTCCAGGTCAGCCTGGGTTAGAGCGAGACCCTACCCTGAAAAACAAGACAAGACAAAACAAAAAGACAAAAAATAAATAAATAAAAAATGAGATTGTTAGAGAATACTGATCAGCATCCATCTACTCTATTCTCAAATGAATTAGTTCTATCTTTATGTAAAGTCTATATTTATGTGATAATTTGTGCCAGAACAAATCACAGTATCTATCTTTACTTTCAGGTTCAAAATTGTCTTCTGTTTATGCTTTTTAAACCCTGGTTCCACATATATTTCATTTGAGGGTGGCCCCTAAACATTACTGCAAATTGAAAAATATCAAATCTATATGATTATATTGGAAGTTATTTGTTGCTAATATCTTTAAGATTCTTGTAAAACATCATTATGTTTAAGAGATTTTAGTAATTTCAGTCAATAACTATGTTCTAAAAATAGCTTCTTATAATGTTTTAATAGAAAAAATATAACTGCATTATTTTATTCTAACTTGGTATCATTAAATCATTGTTGTAGCTCTTCTCACAGACAGTTTCATCATCTTAACATTTTTGGCACAAAATAAACTATGCTTTATTCAGTTTACCAAGAAAATGGATTCTCCTGACATAAATAAAAGATTGGAAAAACTCTCGGCTTTGGATTATAAGGTAAAAATTTCAATGTGTATGGTGGTATTATTAATTTAATGTATACCAGAGTATTCTGTGGGTTAATATTATGCTTATTATTCTTGAACATTTCTAATTTCAGAGAATTCTGAATTATTCAAAGATTAAGCTGATTTCACTACAAATAGTGGCTATGCTTTTTTTTTCTTTTCTTTTTTGTACTTCCACTGTGGTGGTGGCCAACAGTGGCAGTTCATACAGTACTTATGGAGGATAAAGTTGATTTTCTTGCCAGTGGTTGTATATACACCATTTTCATTTCCCCCTAAGAATCCATGTAACTGCACTGGTTTCCATTACAAAAAAGGAAAAAGGTACTTTGAAATAGTAACAGAAAAATGTAATGAGTAATGGGAAGATGTCTACCCCCCCCCCCCACACACACACAACTGTTAACACAGTTAATACTTTTTGTTAATACAAAAAGAAATTTCTTTCTGGCATCATCTTCACTTACTCCAGGTAATTTGTTTCCTTGTATCAGGGACTTTACTTACATCTGTCCAGGCTGGATTTTTATTTTAAATGATGTGTTTAAATGTTGCCACATTACATTTTAAGTGCTGGACAGGCACACTCCCTGCCAGGATGAGGATCTAATACATTTTCCAGGCTGTTTCAGTCCAAGGCCTCTTTTCAGCAGTGACTTGTATTTGCAAGACTGATCCAGCGTCTGTGACGTGGATTTGAGACAGTTCACTGTTCACTGGGAACAGTGATATTACAGCCTCCTTGAAAAAGATGCTCTCTTGTGCTGGGAAAGGCAAAGATGTTTAGAAACCAGCTCTGTAGCTTGCAGCTTGTATGTATTGTTGGAAAAATTGGATTTTTACCTAAGTGTTACACTTTGGTGTTATTGGTTATAATGGCTGAGGTGATTATGATGCAGAGACAATTTAGTTTTAAGTAGAAACATTTATTCTTATTTTTAAAAAGTTTTAGCATGGAATAAAAATACCTGAGACAAGTTTTTCATGGTCATAACAAACTATAGTCTGGCTTGCTTGCCAGATTTGTAGAGCTTCTATCAAATTTTGTATAATAATGATTTTCTTTAATTGGAAATTTTTGATACTCGTGTATTATATAGTAAAAAATCATTTTAGCATCCTTACAAGGCTATTATTTTCCAAAGGGTTAACATGGATTTATTTGAAATGTTATCTCTTAATAGTAGTCCTGAAATATGCCAATATTCATCAACTGAAGAAATTTAAAGTAATTGTTGTTAATGCTAAGTTGAATGACTACTCAGTTTATTTTAGATGTGATATGTAGCTTGGTGAATCTTTTAGACTGAGAGATACCTGTTAATGAGAGCAGAGAAAATTGACACTCGGGTGTCAATTGTTGTTATGAAAAAATGTTGAAAATAGTCTTTATTCTTGAAATAAGGGAATTATATCATTCCTTCTGCCTTTGGATTTGGAAAATTTGGAACAAGGGCACTCCACACCACTTCTATACATTAGAGAATTAATATGCTTCCCTTTGAAAAGCCCATGAATTTAATTTCTTGCTTCAGTATTTAAAATATAGATACATGATAATTAGTCATTACTACCATTTGCCCACTGGAAGGATATTTTAGGAAACTTATTCATTTTACTTGCCATGCTTGTCATTATGACAAAATACCAATATCATGAAAACTCAAAGGAAACACAAAAATTTCAAATATTATAACTAGTTTTCATTATATAAGAACTGAAAATGTCAGTCCTTCATTTTGACTCAATTTTCTCATCTAGCAATTTGTAGGTAACATGCCCGCATGTTGAGTTGGCCATCAAAATATGTATGTATATTTTAAAGTACTTAGCAATTACGTTGGGGCATTTTGCTCAAATAAGAAGAAAATTGCATTAATAACAATTGAGAACTTAAATACAATTATTTGAATTTAACAGCATAAAGTTCACTTGTGTTTTATTGCCCACTTGAAGTTTGGAACGTGGCAGTGATATAGAGTATAATAGCTCTGATTTTCTTTATACCTGTGCCTTTGTGTCGTTATTTAAGATTGAAATAATTTGGGGAAAAAAGAATTTCGGGTAAATATCCTGCAACTGTTGACCTTTAACAAGCCTTCCTGCCTAATTTTAAAAATCCAATTCCATTCAACAGTGAAGGAATAGAGCAAGGAGTTAAATGTTTACCGCAAGAGAACAACAACAGTAATTACTTTGATTTCGGTTCCTTTTGATGTGCATTCAGAGGATGAAGAGGTCAATAATATTATGACCATGCAAATAGAAAAGGGTTCCTTTTGACCATATTGAAAAAAATAGCAGAGGATTATTAAAGCATTAACCTTGATTTTAATGGCCTTGGTTGAGTGGTGAGATCACAATTTGGATGAGCCTGATTATTTACTAAATACAATACATAAATGCAACGGGTTCTTAACACCCATTGCACTCTGGCATTATCGCATTACTGCCATCCTTTGTTGCCTTGCAGACAGGAATATGAAAGCAATCTGTCATGTAGTGAGACTGGCTCCAGAAGCATTCCTCTGATAAGAAGACCCCCTGCCCTTTGCTAGTGTCTGGTCCAGTAGGCTTAGCCATGCGCTTAATCCCCAGAAAGTGGTTCGATTATTGCTGACCAGCAATGGCAAGATAGTTTTTTTTTTCTCCTTCCAAGCTATCAACCTTCCATTAATTCCTTAAGCAGAAATACGGTGCAATCTATATTTCCTTGGCATGTGTCACCCAGATGGTGCCGTGCTTATGTTTTCAAATAACCATGTTCCAAAATAACATAGTTTGAATAATAAATTCTACAAATCCTTCCTAAGAGAGAGAGAGGCAGGGTCCTCAGAAGCTGCATAAACTTTTACGCATGATGCCATGGCTTATCCCTTTTATGCAGAATATACGTGTATATATCTCATATATTTTAAGAGATATTTGCCTCAAGTTGTTTTTCCCTTTATTGTTGTCAGTCATTGTTAATGTGTTATGTCTTAAACAGTCAGACACTCCTGGTCAGCATTTGGCCAGCAGCACTGAGCTCGTCATGCAATACAGATGGTCTTAAATCCACGTGCAGGTCGATACTGCCATGCAACCATGACTGTACATTTCGGTATTGATTGGAATTGCGACATCTAATTCCCCCCAACTCAAATTTTTCTTTTCCTTTCCTCAGCTAAAAATGGGGAGAATTTTGAACATATGTCTTTTTTATCTATGTGTCAAAAGAATTTGGTAAATCCTGACACCTTCTTACGCACATGTTTAAGATGCATATTTACTTGCATGCATCTACATTTACAGATGCTTTAATTTTTGAAATATTCCGAAGATTTTGCATGTTTTAAAGGAAATGTTTTTGCATGTTTTTTTTTTAACCATTAGGTTTCCTATTATGACATCTCTGGGCCAGCAAATAAGACAACAGAGCGTCATCTGGCTATTAATTGTGCACAGGATATAGTTGTCTGCTGGTGGCCACTGGTCAGTGATGAGGCTTGGCCTTGGACTCCAATTTCTTCTGAGAAAGACAGAGCCAACCTGCTGCTCCTAGGTTGTGCTCAAGGAAGACTAGAGGTAAATCCTAAAACCAATGTCCACCTTTCAGTGAAGTGCAAATAAAACAGTACTGTCCGTCTTCTAGTTTGAAATATGTGTGAATATGCTTTTAAACTTATATTCATTTTCCTTCAAATAGCCATACAAGGAAATTACATAGGAAATGAGAGCCTAAAACTTATCACAGCTCAAATGTAACAAGGCAGTTTCAGGTCCGGCTGGGGGAGAGCAGTGGTTACAGCCCAGGCTTTGAGCTCGATTTCTCATTCTCCCCCGACTACCTGACTCCTCTCTGTGCTGGAGAAAGTTACTAGCCCTGTGTACCAGACCTTCTTCATTTAGAGAGTGGAGCTAAGTTAATGGAGAGATGTGTATTGATGCCAATACCTTTTTATAATTAATTTTGTTTCTTTTTAAAAGTAAAAAAAAAAAAAAATAGACCTTACTTTTAGTCACAGTTTTACTTGGGTGAAACATTACATTCCAATATTTCCCTTGAAATCTATTATCTTTGAGACTTCAAGAAGTATTTCTCAAATTTGGTATTCTGAGACAAAATGATTAGGTCTAGTTTTTTTACGATTCCAGACTGTCTTTTGGGTTTGCTTGTTTCTGTTTGTGAGACTGAGTTTTGTTAGGTAGATCAGAACTCCTGCTTCTCCTGCCTCAGCCTCTGGAGTATTGAGATCAAAGGCATGTCCCGCCATGCCTCATTTCAGGCTGTCTTTTAAGATTTAAAAGTCCTAATATTTATGTATTTATGTTTGAGATATATATATATGTATATATATATATATATAGTCATCTTTAAGAATTCTTGCAGTCTGCTATAGATGTCTTAGTTTCCTTTTTCTGGAACTTTCCTTATTCTGCTGTAATGAGTAAAATCACTTCTTTGCTAAAGAAGTTTTCCCTAGTCCTGTATATTTCCTGTTTATGACCACCATTTTATTGATTGGGGGTTCAGAAGGTCATTGAACAAAAGGTGTCATCGAGATGACTTAATATAATTAAGCTAATGTGAATTTAAGTATTATTAAATATTCTGTCATAAAAGAAGAAAATAATTAAATCAGCTTTCAGTTATACATTTACCAAGTAATTTTATTTGAAAATAGTTTCCTAAAATGGTGTAGCTCTGGTCTTTAATGTGTAGTGACTCAAGACACTTACTTATCAAATGTGACCAAGAGAAGGCAAAAGATTGGACATCCTTGGTCAGCATCCTTTGTGGTCTGAGCCATCTGGATCATGGTCTTTGGAGTTGAAGGAACTAGGTTTACCTGGCATTTATACCCTATAGTACCTGTCTGGCCTTAATCAAGTTTAGCCACTCTAAGTTTCTGCCTGCTTCTCACTAGTCCTATGCTCTAGGTTTTCCTTTTTTTTTTTAATCCTAAATTAATTGTCTTACTTTCAAAAGAATACATTTAAACTGGATAGGTTATGCCCAGGCTGCTGACAGCTCTCTAAATTGTGCTTCTATGGATTCTGAAGCATAGATAGGATTTTGTCATTTCCTCCTCAAATGTCTGCAATAGATGGGAACCCAAACTCGACCTTGGCACTGAGCAGCCCACAATGGTGGGCCTTGACCCACCTTTCCAGTGTCTGTTTCTTTTTTTTTTAATTTTTTTTTTATTTATTTATTTGAGAGTGACAGACACAGAGAGAAAGACAGATAGCGGGAGAGAGAGAGAATGGGCGTGCCAGGGCTTCCAGCCTCTGCAAACGAACGTGTGCCCCCTTGTGCATCTGGCTAACGTGGGACCTGGGGAACCGAGCCTCGAACCAGGGTCCTTAGGCTTCACAGGCAAGCGCTTAACCGCTAAGCCATCTCTCCAGCCCTCCAGTGTCTGTTTCTTACATGAACCTATGCTTTAGCCATGTGAATGTACTCATGGGCTTATTAGCCCTTCCATTCAGCAGCTACTGAGCGTCACCATGCATAAGCACTGTATTTCATCCTAGTAGATATGAATAAGAAACTACTTTGCCTGTAAGAACCCACATGTTTACCAGTGAGAGGCAAATACAAAAACTCATACCTGTGTGAAAGCATCGCTGTACTACAGGTAAAGTGCCCATAAGCGCTAGCGATGGCCAGCAGAGTGATTCTGCTTAGACAATAAGAAAGAAAGAGAAAAGGCGTTTCACAATGTGCTCCTATATGAGGTTAGTGCATAATTCTACCTTTTAAAAGTGATCTATTCTAGGTTCAGTGCCAAAAGTGTACTAACACTGCAGAGTTATATAGCTAGATTTTCCTTTTAGTCCTCTTTGAAATGGTACCAAAGGAAATAAAGTATTTTTAAAAATTTACTAAAAAATGTCTTTTTTTTCTGGGGGAGGACTCTATTTTTTGTTGAGTTCTTCCATAATTTGTGTTTTAATCATAATATTCCCCTTCATTTCTAATTTCTTATGGTATCCGTTTTCTTGTCAAGGATTTTTGTTTCATAAGTGATCCTTTTTAACTTATTTTAAACAAAATATTACTATTGGAAAAATTTTGAAAAATTGTCTTTCATAAACTCTTGTGAACAACAATATGTAAAATGTGAATGTTTTTTGAAAGAAATATATAGCGAGTAATTGTTTTATACTTATGTGCATAAAAATTTTATCTGTGATATAACTTTTTTTTTAGAAAATCATTAACTAGAGCAACCAGAATTCAAGCATTATACCTTTAATATTTTCACTGGCAGCCAGAGAACTTCTTGAACTAATCATCTAAATAAAATAATAGTAATAATAATATGTGAGCCCTAAAATTCTAGCCAAAACTAAAGAAAAGTAAAGAAGGGAGGGATAAAAAATGAGAGAGAGATAGCCGCTTTATAATATAATCTTTGGATCTGTTAAGCTATAAAATCTTTAAAAACCATTTCCCATCCAAATTCCATCAGAAAAATAGTAACGTTTTGTTTGGACAGTGGTCCTGGAACAATTGTTTCTGTCCTGGGCAATATGCAGAGCAGAACTTTCAGAAGGGGCCCGCCTAGGCTACTTCCCTCTGAATCTCTGGTCAGGAGGAGACATCAATAATCTTTCACAGGTTTCCAAGGTAATTCTGTTGTACAAAAAGTTTTTAAAAATTCCTATCTTTTTTTTGCATAACAGATAGGATAAAGCCCACATATTAAAGCATATAAGAATTTTAACAATAGAGGCTAAGTGGAAAATTGGCTTACTAAGCATCTAAACATGAAAGGAAATGGAAGTAAGCTCTTTGTGACTGAATTATCTTTTAGAGGACAAACAATTAAAATTTATTTTGTTGATATCAGAAAACTACTGGTGTAATTTCACACCAGAGAGCTAAACAATAGTCCATATCCTTCTTATAATTTTTAAAATTGTTTTTGTTTATTTGTGTTTATTTATTTGAGAGCAACAGACAGAGAGAAAGAGGTAGATGGGGGTGGGGAGGGGAGAATGGGCTCACCAGGGCCTCCAGCCACTGCATACGAACTCCAGATGCATGTGACCCCTTGTGCATTTGGCTAATGTGGGTCCTGGGGAATAAAGCCTTGAACCAGGGTCCTTAGGCTTCACAGGCAAGCACTTGACCACTAAGCTATCTCTCCAGCCCCCTTTTTATAAATTTTTATTTATTTATTTGAGAGACAGAGGTAGAGAGAGAATGGGTACACCAGGGCCTCTTGCCACTGCAAATGAACTCCAGAAACTTGCCACCTTGTGCATTGGCTTATGTGAGTCCTGGGGAATTGAACCTGGGTTTGTAGGCTTCGTAGGCAAGCACCTTAACCACTAAGTCATCTCTCCAGCCTGGCAATCCATATCTTAATTAGAAGTATAGATCAAGAGAATTATGTAGTTTAAGGAAAAAAATCTTTGGAAAAACACTTAATAGTGCCAACCCCCCTCCCAATTTTTTAATCATTAGAAAATACATTTTAAAGCCAGGTGTGGTGGCACACACCTTTAATCCCAGCCCTTGGGATGCTGAGATAGGAGGATTTCTGTGAGTTCGAGGCCAGCCACAGACTACATAGTGAATTCCAGTTCATCCTGGGCTAGAGCAAGACCCTACATTGAAAACCCAAATATATATTTTAACAGTGTATTGTGGATTATCATATAAATATGGTAGCTATTTTCATTAAAATTACTTCATGTCCCTTATACTCCATTTTGCAAAGTTATCACCATCTTTCTAGAATTATTCATTCATTTTGGCAATAATTAATTGCAAATGATTTATATCTAAGCTGCTATTTTAGCTTTTTAAAAATCTAGTAATGACAATACCCTGCTCGGGAAAGTTCACCTGAATTTGTTTACCAGATTAATCACAAAAATGTAAACAAATCAATTCAACTTTAAAACCTGTTGCTAGAGCTTCAGGAATATCTCATAAGATTTTTTTTTTGGTATGGCTTAGTTTTCTTAAGACAGTGTATCATGCAGCCTAGGCTGTCTTCAAACTCGCTATGTAGCCCAGGCTTGCCCTGAGCTTCTGTCTACTGCATGCTGATGTAGTAGGCACTATACTCAGTTCCTCATAGGCATTAAGTATTTTTGCAGTGATTTTTTTGTAGTAATTGATATGAAGTAATAATGTGTCCAACCACTAATATTGTACAATTGGACAGAAGAGTCTGGAAAATACTACAGATGTAATCAAGTCAACATATGTAGGAAACATCTTAGGAATTTATATACATTTTGACAAGTGACATACATATTCTCTTTTAGGTATACCAGGTTTTGTAAATGCTAACTAAGCAAAGAGATTCATTGCTTCATGAACTATTATAAGGCAAACACATCCCTGGTTCCAGGACCCAGGTAGAGAAACACAACTTTGCAATTCCCTGAAATACCTCCCTGTTTTCTGGCACAATTATAGCCACTACCTCTTCCCCCAGAGTAACTAATCTCATGACTTTAATTACTCTAAAAATAAAAACTTTATATATATATATATATATATGTATATATATATATACACATTTGAGATATATGTATACACACACACACATAGTGTAAACACACACACGCATATATACTTTTCTTCACCTAATTGCTTGTTCTCAGGCACCGTACTTTAGTATTACCCATTTGGAGCATTTTAATGTATAGTGTAAGTCTTTTTAACCTGCATGTTCCCATCCATCCCATTCTTTTCTGAAAACTCCTCTGCTGAAAGTCGAGTGCTCTGCAGTGTGGCTCTTGTGCACGCCCGCATGATATGCTTCAACACGCTTCGCTGTCCTTTGAAGACCTGCCAGCCAGTAGTCAGTGTGGGTGAGACTTCTCTTAGGAGATAATCTCAAGTCCATTTGCTTTCCTAGTTGTTCCTGCGGTGGTAGCTACTGATGTTCAGGTCAACTAATGTTACATGCTTCTTTTCATTTGTTACTTGAAGACTCTTATAAAGAGTCACCTTCATTCATCTGTGGTCTGCTGTATATTAGATAAGCAGCACGCACGTCTGCTTGTTTACGAGTTGTCAAGATAGCGAACGGATTCCCTGATGATGTGATAAACTTCTGTTTTTAAAATAACATTATTAACGTATAGTTTTTCAGTCATTTTTTATGTTTCATGAATTGCCGTTGCATTCTCTTAGAAGCTTAGATTGACCTCATATTTGACTAATAAGTTGTCTGGTTTTTTGGTCATGACTTCCGCTAGCTTCCCCACGATCTTCTGTGTCAGTGTTTCATGCTTATTTTCTGTATTTCCAGTCCTACAAGGAACTCGACTTCTCCCCTAAGACATGGCTTTCCCTGATATTTTGAGCCCAAGTAAGGATGTTGGCCTGTTGGTTTTTGCTTGGTCATTATTTCTAGATTTCTTCAGTAGAGAGAGGTTGTTTATATACCTGTTCATACTATGTCCATATTAACTCAAATTCAGCCCTGCAGAGTTCCTAATTTAAATTCTGTGTTACAGCCGTATTTCTGCCAATACTCTTAGTTTGTAGAGATAGACACAGGAAATGTATAAGATCTCATACTTGCTTTTTATTT
Organism: Jaculus jaculus; assembly: GCF_020740685.1. Classification (NCBI taxonomy): domain Eukaryota; kingdom Metazoa; phylum Chordata; class Mammalia; order Rodentia; family Dipodidae; genus Jaculus; species Jaculus jaculus. Next base: position 58,745,052 of record NC_059119.1, on the reverse strand, counting down.
TGTCCCATAGTACAAACCTACATTCCCAGGCTAATCATACTAACACTGTCTCTAGTGCCAGATATTACTGAGCACATTAAAAATATTTTGCCTACGTTTTGCTCATTTTTGCTTCATTTTAAAATAATTATAATTAGCATACATTATTCTATCATGTAGTTGGTACATGAACTGTTGTCTATTAATCCTTATCTAGCCATTTATAGATTTTTGATTTTGCACTGTAAATGAAACTTTTATTTGAGGATTTAAAGAAATTTTAAAGAGCACAGCACCACCACTGCTGCCTTGCCAGAAGCAGGGATGCTATGTTAATGCGTCATGACAAATCCCTTTAGCTTTAGCCTAAATTTTGTTATTTATAAGGTCTATGCTTAGACTCATGGTTTTGCTTATGAAAAGTTATAGAAAAACTATACTTTTCCATTGTTGAAAATACTGTCCTTTCTCTGTAGACTTATCTTTGTCCCTTTGTTGAATATCAGGGGGTCTTTACTGTGTCCCCCTATCTGCCTACTGATTCATAATGCAAGTTTTTTTTTTTTCTTTTGGTTTTTCGAGGTAGGGTCTCTAGACCAGGCTGACCTGGAATTTACTATAGTCTCAGGGTGGCCTCGAACTCATGGTGATCCTCCTACCTCTGCCTCCTGAGTGCTGGGATTAAAAGCATGTGCCACCACACCTGGTTGCAAGTTTTTGATATATGGCATATAGATTGCATATTGCACTTTTGTAGCAAGTAGTTCTGTATACTGGAAAATTATGTATATGTGTGTATGATGTGTATGTATGTATACATATATAATTTTTACTTTATTTGAGAAAGACAGAAAGGGAAAGAGAGAGAGAATGGGCTTGCTAGGGCCTTGCACCCCTGCAAACAAGCTCCGGATGCAGATGCCACTTCCATGTGGGCGTGAGCGCCTTTAACTTCTGAGCCACCTACCCAGCCGCAAGGACTTATATTAATACAAACATGTAATTATAATAATGCACAGTTTCACATACTGAAAACGACGGGAAGAGATTGTTCACACTTTGCAGACGATATGTTCATTTTTCTAACCTTTCCTTTTTATGCTGTATGCCATTCATATATTTAGCCTACTTGCAAATGTCAGAATTCATTAAAATGCCATTAAAGTAGGGGTTACATCCCTTTGAAAACAAATGTTGCCATTTTGTTTTGAGTTGATCATATTTAAAATAAGTAAATATGTGGCACAGTCGGGATCTCTTATTCACTGCTTCTTGGAGAAAACATGAGTAAACCCTGACGGAGAGGATCATGGTGCTAACTAATGCAAGTGAAGGTGCGGGGACGCTTCCCGCTCCAGGAAAACCAGTCCACGTGCGTGCGTCAGGAGCCAGGCACAGCAGTGTTGATCGTGGCTGTTTGTAATAGTGATAAAGTACTTAAAAACATCCGAAGCGTTAGCACTTTTTTGATCATACCAGCTTAGTGATGAGTAGGTACAAGAAACATTACAGTAATGTTCATGGACTGAACTCGTTACACATGAAACTAACGTTGCATATTTTTATTTGAACTATATATAAAAATTAGATGTTATAACTAGTTGACTTCATTATGTTAATTAGATGTGTTTTCACTGAATAAGGCCAATTGATTACCTCAAATATTATAACCGGTATAGACCAAGGGACCCTTTCTCCCCAAGTCTGTATTATACTTGATTGTGCTAACTGGGCATTTTTGTGGTTCATAAAACTGCTGTAAGGTGGGATAAGTATTCTTGCTTTCTGTGGGAACAACACTATTCTGCACCCGAAGAAAAGCCCGGTCTGTCAGCAGAGGCCTGAATGTAAGCTACTCAGGAGGCTGTGGCAGGAGGGTCACAGACTGAAGGTGTTCCTGGGCGGCTGAGAGGCACCTTGTTTCAAACTTAAGGGCTGGGGGTACATATCTCAGTGGTAGAGTACTGGCCTGGCATGTGGGGGGCCCTACCTTCATTTCCTGATCATATATACATGCACATCCCCCTTCCTCACAAGCTTGAAAGTCTCCTAGCAGGAAAATAAAAACACATTTTGTGGTGCACTCAGAGAGTCCAATACTACACAGAAGGATTAAAGTAGAGCTATGCAATTGTGTGACATCTCAAAAGAGCTGAACAAAAATTAATAACAATATAATTCAGCATGATAACATTTATACAAACTTGTGAAACAGAGGGACTGGGAACATAGCTCAGTGGTAGAGCACTTGCCTTGCATATGTGAGGCCAAAGGTTCATATCTCAGCTGAGAGAGAGAGAGAGAGAGAGAGAGAACATTGAGAAGAGCTCTTTGTTCTACATTGATGACTGGTGATATCCACAGGGGTAAATACCTAATTCACAATAGTGTTGTTGCCTCTGGGAAGGGAGAGAAGGAGATTGGGGTCTGGCAGGCTTCAACTGTTAAATGTGGTATTTCATTCTTAAAATTGAGGCAAAGAGATAGTATCTCTTAAAGCTGCTTTTCATATATTTTTCTTTCTACTTTCATTTGTGTTTTGAGTGTTTCATAAAAAAGAAGCAAAAGTAAAATGTATTTTTTATCTTTTGTTCCTAAAAGTTTCTGCAAAGCGAATGGCGGTGGTAGAAATGTAGATGTCCGAATAAGTCCTAGTGATAAGCTAAGAACTTCTTGTTTTGCTGTATAATCTTTCCAGCAACCTGATTTAGCTACTGGTAGAAGTTTAAGTGCCAGAAAAGACCGCTTTTAGAATAATGTGGGTCCTGGCAAATCGAGCCTTGATTTATACGCTGATGATTTTAAAAAGAGTCACTAGAGATATGCTCTCTAGCTAAAATATGAAGCCTACCATTTTTGAGCAACTCTAACTTACTATGATTATTTTTCATTCTTTCTGAATTTATAATATTTTACAGGGATGGCATTAGTAATATTGAATTATGACTCACGGCAATCCTCCTACTTCTGCCTCCCGAGTTCTGGGATTAAAGGTGTGCACCACCACGCCTGGTTCCTCTGATAATTTTTTATTGCTTATTTTTATTTATTTATTTGAGAGCAACAGACAGACAAAGAGGCAGGTAGAGAGAACGAGTGCGTTGGAATTCTCTTGGCTCTGCCTCCATTGCTGAAGGCGCATTGGGATTATAGACTCATACATCAGTTTGCACCTGGCTCTACATGGGTGTTAAAAAGAATCAGTCGTGGGTTGGCAAGCTTACAAGCAGGCGCCTTCACCTGCTTAGCTGTCTTCCCAGCTTAGGTGTTTTTGGTTTCTATTTTAAAGAATGAAAGTGAGGCTGCGTGATGGCACACACCTTTAATCCCAGCACTCGGGAGGCAGAGGGAGGAGGATCACTGTGAGTTCGAGGCCACCCTGAGACTGTGTAGTGAATTCCAGGATAGCCTGGGCTACAGTGAGACCCTACCTGGAAAAACTAAAAAAAAAAAGAATGAAAGTTGAACGTCTCCATGATCCTTCGGCTGGCTTAGCCTAAAAAGGTTTCAACTTGGCTAAAACAATTCTGTTTGGATTAATATGATCAGCTTGCTTATACTTGAAATTAAGAAATTTCATGGCCTTATATAGTAACTTTCTTTGCTTGAATTTTTAAATTTGTTTTTTACCTATTTATATATTTACCAAACAGTAAGACAGTGGGCCAGAGTCACCTATGTCTGGAACACAGTCTTCCCCCAGTGGCTACTTCTGACCGTGTGTGAGGGTCAACTAAAACACTGCTCTGTCTCCATGCTTTTACTGTGTTGTATCCCCCCATGTTGCCTCAGAATCGTACTTTCAACGGACTTTTTTAATATATTTTTTTTTTAATGAGAGAGAGAGAATTGGTGTGCCCAGGGCCTCCAGCCACTGCAAACGCCAAACACGTGTGCCACCTGGTACGCATGTGCAACCTTGCATGCTTGCACACTTTGTGTGTGTGTGGCTTACATGGGACCTGGAGAGTCAAATATGGGTCCTCAGGCTTCCCAGGCCTTCACCACTAAATCATCTCTCCAGCCCTCAACTGGCTTTTCACATTATAAGTCTTTGGTTTTTCATTTTCCACTAATTTGTCAATAGTATTTACTGAGCCATTACTATATGCTAAATGCAGTATCAGTTAAATGAATTCCATTTAACATTAGCCTCCAAGCTACATCTTTTCTGTGCTTAAAATTATCTTCCATATTTACAGTTGACATGCATGTAAGTATCATCTATAATTTTTTAAAGTTTTAAGTCACCAAGTGTGGATTTTATCTGGTTATCAGTGCTTTCTTTATTCCTTTTGTTATGTTCAGTCCTTGCAGAAGAACTCAGTGCTTTCTGTGAAGGAAGAATTGTTTAGTGTTTATTGAGAGCTTCCCTATTCTTTGCATATTTTTAATTCTTACAGTAATCCTGCAACATATATAAGTAAATCCTTATTTTACAGATGTGCCAACTATAATTCTAAGAGGTCAGCTTGGCCAAGACTTCAAACTCTCTTTTGCCCAAACAGGAGCAGATCCTCTTAATGTCTTCTACTCTTCAGGGTCGTTTGTCATAGCTAGAGTGTCAGGTCCAACTTGGAAGAAAATTCTGGACCTGAGTACATAGATATTTTGGATAATGTTAACAAAACATCATTCTGAGTGTCTCAACCCTGGCTGTTCTTGACATAGTGCTACTTTCAAAACCCCCATGGCATACCAGAGAAGAAACTGGGGTGTTAAACTATCAGTATTAGTTCACGTGTGAATAATTTTTGTTTTGAGGAGACAATTCTATTTGGGTCCTTTGGGGATATTTTATCATTCATATTTATAGAGCACATTCGCTAATTCTACCGAATTGAATCAATCTAAGGATGAAGCATCTTAAAAGTCAGCTTCTTCCACATGTCCTTAGTTAGGCAAAACAAAGTTTCCTCCTAGGGTTCAGTGTCTGACCACTAATTTTATCCCCTGAATCCCTTCCTCTTTCTGTCTTTCTTCCTTCCATGAGGATACATTCCAATATCAGTGTTCCTAGTTCCTCGTGGTCTTCTGCCCTCTAATTACATGCAGAAACAATGAGTCATGTACACTGTACGTAACCTGTGTTCACCAGGCAGTGTGCCTTGTTCTTAGCATCTTGTGGCCCTCATTGTCCTTTTGTCTAGAGTATAGATCATGATTCTAACTTTGGAACATTGAAAAGACTAAGATGAGATTTGGAAAGTGGTTAGCACAGTATATATCTTCCTTTTTAATTTTAAACTTTTTTATTTCTAATCTCCGTACACAATGTCTCCTCATCATGATCCCCCCTACCACTCTTTGTTCCCCCTCTTGACTTCCCCCTCTGCTAGCCCCCTCTTTGCAACTAGTCTCTCTTCTATTTTGATGGGGTCATTCCCCCTTCCCCATATCATGCAGGTCTTGTACATGTAGCCTCAGCCACTGAGCAGTCACGAGTGCAAAGACAGGATTCCGGAAGTACCCCGGTCCCCTCCCTCGCCTTTGGCCCTCACAGTCTTCCCGTTACCTGCTCTGCAATGTCCCCTGAGCCTCAGAGGGCCTGGCGAAGCTGTCTCCTGGTGCCGCACAGCCCACTGCCACCCCTCCCCAGCCCTTTCACTTTGAATCTTGCCAGTAGTTACTGCCATCTGAAAAGAGCAGCTTCTCTGGCCAAAAGTGAGGTTAGCATTAATATGTGGGCATAAGCATAAATATTTAGAGGGTAACTTGATGGGCATAGTATATCAATTTAGCTAAACAAAAGTGGTAGCTTCCATTCCAACTGGGGCTTAGGACCTCATCAGCCATAGGTTTTTCAAGATAGGGTCTCACTCTGGCTCAGGCTGACCTGGAATTCCCTATGTAGTCTCAGGGTGGCCTCAAACTCATGGTAATCCTCCTACCTCTGCCTCCCAAGTGCTGGGATTAAAGGCGTGCGCCACCACGCCTGGCCAGCCATAGGCTTTTGACTAAGTTTTCAGTACCGGGCATGAAATCCCTCCCAAGGAGAGGGACTTGAACTCGCTCAGAGAGCAGCTGGATTGCCCCCCCCATAATAGACATAGCACCATTGGGCCAGTTGGCACATTTTGTCTGGCTGGTCAGTTGTGTAGCTTGTAGGCTCCACCGCCGGTTAAGCCCGGTGATGACTTTTCTCCCCCAGCAGGCTGCATAGAACTTTCCAGAACTATGACAGTCAACAGGGATGAGGCTTCCAGCTGAGCTCCAGCTTGATGCCTCTTCTGCCTTCTCATGGGCAGGGCCTTTCTGTATTTTCTCTCCCTCCCTTCTCTGAGCTCTGGCTTTCCCCATTTCAGGGAACCCTATTGGGTACAAGCCCTGTCCTACTTCCTTCTCTGAAGTTCTATTTATAATCTAATAAAACCTGTAAACATAGGAAGAACTCCATTGCCTATCAGACCACATCTTCATTACTCATTCATCAGTGGATGGGCATCAATGCTGGTCCCATCTCCTAACTACCGTGCCTAGAGCAGCAGTAACCATGAGCGAGCAAGGATCTCTGCAGTGCCAGGCAGAGTTCTTAGGAGATATTCCAGCACTTGGAGGGCTGAGTCATATGGTATGTCCGTTTTTAGCTGTCTCTGGCACTTCCACACTGCTTTTCACAATGACTGTATCAGTTTACATTCCCACCAACAATGGAGAAGGGTGCTTCTGTCCCCACACTATTACCAGCATTTCTTGTCATTTGATTTCTTGATGATAGCCATTTTGACAGGAGTTAGATGGATTACCAAGGCAGTTTTACTTTTCATTTCCCAGATGGCTATGGAAGTTGAACATAATTGGCAATTTGTATTTATTCTGTTAAGAACTTTTGATTCAGTTCTACAGTCGATTTTTGAGTGGGTTGTTTCATTTTTAAAATGTTTTTATTTATTTTATTTAGTTATTTACTTTTTAGTTTTTTGAGGTAGGGTCTCACCCTAGCCCTGGAATTCACTCTGTAGTCTCAGGGTGGCCTCAAACTCACGGTGATCCTCCTACCTCTGCCTCCCTAGTGCGCCACCACGCCCGGCTTGTTTGACTTATTTTTATTTAGTTTTTGAGTTCTTTGTATATCCTAGATATACAAAGATCTACTAGATGTATACTTGGAAAAGACTTGCTCTCATTCTGCAGGCCGTCTCATTTAACAGTGTCCTTTGCTGCACAAAAGCTTTTGAATTTCATGAGGTCCCATTGGTTGGTTGGTGGTCTTGTTCTCTGCAGTTCTGTTCAGAAAGTTGTGACCTGTGTCTCCCTGTTGAAGCATCTCCCCTACATCTCCCTTTACAGTTTCAGTGCTTCGGGTCCAACGCTAAGGTCTTTATCCATTGGAAGTTGATTCTTGTGCATAGAGAAAGGTAAGCATCTACTTTCTTTCTTTTAATCTAGATACCCAGTTTTCCCAGCACCCATTTGTAAAAGAGGCTGTCTTATCTCCTGTGAATTTCATTTTTTGGCAATTTTGTCAAACATTAGGTGGGCTGTAGCTGACTGAATTTAATCTGGGTCTTCTAATTCAGTTTCGTGGGTCTACATGTTTGTTTTCGTGCCAGCGCCATGCTGTTTTTGTTGGTTCCGGCATGGTTTATTCTTTATTGTGCTTTGTGTATGGGCTTCTCCTATTCTTCTGTCCAAGGGGTTCCATTTAGTGTTTCCTGTAGAGCTTGCTTAGTGCTTCTATATATATATTCCTTTAGCTGGGGTCCATTTTTTTTTTTTTAATCATTTTAAGCTCTTCTGGTTTTTAAACGCTTTTTTTGTTAAGACATTCTGATGGGCTTGCCTTTAAAGTGCCAGCCTCTTTATCAAATGGATACTGGGAAAACTGGGTATCTATACGTATAAGAATGAAACTAGATGTGTATTTAGTAGTGTGACCATAATATGACAAGGAGAGGTTATTTTTTGGTCTTGTCTGTTTGGTGTTCTAAATATACCCTGTATCTGTACTGGCATCTCTTCCCTTAATTTCGGGAAATTTCTTCTGTGATTTTATTGTAAATATTCACTATTCATTCAGATTGAAATTCTCTTTTTACTATGCCCAGAATACTTAGAATGTCTTATTTTTTGTGCTCCTATCTTCTCATTAATTTATCTTTCTCTTTGTTGAGATGTTCCAAGGCCTCTACCTTGTCTTCAAGGTCAGGTATTCCTTGCCTGGATCCCTTGTTCGGTGATGCTTCGTGCAGAGGTTTCTATTTGACCTACTATGTTTTTCATTTCTAGCATTTCAGATAGGCTTTTCTTCAGTATTTTTGTTTCCTTACTTGTATCTTCTGTTAACCTTGTTTCACTAGGTTGATATTCTGTATTCTCCTTCAGGAGTTTTTCTTTGATTCCTTTGATTTATTTGCACATACTTCTAATCATTCTTTTGAATTCTCTGTCTGGCATTGAATCTGATTTGGTCTCACTGGAGATCATTGCTGTTGGATTTATAGCTTTTGGAGGAGTTATTTTGTCTTGATGTTTTTTGTCTCTTACATTCCTCGTTTGGGGTCTTCACACCTTGGGTTATTTCATGGCTTGGATCTTCTGTTTATCAGCTGTATAGTCTTAGGCATGTGTGTTATAACTCATCTCTTCAGGGTAGGAACTCAAGTGCCAGACGTGAGCACTATCATACTCCCAGAGTAATAGCCAGAGTGGCTCAAGCTGATGGACCATGCCTGCTTTGTGGATGTTCTAGGAACAAATTAACAACACTGGTCTTGTGGGCTCCAGTAATGCTGGTGGGTAAAGGGGCAAGGCTGGTGTGAAGTGTGCTAGGGTTTTAATCACTTAGAAGTGGGAAGGGTATACGGTAGGACGAGGATTAATATTAATGTTTACAAGATAGAGATGGCACAAGTAGTTGGGAGAGGGAAGTTGGAGTACTGTTATTTCCACAGATTTTAGAGGTTGCTGAGGCTATAGAAGGGTGTTGTTATAGAGAACAAAGAGGAAGGGATAAGGAGTTAATGTAGAAATTAATTTTTTAATATATATATATTTAGTTATTTATTTGACAGAGAAAGAGGGAGAGAGAAGGAGAGAACGGGTGCACCAGGGCCTCCAGCCACTGCAAACGAACTCCAGACACCTGCGCCCCCTTGTGCATTTGGCTAACGTGTTTCCTGGGGAATCGAACCTGGGTTCTTTGGCTTTGAAGGCAAATGCCTTAACTGCTAAGCCATCCCTCCAGCCCCTGAAAATTAATTTGTAAAGAGAGGGAAAGTAAACTAGTTGTATCTGGCAAAAGTATTAGATAGATCTCAATAATAGACTGGATTGATGAAAATACAGAATAAACCTAAAATCCAGTTGAACAATATATAAACATAAGCAAAATCAGCATGGAGTGTGTGTGTGTGTAGAGATGTTATTTATTTGATTATGAGAGGGGGAAATGCAAATGAACTCCAAATGCATGTACCACTTTGTGTAGCTGGCTTACGTGGGTCCTGGGGAGTCAAACCTGTGTCCTTTGGCTTTGCAGGCAAGTGCCTTAATTGCTAAGCCATCCCTCCAGCCCATGAGTATAGATTTAAAAAAAAAAAAAAAACACACCATAAACCAGGTGTGGTGGCTCATTCCTTTACTCCCATCGCTGAGGAGGCTGAAGTAGGAGGTTAGCTGTGGGCTTATGGCTGCATTGAGTTCCAGGTCAGCCTGGGCTAGTGAGACCCTGCCTCAAAAACAGCTCTAAAATTAAGAAATATCAAAGGTAACTCTACCACACAAATTATTTTAAAAAGGCAAAGTATATGAAGCATGCATCAGATCTAAAAAGTCTATATTTTAGCCTTAGTGGGCTAAGTTTTTAATTCTACCCCTTTCTTTTTTTTAAATTTTAAATTATTTATTTGTTTGAGAAAAAGAAAGAGAGAGAACGGAAGTGCCAGTGCCTGTAGCCACTGCAATCAAGCTCCACCTTGTGCTTCTGGCCTTACATGGGTACTAGGGAATTGAACCTGGGTCCTTTGGCTTTGCTATCAAGTCCCTTAACTGCTAAGCCATCTCTCCAGCTCCTGTTTTATTATTTTTTAAATTTTTCTTACTGACAACTTCTGTACTTACAGACAATAAACCATGATAATTCCCTCCCCTCCCGCACTTTCTCCTTCACAACTCCACTCTCCATCATATCCCCTTCCTCTCTCCGTTAGTCTCTCTTTTATTTCGATGTCGTTGTCTTTTTCTCTATTATATGAGTCTTGTAAAGGTATTGCTAGGCACTGCGAAGTGATGGATATCGAGGCCAATTCCTGTTTGAGCAGTTGCATTGTAAGGAGTGGTGCCCTTCCTTTGGCTCTTACGTTCTTTCTGCACCTCTTTCGCAATGGACCCTGGGCCTTGGAGGGTGTGATAGAGATGTTTCAGTGCTGGACACTCCTCTGTCACTTCTCAGCACTGTGTTGCCTTTTATGTCATCCCAGTGGTCATCACCCTCTGAAAAGAGAAGCTTCTCTAAGCAAAAGTGAGAGTAGCATTAATACATGAATATGAACATTAAGTGTAGTGCCTTCAGGGCAGTTTGGTGATAATAATATATGCACTTAGCTCAACAAGAGCAGGCTTTATACCCCTAAGGCTTTTGGTTATTTTCAATGCCAGGCATGTATTCCCTCCCATAAGGGAGGCCTCCAGTCCAGTTAGAAAGCAATTGGTTTCCCCCAGAGCAGACATGCCACTGTTGTACTTGTTTGGTCATTTGGTCTATCTGGCCAAACTTGAGGCTTCCAGTGTCCACTGTTTTCACAGCTGATGACTTCTGTCTCCCATAGGGCTGCATGCAGTGCAGCTTTTTCCAGCTTTCAGTTGACTGGTCTACAGGGAGAAGGTTTTCAGCTCAGCACCAGCTTGATTTCTCAGTGACCTTGCTGCCCAGGCATTGAAGTCTTCAGCAATAGAGTCTTACCATCTGTTACTCATGGGAAGCCAAGGGCCTTGGCAATAGCCTCTAATGTTTTGGAGGGAACAGGGACCTCCATGGCCAACAACTCACTGGAAGGTATCTTGGATTTTTTTTTTTTTCCCAATAGTAATCTCCCGTCTTATGGAAGGTGCAGTTAGCAATTCCAGTTCAAAACTGTACGCCCAGCTTTGGGTGAACCAGTGCAGTGACCTTTTCCTGTGAGCTTCTATCTCACATCGGTTGAGATGTAAATTGGTTCCCTCTGGTGCATCATGGGCTTGTCTAAACTGGTTAGGTTGGCCAGCCTTTTGGGTCAGCTGGTCTGGATGCTGTTGGAAGGTGGCGTGGGGCCCTTGGTGTTCCTAGCGCTGGCGTGCGTCTGAGGGGACGTCGTGGAAAGCTGTCTGGAGGCGTCTTGTAGCTGCGTAGCTGGCCCCTGTTGTGTATTCCTTCAGGTTCCGTTGATTTGCCTGGTGGTGTCCGCGGAGAATCCCTAACCTGTAGAAGCCCGAGCTCTTGCTAGCTCAGCCTGGGCAGGGCGAGGAGAGGACCTCCCAGCAGCGGCCAGCTGAAGCCCTCTTCTGTCCAGCTGCTCCTTTTCCCAGTAGCTCCCTCCTGTTTCTCAGCATGGGTCTCACCTGGCTGAGCAAGTGCCTCACACATCTTGACTTTGTTTGAAAGAGCAGATGGCATGTCATCTCGCCTCCGTTTCCTTCCTTAGGTTTCCTCAGTGAGGCTCCTACTCCATCATGCTAACCCGACGTCCCTACGTGCTTATTATTATTGAATGGATTACTCTTTATGGAAAATCATGCATCCCAAGGGTTTTTTGTTAATTTTTACAATTTTATAGATTTTTTTAAATTTTATTTATTTATTTATTTGAGAGCGACGGACACAGAGAGAAAGACAGGTAGAGGGAGAGAGAGAGAATGGGCGTGCCAGGGCTTCCAGCCTCTGCAAACGAACTCCAGATGCGTGCGACCCCTTGTGCATCTGGCTAACGTGGGACCTGGGGAACCGAGCCTTGAACCGGAGTCCTTAGGCTTCACAGGCAAGCACTTAACCGCTAAGCCATCTCTCCAGCCCCCAATTTTATAGATTTTTTGTTTGTTTGTTTTTGTAGTCCTGGGTGGGCACCAAACCCAGGGCCTCATGCATTGCAGGAAAGTGCTTCACACCACCACCCATTGCATGGGATTTTTACTTATTCGATGCAAGACATCTTCCTCCCTAAGGCAGATATCAACTGTGAGTGGCAGTGGGCGTGGGATGTAGACACAATTGCACAGTACCACCGTGGCAGCCCTCGACTCAGGCGAAGCCGGGGTTCTTGGCTTCATCTCAGAAATGAATTTGTGATGAGTCAATATGAAGCAGAGTTGGGATGGATTAAGAGATTTGTGGGCTAGCCAGGTGGCTCAGTAGCCTCATCAGCATATATGAGCATCTGAAAGGTTATTTGGACAACAGCAAGCTCTATTCTAACTTGGCTCCGTGTTTAGGGTAGTCTGGGGTTGATAGCATTGAAGCAAAGTAGAGGTAGCCCCATGGTCGTCCTCGCCCTTTCCTCTGTCTCTAGACGGACTGGCCGAGCCTATTGTAAGGTGCCTCGCAGCTTCCAGACGTGAGGAAGCCTGGGATGCTTCTTTTGGATCTTCAAGCCTAACTTGTGGCTTGTAGGACACACTGCCACATGACTGGACCCCTTCCTCCAGGTTTTCGTGGTGTAAGAGCAGATTCCCTCATTATCTGGCTCCTCAATTTTCTTGATTTTTTTTTTTTCAGTTTAAAATATACAGTATGGCTGGGTGTGGTGGCGCACGCCTTTAATCCCAGCACTGGGGAGGCAGAGGTAGGAGGATCGCCCTGAGATGGAGGGCGCCCTGAGACTACAGAGTTAGTTGCAGGTCAGCCTGAGCCAGAGTGAGACCCTACCTTAACAAAACAAAACAGTAACAATAATAATAAATAAATAAATAAAATATACAGTATGTCCTAAGGGTTCCACTTCAAGCTTTCTGTAGGATATGATATTTCATCCACCACCCAATGTTTTGTCTGGTTTTGTCTTTTTACAACTTTAAAAGGCTTATGGCATGCATACCATTAGCATAGTTCTCGCTTGATCCCTCACAGGTACAAAACAATGCAAAACCTACTAGCCAGGTTTTCTAAAGCTTGCAGTGAACATGAGGCTGTGTGACTAAACACTAGACACAAACAGAAGGCTACACATCACAAGATAAGCACTCGTTGGGGCTCTGGCGGGGATATGGCGTAGATTTAGGAGAAGTGCCACCGAGCCGGCAGGAGTTCAGAAAATTAGGATGCATTTAGTCACTTTGTTAAGGATAACAATGATGGGCTGCAGAGATGGCTTAGCGGTTAAGCGCTTGCCTGTGAAGCCTAAGGACCCTGGTTCAAGGCTCGGTTCCCCAGGTCCCACGTTAGCCAGATGCACAAGGGGGCGCACGCGTCTGGAGTTTGTTTGCAGTGGCTGGAAGCCCTGGCGCGCCCATTCTCTCTCTCCCCCTCTATCTGTCTTTCTCTCTGTGTCTGTCGCTCTCAAATAAATAAATAAATAATTTTTAAAAAAAGAATGACTGCTAAGAAAGACTTGAGTTGCTGTGGATGAAAACCGGGCTTTAGACAAGATATAAGTGAAGTGATACAGCTGGGAAAGTACAGGGCAGGAAAGTAATGAGAACACAGAAATAAAGGAAAAAAATGTGAGCAAACAGTTATCAGTTGTTTTGTTATAATTTTGCACTGCTGTGAACACACACCTGATAGATACAGCTTGGGGACCAGTGTCGTTTTGGCTCAAGCCTCCATCCACTGTGGCGGGAGGGAAGTGCAGAGGTCGTGGCCATGGGAATATATGCCAGGGATCCCTCACGTGGCAGAAAATGGGGAGCAGCCAGCGCTGTTCTGGAATCAAGGGTGGCCGTGGTCTTCAAATGCCCACCCTGGTGACCTAATTTTCCCAGTCAGGTTCTACCTCTAAAATCTCCAAAGCCTTCAAGTTAAGCTCAGAAAGATGGAGGCCAAATATTAAAAATAAATAAATAAATAAACATGAATCTGTGGGGGCATTTTGAATTGAAACCATCCTTGATTCAAACCCTGACTTTCTGGTTCTGGCACCTAAAGGCTCGTGGGTATTGCATAATACAACATTCCATTAGTCTGACATCCAAAGTCCCCCAGTTTTGACGGTTCCAACACTTTTCAAAAGTCCAAAGCCAAAATCTCTTCTGAGACTGAAGGCGCTCTCTTCGCTGTGAATCCCTAAAAAAAAAAAAAAAAATCAAAAGAAAGCCCTATCATTCCAAGGTGCACCAGCACAGAGTAAATATTCCCACTCCAAAAGGGAAGAACGGAAGACAGGAAGGAAAGATTGAACTAAGCAAGAGGGACGCCTCCCAGAAAAAGCAGTGAACCCTGGAGCTCCACACGGAGCAGCTGAGGCATGTGGTGGCACCATCTCAGCTCTCAACAGGCTCTGTGCCCTCACCTCTGTGCCCTCCCTCTGTGCGGCAAGCATGTCCTCTCTTGGGCTGCCGCGTTTCTTGGCAGACATTCCATGATCTTGGCCTCTCCAACATCCTGGAGTTCCACTGTGGCTTAAGCCCTGTCAGGGGTTCCCTAAAGTGATTGTGACCCGCATACACATTCCTTAGCCTCACCGAATATTCTGGGAAATCTTGGTGGACACCTCTATAGCCCTATAATTCCTGTGTTCTCTATGCTTTGCAAAACCAACACCCTAGTGGGGCGTGGTGGCGCATGCCTTTAATCCCAGAACTCGGGAGGCAGAGGTAGGAGGATCCCCATGAGTTCGAGGCCACCCCGAGACTACAGAGTGAATTCCAGGTCAGCCTGGGCTAGAGTGAGACCCTACCTAAAAAGGACAAAACAAAACAAAATAGCGAAACCTAGAGAAAGAGGACAGGAGCCGGGCGTAGTGGCGCATGCTTTTAATCCCAGCACTGGGGAGGCAGAGGTAGGAGGATCACCGTGAGTTCGAGGCCACCCTGAGACTACAGAGTAAACTCTAAGTCAGTGTGGGCCAGAGTGAGACCCTACCTCGGAAAAAAACAAACAAACAAACAAACAAAAAACCCCAGCACCCTGCAGCAACACTTATTTGCAGCAGCTCCAGGTACGGCCATATCCCCTTAGGCAATGGCTGTTGAGGCCTCTGAGTGCCTGAAGCAAGAGAATGATTCCTTAAGTGCCCAGTTTTCCAGCAGGGCACCCTGAAGCCCCTTCTTTATTTTATCTGTTTAGGTGCTCCCCTTTCAAGTGAAACTCTTTCAAATGGGTTTCTACTTTTATGCCCAGAGCCTCTGAAGGGAGAGGTCTTTCCCTTGAGGCACCTTTTCTCTCGACCTAGTGTAATGCGTGGTTTTCTTCAGCGACACTTCCTTTGTCCTCAACTCTCCCTGTGTGTGTGCTTCTTCCTGTGCCCAGATGTTCATTGTTCAGATTGGCCCGTTTTGCCTTTTGTTCTCTGCATCTCTCCTGGGAAGCCTAAACACTGCCAATAATCAATTTTTTAAAAATAAACTGCCAATAATCAACCACGCTGCAGCCTATATGCTGCCTGTCTTGCCAATTCCTCTGCCAAGTAAACCGGGGCATCACTTTTGAGCTCAGATTTTTAGAACACGGGCGCAATGTGGCCTCTCGTCCAGTTCCAGGTCGCGTGTCTTCCAGGCGCTGGGCTTCCGAGCTCCCGCTCGCAGCGTGCCAGGACGTCTCCAGACTGTCCCCAGGCTCTTCCAAGTTCCTCCTGCAAGCCATTCCAGTGGCCTGAGAACCAAGGGTCAGGCTGGTCCCAGCCGTCATCCAGTTCTGTGCGGCCAGGCTTTGTATTGCTGTCTCGTCACTATGACAGAACCACCCGGCAGAACGACGTGCGGGATGAAGGCTTATTTCGGCTCAGCGTCCCTGAGGGATCGTGCCTGGCGTGGGGGGCATGGCGCCGTGAGGACAGCGGAAGAGCCGTGTTGACATGAGGCAGGTGAAGCAGACGGGGCGAGGCCAGGACAAGGGTGTTCGGTACAACCGTCAGAGACCTGCCTTGGGTGGCCTGCTCCCATTCAAAATAGCTCCGGAAACCGGAGACTGAGCACGTGAAGTACAAGCGTCGGGGAGGATTCTGATGTGACCGTAGCCCAGGTCTTGCCGAGCTGCCTGCGGCCATCATGCTGTCGAACAGCGCTTTATGCAACTGCGCCTGTGTCGTCAAACCCGGGCATCTAGGGCACAGTTTACGCTCGAGGTTGGGTCCTTATCTTGCATGAAACCGGTTAAATCCTTGGTAACCTGTCTTTTCTCGAGACGCTAGCCTTGAGATTTACAATGAGTGGAGACAGACGCTCCTCTCCTCTGGAGCCTCTGTGCTCTCCCCGAGGGAGAGGAGTCCACAGTTAATACTGAAATATTTATTAGACAAGAAAGGAAAACAAGAGTAGGCCAAAGGCGTGAGAGAAAGAAAGAATTGCCAGCCAGGTGTGGTGGAGCATGCCTTTAATCCCAGCACTCAGGAGAAAGAGGTAGGAGGATCGCCGTGAGTTCGAGGCCACCCTGAGACTACATAGTGAATTCCAGGTTAGCCTGAGCTAGACTGAGACCCTACCTCGAAAAACAAAAAAAAAAAAAAAAAAAAAAAAAGACTTGCCTATGTCCTGTAGTGGTCTGTTTTCGAGGAGATGCAGTGAGCTGCTATTGAAAGATCTGAAGTGGAGGGTGAATGCAGAGGTATTCAGTTTAAGAGATGGAGTTGGTAATGATGTGTAAGCTGGATTTCTGAAAAGTCACATCATCTGCCGTTTCCTTCCCCAGCCCAGCGTTTTGTAAGACAGCTTTATGTAGTTCCTTTTATGCAGTTGTTTTGCATGCATGTGTGTAATATGTTGCAGTGTGGTTACAGTACATGCATATGTATGTGCTCATGTGGCTCCCTGGGTGGTGGAGAGAGAGGAATGTCTGCTTCCCCTCCATTGCTTTTCTACCTGCTCATCCTGGAGCTGGGGTCTCTTACTGATCTTTTCTTTTGTGAGTCCTGGCAATTCTCCAGTCTCTGCTGCCCATAGGTCTGGGGTTACAGGTGTGTGACCATGCCCATCTGTGTATCTGAGGTAAGTTAACTCACAAGAAACTAGCACAGTGGATTCTAATGCTAATATCCTGCATTCCCACATGACAGTGTCACAGGAAAATCTCGTTGGTACGCTTACATTAAGGATGGATCTCAGATTTAACGAGGTTTTGCATTTTGTCACAAGTGTTATTTCATGTTTCTACACCATTTGATGTTTGAAATTTTTGACTGAGTGTTAGAGAATATCCTCATTGGTAATGCCCTCCTGGTTTCTTGACCATCTATCATTTACATATGAATAATGTGAATGGCCTGGTTTTGTGTGCGTGAGTGTGCGTGTGTGTGTGCGCGCGCGTGCGTGCACATGCATGTGTGCGTGCAGGTGTGCGTGCGTATGTATGTGCATGTGTGTGAAGGCCAGAGGGCGACCTTGAGTCTTGTCCTTGTCAAGCACTATCCACTTGTTTTGAGACAGAGTCTCTCCTTGACTTGGAGTTGCCCAGGTAGGCTGTACCGGCTGGCCAGCAAGTCCCCTGCATCTGACCTTCTACGCCTCCTTAGTGCTAAAATGATAAGCACACGTGGCCACTCTTCCCTGTTTTACGTCCAATCCTCATGTTTGAAAAGGTAACCACTTTCGACCTGTGTTGTCTCCCTATCCCCGGCCTGTCAGATTGCTCTGCACTGGTGTTTCTTGTAGGCAGGAAGGAAGGGCTGATCCTTTCTATACCAGTGTTGCTGCTGAAATTGTACTTTACCAGTATTAACACATCATGTCATTTATTAGCTTTAATTTAACTTGTTTTAAAGCCAGTGCACTACATTCTTTCTTTCTATTGATCATTTATCTACATAGCAATCTGTTGTGTGTTTTATGATAGAAAAATAATGCCATAAGACTGTTAATAAAACTAGAATGTTTGTCTTTACCCGACCCTACTAAGTAGAAATATATTTCTGGCCAATTATTAATGCTGTCAAAGTTGGTAAGGCTGGTGAGTGGAAACATTAGTTAACTCTTTCTGGTCCTCTAGGTCTTTCTAAGTTATAAGGATTTGTTTTTTCCTGGTCACATTATTTTACTAAAAGCCTATCTCTGTAGTTTTTAAATTAATTTTTTTAAATTTTTTATTTATTTATTTGAGAGCGACAGACACAGAGAGAAAGACAGATAGAGGGAGAGAGAGAGAGAGAATGGGCGCACCAGGGCTTCCAGCCTCTGCAAATGAACTCCAGACGCATGCGCCCCCTTGTGCACCTGGCTAACGTGGGGCCTGGGGAGCCGAGCCTCGAACCGGGGTCCTTAGGCTTCACAGGCAAGCGCTTAACCGCTAAGCCATCTCTCCAGCCCCTCTGTAGTTTTTATATGCTGTGGTAGGCATATAGTGTTAACCAACTTAAAGATTTTCCAAGCCAAGGGTTCAAGTGGCAGTCTTAGAGCTTAGCTCCTGAAGCTGTGCTGTTTGAGCCACGGGTGTGCTTCCTGTGTCCCTCTGCTTATGCGTTGTCAGTGTTTCATTAAAGCGCAGTTGCAGGTAAAAGCAGGTTTCTGGGTAGGAACGCTGCCCTGTGTGTGACAGCAGAAGGAAAGGTCGGACTTCACGCACTTGACACATGTCTTCCAGGTTCTGAGCTCCGTTCGCACAGAGGGGAACCCCCTAGATGTCCGCTTTGGTGCGGGACATCCGCGTCGGATACTCACCGTGGAGCGCTCCAGCGGGGCGGACGCGGAGCCCGTGGCCGACAGCTGTGTCTACGAGTATGTGCGGAACAAAATCCATTGTCTGTCAGTCACCAGGATCCCCCTGCGAGCGAAGGCCATCAGCTGCGGCCAGGACCCCAGTGAAGACAAGCTGGTTCTGGGCTGCGAAGATTCTTCCATCGTTCTCTATGACACTCATCGCCGGGTGACTCTCTTGGCCCAGGCTGAACTTTTGCCTTCATTAATAAGCTGCCACCCAAGTGGTGCCATTCTGCTGGTTGGCAGCAACCAAGGAGAGCTGCAAGTTTTCGATATGGCTCTGTCTCCTATTAGCATCCAGCTCTTGGCTGAAGACTGCCTGCCCAGCGAGGCTCTGCACTTGAACGGATTCTTCCACGTCCCCAGCAGCCTCGTTCACATGCAGTGGGTAGCTCCTCCCTCCGCCCCTCAGAAGCTGGACAGGGGGGACATTTATGACCGGCTCTTCCTCAGGTTCCACAGAGGACCTCTGGGTGTGCTTTCGTTTAAACTTGGTAAGTCAAAGAAGTCAGTAAGGGCCGTGTTTCCAATGACAACGTCACTAAGGCTAATATAGTCCTCTGCTCGTACAATGCAGACTTTTTTTGACTTGTCAGATCATGGGTATGTTTACCTGCCAGTATTTCCATATCATTTCTCGGGAAAGGCTTTATTGAAAATTTTCTGTCAAAGGAATATTAGATGTTGAAGACTTTTGGAACTGCACTTATTGTCCATCACGATGATTAAAGGCCTGACTTTTCACTTTTTTATAATTTATTTTTTTATATTTATTTATTTGAGAGCAATCTGAGAAAGGGTGGGGGGAAGGGACATGCCAGGGCCTCCAGCCACTGCCAGTGAACTCGATGCGTGCACCCCCTTGGCTAACGTGGGTCCTGGGGAATTGAGCCTGAACCGGGGTCCTTAGGCTTCACAGGCAAGCACTTAACCGCTACATCATCTCTCCAGCCCACTTTTCACTTTAAAAAAAAAATTATTATTTATTTATTTATTTAAAGAGTGAGGGGAAGAGAGAGAGAGAATGGGCGTGCCAGGGCCTCCAGCCACTGCCAACAAAGTCCAGATACTTGTGCCCTCCTTGTGCATCTGGTTTACGTGGGTCCTGGGAAATTGAATCTGGGTCCTTTGGCTTTGCAGGCAAACGTCTTAACCGCTGAGCCATCCCTCCAGCCCTTGAATTTTCACTTTTGATAATATCTAAAATAAATTTCCCAACGAAAATATTCCTTAAGTCAAATTAAATTAAATTAAGGTCAAATTTAAAATGTACCTTCTATATTCATTGCAAAGAAGAAGCTCTGTGTTGTTGGAATACAATGCTTTTTCTGTAAATTTTACTTTACATTATCTATGTCTGTTGCTTCCCAGGTTGGAATTATGTGCAGCAAATGTGTAAAAAATTTTAAGTCAGATATAGAGTTAAAATTAGCTAAAGATCTTTTTGTAATTTTTTCGGTGTTTTTTCCTTCTTGGATTAAAATATCCAAACCACTTTATCAGTATCTATAAATTATATTAATTTAAATTAATGTAGCTAATTTTAATTATGCCTTAATTAATCTGGCTAAAAGTAAATTAATGTAGCTCATTTAAACCAGAAAACTTCCAAGTGAAATTTTATTCCAGTGACTATTAGGTTTTGTAGCTTGGTATTCTTGGGTATGTCCTGAAATAGCAAGAACTACTCTCGGTGGTTTGTATAGTTGAAATTTTGAAGGGAACCTCACTTAGGTTTGTAATCTTGATAAATTATTGTATGTTATGGCTACTTGAAAAGATAGGGAAATATATTTTTAAAACCTTACACAATTTGGCTATATGATACAAAGTTAAGATTTGAAAGGTATTGTAGTATTTATTAAATAGCCATAGCTTGTCTCTGAAATTCAACACATGAAATAAATCTAGTTAAAATGACTTGATTAATCTGAAAGGATGTAATACATCTAATGATGTCTATGTCCTTTCTACATAATAAATATGCAGGCAAATCTATTCCTAATAATGTTAATATTGTTGAAAATATTTGGAATCTCTTTTCTTATGAGATAATCCAGTTACACTTTGCCCATCTACATGTTTAACAGTTGTTATTGTCTCGGTACATAACACTAATTAGTGGATGTTTCTCCCTCTCTTTCTCTCTCTACCTCTTCTCCCTGTTCCTCTCTCTCTCTCTCTCATCTTTTCCTCTCAGTTACCTGTCAAGCAGAAGACTGTCTGACCATATAAGCCTAGCTTGTCTTTCGCCCTCCTCGTCAGCCTACTCACAACAGCTTTGCAAAAAGCACAGCTTTCTCTTGCTATCTTCAGCCCATTTGTGTTTCTACTGAAGTAAACAGGCTCTCAGTGTAGGGATTTAGAGGGCTTCCTGCTAATTGCCAGCTTGTAAACTTAATTGGACTGTCTCCCTGGGCTCTGTTCCTAAATCAATTAGGCAATGAGTTGGCTGTCACCTCTTTTTCCCAAGAAGGTCTCTTGGAATAGAATTATCCAATAGAAGTCAAACATTCAAATAAAAAGGTGATAACTTCTGCAACTGACATTTATCATTTTAAATTTTATTTTCATTTAAATTTTATGGGCTAGGGAAATTGTATAGTCTTAGAGGATCTTTAAAAGATCTAAATGTGGGGTTTCTAAGGATTTTTGAAACCTTTGTTTTACATCTTTAATGAATTATAAGATTAATATTTATATCAAATTATCTTTCCTGAGAAAGATTACTTGAAATAGTAGATTCCAACTAGCAATTTTTTTTTAAAAAAAAGAAAACCCAGTTTTAAAGAACAGATTTTTCTTATGATCTGCTACTAAATACATCCAAAAAATTAATATACTTCTTGAATTAACACAGAGCTGATTCTGGGCATCCATGTGGCATTTTCATGTATAATTCAAGTTGCTGCATATGTAAACAGGTAGTTTCATGTGCAGTTTCCCCAAGAGAGATCGTTTATGAGATTCTTTTTGAGATACTTGTTATGCAAGCCTTTGGAAAATTTGACATGAAAGGTGTAGCTTACAATTTAAAATTGTAAAGACAAATCATAGATCATAGTTTAAAATAGAATGCTGTCATATGTAAACGTGGCAGTAGCTGATGCCAATATGCTAAGATTTCTGGAGTTTGACTCCTAGATTAGGTCAGTTAGTGCAGTGTTGGAAGGAAAGCTCTATTCTAAAGTAGTTTCCCTTCTTACTTCTCACAGTGGTTGGGTATGAAAAGAACATCTCTTCTGTTATTAGAAGAATTCCAAATATGTGTCTTCCTCAGCTAGAAGAGTGCCATGCTCCCAATAGGGAAGCTAATAAACATTATCTTACATAAAGAAACGTACGGTATTCAGAATGGCTTTATGCTATAGTCATCATCCCATATTTTCACATACATAGACTAAGGTTCGTTTCCTAAGGAGGAGGCCCTAATAATAAGATTAAGATATTAAAGCCCTCCCATTCTCGTCCGAGCCTTTTTTATCCAACACTATTTCTTTTTAGATTCTTTCAACACACATGATCAATTCTCTCCACTGAGGATCTCAGCTTGTAATTGGCCTTCACCACCCGTCCAACTACTTCTTTCTGTGCACACGTACCTTTTTCTTCTTCCAGTTCAGAGAAAAGAGACTCTTTCCTCTTGTCCTAGACAGTTCCCCCACCACTCTCACTGCGGGCCTCGCCCCCTTCCCTTTGACACCTTCATTTTCTCACACTTAACTCTCTGCGTACCCCGAATTCCGCAAGTGCTGTATTGGCAGATACAGAGGTCCAAGCCATACCATAGAAATAAAAATTTAAAAAAATACACTCCTCTTTAAATGTGTCCCCCATCTTGATGATCAAATGTTCACTTTCCCTGCATGGCTGAGGTTGTGATACCACCGAATGGTGACCTGTGACCTTCTGGGCTTCTTCATTTCCCATTGCATCCTGAGAACGCCGTGTCCCTGTTTGTGTCTCTGGGACATCCTACTCGATAAATGTACTGCTCTTGTTCCTTGATGGCTTTGCGGTATTTGGTGGTGGCTGACCCCCTCCACTGTCATGGCACCTCATGATCATCTTTTAGGACTCCGCTGCCCACTCGTGAAAGTTTGGGGGCTCCTCAGGTTTTAGTTTTGTACAGGTTAAGAGTTTCTCTTCAGTGTACCTGCTAATGATGGTTTGAGACGGTCAGCTACTCCGTATCTTCGTAACGTGACATTAATGGTCTTTTAAAATTTTAGCCATTCTAATAAGTGTGAAGTATTATTAATTTTCATGTCATTCGTGACTACTAGGGTTCTGTCACAAATTTTCCCTAAAGAAATATCTTTCTTTTGTCCAAATTTAAATGGATTGCTACACATAAATGGTTGGTAAGAACTCTCTTAAATATGTATTTTGGACTACCAGTCATTTTTAAATCCTTGTATTGTGAACCTTTTCTTCCAGTGTACAGTTGATTTTTTTTTTATTTTTAACATGATATTCTGAATTGAAATCTAATTAATTTTTTTGTTTGCTTTTTTGAGGTAAGGTCTCTCTCTAACCCAGGCTGACCTGGAATTCACTATGTGGTCTCAGGGCGGCCTTGAACTCATGGTGATCAGTTTACGTCTGCCTCCCAAGTGCTGGGATTAAAGGCATGCATCAACACGCCCAACTTAATTAATTATTTATGGACCTAAAAAATATACCTCAAGGTTGCAAGGAGTTTATTATACCACTTTTATGGTGTGGTGGTTTGATCCAGGTGTCCCCCATAAACTTAGGTGTTCTGAATACTAGGTACCCAGCTGATGGACATTTGGGAATTAACGCCTCCTAGAGGCAGTGTATTGTTCGGGGCAGGCTTATGGATGTTATAGCCAGTTTCCCCTTGCCAGTGTTTGGCATACTCTTCTGTTCCTGTTGTCCACCTTATGTTGGCCAGGGCATGATGTCCACCCTCTGCTCATGCCACCGTGGAGTGTCCCCTTGAGCCTGTAAGCCAAAATAAACCTCCTTCCCCAACAAGCTGCTCTTAATTGGGTGATTTCTACCAGCAATATGAACCTGACTGCAACAGTAAAGTGGTACCAAGGAGTGGGATTGCTGCTAGACACCTGACTGTGTGGTTTTGGCCTTTTGGAGCCGATTTTTAAGAGAAATGTGGAAGAATTTGAAACCTTGGCCTAACAGATGCCTTGCAGTGCTGTGTACAGCTTGATGGAATATTCTGGTCAGAGTTGAAAGACCTGATTGCAGTAAGAACTATGGACTGTGAGGTTTGGCATATGAGGGCGAGAAAGAGCTTTGCCTGGACTGGGCTAGCAGTTTGTGTGAGAAGCTTGCTGTTATGCCCGTGTCCTGAGAAGTTGTACAGGGTTGCTTTGCATAGAAATGAACTGGCATGAGCAGAGGGATATGGCACAGAAAGAAAAATCTTTGGGTGAACTTCTTCCTGTTCAGCTGCAGTTGAGAAATTACAACCTTTGAGATTGGGCCAGCTAACCTGCACTGGGGCAACAGGAAGAATGTAAACTCTTTTGAAAGGGCCTGAGTGCTCAAGGAGTGTCCTGTTCTTCAAAGTCTGCTTTATTCCCCCCTGGATTAACAAATTGGCACCCTACTTGGTATTGTGGAGTATAAGAAATGCAGGAAAGAGAGGGTCATTGAGTTTGCAACACGGTCTTGTGTTTTGGAAATGGCCATGGGCAGTGTGAAGCAGGTTTGCTGGATGCCTGCATGGAGACCCCATGGGGCCATGAGGATGAACCGTGGCTTGCAGTGGAGACCCAGTGGAGATGCGGGGACCACGAGATGGCTGCTGAGGAGCTGCCGGCCCCGATGAAGTTTCCCAGGACTGTGAGTAGCCTAGCTAGAGGGGCGGAATTGGAATTCCAGAGACTTGTTGCTGGTTAGAATTATTGAAATGGCAAATTTGTTACTAACTAGAGTTGTTGGACTTGGAGCTACAGCCCTGGTTGTTTTAAATCTTGTATTGATTGAATATTTCTTTGCTATGCCCAATGCCATCTTTTGCAGGGTGAGTGTTTATTTTGTGCCATTATGGGTTTTGGAGTTTAATTTTTTGGTATTATGGCTCAGTTAAAAGACCTTGTATTATGGAGATGTTTGAACATCATTAGGATTGATAAAAACTATGGGGACTCTTAAAGTCAGACTGAATGCATTGCATTTTACATCATGGATGGTTATCAGTTTATGGGGCAAGGGCTGGAGTGTGGTGTTTTGATTCAGGCGTCCCCCATACACTTAGGTGTTCTGAATGCTAGGTTCCCAGCTGAGGGAGATTTGGGAATTAACGCCTCCTGGGGGGAGTGTATTGTTGGGAGCGGGCTTATGGGTGTTATAGCCAGTGTCCCCTTGCCAGTGTTTGGCACACTCTCCTGTTCCTGTTGTCCACCTTATGTTGGCCAAGGCGTGACGTCCACCCTCTGCTCATGCCATCATTTTCCACTACCATTGTGGAGCTTCCCCTCGAGCCTGTAAGCCAAAATAAACCTCTTTTTCCCACAAGCTGCTCTTGGTTGGGTGATTTCTGCCAGCAGTGCGAACCGGACTGCGACATATGGTTTAGTTTTTAGGTTTCGGTGTACGGTCTGTCTTGATAATGTTGAGCTTGGCTCTCCACAACAAGCCTTCAGTTGTTCAGCACCAGTCTGGGAAAGAGCGGCTCCTGCTGCTGAATCCCACTGACCACTGGTGGGCTCGTGCTTAGAACTGGTCTCTTCCACTGAGCGGTGTGGCCATGCTTGAGCAAGGCACAGTGTCTTCAAAACTCGGCACTAACAAAGCTGGAAGCTGGGTATCGTTAACCCTCCATCTTTTCTCCCTCAGATTACTTTGGATATCCTAGATATTTTGCATTTTTGTCTGAATTTTAAAAGTGGCTTGTCAGTTTCTACCCAAAAACCTGATAAGATTTCAATTTAGATCATATTGAATCTATAGATGAATTTGGAGAGGAGTGAGAAATTAGTACTATTGAGTCTCCTGCTCCATGAACCAAGAATTTCTTTCCACTTACTTCAGTATTTATTAATTTCTCTCTGCAGTATTTTATAGTTTTAAGTGTAAAGATATTGTAAATATTTTTTAGTTGTATCTTTATTTCGTGTTTGGGGAATGCTATTATAAGTTACAATTTAATTAATTTTGGGTTGTCTGCTGTGATTATGTGAAGATAAAATTTTTAAATATTCTGGAATCCTGTATTCTCTAGAGTTTTCTTTATAGATGATCATGACAAACAGTAAAAAGTTTTATGTCTTCTTAAATCTGTATATTTTTCTTTACTTCCCTTGTTACACTAGCTAAGATATCAAGTAGTAATAGAAGTAAAAAGAGAAGGCATATTTGCTTGGTGTCTACTCTTAAATGGAAAATATTTTTTATTAAAAGTCTAATGTTATTAAGTTTGGAAGTATCCCTTTGTTCCAAATCTGTTTATACCTATGGAGTTAATCCTGAAGTTTTCAAGCATTTTTTCTTTATTTACTAAATATTTTTTTTATCAAGTTGTACACAGAGTTACATTGATTGGTTTTCAGATGGTTAAATGACTACAACTCTGGGATAAATCTTACTTGTTTATGACATCTTTTTGTATGTTTCTGGGTTATTCAATATTCTGTTTAGGACACTGGGGTTTGTTTGTGGGGACTATTTGGTATAATTTTTTAAAACTTTTTTATAATGTCTTTATCACTTTGGTTGGTGATATAATGCTAACCTAATGAAATAATTTTGGAAGTATTTATAGAGATTGTATAATTAGTTCTTTCTTTTAGTTAATTAGAAACTCTGTATGACACAGCCGATGTTGGTACCATCCTTGCCCTCCTCCATGTCCCCACCCTCCTGAGGGCCCCTCCTTAGTGGAACTGCTGACGTTCACTATGGAGTTGTAGAGATGAGCGCTACATCTCTGGATGTTCCCTCCCACCCTGTGGCTCTTGAATTTTCTCTGCCCCTTCTTCCCTCAGCTTTGGTGGGTCAGCTTTAAGTCTACTTTAGTGTTGAGTTCTCAGAAGCTTCTGGATTTCTGCTTCAGCGTCTGTCTCCATCACCCTGGCCAGGTTATATCAGGCTCACGGTGGAAGCAGCACTCTTGCTCAGCTCGCCAGTTCCTCTGTGGTTTCACCAGGGCCCTGGCTGCTGTGTGAGGGGTGGTTCATCTCCCGTCAGGAAGTCAGCTGTCTACTCTTGTCTTGTTGGTAGATTATTGTTGTCCTTGGTTTTCACTGCTTTCTGAAAAACAAAAACAGGCTGTCCCATGGAAAGTGAGGGGATAAGCACTGTTAATTTAGAGAGATTTTGGTGAAAGCTAGCAGGAGCTTCTCACTGGAGTCCATCACCTTGGTCTCCACAGGGTTCTGACTTGGTTCCTAGTTCCAGTTATGGGTTCCTTTCCACTGAGTGGATCTTATAGCCACTCTTAGAGAGTCACTGGTTACCCACCTAGGCTGTGTGCCACTCTTGCACAGGTTTAATTTATAAAATTCACCAGTGAAGACATCAGGGATTTGTGTGTGCACATGTGCGCACACACACGTATATGTGTTTAAAGGTTTGTGAACAATAAATTCAAGTTGATATGATAGAAAGTTATTTAATTTGTCCTTCTCCTAGGTACTTGATATTGAAAATTGGTTTGCCAATTTTAGCATTTTCTTCTTTTCTAATTGAAATGACTAAGACTACAACATTTCTACTAAGTAATGCTATACTTCTATCTTTTAATGTGTTATGTTTTCAGTTTAATTCAGTTCAGAATATTTCTAACAGACTATATGTTTTCTTTGACCCATAGGTCAAAATACTAAATATTTGAAGATTTTCCAGATTTTTTTTATATATGATTTCCTTTTTTATGCTTTCAACCCTTTGAAATATATTACAGCTTGTCATATTACTCAGCATATGCTGTGGCTTGGTTTAGGTCCTGTGTTCACTCTGAAGGACTGTATTGGATAAAGTATTGCACATGTGTTGAGTTGGGGTTATAGTTAAGTCAGCAGAATCCTTGCCTAGCATGTACAAAGCTCTAGGTTTGCTCCCTAGAACCCCATACAAAATGGGACCTGGTGGTACATGCCATTTTAAAACAACATTTTATTTATTTGAAAGAGAAAGAATAAGACAACAAGAGAGAGAGAAAGAGAGAGGAGAAAACAGACAGAGGGATGGGCGGGGGAGAGAATGAAAATGAGAATGGGCACACCATGATGCTTTTTCACTCCTAGCATCTGTTTTCTTTTTCTTTCTTTCCTTCTTTCTTTCTTTCCTTCTTTCTTTCTTTCTTTCTTTCTTTCTTTCTTTCTTTCTTTCTTTCTTTCTTTCTTTCTTTCTTTTTCTTTTTTTGGTTTTTTGAGGTAGGGTCTCACTTTAGCTCAGGGTGACCTGCAATTCTCTATGTAGTCTCAGGGCGGCCTCAAACTCATGGTGATCCTCTGCTTCCCAAGTGCTGGGATTAAAGGCGTGCATCACCACGACCGACTGCTCCTAGCATTTGGGAAGTGGAGGTAGGAGGATCAGAAGGTCAAGATTAATCTCAGCTACTATATTAGAGACTTTACTCATTGCTGTGACCAAATACCTGACCAGAAGTAACTTAAGGAAAGAAAGGGTTTACTTTGGCTTACAGTTGAGGGAGAGTTTAGTGATGGGAAGGGCACGACAGCAGGACCATGAAGCAGAGCCCCTCATTCTGGAATCGGGAAGCAGGCATGAGCAGAAAGTGAAGCTTGGCCCGCCTCGGGTGACCTGCTTCCTCTAGCAAGGCTCCGCCTCCTCAACGTGCCACATTTCCCCAAACAGCGCCACCAGCTGGGGACCAAGACTTCGAAACAGGACCTATGAAGGTCATTTTACATTTCAACCATAAAATTTCACCCTTATAGACTCTCAGCCATCTCATAACACAAAATGCACTCGGTCCAACCTCTGAAGTCACCATAGCCTTTAACAGCCTCAGCATTGCATGAAAGTTTAACGTCTCCTGTGAGATTCAAGGCAGTCTTTTAACTGGGACCATCTATAAATCAAAAAACAAATTAGGGCTGCAGGAATGACAGGGGTTAAGGCACTTACCTGCAAAGCCTAACAGCTCATGTTCAGTTCCCCAGCACCCACATAAAGCAAGATGCACAAAGTGGCACACGCATCTAGAGTTTGTTTACAAGTGGCTAGAGGCCCTGGTGTATCCATTCATATTGTTTCTTTTTCTCTTTCTCGTCTCTCTCTCTCTCTCTCTCTGTTTATCAGTAAATAAAATATTTTTTAAAACAAACTATATGCTTTCAACATATAATAGCAAAAGTAAAACATTCCAATTCCACAAGAGTGGAATAGAGACAAGTAAAAGATCTGTCCAAAGTGAGACTGAAGCCAAAGCAAGGCAAGCATCAACTCCTGCAGCTCCACGTCTGCTCTGTGACCCACCATGAAATCCTCCAGGCTTTCAAAGGCTTGGGTAGAGTAGACCCTGAAAAATCTGGTGTTTGTGCCACACATTGTCTCTCTCTTGGGTAGAATCCCACTCTGAGCCTAAAGCTTCTTGAAGATGTTCTATGGTTCCTAGCATGCCCAGCATCTTTGGGGGTCTCCTTTGCAACTTAGAGGTTACCTTACAGCTTCACCCAGAGGTTTCTGAGGGTCTCCATGCAGGGACTCCAACTCTTCCATTCATGGCCTGGCCTCAATGGCTGTGAAATACTTCACAGCTCCCTCAGTCTTGCATTTTCTATGCTGCCCAGAAAGCCAATACCACATGGATGGTGTGAGCAAGTTCTACTGTCAGACTGGGGAGACCACCTGGCTTCCTGGGACCACAGTTGTAACAGCCCGGGTGCTAACCCTTGAAAATCACTTCCCTAGGACGTTGCTTTCCAGGAGAAGAGAACTCCTTCCATATCTTCCCTTCAGAAGAATTTCTGCTCTCACCAACTATGGAGAGGGTCTTACCCTCAGCACGCCTTCCCTGTTGCCCCAGTGCAGGCTGCTTTTCAGTGGTGCTGACCTCTTTAAAAAGTCACTCTTTTTCCAGTCTCAGCTTGGTCATTATGGGAGATCTCAAACTTGCTCCTGTCTTCCCAAATGACACATTTTTTTTTAAAAAAAATCTTTTTGCTTGTTGTTCTGTTTCACTGAAGATCTGTATAAGAACAGTCAAAAGAAGCCATGCCACAGAATCAGTCTTAGTCTGCCTTGAAGTTTCCTCCAAACACACCTTCAACCTTGCCTCAGCCTCAGTTTCTCAGGACACACGCAGAATATAGCCAGATTCCTTGTTACAATATGGCATGAACTGCCTCTAGCCTATTTCCCTACGTAGAGTTTCGTTGTCGCTCTTGGCCTTGGTTTCTCAACCTCCTACCAGCATGGCTCCTTAATCTCTGCTCACAGCATTCATTGTGAGGCTTCTCTAGCTCAAAGTTCCAAACTCTTGCATGTTCCTCCCACTAACCAGTTTCCAAAGTCGGTGGCTCACATGGCCGGCTCTATCACAGTGACAGCCCCACGGACTGGTGACGATGTTCTGCTTTCGTCACTTTCCTTGTTGCTGTGGTCAAATACCTGGCCAGAGGTAACTTGAGTAAGGCAAGGGTTCATTGTGGCTTACAGTTTCAGGGGGAAGTTCCACGGCAGGGAAGGCGCAGTTGCACAAGCATGAAGAGCAGCTGGTCACGTTGCAGTCAGAGGGAGAGCAGTCACCGGAGGTGAGGCTGTAGTTCCAAGGACTTAAGCACACCTCCACCCCCACTCCCCAGCCCCTGCCTCCACCCCACAACAACCCACTTCTTTTTTTTTTTTTTTTCTTTTTTTGAGGTAGAGTCTCACTCTGGTCCAGGCTGACCTGGAATTAACTCTGTCATCTCAGGGTGGCCTTGAACTCATGGCAATCCTCCTACCTCTGCCTCCCGAGTGCTGGGATTAAAGGCATGCGCCACCACGCCCGGCACAACCCACTTCTTTTAGCAAGTCTCTGGTTCTAAAGGTTCCACCACCTTCCCCAGCAGCACCACCACCTGGTGACCAAGTGCTCAAACATATAAATTTATGGAAGACATTTTATATTCATTCATACCACAGCAGTTACTCAGTGAGTTTGGGGCCAGGCTAGGATACATGAGACCATGTCTTAAAAAAAAAAAAAAAAAAGTTTGATGGATGTTAATTTTTAATTTATAGTGTTTTCAAGTATTTTTTTGTTTTCTGTTGAAGTGTTCCTTGATTCATAAAATAATTTATGAACTCTCCAGCCATGATTGTATAGTTGCTTTTTCTTTTTTCTACTTTCAGTTCTATCAGTTTTGTCACTGTTATTTCACAACTCTGTTATTAGGTACAATAAAGGATTTTATGTTTCTGTATTAATTTTGAACCCATTTTATAAGGGTATAAGGCTCTTGATTAATTTATTTTATTTTTATCTCTTGACCCTTTAAAAGTATTGTGTTATTTTCTAGTATGTGTGATTTCAGATGCAAAGACTTTCATCACTTATTTGTTTGTTTCTCTGTACATTCTCTAACCCCCTTCCACTAAAATAAGGTTTTCTTTATAATCTTTGGCCTGTTTGATTATGATTATGTTAGCCCTTATTCTCAACAGATCAATTTATTTTGCTACTAGTAGAATTTCTGCTTATGGTATATATAGAGTCAACAGATGTCAGATCTTTTCAGTTTCCTGCAAAGCTCATACATTAATATCTGTTGTCAAAGAGGTACCCTGATTTATGAGGACTTCCAGTGTTGGGCTGAAGGCTAATGAAGGCTTTTGATTAGTTTCAATTGTTGATTCTCCCAACCCAAAAGGAATAATAAAGTTTTACTGCTTGGAATAGTTAGGGCAATTCCCCAGATTCCCTATCAAGTTGAGTCCTGTTTGATATAGCACACGTTTTTATTCTGATGTGACTTGAAGTTATTATGACGAACTTCTCATGAACTAATATATTTTGAAAATCTTGAGACCTATAAATATTCCAGTTAAAGAATGATGATAGTAATAAAAAGAATTGCAGTGATGTTTTTATAACGATTTATATGTTGCAAGGTAATTTTATAGACATTTTCTCATTTAGCTTTATGATTATTTGTACTGAGGTTTTGTAGACTTGCTCAGATCAGTAGACCCTGACAAAAGAAGAAAGATTTTACAGTTAACCATATTTAAAAGATGAGAAAACAAAATAAAACAGAAAGGTGCTTTAAAACTCTCCTAGTTATTGTCATTTAACGCACATAAATCATTAGTTTCAAATGACATCCGCCTTTTCTAAATAAAACAAGGGCAGAATGCCTCTGCCTGAACTTTTTTACTTAATGCTCTTGATCTTCTAAGATTGAAAGTGGATTTTCTTTCATTTTGAAAGGATAAGCAAATGTGCCCCCTTTGTCCCCAGATATTTTATAGCAAATATTGGTTGTGAAAGGGATCAGTCCTAGACTTTTCACACTTATGCAAGGAATGATTAGCTTTTTTTTTTTTCTCCCCTTTATGAAAAAGTTAACTTTGTTTTTGTTATTTTACTTTGGATTTTAAAAGATTGACCCGGTTCTCCACGTTTTGTAACAGGTATCCTCACTCAAGGACAGCTGGGCCTGGTAGATATCATCTTCCAGTACATTCACTATGATGAGATCTGTGAGGCAATCAACATCCTGAACAGCATGAACTGGGACTCTCAGGGCCCACAGTGCCTTGTCAGCATGAGCGCCATTGTGAACCATCTTCTTCGACAAAGGCTTACTCCAGAGAGAGAAGGTCAGACCTCAATATATTTCATAAGTTGGCTTTACACGTACATGAAATACTTTTTTTAAAAAAAATTTATTTATTTATTTTATTTGAGAGAGAGAGAAAGAGGCAGATAGAGAGAAAGGGAATGTGTACACGAGTGCCTTTAGCTTCTGCGAACAAACTCCAGACACATGCATCCAGACGCCTTGTGCACCTGGCTCACGTGGGTCCTGGGGAACCAAACCTGGGTTCTTGGGCTTTGCAGGCAAGTGTCTTAACTGCCAAGGCAACTCTCCAGCCCATGAAGTACATTTTTGAGTGAGTTTTTTTTTTTTTTTTAGGATGTTATTTAATTGTGTTATTGGCTATAGAAGAACAAAACTCTCAAAGCTATCTTAAAACGAAAAGGATCAGGTATCAAATAACTACTCTCTCCACTGTACTTACTATATGGTGTTTTATTAACATCAAGCACAACTTGTATGTATATGCTTGTGGAATTCACAATACAGTCATTGTACAATTCAGTCAAGCCCGTGTGTGGAATATTCTCAAATTTCAAACCTTGATCAAAACTTGCATTATTCTCTGGAGTCTGCTAGACAAAGGGCACCAAGCAAAGGTCTTTCTTCCTCCCTCCATATTAGACATCAATATTTTTAGACATTCGTATCTTTTTTCTCACATCCAGGTCATCTACCCAGACAATAGATCTTCACACTTGCTTCTTGTGTGTGTCACAGTTGTAGCCCAGACGGCTCCTCCTGGTCTAAATCCCTCCACCTTGTGCTTTTGATCCTCACACCCCTTCTGCTCGCTTGGATTCCCTCGTCTTTACTCAGCAAGTAACTTTTTCCCATCTTGGCAAAAGAGATAGCACATTGGGGGGGGGGGGGAATAAAAAGACACATATAATAATGAAGATAAGTCTTTATATTTGCCAATGTCTAGCATATATTTTATGAATTGTGCATACGTACAAGGTCAAATGTCTTTGTGATGAGCATTAATATTAATGTTGGGCGATCTTGGCTAATGAGAAGTTATTACTAAGTAATTTGTAAGCTATGAAAACCAGGATATATGTCAATAATTTTTGTTTTGTTTGTTTGAGGCAGGGTCTCACTCTAGCCCTGGCCCACCTGGAACTCACAATGATCCTCTACCTCAGCTTTCTGAGTGCTGGGATTATAAGACATGAGCCAACACCCCAGTTGTCAATAGATTTTACTGTAGGACATTTTCTTTGTTACTATTTTCAGTGCATATTAATAGATTTTCTTTGTTTTTATTATATTTACAAAATAAAGAATTCTGCAGTTAGCCAATAAGTTCCTACTCCTCCAAGGATGTTTATATTATAGATCTTGGCCTAACTTACAGAAGTCCCATAATAAATAAATATTTAATGTAACTGGAATTTTCAAAAGTAGTTCAGACTCATCTATGGAGATTCCAAGATTTCTATACTAAGAAAATGCCCACCACAATTTGTGGCCCATAGTAGGTATTCAGTAAATACTGGTGAAAAATAAAAAGTATTTCTCTGAGAGATTAGGGTATATATTAGTAGTATATCTCTGTCTGCAGAATTATCCCAAGCAATTATTTCTCAGTATTGACACATTCTGAAGACCAAGTGGCTATTTAAAAGCAACATCAACTATGGTAACAGCAAGGCAAAGTCTCTAAAGGAAACATATGATATAGGACATAGAGTTCACAGTGCAGCATTTAACTGCAGAGAGGCCGTGATACCCACAGTCTATGTAAGAGACCCTAAATTCACAGGTGAGGAAATATGGGAGGATGAGATGTTGAGTCTCACTTAGGTCACAGATATTGCTAGCACCTCAGTGAATTTACATTGTAAGGTTGCCGTATTGTAAGAAAGATGATTAGGGATTATCAGATCAATTGGCATTATCAGATCAGAGCCATATTGGGGAGATGAGAAAATAAAAACCTTTTATGTTAGGCTATTAAAATAAAATGTGTACATATCTTGAGTTATAACAACATGTACATTCAAAGTAGATAAGAGCATTTCCCCTCAAGTAACTATGAAACACATTTCTAAAACATTCAGATTTTTCTATTGATATGTATTCTATCTGAATCCAAGAAATGTGCCATGGTAATTGGCTGTTCTTTCATTAGTGATACCCAGTGAGCAATTTTATTTGTAGACATGTTGTGGTTATCTTTGAGATCCTCATTTCTGCCTTAAACATCAAGCTGGGCTATCTAATGAATCTGTAACTGTGCTGGGACTTATGAGTACTCCAGGTAGGTTAGGACATTTCAGATAAATGAAACATGCTGTCAAGAAAACAAGCAATGGCGGAGAGCCTGGCTTGTTTTCACAACAGTGTTGCTGCATTCAATTTTAATCTAAATTAACTGCTGTTTGGAAAGAAAATGCCTCTAAAATTCATCTTACTTTACTGTCTCGATTTGCCATTAAAATAAAAGAAATTACTAACAGCTTAGTCAAGTCTATAGCAATTATTCTCACGAGGCATTTACTACTTCCAAATCTAAGTATGCCCAACACTAGAGGGTTTTGCTAAATGATGACTTGTTTATTCAACCCAGAGCTGCAAACATAAAAACTAGAGGCATCTAACCATGAACTGTAGCGTTCTTATATATACTTATATTCTCAGCGTATGGTAACTTCCAGGTATTTCTGGAAAGAAACCCGGGCACGTTGGTGGGCACTGCTGACGAGGAGACTGAATGGGCCTTATCTTCCAGCCTTCCCCTCCACCCCTTTCCCCACAGTCCTCTTGCAGTCCTTTCTTCTCCCTGGGTACCCGCTTTCTCACATGGACAAACAAAGAGCCTTGCTTACAGCAAGGTTTGGGGCACCTTCGTGGTTCTCCTAAAACCGCAACACAGACACACATTTCTTACTGTAATATGCCTGCTTTCATTTGGGTTACTTGACTTTTTTTTTTTTTATTTAAAAGAACTCTACTAATTTCAGTTCCCTGTGTGAAAATGCTAGTTTCTCTTTTCAGCTAAAGGGAGCAAATGTTAAGCACTCTGCGAATTGATTTTACTGGAAATACTAGTTCAAACTGTGATGAGTCACTGTTTTAATTACCCATTTGTGGTGAGAGGTTGGTTCATTATGGATTTCTTCAGTTTTGACAGCTTTTTGTTGCTCGGAGTCATTGTCAGCTTTGCCTCAAGTGAAAGTTTATACACAGGTTTGTTTTTGTACCAGCTGTCATAATTTAATTTCATCTTTCCTGCAACAAGCTCACATTTCATCCAAGTTCGCAAAGCCTGACTGACTGCAAACACGAGTATTCTGTTGTAATTGAAGGAGTCCCTTCGCTGAGCTGCTGTGCTTAAATCCCACAGCGCAGCTCGAGGCAAGCCTTGGGACCTTCTATGCTCCAACGAGACCGCTTCTGGATGCGACCATTTTGGAATATCGAGACCCAGTCAGCAAATATGCGAGAAGATTCTTCCACCACTTGCTCAGGTGAATGGCATCTTTGGATTGCTTGTGTCAGGGTTACCTATGTAAGGAGCCATCTCTAAAGAGAATATAATACGGCTATTTTCAGACAGTCCATCTCCTAAAAGAAAAGAAAAGAAAAAAAAAAAAGAAATCTTCTACTAATAGTCTATTTCATTTGCTCTTGTTTTCCTTTTAAAAAATATTTGAATATTGCTTAGGACCTTTATTTCATAAGTATTCTTTAACAGCGCTTTCTCTAGATACAAATGTTAACTGAATTTTGCTCCAAGCACTAAAGATGGATCCTTAAGTTGAAGCTAAGCATATGGTGCAGAGCTCTGAGGCAGTCACTGTGGCTTGACTTTCCTAAATGCTTATAGAAAGAGTTGCCCATTGTTCTCTCATGCATTGTGGCCAATTGTTTTCCTCACTGCACCTCGTTTTCTTTGCCTGACATGTATACAAATGTTCTTTCAACCTTAAAGATTGTATAACTAACTTAATAATAATAATGTCAAAAACTGCTCTGAGGAAAATACTATAGGGGTTGAAGGACAAGTGTATATTCACAAAACGGGGGGGTAAACAGATGAATGGGAAAAAAGGAGTGATTAGGTAGATTAGGGTCAGAAAAATGCCATGATACTATAAATAAAAGCAAGGAAATAATTAGCAAAAAAAAGTTAGGAATGGTTGGAAGTAAAAACGAAATTTAATACAACAGGTGCACGCCTTAAAGTAATGACCCATTTCTGAGGTGGCATATCAGGGTGTATTAAAATCATTGCTCTTTAATTGTAAATATCTACCTAGTATACTTTTGGGTATGATATATTTTATAATATAAAATTGTAAGAAAGGACTACATGAAAGGGTTGCTTTTAGTATAAAGTTTCATAAATAATATAATCTAATTGATCTAGTGCCTAATTAATCTTTCAAAAACTTTGATATATATTCTATCGTTTTTTATCTCAGGACAACTTTGTAAAGGGTGTATTATCATCTACTGGATGAGTAAACTGAGACGTAGATGGTCAGTGGCCTGTGTAGGTCGAGTAGAAGTGATGCCAAATATTGAAGTAGTTTTCCACGTGTCCTGCTCCTGGTGATCACACGTCTATCATTTGGTGTATCATTTTTAGATGCTACCTTGTAAAATAATTAGAAGTTGTCATCTGCAGAAGAATAGGCTGATAGGTAAATGTTGGATCACCCCAAAGAGGGAGAAAACTTTTGGTCAAGCTTTGAGGAGGTGCCCTAGCATACAAATACTCATGTTCTGTAATTAATTTTCTACATGTAAAGTAAACTTGAACTCCACACAGCGTTGAAACTTTTAGAAAACAGCACATTTTAGAAGCCAAGAAAGTTAAGTGAATCTTGCCTTTTTATCTTTTTTATGTGAGTGATGCTATCATAGGTCAAGAGATGCTTCACCCTGGAATCAGTCTTCCATGAATGAGCCTGTCCTAAATATGTTGCAGTTGAAGTCACATGTGTTTGAACGTAGGGCTCTGTTCTTGGCTGTGATGACTCTTCTGTTTTCCCCATGTCTTTGAACCTCATGAGCCCAAAGATGAACACGCAGGATCCATGATTTTGGCGACTAACTCTTGGCTGCCTTCTTGTGTCTTTAGTCTATCTGGTTTAATGACGTTATTTGTACTTTTGCAACCTACGTGTCCTAGGATGCTCATGTTCTACTGATGTGCAGTGCTTTTGTTCACTGGATGTGTTTGACAAAGTGACTGTCGTTGCTATCAGCATTAGATTCTACCTTTCCCCTAAGGTTATATCTGGGGTTGGACGTTTTCCCTCGGGCTGTACTAGCCTTTTCATGTTTTCTCTCTGTAAATGCTTTGCTACTATTTCAGTTATAATGAGTGTCTGCGAGTTCTTTTGATAGTAGGCTATACATAGCATTATGAAAAGTAAATTTCATAGAAATTAAATAAGACAGCCTAAGTTGGAATCATTCTTTTATTTAATCTATTGCCAAGAAGTTCTGCCTAGGGAACGAGAAACGGGTATTTGTAAAGTACTAGAATTGCATGGCTTCCTGTGCTTTAACTAATCATTATTTTAATTCGCTTCTTAAAAAATTAAAGAATAGACCATCTGATAGCATTTTAAAATAAAGATGAAGAAAATGAGTCCCATGGGGGTAGGGATATAGCTGCAGTCACTCACATGGGACTAGGATTGGCTACGTCTAGTTTAAAAAAAAAAAACAAAAACAAAACATTTTTTTAAATTTAAGCAATTTTTTTTGTTAGACATGGACATATTTTGTGTGTAAACAACGCATGTTGGTACCATCCTTTCCCTCCTCCCTGCCCCTTTTCTGAAGAGGCCTTCCTCATTGGGGATGCAGGTCAACCCCATGGGGTTGTGGGTCATGCATTATGTGGGGAGAGGCAATGTCTCGGTGCAAGATGTCCCAACTTGTGGATCTAACAATCTTCCTACCAAAAAAAAAAAAAATCTGCAAAATTCCCTGAACCATGCTGGAAGCATTTTAAGTCTATTTCAGTGAGGGGCATTTAGGAGCCTCTGGATCTCTGGTTTGGTAGGTATTGAGGGTCCTCAGTTCTCCATCACCCTTGTGCTGATATCAGATTCACTAAGAAAGCAGCTCTCTTGCTCATTTCCCCAATTCCTCTGTGGTTTCAGCTGAGGCTGTGATGGAGTGAACTGGGTCATTTATCTCCTGAGGTCCAGCTCCCATCTGAAAAACAGGAGCATGTTCTCCAGTGGAAAATGAAGTCAGCACCAATTAAATTATATAACCATTATTAGTTTGGAGAGAATTAAAAGGGTGTAGACCCTCTTATAGACTAAGGTTCGTGGGAGCTTGACAGTGGAAAGCAGAATCATTATCTGGATATGATTCTGACTTGTTTCCCAGTTCCACATATGGTTTCCTTTCCATTGAGCAGATCTGTTAGCCAACCCAAGAGCAGTTGGGTTTTTTTTTTAACTTAAAAAATATTTTTATTTATTCATTTGGAGAGAGGGAGAGAAAATACAAATGAATGGGCATAAAAGAACCTTTTGCCACTACAAACAAACTCCAGATATATGTGCCACTTTGTGCATCTGACTTTTCGTGGATGGTAGGGAATTGAACCCAGCCTGGCAGGCTTTGCAAGCACTTTTAACCGCTGAGCACTCTCCATAACCCCTTTTCAACTTTTTTTTTTTCAAGGTAGGGTTTCACGTTAGTCCAGGCTGACCTGGAATTCACTATGTAGTCTCAGAGTGGCGTTGAACTCATGGCAATCCTACTACCTCTACCTCTCAAGGGCTGGGATTAAAGGTGTGCGCCACCATGCCTGGCTCCTTTTTAACTTTTTTTAAAAATTTTTTTTGTTTATTTATTTATTTGAGAGTGACAGAGAGAGGAAGAGGCAGATAGAGACAGAGAGAGAGAATGGGCACGCCAGGGCCTCCAGCCTATGCAAACAAACTCCAGACACGTGCGCCCCCTTGTGCATCTGGTTAACGTGGGTCCTGGAGAATGGAGCCTTGAACCATGGCCCTTAGGCTTCACAGGCAAGCACTCAACTGCTAAGCCATCTCTCCAGCCCCCTTAACTTTTTTTTTTAACCACTGTACATATAGACAACATACCATGATCATAATCCCCCTTACAACCTCCTCCTTTCCCCATTTTGAATACCCCCTCCACTGAATCCCCTCCTTTTCCCAACTAGTCTATCTTTGATGTTATCAGTTCTTTTCCTCCTATTATGCAGCTCTTGCAAGGGTAGGTGGTACCAGCCACTGTGAGGTCACAAGTGCCGAGGCCACGTGCTGTGTAGAGGACAGAGTTCAAAGCATTTCTCCCCTTCTTTTGGCTCTTTGCGTTCTTTCTACTGTCTTTCTGGCAATGTTTGCTGAGCCTTGGAAGGTGTAATACAGATGTGTCGGTGCTGAACACACCACTGCCACTTTTTCCCAGGACGTCTCCCCAGTAGACACCACCATCTGAAAAGAGAAGCCTTTTTAACCAAAAAATGAAAGCAGCACTAATATTTGGACATCAACATAAGTATTTAGAGGGCGATTTGGTGGGCATGATATAACCACTTAGCTTCCCCCTTAGGGCTTATGACCTTCCCAGCCACAGGCTTTTGTCTGTTTTCAGCCCTAGGCATGAATGTCCTTCTGTGGAGGAGCCTAGATGCCACCAGACAGCGGCTGATTACCACTGATCACTCCCGTGACAGTCATGCCACTATTGCACCGGTGGCCACATCTTCCCTGGTTAGTCACTTGTGGAGCTCACAGGGTTTACTGCTGGTTGAGATGATTGATGACCTTTAAAAAATTTTATTTAGGGCTGGAGAGATGGCTTAGTGGTTAAGCGCTTGCCTGTGAAGCCTAAGGACCCCGGTTCGAGGCTCGGTTCCCCAGGTCCCACGTTAGCCAGATGCACAAGGGGGCACACGCGTCTGGAGTTCGGTTGCAGTGGCTGGAAGCCCTGGCGCGCCCATTCTCTCTCTCTCTATCTCTGCCTCTTTCTCTCTCTGTCACTCTCAAATAAATAAAATAAAATAAAATTTAAAAAAATTTTATTTAATCTGGGCATGGTGGCACATGCCTTTAATCCCAGCACTCAGAAGGCAGGGGTAGGAGGATTGCTGTGAGCTCAAGGCCATCCTGAGACTGTGAATTCCAGATCAGCCCGAACTAGAGTGAGATCTTACCTCGAAAAAACAAACAAACAAAAAAAGTATTTATTTCAGAGAGATAGAGGGAAGGAGAGAGAGAGAATATATATAGAGAGAATGGTGGTTCAGGGCTTCTAGCCACTGCAAACAAACTCCAGATGCATGCACCACCTTGTGCATCTGGCTTATGTGGGTCCTGGGGAATCGAACCTGGGTACATAGGCTTTGCAGGCAAAAGCCTTAACTGCTACACCATCTCTCCAGTCCCTGTGGATGACTTTTCTCCAAAGCACGCTGTTTAACCCTTTTCAGCACTATGACAGCCAACAGGGAGAAGGCTTCCGGCTTGTTTTATCAGTGTCCTGTGTCCCAAGCAGGTAGTGTCTTCAGCAATAGTATCTTAGCATCTAGTTCTGATGGGCTACCAAGAACCTTGTCGATGGATGGTAATGTTTTGGGGTGCATCGGGGCCTTCCTGACCAACAACTCACCTCACTGGAAGGTATCCACCCCTGGCACTGGATTTTTCTTGTAACAATTTATAGTTTCTGTGTATAGTATTATCTATCCACACAGGGTACTTCTGTCCAAACTCTTTTTTTAACATGTGTATTATTTTGCTCACAAAGAAATGATTTTCATATGGCGTATTTATAACTTCTTTAATATTAACTAACCCACCTCATATATTCTCCTTTCTTTCATTCTGTCCTCCTGACCCCACTTAGACAATTTTGCCCCTAGTATTCTGCCTCTCTGCTTATACTATCTGCTGCACTCTTCTCTGAAGCCCTCCCTTCTCATTCCTCTCTCATGGCTCCTTGCAAACTCCTTGTTAGTTTTTTCTACCATAAACCCAGGCTTTTGTAAAAAAAAAAAAGAATGTATTACACTCATTTTAATTACATTACCTGGATGCCTTTATCCAAGTTCAAGAATATCAATGTTCTTTTTTGTTGTTGTTGTTTTGTTTTGTTTTTGTTTTTCGAGGTAGAGTCTCACTCTAGTACAAGCTGACCTGGAATTCACTATGGAGTCTCAGGGTGACCTCGAACTCACAGCGACCCTCCTCCTTTGCCTCCTGAGTGCTGGGATTAAAAGCGTGCGCCACCACGCCCAGCTCTAGAATATCCATGTTTTAAAGCTCGCTTCTCACCTTTTCCTGCCATCTTTGTGTTCAAAATGATCCATTCTCATTAAGAAATGTTCCCGAAGATGTAAGTTAGTCAATAAGGTGTTGTAATAAAAGTTGAATAAGTGATAATCTTAATTCATTCATTATTGAGCTGGAAGGCACCTACAGAAGACAAATGTAACTTGGCTTAAAATAAGTTTAGAACTTAGCTCACCTTTCTGCTTCTGTGAAATTGGGGAGTTTTCAAGAAGCTTTCATAGGAAAGTATTAGCAAGTAAGAGCTGTTCATCAACAAATAGAAACTATAGTAGGAATGTGTAAATAATGACGAAATGAAAGCAAACACTTCAATAGAATATGACACATAAAGGGCTTTTATTAACATAGAAACAGCATGAGTTTTAAAGAGTTACTAATCACTTTATGTTTTTCTTCCTCATGTAATTATTGGTTTCTGACACCATTATGTCATATCAGTATGATTTTGATGGAGAAAAAGAAGTGTTTTTGCTTTTTGTTGTTGTTGTTGTTGTTCAAGGTAGGGTCTCACTGTAGCTCAGGCTGACCTGGAACTCACTATGGAGTCTCAGGGTGGCCTTGAACTCACGATGATCCTCCTACCTCTGCCTCCCGAGTGCTGGGATTAAAGGTGTGCGCCACCATGCCCGGCCCAGAAGTGTTTCTTTTTTTTTTTTTTTTAATGTTTTTGAAATAATAAGCATAATTGGGGAGAGGGAGCTTTATTGCTTAGAAATAAAAAAATATTTGGGTTGGAGAGATTGCTTAGTTGTTAAGGTGTTTGCCTGCAGAGCCAAAGAAGATAGGTTTAATTCCTCGGGTTCCACATAAGCCAGATGCACAAGGTGGCACATCCATTTGGAGTTTGTTTGCATAGCTGGAGGCCCTGGAGTGCCTATTCTCTCGTCTCTCTCTGTCTCTCTGCGCTTTCTCTTTCTCTCTCAAATAAATAAATTAATTAAAATAAAATACTTAAAAATATTTGATTTATTGTTTTATGAGAAAATATAGTAAGATAGCTGCAGATCTAAATTACAAACTTTAATAAAATCATAAATATATGGGGCATGGGGGCAATCCTTAAACTATTATAGGAGTATTGGGTGGTGAGATAGGGAGATTGCAACTTTTTAATAATATTTTATTTATTTGAGAATAAGAGAGAAAGAGAGTGAGACAAAGAGGCAGATAGAGAATGGTCATGTTAGGGCCTCTAGCCACTGCAAACAAACTCCAGATGCATATGCCACCTTGTGCATCTAGCTTTATGTGGGTAATAGTGAATCAAACCTGGGATCTTAGGCTTTGCAGGCAAGTATGTTAACCACTGAACCATCTTTCCAGCCTGAGACTTCAACTTTTAATAAAATTGGTTTTTGCTATTTTTTTTAAAGTAGGCTTTCACTCTAGTCCAGCCTGACTTAGAACTCATTGTAGCCCAGACTAGCCTTGAACTCACAGTGATTCAATTCTCCAGGACTCACGTAAGCCAGATGCACAAAGTGGCGCATGTGTCTGGAATTTGCAGTGGCTAGAGGCCCTTGTGCACCCATTGTCTCTGTCTCTCTGCCTGTCTCTGTCTCTCTCTCTCTCTCTCATAAATAAATAAAAATAATTTTTTTTAAAAAATATCATTTTGCACCAGGTATGGCGGCACATGCCTTTAATCCCAGCACTCAGGAGGCAGAGGTAGGAGGATCTCTGTGAGTTCAAGGCCATCCTGAGACTACATGTTTAATTTCAGGTCTGCCTGGGCTACAGCAAGAACTTACCACAACTCCCTCCCCACAACAATGCCATTTTGGGGCTGGAGAGATGGCTTAGTGGTTAAGGCACATGCCTATGAACCTAAGGACCCAGGTTCGATTCTCTAGGGCCCACATAAGCCAGATGCACATGGTGTTCTTC
The DNA here is from genome assembly GCF_020740685.1 of Jaculus jaculus. Taxonomy (NCBI): domain Eukaryota; kingdom Metazoa; phylum Chordata; class Mammalia; order Rodentia; family Dipodidae; genus Jaculus; species Jaculus jaculus. Next base: position 58,701,356 of record NC_059119.1, on the reverse strand, counting down.
TACTTACATATATATAATACCATTCCCTTAAGACCTTCCCTTTCCTCCCTCCCTTATAGCCTTTTTTCTAGCTTATGGGCCTCTGCAACTGATTGTTGGTTCCAGATCACACACAAGTCTATACATTTGTAGCTAGGATCCACATATGACAGAGAACATGTGACATTTGGCTTTCTGGGCTTGGGTTACCTCACTTAATATAATCCTTTCCAGTTCCACCCATTCAAGAGAGAAAGGGAGAATTGGCATGCCACTGCAATCGAACTCCAGATGTGTGCACTCCTTTGTCTGCATGTGAGACCTTGCACAATGCATAACTGTGCGTCTGGCTTATGTGGGACCTGCAGAGTCAACCATGAGTCCTTAGGTTTCACAGGAAAGTGCCTTAACCACTGAGCCATTTCTCCAGCGCTCTTTTTTCATATATTTAAAGTGAAAGGAACTAAAGTGAATTTTGGAAGGCAGCAAATCATTGTAGTATCTATTCTTTCCAATCCCTGCAACAAATCATAGTAATATATAATTTTTCTCAATACCTAAGATCCACCTTTTGGGGATGGGATGCAGCTTGGTTGGTAGGTTGCTTATCTAGCATGTGTGAAGCCCTGGCTGAACCCCCAGTCCTGCGTGAAAACAGGTGTGCTGGTCTATTGCTTTAATCCCAGCCCTCAGGAGGTAGAGCCAAAGGACCACACATTTGAGTCCATCCTCAGCTACATGGGGAGGCCATCTGAGGATATATTCTACACTGTCTCAAAAAACAGAATGCCCCTTTGAAGGCAATATTACCCGAGTGAGACTGCTTTAGAAGAAAATAAGGAAATGCTTCCTTTTGAAATTCGTTTAAAACCTGGGGCTAGAGAGATGGCTTAGTGGTTAAGTGCTTGCCTGTGAAGCCTAAGGACCCTGGTTAAAGGCTCAATTCCCCAGGACCCACATAAGCCAGATGCACAAGGTGGGGCAGGCATCTGGAGTTCGTTTTCAGTGGCTGGAGGCCCTGGCGCGCCCATTCTCTCCCTCTCTCTCTCTCTCTCTCTCTCTCTCTCTCTCTCTCTCTCTCTCTCTCTGTCATTCTCAAATAAATAAATAAAAATAAATAAAATTAGATAAACCCTTAGGCTATTTAACTACTAGGGTTGGAATAAGTGTAGGTGAGTACAATTTTCCTTTATTTTTACGGTTTCCTCCTTTCTCAGCATCTGCAATCTTGTTTCTCAGACTTCTTTGAATAGAAGAGTCCATTCTATGTCCCATAAGATAAGCTTTTTCTACTTAGTGGGTTCTATATTTTTGAGGTCTAAGTAAATAATTATGGAAAATCAGTCATGAAAAATGGCACACAAAGGTACTTTAGATTCAAATAGCATGTGCAGCACTGTGTATCTGATCATTCTAGTAATATTTGTAATCATAATTTGGTTACATACAAAGCATGCTTTTTATGATGAACCATTTCTGGGAGTGTTAGACAGCTTGGAATCTTATGTCATTGGAGGGTGCTGCTCTATAACATTGTTCATGTTGCCTGATGTCTACCTGGGACCATTTTCTCTTAGCTAGGATGAAGCAAATCTATAGCCAGGCGTTCTCAGAACATAAAAGATGTTGATTGTGTGTTTGGTTTTTCCATTAGGGGGGAAAAATAAGGATTACCCAAAGAAAGCCAGTGCTAAGAGATCAAGAGACCATGATTTTAGCTTCTAATCTACTACTGATAGGAGTAATATAATTATGCATATTTATGGTGTAAAATGAAATGTTTTGATATATGTATATGTTGTCCTAATTAACGTATCTGTCAACTCATCAGTTTTTTTGATGTTAAAATGTATTTTATCATTTTAAAAATATATAACACTTTGTTATTAGCTATAGTTACCATGTGGCACAGTAAATGTAGAAAATTACTTCTCCTGTCTTAAGTGAAACGTTTTCTAACCTTTTATCAAGATTTTCACATTCAACATGCCTTCCCTCCAGACTCTCAAAATCCACTTTGTACTGTGTGTATGGGGTTAGTTTAGTAGAACATACCACTGAGTAGATTGTCCAATGCTGAGGAGACCTCACTAGTTCCACACATTACCCATAGGACCTCATTCCTCCCATATCACCCATGAGGTACTGAATTCAAATTTGTGCTATGAATTTGATTCTTTCCTCAGCCTTTTTCACATCGGTATCTTCCACCCTTTTCAAGTCACTACAGGTCCTTCACTGCAAATTCCAAGGCTGATTACCTAAAACAGGAATCAGGTAACTACAATCTGCACCCCCCACACACCCTGAGTTTTGTAAATACAGTTCTGTTGGAACACAGCCAAGAACATTACTTTCCTTATCATCTATGATTGCTTTCATGTCATAATGGCCGAGGTGAGTTGTGTTAACGATCATGTATCCCTAAAGTGTTTTTAAATCTGGAGAGAACGTGTGCCACTCCCTGTTACAGATGAACAAACGAAACAGCAAGCTGTACCCACGGTTGTTCGGAGCACACAGCTTGAGTAAAAGAGGGAAAGGAAAGACAAGATCATTGGCATTTGTAACATTGTATTAATTATTTCAGCATCTGCATCACCAGTTGTGATACTTACCCCTAGGCAAATGCTGAAGGTGATGAGGCAGGAGAATAATGAATTTGCTGTCAGCCTGGGCTACATCTTTAAATACATATTTTTTTTAAAAATGAATCTAGAGTATATCTTAGTACTGAGAAATTGGAGAGGTTTATTATATAGGAATGAATTAGAAGGTAATTTTTTTTTTTCTGAGGTAGGGTCTCACTCTAGCCCAGGCTGAACTGGAATTCATTATGTAGTCTCAGGGTGGCCTCGAACACACGGTGATCCTCCTCCCTCTGCCTCCTGAGTGCTGGGATTAAAGGCATGTGCCTCCATACAGGCTTGGCTCAATGACTTTTCTGTAAAATTGGAAATGCTGAAAATACTAGAAGAAAACATATGGATTACATCGGAAGTTCTAGGCATAGGTAAGAACTTTCTGAACACTACTGCAATCGCAAAGTCCTGAGAACTAAGAAAAAGCTGGATTCAGAAGTAACAGACATCTGTGTTTGGTGAAGGAAAATACAGAACACAAGAGGGTGGAAGATGTGGAGTTTGGCATTGGAAGAAATGTGAGCAGTTTCAGTTCCTTGACATAAACTACAGCTGATTCAGTGGCCATTTTTAAAAATTTTGTTTTTATTTATTTATTTGAGAGAGAAAAAGAAGCAGAGAGAGAGAGAGAGAAGGGAAGAGAATGGGTGCACCAGAGCTCCAGCCACTGCAGAGGAACTCCAGACACATGTGCCATCTTGTGTATCTGGCTTATGTGGGTCCTGGGAAATCAAACTGAGGTCCTTTGGGTTTGCAGGCAAGTTCTAAGCCACCTCTCCAGCCCTCAGTGGCCATTTTTTAAGTGATTGCTTCTGTTGACACTTGGTCCAGCTGCCCTCCATCGGGACAATAGGAAAGAGGCCCCAAGGGCAAGATCTAGCCTATTGAAGGATAAAGCTAATAGGGATGCTATTTTCTTTAAAAAGGAGGTTATCTGGGCCGTCTGGGCACATGCCTGTAATCCCAGCAGAGGTAGGAGGATCGCTGTGAGTTTGAGGCCACCCCAAAAAACAACAACAAAAGTCATTGATTTATTTTGAATCAATCTTTGAATGGGATGAGAAATATGAGTCTAATTTCATTCTTCTGTGGGTGGAGAACCAGTTTTCTCCAGCCACATGGTTTGGGTTTTTATTTTTTTCCCTACTTCTGAGAAGATTATCATTGGAACTTTAATGAGCATTGCATTGAATCTCTAGAGTACTTTTGGTAGTATAGCCATTTTTACAATACTGATTCTACCAACCAACCAGAAACCTGGAAGGTTGTTTTAATGTCTGGTGTCTTCTTTTTTTATTACATTTTTTATGAGTATTAAAAATTCTTGGCTCTTATTTATTTTTTAACCATATATATATTAGTTTTCTATTCAGTAAATACAGGCAGTTTGGTACCATAATTAGGCTCATCCGTGACCTACCCCCTCCCCATTGGCCCCTCCTTGTTGAGGTATATGGGCTGTGCATTGTGGAGTTAGCCCACAGTTATTGGTACGATAAATATCTCTGCATATCTTGACCCAACATGTGGCTCTGACATTCATTCCGCCCCCTCTTCCACAAAATTTCCCTGAGCCATGTTGGGTTCATTTTTGGTCTGCTTCAGTGATGAGGTGTTGGGGGCCTCTGAGGCTCTGGCTCTCTGATTTGGTAGGCGTTGATTTTTCTCTGAGTTGGTCTCCTTCCCCCTGTGCTGGTATCCCGTTCATCAGGAAAACAGCACCCTTGCTTGTTTCACCAATTTTCCTTAGTTTCAGTCGGGGCCCTTTTGAGGGATGACGGGGTGGCTCTCTTTTTAGGATCTGCATCTATCTTTCTTTCCCTGGGATTTGCAGCGCAGCTAGGCGGTCGCCATCTTGGCTGGCTTTTTTTATTACATTTTTTGTTTTTTGAGGTAGGGTCTCGCTCTAGTCCAGGCTGACCTGGAATTCACTGTGTAGTCTCCGGCTGGCTTGGAACTAACAGCAATCCTCCTACCTCTGCCTCCTGAGTGCTGGGATTAAAGGTGTATGCCACCATGCCTACCTTGTCTTTTATTTCATATTTTTAGTGTCTTAAAGTTTTCTTTATGACTTTGAGGTATGTTTCATCTATTTCTAATTTCTCCATAACTTTCATCATAAAGGCATATTGAATTTTGTCCAGTATCTTTTCTGAGTCTATTGAGATGATCATATGACTTATGTTTTTAAGTCTATTAATATAGTAAATTATGTTTATTATTTGTATATCAATATTATATGCAAATTATATGCAAACATGCTATTAATATATTGAACTGAATTTGCCTGTCTGGGATAGAACTATCCTGGTCATGTATAAAATCTTCTTAATGTATTCTTGATTTTTATTAGTACCTATTTTGTTGAACACTTTTGCGTCTGTGTTTATCACTGAAGCTGGCGTGTTGTTTTTCTGTTGCCTTTGTCCAGCTCTGGTGACGTTGCTGTAGCTGATGAGAAACCCGCTCTCTGTCCTTTCTTGTGCTTTCCTGCCGTGTTGAGGCCTCCCCCGAGACCCTCTGTGGAAATAAGTGCTGCTTCTAGTTGCGTATTTTGTTCAGCAATAAGAAGCTAACTGAAAAAAATGTAGGAATGAAGAGAGAGATTTTTGTGGGTCTAGAAAGATGGGGAAACAGGCTGGGTTGTGGAGATGCCCTTGTGGTTAGAGTTTTGTGGGTCTAGAAAGATGGGGAAGCTGGCTGGGGATATGGCCTCTGGTTAGTTTTGCTGTGCAAGCTTGAGGACCTGAGGCTAATTCCCAACACCCACATAAAAAGCCTGGCACCTTCACATATGCCTGCAGCCCCATCTCTGACTTGAGTGACCTCTGGTCAAACAATGTAATGAAAAATATAAGCTTTGGTTTTAGTGTGATTCTGTCTTGGAGAAATGAGGTAGAATAGCAATGCAGAACACCTGACATCATCTTGTGACCGCTTCACACATGTGCATGGGGCATTTGCATCTGCACACATGTGCATAGAGTGTACACACATGCACACATAGGAAAGAAGCATGGAGGGATGGTCATAAAGGTTTTTTTGGTCATAGAGTTTTAAATACAATAGCTTAACAGTTAATGTAAAAAGTCATTAAGTGGGCTGGAGAGATGGCTTAGCGGTTAAGCGCTTGCCTGTGAAGCCTAAGGACCCCGGTTTGAGGCTCGGTTCCCCAGGTCCCACGTTAGCAAGATGCACAAGGGGGCGCACACGTCTGGAGTTCGTTTGCAGAGGCTGGAAGCCCTGGCGCGCCCATTCTCTCTCTCTCTCCATCTATCTATCTTTCTCTCTGTGTCTGTCACTCTCAAATAAATAAATAAATAAATAATTTTTTTTTAAAAAGTCATTAAGTATGGGCTGGGGAGATGGCTTAATGGTTAAGGGGCTTGCCTGAGAAGCCAAAAGACCCACATTCAACTCTTCAAATCCCCCATAAGCCAGATGCACAAAGCGACACAAATGTGCAACTTCGCACATGTGTACAAGGTGGTGCACAGGTCTGGAGTTCAATTGTAGTGGTTGGAGTCCCTGGCATGCCAGTTCTCTACCCCCTCCCCCTCTCTCACTCACTCTCACTCTCTCACATTAAAAAAAAAAAGGCCAGTCTAATGGACTTGCCTTAAAAAATGCAATTAGGGCCAGGTGTGGTGATGCCCATCTTTAATCCCAGCACTCGGGAGGCAGAGGTAGGATGATTATGATCGCTGTGAGTTCAAAGTCATCCTGAGGCTACATGGTGAATTCCAGGTCAGCCTGGGCTAGAGTAAGAACCTATGTTGAAAAACAAAAATGAAATTAGATTAAAACAAAAACGTCAACACCCAAAAATAAGGAGAAGCAACAAACATAAAAACAGTAAAAAAGAGAGAGAAAATGAGAAAGGTTCAGGTTCAAAAATGGAGAAACAAGATGACTTGTTTCTTGGGTCCAAGACTGATTAAAGTTCAGAGAAATTAATTAAGGAATTGGAAGGGGAAAGGAAGAAAACAGGATCAGAGGCACTTTTAAGACATTTCAAGGAGGGGTGGTGGGTTCTTACACTGCCAGGGAAATGCCTTGCATGGGATGTGCGGTGTGTGACGTGAGGGGTGGGTGGGAGGAAGCCGCATTCCCCCCTACAACCCTCGGGGTGCTAAGATGTGGTTTACTCCCCGACAGTGGGGATTCCAGAATCCCGATCTGGCCACTTTGGGAGTGCTTCGTGTGACAGTGTGGAGATGGAAGAGAGCGGAAAAGCTCTCTAGGAACCTCACATTTCTGAGCAGAATATCGTGTCCTGTTTCAAGTCCTCTTTTCCCTTCCCCTTCCTTCTAAGGTTGAGAGAAAAACAGGATTCTATTGATGTTACTAGGATATGGATGTTAACATTGGCTCATTAAAAAATGAAAAACAGGGGCTGGAGAGATGGCTTAGCGGTTAAGCGCTTGCCTGTGAAGCCTAAGGACCCCAGTTCGAGGCTCGGTTCCCCAGGACCCATGTTAGCCAGATGCACAAGGGGGCGCACACGTCTGGAGTTCGTTTGCAGAGGCTGGAAGCCCTGGCGCGCCCATTCTTTCTCTCTCCCTCTATCTGTCTTTCTCTCTATGTCTGTCGCTCTCAAATAAATAAAAATAAACAAAAAAAAAATTTTAAGTGAAAAACAAAAATTTAGAAACCTTAGAACCCTCCTATTTTTCAAAGAATTACTGCCTTCTGAAATGCTGTGAATCTTGGAGCTCTGCTGCCTGATGGCCACCCTTCAGAATCCAGCTTGTACGTTTGTCCATCTTGTCCTCCTTCCCTTCCCTCTTAGCTGTTGGGAAAAAGAAAAGACAGACTTGGGCTGGCGCTTGGAAGCAGATCACTGCTGCCCACGGTAAGCCAAGGAGGGAGAGCGCCTACCTCAGTGCTCAGAGCGGCTCACTGCCCTAAGCTAGATGCGCAGCCTGATTTTCAAACCCGTTTGCTTTTTTTTTTTTATTTTATTTTATACATAGCATCATCCACTCCATGGTTTGTTGTTTTTTTTATCCTGTGCCGTGCATGCCACGGGTGAAGAATGGGGCCGAAAGTAGCAGAAACTCTGTCCCTAGGAAGCTGCCGAGGCTGTAAACCATCCTCAGAACAATCCAGGCCATTCCAGCGATGGCTATGAAGGCTATTTCAGCTCAAGTGTGTGTTACATCACTCGCTATTGTGCCACAATGTAACCTTGCTTCATCTGCTATGTACATGTTTCTCACTTATTCTCATTGGTTTCTTCCCTATCAACTTTATGCATTGTTTTCAGTGTCTCACCTATAATCAATGACTCATAAAGAACTTTCATATCTTATGTGTCTAGGTGATTCAAACTGAGAATCCTGATTTGGATCTTCTTCCCCCTTCCCCCATTTCTTTCTCTGTCTCTCACCCTCCCTCTCTCTCTCCTTCTCTCTCTCTCTCTCTCTCTCTCTCTCTCTGTGTGTGTGTGTGTGTGTGTGTGTGTGTGTGTGTGTGTGTGTGTGTTGGCACGCTTGTATACATACGTCTGGATGCCAGAGGTAGACATCGGGTGTCTTCCTTTATTGCTCTCTATTTTGTTTCTTGAGACAGGGCTTACAGTGAACCCAGAACTCGCCTATTCAGCTTGACGAAGGAAGCAGAAGGGCGAGGGCTTGTCCTGTTTCCCCCTGGGCAGGGCTGGTAGTGCCCACGGCTGCGGGGCTGGGCTTGTAGCAGAAGGCAGGGGTCCTGGTCCTCGCACTTGCATGGCCAGTGCATCACTGGCTGAGTTACCTCCCCAGGCTTCGACCTGCTTTTTCTCAGTGCTAAACGATTCTCTTACTTCCCTCAATCGTCACCTGTCATGAACACCCGCTTCTAAGATCTGCCAGAGAGATGGAAGAGTTATGGGATGAGATCTCTGTAATGATTTGGGACGGAGACTGGGCTCAAGGCGAGCTTAGCATCCCGGAGTCACGGGCTTTCAGGTCTTAAGTTCTTGTCCCTATTTAGCAAGACTTGAAAACATGGACATTGAGAAGAGTAAGTTACACAGAATTTACTAAGGGAGAGTGGAAACACAAGAGAAAAAAAAAAAGCAGGGAAGCCCCTCCCCCCCCCCCCCCCCAGCCAAGAGGAATTCCTTCCCTCCTAGCATGGCTGGAAGGGGAGAAGCAAGGCCAGAGAAAAACCTCTCTCACACACACTGGCTCGCCTCGAGTCCCTTCGTATGAACTAGACGTCCAATTAGGATGTCCCTCGTTGCCTCAAAGTCTCTGCGTCTTGATTGGTTGGTGGACCCTGGGGGACACTGGCTCCGGGAGGGCCGGCCCACAGGTGCTAAGCCTATGGAAAGTTCAGGAAACATCAGGAAGCTACTGCTTCACCGTTTTGGATTAGACTGAATCAGACTGGAGTTCTAGTCTCTCCAGGGCAAGAGCATCCATGTTCCTTTGGGCCAGTTCCTATATGACTACCTATTTTTTTTTAATTTTTAATTTTTTTTATTATTTATTTGAGAGTGACAGACAGAGAAAGAGGAAGAGAGAGAAAGAAAGAGAGAGAGGGAATGGGCGCGCCAGGGCTTCCAGCCACTGCAAACGAACTCCAAACACGTGCGCTCCCTTGGGCATCTGGCTAACATGGGTCCTGGGGAACCAAGCCTCGAACCAGGGTCCTTAGGCTTCACAGGCAGGTGCTTAACCGCTAAGCCATCTCTCCAGCCCTGACTATTTTTTTTTAAAGGTACCCTGGGGGCTAGAGAGATGGATCAGCACTAAAATGAACTTGCTTGCAAAGCCTGCAGTCCAGGTTGGATTCCCCAGTACCCATGGGATGATGTAATGGCAGGTGCACGAAGTGACACATGTGTCTGGAGTTCATTTGCAGTGACAGGAGGCCATAGCACACCCATACTCACTTTCACAATTTTTCTCTCTCAAATAAATAAAACATTTAAAAAAACAAAGACAACAAAGCGACCTTGCTCCCAATCTGCGTCAGAAGAGTGATATATATTTAATTGGTTTTCTGTGTTCCTTTCCCTATCACTACAATTACTGAGCTATGGAATCTGTGCAGTATTGATATTTATCATTCGAATGCAGTTTGCTCTTCACTAGGGTGGTGATAGAGCTGCCTGTGCTCACGGCTGGGTGGTCGTCCTGATAGGTTTATTCAATAAAACACTTTCCTGTTAAGTTAAATGATCACCGCAGCGGACGTCCTACAAGAGATTGGAAGCAGAGCTGCAGAGCCTTATTGAAGTAAATGATAGACTTTGGCAGACTGAGGCTTGAGCAAAAGAAGTGAGAAACAACAGGTGCCAGGAGCTGTTATCAGCAGTTTTTAATTAACTTCTGCCTTTAGCCTGGAGCACTCTACTGAGAACAGGCCTCATGCCTGTATCCAGAGATAAACACTGACTTCGGAGAAGCAGCTAAGTAGTCAGAGGTTAGTACAACAGGAAGGTTGTCATTGGGAGGAAAGGGTAATAGATATTCTTGCTGGATATCTAAGGGAGTCCTCTCTTAAAACTGTATGCTTATAATAAGGAATGATGGCCGTCGTGTTAGACAACTAGAAATAAATTCAGAGAATTAAAAACATGAAAGTTAATAGGCTTTCTGGAAGGGGCAAAAAGCTTGCTTGTTTAGCTTTTGTGAGACAGAAATATTTACTAGTGTCATCTAGAAGTCAAGACTAACTGCTTAAAATATTGTGAATAATTCAAGTTGCACAGCCAGCCTTCTATTATTTGACTTAGAGCTTAAGTCAAAACTGAGGTTTGTTTTGTTTTGCATTGTTTAGGGAAAGAATGTTTTTTAAGAAATGTGTTAACAAATTCTGCTTTTTACATATGCCTAAAACCTGCCAGTCTGAATCTCCCAAGAGATGTTTTAAAATATGCAATTGAAAATATGTATCAGGGAATTCACCTATCAAGAGGTATTTTGTTTCTTCCCACTTTGGGGGTATTAAAAACAGCCTGTTCGAAGATGTGTGTTCAGGTTTTTGTGGATGAGAATTTTCACTTCTCTAGGGCAAGTGACTGCGAGTGTGTTTGTTAAGTTTTTTTTTTTAATTTTTTAAAATTTATTTATTTATTTGAGAGTGACAGACACAGAGAGAAAGACAGATAGAGGGAGAGAGAGAATGGGCGCGCCAGGGCCTCCAGCCTCTGCAAACAAACTCCAGACGCGTGCGCCCCCTTGTGCATATGGCTAACGTGGGACCTGGGGAACCGAGCCTCGAACCGGGGTCCTTAGGCTTCACAGGCAAGCGCTTAACCGCTAAGCCATCTCTCCAGCCCATGTTTGTTAAGTTTTGTGCCGTGTAGTGGAGGCATGATTGTAGAGGACACTACCGTGCTGTATAAGAGCTCTGCTTTCTCCTCATTGTTTACCAGATATGTAGCGAAAGCTCAGTGAGTTTCAGTCCCATTTTCCTGATGGCTGCTGACATCAAGCAACTTTTCCTGTGTTTATTTCCCATCTGTAGACCCACTGATGAAATATCTCTTCGTTGTTCTTTGTTTTGTAATTGGATTGTCTGAACACTACTTTTTAAAGATTTATCGTTTTGCTTTGGGTATGCAAACACAAAAGAGGAAGTTTCTTACTTCATCAGCCCCAAAGACATTTTACAAGGTCATTCGTTGACAGGGATGTTTAAATGTGAATGTAGGAGCCCAGCATGATGTGGTTGGATTTGGCTAAGATCAACTACTGGGGAAGTGGTATTTGGATATGGATATAAGAGGGAGAGACGGGGATGTGAGGAGAGTGAAGGGGGCATCTGGGAGAAGGAGATGGGTACAAAGGATAAGTAGGCTGAAGAAAGGAATGAGTTCTAGGAGGAAAGAATGAAGTGTGTCTACAGTGAGGCCACCCTAGGAGCAAGCATCTCCAGAACTAATGAACACCGGAGGCCAAGTGAGAACTTACAGAATCCTTGACAATGAATTTTAACTCGAAAAGGGAAAAATTAGACTTCTTTTAAATTGCATCTAAACTGACCATCCGTCGTGGAGTTAATTTTTAAGTCTTATAACTGACTGTGACAGTACAGACCATGTGAGCACTCATGAGGCTGGCGCAGGAAGATTGTGAGTTTAAGACCACCAACAGCTTGGACTACAGGGGTCCTTGTCTCAAAAAAAAGGGAGTTAAAGGTCAGTTTATCTCCCCTTCTACCAAAGACTAAGAGGCCTCTGGCAAAGTCAAAGTAACTGAGAAGTTAAACCTCCTGCTTCTCCCATCTTTCCAAAGAATTCTATCTGATGGCATTCACTAGAAAGCACCTGCTCCCTATAAGGTGCTGTGCAGATTAAAGTTATAATTGATAATTGTCAAAAACCATAGAAAATATAGGAATAAGACTGGTATAAGGATGGACAATGCAACCATGGTATACAGTGCAGGGGTCCGGAAATTCATGTCAGACTCACTGCATTGCTGAGGAGTGGACATCAGCGTCCACAGCAGAGAGCCGGGCCCCTGGGTCAGAGCCTGTACTGTCCCTGTGTCTGCCCCAGGGAATGTTCTGGTAGAGGTCAGCACCTTCTTTCCAGCGCACCACAGCCCCTCTTGAGCGCACCTTCTATACTGTGTTCCAAAGAGAAAGGGCAGAGACCTGAGACCAGTGGACAATGGTCCTCAGCTGCTCACTGCCTAAGCCTTGAGCCTACAGCGCCCAGGGGCCAGCCACGGTGAGCACAAACAGAGCTGTTAGAGAGCCTGGAAGGGCACGTCCAGCAAAGAAAGGCAGCGTCGAGGGGAAGAAATCTCTGCCCCACACGTTCTTCCATTTCAGCCTGTTAGAAACGAGGCTGGGATGTAGCCTTCCTCCCTCACTCCCAGGGGAGCCTGCAACCAAATGGCAATGATTTCTGAGTTTCTTGTGAGCAGAGATGAGCCCAGTTGGGATGCACAGGTAGATCCAGTCAGTTTCATAAGTGTACTTTTCTCCTTCAAGAAATAAGTCTATTCCTAAGCCAGATGAATTGAAACTTTAAATTTATCATTTTAATAAATGGTCTGTGTGGTGGTTTGATTCAGGTGTGCCCCATAAACTTAGGTGTTTTGAATGCTAGGTTCCCAGCTGATGGAGATTTGGGAATTAACACCTCCAGGAGGCAGTGTATTGTTGGGGGTGGGCTTAAGGGTATAATAGCCAGTTTCGCCTTGGCAGTGTGTGGCACACTCTCCTGTTGCTGTTGTCCACCTGATGTTGGTCAGGAGGTGATATCCACGCTTTCTTCATGTCATCGTTTTCTCCGCCGTCATGGAGCTTCTCCTAGAATCTGTAAGCCAAAATAAATCCCTTTTTTCCCCCAACAAGCTGCTCTTGGTCAGGTGTTTTTTGTCAGCAATGTGAATCTGGCTGCGACAGTCTATAAATCTACATATAAGGGTTAAAAAGGGAAGAAATTAACTTAGAGTGTTCTTTCTAAATGACTCTGACTGTCACCACTACTAATTAATGAAAACTGCTGATAACTTTCATTTTTGATATTTTGTGCCTAATAATGTGTAGTTCATCTTTAGAAAGAATCCATGTGGAAAGAGCTCATCTAGAAACAGAAAATAGTCTTATGTAAGGGTTGGATTGATATGGTACAGAGCAGAGGAAGAATTTTACTTGGGTTTCGATTTAAGCTAAAATAATAAAATTACAGGAAAGAAAATGTTTTGTGTTTCGTGACTTAGAAGTAGTAACCTACATTTGTCTTTATGACTGTCTCTCACGCTACAGTGTGAGTTGCTGAGATTTACTTCGTGTGTGTGCGGATGCCACAGAACAGCCTCAGATTGGTTCCTGAGGTCCCAGCCACCTTTTAAAAGCCAGGATCTCTCACTGGAATTTGCCAAGTAGGCCAGACTGGCCAACAAGCTCCAGGTGTCTTCCCTCTCGGCTAGGGTTGCAAGTGTACGCCCCCGTGCCTGGCGTTTGTGCTCAGTGTAGACCCTGGGTATTGAACTCAGTTCCTCAGGTTTTTGTGCTTGCAAGGCATGAACTTTACCAGCGGGGCTGTCTACCCAGCCTTTATTATGATTTTAAGTGAAAGTGACCAAACTGACAGAAGTTTGAGTCCCTAAACATGAAAGGTGCCAAGGAGTGGGGGTGGCTTCGGTTTTCTGTGGTATAGTATCCAGACAAAGGAGCCACCTGATCATTCCTTTCTAATGACTACACTATATTTCTAATCTTGAACTCAGAAAACCCCAAAATCTGAGACTCACTCTGAAGAAGGATGTGTAAGCCTACAACCACCAGTGATGGCAGAGCAGTTCAACGGGGAGGGCTTGGGGTTCAGCCTAGGCGTTCCTCCCCACCCTGTACAAGGGAGTAGTTAGGGGATCTTAAGTACATTTAGCAAAAACATCAAATCCCTAGTTAAATTTGAACTATAGATAGCAAAGAGTTACTTAATAAAAGTCTATACTAAACATTATCCAAGAATATGCTTATACTAAAGAAATAGGTTATCTGAGATTAATTTATTTAACTTAAATTTAAACAATTTGGTGTCCTTTATTTTACTGACCAGCTATTCTCTGTATGTGAGTTTTCTCATCAAATGAGGATAATAGCATCAACCTGAAAAAGTCATTGTTAAGATGAAATAATACATGTAAAGATCAAGAAATTGCATGGAATTTTTTCAGTAAATATTACCTGTTATTCTTAATATTCAATAACGTTTATTAATGCTTTTATGTCTAGAATGTCTTTCTATCAGCTATGATATATAGCTAGTAACAGATTGATCTTATTGCCATAGATAGTTATTAACCTGGGTAAAATGCATTTACAGTTTTTTGAATATTTTATTTATTGTGGGGGAGTCAGATAGAGATAATGGGGATGCCAGAGCCTCTGGTCGCTGCAGACTAACTCCAGACACATGCCACCACCTTGTGCATCTGGCTTATGTGGGGAATTGAACCTGTGTCCTCAGGCTTCACAGGCAAGCACCTTAACTGCTAAGCCATCTATCCAGGCCTAAAATTGTTTTTATGATTAAGTAATTGGTAGTGAAGGACTGTAATTCCTGAGACTAGAAAACAAATGAAATCAACCTGAGGATCTTCCAGTATTCTGAGTAAAAGTACTTTTTAAACCAGAAAGCGAGCAAAGAGAACCACACACGTGTGCCAGGTGACTTTCTTGGCTACATTCTGTCACAGAAATTTAAGTCGGACACCATTCAAAATAATAGGCTGATTTATTTTGGGGAAGTAACTTCAGGATAATATAGCATTTGAGCCATGACCATTTTAGCTAGGGTTATAGTGAGAATTGGAAACAAAAGCAGAGCAGCAATGCAGGAGGAGCCAGTTTGGCAAGAATAAAACCATGAACAAAGTTACAGTGTGAGTGCAGGTCACACACGTTAAGGACAGTAGAACCATCGAAACGAAGCCGAGCAATCTGCATTGGGTCACAAGGAAAGGAGCCTCAAGATGTTAGGAAGCAGAGAGCCCCTGTCCTTTGCAGGCTGTAAGATGCCGAATAACTGCAAACTCGCTTGAAAGATTTCACTTAAAAAAAAAACAAACAAAAAAAAAAAAACCAAAAACAAAAAGACGGTCAGTGGCTATGGCATTCATGACCTCACAGTGGCTGATGCTGCCTACACTTGCATAATAGGAGGGGAAAATGTCATGACTTCGAAACAGAAGAGAGACCAGGTGAGAGGAAGATACTTGGTGGTGGGGGCGGGGGGCATTCGGAAGTGAGAGAATGAGGGTGGTTGGAGAGAATTGTGATCATGGCATATTGTCTGTATTTGGAAGTTGTCATTAGAAAGTTTTAAAAATGATTGCTCCTGCTGGGGGGGGGGGGGGTTCATTTTTCACGTGACTGCCTAGAGACAGCTCTCCCAGGTTCAGCCACTCAAGCACGCAGCCTGCTACAGCCGCCGTGCAAGGGGCCCGCTGCCACCTAAGCTGGCAGGGGAACTTTGTATTGTCCACGCCGTGCTGGTTTTGCAGCCACGCAGGCGCAGTGTCGTGGGAATGCCCACCAATTTATTTTTTACTTTTTATGGACAACCTTTATAAATGTAGACAACATACCATGATCACCGTCCTCTCCCACTGCTCTCCCTTTCCTCCTCCCCACCCTTCCTTACCCCATCCCTCCACTGCATCCCTTCTTTTTCCAGCTAGTCTCTCTCTAATGCCTTTTTTTTTTTCCGAGGTAGGGTCTCACTCTAGCCCAGGCTGACCTCGAACTCTCTCTGATTTCTATGTCGTCATGTTTTCACCCCATCATAGACCTTGCATAGGGAGATCAGCCACTGGGAGCTCATGACTGTCAAGGCCACTTGATGTCTAGGAGATAGTACTGTAAACGCTCTTCCCTTGCCTTTGCATCTTTCGTTCTGTTATGACCTGTTCCACAGTGGTCCCTGAACCTTGAGGATGTGATAGAGATGTCTCAGTGTTGAACACTCCACTGTGACTTCTTAGCACTCTGATGAGCTGTGAGTCACCCCAGTGGTCCCCACCATTGGAGCAGAGAAGCCCCTAACTAAAAGTGAGGGTAGCATTAGCATATGGGCATAAGCATTAAGTATAGGACATTTTGATGAGCACAGCATATCCATTTAGCCAGACAATAGCATTTGTTTCCCTTTTAGGATTTATGGCCTCCCCAGCCATAAGTGTTTGACTAGGTTTTCAGTACCGGGGCAGGAATTCCCTCCCATGGAATGGACCTCAAATCTAATTGGAGAACAGTTGGTTTCCCCCTTATGAAACCTGCCTTTCTTGCAACAGTTGCTATCTTTTGCCTGGCTGGCCAACCCTAAAACTAATAGGGTTCATTGCTGGTTAAGAGTGGTGATAGCTTTTCTCCCCAATACTCTGCCTGGCTCTCTCCGCATTCTCACAGCTAAAACAGTGGAGAGGCTTTCAGCTCAGCTCCTGCTTCTCTTCTCGGTGGCCTGCAGCCCGTGCTTGTGGAGTCTTCAGCAAGAGGGTCTTACCATCTAGTTCAGGTGGGCAACAGAGAGCCTTGGCAATGGCCTGTAATGTCTGGGGCATCAGGAGCCTTTCTGACCCACAACTCACGAGAAGGTATCCCCCTTGGCATTGAAATTTTCTAGTACCAGTCTATGGCTTCTGGTTATAGCATTATCTCCCCCACCCCACAGAGTACTTCTGCCCAAACATTCCTTTTTTATTTTAACATATATTGGTTTAGCTAGCAAAGATATGGTTTATTCATAACATTTTCAACTTGATTTATCCTCCTCCTACCTACTCTTCTCCTGCATCTCCTGCCCTGACCCCTCTTAGATGACTTCACCCAGTATTCTACTCCTGTACTTAAATATGTACTACAACCTCACCTTGGCCCCCCCTCCCTCCCTCATACCCCCTTTGTATCTTCCTGGTCTTTACTACTCATGTTTACTTCAACTCATATACAAATCTAAACATTTGAAGCTAGGATCCATATATGAGAGCCAATGTGGTGGTCGACTTTCTGAGCCTAGGTTACCTCACTTGTTGTTTAGGAAGGCTGCTCATTTCTGTTTATGTTTTGGTTCTTTTTTTATTAATTATGGACGTACTAAGTATGGATACATCATGTGTTGATACAGCCTTTCCCTCATCCCTGCCCCTCTGTGTGTTAATTTTTATCCTGCTATTTGCTGAAAGCGCTTATCAGCTCTAAATTTTCTAAGAGTCTTTAGGATCCTTATGTATACACAGAACATCGCATTTGCAAATGATAATTGAACTTCTTCCTGTTATTCTCCTTCTATTTGTCTCCCTTGCATTTGAGTCTCTTATTGCCGTGACTAAGACTTCCAATAAGATATTAAACAATATAAGTGGACACTCCTTTCTTTATCTAGTTGTAGTGGAAATGCTTTGAGTTTTACAAAAATTGAGTGTGGTGTTGACTGTAGTGTTGTCATAAATACTCCATATTATGTTGACATGTTCCTTCCATCCCTAGTTTCTTTAGGACTTTTATCCTGAAGGAATGTTGTATTTTCTCTATTTCCTTGTCCACATCTATGTAGATCATGTGACTTCTGCCCCTGAGTCCGTTTACATGTTTTATATCTATTGATTTGAATATGTTGAACCATTCTTGGATCTTTGGAATAAAGCCCACTTGATCAAGGTCAATGGTATTTTCTATGTGTTTCTGTATTGTTGGCTTGTATTTTGTTGAGAATTTTTATATCTATGTTCATGGTCTATAATTGTTTTGTTGTTGCTGTACCTTCATCTGGTTTTTGTATCTGGGTAGTGCTGGCTTCATAAAAAGAGTTCCGTTTATGGGGTGATCTGAGAACCCAGATGCTAGTTCTTCTGTGAAGCTCTGCTAACACTCACCAGAGAATCCTTTCACTTAGGAGATTATTTTGACAAATGCTTCGATCTCGTTGCTTGTTAAGGTTTTTTTTTTTTTTAAATGCTTTCTCTCATTTACTTTAATTCTAGTAAATCATATATATCTAGAAATTCATCCGTTTCTTTGAGATTTTTCCCGTTTAGTAGAGTATGTTTTTAATGTATGTCCTTATGATTTTTCTGGATTTCATGGGTACCTGTCATTTTTCTTAGTCTCTTGGATTAACTATTATTCAAACATGGTTTCTTCTTTCTTGTTGTCTCATGCATGTGCTTTTTCCTCTTCTTTTCACTCATATCTTCAGGGTAAGATCTCATGGGGTCAAAAGTGGCTTCTGTATAACTTCAACAGTGGGGGCAGAAGTGATATACACACTGTTGGATATACCTATCACATAAATCGTGTAGTAGCGAATTAACAATATTCACTTTGGCTACAGTAATTGCTTGTGGGCAACTGAATAAACAGGTATGAATTATGCTGGGGTTAGGAATGGGAACCGTGCGGGAAGAGGATGAAGTCTAGTATCACTGTGAAAATGATGTGGGCTGCTCAAGTATCGAGCTGAGTGAAGTTGGGATGCTTCCAGTTTCCACAGACTTTAGAGGTTTTTTGAGGCCATGGAAGTTTGTACTTATGGAAATTTAAAAGGAGGGAATAAGGAGGAGAAATGTGGAATAGAGGTTGGAAAGAGACGAAAGTGTAATGTTGTATGTGTTACTAATAGTAGAAAGATCCCAGTAGCAAGCTGGGTGGAGAAAAATACAAAGTAAATCTAAAATCCAGCTGAGCAATATAGAACAGAAAGAGAACTAGCATCATGTTTTTGTGCATAAGTTAGGTTGACAACAAACAAAACCAAAGGCCCCTAAGCTGGGCAAGCATAGGGCTCATGCCCTCCTCCAGGTCAGGGGGAGGCTAAGATGCCTGGGCTACACTGGGTGCCTGGTCAGCCTGGGCTAGAGTAAGACTCTGTCCCCAGGTAAGGAAAAAGTAAAAAGGGCATTAAAAGCTAAGGCAAATCAAAAGTGACAAAAGTTTATCCTATTGAAGAGTATCAAAGTAGACTAAACTTAGATCAAATCTAAAAAGTCCTTGTTTTTGTCTTGTGGGCTAGGTTTGAATTCTTTCCCTCCCCAGAAGTCTCTTCTTCAGCCATCTGCCCTGGTATGGAAGGTGCAGTCAGCACTTCCAGCGCAAGCCTGCGGACTGGGGTTTGGGCTGTGTTCGCACCCGTGTAAAACAGCCCCGTTTACCTTCTGTGGTGACTGTCTATCACCCGCGTTCAGCATGAAGCTGGTTCCCTCTTGTGTGCGATGGGCCTGGCTTAGCTGGTTTGGCAGGTCTGATCTTCACTTCTGCTGTGCTGCATGCTGTGTGTGTGTGGGGGGGGCGGGGGGGGGGGAGGGTGGTCTAGAGCCCTTGTCACCTGAGACCTCCAGTGGTGTTCATGGTGCTGGGAAAGGGGGGAGGAAGTTGTGGAAAGTTGCCTGATGGGGTTCTGGAGCAGCTTGTCCCTGCTGTCTCCTCCTGCAGGGTGTTTGATTTTACAGTGAGTAGGAGAATCCCTTCCCCGCAGTTCTGTTCTGGCCGGCTTAGGCAGGGCCTAGGGAGGAGAAGCACTTCCCAGTGGCAACTAGCTGGAGTCCGGCCCTAGATGATTGTGAGAAGCTCCTAGCTCCCTCTTGCTTTTCTGTAGGGCTCTTATCTTGGTCAACAATTCCTTACACACTTAACTTTGTGGTAGAAGAGTACACTGTATGTCAGCTTGGCTCATCCCCTCCCCCTGGTTTATTTGGTGATCCCAAGAAGATTCTTTAAAATATTTTATTTATTAGAGAGAGAGGCAGGCAGACAGACAATGTGCACACGAAGGTATCTAGCCACTGCAAAGCAACTCCAGACACATGCGTCACCTTGTACATCTGGCTTTATGTGGGTTCTGGGAAATCAAACACAGGTCCTTTGGCTTTGCAACTAAGTGCCTTAACTGCTAAGCCATCTCTTCAGGCCCCGAGATTTTTTAAACTTTAATGTGTGTGGGGGAGGGGGGATGTTATATTCTTAACCCCATACCCCTACTCTTGTTTCCCTAGGGATCCACTGGGGTTGTGGTATTCACTGTGGGGTCATGAAGACCTCAGTCAGTTCCTGTGGGACAGCAGAGGGGGCATGCTTCAGGACATTCCTACCCACTCTGTGGTTCTTAGAATCTTTTTAAACCTTTTACCACAATGTTCCTGAGCCATGGCAAGCCTGTTAGCAGGCTGATTTAGTGTTGAGCCCCGGGATTTCTGTTTTGATGGGTTTTGGTTGGTCACTGTGTTTGTCATCATCAACCTGGAGCTGGCTGTCAGGCTAGCAGTAAGAGCAGTGTTCACGTCATCCTTTCTGCAATGTCTTCTCAGCCCCGGCAGATGCGGTAGAGGTGGCATGTCTCATGGTGGGCAATTAGCGATCTTGTTGTGTTATCGATGGATCTTTGTTCTCTCCTGTTTTCACTGCCATCTGTAAAATAAAACAGAATCTGCAACCAAGAGTGAGAGCCTACATTAACTGGCCTGCAAGCCTGAGGAGCCTCCTGTGTCTACCTTCCCAGCACTGGAAACTGTAGGCAACTAGCTTTTGTCTGAGTACTTTGACAACTTATTTGTCCCCCCCAGTCATTCATAAAGAAAATTTAATTATGGGAAGTGTCATCTTCAAATAAATAGAAATCATTTATATTCTTTTAAGCCAAACTAGGATTTTGTTTTTCAAAACTTATAGAAGTGAGAATTTTGTAATAATGTAAGATTTGACACCTCAAATTTTACCTTAGTAATACAAAAGTATGATTTTAATTTGTTAATTACTCTTGCTATATTTATTCTTTGTAATCTTCTCTCATAAAATGCAATTAAGTCAAAATCATGAAAAGCATATTTCCTAAGCTGTCATTTTCCCACATTCAGTGACGTCTACTTTAAGTTAGGCTTATCCTTGTTGTATGCAAGCTCTCTGCAGGCTCCGTCAAAGTACATGAGAACATTTGGCATATTGAAAACCCTAGGAGGCCAAATCTCTCCTGTTGGAAAACATGTTTTCTGTCAGAAGGATGAAAACAATACCAAATAAATACATTAAACATTGCAACTCTCCTTTTATACAGTTTTATTTACAAATAAATCTTCTCTTTTCCTTTGGCATAGGTACCAGAGATTTGAAAAGGCATTTCTTCTAGCTGTTGACATTGGTGCTCGTGACTTGTTTATGGTGAGTCCTTCCCAGAGGTGATCTGTTTTGTGCCTTCATTTCTAAGCGCCTCGTAAGTTGTCAACTTTTGTGGCTATTAAAAAGGATTAGTGTCGTTTGTAGCCTTAGACACGTGGTGGGAAGCATTATTCTGTCTTGGCTGCAGCTCTGCCTTCCAGCAACTGGTCAATAGTGATCGAACATCCTTTGACTTGTTGACATTTTCCTTGCCAGGGCCAAAGGATCACCTATGTTTTTCTAAGTATTTATAATTCTTGAACTTTTCTCGTCCTGTGCCTTTATATGAAGGGACGACACCTTTGTATGTAATCAGTTTAAATGTCTTTCTAACCCGTTTTCTGAGCCAGCACAGGGGCAAAAGCTGGGACTCGGGAGAAGCATGTCCCACAGATCTTGAAATTGCTGCATCTTCTTGTAGATTTCAGTGAGAAGTAACAAATTAGGATCGCTTTGACATTAATTGTAAAGTCACCACAGTGAAGAGTGAGATTAGAGAAGAATAGCCTCTGGCACGGTCCTGTCCAGAAGTGGGCAAACTTCTTCTCAGACCACAGCCCGAGAGGTGGGCTGGCTAACTCCTGGTACCCCATCCCAAGAGTGGGCTAGCTGCCTCTAGCAGCTCCCTAAAAGAAAGGAAAGGAGGGCTGGAGAGATGGCTTAGCAGTTAAGCGCTTGCCTGTGAAGCCTAAGGACCCTGGTTCGAGGCTTGATTCCCCAGGACCCACGTTAGCCAGATGCACAAGGGGGCACACGCATCTGGAGTTCCTTTTGCAGTGGCTGGAGGCCCTGGCGTGCCCATTCTCACTTGGCTCTCTCTGCCTCTTTCTGTCTCTCTCTGTCATTCTCAAATAAATAAAAATAAACACACACACACACACAAAAAAAGGAAAGTGCAGTTAACCCATGGGTAAACCTGCGGCATCTGCTGTCACCACGGCTGTGGCTTCCTCTCTCCTGCAGGCGGGCACGCGCTCTTGCACGTTTATGGGACAGACAGAATCCAGTAGTGTGTGAACAAGTAGTACATTGCAAGAGCAAAGGGTGAGGAGCTTTTGACTTTGGATAATCGTTAAACATTGCTTAAAGAAAGGGACTGAGGGTTATGACTTACTGGGCTCGGCTGGCCCCGAACACTCGTGCGCTCTGATTACAAGAGCAGTCACTTTAAGCCACGGGCTACATCCCACACATCGGTGGGCCCGTCGTTACTGAGCTTGCTCCCTTCATCGGTAGTTCTATCTGTAGCTTGTTGAGAAACCGCCGCACCATGGACTGTCTCCGTTTTCACTGCCACCCGAAAGGGTTCTTTCCCCGCAGCCTCACCAGCGTGCGTTTTTGTTTTCTTGATGAAAGAAAGCCATTTTGACTAAAGTGAGCTGGAATTTCAAAGTAGTTCTGATTTGTATTTCCCTGAAGTTAAGGATGTTGAGCACTTTTGTATACCAATCCTCAGTCTATCAAATGTAAAGCTAGCAAAGATTTTCTCATATTCTGTAGGCTGCCTCTTTACTTGACTGGCACATTCCTTTGCTATATGAAAGCTTTCTAGTTCATGAGGTCCTGTTTGTCTGTCGTTGCTCTTCTCTTTTGAGCAACTGCAGTCCTTCTCCGAAAGTCCTTCCCTACACCTGTGTCGAGGTGCACGCTTACCTTCCCCTCCAGCACCTGCAATGTCGGGTCCTATGTTGACATCCTTGACCAGTTTGCAGTTGGTTTTGTGCGGGGTGGGTAGTATGGATCTGTTCTTAAAAATATTCATTTATGTTGCTTCTTTTTTGAAAGAGAGAGAGAGAGAGAGAATAGGTATGCCAGGACCTCTAGCCACTGCCGACCAACTCCAGACACGTGTACAATTTTGCGCATCTGGCTTTACATGAGTCCTAGGAAATAAAAGTCAGGCTCTCAGGCTTTGCAAAAAAGTGTCTTTAACCACTGAGCCAGCTTTCTAACACAAGGTCTGCTTCTATTCTTCTGCATGCAGAGACCCAGTTTTCTCAGCAGCCTTTGTTCAAGTTTCCGTCTTCCCTCCAGTGTGTATTCTTTGGTACCTTTGTCAGAAATCGGGTGGGTGTGGTGCTGTGGGCTGATGTCTAGGTCTTCTGCCCCACTGACCGGCCCAGGGGCTTTCATGTGGGCGCTACGCTGCCGTCTCGGAATCCGTGTGGCCATCCCTCCAGCACTGTTCTTTTCACTCAAGATAAAACTGGCTATCTAGAATCCATGAATTTTAAAAGTGTGTGTGTGTGTGTGTGTGTGTGTGTACACGTACTGTAGTCTGTGTCCTCTGGGATGTCATACTTCCTTTTTAAACATTCTATCATTAGTCTGGAGATTGCCAATCGGGCTAGTCTGCGTGGCCAGCAATAGCCAGGAATCTGCCTGTCTGCCTCCCCTTCCCTGGGACTGAAAAAGCATATGCTCCCACGCCTGGCACTTTTATATGGGTTCTGAGGATTTAACTCCGTTCTCATGCTTACAAGACAAGTATTTTACTGAGTTCTATCCTCAAGCCCAGTTACATCTTTTTGAACTTATTTTGGCTTAGTTTGTGACAATACCTGGCATACTGGGAAATTTGAAAGGAACCTGGATGCTTCTGTTCTCTGGCAAAATGTCCTGTATGTTTGTTAGATCTAGTTAGTTGATTTATTGTGTTTAGTCCTCTACTTCCTTACTTTCATTTTTTCTGTTCTTTCCTAACAACTCTTGAAAATAGGGTATTGTAGTCTTTCCAACTATTACTATAGAACTATTCTTCCAATTCTGCATGTTTTTATTTCCCATACTTGCATGATTGCTTATTGATATTTCTTATTGTTATTGTATCTTCTTGCTGCATTGCCTTTCGTTAATATGTAATGTCTTTTTCACTTGGAACTTTTATTTAAAGTCTATTTTTTTCTTATATTAATATAGCTACATGTGCTATATTTTTCTTACTATTTCCATTTTTATTTTCAAGTTATTTGTGTCTTTGGAGCTATGACAAGTCTCTTACATCCTTGTAGTGGAATCTTCTATCTTGAACTATCTTTTGACTAGAAATTTAATGCATTAACATTTGAAATAATTTCTGATGATGGTCTTTTGTTACTTTACTGGTTTCTTCTGGTTTTTGTATTCTATATGCTTAAGTTATTTCCAAAACACCTATTTTTCTCTTCTTTGGTTGGTTTTCTTTTGAGGCATGGTTTCACTCTAATTCAAGCTGACCTGGAACTCCCTCTGTAGCCCAGGCTTGCCTCCAATGAAGTGATCCTTCTACCTTAGCCTCTCAAGTGCTGGGATTAGAGCCCTGAGCCACAATTCCTAGACTTAGTTGACTATTTTGTTTGTTTTCCTTTGGAATGTATTCTATGGCTGTTTTCTTTGTGTGGGGCTTAATGATTGACATTCTAAAGTTACCATGCCCCAATTTAGACTTGTATCAGTTAAACATTAAAAAATACCAAAATTCTCCTTCAGAGTCCCCATTCCTTTAGTTTTTGATGTCACAAAATTACTTTACTATGCATTTGTGCTCCCAAACATGAAGTAAAAATTCTTTTAAATATATTAATCTTGTGTGTAAAAATGCAACATAAGGTTATAAAACAAAGCTATAGTAACAGTAGCTTTTAGAATAATTTAAAAACTATATCACTGTCTTAAATCGTATACAAAATGAAGACTAAGGTTACAGACCATTGTTGCAATAATACATTTGATCATTTCCCATGTAATTACTTCTATTGAGATCTTGATTTATTCATATGATTAAGACTAACTGTATGATGTCTTGCAGAATTCAGTTGCACAATTTCTTTTTGCAAGGTAGGCTGAATGACAGTATAGCCCCTGGCTTTTGTTCAGGAATGTCTTAATTTCTCTTTCATTTATACCAGATATAGCACACTTGGTTAACAGCTTTTCAAAGAAATTATTTTGAATATATACGCCTACTACTTTTTGGCCCCAATGATTCTAATGAGAAATCTGCTGATAATCTTATTGGCGGTCCATCATATGTGAAAGTCAATTTTCTCATGCTGCTTTTAAGTTTTTTATCTTTTGAAAATTTTATTTTCAAACATTAGTTTTCTTTTTGAAAATTTCATACATGTATGCATTTTGGTCATACTCGCCCCCCATTACCCTCTCTTATGCCCCTTTCTCTGACCCCCAAACTGTTCCTCTTCCCACCTGGTCCACTTTCTGCGCTCATGTGTTTGTTGTTGACTCAGAGTTTAGTTAAGGTTGCTGACTTGAAGATGTGGGTTTAGAGCGGTTACTAACTGGAGCGTGGGCAGCTTGCCAGTGATGACATCACTGAAAACGTGACTCCTCCTCCCACAGACACTACTAGTAGGCTGCCTCCATGGAGAGATGGGTTCTGAGCTCACCCCACTCCACTCCATGATGGAATGCTAACAGGCTCAGCCTTGTGCATGAAACCACGTATGTTGTGAGTTCACAAATGCATGGCCACATCATGTCCAGAAGACAGCATTCTACACCATTCCTTCCTCCTGATCATCCTGCTCTTACATTCTTTCCACCCCCTCTTTCACTGTTTTTCTGAGCCTTGAAAGGGATGGTATTGTAGTCCCATTCAGGCCAGAATACTCAATAGTCATTTATTCTTGGCACTTTGACCAAATATCCATCTGTTTTAACCTCAGTCAACTGCAAAAGAAGCCTTTTTGTTCAAGGCTGAGAGCAGCACTAAGCTATGAGATTAAACATAAATAGGTAAGAAACAGTTTGACAAAATGTCTATTAAACATGACCAATAGGTACATTTCTTCCGATAGCCTGTGACCTCCCCAGCCATGGGCTTTTGATCCAATGTATGGTACCAGTCAGAGTTTTTCTGGATGTTCGTTGAATTTCTTAGATGTATATATTTATATATTCTATCAAATTTGGGGAGTTTTCAGCCATTATTTCTTCAAATATTTTTGCTGGATCTATTTCTCCTCCTAGGATGATCAAATGCCTACACTGATCAGCATGATGTTTTACAGGCCCCTGAGGCTATGCTTAGTTTCCTCGCATCTTTTCTTCCTCTTCCCTTACAGTGATAATTTCCATAGACACACACGTAAGTTTTACAGTTCCTTCTCCCTTCTTGAGTCTGCCTTTAAGATATTTTAATAAGTTTTCATTTCAATGATTGTGATTTTCAGCTCCTGAATCTCCTTTTGGTTTACTTTTATGTTTTCTATCACCTTCTTTATATTTCTGTTTGGTTCATTTGTAATGTTGTTTTTCTGTATGCCTTGCAACATTTTTGTTGAAGCTAATTATTTAAATCTAAGAATATGATAACTATATTACTTTTCCACAGAGTTCACTATACTTTGTTACTTAATTTTTAGATTTAAAATTTTTTATTTTAGGGTATGTGCTAAGGTGCATACTGAGGTGTAAACTTCCAGTCTTCTTGGGTCTTTTTTACCCGCATCATTTTCCTTTACTTGGTCTTCATGGTCATATTTTAATTTCCCATGTATGTGCAGTGTCCTAGTCTTTAATGTTGAGTTATCCAGAGGAGAAAAAGAAGAAGGAGAGAGGTAGTCCTTTAAATCTTGCGCTCAGTTCACACGAGAGAGGAGCCATCACCAGTGAAGTACGCGTGAATCTAGCGATGAGCCGCTTCTGCCGGCACTTCCGTACTCTGAAGCATCATGTAGTTGGAAGGCAGGGTACTTAGCCTACCCTGGGTCCCTACAGTGGACCGTGAGCGCTTAGGGAAGCTATGCGCAGTTGCCCACCATGGCTGGAGATGGGTCTTCAGTAGTTGCTCCTGTGCTCTCATCTAGAATTGACCAAAATTAACTGCAATTTATCAACTTTATCAATTTATAACAAAGTGTTTCCATGGAAGTTTCAAGCCTTCAATGTACTCCAAAGTTCCAAACTATTTCAAGCAGACAGTCTCTGCCAGTGGAGCTTCTGACTGGCCGGGAGGCACTCCTGCCATCTTCGATGCTGCATCTTCTCACAGTATGGCTCCCGTCCTTACCTTTTTAATTCTTAATTATCTTTATGATTGGATATGGACATAGTTCATATGTAAACATCACATGTTGGTACCATCCCTTCCCTCCTCACTGAGGATGGAGGTCAACCCCATGGGAATTGTGGGTCACACATTATGGGGGCAGCAGTCAGTAAGAGGCAATGTCTCTGTGCAAAATGTCCCAACTTGTGGCTCTTATCTGTCCTCTCTTCTGCAGAATTCCCTGAGCCATGTTAGCATCTTTACCTTTTTTTGTGTGAACTGTTTATAGTCTTTCATTTATTTCTTCAATTAGCTTATTGGCTATGTTTTTATCTTCATTCTCTTCGTTGTTGTGCTCTTAGTGGTATTTTTGAATAGAAGTCCTTTCCTCCCATAAACTGCTGCTTCTTGTCAAATGTGTTTTCCCCAGCAACAAGGTGGCAGCTGCTGGAGAAAAGGAGTCACGAGTACGGCCATCGCTGCAGTGGGACTGGCTGTGGTCTCTGGGTCAAGGTTGCAGAGGAATATGGAAGAGTTTAGAGCTTTGCACAGACAAGACGCGAAATGCTATAAGTAGAGCTTTATGGACCGTTCTTGTCAATTTGGTCTATATGCCTCCTGAGTGTGGATGTTTAGCTCTTTCTCTAGATTTGGAATTTTTTTTTACGATGATTTTCTTGAATAGACTGTTTATTCTTCTATATTATACTGTAGTTCTGCTTTTATCCCTATGAGTCGTAAAGTTGGTCTTTTAATGGCATCCCATATAAATTGTGCATTAATTTTTCCTTAATTTAACTTTGTCAGTGTCTGGATCCCCTAGTTTATATTCTATTTTTTTATTCTATTGAAGTCTTGTTGCTGTTTTACTTACTGAGTTTTTTTTTTGTTTCTAAAATTTCAGTTTTTTTGTATGTCTGTCTCTTTATTGAATTCCTCATAAAGCTTTTATTGACTTTATAATTTCATTCCTCTGCTAGTATTCTCTTTGAATTCCAATCTCTAGATAGGCAAGTATCAACACATACTGGGTAACATGAAAAACCCAGATAATATGTCTCCTTCAAGAATTACTAATCTCATAGTAGAGAACACTCGTGAATGCTACTTAGAGGAAAAAGCAGACAACTCAAAAGAGTGATTATGAATATGGCATAAAGAAACAGGTAAGTGCCTGAATAAAATCCACAGAATTCAAAGCACACAGATAAACGCCTACTTGAGTTTCAGAATGATGCAAACAGCCGAGTAAGATGAGGAAGTAAACAAAGGTATGAAAACGGAATATGTTAAGAGGTGGATCTTTCTGATAGGAAGAAAAGTATTGAGACAACTGAAATGTTCAAGTGTGTAGGTTATGAATGTTAGCTTCATGATTTTGTTGCTTTTTGGTTTTGTGTGAAATAGTAAAGCATTAAAGGGTATATTGACAACTTACTGTCCAATAGTTGAGCAAAAGTAAATTTTGAAGTATAGTTGAAATTTTGTGAGACAGATTATTTTCTAGATAGAAATTTTCCTTTACTGTCATAATTCAAGATTCTTTGCTGTTCGTGTATTTTCTAGGTAGAATCGGTGGTTTGGGAAGTCTTGGCTTGAATTCTGCTTCTAAGTCTGTCATTAGGACTTTATTCTGGTTTTGAAACTTCAGGTAACCTCTCCAACCGAATTATTGCTGTAGCATAAGTGACACTAATTTTGCTTTACTCATTGTGGCATAAAAGCCACCCAGGATTGCCTCTCTGGCCCATCTTGGATGGAGTGAAGATGAGTGTGCCTTCTGAGCACTCTCATGCTGGCATCCCTAACTACCTTGGCCATTGGCATAGGGCCATTTGGAATGTCAACTGTGCCATCTGATAATGCTATAAAAAGACCTATAGCTGCTGCTCTCCAGCCATCTGTGCTTTCCTTTGGCATGGGACTGTTGGGTAGTTTGTCTTTCGTTGGCATGGGCTTTGTAGGGTGGCTTACATCTGCTAGTCCTGGGCACTTGCTTGGTGATCAAGTTGACATAGAATTGCTTCCTTGGCACCATCTTTATGTCTTCAGAGTTTTGTACCTGCTGACTTCTGAAACCAGGCTTATGATTTGTTTGCATTATAATTGCATTTTGGAATGTTACAGACACCCAGTTTTATGGAACCTACTGACACAAACCTAGCTTAGACGTTCAAATTTAAATTGTTCTGATCAGAAGTCTCAGAAGAATTAATAAATGCACCTTTTCTTAAGATAGCAAATCGAGTACACCTTAAATATCTTCCTTCCTGAACTGAAACTCTAGAAATGTGTGTATATGTTTTTGAAATTTGTAACTGGAATTCAATATAAGAATACCTGATGGGCCAGGAGTTGTAAGAATCCACTATAATTTATTTTCTTTCTTTCTCTTTCTTTCTTTCTTTCTTCCTTTCTTTCTTCTTCTTCTTTTTTTTTTTGTTCTGCCTTTGCCTGGTTTTTGGTATGAGGGTGATGCTGGCTTCATAGAAGGAGCTTGGTAGAATTCCTTTCTTTTCTATTTTATGGAAAAGTTTGAGATGCATTGATGTTAGTTCTTCCATGAAGGTCTGGCAAAACTCACCAGTGAATCCACCTAGGCCTGGGATTTTTTTTTAGTTAGGAGATTTTTTAATAACTGCTTGGATCTCTGTACTTGTTATAGGTCTATTTAAATGGTTTATCTCATCTTGGTTTAATTTTGGTAAGTCATATGAATCAAGGAAATCATCCATTTGCAAACTTAGAGGCATATGTATTCTTAAAGCATGTCCTTATAATTGCCTGAATTTCTTTGGTATCTGTTATAATGGTGACTTTTTCGTCTCTAATTTTATTAATTTGTATCTCTTCTCGCTTTCTTCTGGTCAGATTTGCTAAAGGTTTATCAATCTTGTTAATCCTTTCAAAGAACCAACTCTTTTGTTGATTCTTTGGATTTTTTTGTTGTTGTTGTTGTTTCTATTTCATTAATTTCTGCCTTAATCTTTATGATTTCTTCTCATCTACTGCTTTTTGGTTTGCCTTGTTCTTCTTTTTCCAAGGCCTTAAGGTAGATCACTAAATTGTTTATTTGTGAACACTCTAACTTCTTTTTTTTTTTTTTGTAGGGTCTCACTCTGGTCCAGGCTGACCTGGAATTCACTGTGTAGTCTCAGGGTGGCCTGGAACTCATGGTGATCCTCCAACTTCTGCCTCCCGAGTGCTGGGATTAAAGGCGTGCGCCACCATGCCCGGCTTGCCTAATTTCTTAATATAGGCACTTAGAGCTATAAATTTACCTCTTAGGACTGCCTTCATTGTGTCACAAAGGTTTTGGTATGTTGTGTTGTCATCATCATTTGATTCTATGAATGTACTGATTTCCTTTTTGATTTCTTCAATGACCCACTAATCATTCAATAGTGTGCTGCTTAGTCTCCATGAATTTCTGTATGCTTTGTAGCTTTTCTTGTTGCTGATTTGCAGCTTAATCCCATTGTGGTCAGATAGAGTACAAGGGATTATTTCAATTTTCCTATATTTGTGGAGATTTGCTTTGTGTCCTAATATATGGTCTATTTTAGAGAATGTATCATGTGTTGCTGAGAAAAATGTATATTCTGTAGCATTTGGATGGGATGTTTTATAGATATCTGTTAGAACCATTTGTTCCATGACATCATTTAATTCAGATGTCTCTCTGTTTATTTTTTGCCAGGATGACCTGTCAATTGATGAGAGTGGGGTAAAGTCTCACACTACAATTGTGTTTGATATTTTCTGCGACCATAAGTCTAATAGTGTTTGAAATTGGGAGCCCCCCATGTTAGGCGCATATATGTTTAGGATTGTAATGTCCTCCTGCTGGAGTGTTCCTTTAATCAGCATAAAACGACCTTCTTTATCTTCACTAATGTTGGTTTGAAGTCTATCCTGTCAGATATTAGGATAGCAACCCCTGCTTGTTTTCTAGGCCCATTTGCTTGAAATACTGTTTTTCATCCTTTCACCCTAAGGCGGTATCTATGTTTTATTGAGAGATGAGTTTACTGGAGACAACAAATGGCAGATCCTGCCTTTTAATCCAGTCTGCAAGCCTGTCTTCTGGATGGTGCACTGAGGCCACTGATATTAAGAGTCATTATTGAAAAGTATGCATTCATTCTCACCATTCTTATTTTGTAATGTTTCCTGTTTTCCTTTTACTCATTTGTTTTAACTGCTATTTGAGTGTGGTTTATTTTTTCCTATTTCCTCCTTTGTATATTTTGCTTTCTCTTCAGCATTAATAATTCCTTCAAGTATTTTCTGTAGAGCTGTTTTAGTTGTCAGAAATTCCTTTAGCCTGTTTTTGTTGTGGAATGTCCTTATTTCTCCATCAATTTGGATTGATAGCTTTGCAGGATAAAGTAACCTTGGTTGACAGTTGTAATCTTTCAGAACTTGGAATACATCATTCCAAGCCCTTCTGGCTTTTAAAGTTTGTGTTGAGTAGTCTGCAGTTATTCTGATGGGCTTGCCTTTGTAGGTTACTTGCTTCTTCTAACTGCTTTCAATATATTTTCTTTGGTTTGTGTGTTTAGTAGTTTTAATTAAAACATGGAGAGGAGAGGTTCTTTCCAGGTTTTGTCTGTTTGGTGTTCTAAAAGCTTCTTGTATCCGCACTGCCATTTCCTTTCCAATTTGGGGGAAATTTTTCTTCTATGATTTTGTTAAAAACACCTACTAAGCCTCTGGATGGAAATTCTTCTCTTTCTGTTACACCCTGAATTCTTATCCAGATAACTATGAAAAGATCAAACATATCTTGAAATTCCCATTCATACCTTGCTATTCACTTGTCTTTCTCTTTGTTGCACTATATTAGATCTGCCACCTGGTCTTCTAGTTTAGATAAGCTCTTCTCTTCTGCATCCATTCCACTGGTGAGACTTTCCACATAGGTTGTATTCTTCAGAGCCAGGATTTCAGCCTGGTTTTTCTTCAGTATTTCTATTTCCTTACTCATTTCTTGTAATGACCTCTATATTTCATTAAGCTGGTTTCTTGTGTTCTCTTTCAGAAGTTTGTTTTCTTGCTTAATTCCTTTGTTTTCTTCTTTGATTCCCTTCATTTCTTCTCTGATTTCTTTGAGCATGAATACCATCATTTTCTTAATCTTTGTCAGGTATTTCATCTAAAACAGTCTCATTAGCGATCATTTCTGATGACTTCATAGTTTTTGGTGGGACTGTATTGTCTTGATTCTTTTAGTTTCTTGTATAATATTGTAGTGACTTTTGCATCCTGAATTGATTTGATGCTTGGGTTTTCTACTTATCTGTAGTGTTCCCAGATGTGGTAATCCATCTGTATACACCCTCAGGATATGAGTTCAAGGTGCCAGGTGTAGCTTTTGTCCCCTAATCAAGCCACAGAAGTAATCTTAGGAGTTGAGTTTGCTTGCTAAGCAAGTAATCTAGTGTACTGGGTGGAATAATTTATTGGCAGATTCTAAACTGCAACTGAGTAACATACACAATCAATAAAAACCAGCAGAAAGTATGCAGTGGTGGGGATTAAAACAGATAGTCATATAAAGCCAAAATCACTAATGGTGTGTGTTGTTCTAAACCCTTAATCCTGTCAGCTGGGAGAGAGAGATTTTTGTTCTGAATTGGGTCCCAGGTCAACCTGGATCTGGATCAGGCTCTGCCCCCAATTGACAGAAGCAAAAAACAAAGGCCCTATATATACAAAAGAATCAAAGGAAACAATATTCCACCCCCAAATACAGGTTATTTGAAAATGGTAAAGCCAACCCAGAACATCTGCCTCATAACCTGCCCTGACCAGGAAAGAGATTAGCTCTTGCAGTGCACGCCTGTGTACCTTTTTTTTTTTTTTTTTTTTTTCCTTTTGGTCAGTCAGCCTAGTTACATTTTGGGGTGGCTTCCATCTCACCAATGCTGAGTGCCCGCCTCGATCCCTCAGTGTCGTGCTGTGCAGCTGCACCTCTGATGGGCTCTGCAGGCTGAGCTGCCACTGGGGGCTGAGTGCTGGAGGTTCCTGGTTCTGGTGGGGGGGGATGGGAGAGCTCAGACTTCCGGAGTTGCTCGCACTTTCAGTAGCTCTTTAGTTGACCTCAGCTGTCTTCCCTTCAGATTTCTTCACTTTGCAAGAAGGCTGATGGACTTGAAAAATCTATTGCTTGGTCTCTGCACGCCTCGTGGGGTGGCACTGGGCAGGTGTGGAGCACAGGTCCTGGGCTGTGAGCCCCTCAGGTGGGACTCTGGCCATTTTCCTCCTTTCTGGTGGATCTTGATCTCCCCAGCTTCTCCACCGTGTCTAAGAATGACCTATACTCCTTTACTTTTCAGAAAAAGAATGTATTTTGCTGGGATTTTTGCTTAAATCCCTCCCTCGGCTGGCTTGGCGTGGCTCCAATCCACCATCTTACCCGGAAGTCTTCCTCTACACAATATTCTATGCAACAGATACAGAGTACACTGCACAGCAACCTAGGGAACCTTCTCTAAAATACACCATTCTGTCAGAAAGCAAGTCTTACCAAAAATTAAAAAATAAAAATAATCTTTTAAAATATTTATTTGAGAGAAGCAGAGAGAGAGAATGGACACACTAGGACAGCTGCTGCAAACGAACTAGACGCATGGTAGACACACTGGACACTTGTACGTCAGGCTCTTGCAGGTACTTGAGAACTGGACCTGTGTCTTTAGGCTTTGCAGGTAAGCATCTTAACTGCTAAGCCATCTTTCCAGCCCCAAAATAACCTCTTGTATTTTATCAGATCATAGTGGAATAAAACTACAAGACAATAGCTAAAGAACCTATACAAATAGCTAGAGAGTGACAGTATACACTTGATTACCAATAATTAATTGAAGAAATCAAGAAGGAAATTTTAAAAGACTTAGTACCAATTGAAATGAAATCAAAACTTATCAAATAGTTTAAGAGAAAACAAACCCATTCTATGAGGAATATGTATAGTTAGACCACTTACATTGAAGTACAGATCTCAAATAAATGTGTACCGCAAGTTCTCATGAAACATGACCAAGCCAAGCCTGAAACCAGAAAGGTGTAATAAACATCAGATCAGAAATTAATGAAATGGGACCTAAACAAATAACACATAGAATCAATAAAATGAAGGCTTGGTTCTTTGCAAAAATGAATCAGTTTCACAAACTTATCAAAAATGACCAAAACAGAGATTGTGATGATTAATATTGATTACCAACTTGACACAGTCTAGAATCACTAGTAAAATAAGGCTCAAGGCATGTCTGTAAGTTTTCTAGTTTGAGTTAATTGAGATAACACAATAGAATGTGGGCAGGATCATTCGATAGGCTCAGATCCTGGACTGAACAAGGAAAAAGAGAACTGGGCACCAGCATCCATCTTTGTCTGTGTCTGGACTGTGGGCACAGCAATATCATTAGCCACTTCACACTGTGCCCTCAATATGATCAGTCACCTCGCACGGTGCTGACATGACTTCCCACCAGGGCGTACTGTGCCCTCAGTATGATCAGTCACCTCACATGGGGCTGACATGACTTCTCAGCAAGACGTACTTGTAACCTCAGTAGGAGAACCATAATAAACTCTGTTTCTTGATTTTCTTTTGAAAGATATTTTCTCACAGCAATGAGAAAAGCAACTAATACCAAAAATTGGTACTAGTAGTGGGGCCTCTCCTGAAATAAACTGACCATGATTCATGATGTGTCCTTTTTTTTTTTTTTTTTTTTTTTTTTTTTTTTTTTTTTGAGGCAAGGTCTCACTTTAACTGAGGACGACCTAAAACTTATTATGTAGCCCTAACTAGCCTGGAACACACAGAAATCCTCCTGTCTCAGTCTCCCAAGTATTGAAACTTAAGGTTTGCAAAAATCACATCTCACTGTTAAGATGTCACTTTTTTTCATTTTTTGGCTCAGGAGACCTTTCAATTGATGTGAATAGGGTCGTAAAGTCATCCACTACTGTTGTGCTGGGGTTAATCTGTTACAATATATCTACCATTTGTTTAACTGAGTACACCTGTGTTGGGTGCACATCCCTTTAGAATAGTAATTCACTCTTGTTGGACTGCGCCCTTCGTCAGTATTATCTTCATTTCTTTTTTAATTTTTTTTTTATTTTTGAGATAGGGTCTTGCTGTAGCCCCAACTGACCTGGAATTCACTATGTACTCTCAGGGTGGCCTCAAACTCACAGAGATCCTCCTACCTCAACCTTGCAAATGCTATGATGAAAGGCATATGCCACCACACCTGGTTCCTGCTTTAAAAAAAAAAAATTGTTATTATATGAGAGAGAGGCAGATATTTAGGGAGAACACCAAGGCCTCTGGCTAGTGCAAGCAAACTCCAGATGCATGTGCCACCATGTGCATCTGGCTTACGTGGATTCTGGGGAATGGAACTTGGGTCCTTAGGCTTCGCAAGCAAGTGCCTTAACCACTAAGCCATCTCTCCAGCGCTATTTTCTTTATTTCTTATGAGTAATGTTGATTTGACGTCTATCTTCTCAGATACGACAACAATATCACTGACTTTTTTCCTAGCCTTGTGTGCTTGAAATGCTATTTTTCATCTTTTCACCCTAAGGTAGGTAGTGTCTGTCTTTTATGGAGAGGTGTGTTTCTTGTAGGTACCAACAGAAGGATCCTGCCTTTAAAAAAAAATCCATTGTGCTTATGCATTTATATCAGAATTAGTATTGAAATGTGTATTCTTACTAATTGTTTCAGTGCTTAATATTTTTCTATTCTTTTTAATTAACTACTCAAGCATTTTTTTTTCCTGTAGCCTTATATATGTGTTTTTCCTTCTCTTCAACCAGAATTCCTTCAAGTATTTTCCATAGAGTTGACTGCATGGTTAGGAAGTCATTTAGCCTATTTTTATCATGAAAAACTCTTCTTACTCCATCAATCATGACAGATGTCTTTGCTGAGTGTAGTGGTCTGGGTTGGCAGCTATTGTTTTTCTGAATGTGACATCCAACATTCCAAACTTTCCTGCTTTTCAGGTTTTGCTGAGTGATTTCTTTTCTCCTTGTTTTCAAGTGCCTGCCTTTATGCCTGACTTGGTGTTTTGTTTTGTTTTTTTCTTCTTTAACATAATTCTTTTGGTCTGAATACTCATTTACTCTATTTTTTGGTCTGTGGATTCTTTTGGTGTTCTAAATATTTCCTATATTTGCACTTTCCATGATTTTGGGAAATTTTTCTTCTCTGATTTTGTTGAAAATACTTCCTATGCCTTAAGACTGAAATTATTCTCCTCCTATGTCCATATTTCTTAGACTTGACCTCTTCCTGGTATCCCAAATGTCTTGAAACTCTGGCTTGTACCTTATTAATTTATGTTGGAATGCTCTAATTCCTCCACCTGTCTTCAAGCTCAGATATTCTGTCTTCCTTGGTCCATCTATTGGTGAGGCTTCCTTCATGACTTTTTTATCTTGCTGGATTTATTGTGGGTTTCATTTCCAGCGTTTTATATCATTTTCTCTTCAGTTACTCCCATCTCTTTAGTTCTATCAGATATTGACTACCTTATTTCATCCAGCCAAATCCTTGTGCTCTCTTGGATTTCCTTCAGGAATTGGTCTTCTTTGATGTCTTTGAACATATTCACAATCATTCTTTTGAATTCTCTGGCCTTTCGTCTAATTCTTTCTAACTCTTGACCATTATTGCAGAACTCATAATTGGAGAAGTTGCATTGTCTTGCTTCTTGTGTTTGTTATGTTATTGTATTTGCATTTTCACATCTTGCGTTATTTCATTACTTGGATTACCTTTTTATTATACCAGATATAGTCTTAAGCATGTAATTCAAAAGCTATCTTGTGAGTCTAGGAGCTTATGTTACCAAGTGAGGACTCTATATTACTCCCAGAGCAGCATACCAATAGCAGGGGTGACCAAAGGTAGTGATACTTTCAACTGTGCAGTTATTTTAGTAGCAAATTAACAATGGTTCCTTTGATTTCACTAACTTGTAGATAAAGGCACAGGTAATATTTGAGTATAATATGATTTTTGTTTACTTATAAATGAGAGAAAAGTAGGGTGGATTGTGATTGGGACTAGTGTTAACTTTGGAAAAAAAATTGAAGGTAGCAATAGTGTCTAGGAGAGGATGGGTGCTTGAAGCTGTTGGGACCTCCACTTTTTGAGCATATCTGTGGGAGGTTGTAGTAATATGTTGCAAAGAGGAGAGAACTTGGAGAAGCATTTAGAATGAGCACAAGAGCATCTCCATTGTGCATGTGAATGGTAGTAGAGTGATCACAATAGTAGAGTGGGTGGAGAAAGTATATATAAGAATCCTAAAATCTCACTGATAAATATCCAACACAAACCATCATCAAATACCTATGTATGAGCAGAGATCTAAAAAATATGTCAAAAATGGGGCTGGAGAGATGGGCACTTGCCTGCAAAGCCCAAGGACACATGTCCAAACCTCCAGGTCACATGTAATCCAGACACACCGTGCACATGTGTGCGGCATGAGGCACATGTGCCACAAGGAGGGTTGCAGCGGCTGGAGGCCCTGGATGTGCCCATCCTCAGTCTTTCTCAAAACAAATTCCTAAAAAATAAAACCAGAAACTTTAGAAAATAAAATGATAAAAATATCATAAATGGCAAACATAAATCCTAGCTGACTTATGATTTAAAAGACAAAGCATACTAAAGGTATATTAAATTCCAAACAAGGTAAGGTATTGTAGTGGTCAATAGTTCTTCACTGGCAGGATGGGTTTGAATTCCTTTCCTCCCTGGGGTACGCTGCCTTATCGACCTCCCTGCCCTCTTACGGGAAGTGTGATCTGCACTTCCAATTAGACCATGAATGGGATTCTGGTTGTTTTGCCCCAGTGGCGACTAGGCCATCTAACTCTGGGTGTTTTTCTGGTCTTCCTAGGATAGGTAGTGAAGAGTGCACCCCCTCCCCCAGGATACTGTCGCCTTCCTTGCTCATCTGGGCTAGGCGTAGGGAGAAGGTGCAGATGAGACCCCTGGCCCTCTGCGATCCCAGGTGTTCCTGATGCTGGAAGAGAGTACGTGACATTGCCTAGTGGTGCTGCATGGAATTCAGCTGGTCCCTGTCTTCTCTTGGGTTCTGATCTTGCAAGGCCGCTTTACATGCAGAGAAGCACTCCCCCCCACCCCTCAGTTTCCAGCCTTCCCACAGCATCACTGGTGGATGGGGGTACTGGTCCATGCTCATCCACACTGATGAACAGCAGTTCTATGTTGCTTCTCGGCAGAACGCTCACCTTGCTGAATGAACTCATTCACAGATTTTGTCCCTTGCAAAAAAGAAAGCATGCTGTGTATTACTATCTTGCTTCTTTTGTTTCCCAGGTTTCATAGGTGAGGCTTCTAAGTTGTCATCTTGGCCAGGAGATAGGATTTTGATTGAGCATATTCACAGATCGGAAGGCATTTTCAGAATTCTATTAGCCAAAAGGCTAGAATACCTTTTAGCATGTCATTACATTGCAAATCATTTTCAATTGAAGTTCCTCAATTACACACTAAGTGGATTTTCGGATATGGAAATTTTCTCTTCACTTGCATAGAGGCCTGAAAAAACATCGATGTAGTTTGAAATTATAATATATTTCTGAGAATTTTTATAGGAATGTAGATATTACTTGGGGGAAAAAAGCTTTTGACAGTATAGGCCTGACATTACTTGCAATTCAATGTTAGTTCTCATCAAAATGATTTATCACATTATGTTTCATATAAGCAGTTTTGCCTTGTAATTTTAGCTTGAAACATTTTCAAGTCCACAGCAAAAGCTAATACTAAAGCCTTTCAAAGTTCACCATCATGACTGAGCATAGTTCTTCAACCATCTGAAAATGTAAAGGCCACTCTTATGTTGCAGCTAGGCAATCACAGGTTAGCTCTGGTCCAAACTCAAATCTAGAATCAGTTCCTCATCCTTAGTTCTACTCTGTGCAAATGCCTGCTATAAAATCTATCCTATCTTTTAAATCATCAACTATCATTTTCTCCTAGTCTCTTTTCACTCAGTTCAAAGTTTCTTGAGACTGACACTGTATACTCAAGAACAATGACCAGTACTTGTAGGCACTAATCATTTGCTATCTCAGAAGTATGAAACCAACCTGGACTACATAGTGATGACTGCCTCATTGTTTTCATTTTTTACAAAAAGGGGGGCCAGGGCTGGAGAGATGGCTTAGCAGTTAAGCGCTTGCCTGTGAAGCCTAAGGACCCCGTTCGAGGCTCGGTTCCCCAGGTCCCACGTTAGCCAGATGCACAAGGGGGCGCACGCGTCTGGAGTTCGTTTGCAGAGGCTGGAAGCCCTGGCGCACCCATTCTCTCTCTCTCCCTCTATCTGTCTTTCTCTCTGTGTCTGTCGCTCTCAAATAAATAAAAATTTTTTTAAAATATATTCTTTAAAAAGAGGGGCCAGTCATGGTGGTGCATGTCTTTAATGCCAGCACTTGGGAGGCAGAGGTAGGAGGATCACTACGAGTTCAAGGCCACCCTGAGACTATATAGTGAATTCCAGGTCAGCTTGGGCTACAGCAAGACCCTACCTTGAGAAACCAAAATAATAGTAATAATTAAAAAATAAAAATAAAATTTAAAAGTGGGGATAGCGCTAGGATGATAGCTCAGTAGATGAAGTGTTGCCCACGCAAGCGTCAAGTCCCGAATTCAGTCCCCAGTATGTCTATCATATGCCTGGAAGGCCAGTGCCATTCATGCCATGAGCAGCAAATTCTTGGGGCTCACTTGCAAGACAGTCGGGCTTAATGAGTGAGTTGTAGCTCATAAGAGGCCTTGTCTCAAAGAGAGATGGACCATGTACCCGGAGTACAATACCTGAGGTAGCTCTCTGGATTCCACATGCAGGTTGTAGGTACATACTCAGGTATACACACCTGCACACACATGTGGCTTCACAAATATGACCATTTATGTGCACATATGCACATACACATGTGTGCACAAAAAGAAACAGTGGGTGTGATAAAGCAACTCCCTCAGACTTGAAATCTCCCATTCCCCCAAAATAAATGAAAACAAGCAATTAAGGTTTTTATTTCATAACATATTCCTAAGTATGTCAGCTTGTTAAAAATATGTATCTTCCCTTTAGAGCATGAGATTATTCAGCTACTTGTGTGGTGTCTAATTAAGAAAAACTAACTTGTACTAGAAAAGAATGCTGAGAAATTTAAAAAACAATAAAGAATATTCATTGACCGTATATATTTTGTAATCTATTTCTTCCTTTCAACCTCTCCTTTTTAACTTGACCAAGATTACTTTTTGATCAACCTTTTCTTTTCCTTTGTTTACTAAGGATATTCATTACCTCGCTCTGGATAAAGGTGAACTGGCATTAGCGGAAGTTGCAAGGAAAAGAGCTTGTGACATTGATGCAGAATCAATATCTTCTGGAGTTGGTAAGAATTAATCCGTTTTTTAAAGTGCTTTTTGTCTTAATCAATATTTAATATCATTGCTATTAACTTTTTTAGGGCATGGTTGACTAATTTGAGTTACTGTCTTGGTAAAAGCAGTGTCTTTAAAAACAAGAATTTTACGCCTTAAGAAATTCTTTGGTATTGCTGAAAAAGTTGGAATTGTATATAAAGTTGATAATCGATGATAGTTACAATCACTGTTTAGCAGGAAGTTTAAAAAAAGACTTTGCATGAGATGTGGGCTGAGTATTTTTGTTACCAGTGTTGTAACGACCAACCCAGAAACTTCTGTACCCACTTTTTATACACAGACATGTCATATCTTGAATTCTCTTCTGACTCAGAGTGTTTCATGCAGGATTTTGGGTTTGTGATGTGATTTGGTTTTCTTTGAAAACTGGAACCTATGGTAGTGTTGTCTAAGAGCAGCTCATAATTGATGACTTTGTCTATAACAATCATAAAACAAAGCCTAAGATGACCTATCAGTAAAAACAGCTATTAAACTATTTTCAGGCCCTTCCCAAATGGGAATCTTCTAGAAACTTGTGTCATGGACAATCCACAGACAAATGAAAATGAGGTTTATAATAGACTTGCAGGTGGTACTGTAAGGTACACCAAGCCATATAACCAAGGTAGTCCTCAATCTGCAAACCAGGACTTGATTCTCCTCCTTTTTACCCGAGAGAGTTGTACATCAACCCAAAAAGTGACAGACCACTTTCACGTATCCGCTCATAGACTAGTATCAGGGAAGAATGAGTTCAGTTGGTCTGTCACTAGAACTTTTTTCTTTCCTGGGACTATGATCCTGCCTCCTTGTGAAATATTAATAACAACTAATGTTAATGGAACTCTTCCCATGTGACAGACATTCTAAGTAATAGCTAAATGAATTCGGTCCTCACCAAAACTCAGTGAATTATGATCTATATTTGTGAGAAGTTACTTTTACCTAAGTGATGAACCATGCCATCAGGAATGATGATACCTTATGACTCCTTTCTCTTTAGCCACTTAAGAAAACATAGCAAGAAGTTAATCCGTACCCAGCTGCTTTTTCTACTAGAGTATAAGATATAATGTAGGTTATCTTTTCATTTTAAGTACCTATTTAAATATACTCAAGATAGAAGAAAATGTGCGGTAATTAACATGAAATTTCAGAAAAAGGAAGAAATCTGCCTGTTTACCAAAACACATTTTGTTGTTTGCTGTATTCTGTGATAGTGTTACTATGGCCAGCTGATAATCCCTCAAGCAAACATGGTGTTCCTCCTTTGAGCCCAGCCTTATTTCTAGCAAACACTTTCTTTGAAGTCTGGTGGCTTCTTTTCTCTTCTAAATAATTATTACCTAATAAGCATAATGTTCAGTAACACTAGTAACTAGCAAGAGGTAATCTCTTAGATGATGCTTTTGTTCTAGAAAACTGGGTGACTCGGTCACAATTCCAACTGGATTTTTTTGGGGTGGGGTTGAAGTTGGGTCTCACTCTAGCTCAGGCTGACCTGGCCCTCACTCTGTAGTCCCAGGCTGGTCTCACTCATAGTGATCCTCCATCGTCTTACCTCTGTGCCCCCCCCCCCACATACACATAGTGCTTGGATTAAAGACATAGGCCACCATGCCCGGCTCCAAATGGATTTTTTTAAAGGAATCTATAGGCTCCTAATCCTGATCTCTTCCTAACTCTTCATTACAACCTATATCAGGCTGGAGAAAGCTAATTTCTCTTAAATTCCTTCAGTTTAATTCATTGTTTTCTCAAACTTTTCCCAAGGCAAAAAATAACTAAATTTTTGGTTTTCCAATTAAGAAAGAAGCCAAAGTACTAAGAGTCTTGGGCTGGAGAGATGGCGTAACAGTTAAGGTGCTTGCCTACAAAGCCAAAGGACCCAGGTTCAATTCTCCAGGACCCACGTAAGCCAGATGCACAAGGTGGCACATGTGTCTGGAGTTCGTTTGCAGTGGCTGGAGACCGTGGCATGCCTATTCTCTCTATCTGCCTCTCTATCTCTCAAATAACAACAAAACTTTAAAAACTTAAAAAAAAAAAAACACCTCTATTTATTTGAGAGAAAGAAAGAGGCAGAGAGGAAGAGCCATCTCTCCAGCCCAATAAAAATATATATATATATTTTTTTTGGTTTTTCGAGGTAGGGTCTCACTCTAGCCCAGAATAAAAATATTTTTAAAAAGACTACTTAAGTTGGTCCACCTACATAGGAGAACCTGAAAAACAAAAGCATTGGATACAATTGCTAATAACACAAAAGCAAAAACTGAAAGATAAAGCTGATAATCTTTACAATTTGATAATTTTTATTTAAAGTTTTTAAATTCTTTAAAATTATTTTATTTCTTTGGGGGGGGGGGAATGGGCATGCCAGGGCCTTCAGATGTGCCACCTTGCACATCTGGCTCACGTGGGCCCTGGGGAATTGAACCTAGGTCCTTTGGCTTTGCAGGCAAGCACCCTAACCACTAAACAATATCTCCTTAAACTTTATTTAAACTTTATAAAAATGGCTTTGTAGGAAGGATGTAAAATTCTGTACCATGATAACATTGTGAATATTAACTTTGGCCTCAGACTTATTACTGTCATTTGCAAGCAATTTGCCTTTTCTGTGCCTAACTTTCCTTATTGTTACATGATATTATTGGTACCTAGGTTATGAGTTGTTATGAGGTTAATTCATGCTATATATAGTGTCTGTCAAAGAATGAAGCTCAGTGATGCTAGATATTAACAGTGCTTTCCAAAATTAAAGGATGCATTTTCAGTCATAAACATTTTTGAGTGATAAGATGTAACATGCATGAAATATAATACAAAAATGTTGATTCTTGTTAACTATAAATTGATTCTTACCTATTTAAGTTTTCTTTCTTTTTTTTTGTTTTGAGGTAGGTCTCACTCCTAGCCCAGGATGTCCTGGAATTCACTGTATAGTCTCTCAGGCTGGCCTTGAACTCATGGTGATCTTCCTACTTCTGCTTCCTGAGTACTGGGATTAAAGGCATGTGCCACCAAGTCCAGCTCATTCATATTCTTTTATTTATTTTGGTTTTTGAGGTAGGGTCTCATTCTGGTCTAGGCTGACCTGGAATTCATTATGTTGTCTCAGGATGACCTCGAACTCTTGGCGATCCTCCTACCTCTGCCTCCCGGTGCTGGGATGGAAGGCGTGTGGCACCACGCCTTGCTCTTACATTCTTTTTAAACATGGCATTTAATGACATTTTTGTCAGGAAAGTAGTTGGAATCAGTATCCTATACAATTTTCCTTA
This sequence comes from Jaculus jaculus, assembly GCF_020740685.1. NCBI lineage: Eukaryota > Metazoa > Chordata > Mammalia > Rodentia > Dipodidae > Jaculus > Jaculus jaculus. The sequence continues at coordinate 58,657,349 of NC_059119.1, read as the reverse complement.
ATGGTTTGAGAGATGGCTCAGCAGTTAAGGCACTTGCTGGCAAACCCTAACAACCTGAGTTTGAGTCCCCAGCACCCATGTAAAGCCAGGTGAACAAAATGCCGCATGTGTTTGGAGTTCACTTGCAGTGAGTAAAGGTCCTGCCGTGGCTTTTATCACCCTACCTCCCCCTCTCTCTCCTTTCTGTCTCTCTGTGCTGGTAAATTAAAACAAAAAATTAAAAGATTTTCCTTAAGATTGTATCTTTATAATTAAATCATTTATAATATAAGCCAAAAAAAGTTAAGACTGATATCATTCTGTAGTATGATGCAAAAGCTGTGTATTTGCACTTTCATGATCTGCTTCGTGTCATCTCACATGAGCGTCACTGTGGTACACTACCAGTGTTCTAATACCAATAGGGTATTTCTTATCGAGTAATTCTAGGGTTCCACCAAACAGGAGACCACAAACACAATGACTTACCAAGGAAAGGATTTCATTCCTTCTTGGCAGTCTTGAGCTATGTCCCAGGACCTTAGTGTGCATCACTGAAGATGTGTATCCGAGTCCACAGAAAAGAACAGAACGGAGGGCTAAAATTACTTTCTTGCCAAGTCTAACCTACCGAGGTTCTCTGCTGTGTCCCATTTAGCACAACCTAGTCAGAAGGCTGTATTAACTAAGAGGGTCTAGGGAATGTCTTTGATAGTGTGATTATGCACCCAGCAAAACACTGGTGACCATAAAAACAAAAGATACCAGTAGGGCCAACTAGCAATTCATCTGATACAGTGAGATTGAAAGGATAGAAAAAGAAAAGGAAAATGGAAAACAACTCTTTATATAATCCTTATGTCGGAGATAAGCATCTAACAGACATCCCAGCTGCACTTGATGTGACCGTCTACACATTTGCGTGTTGTAAAATTCTTCCAAATACATTATATTTCCAAATATATTTATCATATATGATCTTTCAGATACTATGCTATAAAAAGCTATAGAGCTTTATAAGTTGTCATCATCTTTAAAAGATAATTTAAAAGCTCTAGTATAAAAATTCATTCGTGCTTAATGGAGAATTTCAGAGACTGCAATACAAAGAATACAGTAAAAAGGTGAAGTTCTATTATTATTAGCTGCAGATAATTGCTAAAATTAGTGTGTTCATTTTTTGCCTATTCATAAAATTTAACAAAATCTGAATCATTATTTACCTCTTTTGTTACCAGTAACATATCATTAGCATAGTCCTTGACATTTTTCAAAACCATGCAAAGAACTTGCTTTTTTAGTAACTGTTCCTCTTACTAAGGCAAAACTCCACACAGTAGAGTTCTGTGGCTGCCAGGGACTAGGGAAGAAAGGGGAGTGAATAGGTAAAGCACAAGACTCTTAGGTCAGGGCTGGAGAGATGGCTTAGCGGTTAAGCGCTTGCCTGTGAAGCCTAAGGACCCTGGTTCGAGGCTCGGTTCCCCAGGACCCACATTAGCCAGATGCACAAGGGGTCACACGGGTCTGGAGTTCATTTGCAGTGGCTGGAAGCCCTGGCTCACCCATTCTCTCTCTCTCTCCCTTTATCTGTCTTTCTCTCTGTGTCTGTCGCTCTCAAATAAATAAATAATGAACAAAAGATATTTAAATAAAAAATTCTTAGGTCAGAGAAGCTCTTTTGTATAATGCCAAGGCTTGAACCTGTCATTGTGCATTTCTCAAAAACCGCAGAACGGACCGCTCCCAGGGGGAGCCCTGCTGTGACCACGGCTCTAGGCGACACTGAAGTGAAGTTACAGACTGTTCATCACTTGTAACAAATGCATCACTTTAGTGGGTGATGACGTTAAGGCGTGAAGCTACCTGAGTAAGAGCAGAGGACATGTGGGTAATCCGTTTCTTCTGCTTAATTTTACGTGAACCTAAAAAGTCTCGAAAAACATGTTGGCATGTATGTGTAGGGTATTATGGTGTGGTGTGTGATGTGATGTTGTATGAGCATGTGCTCGTGGTCACACATGCCCTGTGTGCATGCGTGTGGAGTCCAGAGGAGCACATCCAGTGTCCTCTTTTTGCTCCTCTGCCTGCTTCCTTGAGACGCAGTGACTCGTTTAACCTAGAGCTACCTTTTCACCGTCTTTGCTTCTGGTCTCCACCCTCTATAGGACTGAGCTCACAGGCAGGTGCGACCACTCCCAGCTGTTTATGTGGGTGCTGGGAACAGAACTGAGTGGTCTCAGACCCTCATGCTAACACAGCAAACACTCCCAACTTCTGAAGCTTCTCCCCAGACCTTGAGAATCATTTTTAAAAATTTTGAGACTGAAAAAAATATTGGTAGGGCTTTGAATTTGTACTGAATTTGTAAATGATTTGTTGAGAATCATCTTTATAACAATGAATGTTGCACTTGCTCTATCTACTTCCTTATTTAAATTTTTGATTTTCTTGATAGTGTTTCATAATTATATACAGGCTTTAAATATTTTTCTTATATTTGCTTATAGGTTTGAAGGCATATGTGCTCATACAAATGGTATATTTTATAATTTGTTTTCTATACATATCTATATTTATCTTTTATGCATAGAAATAAAATTAATTTTGGATATTGGTATTGACAAAACATATTGGTAATGAAAGAATAAAAAGGAGAATAAGGGCTGGAGAGATGGCTTGGTGGTTAAGGCACTTAGCTGAGAAGCCTAAGGACCCATGTTTGACTTTTCAGATCCCATATAAGCCAGATGCCCAAGGTGATGCAAGTGCACAGGGTTGCACACGTCTGGAGTTTGATTCCAGTGGCTGGAGGCCCTGGTGTGTCAATTCTTTCTCTCTCTTTCATAAGAAAAAGATGGGAAAAAAGCATGAAGCAGACAAAACAGTACTGCTGGGTGATAAATGAGGGATGGCTCAAGAGAAAGACTGGAAGACGCTGGCTGACTCTGCTCCAGGAGGCTTGATTATACTTCCAGTGGGGCTGGAGAGGTGGCTGAGTGGTTAAGGCGCTTGCTTGTAGAGACAAAAGACCCAGTTCGACTCCCCAGGACCCACGTAAGGCAGATGCACCAGGTAGCACACGTGTCTGGAGTTCTTCTGTAGTGGCTGGAGGCCCTGGCGTACCTATTCTCTTTCTCTATCTGCCTTTCTCTTTCTCTCAAATAAGTAAATGAAAATAAAATATGAAAAGTAAATAAACAAGAAGGCTTTAATGGTGTTATATCCTCCTGAGAGGGTTTGCCTTCACTCTGCCAACCACAGGTAAACATCACAGCTTAGTCTAATTCAAGACTACGAGATGACCATCTTAATCGGATCCCAAACTAGACTTAGTCTAACCCAAGACGACACTGAGGCTGGTTGCTCTAGTTAACTGTATCATTCATCCTTTATTCCTAGGGTGTGAATATATGAACACAGTCACATATAATAATACACACATGATTTGTAACTGAGAATTTAAAAATAACTTATCTTTTTCCAACTTCTATTCTTAGATGTAGTACTGATACGCTGGTAATTCCTTTATCCTACTTGAATTTACAAATTATTTCCTTTTATCTTTAATTATTTGTCTTCCTCTTTCTTAATTTTATTGAGGAATAATAGTTATGTATCTTTATGGAGTATACAATTTGATACATGTATATACATGTCATTAAATGAAAGTTATAAACACATCTCTTCAAACAGCAATAATTTTATCTATTTGGGAATTTGGTACTTCTCTAGTCATTATGATAGACTCTTTTAAGTCTCATGTTCCAGAAAGCCATCACTAATTTCCCCTTTCTGTGCTTAGGTGCCTCTTGTTTGACTTCTTTATCCTTCCTCTCCGCTGGCTTTCCCACTAGTTAGAAACCACTACTCTAGACTTTTCCTTGATAACATCAATGTTTTAGTTCCCACCAATGAGTCAGAATATGTGGCATTTGTCTTTTGGGGTCTTTTATTTCACTTACTATAAACATCTCAGTTACATGCAAGTTACTGCAACAGGGTACAAATAGGATGTTATTTTATGGCTAAAATGTATGAGATTTATTCTTTCAAGCGAAAACTCATTTATAAATACAATTTTTATTTGAAAGCTTCCATTCTTTTTCCTGTACACAATTTGAAAACTATTCTAAAAGCAGAATATGTGTACAGAAGTCTGCATAGGGTATAAGTTTAGGATATGAGGAATGCTTTACAGGTTACTCTCAAAGAACTATCTGCCAAAACTGTACCTTTACATTGTCATCTTTCTTACTCAAAATATTACTGATAGCCCTCTTTGCACTTCCCAAAACTGTAAGGTATTTTTTTAACAAATTGAAATTAAGGAGGACTACACCTACTAGAAAAGAAGGAAGTTTCTCTGGTCTCAGGTTTCAGATCCTCCCTCCGCTCCCATCACCCTGGGCCAAAACCACAATCGGCATCCTGGCGAAGGCAGCCTGGGACCCAGCGGAGAGAACGCACGTGTGCAGGTGGCCTCTCTCTCGGGACTCGGAGCTTCAGAGGGACGTACGTGCTCCCGCTGCATAACCCCACTGAGATGTCTTGACCGTCCTATACTCTCTTGACTGGGAATCATTCAAAAGGAAAAACTCACATTCAGTATCTTCTTCTGGGGCTGCGTGACAGACTCCCCTGTGGGATGCCTTCCACACATAGTGCTATGGTATTTAGATAATTATTAAAAGCCATAGTATATAAATATTATATAATACACTTACTATTTTATCTAGATGGTCAGTGGCTCTATAAATCTCCCCATGGGAATCACCATTATAATAGCTATAATATAACCTTTGGTCCCAGTAGCAGAAATCAAAAAAAAAAAAAAAAATCGCAAAGAGATGACTAGGGATCTTATAAATATGTACTGAAGACTTTTATGAACTCTTCTTTGACTTAGCATAGTCCCAACAGGTCCAGGAAACTCATCCGCATGGCCTTGTTAAGTGCAAAACAAAAAATCATTCAGGTCCCCTTTCACTCTGGAATGGAGGGGGATCTCAGACAAAATCTGTATTTGTTAATGGCTTTACCTGAATAAAACAAATGTCTTTCATTACAGTGATCATTCTCATCTATCTTTAAAGATATGCATTCAAACACTGCCATCTCCCATGACTGTCCAAAAACCTTTTGGTCAATAAGAAGGTCATCCCTGTAGCCACAGTAGAATGTGCACATCAAGACAGCAGTGCGTGATGGGAAGGCAAAAAAGGAAAATCCTCTGGGTACTAGGTGGATCCACATGGCCATCAGTGCAGGCACCATAAGATCTACAGCATGTGTACCCTGCCTGGAGTGCTATCAGGTGTTTTTGTAGACTGTTCTACTAGTAACAGCCAACCTTCTTGCTGTGCATTCAGCTGCATTCCTTGAGCTGAGAACCAGCTCCTAACCTGACCCACTTCCTAGGAAACCACTGAGTTGGACATCTTTGTACCTGTGTAGCTTACTGCTCTAATGGGTTTGGCCTACACTGCTGTCAGAACCACTGAGGAAATCTTCCTGTATTTTTTTTTTTTTAGATGAGAGAATTAATAACTCCTGTAATCTCATGTGAAATTTTCTATTTGTTCTAGGTTTTCCAGGGAGGTTGGCTGGTTGGTTGTTTTAAACTGGGCTCGCAGGGATTTACATATCATGCGTTCTGATATTTTCAAATGTAAGAAGCAAGGAGAAACAGAAAGTGAGTGGGTGTGCCAGGGCCTCTAGCCACTGCAAATGAATTCCAGACACATGCACTACTATGTGCATCTGGCTTACATGAATTCTGGGGAATCGAACCTGAGTTCTCAGGCTTTGCAGGCAAGAACTGTAACTGCTGAGTAAGTTTCTTTCTTTGTCAGTGCAGTGAGTTTCTTGTGGGTAGCATGTAGCTGGGTTGTTTTTTAAAAATCTATTAGGACAGCCAATGTCTTTTGAGTTAACCCATTTACATTCAGGCTTATTGTTGATAACTATAAATATCACTCTGTAGTTTTGCTAATTGCTTTCTCCTTGTTTTTTATGTTCTTTTCTACCTGTCTGTAATTTGCTAGTTTTCTTCAGTGCTGAAATGTTTCTTTATCTTTAATATGTCTGTTCACCTAGTGAATTTCATACATTTGTGTTTTTTCTTTAATATTGTTATTATCCTTTTATTTATTTCTTGAATTTCTTGTAGTCCTGTTTGTGATGACTTAGTCTTTTGCATGTCTGGGGAAAACTTCACTCCTACTTCTAAACAATGTTTTTTCTGGGTGTACATGATGGGCAGGTTTTTTTGTTTTTTTGTTTTTTTGTTTTTTTTTGCCATTGCACCCATTTGTCTTCTGGCTTATAAGGTTTCTGCTGAAATTTTTACTTGAAGTCTACCATGTACTCCCTTATTAATGTAACTCAAAACTTTTATTTTGTTGCTTTTAGAATTTCCTCTTTGTCTTTTTTTTTTTTTTTTCCAGAGCTGGGTGCAAAAACCAAGGCTTTGTGCATGTTAAACACTATTATGGAGTTACATACCCAGACTAGCTATTGTGTACTTTTGAGATTTTTGACTGTAGCGTGCCTCAGTGGAGGTTCTTTTTATTTGAATCTGAGTTCGGGTCTTTGCAACTACCTGTGTGTGAATGTCTATATCACCTTGAAGATTTAAGAAATATCCATGAAATTGATTTTCAATGCTTGTCACTATTTCCCTTTTCCTTCTTGAGTTCTTATCATGGAAAGTTGGATCTATTTCTGGAAAATTGAGTTTCTTAGAAATGCCATATTTCTATTTCTTTATCTTGTGTTCCCCTTTTTTTCCTTCTTCTTCAAGGTAGGGTCTCACTGGAATTCACTATGTAGTCTCAGAGTGGCCTTGAATTCATGGTGATCCTCCTACCTCTGCCTCCTGAGTGCTGGGATTAAAGCTACATACCACCATGCCTGACTTCACTTTCTTTCCTTGATATTGGTACATCTGGTATTATACTGACTTCTCTAAATTTCTCTAGGATTACTATGGACAATGCTAGGGCTTGTGATAATGGTAGTGTCATTCCTAGATAGGCACCTTCTCTAGGTCCCAAATGACAAATTTGGGTCATGTCAGGTTTTGAGCATGACCAGCTGTGACATCAAGGGCTTGAACTGTGAGAAAAACTTTCCTAGGTCCCACATACTGAGCTTGAGTAATATTGAGGCTTCCAGTGTTGGTAACCACAGCCTTGGAGCTGCAGAACACAGACCTGCAACTGGTCCCAAAGTACAGCTATTGGTGATGCCAGTGTTTTGATTTTTTTTTTTTTTTAAATACTAAAAGTCAGTTTCAAGATCATAGTAGGAAACTTTCCCTACAACACAATGGAAGAATACGGATGTAAAGGTTCTGAAACACTGGTAACTGTGTTCTAAGACTGAGAGACTTGTCTTGCCCTTCCCTGGCTCTGTTTGAGAAACAGAGCCATATGTGACCCTAGAACTATGCCCTAGCAGTCATTAGCCTGTGAACTAGGAAAGGAAGCTTAACAGGAACCCGGCAAGTGTGGGTGGGGATTGGGCTTGTGGCGCTCCCGCACAGTGGTTCTAAAACTTCAGAACAATGAGCGGGCTGTGGTCTACCCTGTGTGGTACCACAGGAACAGATGCTGGCTCCTAACACATGATGGTATCTGGCAGCAGCTGGTGCAGGGTCGATGTGAGTTCTGTCATTAGAGCACAGAAACCATACCCCACTCCACAAACTGGATTTAAAGGTCTGTGAGGTCAGGAGCTTTGCAATTTGGAATGCCAGTATCTTGCTATGATGGGGTTTGCTGGTATAGCCTCCTTACCTTTTCTTAAAGAACAAGATGGACTTCTCCCTCGACCTCACCCAAACTTCGTCCAGAGAACCAGGGTTGAATTTATAACTGGCTTTGTTCTTTTCTCTGTACACCTGTACTGCTTTCTTGCAGATTGACAGAACTCTCTCTCTCTCAATCAGACTCCTAGAAACATAATTTTTCCTTCATTCCCACATTTCTCTGTTGGAGTCATGCACAAGGCAACTCTATTCAACCATCTTGGCTTCTTATCTTTCAAGTGATTTAAAAAATACTTCAGTCTATTTTATCCAAAATACTTGGAATGTAGAAGTGTTTTAGAGTTTGGATATTTTTGGAGTTTAGAGTATTTACATATACATGAGATATTTTGGGGATAGGGCCCAATTCTTAACAAAAATATTCATTTATGTTTCATATAAACCTCATACATATAATAGAATAATCTGTACATTTTTTTGGAGATTTGGGTCTCATTGTATTACACAGGCTGACCTGGAATTCATTATTCTCCTCCCTAAGAGTCCTGATAAAGGAGTCCCCCTGATATTACAGCTTGCACAATAAAGTGCACATTAGACAATGTTTATAAAGTACCTATGGTTTCTGTGACCAGTCATGTGAGGTTAGGTTAGGCATCTTTTACTGATGGCATCAAGTTAGAACTTAGGTTTTAGAGATACTCAACCTGTTTAAATATTGTCAATGGCCTTTTTGTAAAATCTATACAACATAAGATTTATTTTAAGCCATCATAAAGTATACGATTCACTAATTTTCACTGTCTAGGTCAATGACATCTTGTGCAAGATTATAATTATCTTCAGGTGACGTGATATGTTATCTGCAAGTTCTGACACTGTTTTTGTTTCTTTTTTTTTTTTTTTGGTTTTTCGAGGTAGGGTCTCACTCTGGTCCAGGCTGACCTGGAATTAACTCTGTAGTCTCAGGGTGGCCTTGAACTCATGGCGATCCTCCTACCTCTGCCTCCCGAGTGCTGGGATTAAAGGCGCCACCACGCCCGGCTGTTTTTGTTTCTTTTGGGTAATCTGTATTGACTATACTCAAGGGAGCAGTGGGCAGGGCAATAATTATATTACAATATGCAGCTGTTGTGTTTTAGTAGAAAACGAACAGAATCTACATTTTCAATGCTGTTGACAGGCTGGGATCATCGCTCAGCGGGTAAAGGGCTTGCTGTAAATTCATGAGGGCCAAAGTCCAGGTCCCTGGAATTCCCCAAGCATCATTGTAATCCAGGTTGTTCTGGGGAGGGGAAACAAAGATGGGGAACCCCTGGGGCTCATTGGCTAGGTAGTTTAGCCAAATCCAAATCCATGAGCCCAACGTTTAGCAGGAGACACGATCTCGAATAAAAAGGGAAGAGCAATTAAGGAAGATACCCACCTTCTCCCTCTGGCATGCCCACCCACTCATACATGAGCAGCTGTGCATATACAAAGAGGTGTACTGGCCCACATGCAGCAAGAGTACTGTGTGCGTAAGATACAGCAGCACCTGAAAAATACACAAGAATAAATTCTAGAAACTAACCAAGCAGTCACTCACTGCACTCACTAAAGTGGGTCTAATGTATGTGACAGTCATTATGAGAGAGGCTTACGAGCTTGTGCTTTGTGATGGCAGCAGTTTTGTATTTGGTAGTTAGGACACAATGACTTTGAAGCCTAAGTGAAAATAGAGGGCAAAAGCGTGAAAAATGTGAAAATAACACATGAATTTATAACACTATATATTAAGTTACAGGAACAGAATTATATACAAATATATTTTATGGAGCCGGGCGTGGTGGCACATGCCTTTAATCCCAGCACTCGGGAGACAGAGGTAGGAGGAGTGCCATGAGTTCGAGGCCACCCTGAGACTACATAATTAATTCCAGGTCAGCCTCAGCTAGAGTGAGATCCTACCTCGAAAAACAAAAACAAAAACAAAAAAAAAAAAAAGGAAATAGATTTTATTCCACAAATAGATCTATACTGACAAAATTCCAATAAAAACTCGTTTGTTTTATATCAAAAAAAAAAAAAGGTCCAGCTGGGCGTGGTGGTGCACACCTTTAATCCCAGTACTTGGGAGGCAGAGGTAGGAGGATCACTATGAGTTCAAGGCCACCCTGAGACTACATTGTGGATTCCAGGTCAGCCTGGGCTAGAGGGAAACCTTACTTCTAAATACAAAAAAAAAAAAAAAAAAAAAAAGATAGATAAGATTCTTGGGCTGAAGAGATGGCTTAGGTTAAGGAGCTTGCTGGTAAAGCCAAAGGACCCAAGCTTGATTCCCCAGTACCCATATAAAGTCAGATGCACAAGGTGGGACATGCATCTGAAGTTTACGTGCAGTGGCTGGAGGCCCTGGTGTGCCCATCCCCCACTTTCAAATAAATAAAATATTTAAAAATATATAGATTCTATATATGAGAATAAGCGTGATATTTATCTTTCTGGGTATGGCTTATTTCATGTAACAATTTCTTGTAAATGGTATAATTTTTTTTTTTTTATTGGTTGAATAAAACTCCACCAAGCCAGGCATGGTAGTGTACATCTTCAACTTCAACTCTTGGGAGGCTAAGGAATGAGGATCACGGTGAGTTCAAAGCCAGCCTGAGACTAATTCTAAAACAACCTGGGCTACTGAAAGATGCCCTACCTCAGGGAGAAAAGAAAAGAGAAAGAAAGAAAAGGAATCTTCATTGTTTACAAATACCACAACTTCTTTATCCATTCATCTGTTGATGAATATGTAGGCTGATTCCCTAATTGCCTATGTACATAGTGCTATTATAAGTCTAGTATGGTGAGTCATACTTCAAGTATGTGCCCAGGAGTTTTATAGCTGCGCCATGTTACTTGTCTAGTTTTTTGAGGCACCTCCATGTGGATTTCCATAGCAGCTGAACTAATTTACATTCACACCGAGATTGTGTAAGAGTTTCTTCCTTCCCAAGGACCAGCAATTGTTGCTGGTTATTTTGTTAATGATAGCCACTTTGATGGAATCTTCATGTGATTTTTTTTTTCTTTTGATTTGCTTTTCCCTAATAAGTAAGGATATTGAACATTTTTTTGATATATTTACTGGATTTTGTTAACTGTCTGTTTAATCCATTTTTTCCCTTTAATTAGATAATTTGGACTTTTTTGGTGTTTAAGTTTTAATATTTTCTATTTTTATTATTTGAGAGAGAGAGAATAGGCACACTAGGGCCTTTACCTGATGCAAACGAACTCCAGACACATGCACTCCTTTGTGCATCTGGCTTATGTGCACCCTGTGGAATCAAACCTGGGTCCTTTGGCTTTGCAGGCAAGTGCTTTAACCACTAAGCCATCTCTCCAGCCCAATATTTAAGTTTTTACCTATAAATTCTAGATATTAATTCCCAGTCAGATGTCTTAATTGCTGATTTTCCTCCCATTCTGTGGGCTGTGTCTTCACCCTTGTTACCTTTTGTGTATAGAATCTTTTTCATTTCATATTGTTCTGTTTGTCAATTTATGTGACTATTTCCTGAGCTGATGAAGTCTTTTTCGGGAACTTCTTTGTCTATGTGTGCACATGACAGTATTTTCCCCTATGTTTCTTATTGTAGTTCTAGAGCTTAAGATCTTCTATTAAAGTCTTTGACCCATTTTGAATTAGTTTTTCTACAGGATAAGAATATAGATCTAATTTCATTCTTCTAAATGCAAGTTAACTAGTTTTCCCCTCATCACTGGTGTAAGAGGCTGACTTTTCTCCAGAGGATGTTTTGGCCACCTTTGTTGAAAATTGGGTAGATGTTGCTATACATGGAGAAATCACAAAGGAGAGCCCTTTTGACTGCAACTCCCCATGACCCTTCCATACCTATTGTTTGTCCCTCAAGGTGCCTTTCATGTATGCCAACAACTCAGGCTGCTCCAGGTACAGAAACAGAGAGGAGTGAGAATATGTTGTGTTTGCCTTTCTGTGTTTGTGTGAGTTCGCCAAGTATGATCTGTTCCAAGTCCATCCTTACTGCTGAGTAGAATCTCATTGTGTGAATGTACTACATCTTCATTATCCATTCGTCCAATAATGGGCATCTGGGTTGATTCCAGTTCTTAGCTATGATGAATTGAGCAGCTATAAACATGGTTGAGCAAATATCGCTACAGTGAAGTGTGGAGTAGAGGATTAGTTGGATCATTGGTAGCTTTATTTCCTCTTTTTCAGAAGTCTCCATATTGATTTCCACAGGGGTTCTACAAATTTATACTCACACCAGCAGTAACGAGGGTTCCTCTTTTCCCACATCCTCGCTGACATATATTGTCATTTGATATTTTAATGATTGCCATCCTGACTGAATTAAGGTGGTATCTCATAGTTTTAATGTGCATTTCCCTGATGGTTAGGATGTTGAACATTTTCTTATGTATGCATTAGCCATTTGTATTTCTTCCTTTGAGAATTCTCTATTCAGTTCTCTGCCCCATTTTCTGAGTGGACTGCTTACTTCTTTTATTGCTTAGTTCTTTAAGTTCTTTATAGATTCTAGATATTAGGTCTCTGTCAGTTGTGTAGCTGAAATAACTAAATGAAAACAAATTCTATCCCCAACTTGCAGTCATGCCTGACCACATGAAGACCCTTTTCAAGTAAAGCTCCCTAGGGTGCTAAGCAGGGGATGGGGAAGTTATGTGACAAAACTCCTGGTTCTGTATGTGAAGAAAAGCACCACTACCCTGCTGCGCACTGGACAGCTATTAGCATCCCATGCCAGCTTGTTATCCCACATTGGACGCCTGCTGTGCATATACCCTTCAGCACAGCCCCAGAATGGATTTAGAACAAATCCTCAGATGTCTTTGACCTTGACAATCATATATGTGCTATGTGCTCACTAGTGTCCCTGGTCTGACCAGCCCCTCAGTGTGACCAGTACAGGCATACAAGCTTTCCTCCACCATTATTTCCTTCATCTTCTCCCCACAGTTCATATTCAGTTGTAAAAGGCATTGCTGAGAGACTTATCCTAAAAGGAGAACCCTTTTTCCCCTACTTACTGTTCAAGTGGAGAAAAGATAGATGGGTAATACTTGGACGACAAGCTCTACAGCTACTTGTGGTGTATGGAACACTCCTGGCTCCTTGCCCCCGTCACAATACGAGAAGGTGTGCATGAAGTGAAATGCCTGTACTCCCCTTGTCTGCTTTTGAAATCTGATGTAATGGAAACCAGTTTTCTAACACTGGAAAGTACTAACACATGCACAATGTTTATTGTCTACTGCCCTGATTTTACTACCCGTATCTGTACCTTTAAGTTGAAACGATGTGCTAAATTACCACACATGGGCTAGAACATACCAGATAATGCAGAGATCAGAAGGAAATTATTAAGAATGCCACGTGCGGGCAGCGGGGAAGGGGTGAACTGTGCCAAGCCATAGGTTGTTCCTGTGCCGCATGCATAACTATGCACTAAGCCATTGGAAGGTGTAAGTTGGTCTACAGCCATGTCACCCTGAACCTTCTTACCTCGTCAGGAAAATCTAAATTATTCATGTAAATACTTTCTGGAAATATAAAAAATGCTGGAAATAAGGAAAAACAAGAGACTAACTGTCTTAATAACATGATTTTATTCTTGATGCATTATAGCAGTTACTTTAAGAAAACACAATGATGCTTTTACTCCTGGAGGAAATAAAAGTCTCTTCATAAAGGCTTCAGCTTTAATCAGGTATTTCCAAACACTGGTTTGGTTGCATAGCCTTTCAAAAGCCTTTGGGCACAAAACTGGTGAAATGTGCTTTTAGTTATTGGCATGCCTGTGCAACAAAGCATTTGGGAGAAGTGACTGACAGGCCAGGAGTGTATATAAGGGAAAACCTATGCTTATGTCTGCTTCAGTGACTTTATTAGCCACACCCTGCTTGTAAATTACACGCTGTCATTCAGACTAGTGTAGTGATGTTTTAAACAAGTCAGGATGTAATACCCTCACTTCTTTTTGCCTTAATGCCTAGAGGTAAATTCTGAAAATGTTCCTACGTTTTGACTCATAAAAGCACCCATCTGGAAAAAACTAAATAAGGAAAACCTAGCAGTAAAGAGCATTGCAAAGATTTATTACACTGTGTATGCACATACATATACAAACTATATATTTAAATATCCTAGTTAGATAATTCAACCACCAATATACTTCAGATGAGATATTCAACAAGTATTTCAAATTAAAGTCCAAATTATATTTATCACAAAAAAGACCAAATTATTTTTTAACTTCTGTAATGGGCTTTAAATCTGCATTCTAAAATACTATATGCTTTATTAAAGTGTATATTAATAGTCAAGGTATTTTAAAGAAATTACAAAACAATCTTTCTTAAAGCAGATGATATTTTTGAGAAGTGCCCAGTTAAATTAAAACATTATAATTGAAGAAGCCAAAATATATGATTGTTAGCAGAGTATTAGATGAATATAAGACTGAACTGAAAAAAAGAAAAACAAGTATTAGTTGACTGACTTTTTACTAATAGTTTAAATATTCCTTCCTGACCATGAGATATCTGATCCTTATTTCCTTTTTTAAAAAGTTAGTATATATTATATGTTATCCTCACCTTACTAAAAGAAATATGAACTCAAAAACAAATTCAAACTATACAGAGAGATACAGTATAGGATAGTAAAAACCCTATAATTCTCTCTTTCCTTGACTATAACCTGACTTGCAACAGTAAAAATTTTCCTAAATGTCAATAAGGTAATACTTCCTATGTCTAGCTTTTAGATAAGTATTAAAGGTTTTAATTCATTTATTATAAATGAACAAGCATTTGCTTGAAGATGACTCAGCAATATAAGTATCAGTGATACCACTCCTGATGCTTCACTGCTGAAAGAAATGCTCAGGAGAGAAACCTGCATGAGCACCAGGCACTGCCCTCCTTCCTTGTGCTTCACTGTGGGCCTCCTGGGGTTTTCTTTTCGAGGTAGACCAGACTATGTCTTGGGAAGACTATTTACCTGACAAATAAGAAAAGACAAACACCTGTAAGTTGATGTTTAAAGCCCAAACCAGTTTTGAAGTAACAAGGAAAGAAAGCCAGTAGTTCAGATTTCAGACACTTTTCATCTAAACTCATCAATGTGTGCACTGGTCCATTAATTATGTGCTCCAGCACAAAATGATATGTTAGTCTTCCCTTTTGCTCCGAGATGACAGCTGACGATTTTAGTTCAAGAGAAAGAAAGCTATTCCAAATATTTTATTTGTTGCTCTCAAGAATTTACCTGTTATAAATGAAACTTAAACAGGTGGTTTGACTCTCAATTTGTTAACTTTTTATTTGATCACTTGGTTAAAACTAAAATAAAATTGGGGAAGAAGATTTAAAACTTCTGGTTCTAATGGAACCAGCTTTGTGAGGTCAATGAAATGCTTTAAAAGACAAATGGGCAAATTTTTCTGTAAAGGACCAACCAAGAAGTGTATTGGGTTTTGTACGACTTACAATTTCTGTCACATCTACTCCATGCACAGTGCAAAGCCCGTCAACATATGAATGGAAGATCAAGTACATTTCATTAAATCTTAATAGGTATAAATATACATTGCACATAATATTGATGTCACAAAATACTCTTTCTTTGACATTTTTCTAACCATTAAAATTTTAAATTTAGGGGCTGGGGAGATGGCTTAGCTGTTAAGGCACTTGCCTGTGAAGCTTAAGGACCCAGGTTCAATTCCTCAGTACCCATTTAAATCAGATACACATGGTGGCGCATGCATCTGGAGTTTGTTTGCAGTGGCTATAGACCCTGGTGCACCCATTCTCTCCCCCTCTCTCAAAAAAATCAATATAAAAAAATCTAAGTTCATTCTTAGCTCACAGGTGACAGACCAACAGCCAGAAGACTGGATATGGCGTGACCACAGTTAGGCAACCCCTGTCAGGGACACTGTTTTGTTTCTTACTTTATAGACAGTGCTTCAATGGAAAAAATATAAGGTATTCATTTTATCCAGATTCTTGTTTGAAGTACTTGTTAGATTCAAAAGCCTTACCAGTTAATAAATAAGTGGAAGTAATGACTCAAAATATTTCTCTTAGGGGTGGAGAGATGGTTCAGTGATTAAGGCCATTGTCTGCAAAACCTAACGACCCAGGTTTGATTCCCCAGTACCCATGTAAATCCAGATTCACAAAGTTGTACATATATCTGGCACTCATTTACAATGGCTAGAAGCCCTGGTGCACCCATTCTCCCTCATCCCTCTCCCCCTCTCCTGTATATCTCTCTGTGCTAATAAGTAAAACTTCTCTTAAGTTAACCTAATCAAATTCCATATCATGTTATAGTTCATACATACTTTATATACACCATATATTTATTTATAAGTATCCCTTAGTAGAAACTGTTTCAATTTAAAATTTTTACTTTTATTTCTTAGAGGAGCCACGCACAGTGGCTCATGCCTGTAATCCCAGAACTTGAGAGGTGAGGGCAAGGGGAATCAGTAGTTCATGGTCATTCTCAGCTACCTAGTACTACAGGTCAGGGTGGGCTTCATGAGTCCCTGTCTCAAAAGACAGACAACTTTTTCTCTGCTAATGAAGCTTTAGGGAAAAAGCATTTAATTTGGCCTTCTTTTGTCTTTATTAATGTATTTGCCTGTGTGAAGCAAGGAGGAAGCATGCCAGGGTCTCACGTGCACTGGCTCATCTGGCTTACTTGGGGACCTGGGAAACTGAAACCAGATGGGCAGGCTTTGCAAGCAAACACCTTCAACCACTGACCCATCTTCCCATTAATTAAAAAATTTTTAAATTGAGACATTGTCTCATTATGTAGCCCAGTCCAACTGTAACCTTGACTTCTCATATTACAGGAAGCTAGGTTTTGGCCATTTTCTAAATTACCTACATGACTTAAATTTGTATAGTTTTGCATGTTTAAAAATTTTATACATTCATTTTATATGGGAATTAAAAATTACGGTGACTGTGATAAGCGTATCTATATGTAGTCATCTTGTTTATGGAAAGTGGTCGCCACTAGAGAGTATCATCACAGCAGAATAAGCCAGACTCAGACAAACGTCACCTATCTTCTCCCCCATGCAGAAAGTACAATTTAAAGATGATCTGGGCAATGGCTCCATCAGTGAAATGCTTGCATGAGGGCCCAAGTTCAATCCCCAGAACTTACGTTTTACAAAGCTGGCCATTGTAGCACATGCTTGTAAGCCAATGCATAGAAGACAGACACATCGTAGAGCTCACTGATCATCCTATTCAGTTCAGTGGGTGGGTTCCAGTCCAGTGAGAGACCCTGTCCAAAAGGTGGATGTTACCCAAAGGTCACCCAAGGCTGTCCTCTAGCCTTCTACCTGCACACACACGTACATGTACTTACCCCTCCAATGGAACTAGAAAGGGGTTTCTAGAAAAGAGGAACAGGTGTACTCTGTGGGTAGAGCAGAAGGGTAGCAAGGATAAGTATGATCAATATATATCATATACATGTATGACAATGTTATTAAACCCATACTTTTAGAAAATCAATATCCATTAGTAAAATAAAAGATATCTACTATAAATGAAGCTAGTCACATATGAACAAAAGCTGTGTTTTCACTCACAAATGATCTAAAGGAGTCAAAAAGCATAGGAACAGACAGTAGAAAGGTTATCATCAAGGGATGGAGACTTAATAGACAGAGAAATGTTTAATTGATAGTTTAACAAGAAGACAAAATTCTGGAGCTCTGTCTCACAGCAACAGTTGTAAATATACTCAGTGCTACTGAGTGAACCACTTAAAAAGAGTCAGTGAAACCGGGCATAGTGGCACACGCCTTTAATCCCAGCACTCGGGAGGCAAGGGTAAGAGATCACCGTGAGTTCAAGGCCACTGAGACCACATAGTGAATTCCAGGACAGCCTGAGCTACAGTGAGACCCGACCTCAGAAAAACCAAAATAAATAAATAAATAAAGAGAGTTGGTAACACAATACAGTAAAACTATCAAAACTGGAGAGAACAAATAGAGTAAAAGTACAATGATTGCCTTACAGGTGCTGGCTGGATGTATGAAATTATATTACTTAAAGCTTTAGGGGCTGTAGAGATGGCTCAGTGGTTAAAGTGCTTGCTTGCAAAGTCCGATGGCCTGAGTTTGATTTCCCTTTACCCATATAAAGCCAGATGTACAAAGTGGCCTATGTATGTGGAGTTCCATTGCAGCAGGAAGAAGCCCTGGTACACCCATTCTTTCCCCCCTCTCTTTCTGCTTATAAATAATTAAAAATATTTTTAAAATATCTAACATCAACTTAGGAATGGAAATATGCTTAACTATCATGCACATGTTCCTAGGTTTAATTCCAATGCTACTAAAATATTGCTAATATTGTGAAGAAGAAAAGGAAAGGTAAAAATGTGTAGCTAAATTTTGCTCACAAATAGGAACCAACAGATAATGCTTTTCTGGAAATGATAGGTATCTAAAGTCATATAAAGGTATAGAAACACAAGCCTGCATATGCATTAAAATGTACATATTCATATAAAGTAAGACTGGCACCATCTGTTTATGTATGTATGTATGCCTTCCATATCCACAGGTTTCAGATCTATGAATTCAACAAACTATGGGTGGAAAATATTTGGGGAAAAACTGTATGTATATTGATCATATATAGATCTTTAAAGTCATTACTCCCTAAACAACATAGTACTAACAACTGTTTACATAGCATTTACATTATATTAGGCATTACAAGTGATCTAGAGACTTTTTGTGTGTGTGGCATTAGGAATTGAACCTGTCATACAAGGCAAGCACTCTACCATTGAGCTATAACAGCCCAGAGATGATTTAAAGTATATGGAAAAATATATGTAGATTATATGCAAATACTGTGCTATTTATATAAGGAATTTGAGCATCTGCAGATTTGGGATGCATAGGGCGTCCTGTAACTGATCCTGCATGAAAACCAAGTAAGCTTTACAATAAAATAAAACAACATAGCAAATCTGAGGCAAATATAAAGGTCATCTCAATAAAGTATATGAACTTATTTACCAAAAAGATAACAAATCAAAACCCAACTGTAGCTGGGTGTGGTGGCATATGCCTTTAATCCCAGTACTTTAGAGTGAGAAGTAGGAGGATCACTGTGAGTTCAAGGCCAGCCTGAGACTACATCATGAATTCCAGGTCAGCCTGGACTAGACCCCACCTCAAAAAAACAAAAATAAAATTATAAAATTCAACTGTGTTGCATATAAGATTGACAGGTAGACACACGTGGCTTTGGGGAAAGGAGAGGAAGTAGGCTAGATTGATTCAGAAAGTTTAAAATTAAAAAAGAAAATGATGCAAGTGAAAATAAATTATATCTGGTTTTGATGTCTGATAATCAGAACTTATATCAAAAAGATAAAGGATACAATAATGTTAAAAGCTGCGCTCCACAGTGAAGGCGTGACACGTGAACACCTGCAATTACACAGCATCAGCTTCTTAAGCAGAAGGTAGAAGGTATCAGAGGAAAAATAAAAACCCCAAAGTAAAGAGGACTTTTAATATACTTATCTCAAAACAATGATGAAGTGGACAAAAATTTAGGAAGGACCCAGATACCTAAATGATATGCTCCGTGAAGCAGGTCTGTAAGGAGCCCTGGAAATGGAGGGTACAGATTTGTTTCCAGTGCTCTTGGGAACATTTAGGAAAAATTGGCTGCATCTTAGGCTTGCAAAAAAAAAAAAAAAACTTCAATAAAAATCAGTAAATTTCAAATAAAAATAACACATTAAAATATATGACCTGAAAAAGAATAATTACTATTCCAAATAAAGAAAATTTGAAATGTTATGAGGCTACCCAACTCTGTAGAAAGAAATTTAAACACTTAAATGGAATGAGTAATTCCTAAGAAAAGTACAATTTACTAGACTAGCAATTATTCTTAGGTATAAATTACCTTAGAAGCAAAATAGAAAGAGTAAAGTGCTTCTATCACAATCAAACTCCTAGTCTAAAGGGAAGTTCTTCCAACCTTGTAAAAATGAAATTGTCAAATGCTTATTAATCTTGTTCAGCATGTTAAAAGGGAGAACAATCTCAAAATTCATCTCAAGAAAAACTACATTTAACTGAAACCTATGAAATATTTCACTATAGACCATTCTCACCAATGAATGCCACTATAAAAACTCTCAAATACTAGCAAACCGAATCAAGAAAAAATTATGAGGAGTAGTATTTGTTAATATTTGAAAAGAAGCCTTTATTATAATTTGTAAATATTGTTATATATAAGGAGGCCTTAATATAAGCACCTTTGAGCTTCCTGGTGTGGGTTCCCTGTGCCAGTCTGTGCGGGCACACGGTATGGAGTGAGTAGGCCAGACGCCCGTTTCCTGGACCCTCTCAATTCTGAGCCAGTCTGCACTGGAGGGCACAGCACAGCATAAGTAGGCCAGATCCCTATTTCCTGACTCCTCACAGTCCTCTGGTCCTGGTAGGTCCCATTGTGCCTTGCTTGGAGAGGCCTGCTCCCTGTATGAGCTGTGGAATCCTGACTGGCCAACACCCCCAGACACCTGAGTCACAGGGTGCACCAGCCAAAGGAGAAAAACTTACATCCTCCTCAATAAAATAATGAGTCTCCCTAAAATGGGTAGATAATGCAAAAGAGCCAATGAAAGTTAGAAAACATGTATCTACACCAAGGATGCCTAGTCCTACGATGGAAGCCTCCAATGGAATTATAGAGAAATCAACAAATTCATTCCCCAAATGAAAACATAATAACCAATGAGACTCTGATCAAACAAATTGCTGAACTGGAAGCAAACCATCAAAGAACCAACAATCATATCAATGAAATTGAACAGAACCATCTCATAGTGTTCAGTTTTTGACAGTAAACTTAACTTGACTGCAGAAAACATTAGAACCCTCCAAAGGGCCATGAATAAATTTAAAAAATGGCTCTACCCAGGAAGATGTAGTTGATAGTAAATACAAAAATAAAACAATAATTAGTATCTTGCCACTATATTTGAATTATAGAAAATTAACAATATACTATTGAAATACAATAAATAAATTTGGTAATTCTAGGTATTCACCACATTTTCTGACTGACCTGGGACAAATAAGGTATAATATCTGACCTTTAATAGAATTTGTTTACCTACATATCTACTCTGAAATAGATTGGCCTGATATTTTCTTTCTCATATGATAAACTTTGATAGCATATGAAACTGAAACTCAACAGACCAGTCAGTACATACTAATGACAACAGAACATAAAATTCTCATAAAACACTTTCATCACAAGACACGAGTTGTAACATATGTAAACACTGCATTCAGGGGTCTGAAGTAGAATGACTGCAGGTTCAAGACCAATCTGAGCTATGTAATGAGACCTTGTATTGTTAATAATAATAATAATCCTTTAAACAAAAAGAACTGGAGAGACAGTTCCACAGTTAAAGGACTTGTTTTTAAAACCTGGTGGCCTGGATTTGATTCCCCAGTGCCTATGTAAATCCACATGAACAAAGTGGTACATGCATCTGGAGTTCATCTGCAATGGCTACAGGCCCTGGCATGCCCATATTCACTCTCTTTGAAAATAAATAACTATTTTTCAAAAGAATGAAAAATCTACTTAAAATTCAATGTATTTACATCTTTCCAAAGAATGAGTGATAAGTAGTTATTTCCATTTATGCAAATCAATTAGTCAATGATCTCTGAAATGACAAGAAAAAAACTCCTCAATGTTAAAAACAAGTGTGTTATATGGAAATATGATAATATATCATAATATGCATTTTATACCTAGGCATTGTGTTAGTTTTTGCTTAGTTTTATAATGTAACCAAAACTGTCAATAGAACATATGCTGATATTCTTTTTTAAAATTTTTTTATTTTTATTTATTTATTTGAAAGTAACAGAGAAAGAGGCAGAGAGAGAGAGAGAGAGAGGGAGAAAGAGAGAGAAAGGGTGTGCCAGGACCTCC
The DNA here is from genome assembly GCF_020740685.1 of Jaculus jaculus. NCBI lineage: Eukaryota > Metazoa > Chordata > Mammalia > Rodentia > Dipodidae > Jaculus > Jaculus jaculus. The sequence continues at coordinate 58,635,514 of NC_059119.1, read as the reverse complement.
AGCCACTGCAAACAAACTCCAGATGTGTGAGCCCCTTTGTGCATCTGCCTAACATGGGTCCTGGGGAATTAAGCCTTGAACCAGGGTCCTTAGGCTTCACAGGCAAGGGCTTAACTGTTAAACCATCTCTCCAGCCCCATATGCTGATATCCTTATACTGGAGGACATGGCATACTACTTTGATGTAGTTAGGACCAATGATGCAGAACTTTTTTATAATTATTTTTCCACTCTTGAGATGTTGTGACATTTCCATACATGTGTGTAATGTTATTTTGATCCTATTCCCCTGTCCATTGACACCCATTTTTTTCACTAATCCCCATCATACATTCATGCCTTTTTTTTTTTTAACTCCGTAGTTAACTTAGGGTTGCCTGCATGATCGTGGGTGGAAGGTTATTTACCGTGGAATGGGCATTTACCAGTGGCTGCACCACTAATGAGCCTGATTCGTCCTTTTCCAGCAGTCCTTAGCTGCCATCAGCTCCTCTGGGAGGTCTGGGGTCTCACATGGCCTTCCCTCATTAATGGTGAAACAGACAGGCTCCACCTCCTGCTGAAAACCCCAGGTGCTGTGAGTGCTGAAGTGTAATGGCCACGTTGTATCTAGATGAGAGCTTCACAGCCCTCCTCCCCTTCCTCCTGTGCTCACCTTCTTTCTGCCCCATTTCCCAGGAAGCTCCCTGGGCTCTGGTTTAGGTGAGGGCCAAGCAAACAGTACTCACTGGTTCTCACAGTTCTGCTCTGCCTCTGCGCCTCAGCTTCCCTGTGCGAAGCCAGTGACTCCTGTGACTGAGGCCTCAGGCAGTACTGACCAGAGGTCAAAGATATTGCGAAGGCAGTTTGATAAGTTGTGCATTCATCATAATCACAGTAGAAAGTTTCTCTCGAAGGCCTGTGTCCCCAGCCATAGGCTTTTGGCCAGGTTTACAGTACCAGCATGCAATCCCTCCTGGGGAGTGGACCTCAAATCCAATCAGAAGGTGGCTGGTTCCTCCTATCACCTTCATGCCGCTGTCGTTGCACCAGTGGGCATGTCTTGCCTGGCAGGATGGCTGTGTTATATAAAGGGGTCTACAGCTGGGCAGGACTGTCGGATGCCTCTTCTCCTCCAGGAGCTTGCACAACATCTTCTGGTACAGAGAACAGTATCCAGCAGGGAGGAAGTTTCCAACGAGTCTCTCTTCTCTGTGTCTTACAACCAAATATGGTGCCTTTGGCAATAAGGGTTCATCACTTAGTTTTGGTGGCTTCCCAAGAGCAATGGAAACAAGTTGTACTGTTTTATGAGCCTCAGTGGCTTCTTTGACTGGCAACTCATTGAGAAGTATCTCATTCCTGGCACTGTGAGTTACCAGTAATAACCTATAACTTCTGGGAGCAGCTTTATCCGCCTGCATAGGGGTCTTTTGTTCAAATGTGTTTTTTATATTATAGCTTACCAAGAAGTAGGTTTCTATATGGCCACATATCTTTAGTTTTAATTTATCCTCACACCAGCCCCTTCTCCCCCTCAGAAACCTCCATGGCTCCTTTTTAGATTCTTGGCCTGTACAGATACCTCAACTCATAGTCACTAACCTAGAAATTTGGAAGTACAATCTGTAGTATGAAAAAGAACGCATGGCATATCTGTTTCTGAGCCGAGTTACTTCATTATGACCGTTTCCAATTTAATTATTTCATAACTAGTATGGAACCTCTTAACATTATACCTAACATTAATCCTCTTAGGTCTTCTTGCTTGTTTTATATTATTTCCCAGCTGGTCACAATTTCTGAGCATTCTCCTACCTCTCCTGTCATTTTCTAGCTCTAAAAGATAAACTATCATTCTTCCTTACAAACAACATGGAAATGTTATATTTGAGAAAACTAAGCAAAATGTCTTGTTGGGGTACAGTAGTCTACATCTATAAACACTCTCAAGGCCAACAGAGGAGGATCAGCCAGAGTAAAACAGTGAGCCCTCTGGCTCAAAAAAAAAAAAAGTGAAAAGGATGAACTTACTGACAGAAAAAGAATAATACCAAATATTTTAAAGGTTTTGAATTACTCTATGCCTTAAATAAAAAGTTATCAATGAAATTATGTGGTTTTGTCAAGTTATTCATAAGCCACAGTTTTATAAGTCACTGGAAGAAGGTTTTACTTTTAGCCTAATGCTCTTACCAATAGGTAGAAGTCATCAAATAAAACCAGGGGACTCACATTATCTCAGAGACTTGACCAGTATCTATTTTCTATGTAACTATCAAGATTGGTTTAAGGATATGTAGGACATATATATATGTATACATATGAAATATAAGGGGATATATATATAATATGTATATATTTACATTATCTTTTTATATAGGTATATATTATATATGTACCTATAACATAAATATGCATATATTCATTCCTAAGTTGCATATCACTACTATCTTTTGAAGAAATTAAAATTTGTCATTGGTAAGTTCTAATAATTCGTGTTTATTCTGATGGTTTTGTTAAAAAGACAAAAATCACTGGCTAGTATATAATATTAACTTAGAATGCTAAGGAAAAAAATGCAGATATTAAGCTATATTTTTTTAAGAGCCACGATTGAAATTCCAGGATAGTGTAGAACTCAACTGAGCCCAATAGAGATTGGTTCATTTCTAATTATCTTGTAAGGACAAAGCTTATTTTTAAAACAAAATAACACATACCAAAAGACTAACACTTTTTATAAGATTATGTTTAAAGAGTGCATAAATTGGATAAAAAGGTGGATCTGAAAAATTCTTTTAAACAGTCCAGTTCTTGCTAAATCTGTGTCCTTTTAACTTAAAAGCTTTTACAATATAATTGCTCTGTAAATATCAGAATTTTCTAAACACCGTGCAATGTACACAAAGAACCTGTCAAATGGCTTGTCTAGTATTTATCAGCTTGTTTATTTTTATGCCTCCAAAAAGCTGTATTTTTTAACGAGAGCAGCTGCTACTTTGTAAATATTTTAATGGCTTCTGTTAAGTGGAGCTGTCAGTTTAACAAACAATATTATAAAAGATTTTCATTCTTCCATGTTATTACACATCTTGAAATGTGTTTTACCCTAAAAATCCCTTGGAGGTTTTAGAATGGCAAGGATATCTCCTTTGAAGGTATAAAGCCAACAAGAGATTAGATGTAAAAAATAATCTGAAGATGGCCAGAGAAAACAGGGCATTCATGTCAGAAGACAAACGTGTAGCAGTAGTTCTAAGCTTGCTTCTGTTCTTGTACGTCTGACAGTTTGCTGAGATGAAACAGCACAGTGTTAATATCCAACATTTTAGGTATAAGCCTTGATTCTTAGCCATTTAATAGTTGCTGGTTTGGGGGAAGCCAATTAACCTTTTGGATCCTTAGTTTCTGTATCAGCAAGTGGAGCAATCATACCTATGTTGCGGGGTTTGACAAGGTCCTTGGACAACTGGAGACCACGTCCGTGGACGGCCTAACTCAGTGAAGGGGTGATTGTTCCTATCCTAGCCACCAGGCAACTGAATGTCCCAGTCATGTCCCAGTCCAGCTCCTTTACACTTTTACTCACCTTAGTTTTTTTACTGTTATTTGTTTGCTTCATGGAATTTTAAAGATGATCTAATTTAGCCCTTTAGTTGAACCAGTGTGGAAATAAGAGCTCAGAGAGATGAGATGATTTGTCTAAAATGATACTTAAAAGCAGAGACAGGTTCCAGGTCTCCTAATTTTTTCATTCTTCTTGCTTTGTATGATACGAAATTAAATAATTCTATCCTATAAGTACATATAAATAGAAGAAGAAAGGTGAGGCAATACATAAGAAACAAAAGAATAAAAAGGAGCAAAGGGAACTTTTCCTACTTTTCTACAGCAAATGTTTTACAAGGATCAGAAAGGTATTTTTTAGCTTTATAAGTCACAAATAAGTTAAGTACTCAACTCTTAACATTGTTTATGTTTAACCTTACGCCAATTTTGTACTACAAACAAGTGTATCTATGTTTCAATAAAACTAAAATTTGGCTTTCATGTGATTTTTCACACCTAAGAATATATCGCTATTTTTCCAATTGCCTGAAGTGTGTGTGTGTGTGTGTGTGTGTGTGTGTATACACACATACATACATATACACACACATACACTTGTTTGTATTACAAAATTATATATAAAAATAATATATATATAAATAAAATGTCAGGAACCATACAAAACCAGTTAGAGGGGTACATTTGGCCTATTACGTATACTTTGGTGACCCAGTTCTAAAGCATAAAAGTCCTAAAGCTTCAGGAGTGTAAGTGTGACAAATGTAGCAGATAACTCAACCTGGAACCTAGGATTAAGTGAACTGTGCCTACTTCACTAAAATGGGCAGTGCACACTCTACTGCAGCCAAATGCTTCCAAACCTTTTGATTTTTTTTTTTTAAGAAAAAAAAAAACCAGTGCTCTGAATTTTTATGTAAAACTGTCATTTTGACTGTAAGTAGTGAAAAGTAATTTTTAAATACTGCAGGTCAAGCACTGGCAAACTGAACGTGGTACATGGACTTCCAGTTCAAAACAGCTGTTCTAGGAAAAATTACCAAAGCTTAATTCTAGGCACTTAATAGTTCTGTCATGTTCTCTGTAGAAGAAAGGGTCTCAGCTATGCCAGGGACATGAGAGACATACCCAAAACGCTCACCCAACAACTGTAGAACACACATTCTTGTCAAGTGCACATGGAACATGCTCTTTCCTGGGCTGACCAAAAGGACATAAAATAAGTAGGTTTTTCCCTTTCCTTGTCCTGCGGATCAGTCAGAGCCTCAAGTTATACCAGGTAAGAACTCTTGACAGTGAGCTACACCCCGTCCCTAAAATAAGTTTTTAAATAAAAAGCTCAAAAGATTAAAATCATGTAAAATTCTAATCACAGTTGAATAAGACCAGAAGACAACAAAGGAAGAAAAAACAGAAAATTCACAAATACTTGAATATTAACAATACATACCAAAATAGGTGAAGAAGAGGGACCCTCTTGAGACAAGTGGAAGTGAAAATTGCACAATACCTGAAGAAGTGAGCTTCAATGCAAGTGTTGCTGAAAGATGGGCTTAAGATTGTAGACACTCACATTAAAAAAGAAAAACATCTCTAATCAACAACCTGCCTTTACACGTGATGAAACCAGAGAAGGAAGAAATCAAACTAACTCAAAGGTACAAGAAGGAAGGAAATAAGATTAGGACAGAAAGACAACAGGAAAAAAATCAATGCTGTGACTAGGGAATGGCTAGTGTGGGACTGCTTACTGTGCCTGAACCCCGGGCAAACGGCTAGCATTGTGACGTGTACCTGTAATCCCAGCATGGGAAGTAGAGCCTCTCTAGTCCAATAGAACCAGTGTGCTGCCGCTTAGGGAGAGACCCTTTATCAATGAACAAATGTGGAGGGTGGCTGGGAAAGACACCCAGTGCCTACCTCAGAGGGAAGAGGAACATGGGAACTCACAGCACTGAGACAAAAAATCCCAAAATCAAACCATGAGTTTCAATATTTTATATTTCCATCCAGCTCTCTCCTCTCCTACAGCTATTCCTTTATATATAATTCCAAGATCCATCTAGCAAGCTAGCCCAATCCCCCATGGGTCTCCTCTTACTTCTTTCTCTTTTCCTTTCCTTTCCTTTCCTTTCTTTTTTTTTGAGAGAGAGAGAGAGAGAATTGGTGCACCAAGACCTCCAACCATTGTAAACAAACTCCAGAAGTATGTACCACCTTGTGCAGCTGGCTTACCTAAGTCCTGGGGAATCCAACCTGGGTCCTTAGGTTTCTCAGGCAAATGCCTTAACCGCTAAGCCATTTCTCCAGCCCTCTTTCCTGTGTTTTGTTTTCTTTCTACTCCCAGAGGATATAGGGCGGCCTGATATTCAGAGTGTCTGTGGCTCATCTTCCCTAGAGATGAGACTGCTCTGTGCTAACAGGCTGCATATCTTTATCCCTTGTTTCTCAGCCAACCCTGAAACAACCAAGGCTTCCACACCCCACCCCTTATGTTTTTATATTTTACTTATTTATTTATTTGAGAGAGGGATGGAGAGAATGGCATCCCAGGGCCTCCTGCCATTACAGACTATAGACACATGTACCACTTTGTGTATCTGGCTTTACACGGGGACTGGGGAAATCAAACCCAGGCCGTCAGGCTTTACAAATAAGTGCCTGTAACTACTGAGCCACCTCAAAGCCCAGCTAATCCCTTTTCTTACCTACAGCTCTCCCTTCTATTTACGGTCCCCTCTTGTACTTCTTGTCAATGTTAATCATTAGGCCCACCATATTTTGCTCTTCTTTTTCTTTCCACACATGCCCACAAAAACTAATATATTGGTGCACACAGTGCTATCCATCCGTGTACTTTATTCCCTGAAACAACTGGTACTTAAGGAGTGATTATTTTGCACTTAAATGTCATCCTACCTTTTTAGTGTGTTTATCCCTGTCTAGAGACTTGTTTTTGTTTTTTTTTTGTTTTTTTTTTTGTTGTTGTTGTTGTTCGTTTGTTCATTTTGTTTGGTTTTTGGTTTTTCAAAAGGTAGGGTTTCACTCTAGTCCAAGCTGACCTGGAATTCACTACGTAGTCACAGGGTGGCCTCAAACTCAGGGCAACCCTCCTACCTCTGCCTCCTGAGTGCTCCAAAGGCATGTGCCACCACGCTGGGCTCAAGAGACTGTTGTTTTTGACAATACTCAACTCTAGGGATGAAGCATGGTGTCTTGAAAAACAGTCTAACTGAGGAAAATGTCACCTTGAACTCAGCCACAATTTAGACCTCTTGACCATGACAAACACCTCCACTGAAAGAAGAAAAGGGACTGGAATTAACTCCAGGTATACAAGCCCAGTGCAAAAACACAAGTAATGTGAAAATACAACATAACAGATCTCCAAAAATTACTAATCTATAGTAATCTCCTCTTGTGAGAGCAACTTACATGAAATCCAGACAAACAAATTTTTTAAAGTAACTATAAATATGTTCAAAGAGGATATACATTAAACTCCTGAATGAATTCCAGGAGAACAAAAATAGAATAAAATAAGAAAGTCAATTTAGGATATGAAAACAGAATTAAATAAAGAGACAGAAATATTAGCCAAGCATGGTGGCGCACACCTTTAATCCCAGAACTCGGGAGGCAGAGGTAGGAGGATCACCGTGAGTTCGAGACCACCCTGAGACTACGTAGTAAACTAAACTATTTTGCTGTTTATTTCTTAGTTTTCCAAAACAGCAGAATAGTATGGTAATTGGATAATAAGAACATAGTATTTGATTAGTACTATGCGAAAAATACTATGAATAGGCAAAATGTAACTGAGCTTTGAAATGTGAACTTGAAACATTCATTATTAGGCTATCATATAAGAACCACATGCTAACCAACTGTGCCCCTGGCATTCTTATTGTTATCAAGCTCCCCTGGCAGAGGTGTGTATAAGAATGATAGGACCTACAAAGGGCTATAAAATGGTAGATGTCCATTGTGTGCTACATAGCAAATTAATAAAACAGTAAGTTCTAACAGTGAATATGAAAGTTTTTCGGTAATCATACTTATGAGCTACTTAGCAGAACATGTATTTGACTCTTCTTATTGATTTATGTATATATATATATTTTTAATAAAACAGATCTCCTGGAGCCACTGGACAGAAGGGATATGTTAAATGAAGCTTTTGCTGGCCTATCTTTAGCACCTGAGAACACATTTGCAAGTAATCTTCCTTCTGTTGGTCCAAAGCAGAGACATATTATTCAGCAAAAAATGCCAAATGGCTCTTCTAACAGGTAAGAGATATTGAACTGAAATTTTACTTCACAAGTATTTAGTATTCCACATTGTAAATAGCTCATGCTCAAATGCAAATTAGCAGCTAAGCATGAATACCTCAAAGTGTGAAGGAAAAACTGTTATGTTCTCATGGTTAAGACATTGCTACACTTAAGTTGTGGAAAAGCAAGCATGACGGAGCAGACATGAATGTAAAAGAATATTGTCGAAATTAGTGTTCTTCTAGATCTCAATGAAACTAACATAGTCTATTGGAATACATTTTTCATAGATATTTTTAAACCAGCACACAGTTTTGGGCCTGACTGCGTCGTTGTGCTTGTTGACCTTCCTTACTCACTCTCTGGCCCCGCCTATTGGATCCCTTTCGTCACCATCGTCCCGTTGCACTTTGACGCCACATGCACGCTGTTACCCTCTTTAGCTCCCTTAAGATCTTTTCCCCCTCCCGTGGTCTCCTCTCTAGTGTCATGACCCATACCCACACCCCATATATACACATATATGTACCCCCTTTTACAAGAATTAAAATCTAAGAGGCTGAGGAGATGGCGCAGTGGCTTGCAAAGCCTAATAGCTCGGGTCAACCCCCCAGTCCCTATAGAAAGACAGATGCACAAGGTGGCACATGCGTCTGGAGTTCGTTTGCAGTAGCAAGAGGCCCTGGGGCACCCATTGTCTCCTTTCCCTTCTTCTGTTTACAGATAAATAACAATATTGTAATAAATTTAAATTTGAGATCTGCTTAAGATAGAAATACGTACGACTTATCTTTCAGAGTCTGGACTACTTTGCTTAATGTGATAACTTCCAGTTCCATCTGTTTTCTGCAGCACTTTGTGCACCTGGCTTTCCATGAGTACTGGGCCTTCAGACTTTGCCAGCAAGGTCCTTTAATCCCTCGGTCATCTCTCCAGCCTGGCTCTTATTCTCTAAACTTTGAGTCGCATTATTAGATTGTTTAGTGCCTCTCATTTTTGGGGGAGGGGGTGGGAGTTAAGGCAAGGTCTCGCTGTAGCCCAGGTGACCTGGACCTCACTCTGTAGTCCCAGCCTCGCAGCCGTCCACCCACCGCGCCTCTGGAGGGCTGGGATGAAAGGCATGTGCTCCGCACCTGGCCCCGCTGACCTTAAACGGAAGCACTTAGGGCTTAGCACACGCTTCCGTACCTATCATCTTTCCTCCTAAAACCACTTTAACCTGTCTGCCAGACGTCCTGGTAGGTTGTGCTACCATTTTCATGGGACTTTAGATGTTTAGATTCTCTCCACGATTTCTTCAATGACCCACTGTTCATTCATACGCTTGGCCACAGAAGACTGGTTCCTGCAGAAGGACAGACTGAAGGTCACGGGTGGAGCTCCAGGAGGGGTGCGGAGATGACAAGTGAGGGGAGCTATGGCTGCGGCCAGCTGAGTTGGGTCTTTGCATCTTCTGGAATCCCTAAACTGTGCTTGGCCCCAACGGGCGTAAGGGATCAGAAGAGAAAGCCAAGGAAGATGAAATAGGGCTGACTGGTCTGCTGACCGCAGGAGGGCAGGGCAGTGAGGGCAGGGGCTGCAGCCCAGCCTGACCAGGTAGTGGAGACAGCGAGCTGAGTAAGCCAAGCGTAAGTGGGCACTGAAGCACGTGACGTATAGTTCCCATGTAGGACCGGGTACACTTAGCCAGCCAGTGATTTTTAGTACTTTGATCAGTCATGAGTCTCTACTCCTACTGCCTCCCACTGCTGGGGGATGGAGCAGGGGAGCATTTTTGCCTAGGACCGAGAGCAAACTAATCTGTAGGTAAGAATATAAATATGTATAATAAAATTTAACTTGGCACAACAATAGCAAGTTCCCCCCTTGGACATATGATCTTCCCAGTCATGGGCTTTTAACCTGTTTTTAGTCACAAATTCTTTCATGCATCTAAGTCTCCTTTAGATTGATCCTATACAGAATTTTTTTTAAGGTATGGTCTCACTCTAGCCCAGCCTGGCCTCAAAATCAGAGTAGTCCTCCTGCCTCAGCCTCCTGACCACTGGGGGGAAAGGTCTACTCTAATTTAGCAGGGAATGCATCTGGTTCTGGGCTTTTTTACTGAGAAATTTCTTATTAGTGCTTCAATATTTGTACTTAGATAGAGTTGATTAACGTTTTCAATCTCATCTGTTTAATTTTGATAGGTCATATATACTGAGAATTTTGTTTGGAGGCAGAAAATCAAGGTCATCCTCAGCTACATAGTATAGTTTGAGGCCAGTCCTGATACATGATACCCTGGGGGGGAGGGGCACACAACTGGGTCTTTCTCCTCTTCTGGAGAAGGGCTAAAAGGAGCTTTCCCCTGCATCTCTCCTCCCTGGGCTACTGCTGGGCAACCGTTTCCCTTCGTCTTCTCTTTAGAATGGACCTTTTCTCTGTTTCCTACCATGGCTGCAGTCACTCCACCTCACTGGGTGGAAAGAGCTCCCAGACCAACCCCAGTCCACCTAGGACAGACCCTGCAGTATGCGCTTTGCTGCGTGGTAAAGATTCCTATTTTTTAACTTCTGAAATGGGACAGTTTCGGCTACCACCCAAACCTTCTCATAGCCATTATCCAGCTTTGCACGATCCTTTCCCCAGGGCGTGTGGAGGTCAGTGCCTGCAGTCTTTGGCCATCTTCTTCCAAGAGATCGCACAGCGCTTTACCACGAGTAACAGCAGAAATGCAGCAACGTTTCTTTCTTTTCTCACTTAAAAAAGATTTATTTATTATTGACAACTTCCATAATGACAGACAGTAAGTCATGATAATTCCCTCTCTCCCCCCACTTCCCCCTTCACAACTCCACTCTAAGCAATGATGTTTTTTAAAGGAAGAACACTGAAAGCATTTTATATTTAAATATAGGGACATTTCAAAAGGAATGACTGATTAGTGCAAAACTAATGCTACCAAGCATTTTTATCAGGGAAAAAAAAAAGACAAAACAAATATGCTAGCTGAGGTGACAGCTCAGTTAGTAAAGTTCTTGCCTTGTAAGCATGAAAACCTGAGTCTTCACTAGAATGCAAAACAGCCAAGCCTGGTGGCAAGCACTTGTAGTCTGAGCACTAGACACGTGGAGGAAGGCCTGCTCCTGGGGCTCTCTAAATCGCCAGTCTAGCCTACAGCGTCAATTGTAGGCCAGTGAGAAAGAGATCCTGTCTCAAAGAAATGTGGATGGATGGCACCTGAGAAAGGATACCTGAGGTTGTTCTCTGGCCTCCACACATGTGTGCACACAAAAATAAAATAAATGAAATCGTTCTAATTTTAAAGCTCTAAAAATGAGAGATCAAACTTATAATATGGAATAATGATCACAGCAGCAATTAATGAGTCAGTCAAGACTAAACCTTTTCCAAAATGGTTATAGTACACATGCCTTTAATCCCAGCACTTGGGAGGCAGAGGTAGGAGGATCGCCATGAGTTCAAGGCCACCCTGAGATGACAGAGTTAATTCCAGGTCAGCCTGGACCAGAGTGAGACCCTACCTCAAAAAACCAAAAAAAAAAAAAAAAAAAAATGGTTATAGTACAGACTTGAGTTTATGGTTCATATGTTCACTGTTATAATTCAACTCTGTTGCTGGTGCACAAAAGTGGCTTAGAAGATACATAAATGAGAGCTGGGTGTGATGGTACACCTTCGTAATCCCAGTACCTGGGAGGCTGAGGTAGGAGGGTTGCCTTGAGTTCAAAGCCAGCCATGGCTACAGAGTGAGTTATATGTCAGCCTGGGCTGGAGTGGAACCTGCCTAAAGAAATGAAAATACATAAAAGAACAGAGGTGGTCTAATAAAACTTTATTTATAAAAATGGGCAACTTGCATTCAAACTACAGCTATTGGCACCTGCTAGAAGAAAAAAAAAACCTATCATTCTAATTAAGACATCAAGTACAGACATTTCTGCAAAAAAAAAAAAAAAAAAACAGTCCCATTTGATCAATAGAAATATAAATACTGTAAGTCAGATGAAGAAGTTAACCATCAAAGGTTTTTTTTTTGTAACTGGGCGTGGTGGCACACGCCTTTAGTCCCAGCACTAGGGAGGCAGAGGTAGGATCACCGTTAAGTTAGAGGACATTCTGAGACTACAGAGTGAATTCCAGGTCAGCCTGGACTACAGTGAGACCCTACCTCTAAAAAAACAACAAAAAAAAGGGGGGGGGGTTAAATCATGAGACTACATTTCAGATTTCTTTGAAAGTGAAATAGATAGAGCCGCAAATACAGATTTCCAGAGGTGGATGGATTTAGATGTCTGCAATGTGCCAGTTCCCATAAAAGAATTCAACAAAGTAATTCCATTAAAAAGCAGCTGATCCAGATAGTTTGGCAAAATTCTATGAAGCCTTCAAAGATCAGATAGTCCTATAATTCTTGGATGCAAATATAAAAATATCGAATATTAACAGACAATTCAACACCTGGACCTCTCCTGGAAATACAAAGTTAGTCCAGTTTTGCAGATTCATTCATGTCAGACATCATCCTAGTAGATATGCGGTTAGTAAAAATGATGACTATTTCTAAGTTTTTACTCTTCCCATCTCTGAACTTTTTGGTCCACAGTTACAGAATATTCATAACATGCCAGTAGGCTTAACTGAAAAATGAGATTTTGCTAATGGCTGACATTTGCTTACTGCCCTCACATGCGTGTACATATATATAATCTTGTGTGACAAATGATAGCTTTTATATTCTTGTCATATTGTTTACTTCTTTTTTTTCCTTATTCCCCTCAATCATAAGTATTTATTTTTTATTGTTTTATTGTTTTTTTTTTATCCTAGCTAAAAACATTTTATTTATTTGCAAGGAGAGAGAATAATGCATGAATGAGTGCACCAGGACCACTTTATGTGGGTACTGGGGAATTGAACCTAGGTCATTAGGCATTGCAGGCAAGTGTCTCCTTAACCACTGGGCCATCTTGCCTTCCCCCACTTTTTTTTAATTTTTAAATTTTTATTAACATTTTCCATGATTATAAAAAAAAATCACATGGTAATTCCCTCCCTCCCCCCTGACACTTTCTCCTTTGAAATTCCATTCTACATTATATTACCTCCCCATCTCAATTGTTTACTTCTTATTTGCTTTTGTGCAGTAGGATTTCACTATATCAGGCTGACCTGGGATTCAGTATGTAGTCTCAGGGTGGCCTCAAACTCAAGGTGATCCTCCTCCCTCTGCCTCCCAAGTGCTGGGATTAAAGGCATGCACCACCACTCCTAGCTATTTACTTCTTGATATATATTTTCTCAAACAATATTTCTGTACCTGGTTTGCCTTTCTGTAAACAATGTATATATTAACAAATGTTCATTTTGTCATTTACCAAGAAATTACCCACAAATATTCTATCATAATCGTAGATATATCAGTGACTCTTACAAATTTCCCTTTGTCATCTATCATGTACAAACAACTTAGTGTGCTTTTTTATTCTTCATGCTTACATATATATATCAATTTGATCTAAGTGCTCTCTTACCAAAGACTACCAGGATCCTATCTTTTGTGAGACGTAACTAACTAAAACAAATCTCCTAACATCATATCAAAATAGCCTTTGATAAAATTTGACCCCTGTTCCTAATGAAAACACTCAATAAAATAGCAACTGGAAGTATTTTTTTTGAAAAGATAAAACTTTGTTTTTTAAAAATGGCTTTCATATAGCCCAGGCTAGTCTCAAACTCACTATCTAGTCAAGAATGACCTGGGTCCTTGATAACACGTACATTCCATGAAGGCAGTGACAGCACACTCACCAGACGTGCCCATCTCCCCAAGCCGGATCACAGCCCGGGCACGCAGAGGGCGTGTGGCCGGTCAGCGGTGCATTTGTTCTAGGCCCTCTGCGTGCACGGAGCTCTCGGGCACGTGGGGAGGGTGACACGGCAGTTGGGTGTGTTGGTGTTTGTAATCTCAGCCTTCTAGGGGCACAGGCAAGAGGCTCACCTAGGAGTTTGAGGCCAGCAAGTTTGGGGCAGCCAGGTCAACGTAGTGATACCCTGTCTCAAAACATAAAACAGATAAGAAACAAACGAATCATGTGAGTGAAGGTCTTTCAATTAATGGTAAATATTAAGAAAACACAAAGAATCTGATCAGAGAAATCTTTACTGGGAAGCAAGTATCTGAGTTAAAACTTGAATGGCAAGGACTCATCTACATATGTGGTGAAGGGACAGAGAATTCCAGCAAGAGAAGACTGACCCAAGGTTATAAAGAAGTTTGAGAGGTTCAAGTAACAGGAGCCAACATAGCTGCAATGTAAGGAAAGGACTGCATGGAGGAGGAAAATGATTGAGGGCCTTTCTAGGCCATGCAATTAGGTCTTTAATGAGTGAGAAGCTGTCATAGGATATTAGAGTATATGCAGGCAGGCTGTCTGCCCGATTTCCCAGAAGTATCCATGTCCTAATTTCTAGAACTTCTGAATATGTTAAATTACATGGCAAGGGTTAATTAAAAGTAGAGAGAATCAAGGTTGCAAATTATATGACCTTAGACTGGGGATTGATTATCTAGATAGGCCTAATATAACCGTTAAATATGGATTAGAGAGGAGTCGGTGTCAGAGTAATTCAGTATGAAGACTGAACTCATTGCTAGTTTTAAATGGAGGAAGCAGACCATAAGTAAAACAAATGCAGATTCCCTCTAGGAATCCCAAAATGCTATAAAAAAGTATCACAGCTACAAAACAATGAGTTTCTAAATTAAAACACATTGAAATGACTGTTTATAATAATTGGCCATTATGTGAAATAAGACTTAAAACTTTTATGAAACTTTTATATTTTATGCTTTCTTAATATTATTTATTTGCAAGCAGACAGACAGTGAGAATGGACAGACCAGGGACTCCAGCTGTTGAAAATGAACTCCAGATGCATGCACTACTCTGCATCTGGCTTTATGTGGGTACTGGAGAATTGAACCTGGGTCTCTAGGCTTTGCAGACAACTGCCATAACCAATGAGCAATCTCTCCAGCCCCTACTTTATGCTTTTTTGTCACTAATACTATTATTCAAAAGGTTTTTCTTTTTTCTGGCTGAGAATTGCTCTATTTTATTAATATCATTAGTCAAATGATTGGTTTTTCATATATCTTACTTGGTAACAGAACAAATTTATGTAACTCAAACCATAGTTTAGATTTTTAAAAGTCATATCTAGTGAGGAGGGCAGTGTATAATTGAGATCCATGATACTAAGACTAAACTAAAAATAATTGCCTTTAGATTTGGTGCTACCATAAACTAATCAACTTCTCTATGGCCTCATTTCTCATTTGTGTTAGATTATTCCTTCAAGGTCTAAAATTTGTATTGAACAGTAAATTAACTTTGCATTTGCATATTTATCTACTGTAATATCTACAATCATAAATTCATTTTAATACTTGTTAGTTTCTTGCTACTTACTGTATCTAAATTCATACTTTTAAAAACGCCAAATGAAATACTATCCTGTTAAAAGGTAAATTTTCATTTGATTCATTTTATGATTCATATCTAAGCAAGCTATTGGAATAAACCAAAAATATACATTTATTCAGGATGTGCTGTATGCCTTGAAACAATAAAACTGAGGAAAATTTTCAGTGTTTACAAAACAAAGAAATTGTCAACATAATGCCTGCCAATGGACTTACCAAAAAAAATTTTTACAGCCTATAATTCATGAGGATTGGCTCCAAACAAATTTTCCCTGCCAACAGAAAATCTGATGATTATTCTGTTGTCTAATTTGGCTCAGCCTCAGTTGACCTTGTTTATTCATCTCAGTCTTTTGCTTCTTGTTAACTTGGAATGGAAAGAGAACATATGGCATATGTCTATGAAGTCCCTTTCTGCATCGTAAACCAAAATTAATGTGGACGATACTGAACATTTATAATTGTTGAGATCTTAAGGTAGCTTTAGTACATATTAGACAGACCTGATTAAATTCATATTAGGCCCACTAGGTGTTTTAAGTTTGCTGCCAATGAAACTAGAAATTCCCAGAAGACGTTTTTCTAGGCCTTAATATATGACTAAAGTTAGCCAATTTTAAACATTTTTCTGAAAACGATAAACAATCTTCAAATCTCTTTTTAAAACGTAAGAATGAAAATGTTTCAGAAGTTTAGCAATTAAAAGATTTTCCCTGACTCTAAGGCAGTGTTTAAGACAGCTGATTGTGGAATTGTGAGGGCCCGACATGGTGGCAAATACCTTTAATGTCAGGAGGCAGCACAGGCAGATTCAGAGTAAGCCTGGTGTATAGAGTGAGTTCCAGGTCAGCGGGGCTATATAATGAGACCTGGCTCAACAATAAATAACAAGGGCTGCAGAGATGGCTTAGCAGTTCAGCACTTGCCTGTGAAGCCTAAGGACCCCAGTTCAAGGCTCAATTCTCCAGGACCCATGTTAGCCAGAAGCACAAGGGGGCGCATGCATCTGGAGTTTGTCTGCAGTGGCTCGAGGCCCTGGCGCGCCCATTGTCTCTCTCTCTCTGTTGCTCTCAAATAAGTAATAAAAATGAAAACAAGAGAGAGACAAATAGGTAATAATCCAGTAAATTAAACTAACAATAAATAAATAAATAAATAAGCCAGGTGTGGTGGCACACACCTTTAATCCCAGCACTCAGGAGGCAGAGGTAGGAGGATCACCATGAGTTCAAGGCCACCCTGAGACTATATAGTGAAGTCCAGGTCAGCCTGGGCTAGAGCAAGAACTTACCTCAAAAAAAAAAAAAAAAAAACCAATAAATAAATAAACTGTGAAAAAGAAAATATAAGTTAAACAAAAAGACAAAGGAATGTTTTTCTTTTGTTACTGACAACTTCCATAATTGTAAACAATATCAAATGGTAATTTCCTCTCTCCCCCTGCTTTCACCTTTGAAACTCTCCATCATATCCCCTCCCTCTCTCCATCAGTCTCTTTTATTTGATGTCATCATGTTTTCCTCCTATCATGATGGTCTTGTGAAGGTAGTGTCAGGCACTGTGAGGTCATGGATATCCAGGCCATTTTGTGTCTGGAAGAGCATTGGAAAGAGTCCTACCCATCCTTTGGCCCTTACATTCTTTCTGCCACCTCTTCTGCAATGGACCCTGAACCATTGAAGGTGTAATTTGAGATGTTTCAGTGCTGAGAACTCCTCAGTCTCTTCTTCTTAGCATCATGCTGCCTTCTGAGTCATCCCAAGGTCACTGACATCTGAAAAGAGAAGCTTCTCTAACCAAAAGTGAGAGCAGCATTAATATATGGGTATAAACATTAAGAAAACAGCTTACTGGGCAGTTTGGTGAGCAAAGTATATACTTTTAGCCAGACACCAGCAGACGTTACACCCCTAGGGTTCATGACTAACCCTGTTGTTGGTTTTCAGTATCAGGGATGTTTTCCCTCCCATGGAGTGGGTTTCCAGTTCAATTAGAGGGCAGTTGGTTTCCCCCCAAGACAGATGTGCCACTATTGCACCCAGTGGCTCACTTGGCCTGGCTGGCCAAACATGAGGCTTGCAGTGTCCACTGTTGGGTATCTTCACTGGTGATTTCCCTCTCTCCCATTGTACTGCATGCAGCATGGCTTTTTCCAGCTGTCAGCTGGTTTACATGGAGGAGGTTTTCAGCGCAACTCCAGCAGGATTTGTCAGTGACCTTGCAGCCCAAGTATGTGGTGTCTTTAGCAATAGGGTCTTACCATCTATTCCTGGTGGCAAACCAAGGGCCTCTGCAATGGCCTGTAATGTTTTGGGGGCATCAGGGACCTCCCTGGCCAACAACTCACTGGAAGGTATCCCATCCCTGGCACTGAAATTTTCTGGTAACCATCTATGGATCCTGTGTGTTCCATTGCCCAAAGAAGTAGGTTTCCATATGAATTCTTTATATCCCCTTAGATTTTGATTAGCCCTCCCTCCACCCTTCCTTTACTCACTCTCACCCCCTGACCTCACTTTGGGTCTTTTCACTCCCATTTTTGCCTATGGGTGCTATAGCTGGGTCATATGGTAGATCTATTTTTAGCTTACTCAGGAACCTCCACAATGGCTGGACCAGATTGCATTCCCATCAACAATGTAGAAAGGTTCCTCTTTTTCCACATCCTCACCAGCATTTATGATCACTTGTTTTCATGATGGTAGCTAATCTGACAGGAGTGAGATGGAATCTCAATGTAGTTTTAATCTGCATTTCCTTGATGACTAGGGATGTAGAACTTTTTTTTAGATGTTTATATGCCATCTGTATTTTTTCTTTTGAGAATTCTCTATTTCATTCCCTAGCCTATTTTTTAATTGGGTTGATTTCTTATTAATTTTTTGAGTTCTTTGTATATCCTAGATATTAATCCTCCATCAGATGTAGAGCTGGCCAAAGATTTTCTCCCATTCTGTAGGTTGCCTCTTTGATCTATTCACAGTATCTTTTGCCCTACAAAAGCTTTGTAATTTTATGAGGTCCCAGCGGTTAATCTGTGGTTTTATTGACTAAGTAACTGGGGTTATATTCAGAGAGTCCTTGCCAAGATCAGTATGTTAAAGTCTTCCCCCTACTTTTTCCTCTAGCAGTTTCAGGTCTGATATTAAGGTCTTTGATCCCTTTGGACTTAATTCTTTTTCATGGAGAGAGGTAAGGACCTATTTTCATCCTACAGATACATAACCATTTTTCCCAGCACCATTTGCTGAAGAGGCTGTCTTTTCTTCAGTATTTTTGGCATTTTTGTCAAATATCAGGTGGCTATAGCTACCCGGACTTACATCTGGGTCCTCTATTCTGCTCCACTGATCTACATTATCTGCTTTTTTGCCAGTACCATGCTGTTTTATTACTATGGTTCTGGAGTGTAGGTTAAAATCGGTATGGTGATATCACCAGCCGTATTTTTATTGCTCATAATTCTTTGAGACATTGAGGTTTTTTGTGCTTCCAGACGAATTTTTGGATTGTTTTTTCTATTTCTGTGAAGAATGTCATTGGAACTTTGGTGGGGATTGTGTTAAATGTGTAGATTGCTTTTGGTTAAGATTTCCATTTTCACAATATTGATTCTTCCAAACTAAGAACAAGGGATGTCTTTCCATTTCCTAGTGTCTTCCACAATTTCTTGCTTAAGTGTTTTAAAGTTTTCATTGTAGAGATCCTTCACTTTCTTGGTTAGGTTTACGCCAAGGTACTTTTTTTTTTTTATGCAATTGTGAATAGGAGTGATTCTCTGATTTCATCCTCTGTGTGTTAATTGTTAGCATATATGAAGGCTACTGATTTCTGTGTTTTTATTTTGTATACTGGTATATGGCTATAAGTGTTTATCAGCTCTAACAGTTTGCTGGTAGAGTTTTTAGGGTCCTTTATATAATCATATCATCTGCAAATAATAACTTGATCTCTTCCTTTCCAATTTGTACCCCTTTTGTGAATGTCTCTTGCCCTATTGCTATGGCTAAGACTTCCAGTAATATATTAAATAAAAGTGGGGAGAGTAGACACCCTTGTCGTCTTCCTGATTTCCAGTTTTTTCCCATTTAGTAATATGTTGGCTGTAGACTTGTCATAAATAGCCTTTATTATTTTGAGATATGTTCCTTCTATTTCCAGTTTCTATAGGACTTTTATCATGAAGGGATGTTGGATTTTGTCAAATGCTTTCTCTGCGTCCAATGAGATGATCATGTGATTTTTGTTCTTCAGTCCATTTATATAATGTATTACATTTATGGGTTTGTGTATGTTCAACCATCCCTGCATCTCTGGGATAAAGCCTACTTGGTCAGGGTGAATGATCTTTCTGATATATTCTTATATTCTGTTTGCCAATATTTTGTTAAGAATATTTGCATCTATGTTCATGAAGGAGATTGGTCTGTAATTTTTTTTTTTTTGTTCTATCTTTGCCTGGTTTTGGTATCAGGGTAATGCTGGCTTCATAGAAGAAGTTTGGTAGGATTCTTTCATTTTCTATTTTATGGACAAGCTTAAGAAGCAATGGTGTTAACTCTTCCTTCAAGGTCTGGTAAAATTCAGCAGTGAATCCATCTGTCCTGGACTATTTTTAGTTGGGAGATTTTTGATAACTGCTTGGATCTCCATACTTGTTATATAGGTATATTTAAGTGATTAATCTCATCTTGATTTAATTTAGGTAGATCACATAAATCAGGGAAATCATCCATTTCTTTCAGATTTTCATACTTACTGGAATATATGTTTTTATAGTATGTCCCTATGATTTTTTTGAATTTCTCTAGTATCTGTTGTGATGTTGCCTTTTTCATCTCTGATTTCATTAATTTGTGTCTCTTCTGTCTTTCTTTTGGTCAGATTTGCTAAGGGTTTATCAATCTTGTTTAATCCTTTCAAAGAACCAACTTTTTGTTTCATTGAGTCTTTGGATTGTGTTTTTGGTTTGTATTTCATTAGTTTCTGCCCTAATCTTTATTATTTCTTCCCATCTACTTCTTTTTGGTTTGCCTTGTTTTTCTTTCTCCAAGGCTTTAAGGTGAAGCATTTACTTGCGTTTACTTGTGTACTTTCTAATTTCTTAATATAGGCACTTAAGGCTATAAATTTACCTCTTAGGACTGCCTTCATTGTGTCCCAGATTTTGGTATGTTGTATTCTCATTATTTGACTCTATTAATTTTGATTTCCTTATTGATTTCTTCATTGACCCATTCATCATTTAGTAGCGTATTTAGTTTCCGTAATTTTGTGTATGCTCTATAGCTTACTTGCTATTGATTTGTAGTTTGATTCCATTATGGTCAGATAGAATGCAAGGAATTATTTCAATTTTCCTGAATTTGTTAAGATTTGCTTTGTGTCTTAATATATGGTCTATTTTAGAGAATGTTCCATGTGCTGCTGAAAAGAATGTATATTCTGCAGCCTTTGGATGAAATGTCCTGTAAAAATCTGTTAGGTCCATTCCTTCTATGACCTCATTTAGTCCAGATGCCTCTGTTTATTTTTTCCCGGGATGACCTGTCAATTGATGAGAGTGGGGTGTTAAAGTCACCCACCACCACGGTGTTTGGTGTTATCTGTGACCTTAGTTCTAATAGTGTTTGTTTGATGAATTTGGGAGCCCCCATGTTAGATGCATATGTTTAGGATTGTAATGTCCTCTTGTTGGAGTGTGCCTTTAATCAATATAACTGACCATCTGTATCTTTCTTAACTAATGTTGGACCGAAGTCTACCTTGTCAGATATTAGGATAGCAACCCCTGCTTGTTTTCTAGGCCCATTTACTTGAAACACCCTTTTCCAACCTTTCACCCTAAGATAGTGTCCATCCTTTGTAGAAAGGTGGGTTGCTTGGAGACAACAAATTGTAGGTTCCTGCTTTTTAATCCAGTCTGCAAACCTATGTCTTTTGGTTGGGGCACTGAGGCCATGGATATTAAGAGATATTATTGAAAGGTGGGTATTTAGTTTTGCCACTTTTTTGTAGTTCTTCTGGGTTTACCTTTGCTCTCTTGTGTTAACTAGTATTTGAGTATTGTTTGTTTTTTTTCCAGGTTCCTCATATGTGTGCTTTTCTTTCTCTTCAGCGTGGAGAATTCTTTCAAGTATTTTCTGTAGAGCTGGTTTTGTCTTCAAATACTCCTTTAGCCTGCTTTTGTTGTGGAATGTCCTTATTCCTCGTCTATTTGAACAGATAGCTTTGCAGGATAAAGTAACCTTGGTTGATAGTTGTTATCTTTCAGAACTTGGAATACATTACACCTTCTGGCTTTTAAAGTTTGTGTTGAGTAATCTGATGTGATCCTGATGGGCTTGCTTTTGTAGGTAACTTGATTGTTCTCTCTGCTTTCAATATTTTGTCTTTGGTTTGTGTTTTTGGTAGTTTGATTATAATATGGCGAGGAGAGGTTCTTTCCAGGTTTTGTCTGGTTGGAGTTCTAAAGGATTTCTGTATCTGCGCTGGCACCTCTTTCCCAATTTGGGGGAAGTTTTCTTCTATGATTTTGTTGAGGATGCTTACTATGCCTTTGGAGTGTAATTTTTTTTCCTTCTACTATGCCCTGAATTCTTATGTTTGATCTTTTCATAGTGTCCCAAATATCTTGAAATTCTCACTCATACTTTCCTATTAGTTTGTCTTTCTCTTTGTTGGATTTATTAGATCTGCTACCTGGTCTTCAAGTTTAGATATTCTGTCCTCTCCTTCATCCATTCTACTGGTGAGATTTTCTACAGTTTTTTATTTCATTAACTGTGTTCTTCATTGCTAGTAATTCTGACTGGTTTTTATTATTTCTGTTTCCTGCATCTTCTTTCATTTCCTTGATTTCCTCTTTGAAATCTTTCTCAGGCATTTCCTCTAAATTAATCTCATTGGAGGTCATTTCTGATGCATTAATACTTTTTGGTGGATTTATATTGTCTTGATATTTTTGTGTTTCTTGTATTCTACATATTTTTGTAATTGGGTTAATGTAATGCTTGGATTTTCTAATTCGCAGCAGTATTATTATAGATGTATCAATCAATCTGGTGTTATGTATCTTCAGGGTAGGAGCTTAAGGTGCGGCTCTTAAGCCTCTCAGAGTAACTACAATAGTGACCCTAAATGTTGGGTTTGCCTGCTATGAGAGAATTCAAGTAGACTGAGTAGAACAAAATACAGGCAGATTCTAAAATTTAACTAATCAATGTACACATTCAATGAAAAACAGCACGGAGTGTTTATGCAAGAGCAGGTGTTATGACAACCAAATCCTCTCACAAAGCCACAGTCCCTTAGGATGGGTGCTGCCCCTCACCCTTAGTCCTGCCAAGTAGGAGGCTAAGATTTCTGGTCTGTTGAGGGCTCCAAGTCAGCTTGTGACCAAGTGAGACCCTCCCCTAACAAATGACAGAATAGGGAAAAAGGCAGTATAAATCAGGAAGCAATAAATAAGAAGCCCAAAATATAGCTTATTTAAGAATGGCAAATCCTGGACTGGAGGGATGGCTTAGCAGTTAAGGCATTTGCCTGCAAAGCTAAATGACCCAGGTTCAATTCCCCAGGACCCACATTAGCAGTGGCTGGAGGTCCTGACATGCCCATTCTTTTTCTCTCCCTCCCTCTTTCTTTGTCAAATAAGTAAATATATAAAATATTTTTCTAAAAAATAGAATGGCAAATCCAACCATCCATCATATTTGACATGTAATTTATCCTGACATGGAAGGTGCAGTTAGCACTTCAGATTCAAGCCTCTATGCCAGGTTCATGTGGCGGGTGCTGAGCTGGTGTGACCCCAGTCACCTTTGGTGAGGGTCTTGGTCTCAGCTATGCTGTGCTCCTGCTTGGGTCCCTCTTTGCTGCGCTGTGGGCTCAGCTAGGCTGCCGGGGTCATTGGATCGCTGCTGGGATCACCTGTGCCATGTGCTGTGTGGATGAGCTCCCTTCCCCAGGTCTCTGCTGCTTGCAGTGGGGGAGGAGAGGCTGTGGATGGTGGCTAAAGTTCTCCTGCTGGTCCTTGTTATGCCCAGCGCCCCCAGTGACCACCAAGGAGAACCAAACACGTATGCAAAGGCAAGGAGCTTTATTTCGGACTTAAGCTCGGACTCTTGACTTCACCAACGCAATGGATCCGTACAAGAGCCCTGAGCAGCAGTGGGGCAGGTTTTTTATAGGGCTTTGAACAAAGAAGTAGGGTAATGGTTCCATGATTGGTAGATTTAAGTAGTAACTGCACTTGTATTTTTCTGATAGGCTTAGGATGCTCTGGGGGGGGGGGCAGAGCTGGTGGGCAGGGGGCTAGGGGGAAGTTCAAGCAGATTAGGTAGCCTTTATTGTGATTGGCTATGTGTGTTTGAGGAACTTAAGCAACTTGTCTTATGACTATAGAAATGTATGGCATAAGCAATTTGTGGTATTTTTTTCAGTAACTGTTAAATTCTTATTTAAACCTTGCTGGGAAACAGAAACTTGGGCCTACTGGTGACTCTGAAGCCTGTCGTGGCGTCCCTCTGGCTCCTGAGTCCTTCAGTAGCAGTATGAGATTTGAGGGAGCATAGGGATGTCTGAGACCCCAACCTTTAGGTTCTTACCCATTTTATCCTTCACCTCTTCCTCAGGAGCCCCTCCTCCCTTCACGATTCTTGAGTTTGCAAGCAGGCTGAGCCTTATGGCTGTGACCACACAGACCTGGTTTCACCACTGCTGGAGCCATTTCTGTGGGATCTGGACCTCTCCTACACCTCGTTTTTTAGTAGAAAAGTGTATTTTGCTGTGTTTATTTTCGGCTTTTTTTCCCCTCGGCTGCTTTGGTGTGGTTCCTATGAAACCATCTTAACTGGAAGTCCTCCAAACGAAAGTTTTTCCACCAGTCTTGCATCTGTTCATCATGTTTTCTGGTTTACTGATGTTTATTGTGAAAAGAGGGCACATTTTGGAGTTTCAATATATTTAAAGAAATATTGAAGAAATGAGCTTTTTACAATAACTTTTACAGAACTAGCTCTCTGAAGTCGAAAAACAAAAGCCTTTACTTTAAGTACTGTTTTGACTTTTTATTAACTAAATGAAGTGAAAGACATGAAAGTATAATTGTATATTGAAAGCTTTATTTATGTTATATACTTTAAGACCCATAAACCTTTATTAGTGGGCTTTACATGGCATCACTACTTGTATGAGCATACTTTACACTTCATAAACTACAATAAAAATGTAAAATTCAGTTACAAGTAGTTCTTGTTATCCACATATTCATTTTGAAAACATACAGTCATAAGGTTATATAGAGCAACAGAAATACTAGTAACACAAAGTACTTAATGAGTACTTGTAAGCTCAGGCCCCCATATAAATCTGTCTCTCCCAGTGAGTACTGCCACGTACCTCCATTTGACCACCAGTATTTCCAGTGTTTAGCAGAAATCTAAATATCCAGCACATCAATACAAAGTATTTTGAGACAACTAAAAATTGTGCCAAAAAATATAATGAAGTTGATAAAATAGATGCTGGGGAAATGTTTGTGAAACTACTGATAAGAATATGACATATAAATTTACTAAAAGAACTATCAGTTTATCCAACTTCTCAGGAAAATTGATGAGTATTATTTTTCAAAAAAAAATGAAGTCCTACAATAGGCAATTAAATTGGCACATCAATAAAATGGAATACTGCTCAGAAATAAAAAGCAATGACTTACTGATATACTTAACCAGTGTGGTAGTTTGAATGGCTGTCCCCCAATAGATTCCATTTTATTCAAGTTTCTCCCACCATTCTGGAACCTCCCCTGGGTCTGTAAGCTTCAAATTAATGTCATTCCTCCCATAAAGTGGGCCTGATTTGGGAGTTCATCCCAGCAAAGTAAAGCTGATTAAGACAACCAGTTAGAACACTATCATGGGCATTATAGTGAATAATAAAAGATGGTCATGGGCTGGAGAGATGGTTTAGTAGTTAAGGTGCTTGCCAGTACAGCCCAAGGACCCAGGTGTTCCCCAGTAACCCACATAAAGCCAGATGCAAAAAGTGGCTCATGTGTCTAGATTCATTTGTAGTAGCTAGAGGCCTTGGCACACCCATATTCTTTTCCTCTCTCTCAAATAAGTAAATATTAAAAAAAAAAAATTACAGCATAAGCTTTTGTAACCATCATTTTTTGTATGATTATAATTATATAACATTCATGAGATCAAAACTATAGAGGAAAAAATCATGATTGTCAGGCATTATGATGAAGGATGACTATGTTTAATTGCATGATCTAACTGTTCCATGAACTTAGTGTTGTGGAAGTGACATGAATCTAAGTGTCTGTTAATTTTAATGTATTATACTTTAAGCAATTAACATTTGAAAACAAAATTATTATATAACTAACTCCGATTTATTTAAGTCTATAGTAACATATAAAGGAGAACTCTGGATATAGCAGACAACTCCACATTTCTGGGAGGAAGGGATTTATTTCAAGCTTTCAAATGCAGTGGGGGGGGGTCCATCAATGATGCAAGAACCTGCTTTCATACATCCAAGCAGAGAGGAACAACCACCAAACTCAGACCTCTCTGCGTGGGTTTTGGGCTAGAATTCAAACCTATCCCCAAGCACACTAATCTAAGAACATAAACAGGATTACAGAATCTTACTTTTGCAATTAGTGGCCAATGGGGGAGACTGAAAACTCAGAGTGCTGAGGATATATCTAAGACATATGCAAAAGGCCTACTGGTTCTTCTTCACTAACAAGCAATGGAGATACATGGCACAAAAATAAGCAATGAAATGAAATGGCTAGAATAAATAACTTTCGTCTTGAGAATTGCACTATAAAATCATAGCTTACTTTGCATTACAGTTTAAGTGGCTTTCCATGTTTTAATGTAATAACCTTAAAATTATTATATTGTTGCAAAGTTCCATGGTAAATTTTTATATTTTTTAAAATCATAAATTTAAGAATATTTAATACTTTTTTAAGCTTTAAATTATAGTTATATCCACAACATTTCTAACCTTGCATGTTTTCTTTCTTAATCCTTTTTTTACTTAGAGAGATGATTGACAGAAGGACTGAACATGAAAATAACATCTGTACTGGATCTTTGCTGATTAGTTCCTATAATGCAGAAGGTAATAATATCCAAAATGTAATGTAAAAGCAATGTTATATTTTAAGTGTTTGTGTGTTATACATGTTTTGTGTGTGGACACACTGTTGATGAATGTACACGTGAAAGGCATCAGGTTCTTCCTCAATTGATATCCACTTTACTTTTTGAGACAAGACTGCTCACTAATCCTAAAGCTCACTTTGGCTAGACTATGTAGCCAGGATGCCCTTGGGGTCCTGTCTCTACCTCTCCAGGTTTTATGTGGGTACTAAGGATCTGAACTCAGGTCCTCACGCGTCAGGGGCAAGGGCCTAACCAACTAAGCTTTCTCCCCAGCCTCAATACTAGAATTTTTAAGAGCTTTCTGTAAGTAAATAAAAATAAAACTGTGAGCATTTCTAGTCACTCTAAGACTGCTCTTGGCTGAAGTAATATAAAATTATCTGATTCTAACTAAAGCTAAGTTTTTTTTAATTTATTTATTTTTTTGAGGGAGAGAAATAGGCAGGTCGAGGGGGGGGGTGCACCAGAGCCTCCAGCCACTGCAAATGATATATATGTGCCCCTTGTGGGTCCTGGGGAATCCTTTGGCTTTGCAGGCAAGCACCTTAACCACTAAGACATCTCTCCAGCCCTAAGGCTAAGTTTAATGAGCATGCAAATAAATGGATACATTTGGTGAATCTGTGGCACTCCTGATGCTGATTCAGAATCAGGTGCCTTACTCCAGACCTATGGAATCTCTATAAAACTTTTCATGATGCATATGCTGTAAGCCCATATATTATACTTTGAACTCTGGGCTTCTTGCCCAATTTAGTAGTAAAGAAATGTGCAAAGTACTACAATACAAAATAGACATGCATATACATTCTCTGAAAGTGGTAGAAGTAGTAACCAGTGACAGCCAAGATGTCCTTCGCAAACAAACAGAACTGCACACACACGTTTAGGAACAAAATACAAACGGTGTACAGAGACGATTTGCAGGGCCAAAAATATTCAGCATGTGAGTGTCCAAACTAAGACCAGAAAAGTGAATCTAGCCCGACCCACTCATTCTATCTTAGTCCACTGTCTGCTGTAATAATAAAATACCTGCGATCATTTATAAAGGAAATTTATTTGGGTCTCAGTTCTAAAGGGCAGAATTTCAAAATCTGGCAGCAGCTTCACTCTTGCGGCCAATCTAGACCTTCTACATAACTGCATGGGTCCCTCATAATTACCAAGTTACTTTCTGAATTGCCACTGATGACCAAATTTCAACATGAATTCACATCATAGCAACTGTCTTTTCAGGCTTTCAAATGCAAAGTTTAAAAGACAGGCACAGAGGCATTGGGCTTAGATATGTACCCCTAAAATGCCAGTACTCAGAAGGCTGAAGCAGGAGGATCATGAGTTCGGGTAACACTTTTTCCTATGAATGATAACTTCCTTTTATATGAAAAATGTGGTGTACTTTAAGAAAGAAGATGGATATAGCATATTGAGACAGCATATATTTTTTAAAAGTTTTTTAGAATAAAGGTGTGAGGAACAAGGCAATAATTATACAATTATATGGAAAACTACACAAAGTACTATGAGTAGTTTTACAAACTGTGGAATACTTTCATGGACTTGCGTAGATTAAAACAGGGTCGTTTTGTTTTAGTTTGGTTTAGTAGAAGGCACTGGCCATCAATTGATAAATTTTGGACCAAATGCTGAAGAGATTACTAATTTTCTACTCCTAAAAATCAAGAGATAAGCATCTTATTATAGTATTTAAATGTGTATATACATAGAAGTTGATAAATTATTTTTCATGTTAACTGCCATATGAAAAAATACAATTAGATTTGAAGATATGGCTTTATATCATGCTAGAAATATTATGAATAAAGTATATAAACAAAATATCCTAAGCTACATAAAAAAGCCTCCAGTAGCAAGTAACCTAGAGTTAACAACAAGCAAGTCCCGTGTATATTTATAGAAATATCATCATCAAGCATTATCTCATGCTAGGATTTCAATGGAGAAAAATAAGATGCTGCAAATAAACCCCACTGGAAGTATAATCTAGTTAGGAAACTAGATTAAATAATGGAGATTAGTAAGTTAAGTTAGACTAATGTCAAATAAATAGTGCATATATTTACTAAGTGGTACAAGAGAAAGACATAACTGTTATTTGTAAATATCAGATATACCTGTTGCCAATATTTCAAACCAGAATATTTAAATTAATTCCTACCTTCCATCTGTTAAGAATTAATTGTTAGGTTATAGTAGTAATGACAGCTTCCTCACATCATATATAAAAATAAGTACTATGTTAAAATTATGCTTTAGAAATCATTAAAGTCAGTAAGTATAGTGCAGCTTTTAGAAGCGATAAGATGTAAATCAATTATAGCTTTCTTTCTCATTTATACGGATAAAAAAAAACTTCTCTGGACAACTCTACAGGTAACCACCAACACTCCCTAGACAGAACTACATTTAGGTGAAAATTACTTGCCATGCTCATGTGACATCCTCTTAAAAAGAAAAGCATTGGCAGGTTGTCTGGGGAGATATGAAGCTCTGTGTTCAGATCCCTGACACCCACATAAAATTGTCCAGTGTGGTGGCATGCTCCTGGAACCTCAGCACTGGGAAGGAGACAGGAGAAGCCAGTGCTTCCTGGCTGGCTTGTCCGGCCAGATTCAAGAAAGACCTTCTCTCAGAAAGCAGGGCAGAAAGTGACTGAGGAAGACACCCAACACCAACCTGGCCTCCAAACGTGCATGTACACTTAAGGTGTGTACAAGAATAATCAGCACTTTCATATGATTATTGTATTCTCTAAAGTTTTAGCATTTTAATGTATAATTACTCTAAGTATTTTAGTGAAAAAAATGAATTTAAAAAAATTTTTCATTTAGATCTTTTATTAGATTTTAGGATAATTTATATTGTGATCTTTTGTTTTAGGCGAACTGAAAGAAGATTGCAGAGCACAGGTAAGAAACTTTTTATACTGTTAAACATTTAGATTTTATAAGAGAAACATACTGTATATGATTATTTGAAATCAAAAAATATTCAGTTGGTCTATATTAATTCTAGATAAATATTTACCTTCTCAAAAAAAGTCACCAGGACTTAAAAACTGACAAAACTGTGTGATAATACAATGGCTAGAGAGCTATTATTTCCCTGTTGATTTTCTGCTTGGATGACCTATTGATGATAGTGGAGTACTGAAGTCTCCAACTAGGTTGGTGTTTATTTCTATTTTGTTGTAAAGTAGGTTTTGTTTAACGAACTATGGTGCACCTGTGTTTGACACATAAAGATTTGATTGCAATGTTCTCATGTTGGATTGTTCCCTTGATGAGGAAGAAGTGGACTTCTTCATCCTTTTGCATTACTTTTGGTTTGAAGTCTATTTTATCAGATACCAATGTAGCGACACCTTTTTTCCATTTGCTTGGAATATCATTTTCTGGCTTTTCTCCCTGAAGAGGTGTCTGCTATCTTCAAGAACCCCACTAAAGACAGATATAAGGGTTCATTTTTTTATCCACCCTGTCAACTTGTGTCTTTTGATGGGTGAGTTAAGACCACTAATGTTAAGGTTGTAACTGTGAGGTTAGATTTTAATCCCTTCCATGATGCATTGCGGTACATTCTTGGACTTTGTCCTCTTTTGAGCCTGGTCTAATTTTGGTTGGTTGACTTTTCTGTGTGGAGTATACTGGGCCATATGGCACTCTATGGTGCCTGGGCTTCCCCTTCTTTGAGAGAGTCTCTTGTGGCTACAAACTACCTACCCTGCTGCCAGTGGACATCACACTAGCTGCCCTGAGAGCCACCTCCCATCATTATAGGTACACTGAGATCACATGCTACTTAGCATCCTGCTTTATATGGGTGCTTGGGAAATGAACCTGGGTCAGTAGACTGTGTAAAAAAGTGCCTTTGAACACTAAGCAATGTCCCCAGACCCTCCCCCAAGTAATTTTCTTAAAATAAAAGTTCATTTCTGCTCAGTCTGTAGGCTAGTTTATGGTTAAGGTAAATATTGCCACTGTTTTTTTATTATTTATCTGAGAGAGAGAATAGGCACGCCAGGTCTTCCAGCCACTGCAAACAAACTCCAGATGTGAGAGCCCCCTTGTATATCTGGCTAATATGGGCCCTGGGGAATTGAGCCTCGAACCAGTGTCCTGAGGCTTCGCTCCAGCCCCCCCCCTTTTTTTTTAATATTTCATTTCGGAGAAAGGGGCAGAGAATGGGTTCACCATGACCTTTAGCCACATTGTGCATCTGGCTTTCTGTGGGTACTGGTGAATCAAACCAGAGTCCTTAGATTTGTAGGCAAGTGCCTTACCCACTGATTTTTAATCAGTACATATTTTCATAATGACATATCTCATTTTTACCATGACATAGGCCTCATCAGAATATGTAGTTTAATTCTAAAAACCAAAAACAGATAGATACTATAGTACTTAAGTAACCCTGACCCCTATCATTACTGAAGCCATGGATCCAATCCCTAGTATAAGTGGCAACAAAGAAAAATGGGGAAAAAATCCTTTCTGGGATATACTGAATGTGGATCCAGGCAGAAAATTCTCTAATGTTTTATAGTAACTTTCAGAGTAAATCTTTTTACTGTAGTTATTACCTCTTTTTCTAATAGTGAACTCAGGTGCCTGTGTACAACTTCACATTTCCCTATTCATATTCTCTCTGTAGAAAAACAAAGAATTATGTTGTCATGATTTTGGAATAATTTGTATTAGTCTCTATGAAAACAAAATGTTTTCTGACAGCATTTTTTCCCTGCAGGGAAAGTGACTCCACCACTGCTTAGCTAATGCTTCTGTCCTGTGACATCCCCACGTGTAGCTTCCTTACAGTTTGGCAGAGTATTCATTGATAAGAGACAGTCTACCTTGGCAAGTTTCTCATACATTTTAAAAGGTTGTAGCTGAGATATATCATAATTTACCCCACAGGCAGCTACAATGAATAAGAAAAAAACCCATTCTTATTTATACCTCAAAAGAGGATAATCATTATCCACATTCATGTGAATAGAATTAGCTTTCTTCAAAATAAATTCCTAGTGAAGGAAGACTCGACCAGGATGCACATAAGCAGTCAGCTGAATACAGGTGGAAAAGGACAAGTGTTTAAACTGGAAGACCCCCAGTCAGTCCCGTGCCTCGGGGCATTTCTACACACTCGGCTCTTCCCCGATGTCCCCTGAGCCACGGCAGGCCTGTTGGCAGCCTGATTTAGTGCTGAGCTCTTTTTAGCCTTCGGATTTCTACTCTGATAGGTTTTGATCCATCATCATGTCTGTCAACCACCAATTTGAGATTGGTTGTCAGACTAGCAGAATGAGTAATATTAATGATGTCCCAAGAAGCACATTTAATATTCAATAATAAACCCCGAATTAACAGCTTTGTAAAAGAAATTATATGTGCTACACAAGATAGGCTACTGGCATGCCTGCAAGCCACAGAGCATCGTTACAGGCAGTCATAGTCACCAAGCAGCATGTGGATCATGTTTGTTGTATGTTCATAAAAATACTGAAGAATAAGAGCCAGGCGTGGTGGCGCACGCCTTTAATCCCAGCACTTGGGAGGCAGAGGTAGGAGGATCACTGAGAGTTCAAGGCCACCCTGAGACTACATAGTGAATTCCAGGTCAGCCTGGGCTAGAGTGAGACCCTATCTCAAAAAAAAAAAAAAAAATACTGAAGAATAAAGAGAATTTCACAAAGAAATAAGAGCTTAATTCTTATCCTAACCCTATCACTAAACAAGTGTCCCTGGTACTTGCAATGAGCCCCAGTCTGCCCAGGTATAAGATGAAACATTAGGGACTTTTAAGGTTTCTTGTAGCTCTAAAAACATTCGCCTTCTGGAACGTATTGTTAAATAAGAAACTTTATAATATACCATTAGTGACACCGAGGAAACCTAATCCATATAATGGCATGATCACTTAAAGAAAAACAAACTATAGTAAGTGAACAACAGACTAAAATCTCATTTATAGCAAAACAAACCTTAACTTGCCTGGTGAATTTGCTTAGTTAAGTCTGAGCACACTGAACAGAAAGTGACCTGGGATCACCTAGCCTTAGGTAACAGCAGCAGGGTGCGGCACAAGCACTCAAGCCCATGAGGAAATCCAGTGAGGAACTGGGGAAAGCCCCTTGCTGCTGTGAATTGCTACAGGAATTAACATGTACTTTCAATCAGTCAAGGGTAAGCAAAGTTTCAACAC
Organism: Jaculus jaculus; assembly: GCF_020740685.1. Taxonomy (NCBI): domain Eukaryota; kingdom Metazoa; phylum Chordata; class Mammalia; order Rodentia; family Dipodidae; genus Jaculus; species Jaculus jaculus. The sequence goes on along the minus strand of NC_059119.1, from coordinate 58,602,767 downwards.
TTAATAAAATCAAGATCAGCCTCCCTTCAAACTACAACTTCCCATTACCAATCAAAATTACCTCCCCCCAAACTAGTAAAGATAAAGTAACAGAATTTACCAAGGGCTAAAATTTCATGTTTTACTCAAATAATTCTATGTGTACAGTTTTATAACAGGAAAAAATATGTAAGAATGTCCAACATAGGGTTATTTACTTTAAAAAAAATTAAAAACAACATAAGCTTAATTAAAACAGGAATGTTTAAGTAAAGCTATTGTATTTGATAAACATCCAAAAATGTCCAGAGACAAAAATATATATATAAAGAACTGTAGCAAGGCTGCAGAGATAGCTCAGCAAGTATAGCACTTGTCTCCCAAGTCTTATTATGACCCAAGTTCAATTCCACAGTACCCATGTAAAGCCAGATGCACAAGGTAGCACATGCATCTGGAGTTCATTTGCAATGGCTAGAGACACTTGCATGCCCATTCTCTCCCTGCAGTAAAATAAATATTTTTTAAAAGAATTACATATACATTTCAGCTATGCTTGAAATAATTTTATTTTTATTTTATTTATTTGCAAGCAGAGACAGAGAATGGGAGCGCCAGGGCCTCCAGCCACTGCAAATGAACTCCAATCACATGCGTCCCCAGCTTTTTGTGGGTCCTGGAGGGTCCTTTCGCTTCCCAGCAAGTGCCTTGACCGCTGAGCAATCCCTCCAGCCCTGAGTAAATTTTATTTAATTCTTTACTTTTAATAATGTTACTTAACCAGATATAAAATACTGTATTTTGTTAACCTTCAAAACATACTCTGGGTTGGAGAAATGGCTTAGAGGTTAAGGTGTCTGCCTACGAAGCCGAAGGATCCAGGTTTGATTCCCTAGAACCCAAGTAAGCAAGATGCACAAGGTGGCCTGCTCATTCTCTCTAATAATAAAAAGAAAATATTTTTAAAATACATCTAAGATAAATAGGTTACAAGCAGAGATTATTTAGCATGGAAATGTCTAAAGTAAATCTTTTACAAAAGCGATAGATTCTAAAGCAAAAATGTCAAAGGAAGAGTTTATTTTATTTTTAAATCCTGGGACCACTGCAAAGAAAAAGAGATAAAGAAGGACTGGCACACACCTTTAATCCCAACATTCACTTGGAAGGCTGAGGTAGGAGGATTGCCAGGAGTTTGAGGCCAGCCTGGGCTAGAGTGAAATCCTATCTCAAAAAAACAAACAAACAAACAAACAAAAAGAACGAAAAGACAGGTTTAGAGAGAGAAAGGAAATGGCTAAATGCATAACACTTCTTGGATAAGCAGTTTGACCTTCCAGCAACCAAATATATCTAGATAGTAGGAAAATAAAATAATTTGCCAACAGCCTCTGTAGTTTAGGAAGCAGGAGCACAGCTCTTGTTCCTCAGTAACCATTCTAATCATGTAGAAACCAAGACTTTGGTATGGTGTTGTATAAGCCATGGGTTAGAGCTTATGTTTTTAAAATGACAGCACTTATAATATTTTGTTTTAACTTGAAAGCTACTTAAAAACCACTAAACTTGCCAGCACACACACCAGCCTGAGGCAGTATTAAATTACTCATTCTTCTTGCTATCTGTTTTTCCAGATTTTTGTTTTTAATTCTGTATACTTCAACATCCATAGGCACATACATACATATATACAATTTTCTCCTACTTAACAGCTATAAACTTCTTTGAATAATGCAAAGCTTTTCTTGAAATGCGTTTCTTAGTGAAAAGAATTTTAAGACAATCATTCCTCTCCCTCTGTGTGTGTGCATTCCTAGCACATGCTAGACTAAAGCATTCTACTGCTAAGTCACACTTCTACCCTAAATTATTGTAAAATACATTTTTACCGAAACTTGAAGAACAGCATCTCCAGGATTACATGACCCTGTAACAGCTCTTATTCCTACTCTACCTTTGTCAGCTCAACCCTAAGTAGGCTGTCTTCAAATTTTCAAAAACTGTCCCCTTTGTATTTGTTATTTTTCAAATAGAATCCCTCACCCTTACTTTTAAGAATCCATTAATAAGCCGGGCGTAGTGGCTCACGCCTTTAATCCCAGCACCCGGGAGGCAGAGGTAGGAGGATCGCAAGAGTTTGAGGCCACCCTGAGACTACAGAGTGAATTCCAGGTCAGCCTGAGCTAGACTGAGACCCTACCTTAGAAAACAACAACAAAAATAATCGTTTAATATTAAAATCCCGTGTGCTGTGGTGCACACCTTTAATCCCAGCACTCGGGAGGCAAAAATAGGAGGATCATGGTGAGTTCGAGGCCACCCCGAGAGTACATAGTGCATTCCAGGTCAGCCTGGACGAGATGAAATTTGAAAACAGTGTTTCTCATTGCTGTCTCTTTTTACCTTCATCAAATGCAATTACCAGGGCCAGTAGTCGTTTCTGTTTTATGGTCCATTGCCTCGAGAGGCTCTACTAAACACCTAGTCTTTAAAAATACACAAGATTGGTGCTTAGTACAGAAAACCTAGTCAAAAGCCTACAGCTTGGAGTGCACAGGCCCTATAGGGAAGCTAGCACTGTTGTTGCCTACACGTGCATGCTCTGTGCCTCCAATTTCTTAGACATAAGCCCGTAGACAGGCTGCTCTCTCCTTTGGTCAGAGAAGCTTCTTTACACAGACAGCAGTAGTTGTTGGAGAAACTCAGTGCTTGTCAAAATGCTACGAGTAAGTGATCACTGGGAGCTCGTGCTTCATGACACACGTGTCTGCTACATCTGACCAAGCTCACGGAACAGGAACATGCTGTGAAATGCGGTGGGGATCTGGACGTGCACAGTATTAGCCCGTCACCATTAACCCTAGATGATGAAGACAGACAAAAAGTCAAAGCCAGGCATGGGTATGAGCGCACATGCCTTTCATCCCAGCATGGGGAGGGGGGAGGTAGAGGCAAACAGGCTGACCTAGGTCAGCCTGGGACAGAGTGAGACCCTACATCAAAATAAAAGGAAGAGTTCAGTGAGAGGGCTACTCATCACAAGAAGGCCATGGGAGGGGATTGTGAACAGAACATATGTGTACACATGTGGAAACTGCCATGTTCAGTCTGGGGACCAGACTTAGTAGGTAAGTGTTTACTGGATAAGAGTTGATTCCTGTCAGCCAGTCTAATAAGAAAAGAAAAACAGGCAAGTTCAGGTTCAGCCTCAAGAAGCTAAGGCAGAGAGCGGTCGAGGAGGGCACCCGAAGCTGCCTTTGCCTGTGGGAATGGTGCACACACCAAAAGGTGCATGTTCTAGAGAAACCTTTAGAGGACACAGTATTTTATCTATCATTACCTGAGCACTTCCAAGTTTCAACCAACATCTTCCTTCTTGGACTGGTTTTTATGAATACATATCAATAACTTATTAAGGTAAATATGCAGTTCCATGCTTTATATAAACCTTGAACATTTTAAACAATTTCATTCTTACTAAATTAAGTCTGTTTTTTACTGTTTAAACATGATTTTAATTATTTTTTATCTCCTTATTTGCAGGATGTTGGAGATGGTGGTTCTCTTAAAATGGTTCATTTTGGTTTGGTATAAATTATAACAAAGTAACCTCTACATGGCCTGATTCCATTATAGTTTCCCTGTATGTATTTTACTAAAAGATGACATATGCAACATACAACAGTGAAATGATCCTAAATAAAGGTCATTAGCCTATTTATTTGAATAATTACCAAAAAAAAAAGCTTTATACTTTGTTTTCTCTACTATTTTTAATTTTTCCTCTAGTCTTATTTACATTAATAAATTATACTACAAAAATAAAATATTAGGCAAAACTTTTAACCCAGACCTACAGTATGTAGAAATTTCTCCATGGGTCTTTGAGATCTTTGTTATTAACAAGTGACTTCCCCTCAGGGCACAGATGCTATTGCTATGGGACTTAATGCTTCCTAGGAGAGATGTGAGCTTCTCTATTGAAACAACTCAAGAGTACACTAGTGTCATGAATAATTGCAAAAACAAAGTGCTAATGAAAAAAGTTCTGATGCTCTGGCTACTATATCTGCAATAAATCATCCTCTGTCTCTAACCCCAAGAGCCTTAATGTTTTCTAGCAGTGTCCATGAAACTATAGTTCTTTAACTTTAACTGCAGAGCAGGGCAAAAATCTCAGACCATTTGCCAATCACTCATTAGCAGGTAATAAATTTCACATTTGGATGCTGTGGCAGTAAGGTTTACACTGCTGGCAGAAATCACCCAACCAAGAGCAGCTTGAGAGGACGCTCTGTCATGACAGGGAAAATGATGACATGAGTAGAGAGGGTGGATAACAGCAAGGGGACACTGGCTGTGACACCCCTAAGTCCACCCATAGCAATACACCACCTCCAAGAGACGCTAGTTCCCAAATCTCCATCAGCTGGGAACCTAGAATTCAGAACCTAAATTTACAGGGACACCTGAGTCAAATCATCACAGGAGTCTATAATGACATCTTTTGAAAAAAGTACACATAATTAAAAGTAAACCAGACACTTTTATACTTCAGATTTTCCATTCTGCTTCCTATTAATCTATGCCTCTACCAGAAGACAGGACATGGGAAGGTGGGCAAAATCAAGCTTCAACTTTACATAGATGCAGAAGTGAGAAGACACTCAGATGGCGATCTTCTAGCAAACAACACTTCCTCTGCACCATCCACAGAGAATAGAACCCGATTTCCAAGAGTCAATACAAAGCCAGCAATCTTTTCTGATAAATCAAGCCAGCATTTATCTGTATCATAAGAAAACAGGAAGAGGTAAGAGTATTCCTTGAGCAGGAAGGGACTTCCTAGTCGGTCTCACTTTATCTAAGTCTCCAAACTTCTCAGAAATAATTTTCACAATAAATCCCATGAACTAAGACAGGTTGGAAAGGCCAGAGGCTAGAGAGCTAATTTTTTTTTTTTTTTTTGCAAAATGATAACATTCATGATATATCTTTAAAGCAAGAGTTGCAATTCTCAAGAAAAAGATGCAAAGTTCTTATCTTCAAATACAGAAAGGGGAAAGTCAGAAGACATTTGTGCACACACCTTGTTAGGCTAGCTCTTTCGGTAGCAGTCCTCTTGCAGGACCACAATACCTGAAACAACTGCAGGCAGGAACCGACTTGGGCTCATGGCTTCAGAGGCGTCAGCCTATCAATGCCAGGGAGGATGTGGCAAGCAGAAGAAAGAAGATACTAGCTTGCTCTCCATACCCCCTTGCCCTTTCATCCTGTCACGGTCCCCAGCTCATAGGTTAGTGTCACGCATAGTTAGAGCGTGTATTCTCACCCTGGTTTGTCCTTTGTGGAACCTCCCTCACAGACCACCAGAGGCCTATCTCATCAAACCTACGAGATGCTGAATCAGCCAAGCTGACAATGAAGATCAGTCATCATACGTCTGTACTCAGTTAACTATCCCTCCCAAGACCTATTACCTTATATTTCCTCAACATACTCTGTCCAATAACTGAACAGTGGAGTCTGATTCTGAAGACTAAAGACCCAGGTCCCATGTAAGCCAGATGCACATGGTGGCATATGCGTCTGAAAATCGTTTGCAGTGGCTGGAGGCCCTGGCATGCCCATTCTCACCCCTCTAACTCAAAATGGATCAAGGGCCTAAAATTATAAAAACCCATTAAAAATATGTGGAAATTATCAGTTACATTAAATCTGGTAAGGATCTCTTGACATAACACGGCAACAAATATAAAAATAGATACACTGGATTCATGTATGTACATCATATGACTATCACTGGCATGAAAAGACAAGCTATAAATGGAAGAATATTTTCAAATTATGACATTAATACCTAGAATACAAAAAGAACTCCTATAACTCAACTTAGGATAAGAAATACTTAAGAACAAAAATACTAATAGGGGAGCCGGGAGCTGATCACGCTCCCAAGCCCCAGGCAGTGAGTAGTGCCAGACAAGCTTCCTCTTTTCCCCACATGGGTACCTGACCTCCCACTTGCCAGAATTACAAGTCAGCCACACTGTGCAGGAATTTCCTCTCCACTACTGCCCCCAGCAGGGATCCCAGAGCTGACCACACTCCCGAGTCCTGCGCGGTGAGTAGCTCTGTAAAACCAGAGCCCAGGTGAGCAGGTCTCACCCAGAGCTGGAGGCTGACCCAAGAGAAGAGGCTACTCCGATTCAAGTGCTCCAAGCACAGACCCGCGGATAGACTGCCATCCACACTCACCTTGATCAAGGCTGACCAGACCACTCAACACAGGCTCCACAAGAGCTGCATTCTGAGCATGGCAAGAGGACTATCTCAAGACAGACAAACCCCAGTGCAAAACAAACAACACAAGACACAAAGCAAAATATACCCACGCAAAATGCCTAGGCCCATGATAGAAGCCTCCCATAGAGACTGGGAGGAAACTCCAAACATATATATAAAATGGAACAAAATCTACAAGAAGAGCAAGAAATACTCAAAGAGGAGTTAAAAGGACAGCTGAATGAAATGGAAGAGAATCAACAAAAATAACTCAGTAAACAGCTAAATAAAATGGAAGAAACTAAAAATCTCAATACATAAATGAATGAAATATATAAAAATCAACAAAACAACAAAAGAAAGAACTCAATGGCCAGTGGCATAAACTCAATGAAGACATGACCAAATGCAGAAATTACTTTCAAGAGACAGTAAGAGTCAAACCACGAAATGAAAATGGAATTCAATCAAGATATGGAAATGCTAGAAAAAAAAAACAATAGAAAACAAACAGGAAATAATGGGCTGGAGAGATGGCTTAGCCATTAAGCACTTGCTTGCGAAGCCTAAGACCTTGGTTCGAGGCTCGAGTCCCACGTTAGCCAGATGCACAAGGGGACGCATGCGTCTGGAGTTTGTTTGCAGTGGCTGGAGGCCCTGGCGCGCCCATTCTCTCTCTCTCCATCTGCCTCTTTCACTCTCAAATAAATAAAAACAAACAAGAAAAAAAAATTAAAAAATTTAAAAAAATGAAATAACTCATTTAAAAGGCCTTCAAGAAAAGCTCAAAAAGAGAATAGATCAAGTGGAGGACAGACTATCAGAGCTCAAGGACAAGGTAGAGGAGATAAACCAGGAAGTCAAAATTAATAACAAGTTCAAACACAAGGGAAAGGTAGGACACCGTAAAAATGTTCTTTGGAGACAGTCTCATGCAGCCCAGGCTGACCGTCACCTCCTGGTCCTCCTCCCTCTGCCCCTCAAGTGCTGGTGTGACACACAGGTGCCACAACACCTGGCGTGAGCACCATTTTTAATGGCTGCATCATAGTCCTCTGAAGAAGTTTCCTAAGTTTATTTAAATCACACTCTTATATTTGGACTGAGTCAATGCTTTGTTTTTCTAAGTCACATTACTGGGATGGCTATACAGCTCCATGGTAAGAGTATACACCTAACACACACAGGGTCCTGAATTAAATCCCAAGTGCTGTTAAGAAAATAAGTAACATTATCTTTACACACATGGTGCTTACAAAATTCTGCATGAATTCCTGTGAAGATTTTTATGGATTAAAATATACTGATTTCTTTTTTCTAAACATTAAGCTGGTAGGTGAGCTTGATTTCTTAAAGTAGGCAAACAAGCAGGTGTGGCTATACTAAAATCTGACTTTAAGTCAAAGTAATCAAAAGTAATAAAATAATTAAAAAATAAGATATTACAATATTAATATGTGTGCATCAAATTTTATAAGGCAAGATCTACTAAAAATTAGATCAGGAATAAAGTGCAAAGTAGACTTTAATACCCAGTAGCATCAATAACCATCATGTAAACAGAGAAACAATGTAGCTAAACACCACCACAGGTCAAATGGATGTTACAGAACACTCCACCCTATCTCTGCAGACTATACATCATTCTCAGAGCTCATGGAATTATCTCTGAAACAGATCACATATAAGGGCACAATGCAAGTCTCCACAAGTTCAGGAAATTCCCCAGTACCCATGTAAAGCCAGTTGAACAAAGTGGTGCATGTGTCTGGAGTTCATTTGCAATGGCAGGAGACCCTGACATGCCCATACTCAATCTCTCTGTGTCTGTCTGTCCGTCCATCCATCCATCCATCTATCTACCTATTTAGCTAGCTAGCTAGCTATCACCTGTCTCTCTGTGTCTCAAACAAAAATTTAAAAAGTGTAACCTTTAATTTTATATTAATATGATGTTGAGGGCTCTAGAAGAAATTCCTTGAGATCTAACTTCTGAAGTAACACCAGAAAAAGCTAAGTTTTGCTAAGACTATCCTTACATACTAATAATCTAGAACTATAACCCTACTTCATAATTTTATTTTTAGTTTCTTTTTTTAAGTCATGAGAAATTCCAAACGAATTGATGAGATGTAAGAAAACACTTGTAATTCATATGCTATTGTAACAAGGCTGCAAGACCTGAAATTCAACACACTGCCAGGGGTGAGGTAACAACTCTGCCAGAGAGCTAACACTGCCACTTCAAGACTTGCTGGAAAGCTGTGATAATCACAACATGCTGTTACTGGAGAAAGAGAAGCCGTATTCGTCAATGGTACAGAAATAGAGTGGCTGTATGTAGTTAATATTTCTTTGATAAAGGGTCAAAGGTAACACAAGGGGCAAAATATAAGCCTTTTCAACAAATTGTGTTGGAACAAATAGACATCCACATGCAAAAATAAAATAAAATCTGTACACATTAATTATAAACTGTCACAAAAATTAAGTTAAAATGAGTCACAGACATCAATGTAAAACAAAAGAGTTCACACACTGGATTTCAATGCAATTAAATGTTTATGTTCCAAAAGAGACACTATAAATACAAATCAAAGTTCCAGAAGATGGCAGACTACACCCATGCATGGCTGCTTGAATCTCTGGAAAATAAATGGGGTGGGGTGGTAGTTGGATTACCGCTATCCCAAGAAGCGAGTGATGGTGAAACACTAGTTTCAGTGTCAAAAAGGAAAGTGCAAAGCAGGACAGGAGGCGGGGTCCTTTCCAGAGCAACCAAACTCGATTTGGGAATATTCTCCTAGCAAGGTGTTTAACTGAAAAGGGTCTAAACTATGGCTTAAAACAAAGAAATTATCTAAGAAAACCTACACTGTGTTTTCAGTAACCTACATTTTTTTTTTAAAAAGCCTTTTTTTATTAAGAGAGAGAGAGAATGGGCACACCAGGGCCTCCAGCCACTGCAAATGAACTCCAGATGCATGTGCCCCTTGTGCATCTGGCTTACATGAGTCCTGGGGAATCGAGCCTGAGTCCTTAGGCTTCCCAGGGAAGCGCCTTAACCATCAAGCCATCTCTCCAGCCCAGTAACATACATTTTAGAAAAACGGGTGAGGTGGGAGACAAAAACTAAGAAGCGAAGCTAAATGAAGAAAGAGGAAGGGTTGAGAAAGCCACTCTTCTGAGCATTTGGTACTCTAGCTAGCAGGATTAAGAAGCTATTTTTTATTTTTATCTTTATCCACTTATATATTTATTCATTAATTTATTTGAGAGAGTATGGGTATTCCAAGGCCTCCTGACACTGCAAATGAACTCCAGACATATGTGCCACTTGGTACATCTGACTTTTTGTGGGTACTGGGGAATCAAATCCCAAAGAGTAGGCTTTGTAAATAAGCACCTTTAACCACGAAGCTATCTCCCCATTCCAAGAAACCATTTTTTGAAGACCTCTATCAAGTCATCATCTTAGTGAACCTAAAAGCAAAAGCATCTTCCTGGTCCACAAACTGAGGGAACCCAGAGAAAGAGTATACTAAGCTTTTGTGGAGGGAGAGGAGGAGGGGGAGTAACACTGGACCACATGGTGTTTGGCAAGGGGGAAATCTGGTCTACATAGTCTGGAGTAGACCAGAGAAGTTCAGGCTCTATATACATGTATGAACGAGGCCACTCCTACCCCAATCATTCAGCGATATTACAGGCTTCCACAGTCTGACCTGCAAAGCATCATTCAGAGGTAGGAACAACTTCTATGACCCAACCTAGAGGGGGCTCTTAAAGGACTACCCAGAGGTATTACTGATATCCAAAATTTTTTTCCTGGAAAGAACTTCCTAGATTCAGGGCCTGCAGCAGTGACCAGGCAAGAGGCTGCTTCCCTGTGATGTATAATTTGTAATTGTAAACTTGACATGATTTAGTATCACCACAGAAACACATCTCTGATCATGTCTGTGAGGGATTTTCTAGATTAGATTAGTTCAGGGAGGAGTGCCTACCATATCAACCCTATGGGCATCACCACCCCATCCCCGTCCAGCAGGCTAGGCTCCTGGACCAGATAAAGGAGGAAGTTGGCTGAGTATTTAACACTGACCACTCTTTACCTCGTCCCTGCCGGTGTAACGACACGACTCTGGATCCCTCCTCCTGCCAGGCTTTCTCCTCCACGACGTACTCTTCCCTTCAGAACTACAAACCTAAGTAAACTCTACTTCCAAAGCTACTTCTGGTCAGGAATTCTGCCCCAGCAAATGAGAAAGTAACTGATACAATTCCAATCCAGCTCACTTTTCTTTACTTTTATATGTCCCTGTAATTCAGTGGACCAACTTTGTCCTGCTCTTTCTACTTTCTTTTTAATTCTTTTGTAATATGCTTTTCCCAAGAAGAATACAGATGCCTGGAGTTGGGGGCCTACCTGGATTATTTTAGCTTGTCTGATCCCATCTCTTTACTTATTTCTCTTTTCACTTTAAATTAAGCCAAAGCTGCCTAATCACCTCCCCTTGTCTTTATTGTTCTCTCCTTTTGTTACTTTCCCCTCTATTTTTTCAGTCATCCTAATATTAATTGTTAGTTTTACTCTACTTATTTCCTTTATATTCATAATTTCAGAAATAATTTTCTTAGTGAATACATGTTTCTTTTCTTCCCAAAAAGTGCTGGAGTTGAAGAGGCAATTTTTTAGATCACAATTTATATTGATTAGTCCTGGGTTTTCAGTTATAGTTGCTTCTGCAGTTTGTAGTCTACTCTTAGTACTGCTGGGATTAAGCCTGCTGCCCCGAGCAACAGGCTGAAGGTCTAACTGCTGAGATACTGCCCAGTTCCTGCTGATGTGGCCCCGTGACCCTCCTTGCTTTCTGCTCTAGCCTTGCTTTCCCTGACATGGCTGACTCTGGAACTGCAAGCTGAAATGAACACTTTCCTCCCCTAATCATTGACCTAAACACACATGTACATGACACAATAGAGAAGCACAAGAAAGATGAATAAATAAAGCAACATGAGTCCTAAAATTACTAATCCCATAGTAATAGCTTTCAATGAGTGAATTAAATGAAAACCCAAAGTATTCAAACTAATGTTTGTAAGAACATTCAATGAAATCAAAGAGGACATAATTGATTTTTAAAATATTTTATTTATTTATTATTTATTTGGAGAAGGGGGGAAGAGGCAGATAGAGAGAGAATGGACATCCAGGGCCTCTAACCACCACAAACAAACTCCGCACACATGCACCATCTTGTGCATCTGGCTTATGTGGGTCCTAGGGAGCTGAACCTGGGTCCTCAAGCTTTGCAGACAAGTGCCTTAAACACTAAGCAACCTCTCCAACCCAAAGAGCACATAACTGAATGTAACAAGGAAGTATATGCATGATATGAATGTGGAATCCAATAACAAGAAATACTGAAAAGATCAAATTGAAATACTGGAAAGGAAAATATCAGCAAGTTAAATAAAACACACAGGGAAGGGCTTGTAGCTCAGTTGATACAGCACTTGCCTACCATGTACAGAGTCTTGGATTAGAGCCCCTGCATCACAAAGAACGAGTGCAATGACATACGCCTGTAATTGTAGCACAGGCGAAGAGTGGAGGAAGTAGAACCATACGTTCAAGATCATCCTCAGTTCAAGGCCAGCCTGGACTACATAAGACTATTAGAATTCAATGGAGCCGAGAGTGGTGGCACATGCCTTTGATCCCAGTACTAGGGAGGCAGAGGTAGGAGGATTGTCATGAATTCAAGGCCACTCTGAGACTACATAGTGAATTCCAGATCAACCTGGGCTAGAGTGAGACCCTACCTCCAAAAAGAAAAAAAAAATTCAACGGAAAGGCTCACAATTAAAATGGGTCAAGTAAAAGTGTGTTAGGAACTGAAAGTGAGGTAGATGAATTATAACATTCAGACAATGACAAAGATATAATAGTAAGAAAGTAGAAACAAATGAAAGATCAATGAGACATCATTAGAAGAACAAACCTATGAATCATAAGCATTGAACAACAATTTCAAACTAGAGACATAAAAAAATACATTCAATAAAATCATATCATAAAAGTTCTTTAATCCAGAAATAACATTCCAGACAGAGGAGGTATTTAAAAGACCCAATAGACTGGACCAGAAGAGAAAACTCCCTACATTGTATTATAGTTAAAAAACTAAGTAGAACAAATAAAGTATATTGCAAGCTGCAAGAGAAGTACAAAGTCAAGTGTAAAGGCAAACCCATTAAAATCACAGCTGGGTTCTCAAAAGAAACTGAAAATCAAGAAGGCGTGGAACTATATATTCAAGTTCTCAAAGACAATGGCCAACTGATTTATTGTACTCAAGAAATATATCCTTCAATAATTGAAGGAGAACATTGTTCCATGGTAAAGAAACAAGACAAAGTAATTTGTTACAATTAAACTAGCACTTGAAGGAATTCTACACACAGAAAAGAAAGGTAAAAACAACCACAAAATAAATGAATAAACAAACAAACAAGCAATACTGGAATGGCAAATAGGCAAATTAGGATTATAAATTTGAATATTAATGTTCTCAATTCTCCAATCAAAAGACATAGTGTAGCAGGTTGGATAAAAATACAGTAACCATTTACTTGTTTCCTCCAGAAAATGTACTTCACTTACAAATACAAACACAACTTTAGGGTACAAGGATAGGAAAGGCTATTTGAAGCTAATGTAACTAGAAAAAAAAGCAAAGATGACAATCATAGCATATGAAAAAATGGGTTTAAAAATGAAATTAGTCACAAGAGATAAATGATGTCACTCCACATTGACTTAGGGTAGCTATTCTATTCAATCATCACAAGGACATCACAACTCTCAGCAGACATGCACAGAATGGTGGTGTGGCCAGTGTCCTAAAACAAACACTGCTGGAATGAAGGTACAGATTGATCCAAACACAATACTTATGAGTAAATTCAGTACCTCACTCTCATCAATAGACAGACAGATCAATGAAGAAACATCAGAGTTAAATGACTCTGTAAATCAAATGTCAGCTTAATAGACATCTATTGAATACTCCACTCAAACACAGCATCCCATGGAAATTTCTCCAATATAGGCCATTTTAGGAATAAAGTGACACTTAACAAGTAAAAAGAAATTAGAATAATTTTTTATTTTTTATATTTTGTATTATTTATTTATTTGAAAGAAAGAGGCAAATAGAAACAGAATAACCACTGCAAACGAGCTCCAGATGAATGTGCCATCTTGTGAATCTGGTTTACGTGGGTCCTGGGGAATCAAGCCTGGGTCCTTTGGCTTTTCAGGCAAGCACCTAACCGCTAAGCCATCTCTCTAGCCCTGAAATAACTTCTTACATTTTACTGAATAACAATAGACTAAAACCACAAATCAATAGCAAGAGAAACTACAGAACATACACAAACTCATCAATATTGAAGAACACAGCATTGTATGATGAATGAATCATCAAAGAAATCAAGGAGGGCAATAAAAACCTTCCTGAAGTAAAATGCAAATTACAACATAACATACCAGAAACTGAAATGCCATGAAAATGGTCTTAAGAAGGCAGTTTATAGCTATAAATGTTACGTTGTTTAAAAATCAGACAAATAAAATAAAAAAAAAAACTTAATGAGGCACCTTAACATCTTACAAAAAATGAACAAGCCAAATCCAAAATTTGTAGATGGAAAGAAATGCTAAAGATCAGAGCAAAAAATTAATGTAATAGATATAAAAATAACAACACAAAGAATCAATGAAGTCCCTATTAAGCACTGAAAACACTTTCCCTTAAACCAAAAGGATGACTTAAAAGAAACAAAAATACAACCAGTGATATAACCCATATGCACAAGTCCCAACATAAAAACACAGAATACATGAAAAACTAAGGCGACACAAATGCCCCCAAAAACTAGTAAATCCACAGCAATACCCCCCAACCACAGTAAGTTACATGAAATCCCACACAAATTCAAAAAGTATGTTAAAATTAATCAGAATACAATTATACACCTGATGAATTCCAAGAAAAAAACAAACACTTGGATGATATAAAGATGTCAATAACAAACATGAAAGTAGAATTCAACACAGAGATTTAATAAAAATGAAAGAAAGCAACCAAATAAGGAAATGAAAATTTTAATAAGTCAAATACATATAAAGCTTTGTGGAAAGCACAGTGGATCAAGGGAAGGATAGAGTATCGGGGCTATTATTAGGAAAGAAGTCAATCTGAAGAAGTCATTTATTACATAAGTTTCTGGAAAAGGCAAAACCATGAACATAAAAAGGCCTGTAGGTGTAGACATTGCAGGAATAAGGAAGATTAGTAAGTAGTGCACAGGAGACCTTGGAGCAATGAAGCTGTCCTGTAAGATAGTATAACCACACAAATATGCCAGTATACATTCATCAAAACCCACAAAATACACAAGAGCAAGAGTAAACTTTATGCAGAACTGTGGACTTGGAGTAGTTATCATCAACTACAACAAACTTATCATGCTGGTGGGAGATGCAGACAGAAGGGGGCAGGGAAATCTCTGTAGCATCCCCTCAATTTTGCTGTGAGCTTAAAACTGCTCTAAGGGGAAAAAATATGCCTTACTTTAAAAAAAGACATGGAGCTTAAACCTTAAAAATCCCAGAGGTGGGCTAGAGAGATGGCTTAGCAGTTAGGTGCTTGCCTGTGAAGCCTAAGGACCCCGGTTTGAGGCTCGATTCCCCAGGACCCATGTAAGCCAGATGCACAGGGTGGCACAAGCATCTGGAGTTCGTCTGCAGTGGCTGGAGGCCCTGGCGCGCCCATTCTCTCTCTCTCTCTCTGCCTCTTTCTCTGTGTGTCGCTCTCAAATAAATAAACAAAAATGATCAAAAAAATATTTAAAAAGAATCCCAGAGTTTAAATCCATACTGCCTACAATCTACACCAATAGTGTGCTTGCATTCAAAACTCCTCTATTCTCTCATATTTATACTAACATAATTTACACATCAGTATTTTTCATGTGTTATGTAAGTGTGGTGGTTTGGATGAATGTCCCCCATCGGCCCATGTGTTTTGAGTACTTTATTCCCAGCTGGCATTAGTGTGAGATGGCTGTAGGATCTTTGGGAGGTGCAGCCTGGCTGGAGGAGGTGTGTCTCTGGGGGCCCGATCTTGGACTTTATTAGTCCAGTCCTACTGGGTGTCAGTGGCCTCACTCTGCCGGTTCCCTCTCGCTGATGTAGAGCCACGGCCCAGGCTTCCTGCTCTGCCACACCTTCCTCATGCTGGCGAAGTATCTCCTCAAAATAAACCCTTTCTTTCCACAGTCAGGTGTTTTGTTCCAGGAAAAAAAAAAGTCACCACATCATAAAATTACTAAAAATTTTTTCTGCCAGACTTGGTGGCACAGAGCTGTAATCTCATCACTTGGGAAGTAGAAGCTGGGTGATTTTGAGTTCAAGGCCAGCCTTGTCTCAAAAGAAGAAATGAATTTGTAAGCCAGGCATGATGGTACATGCCTGTAATCCCAGTACTCAGGAAGCTCAGCCTGGAGTTAACCTTGGGTTAGAGTCCAGCATGGACCGAACAGTGAGTTCTAGGCCAACCTCAGCTAGAGACCTGAGACTGTCTCAAAACAGAAACAACAAAAACTTCTTTTTATTAGAACAATTTTACTGGAAATCAGTTAATAGTACTTAAGTTTATGAGTGTATACTTATAAGGCCCTTTAATATATCATCAAAGCACTCACATTCAAACATATTCACATACATTTTAAGATGGTATGCTAAAATATACTTAAAAACAAAAACAATAATAAACTCATGTACAATATAAATTAAAAAACTGAAGTGGTTACAAGTTTTGTTACTCATCTATATATGTGGCTGAGTATATTGATGGATGGATTTCTATAATATATGTGCATTATGTGTGTGTATGTGTATGTATGTATGTATGTGCATATATATGTACACATATGTGTGTGTGTATATATACACACACACACCCATTTTACATATATATGTATATATGTGTGTGTGTGTATGTATGTATGTGTATGTGTGTGTGTGTGTGTGTGTGTGTGTATATATATATATATACATATATACATACACATATATATATATATATATATATATATATACATACATATATATATATATATATATATATATATATATATATATATAAAATATTTCCAGGTTGTCTTTCTGAAAAAAAAAAATGCATAAAAACCAACATCTACAAAGAATGATCATGGACATACATAACATCTGGATATACTCCAAGAGGAAAAAAAAACATTTAGGAAGTTTACATTCCTTTCTCTTTGAGATGTAAAATAGGCTTAGTGACACAAAAGATTAAAAGTTGAAAAACTGGTCATGAAGATCTAAATCAGTAACACTGTTTGCTTTTGAGAGCTAAACCAGCAGAGGGAGGGATGTCCTTATAGGAGGACATTCATTCTTCAATATTGTTTACAGCCAAAGATTTTTACTCTTTTAACTTATATTGAGGCTCAACTGCATCTCACATGCTTGCTTGTGTATCTAAAGCAGACAAGGAGAGTTTTATCCTTTTATGGAGCACAGGGAGACGGGCGTGGGGGCGCACACCTTTAACCCCAAGCAGAGGTAGGAGGATCACCGTGAGTTAAGGGCACCCTGAGTCTACATAGTGAATTCCAGGTCAGCCTGAGCTAGAGTGAGACCCCACCTCGAAAAACGAAAAGAGAAGTTAAAGTATTTGCCAACAAAGCCAAAGGATGTGGTGTAATTCACCAGGACCCAGGTAAGCCAGATGCACAAGGTGGCACATGCATCTGGAGTTCTTGCAGTGGCTGGAAGCCCTGGTGTGCCCGTTCTTTCTATCTGCTTTCCTCTATCTTTCTTTCAAATAAACAAATAAGGAAAAATATATTTAGAAAAAAGGAACACAACTTTAGATCAGGTATTTCTTTTCCTGAGGATATGTTTGGATATCCGAGGCCTTTTTCCATTTCATATGAATTTTGAGATTATTTCTATTTCTGTGAAGCATGATGATATAATTTTTATTGGTATTGCATTAAAGCTGTATATTGCTTTTGATAGAATTGCCATTTCCACAATTCTGCCTATCCAGGAGCATGGGGACTCTTTCCATCTTCTCAAGTCCTCCTCAATTTTTTTCTTGGGTTTTTGATGTTTTCATTATATAGGTCTTTCACATCCTTGGTTAATGTATTATTCCAAGGTACTTAGTTTTTTGTTGTTGTTGTTGCTCTTGAAAATGGGACAGCCTTGCTGATTTCTTTCTCTCTGTATTTGTCCTCTGCATATAGAAAGGCTACTGATTTTAGTGTGATGATTTTGTACCCGGCCACTTTACTGAAGGAATTAATCACCTTTAGAAGTTTTGAGATGGAGATTATTGGGTCACTTGTGTATAGGATCATGTCATTTGCAAATAGGGCTAACTTGATTTTTTCCTTTCCAATTTGTATCCCTTTTATTTCTTTCTCCTGTCTTGTTGCTTGGGCTAGTACTTCAAGTATTATGTTGAAGAGCAGTGGTGAGAGTGGGCACCCTGTCTTATTCCCAATCTCACTATACCCGATCTAAAGCTATGTTACAAATCCATAGTAACAAAAACAGCATAGTACTGGCATGAAACAGAAACATAGACCAATGAAACAGAAATGAAGACCCAGATCATAGGTCAAGTAACTACAGCTACTTGATCTTTGACAAAGGTGCCAGTGAAGTAGATTAGAGAAAAAAACAAATGGTACTGGACAAATTGGATAACCATATGCAGAAAAATAAAACTAGACATTTCACCATATACAAAAATCAAGTTCATATGGATTAAAGACCTCAATATAAGACCTGAAACACTTCTACTGGAAGAAAAAAATACAAGGCACTCTCTACAATATAGGAGTGAGAAAAGACTTTCTGAACAAAACCCCAGTAGCACAGGAAATCAAACAATCACTCAACCAATGAGATTTCATGAAGCTAAAAAGCTTTTGCAGAACCAATACATTACCTATAGAATGGGAGAAAATCTTCACCAGCTATACCACTGACAGAGCCTAATACCTAGAATCTATAAAGAACTCAAAAAAACTAAGCAATTAAAAAAAAAAAAAATCAACCAACCTACTCCAAAAATGGGGTAGAGAATTAAACAGGGAATTCTCAGAGGAAGAAATACAAGTGGTAAACACACACTTAAGAAAATGTTCAACATCCATAATCATCATCACAATGCAAGTTGAGACAACCATGAGATTCCACTTTACTCCAGTAAGGGTGGCAATCATAAAAAAAATAAAAAATCTAATGACAACAAATGTTGGCGAGGATGTGGGGAAAGAAGAACCCTCATCCACTGTTGGTGGAAATGTGAACTTGAACATCTACATACATCAATATGGAGATCCTTGTAAAGGATGAACAAAGAGCTACCAAAAGACCCAGTTATTTCCTTACTGGGCATTTATCCTAAATATTCCATGATTCACTACAGAAATATTTGCTCAACCATGTTTACAGTTGCTCAATTCATTACACTTAAGAACTGGAATCAACCTAGGTGCCCATCATTGGATGAATGCACAGCAAAGTTGTAGTGCATTTACACAATGGAATTCTACTCAGCAGTAAGAAAAAAAACAATGCAATTAAATTGGTAGAAAAATGGACAGACTTGGAACAGATCATACTCCGCGTACTTACAAAATCACAGAAAGACAAATGCCCATGGTCTCACTTATCTTCGGTTCCAGTTCCTAATCTGGACCAGCTCGAGTTGCTGACATACCTGATAGGCAACTCAAGGCCCAGACAATAGGGATTGAAAGGTTTGGGGGGAAGGGAAGGGAAAAACAGACAAAACAAAATCCAAAAGGAACTGGTACCATAGAAGCCTTTACCCCTGGAGACAGATGTACTCAAAAGGAGCCAGGGGAGCTCCTGAAAAGAAGGGCCCTGGAGAGGGTGGGAGGAAGCCTGCGCTTAAAAACGCTCATCCCCTCTGGCTTGTAACTCCCCAGTACTAGAAATCAGTTGCTACTCAATGATTGGTGAGACCTACGAAGTCCTCAAAACAAGACAGGTTTCTGTCAAAGCACTTGACTACCTGCCTGAGGCAAAAGGTAGATCCTGTAACTGAAGACACCATATGCTGCCAACAAAGAGCATGGAGCAACCTGGCTGGGATCTGGAAGACAGCCCAACAGTCAGCCCATCTAGTGCTGAAAAATGCTACATGAGTTTCTGGAGGAAAGTGGCCAATAATGGTCTGAGCAACCAGAGGCCTAAGCTACTCAGAAGCAAGCACCCTGACAGGACGTACATGCCAGTGCAATAGTGGCACACAGCCTTGGTGGGTAACCAACAGCTTTCTGACTGGTTAAGAGATCCGCTCAGTGTAAGGGAACCCGTATCTGGAATTGGGAACCAGGACTGAATCCTATGCAGACAAAGACTATGCTCTCTAGTGTCAAACTCTCACTAGGCTTTGGCTAAAAACGGGGTTACAGACATCAGATTCTCCCTAAATTAATAATGCTTATTATCCCATTTTAAAGTATGCTGGCTCCACTCTCCATTGGAGAGTTGGCTTCTCTTTTTCAGAAGGAAGTGAGATAAACTTCCCCTGGCACTTTAAGACAAGCCACAGCTGAATCCACAGAGCAAGAACTGGGGAGTCTGTTTCCATGCTGAACCTGATAATCAGCCCCAGGGTGGAGACAGACCCTGAGGACACTCAACTCCTACCAAAGCAGAGATCCAGAGGCTCCTAAGAGCTCATCACTGAAGTACACGTAAAACTCACCCACCACGGCTCAGGGAATTTTGCCGAAGGGGGGTCAGAAAAATTGTAAGAGCCACAGGTTGGGACATCATGCCCAGAGGCATTCCCTCCCCCCAAAATAACTGACTGCTGCTCACACAACGCATAAACCACAACTCCATTGGGAGTACCTGCAACCACACTGAGGAGGGTCCCCAATGGTATGGGGACAGGGACGAGGGAAAAGAGGGTGCCAACACATGATGTATCCATATGAAATATGTCCTCCAGGCATTTTTGCCCTCATTGCATCTGTCTAGCAGCCCAAGACACTGGTACACATGGAGCTGGATATTTAAGTTCTACAAACACACACACACACACGGAGTCTACATTTGCCTATTTAGGTGTGGAAAGATATGGAAAGCCCTTTCTTTGAAACATCATTTAATGAGATCCCAAACTTCAAAACTTAAGAGTAGAGTCTCAAAAGATGAAGCGCTGGCTAAGAGCACAAGCACCAAGACAGGGGTTGCTAGAGTCCCCCTCAGCTGAGGCTGTGGAGCAGACTGACAGAACAGGTTTGAGGAGGCAGAGTTCTCTTTGCCTCAGGCTATACGCTTCCCGGAACGCAGGTAAGATAGAACACAAGCAGAAGAAAGAACAAAGAGTGCTGGGCTGGAGGGGTGGCTTAGTGGTTAAGGCCTTTGCCTGCAAAGCCAAAGGACCTCGGTTCAATTCCCCAGGACCCACGTTAGCCAGATGCACAAGGGGGCGCATGTGTCTAGAGTTCGTTTGTAGTGGCTGGAGGCCCTGATGCTCCTATTCTCTTTCTCTCTCTTTCTCTATCTTTCTCTCTCTCTTGCAAATAAATAAATATTAAAAATAAAAATGAAAGACTTAACAGATAAAATGAAAACAGCCATGCAAAGATTCCAGCTGTCACACAATGAACAAACTACTACTGAAAATGTGCAGATGAGAGAATGCAACATTTTTAAGAATAGGAAAGATCAAAGTTCCAAAAGAGTAACAATCTTGGCTTTTGAAATAAGGAAAAAGCAACAAACACACACAAAAAAAATTTGTGGCTGGAATATAATGAGCATAGAAATAAACTGTAAATACCACAAAAAGGTAGGGAGTGGTTAAGATCAAGTATAGGTCACTGTGGCAGTCAGGTCTCACTGCTGGTAGAAATCACCCAACCAAGAGCAGCTTGTGGGAAAAAGAGGTATATTTAGGCTCACGGTATCAAGGAGAATCTCCACAATGGCAGGGGAAAATGATGGCATAAGCAGAGGGTGAACATCACCTCCTGACCAACAGAAGGTGGACAACAGGAACAGAAGAGTGTGCCAAACAATGGCAAGGGGAAACTGCGATAACACCCATAAGCCCCCCCCCCAAATACACTGCCTCCAGGAGGTGTTAATTCCCAAATCTCCATCAGCTGAGAACCTAGCATTCAAAACAACTTAAGTTTATGGGGGACACCTGAATCAAACCACCACATTCTGACCTTGGCTCCATCCATACATGATGTAAAATACAATGCATTCAGTCCAACTTTAACAGCCCCCATAGTTTTTATCAATCCCAATGATGTTCAAATATCCCCATCGTCCAAGAGCTTTTAACTGAGCCATTATACCAAAAATCTCCCCCCAAAAACATAATGGCACAGAATAAACATTCACACTGCAAAAGATGGCATTGGGCATGACAAAGAAATATTCAACCAATACAAGAATTAAAACAACCAGGGCAAACACCAAACTCTGTAGCTTCAGGTCCAACAACTCTAGTTAGTGACAAATCTCCCATTCTAATACTTCTAACCAGCAACAAGTCTCTGGAGTTCCAATTCCGCCCCTCCAGCTAGGCTACTCACAGTCCTGGAAAACTTCATCTGGGGCCAGCAGCTTTCCTCAGCAGCCATCTCGTGGTCACAACATCTCCACTGGGTCTCCACTGCAAGCCACGGTTCATCCTCATGGCCCCATGGGGTCTCCATGCAGACATCCAGCAAACCTGCTTCACACTGCCCATGGCCATTCCTGAAACACAAGACCGTATTACAAACTCAATGACCCTCTCTTTCCTGCATTTCTTATACTCCACAATACCAAGTAGGGTGCTAATTTGTTAATCCATGGGGGAATAAAGCAGACTTTGAAGAATAGGACACTCCTTGTGCACTCAGGCCCCTTCAAAAGAGTCTACGTTCTTCCTACTACCCCAGTGCAGGTCAGCTGACCCAATCTCAATGGTGGTAGTGTCTCAATTGCAGCTGAATAGGCAGCAGTTCACCCAAAGATTTTCCTTTCTGTGCCATATCCCTCTGCTCACACCAGCTCATTTCTACGCAAAGCAACCCTGCACAACTTCTCAGGACACAGGCATAACTGCAAGCTTCTCATAAAAACTGCTAGCCCAGTTCAGGCAAAGCTCTCCCTCACCCTCATAAACCAAACCTCATAGCCCACAGTTCTTACTGCATTCAGGTCTTTCAACTCTGACCAGAATAGCCCATCAAGCTGTACTTACAGCACTGCAAGGTGTCTCTTAGGCCAAGGTTTCGAATCCTTCCTAATTCCTCTTAAAAATCAGCTCCAAAAGGCCAAAGCCAGCATCAGGTGTCTAGCAGCAATCCCACTCCTCACTACCACTTTACCATTGCAACTAGGTTCGCACTGCTGGTAGAAACCACCCAACCAAGAGCAGCTTGTGGGAAAAAGAGGTTTATTTTGGCTTACAGTGTCAAGGAGAATCTCCACAATGGCAGGGGAAAACGAAGGCATGAGCAGAGGGTGGACATCACCCCCTGGCCAACATAAGATGAACCATAGCAACAGGAGAGTGTGCCAAACACTGGCAAGGTGACACTGGCTATAACACCCATAAGCCTGCCACCAACAATACACTGCCTCCAGCAGGTGTTAAATTCCCAAATCTCCATCAGCTGAGAACCTAGCATTCAGAACACCTGAGTTTATGGGGGACACCTGAATCAAACCACCAGAGTCACTATCTCAATCCTTCATGAGCGTGAATAAATAACTCTAATGATAAATGATAGGAAAACAATGGTTCTTTATATAAGTGTAGAAGATAAATATTAAGCTGTTTTCTGTGGATGTAATAAATCTTTTATTATAAGCCAAATGGCATGAGCTATTATCATCCTGCTCTGAATAAGGTACTGAAGAAACATTTAAAATTGTCAGCGTAGACATTCCTGTCTGCTTTGGTTCCTTTGTTCTGGAGTGGGAAGCAGCTCTGAGCTCTCCCACCTGTGTCAGGCCCTCTCTGGGAACACATCAGCCGCACCCGTCACAGGCTTAGCAGACAAGATTTCAGGCCTTCCTCACTCAAGCTGCCCTGCGTTGAGTGCACTACCATTTAAGATAGCCTGGCCAACAATGTCAACAGAAATCTTCATCTATTCATACAGAACTTGGTTCTGTCACTTTTGTAGGGAAAGGGGTTAAGTGTGTGCATGTAAGTGCACATATGGGGTGTGTGAGGGGAGGAGGTGAGAGGGCAAGAGAGAAACTGCCTGAAGTTAGGCTTTTGCTCTGAAGAAAAACTGAGGATTACTATCTTTATGTATCATTATTTACTACAAAAACTTAACAGAATGAAAAAGGCTTTTAATATTATTTTGGTCCCCCCGAGGTAGGGTCTCACTCTAGCCCAGACTGACCTGGAATTCACTATGGAGTCTCAGGCTGGCCTCGAACTCAAGGTGATCCTCCTACCTCTGCCTCCTGAGTGCTGGGATTAAAGGCGTGCGCCACCACAGCCGCTTAAATATATATTTTTTTTTAACTTGAAAGCTTTAAAGCCATAATAGTTTAAAGTTCTCATCTTTTTATCAGACACTACTTTTATTTATTACAGTACTTATTAAAGCTAGGTATACACCTAGTTATTTGTAATCTATATTCCTCTTCCTACTGATGTTAGAAATATCACAGTTTGAGAATGAATTTTTGGATCATCTATAACTCTAGCTACCATATATCTCAATCTTGGCATTACAGTTAATTATCCTGCCAAAAGTAATGATGCAAAAACTGGCAGAGATGCTTATTTGTCTGTCAAATAAATCTTCTTAAGATAATATATTTTAAATTTTCCTAGTCAGCACTTAACACGTAAAAATGTTTACAACAAGAACAGGTGACCAATACCAATGCTCCTAGCTAGTCAAGACACTGAAGGAGGACCCTTCAAGCTAAGGGTTTGAGGTCAACCTAGACAACATACTGAGATCATGTGTCAAAAATCAAAAGAAAACAGAAAATGTATTTAATTGTTTAATATTTTATTGACAACCTTCATACATATAGATGATATGTCCTTTTAATATGGACTATAATTTACTATTAACAAATGACCAACTTTTTAATACACCTTCCTTCACAACTGACAAGAAATTATTAAGACTAAATGTAATAGTCAAGATTAAAATGCATGCATAAGATATATTCCTTTATTTAGATATTTTAATGAATTTTAAAATAATTTATATTGACAATGTATGGATCGTGTGACAAATTATTTAATACTCCTCCAAGTCTATAATAAAACACTCACAGATTATAGAGGTTTGTAAAATTTTTCAACAAACTGAACACTTTAGTCTTGCTTTCAGACTGCCTGAAGTAACCCCATAGTGTGGAGCAAAATCAGGCATCAACAGTAAGCTGTAGGTGAGCCCGGTGGTACACGCATGCTCAAGAGGGAGACTGCGAACTCAAGGTCAGACTGGCCTGCAGCGTGAGTCCCTCATCTCCAAAGCACGTGAACGAGCAAACAAAGGTGTCCTTTCAGACAGAAGCCACGCTCACTTGCTGCAGCGCTCTCAGCGCTCTTCTTTGGCTGTCTGTGGAACACAGCTGATGCTTCCCATGTTCCACAGATACGAGTGGAAACTCCACTTCATTTTCTTAGTAGTACAAAAAATTAAAAACTATTTCCCTAAGCATTATCCATAGTCTCAGTAGCCTAAGAAACACTCAACTTTTCATCTTACTATCTAATCCTTTATATAAAGGTTCATTAATATGAAAAGTAGATGTCTTTGTTATTTTTCTTGAGACAGGGTCTGTGTAATTGCAATCTCACTGCCTCAGCCTCCTAGGTACTGAAATAACAGGCACATACCAACATGTTGAAGGGAAGGCTTCACAGATATGCATATTTATGTATGTGCATATAAGTTTATGTATATATTTGTATATGTAGAGAGATAACCAAAAGGGAAGAAGTCAAATTCAAATTAAATGTAAATCTCAAAATCAGTTTAGCACATCTTAAACAAAAAGATACATAAAATTGTAGAATATGGATGACTTGCTTTAGCAGGAATGTAGTAATGTTTTGAAACAAATCATGAGCTACAATGCTGATTTTTAACAATATTCAAGTTTTATAAAAAATTTCAGATATGAGCTGGGTGTGGTGGCACATGACTTTACTTACAGCACTCAGGAGGCAGAGGTAGGAGGATTGCCATGAGTTCAAGGCCAACCTGTGACCACATAGTGATTTCCAGGTCAGCATGGACTACAGTGAGACTCTACCTCGGGAAAAAAAAAACAAACTTTCAGATGTTATTTTCCTATTATTGCATGTTCATTCAAAATAACTGAGTGGGGCTGTGTACAAGGTAGTATAGAACTACCCTGAACTGATCACTTATTAATGCTATGTTTCGGGAAGGTGCCTGTTCATTATATTTTTTTTCACTTTACTTTCTAAGATTTCCAAAATAAAAATGTTTACCAAGAATGTTATAAAGTAGATAATCTAAAACAGAAAAATCACAGCTTACCATTTGTATCCATAAAGTCAAGAATTCCCACCATAGAGAAGTCAACCTTCCAAAATATACTAGCTGTATTATCACTCAAATAAACCAGTATCTATCAATGATCTACCAGGGTCAATCAGCAGTAATAATATGCTAAGGAATTTTTCTACGTCTTTGCTATAGATGCCAGAAAACCTCTGAAGAAATGAGGAAAAACCAAGTATTTGTCTACAGTGGTGATCCCAGCCAGACAAAATTACAATTTGGGAAGATTCCTTAATAATCTGAACATTTTCCTGTCTACCAATGTGAGGTAGTTAGACAGGAAGTAGCAAGACTGGAGGTCACTGAGGATGAATCGCACCTCTAGTCTCCCTGGTAATGCTGGAAGGTGCAGCATCCAATTGCTTCTCCATAGATTTAACATACAAAGGACTTCTGGATAGGATAGTGGAAAAAGGGTCTTACAAACAAAATGGGGGGAGGTGGAAGAGGCACAATTCTACACAATACATGTCGTTTTAGCAGGAGACAAGAATGCTAAGCAAACTTTAGAAGCCAGGTAAGCTCCTCACTGAGCAGCCGGAGAGCGCAGCTGCTAATAAGGAAGGGCCACGGTGAGCTGGCTGCCTGGAGCTGCCTGTCCTCCCACACAGCCACGGAACAGGTGAAGGGTCCCCCCACAATCACCAGCCTCACACGATCAGGAGACCCTGAATGAAAGGATGGGGATGAGCAAAGCTCCACGATAACATGACCAGGCAGCATTCCACAAGCCCTCCAACAAGAAACAGAATTCTAGAAAACGCTCCCCTTCCTCCAAAGAGCACTAAGCTCAATAGGAACTAGCTGAGCCCAGCCTAGGTACAGCTGACAGGGTACAAAGGAGGGAGGGAATCGTCTTTACAATTCAGTGTTGATGATGGAAACTCAAGGTGCCTTCACTCTTGGTTTCCCACCCAAACTAGACGGGAACTCTGTTACTGAGGATACTGTGCTCTTTGACTGCGAAATGCAAAGAAATCAAGCAGGAACTGAGCTGGAGGCTTTCTCCACAGTGGCTAGTTTTTACAGTGCTGGAAGGTGCCATGCAGGCTGCTCAGAAAGAAACTTCGTCCAGTCTTACCCAACTGTGAGCTCTCAGTTCCACCGACAACCATGCAAGTTAGACATATACCCACTGGTGCCATAATGGCATGACGTTTTGAGGGTGTCCAGTAACTTTCTGATTGGACTTGAGGCCTGTTACACTGGAAGAGGTATTCATGCCTGGTATAATAAACATGGTTCATTAGAAGTCCATGGCTGCAGAGTTCATAAAAGGCCCTTGTTGAGAACTTACAACTCTTGTTTTGCTAAATGAACCAGTTGTAAAACTGTTTTCTTAATATTTATATTTATACCCATAGATTAGTGTTGCTGACAGCCTTGATCAGAGACATTTCTCTTTGCCATGAGCCGGTTTATAGACATATATCTGGCCAAAGTGCTGAGAATAAATGACTCCTGAGTACTCATTCATAAATGGGACATCTCTGTCACCCTCCATGGCTCAGAACACTGCACAAGAATGTAGGAGCCAGAGGATGTTTTCTTTGCCGAGGCGGGGTCTTGTACTTTCTTTGCTGAGGCGGGGTCTTGCACTTGAGCCCAGAGCTCACTGATTCAGCCTCACTAGCTACTTGACCCTAGGGATCCCGTCTTCACTTCCCAACTACTGGGATTCCCGGTGGTCAGCATGCCCAGCGGTGTTTGGGTGGGCTCAAGGGTTCGGAACTCCAGTCCTCACGCTTGGACAGCAAGCACTTTATCCAATAAGTGATATCCCAGCCCCTAAATCTAAAATATTTAAAAACTGTTATAGAAAATTGGGTGGGTAGTTTACGGTTACAATTGATTGTTGGACTGTTCAGGGTACTACTGATATGTAGTGGGCAGGAAATAAGAGGAAATGATACAGTTAATCAAAGAACTGTCCCCATCATTTTCAGCTCTTAATATATAGTTTTCACGAGGGAAACCTTCTTTATATTCATGGAAGCATACATTTTAACTCCATATTGCAAATAAACATAATTCAGTTTTGCATGGATTTGGTATTTCCTGAATTTTTCAGAAATGCAGTTTAGAACCTTGTTAAGAGTTCCTTACCATTGCAGAAAATCATGCTATAAGAGAATGCTTTTTCAATGCAACACATGCCAGTCAGTTTGCATGTTTCAAGGTAGTTTTGTTTGCATGTGCAAGCATCTGATTCCTTTCTAGAGATTTCTAATGTAATCATTCCTAAGCCTTTACATCTTGAAATATCTAAAATTTTACTTATTAGATTCCCTTGTTCCTGTGATGGCTGGTTTTGACTGGCTTGTTTGAATTTAGAAGTAGCTACAGGATTGGCTAGGGACAACTCTGTGTGTGTTGGTGAGCATGTTTCCAGCAAGGGTTGATTGATAGGAGACTATGCACCCTGAATGTGGGCAGTGCCATCTCATGAGAGGGGGATCTAAGACAATAAAATGGAAAATGGAGGAAGCCAGTGCAGCTTCAGCACTCGGTCTCACCTGCTTCCTGGCCACTATAGTATGAACCACCTTCCTACCATGATGGACTGACACCAATAAAACCAAGAACCACAGTAAGTTCTTTGAAGTTGTTTCTCTCGTCTTGTGGTTTCACAGATGAAAAATAACTAATATAATTGCTTAATATAAGGCATTATGAATAAGCTATATTAGCCATAATTTTTTCAGGATAATAAACATGTTGCAAAAACAGTTACTTAAAAAAAAAAAAAAAAGGTGTTGGCCTGCACAGATGGCTCAGTATAAAACACGTGTTACACAGTGTGAGCACCTGAGTTTGGTTCTCCAGAACCTGGGCACCATGGCAGACAGGTGTACTTCTTAGCCAGCTTCTCACTGATGGAACAAAATACCTGAAAAAAGTCAGGTTAAGGAAGGAAAGGTTTCCTTCAGTTTACAGATCCAGAGGGTGAAGTAAGTCCCTGTGGGGAGCATGGCAGGGGCAGGAAGCTGGTGTCTCATCATCACATCAGCAGGGAGGAAGTGGAGAGTGATAAGCACTGCTGTTCAGCCATCTGTCCAGGCCCCAGGACTGTAGAATGGTGCTGCCTCAGGTAAGGTGTCTTCCCACCTCGATTAACCTAATTGAAATAATCCTTCACAGGCATGCCCCCGGGTTTTACCTAATCTGGGTAATCCTTCCTTCACAGGTGATGTTAGGTCCTGTCAACTGGACAAGTTAAGGTGGAGACAGAATTTCATGGAAGTTTGCAGGCCAGCTAGCCTAATGAACCAGTGGTGAACAAGGAGACACCCTGCTTCAAGCAAGATGGACATTGAGGACCAAGAGAGTTGTCCTCTGATCTTCACACCTGTGCTGAGGCACATACAGGCCCACATTCACACACACACATGCATACACATATACACACATCATACACAGGGGAAATAAAGAAAAGGAAAGTTGGGCTGGTGAAATGGCTTAGCAGTTAAGGCATTTGCCTGCAAAGCCTAAGGACCCCAGTTCAATACCCCAGGACCCACAAAAGCCAGATGCACAAGGGGGTGCATGCGTCTGGAGTTCGTTTACAGTGGCTGAAGGCCCTGGCGCACCCATTCTTTCATTTTCTCTATCTACCTCTCTCTTTCTCTTTCTATCTAATAAATAAATAAAATATTTTTTAAAAAGAAAAGGAAAGTTGTTCATTTCAATGTGATTGAGGACTATTTTCCTATAAACTTTAGCTCCATAAAAATAAGGATTGGACTGGATTTAGTATAATGTAATTGAACAAACCATGATTAAATAATAAAAGATAATACTTAAGGTACACATAGGGAACTTCAGGTACACATAGTATATTTAAGATAAAATGACTTTTCAGGAAGCCTTTACTATGAGCATTGTATTTTATTATGCTGAATCACAAAGAGGTATAATCTATACTGTCTGCCTTTATGTAATTCACAGTAGTCAATGAAACAGCAGTAAGAACCACCACCGGACTATGCAAAAACAGTTATCTTCTAGCTATTGGTAGGAAAAAGTCTCCATAGTTGGGCGACAGTCTTAGGATCCTTGGGTGCTCAGGATAAGGTAGAGCTTAATCTGTATGTCCTAGAGATTAACTGGATAACATCAGCAGTGTATGTTCATCGTGACAGAGGGCTGACTGCCTAAAAGGGAGAAAGGATGTGGCAAGATTCTAGAAGAACCCAGTAAGAATGATGATGAATTAAGTGATGAAAAACCCAGAAAGGCATAGGAGCCTGAATTTAAGTAATGGACAAAATTAAATCCCTTGAGACTACTAGAGAAAGGAGCAAAGATGGGTTAGCATAAATACTGGCATTCATAAAAGGACAGCCGACTTATGGAAACACAGATGCACATGAGCTCAGGTAGCTGGAGAGGGCACTCGGACATACAAAGGTAAGTTTTAAGCTTGATAAAACTGGGATGCTTAGGCTGGTTAGATAGCTTTTACAGTCGACGTGAGGTGACAGCTGCGCCGTCCGTCAGCAGAGAGGAGCTCACAGAGGGAGGAGCGGAGCGAAGGAAAGGGGCGGCAGGGCCTCGAGCAGCACGGCAGGCGGAAGGCCAGCAGAGGCCATGCATGCAGCTTTGCCTTCAGACGACTGCAGTCACACAGCTGCCTTTTCTTGCCAGCTGGGTGGCAGAAGCTAAAAATATAAACCAGTTATTCCTAAGAATTTAATAAAGGTATAGACTGTGGAGTCATGACTGTTCATGAACATGTTATGACAGAATTTCCTAAAATTTTCAGTTTACTCTCAGAGATGACAGCCCTATATGAAAGTATCCTATACATCCTTTCACTTAAGGAGGCGATTCTAACAGAAGACATTCTAAGCATAAAAACAGATCCGGTCACATACAGATGAATCAACTGATTCACAGAAACAATAGTTTATAATAATAAACTTTCATAAAATAGCAGTAAGCAGAAATGAGCTATAAACCCATCACCAATCATCACCGAAAGTTGCAGCACCATAAAAATTATTCTGACTCAACCCACAAGTTGCCTTTAGGCCAGTCCAGCTTAGCGCTTACAGAGGCTGTATGCAGTATGAGAGGTAACAGCTGCAGAGAATCTATATATACCTCCAAATCATATAAACTGAAGCCACTGGCATTGTTTCTCAACCTATGAACACCACTCTAGACTGTTTGGGTATTTAACTCTTTGCAGAAATCAATCAATATGTCATCATGACTAAATATGCTCAACTTTAAATGGATATTAGATGTACATATTTATGAGTAGATCCCTGGCAGGTCTCTCTTTTTTATTTAGTTTTGGCTGTCGTTGCTCTATTTAGTTATGTATTGTATTGTTTTGCTTAGTTTTGTGTTGTTGAGTATTGGTGTTATGGGATGTTTTTAACTTTTTTTTCTGCCCTTTGTTTTCTCTTGTCATTTTTCACTTTCTCCTTTTCTTCTCTCTCCTTGCTTTCTCAATTCTTTATAGGTCTACTTTTTTTTTTTTTTTTTTTTTGCTTTTGTGGAACCTTTTAAAAATATTATTTATTTATTTATTTGCAAGAATATAGAAAATGGACACATCAGGACCTCCTGCCACTACAAATGAACTCCAGATGTATGCCCCACTTTGTGCATCTGGCTTTATGTGAGTGCTGAGGAGTTGAACCTGGGCCACTAGGCTTTGCATGTAAGTGCCTTTAGCCAATGAGTAATTTCTCCAGCTGGGTTTTTACTTTTTATATACCCACTATTTCCTGGCTAGGGATGATAATGCCCTAATAGCCACACCACTACAAAACCACGCTGGT
This sequence comes from Jaculus jaculus, assembly GCF_020740685.1. Lineage (NCBI taxonomy): Eukaryota > Metazoa > Chordata > Mammalia > Rodentia > Dipodidae > Jaculus > Jaculus jaculus. The sequence goes on along the minus strand of NC_059119.1, from coordinate 58,571,022 downwards.
ATAAATTACTGAATATTATATATTAATTCTAATACAAACCAAAAGAAGTAGAACAGAAGCACAAGGGGTTGCCATACAGCTGACAAAACTGAAACTACCCATAAACCTGTGGGACTCTGCACTGGGCCTACTCTCTATAAACTTAATAGAAACACACTCTTAAATGAAACTAAAAGAACTTACACAACACAAGAGAAACAACCAGACAGAAGGGAAAAGGGGAAGAAAACACAGGTGGTGGGGTATATCTATCCCACAGATCACAAGACACATCAAAGCATGGACCACAACACTCCAAACTCTTAGAAAATAAGGCAGCTGGAATGTCAGAAAAAGAATTTACAGCTTTACTTCTTTTTTTTTGTTTTACATTTTTAATTGACAGCTTTATAATTATTGAAAATAAGCCATGTAATTTACTTCTAAAAACAATAAACAACCATGTAGATACGTCCAACAGGCGCATGAATGAGCTAAAACATATTCAAGATCTCAACAAGGCAGTCTTCGAAGTGAATGCAGATAAAGAATCAAGCAGAAATGGAAGCAATGGCCAAATAAAAACATATCAGAACAACAAGCTAATATGTACATAAATCATGAAGGACAAACCTCACAGATGGAGGACAAAGTCAAGAAAATCATACACATAAACTCATATCAAGAAAAATTTGGTGCTGGAAAGAAGGCTTCACCAAATTCACAAAATTAGAGACAAAAATGGGATCTGTTGGAGAATGCTTTGAAAACTTATATTCCAAAAAGGTAGAAAGCCTAGCAAAAATGGACAAATTTCTAAACATACCTACCCCCCCAAAGTTAAAGTGGAGGACATCAGTAACTTAAACAGACCCATTAAAGCAATAAAGCAGAAGCTATAATTTAAAACATTAGGGCTGGAGAGATGGCTCAATGGTAAAAGGTGCTTGCTTCCAAAACCTCATAGCCTGGGTTCAAACTCCTTTACCCATGTAAAGCCATATGCACAAAGTGGTACATACATCTGGATTTCACTTATAGTGGCAATAAATGCTCTCTCAGTCTCTCTCTCCTCCCTTGCAAATAAATCATAAAAATAAAAAATATTGCAAAAACCCTCCCCACAAAGAAGCCCTGAACAGATTGATTCACCACAGAAGTCTATCAAACTTTCAAGGCTGATCTAATGCCAACTCTTGAGGTGAATCACAATATAGAAAGCAAAGGAACATTCTCAAATTCACTCTACAAAGCCAACATCACCCTGATCCCTAAACTAGATAAAGACACAACCAAAAAAGAAAACTACAGCCCAATCTCCCTTGCAAACTGAAGAAGACATTAAGAAGATTATCCACGACGACCCGAGTGGGATTCATTCCAGGTATGCAAGTTTGGTTCAATCTATGTAAATCAATAAACGCAATACACCACATAAAGAAACGTAAAAATAGAAATCACATCATAATCTCAACTGATGCAGAAAAGGCATCCAACAAAGTCAACATGCCTGCACGACGACGGTCCTGGAAAGTCAGTGCTGTGTGGCAAATTCCTCTGCAGTGCGAGCAGTAAACTACTATTGCCAGCTGTTATCAAAACCTTCTGGGACAACTCACAAGGGAAACTGTGGGGAGGATGATCAGACCCTCACCTGAGATCTCAAGCGTCCCCTGCTCCAGACGTGTAACATAATGCATGGGAGTTCGGGGGCCTCAGGGGTAGACAGATAGAGTAGAATACAGGGCGAAAGTGCAAGGACCAGTGAGCTCCATCAAGGCAGTTTCTCTGGAGTCTCTGTGCTCTGCAAGGAAGCCCTCACCCTGAGACGGAGAAAGGAGCAGCTGTGGGGTCATCCCCACACAGTGATTCCCACTAATAAGCTGCTCTGTGGCCTCCATACTTCTGGGCAGGAACAAGGAGCTCCTTGAAGCAGCCATGAGAAGGTATCATTCAGGGTGGGATGAAACCTCTTGGTCTCTGAGTAAGCCCTCATCCTGCAGTTGAGGGAGAAGCATCCAAGAAGTAGTCTTAACACAAGGAGCCCCATAAAAGCAGCTGCTCTGGGGGCTCCATGTTCCTATAAATAATCCCTCTCCATTCTCTGTAAGTAACCCCAAGAAACTCACTGGTTCACCAAACTGGTGTTGGTGCAATAGTACTTTGGTCTGCCATCTGAGCTCTATCTGGGGTAAAAATATGTTTTCATATCTTCCTAGAGAAAAGGTTTTTCAAGACAGTTGGAATAGATGCAAAATACTTCAATATAATAAAGGCCAGCTGGGCATGGTGGCACACACCTTTAATCCTAGCACTTGGGAGGCAGATGTAGGAGGATCACTGTGAGTTCAAGGCCACCCTGAGACTCCATAGTGAATTCCGAGTCAGCCTGGGCTAGAGTGAGACCCTACCTCAAAAACCCAATAATGATGATACTACTACTACTACTACTACTACTACTACTACTACTACTACTATTATTAATGACTATATATTACAAATCCAAATTACAGATGGGAAAAATACTGAGGACATTTTCTTTAAAAACAGGGAGAAGTGGATGTCCATTCTCACCACTTCTATTTGGAACTGGGCTTGAAGTCCTAGCTAGAGCTGTAAGATAAGGAAAAAGGCATAAAAGGAACTGAAGTAGGAAAGGAAGAAGTGAAACCATCCCTATTTGCAGATGACATGACTCTGCCCTTTAAAGACCTAATGAAACTTCAGAACAATTCCTAGGGTTAATACGTGCTTTCAGTAAAGTTGTAGAATACAAAATCTATACATAAAGATCTGTAGCTATCATATATTCCAATAATTAACTTGCAGAGAAAGAAATCAAGGAAAACATCCCATTTACAATAGTTCTCCAAAAACGTAAGGATTTAGGAATAAACTTACCCAAAATGTGAAAGGTCTCTACAGTGAAAACTTCAAAACAATACATAAAGAAATCAAAGAGGATTCTACATGATAGAAAGACCTGTCATGCACCTGGACTGGCAGAATTAACATTGTGAAATGGCTCCCTACCAAAAGTAATATACAGATTCAACACATTTCCCATCAAAATTCCAATGGCATTTCTCATTAACCTAGAAAAAAATGATCCAGGAATTCATATGAAAGTTATTATAAAAGACCATGAATAAGCAAATCAATCTAAGGACAAAGAACACAGCTGGAGGTAACATAATACCCAATTATACACAAATTATACTGTAGGCAATACTGATAAATGCAACAGGTACCAGCACAAACAGAGATATATGAGCCAGTAGAAAAGAATAGAGGACACAACAATAAAAATATGCCACTGTGGTCACCTAGTCTTTGATAAAAGAGCCAAAAACATCCAGCAGAAAAATACCTTATTCAAGAAGGCTGGCAAAACCTGACATCTGCCTGCAGAAAAATGAATTTAGATCCATGTCTCTCACCCTGTACAAATATCAGTTCAAAGTGGATCAAAGACCTCCATCTAAAACCTAAAATAGAAAAAATTTTAGATGAAAAAATAGGGAGCATGCTATTGAATATGGGCATAGGCAAGAACTTTATGAACAGGATGCCAATAGTTCTGGAAATAGCACCACAAATCAACAAGTAACCCAACAAATCACAACTACATGAAATTAAAAAAGTTTCTGCCCAGAAAAAGAAACCATCAGCAAAGTGAACAGTTAGCCTGAAGAATGGGATAATATCTTTGCCACCTATTCTTCAGACAAGGGGCTGATAACCAGAGTTTACTAAGAACTGCAAAAATTAAAGATCAAAAAAGTAAATCTGCCAGTCACCAAATTGGCTAATAAAATGAACTGACAGTCCACAAAAGAAGGAACACAAATAGCCAATGAGTACATCAAAAAATGTTCAACATCACTAGCTATCAGGGCAATACAAGTTAAAACAACTTTGAGATACCATCTTACTCCAGTCAGAATGGCTTTTCTTAAGAAAGCAGACAACATGAGCTGGAGAGATGACTTGCCTGTAAAGCCTAATGACCCAAGGTCAATTCCTGGTACCCATGTAAAGCCAGATGCATAAAGTGTCATCACATGCATCTGGAGTTTGTTTGCAGCAGCTGGAGTCCCTGGTGCACCCATTCTCCCCCTCCTTCTCTCTCAAATAAATACATACATAGTTAGAAGTACTTCTCCCATATGACCCAGCTATTATATGTTAAATACAATTATTTCTAATTTTTTATTGAAGAGAGACAGTTGGCGCACCAGGGCCTGAGCTACTGAAATTGAACTCCAGACACTTATGCCACCTAGTGGGCATGTGTAAACTTGCATTTGCCTCACCTTTGTGTGTCTTGCTAACATGGGATCTGGCAATTTGAACATGGATCCTTAGGCTAGGCGTTGCAAGCAAATGCCTTAACTGCTATGCCATCTCTCCAGCCCCTTAAATATAATTTTTACCCCAGGATTCTATACTCTACTACAGAGGTGTTTGCACATCCACTGTTTATCACAACTCTATTTATAATTGTTGACATAACTGGAATCAGCCAAGATGTCCATTGACGGATGGATGGATGAGAATGTGGTGCATACACAAAATCAAATTATATTTAGCAGTGTGTAAAAATGAAATTATTAAGTCTGCAGGAAAATGGATGGATTTGGAAAGAATCATATTAAGTGAAGTAACACAAACTCAGAAAAACCAAAGCCACGTGTTCTTTCTGATATGCAATTCTTTGCTTGCAACTTCTATAAATATGCATATATAGGGACAAATGTGAATTAAAGCTATAAAGATAGAACTGTAACCAAAATATAAAGAGATGACCTGGAAAATGGAAGATGGGGTAGGGAAAGTCAAAAAATACATATGATATGGGTGGGGGAGGAAAAATAGGGGGAAGAATGAGAAGATAAGAAGAGAGATGGAAATCCACAAAACATAAATTATATTTGAAAATGCTTGAGTGAATGATACCTAAATCGCTGCTAACTAAAAATAAAAGGAGTGATTAAGCCTTTTATTTTCACAAATAGTCAAACTTATTTCAAGATAAAGGCAAGACAAGAAAACACCTCAGTTGACAAATAAACAAGTTAAAGGCGTCTCGAACTAGGATAACTCAGACCCCATGTTGCCTGAGACACACTTGCTTATCATGGAGGATCATTAGTAGGGTTCTTTCAGTGTTAGCACGAAAAGCGTTAGCGTTAGAAATAAATTGTATCAACGAAGCCAAGCATCACAGAAAACTCTTGTAAACTAACCTACTCATTTTCACTCTGTGTTGATTCCTAAACTACAGAATACCTGTCGTATTTGGTGCACATCCGTTATAGCTACTCACAGCTTTTAGAATGCAGCCTTCAGACAGAGCCTGGCATAGCTAGGGGTTGCCTCCTAGTGGTGGGTGATTCCTGGCTGTCCCCGACTCTTCCTCTATTCAAATGTCTTGTAAAGTCTCATGATGTTCTCCCATCCTTTTTCTATCTCAGACTTTTTCCTCTCGTGCTTAATAAGCTCTTATGTTTCCACAATCGAATCAAGTTAGTGCCACACGTATGAAAGTCTGCCTTCCATGTACTTTTTCTACTTCTGTTCAACATTGTGTTGGTAGCTCAAGCCAGAGCAATCAGAGAAGGAAAAATAAAAAGGTTCCATGGAATGGAAGAAGTAAAACTATCTCTGTTCAGAGATGATGTGGTCGTCTACATAGAACACCCTGAAGAATTCATGTAAATCTGATAAGACTGAATGAACTAACTGAGCAAAACTGTGGGATACACACTGAGTGTGGAGACTGATGCAGAACGATGGTGAGTTGGAGGCTACCCTGGGGCTACATAGTCAGTTTGAGGTTAGCCTGAGTTACACAGCGGGACCTTGTCTTTATCAAATTAAACAAAAGCCGGGCGTGGTGGCACACACCTTTAATCCCAGCACTTGGGAGGCAGAGGTAGGAGGATCGCCGTGAGTTCAAGGCCACCCTGAGACTCCATAATTAATTCCACATCAGCCTGGACCAGAGTGAGACCCTACCTCGAAAAACCAAAGTAAATAAATAAATAAAATTAAACAAAAGTTACAGAATACTTCATCGACATTTGTATTTCTATAGATCAGCAATGAGCAACCTGAGAAATAAGGCAAACAGTTTCATTTACAATAATACAAAAAAAAAAAAGCATCTATTAGGATAGCCATTATTTTGAAAGAAGAGAACAGAAAATGAGTCTTGGTGAAGATATATAGAAATTGACATCCTTGAACATTATAATGTTATAAAATGATAATGTGGTTATGGTCACCTTAATAGAGGTTCTTTAATAAATGTTTCTTTAATAAATGGGGGTGCTGCAGGAGGAATATGCACATATGTTTGCAGACATAAGCTCTGTACACACGCACAGGAGCACAATGGGTACCCTCCTCTATCACTATTCCACCCTATTTACATGACCGTCTCCCACTGACTCTCACCTGGAGCTCTCCAGCTCTGTTAGACTGGCGGCCAGGAAGCCCCAGCCATCCCCATTTCATTTCTCTCAGTACTTGTGTTACAGTAACTCACGGTCATGCCTGGCTCATGTATGTGGGACCTGGGTGCCACACACGTCTTCATGCTTGAGCTGTGGACACTCTTATCCACGGAGACATCTTCTCAAACCTCCTTCAAAATTTTTTAAACAAAGTTAGCACAGGATCCAGCAATTCCATTTCTGGGTATACGTACAGAAGAATGAAAATCAGGGTCTCAAGCAGACATTTGTTGTTCTAGGCTGAATCGTCAAGCGCTGCTCTCCTAATTCCATATGTAGATATCCTAATTCACAGTTTGTCAAGCCTGATGGTGTTCTTCCATGTCTACCAATCCATTCCATAACTTTTCCTATCTTTGGAGTCTATTTTTGGAGGGCATATATTTTAAAGGTAATTAATATTAAATGAAGTGATATATGTATCCTGAATAGTCAATGTGACTGGTAGCCTTGTAAGAAAAGGAAGAGAGTAGGGATGTAGCTCAGTTGGTACAGTGCCTGCCTAGCATTCATGATACCCTGAATTCAAAACGCAACACGGTATTAACCAGCCATGGTTGTACACACCTCTCATGCCAGCACTTTGGAGATGGAAAGCAAGAGGACCCAAAGTTTAAGGTCCTTCTTTACTACACAGCAAGTTTGGGGACAGCCTGGGCTACATGAGACCTTGTCTCTAAAAATATAAAGGAAAAGACACCAAGAATATGCACATACATACAAAAAAAAAAAAAGACCATGTGTGGGAATACAGTCTACACGAAAAGAGGCATCAAGAGAAGACAACCCTGTGGGTATCTCGATCTTGGAACATCAAGTCTGTACAACTGGGAGGAAAAAAAACTGTGAAGTCAACCAGTGGAGACCTTTGCCGTGACACTCTAGTGACCTGGTGCGCTCACGCTCTCGTGGTCAGAGCAGGACACAAAAGCTCACTACGGAAGAGAAGGTAAAATGTGCCTGGGTGTGTAGTGCAATATTATTCTGCTTTCATAAAGAAGGAGCTCTGACACATGTGACAACATCAATGAATTTTGAGAACACTGTGAAGTGACACAAGCTATTTCTACACGACAGTCAAATTCATAGAGACAGAAGGAAGCGCAGTTTCTGTGGACGTGGGGAGGGGAGTAAAAGACGCTGTGCTTGAGCTAGCAGAGAGTTTCACTTTTCTTAGATGAAAAGTGCTGGAGATTGATTGCACAATGTAGTTGTATGAATACTAAACTTACACTTAAAATAGTTGAGATAGGGATGAAGAGATTGCTCAATGGTTAAGGCATTTGCCTGCAAAGCCCAAGGGCCTAGGTTTGATTCTTCAGTGCCCGTGTAAAGCCAGATGCATAAAGTGGCACATACATCTGGAGTTCATTTGCAGTGGCTAGAGGCCCTGGCACACCCATTCTTTCTCTCTCTCTCTCTCTCATAAATAAATAAATAACTTCGGGGGGTTTTCAAAGTAGGGGCTCACTTTAGCCCAGGCTGATCTGGAATTCACTTTGTAGTCTCAGAGTGGTCTCAAACTCATAGCAGTCCACCTACCTCTGCCTCCCAAGTGCTGGGATTAAAGATGTGCACCACGATGCCTGGCTATAAATGTTTTTAAAAACAGTTAAGATGGTAAAGGTTTATGATGGTTAGACTCATGTGGCTTGAATGCTTGGTCCCTACTTGGTGGCAGTTTAGGAGGTGGAACCTTACTGAAGGAGGTATGTTGCTGGGCATGATCTGAGGATTGCTATACCCAGCTTCCTCTTGCCAGAGCTCATTTCATTCTTGCTGTTTTCTGCCAGCTACTCAATCAAGAAGTGATGTCCAGCCTCCTTTGTACCATCCCTTTCCTGCCATGCTGAAACTTCCCCTCAAGATTGCCATAGGGGGTGCGTTGTCATGCTTTATTGTCTATAATTATGAAAGTTGTCAAGAAAAAAATGTAAAATTACAAAAGGAGAATAAACTGAGAAGGAAGCAGCTTCCAGCCCTCATAGTATGGAAGGTGTTGTGTGAGCTACGGGGGATAAAGACAGCAACAGTGTGAATAAGCTGTAAAATCCACCATCCAGTCATGAGGCACACACCTGTGCAACAATGGCGCACAGGTGATAGGTTAATCACCTGCTCTCTGATTGGATATGAGGCCCATTCAGTGGAAGGAAATTCATACCAGGCACTGAGCACCAAGTCAGAAGCCTATGGGTAAGAAGGGCATGGACTGTAGGGAGGAGCTCCCACTGTTTTTTGGCTTAGAAGAGAGGGTATGCCCATCAAAAAGTATGAAAGCACTATGTCTACTCCCCTTGATCCATGTCACTCTCACTGTTGCTTGGAGAATCTGCTCTTTTTTTAAAGATGGCAACAAACGCTAAGGAGAACCAAGGTCCATCAAAAAAGGTCATAATAATAAAAGTGATTATTTAAAAAATTAAAAAATAGGGCTGGAGAGATAGCTCAGTGGTTAAAAGCACTTGTTTGCAAAGCCTGGCAGCTCAGGTTCAATTCTCCAGTACCCATGTAAAGCCAGAAGCACAAAATTGCATATGTGCCTGAGTTTGCTCTGGTGTGCCCATCTCTCTCTCCCTCCCTCCCTCCCTCCCTCCCTCCCTCTCTCTCTCTCTCTCTCTCTCTCTCTCTCTCTCTCTCTCTCTCTCTCTCTCTCTCTCTCTCTGTCACACACACACACGCACACTTTCTGGTTACAAGTAATTTTAAAATTACGTTCAGCTCTCTACTCTTAACCATTATTCTGCCAATAAATAGTATTTACTTCAATAGTATATAAGCAATGCAATTAACTTACTCACCTGAGATTGTAGTAATGTTTAAGCAAAGACCCAAAAGTTGAGTAAGAATGTGGTAGTGAGAGTGGTTATGAAACTAAAATGTTTCTAACAGCAGCAGAAAAAGCACAATGAGCTCATGGAACTTCAAGCAGCTTAGAGAAGACAGAGCTTAAAATGTCAATGGTAAATTCCAGACAAGAGACTATAGTAGGAAGTAGTAGTATTTTTTGTTTTCATCTATTGTTAAATACATAACCACAAAGTTTAGTGCTTTAAACCAAATATCATTTTCTCTCTTGGTTGTCTGTTAATTGATTTGATTCAGTTAGGCAGTTCCCAGCTGCATTTGACACTACCTACAGCTAAATCCATGGGTAAGGGTCAGGCATGGAATATTTAAGATGACTCTTGCCAGGCATGGTGGCACACACCCTTAATCCCAGCACTTAGGAGGCAGAGGTGAGTGTAGTGCCATGAGTTCGAGGCCATCCTGAGACTACACATCGAATTCCAGGTCAGCCTGGGATAGGGCAAGACCCTACCTCAAAACACCAAAAAGAAAAAAAAGAAAAAAGGTTTACTTGGGATGTCTGGTCTTTGCGTTTAGTTTCCATTTGGTTTCAGGCCCTTTCTTCTGAAGTGGTCCTCCAACAGGGTAGGAGTACTTATGAGGCACTTAAAGCACAAAATTAAAGCTATCAGGCATTGGTAAGACTGAAGCCTGAATCATAAGCACAGTTACTTCTGCTTCATTGCAAACATCTTTGAAGGGAGTGACAGGGTCAGCTCTGGTTCAGTACACAAGGCCATGAATCCTGGGACGTGTGATTCACGGGGGGCTATCTTTGGACAAGAGCTACAACAGGTTTATACACAGGAATAAGACTCAAGATGAGGCAGTTAGGTTATTTGAATAGACTAGGTAAGAGATTATAGTGACATTCATATTTACATGAAATAAAGGTGGGTGAATAGAATTAAGAGCTGTTAAGTCATGAAATGGGCTGAATTTAGTAACCGACAGAGACTTGTGGAATGTCAAAGGAATATTGACAATTCCATTTTCCTTTTTTGTCTTAGGGGCTGATAGTGTTATAATTCACTGATACAGAAAACAAAGCACAAGGAATAGATGTCATACCATGGTACTGTGGTATCTGCAGGAAGCAGATCTAAATTGGTCTAGAGATCAATGCAGAAGATACAGATTTAGACTGAGCACAACTGAAGATGTGGGCATGAATTAATTATCCACTAAGGGTATGTAAAGTGAGAAGTCAATCCTAAATAGAAATCTTAAGTAAAACCAAAATTTAATAGGCAAGCAGAAAAAGAGTAGTCACAAAGAAGACTAGGAAGAAAACTAAGTAGAGTCTGTGTGTCTCAGTAATAGGATACTTGCCCAGCATTTGTGAGAACCTCGGCTCAATCCTTAGTGCCGGAAAAATGTTAAAGTGTTTCATAGAAGATAAAATGACTACTAACATCAAGTGTGATAAAAGTTAAGTGTGATTAAGACTGAAAATTGCTGCAACGGACGACAGACATGTGAGTGACTTGGCACAAGCACTGTCAGGAGCAGCAGAATTGCTGCAATGAATGAAGCAGCAATGAAAGTGATGATGTGGAAATAATGAGCAGATTGTTCCTTCAAGAAGCTCAATACTTAAAAGATGAAGAGGGCCGGGCGTGGTGGCACGGACCTTTAATCCCAGCACTCGAGAGGCAGAGGGAGGAGGATCACTGTGAGTTCGAGGCCACCCTGCGACGACATAGTGAATTCCAGGTCAGCCTGGGCTAGAATGTGACCCTACCTCGAAAAACCAAAAAATAAAAATTAATAAAAATAAAAGATGACATGACGGTGAAGGTATAGAAGGAAAGGGTCAAAAGAGGATTGTGAAGATAGTGAAGGTAAGGAGACACACACACACACGCCTCTGACACTGAGCAGTATGGAAAGAGACTGAAGGTGACAAAAGGGGCCTGTGAAGCAGCAGAAGGGAGACGACTCAGGACATGGACACAGATCCGCCGCAGACAGGCAAATCTACCGAGCACTGGACAGAAGTAAGTGGATGAAAATAAGACTAAGGGTATGTTAGTTCCGAGTGAATGGCATTCTTCTCTGATCCCCTCTACTGTAGATAGTAGTATAGTCATGTGCAGACGCAAGGATAGAAGTTTCAAGATGAATGAAGGATGCTTCAAATAATCACTATGAAGACTTGGCCAAAAAAAAAAAAAAAATGTCTAGGGAAACTCAAAAGGGAACAAAAAAGCTTAAGAACTCAAGGTGATGTTGGTACTCATGACTCTATGGTATATTCAGTGGGCTCAGCTCCGTGACCTTTTTTAAATAACTTTTTTTTTTCGAGGTAGGGTCTCGCTCTACCCCAGGATGACCTGGAATTCATTATGTAATCTCAGGGTGGCCTCGAACTCACAGCAATTCTATCCTGTCTACCTCTGCCTTCCAAGTGCTGGGATTAAAGGCGTGCGCTACCACGCCTGGCTTTAATGAGTCTTTTTTAAAATATATTTTATTTATTTGAGAGAGAGAAAGATGCAGAAGAGAATTGGTTTGCCAAGGTCTCCAGACACTGCAAACAAACTCCAGATGCATGTGCCCCCTTGTGCATCTGGCTTATGTAAGTCCTGGAGAGTCAAACCGGGATCCTTTGGCTTTGCAGGCAAACGCCTTAACTGCTAAACCATCCCCTGCCCCGTGTGATTTTTTTTTTTTTTTTGTCATTCACTAATCATGTACAGAAAGAAAATTGTGTAGACTCAGGGGAAAAGTTGTGCTAAAGAGCCATGTTGAATGGGTAACCAAAATTACAGATTACAGATTTTAGCAAGAAGTCTACTGACAACTTTAGGTAACATACTAGTTACTTTCCTGTTTCTGGACAAACTACCCAAGCAGAAGCAGCTGAAGGAAGGACAGGGCTTACTTTGTCTCAGAGTTCCAGAGGGTAGAATCGTCATGATGGGAAAGCTTGGCAGGATGGGAAAGCAGGCATCACATCCTCACATAGCAGAGAGGAAGCAGAGACAGTTGAATGCTGTTCACTCAGCTCTATGCTTTAAACATGTATTTATTTAAGAAAGAGATGGGAAGAGAAAACAAATAGGCATGCCTCCTGACATGCAAGCAAACTCTAGATACAGGTGTCACTTTGTGTGTCTGGCTTTTTGTGGGTACTAAGGAATAGAACCCAGGGCATCAGTCTTGGCAAGCAAGCACCTTTAGCCTCTGAGCCATCTCTCCAGCCAATCTTTCTCCTTTTTATCCAGTCCAGGACCCAACCCATGGAATGACACTACCCACAGTAAGGGTAGGTCCCAATTTATAAAATCCGTAAGAGACATGACAAGAGATTTGTTTTCATGGTGATTCTAAATCCTGTCAACAAGAGATTAACCATCACTGGTAACTCCTTTTTATGCAATTAACAGACTATGATTCACAATGCCAGCAATTTTGTAATGTGCTATAAGTATATATTATAGCACTTTAGATGCAACTGAGAGGTACTTCAGGGTAAGAATAAGGTCTTAAGCCAGGCATGGTGGCACATGCCTTTAATCTGAGCACTCAGGAGGCAGAGGTAGGAGGCTCACCACGAGTTCAAGGCCACCCTGAGACTACATAATGAATTCCAGGTCATCCTGGGCCAGAGCAAGACCTTACCTTAAAAGAAAAAAAAAAAAAAGGGTGGAAGGGCTCCACTTAAGAGTTTCTTTCTAAACAACCTCTGTAAGATACAGACTAAGAAATCATACATGACATTAATGTCTGTAATCAAAGGTGAATTAAAGAAAATTATAGGAGCAACATATATAATTTAACTTTTTCTGAATCAGTATTAGGAAAAACTAATAAAACTATTTTTAAAATATGTTATTTAACTCAATGTTCATAATATTTTAATAAGCAATTAAAATAAATTAATTACATATTCACTTTTAATTCACTCTGATATCCAAAAAGAGTTTTATTTTATTTTTAATTATTTATTTATTTGAGAGCGACAGACACAGAGAGAAAGACAGATAGAGGGAGAGAGAGAGAATGGGCGCACCATGGCTTCCAGCCTCTGCAAACGAACTCCAGACACGTGTGCCCCCTTGTGCATCTGGCTAACGTGGGACCTGGGGAACCGAGCCTCGAACCGGGGTCCTTAGGCTTCACAGGCAAGCACTTAACCGCTAAGCCATCTCTCCAATCCCTTATTTTTTTTTTTTAAGGTAGTGTCTTGCTCTAGCCCAGGCTGGCCTGGAATTCATTATGTAGTCTCAGGTTGGCCTTGAACTCAGTGATTCTCCTACCTCGGCCTCCTGAATGCTGGGACTAAAGGCATGCACCCCCATGCCAACCAAAATGAGTTTTATGTTTTTTTCTCAATATTTGATTAATTACATTAGTCAATTCAGATTAGCTTTTGAAACAGAAAAGCCACATGTGGACTTGGGGTACAGTTCCCTGGTAGAGTTTAGGATGCACAAATCCTTGGGTTCAATCCTCAGCCACTACTCTGGCCCTGACATGCGCACCTTTAAAAGGCACCTGTGGCTAGCGACTACTCCGCTGGACAGTGTGGAGCTAGGCTGGGAGAGTGGCTCGGGAGGGAGAGCACTTGCTAAGAATGCCCGACGTCCTTGCTTCCAGCCTCATCCCCACAGAATAAAACACACACATTCCATTTCAGTTTCACTGGCTGAAATAACAAAGCAATGGATGTTCTTTCTTAAACACTGATTGGGTGGCTTTTGCATCACTGTGACCAAAATAACTGACAAAAACTACTTATGAGATGAAAGATTTATTTTTGGTTCCCAGTTTCAAAGGCTTCATTCTATCACTGTTGGGCAGGACACGGGAGAGCCATTCTCATCATGGTGATGGGAGTTTGTGGTAGAGAGCAGCATTCCCTTTGCAGTCAACCAGGAAGCAGAGGGAAAGACAAAAAGCCACCCCTACTAACCTACTTCCCCCACATAGGCCCACTTCCCAAAGCTTCCAGGATCCCCCAAAAGAGTGCCACCAGCTGAGGGACAAATACTCAAAACATAAGCCTGTTTTAGATCCAAACCCTAAGAGACACTGTCATTCCACTTCTGAAATCAAATACAACTAATAATAATAACAAAATGATGTATGCTTTACGTAGCCTACTTCACCTATGATACTTTATTCTCAGGCTCAAAGGTCTAGACACACATAGCAAGTTCATCCTATGACAGAGCTCTAGTTGGCTCACATTGTCTACTCTGGATGGCCAAGTGTGGTGGGTGGTAAGAAGCCTCACAGGCTGGTGGTGTGTAACTGTTTTTACTCAATTAGTTACCACTCATCCACCAAAATTCCAGTTTCAAAAGCTATGTTGGCAGGGCTGGGGCAGTAACTTAACAGTCAAAGTTTCTTGCTTGCACGCCTGTAGCCCAGGTTCAATTCCCAAGCCACCCAATGTAATCTGAAAACAAAATGTGGCAGAAGCATCTAGCATTAGTTGTCTTGGCAAGAGGCCCTGCCTAGCATGCCTACATGCATGATGCAAATAACTACTTTTAAAACCTGTGCCGGTGTCTCTTCTCACATTCTGTTTGTGCTTAAAGAGTCTGTGTCATTTTTTTCACTCCTTTGCTTACATTCTAATTTACTTTCCAAACAGAATGAAAATAAACACATTTATTCATCAGTCATACTTACCCAGAAATTGTTTATATGATTATGACATGACTTATTGCAAAATCCATAAACTTATCATCAGATGCTAATTTATTAGAGCCATAGGGTATAAACTTTTTCAAGTTTTGTTTGGTTGGTTCTGTCTTTTCAGGGCAGATGCTTGCTCTAGCTCAGGCTGACCTGGAATTCACTATGTGTCTCAGGCTAGCCTCAAACTCACAGAGATCCACCTTCCACAGCGTCCCAAGTGCTGGGATTAAAGGTGCGCAGCACTACGGCCAGCTCAAGTTCTTTTTCTTTCTGTATTCTGTATTTGTGTGTTCACATGTGTGTGGGTGTACATGCCAGCACGCCTGTGTGGAGGTCAAAGGGCAGCTTCAGCGGGCCTGTGCTTCACTTTCTTTCAGAGAGAAAAGCTGCAAGGAAGCAAATGAACGTCCCACTACTTGACCAGAGATACTTGGATTCTCCTGGCTCTGCCTCTCATTGTCACAGGAGCAGTGGGATCAAAGATGCAGGCACCACCATCCAACTTTACGTAGGTGCTGGGAAACTGAACCCAGGCTAGTAGGTCTTGCAAGCAAGCATCTTTAACCACTGAGCCATCTCTCCAGCCCTCTCTAGATTCTTTAAAGATTTACTTCAGTCAAATTTTTAGATGGAATATCAACTAGGTGTGGTGGTTTATGCTCACAATTTTAGCACTCAGGAAGCTAAGGCAGGAGGATCATGAGTTTGAGGCCAGCCTTGGATAGCTCAAAAATCATAAAAAATACAAAGCAAAAGCCCATAAGTATGTATTTATTTGAGAGAATGAGAGAGAGAGAGAGAGACGGACAGAGAGAGAAGGCCTTCAGCCATTGCAAATGAACTCCAGATGCATGTGCCACCTTGTGTATCTGGCTAACATGGGTCCTGGGTTCCTTGGCTTTACGGGCAAGCACCTTAACTGCTAAGCCATCTCTCTAGCCCATCATTATGTATTTAAATGAAGAGACAATTTTCTTTTAAATTTTCTTTAGGGCATTTATATTTGCAATATGCTAAAATTGAGTTATGCTAGCCTAAGAAGAGAAATATAATGTTATTAAACACTAACTCTGTCTCCTCCAGTTGAGCTGTATAAAACTGTTAGGCACAAGCTGGGTGTGGTGGCTCACACCTGTAATTCCAGGAGGCTGAAGTAGGAGAATCACTGTAGCTCCAGACCAGCCTGGGTTAGACCAGTCTTCAAGACAACAAAAATAAAAACTGTTAGCCACAACCCAATTTTGGGTGTATGAGCTTCAAGTAAAGATTTGCATTTTAGCCAGGCGTGGTGGCGCACACCTTTAATCCCAGCACTAGGGAGGCAGAGGTAGGAGGATCATGGTGAGTTCAAGGCCACCCTGAGACTATGTAATGAATTCCAGGTCAGCCTGGGCTAGAATGAAACCCTACCTTGAAAAACAAACAAACAAAAAAAAAGATTTGCATTCTAGTCACTATAAAAATATTTTTGTGTTGTTTTTGTGGCTTATTTTTGTTTTTGAGGAAAGATCTTGCTCTAGCCCAGGCTGACCTGAAATTCACTATGGAGTCTCACGTTGGCTTTAAACTCATGGCACTCCTCCTATCTCTGCCTCCTGAGTGCTGGGATTAAAGGTTTGTGCCACCGTACCCCACTAAAAGTTTCACTTTTTATGGGAGTCTACAAAATTAACACATGTAAACACTGATACCCTATCACTGCTCTGATTAAATCTAAGGGATACTTGATTCTCCAGCACTTTCCAGACTTGTAAGTTAGTAAGTTTGATCAAAATATTATAAAATGTATAATAGAATGGTAGATGCTTAATGTAGTCCCAGAAAAAGTCACAAATTTCTTCAGCAGTATTGAGAATCTCTTTTTAAAAACTAATTTAATATTTTGTACTTTATGTCTTTTTGAAACAAGTTACCCTCTTCAAAATAAATTCAATTTTATGTGTCGTATTTTGTACCTGTACACTGTACTCTTCCTGCTCACAATTTCTCAATACTATAAACATTTCCTTTCCCCTTTCTAAGGTTAGCACAATTCTTAAGTTTAATTCAAGTATTTTTGAGTACTATTATATATCAGAGCCTCCTGGGTGCTAAGATTAAAGAAAAGTACAACATTCTTTGTCTTCAAACTCCTCATTATCTAGCAAGGGATGTAAACAAATAGCTACAAGCACTGCAGTAATGGTACGCACAGAGTACTGTGGAGGCTCAGAGATAGGGAGAGTTCTCTCAGGGAAGGCTGGTGAAAGGAACGGGAGGGAAGACTATTCTAAGCAGAGAGAACAACATCAACACAAGTCACAGTAAATGCACACGGCTTTTTTGGGGGGTAGGGGGAGCAGTAAGTAGTATAGTGTGGCTAAAATATGAGATTCCTATGGAGTAATGGCAGAAGTCATGTGCAAAATCTAAAACTGTTGGTTATACTGAAGGTAATGAGAGGTCATAAGGCAGGAAAGTGGTGTAATTGGTGTGTTAGAAAGAATAGCCTGTGGCAGTATGAAAGACTGACCCAAAAAAAAGGAACAGAACAAGAGAAAGCCAATTTGAAAGCTATTGCACCAGACTAGGTAGAACGCTGAATGGTGACTACAGACCGACCCAGAGATGAGGCCGAGTGAATTTGAGATGCACTTCAGAAGGGGACTCACCTGAACACAATGGCCGCTTGGATGAAGAAAACGGAAAAGTTAAAGATTCAACAAGGGATGTTGGCTTACAGTAGGACTTGATCTAAAGAGCAAATAATAAGTTAAACAATGACTTCAGAGTAGGAAATGCTTTAAAGACCTTCAAGTAGAGTGTTTCAGAAAGCAGCTGGATACAAGAGCACAGCTAAGGAGTACAGGCCACACTAAAATACAGATTTACAGATTTAGCACACAAAAATGGTACTTGCCAATCACTCACTGGGAAGATTACCACAAGTTTGAGGCCACCCTGAGACTACATAGTGAATTCCAGGTTAGCCTGAGCTAGTGAGACCCTACCTCAAAAAATAAAAAATAAATGGAATTTGCATTTATGTGAGCAGATGAAATTTTAAGGAAAAAGAGGATTGCCAAGGGTCACACACACATACAAGTCAGGTGAGATCTGAGGAGGCAGAGTACTTGCCAAGCATGTACAAGGCCCTTGGCTCAACCTTAGTAAGGGGAGTGGGGAACAGGTAGCAAATATTTAAGATAAAAATTTTAAAGAAATCTTTTATAGAAAAAATAATTTCATGAATAAGAAGAAATGATTTCCACAAGACATGCAAAAGGCACCAATGATAATTAATTCAGTTAGTTGAAAAAACACTATTAAAGGCTCAGTATAATGGCTCATGCCCATATTCCCAGAACTCACTCTCAGAGGGCTGAGGTAGGAGAAGCACCATGAGTTTAAAGTGAGCCTGACCTATAGAGTGAGTTCCAGATCAGCCTGCACTGTAGTGAAAATCTGTCTAAAAACAACACCATTAAAAAAAATAATAATAAAAGTACAGGGTTGGAGAGATGGCTCAGTAGTTAGAGGTACTTCCTTGCAAAGTCTAGCAGCCTGGGTTCGATTCCCCATGTAAATCCAGATGCACAAAGTGGCGCATATGTCTGGAGTTCGTCTGCAGTGTCAGAAGGTCCTCGTGTGTCTTTCTCTCTCCTTGGTAATAAATAATAAAACTTAAAAAGTAAAAGTATAATTCAAACAGTAGAAAAACATATTCAGCACACGTAACTAGAATGAAACTGCAGCATATACAGAGAGCTCCTGCCAATCAGAGAAGCAGACACTTCAATAGAAGGAATCACAGGGCGCGGCAGTGCACACCTTTAATCCCAGCACCTGGAGGTAGAGGCAGGACGATCACCAGGAGTTCGAGGCCACCCTGAGACTACATTCCAGATCACCCTGGGCTAGAGTGGGGCCCTACCTTGGAAAACCAGAGAGAGAGAGAGAGAGAGAGAGAGAGAGAAAGAGAGGGAGGGAGAGAGGGAGACACACACACACACACGGACAAACACAGAAACCAAGCTGACAACAACCATAAGAAAAGGAACTCAATCTACTCAGGAATGAAGAAAATATAAAACAATTCTGCAATGAGCTATTATTACTACATTCTCAAAATGTCAAGGTTTAAGAGTGTAATAAGACTAAACTCTTCTTGTTTTCTATTTGGGAATAGAAATTAACTCAGGCAATTTAGAAAACTGTCAGGATCTAGCTAAAGTGAAAAGCTACAGGCCCTTACAAATGTCCACATGCCTAAGATATGCTCTATAGACTAGAGCCATGCGAGCAGAACGATGCATATACACAGGAGTTGCAAGTGACACAGACGCAGTTGTCCCGAAGTGAAATAATTCAACTGATCATCAACAGTACAAGTAAATGGCAGCATGTTCATACGGAAGAACACTATAAAGCATGTAGCAACAGCAATGAGCCAGCTACAGATACACTATAAACAATGAAATGTCATTTGAAAAAGTTAGCAAGAAAATATAATTCTACTCATGTAAGAATATGAAAAGGGTATTGAATCCATATTGTTTAGGAATGCAAGTGTAAGTAGTTATGTTAGAGAAGAAATGCAAGAAATCAATTACTATGAACACACTGAGGAATACCTTGTGGCAAGCAGAAGAGATTGTAACTACCAAGGGACACCCAGGGAAAGTCGGCTGTTTCTCGACCTGTGTGTGGTGGTGATTCCATGGCATCAATCATCATTGTTAATGTACATATAAACTTCATGAACTTTTAAATAAATTTATACCAACCGTTAATAACCTAAATTTTGAAATGTTCTTACTTTATAAGCAATATGATGGTCAAAAGTGACCAAAAGTCTTGATTTTATAAGTGATTAAAAGAGAATAAGAGGGCTGAGAATGCAGCTCAGCGACAGAGCTCTTGCCTAGCATGTGTGAAGCCCTAGCCTTGACCCCGAGAGGTACAAAGACTTAAACAGCATGCCATCATGTCCACTCAAACCTAATGTCAAAACCTACGAAAACAAAAGGCAGTTTTATACCTGAGATGAAGTCTGTTTCAAGGCTGATGACTGGACTCTATTCCTTCAAAAAAATCTTAAATTTATTTGAAAGAGACAGCACATATATGGTACACCAGGACCTTTTCCCATTGCAGAAGGAACACAGACGCACACCCACTTTATGCATTTGGCTTTATGTGGGTACTGGGAAACTGAAGCCAGGCAGCAGGCTTTGCAAGTAAGTTCCTTTAATGGCTAAGCCGTCTCCCCAGCCCTGGACTTCACTCTTTCACTTAGCAAACTCTATTAAGTCCCATCTTGTGTCTGACAGCAGTAAGAGCTGAGAATACGGAAACGCAGAGCTAGCACTTAGGCTTGCCGCTCTTAGCACTGGGACTCTCAGTGATTTCTTTCTAGGGACAAAGGGTTTAGCTGACTAATTGGCTGGAACACAGTTTCAGGGTAAAACAACAAAAACTTAGTTCCTATTATTAATTCAAATAAAAGTTATGCATGAATGAACAAGTGCTGGTGTCAGTACATAACAAAGTTTATAACACAATTAAGAAAATTCAAAGAAAAATGCTGTTCTCTTCTCAAATGTAGAAAGTAAGAACAAACAGCACTGATTTTCCAGGTAAAGTATTTGTTTTTTCCCCCTCATTTATTTATAGGAGACAGGGTCACAATGTAGTAGAAGGTGACCTTGAACTTCTGATCCATGCCTCTACCTCCAAATGCTGAGATTACAGATGTGCAGCCACTCCACCCTTGGTGCCATGGACTGAGCCCAGGGCTCTGCAATGCCAGGAAAGCACTCCACTAACTGGGCTACATCCCCTGCGACCTTAGTTTTTTACACTATGTAAAAGAAAGACTGAGGAACTCAGTAGGAATAGGATCCTGAGGGACTTAAAAACTGAATAGCTGGGCATCTATAAACCCAGCACTCAGAAGGCTGAAGTAAGAGAATCACTGTGAGTTCCAGGTCAGCCTGAGTTACAGGGAAAGCCTGTCTTTAAAAAAAAGTAGATATAAAAGTACAACTTAAATAAAACTTTTGTTCTTTGTGTTTAAATAAAGCAAACCTATAAAGTGATATGATCTCTATTACTCAACTTGTTATTTTTAAATCTTCAGACTTAGTTCTGCAAATGAAATTCACCTAAAAAGAGAAGGATTTACCATAAATGAGATTTAAAAAAAAAAAAAACCAGGCTACAAGCTTCAAAACTTACAAGCATGTTCCCAAGTTGGTTAATCAGAACAATATTTTACAAATAAATTAAGCTTCATATACAGAGTCATTAATTGATTCTCAGCTGTCTATCTGGTTTATTCAAGTTTACCTGGATTGGAAGTCCTAAATTACATCAAAACAATGTCATAAAGAGCAAAAAAGGCTCAGTAAAGAACAGAAAACACTATTCATAAACATGAATCAACCAGTAAGGAATTTTTAAATTACTTAGAAATTAAAATTAGAAAAGCATTAAGTGGGGAAATAGAAAAATGAGACCTTGTGTCAGACTAGCTTCATTTAATGCTCAATTACTGTCTTTCTGAAAAACTCATTAAAATGAGATTTAAGTGGTGCCCATAAATAGGAAGGTGAAAATATCCCACACAATAATTTTCAGTTACCAAAACCCAAATTTTGCAACTTCAGGCTGGAGACACTGCTCAGCGTGAGACACCCACCCTAGCATGTGGGAGGCTTTGCCTTCAACCCCAAGCACAGAATAATGAATTAATTGGTGATCTAATTTTCCTTTTTTTTTTTGATGTGCCTTCTTTTAATTAATGTTAAGAAAGTAGCTCTTGGGCTAACAAGACTGCTCAGTAGTTAAAGCACAGCCTGCTTGCCTGCCTGCCTGCCTGCCTGCCTGGGTTTGATTCCCCCGTACCTAAGGAAACCAGGTGCACACAGCAGCACAGGCACCTGGAGCTCCTGCGCAGAGGCTCCAAGCCGTGGTGAGCCCACATGTTCACTTTCCACCTCCCTACTTGCAAATAAGTAAATTTAATATTATATATGGCAAAAGAACAAGGGGTTTGAATTCTGAGTCCCACATCTGCTTACATGTTGAACAAGTAACCAAGTTACTATGATCCTCATCTTCAGACACCAAATTCTCAAAATCTGAGCAGAACATATGTGAAAAATGCATGTAAATGGCCAAGTATAGGAAGCTCAATGTCCTCAGCTCACTGCAAAGACCATTTTCTACAAACTAATAAATACCTTCTTTAACTTTTTTTTATTGACAACTTCTACAATTACAGACCATAAACCATGATAATCCACCCCCCCCCCATTTTTTTTGGTGCTGGGCATGATGTCAGCACTTTGTGCATGGTAAGCAATACTGTACTACCAAGCTATATTCCCAGCCCTTTGTTGTGAGAACCTAAAATGTATAAAATAGAATGAAATCATATTCATTCTGTCTCATCTTTAACAGATATCAACTCAGGTGCTAATCTAGTTTCATCCGCACTCAATCCTCTCTCTCTCTCTCTCTCCTTCTATGCCTCTCTTCCTGTTTTGTTTTTTGAGATGGCATCTTTTGATATAGCCCTTCCTGGACTCAAATTCATAGCAATTCTTCTGCCTCAGTCTCTTAAGTGCTAAGACTGAAGGCATGGGCAACCTCACCAACTATCCACTCCCTCTCTTACTCAACTGTTGTAAAGTAAGTCCCCAACATCACGTTAGTTCACGAGTCCTAATGTCCAGTGGTCTCTTTAGTACATATACAGATCCAAATGAGAAGTCTAAGCTTAAAATACGGATTTGAGAGTCAAAGCAACGAAATCAATATCAAAACGATTGCTTTGAAGGAGGTCAAAAATAACTGCTTAGGGAACAACAGAGTTTCTCTTGGTATGTTTCATTAAGAAACAGGCATGGGGGCTGGAGAGATGGCTTAGTGGTTAAGCGCTTGCCTGTGAAGCCTAAGGACCCCGGTTCGAGGTTCCCCAGGTCCCACGTTAGCCAGATGCACAAGGGGGCGCACGCATCTGGAGTTCGTTTGCAGAGGCTGGAAGCCCTGGCGCGCCCATTCTCTCTCTCTCCCTCTATCTGTCTTTCTCTCTGTGTCTGTTGCTCTCAAATAAATAAATAAATAAATAAATAAATAAATAAATAAATAAATAAATAAATAAATAAAAGAAATAGGCATGGATCATGATGCTGGAAAGTGTCAGGAGTGTTCAGCACTGCAATATCTCTATCACACCTTTCAAGGCTCAGGGTCCATTGCAGAAGAGGTGGCAGAAAGAATGTAAGAGCCAAAGGAAGGGTAGGACTCCTTACAATGTGCTCCTCCAGACACAAAATGGCCTGGATATCCATGACCTCACAGTGCCTGATACTACCTACACAAGACCATCATAATAGGAGGAAAAGATCATGACATCAAAATGAAAGGGAGACTGCTTGAGAGGGGGAGGGGATATGAAGGAGGATGGAGTTTCAAAGGGGAAAGTGGGAGGAGGGAGGGCATTACCATGGGATATTGTTTACAATCATGGAAGTTGTTAATAAAAAAAAAAAAAAGAAACAGGCATGGAGCACCGTCAAGAAACCATGACTTTACAAAGACCTATAAAACTTTTATATTCCAATTTAACATGTGTTTCCTCCTTAAAAAGTATCCACATGTAGTGATAATTACTAATGGACTTTTAAAAATACCTAAAACATCGCGTTTGTTTAATATGAAGTTTAAACACTGAACTGACAATATAACCCACTGTAGAGCTACTTTCCCAAGTATTTGTTAAAAACTTGTCTATGTGTATTTTACTATTCTTTAAAGTCTAAAAATCTGTTTCATCATTTCTTTCATATGTATATTTCACAGTAGAATTTTTAAATTTTTTCAAAAGAAAATATGATCCTATTTGAAATAGCTATGACAGATGATGGTATATCTTAGAAGCACTTAGAGCTTTGAACACACATAAGAATATTTGTACACTAAAAATATTTTATAAGCTCTTTAGATACCAAGCTGTTGAATCTGATACTGTTTACTCTTACATTTTAGTTTTTACCCCCAAGTATCAAAATTAGTTATGATTTATTTATACTCCACTTCAACCTCCCCCCAAATTGGACTCAAGTTCCTTAAATCTTAATTTAAAACCTAATTTAAAAGAAATTCTAAAATATTCTAAAACAGTTTTCATAAGCAGTTCAATAGAGATTTAACTTTCTTTTAAAAACAAAAAGTATTTGTGACCTTTGGAATGGGATGAAGTTTTGTCTCTGATGAATTTTGACACCAAGAAAAGAATTTAAGTGGGGTAAAAGAGGCACAACTTTTTAGAAATACGATGGATTTTCATTGTTTAGATTTTCATGGCTCATCATTGATCACTGGAGCTTAAGTCCTATTGGTTAGAAAGAAGTCTAAAATTTTTCAATACGTTCTTATCTTTCAAGTAATAGTCCTAGAAACATGAATGCACAATTTTACATATTAGAGTAATACACAACTTAGTTTCAAGAACAATCTCCATGTATTTTTTTTCTGTCCAGGAAAAAAAAAGATACTTTAAGAGCAACTTAAACATTGGCTATACTGTAATGTATGACTTCCTTTTCACCTAAATTACAGAAAACTTTCTTGCCCTTTAAATCTTTTGAACCTAATGTGTTCTAAGTACAAACCGACTTATTTTTAAAATACAATTAAAGAAAACACTGGATCAAAATGAAATGTTCCCCTCCAACAGACAGACAGACACACACACACACACACACACACACACACACGTTTTCTTATTCAGTTACCAGCAAATATCAACACAATGATTGAGAGGCATAATTGCTTTTGCAGGAACCATGTATCAAACAGCAAGAAAAAAAAAAAAAAAACTTCTGGTTTTTAAAAGTACAATTTAGATGCCCAAACATTTATTTAAATGCATTCTTTTCTCTTTAAATTCATGGTTTGAGATTATCACTGAACTTCAGATTTCCCTCATTTTCATTTTAAATATTAAAATGCATGGAGGAAGGAAGTGAAAGTATGGACAATATGGAATGACTTGTAATTTGTTGACAACTTGTTCTGTTTTTAATTAGGGATATACATATATAAATTTGGGGGTGTGTTTTGAGATAAGGTCTCAAACAGCTCAGCCTGGTCTTGAACTCACTCCACAGATGAGGCTAGTGAGGAGCTTCCGCTCTTCCTGCCTCAGCCACCCTGAGTGCCGGGATTACAGGCTTGAGCTGCTGTGCCCGACTAATTAGGGAATTTTATAAAGATATCATATTGCTGTTCTTAAATTAAGTCTGCATCAGAAGCCAAGCGATTTTCTGATCTTGAATAGTAATGACACAGATTCTCTTTAACATATATGTTCCCTGCATCTATATTTCAGATATATTTTGCTTTTGTACCGCTAAAGAAAACCTTGTCATCAGGCATTAATAACATCATTAACATTGTAATTAAGTCTGCCAGTTAGTAATGAACTTACATCTTTTATTTTCTGAATTGGAAAAGATAACAGCAGCTATGGAAACAAAATATATGGGGAAAAGCCTGGTAATTTTCTTTTGACATAAGAAATCATTGGGGTTTTTTTGTTTTGTTTTGTTTTGTTTTGGCAATACAGCAGGCATGAATTTACTGACATTTCGAAGTATCTTACGGTTTTTAACCTTTCCCCAACCCCCTCCATCAGATTTCCCTCTGTGACTTTTAAGATTTTTCTCAAACACACACACATATACACACACACACTCTCACAATTTTTTTTTGGGGGGAGGGGGGAGACACACCATAGTATATATCTCCGCGCTAAAGATGATGGGAAAAACTCTTCAGCAAACGGGATTACTCCGCTCAACCTTTCCAAAGCTTCAGCAAACCAATGCAATGTCCTTGAAAAAGTTTCAAAATCATATATATACTCCAAAAGGACAAATGGGACCCACTTTTTGACCCTTTTTCACCTCACACGGTCACTTCGGGGCAGGCCTCTCTGACCCTGTACAGCGAGAGCACAGCGCACCCGCTTTTAACAGACACCCTGGAGATTTCGTTGAAGGTTTCCAAGATGTCTTTAGGAAACAAAAAACAAAAGCCAAAAAAACAAAAAAAAACACCTCTGTTTTCTCAGGTTCAAACTTTCCCAGTTGCTTACAAATCCGGGTGTTTCCATTGCGCGTGGCCCAACACCAGCACCAACCCGAGCGAGCGAGCGAGCGAGCGGCGGAACCCTCGTCCTCCGTCCTTCCCGAGAACCGTGACCCCGGCGACGGCCAGCCCCCGGCCGGGCGGACCCGGCGCACAGGTGTCCTCCGCGGGGCCCCCGGCTCGGCTCGGCTCGGCCCGGGCGGCCGGCGAACCTTGCCCCGCACACGACTGCGGCCTCCGCGGCGCCCTGACCTTGACCGCGACCGTGACCCTGCCCGGCCTGCCCACGCCCCCACCCACCTCGGGGCCGCCAGGCGCCCGGCAGCACCTTCCGCTCCGCTCCGCTCCGACGGGGGCCCCGGGCGCCGAGGGGAGGCGCGGCCCGGAGCACGTGCCGCGTCTCGAAGCCTCCTCGAGGTGGGCGCGAACCGCGGGAGGCCGAGCGCCCGCGCGTTGCCCTCGAGGCTTCCCGTAGCCCCGCGTGGAGCTGGGCGGGCGGGGGTGGGGGGGGGGAAATTCCCCCCCGCTACGGAGCGGCGTAGGGGCCAGGAAAGGTCGCGCGCGCGCGCGTCCCAGGCCCACCGAGGGAGGCCCGTCTGCCGCTGCTCCTGGACGGCAACTGAGCACCTGGCAGCGGAGGCCGCCGGGTGGTCGCGGTTCCCGGTCCCGCCTGGGATGTGTGGCCAGGGCCCCGGGGACCCCTCCGCCCATGATACTGACCACCCTCAGGGGTGCAGCCCAGCAGACACCCCCTCTCTAGGGAGGGAACCGTCCACGGGGGAGCCCGCCCCTTCCTGCAGGGCCCGCTGGGCCGCGGGGGGCTCCACGGCGCCCTGGGCAAGCTTGGAGAAAGAGTGGGCACGAGCTGGGCGGACGGAAGCAGGAGGGAGGACGCAGCCAAGACGGCTTCCTCCTCCTCCTCCTCGTCCTCCTTCCAACCCAGCCCGGCCTCAGGACGGGTCAGTCTCCCCGACCCCCACATCGCCCCCCCCCCCAAGCTGCGTGCCCACTCCCTCGCGGAATGCAAAGTACCAGGGGCTGCTGGTGACCTCGCAAGCAAGCAAAACTTTTCGTTGCTTCCTCCTCTTCCCGCCCTTGCACAAGCTGAGCGGGCCTGACACCCACGCGCGCGCGCGCGCGCGCTCTCGCCAAGCAATCTGGACAGTTCTGAACCCTGATTTCTAGGGGGAGACCCCCAGGGTGGTGGTGGTGGTGGTGGTGGTGGGGAAAGGGCTAAGCCAGGCTCACTCCCACTGGGACGTGGAGCTGTTTCTCCCCAACTTGCAGGCCGCGTCCTCCTGCATTCCCCCCCTGCGCCCCCAACTACCCCAGCCCGCGGAAGGGAACTGCGAATCCCTGTCAACTTTTACAGATTTTTGTGTTTGTATTTTAAAGAAACTTTTTAAAAAAAAAACGAATAAAGATAATTTTAGCCACTTCTGGCGCAGACGAACGGTTTTTAGAGGGTGATCTTAGCACGTGGGAGGAATCTGGGGACCCCCCACCCCCAACAGCCGCGCAGTGAAGCCACTCACCCAGTGAGGGGAAGATTGTCTTCTCCCTGGACAAGCAGGACACACACGGGGATTTTTATTTTTGGCTGTTTGTTTTCTTGTTTGTTTGGGAGGTGGGTCGCTTTGTTTTCTTTTTGGCTCAGCTCTGAGAACATTTATAGCGCTAACCCTTCCCCCCCTCGCTGCCCTCCTCCCCTCCCCCTCTCTTCTTTCTGGTGCAGGCAATTACGGTGAAATCAGTGCCAGGCTCCTGCCTCTGAAGAGAAAGGAATTACTTCAGGAATTGAGTACTGACACCTGTCACTGACCTGGACGGCAGAAGAGATCTGGGGTCAAACCCAGGGTGAGAGAGGTCAGGTTGATGTAGTTTGGGGGAAACCCTCCTTAAAGGAACATTTTGGGGGCTCCTCTTGCCATGACTGCCCACCTCATTCTTTTTGGGCCCCAGCTTCACTTAAATCATTGATTCGCAGGTTGTTAATACAGTTTCCCTCCCTGTGAGTACCCTGCCCCGAGACCAGAGAAGCTGAGGCTGGAATCAGAGCAACAGTGACATGCCGTTCATAATTTGCTTTTATTTTCGGGAAATAATGTCGATAAGGAGGAAGAGGAGAAGGACTGCCTTACATTTCAACAAGTAATTTGTGATCTTCACAACCGGACAAATCAAATTTACAAGTTACTTTCCCACCTACTGGACCAAGTGGCCAAAACCAAAATGGATACACCAGGTGTTCTCCATAGATTTTGGAGAATTGAAGGTTCACTAAAAACTCACTAGACAAAACGGGGAAGTTTTAAACTGAGAAGCCAATAGAGGAATTGGAACTGGGACTTGGGGACTGGATTTGTTTTCCATAATGCTGTAATTTCACCTCTTTTGTTGTATTTTGTTTGTTGGGGGGGGTCTGTAAGCCAGAATTTAGACGCTATGCTTAGACCTCATTCCTGCACCCCCCCCTACCCAGGCAAGCCCCCACCCAGATACCGTGACTTAGCTGTTTCCTGATCGTCCGCGCCCAGCTTCCTGGAACCAATCTGTTTTCTCTAATAAATACAGAGGGAGAAGAGGTGAAGAGGGCAGGACAGCTTTATAACAACTGAAAAATAAAAAGAGCCATCATTTGAGAACGAGAGGCAGAACAAAGGGAAAAGATTTTTTGCTTTTGTTATATATATATATGTGTGTGTGTGTATATATATGCATGTGTATATATCTTAAAATTCTGTATCTTGGACGCTAAGACAAGATATGCTCAGTTCAACCGACAGCAACTAAAAAGTTTTAACTGGTCCCTGGAACGGACCAACTATGTACAGCATTCCCGCCAGGGCGGAAGCTGGAACCAGCACAGGGCAGGGGACAAGCAAGAGAGGCTGGGGTACACTCCCTTCTGCTGGCCTGACCCAGCGCCACCTCTGGAGAGGCTGGGAGCTCTGGCTCTGGCCTGCAGATGGTGGCTTGATTGAGGACGAGAGAAGAGGCGACAGTCTGCTGGAAGAAACTGGTTGTTTTGACTTAGAATAGTGTGTGGGCACACTCTAAAGGGCAGACACCCTTCAGTCAGTGACGCCGGTGTCCATAAAGAATAAATAAAAGTGGTGAGCTCAAACAGAGAGGGTCAGAGCGACGAGCCTCCGAAGGCTCCAGGTGCGTAACAGCTGTCCAGAAAGACTGGGAGAGGTGACTTAAGGAGTTGGGTTCAGGGCCGAGGGGAAGAGCGTACACTACCCTGTAGGAAACCTGTGGCAAAGCCCGGCCGGCCCTCCATCCAGGCAAGGGGAGAGTTTGCCCAGGCCCCTCCCCACCCCAAGCAAATGCCACAAGGATGGGAGCAGCCGGGCAGGCAATGGGCGTCTTTTGGGGAGTGAAAATTTCAGTTTTGGAGAAGCCGAAGCAAAGGCGGGTGGCGCAGCAGCAGCAGCAGCAACAGGATGGGGACCAAAGGAGGGGCGCAAGGTAGTTGGCGTTTTCTACTCCTCTTCTGACTTCTGGGCTCACAAGACCTGGAACCGCCAAGAGGTTTGGTCCTTGTAGTCCAGACAGTCGGGGGAGTTGAAGTTCAGTTTCCAGGCAGAGGAAGCGGCGGCAGGGCCGGGCTCCTTATAATCCAAGCAGTCGGCCGAATTGAAGGCCAGGCCAGAGCCACCGTACCCTTGGTGGTGGTGATGGTGGTGGTGGTGGTGGTGGCCCGAAGACTGGCTCAGCGGATGGTGCGTGTGCGGGTGATGGTGGTGGCCCGCCATGGAGGAGGGCGCAATGGGGCTGAGCTGGTGAGGGTGGTGATGCGAATGCATGGGTGCCAAATACGTGCTGCAGTCCACGCCGCCGAAGTAGGAGGAGGAGGGCGCAGGGTATCCTTGGCCGTAGCTGCCGCCCTGGCCGTAGGACATGGGGTACGAAGCGGCGGTGGCGGCCCCTGCGGCCACGGAGCGCTGCATGCACGAAGCGTTGGTCGGCGCGGCCAGCGGCTCGGGCATGGACACGGAGGCCGGCGCTGATCCGGGGGAGATGGAGGCCGGGCTCCAGATGGACGAGGCGGCAGGGGTGCTCAGGGCGGACGCGGCGGCCACGGCCGGATTCCCGCCCAGGCCCGCAGCCGCCGCGGGGTTGGCGGAGGCGCTGGACGCCGAGCTCGACGAAGAGGCCGAGCTGGACACGGCGGGCGGCGTGAACTGACCGCTGCTCTCGGAGCTGGAGCTCTCGCGCACCGGAGACGACTTCTTCTTCACCGGCCGGCTCTTCGTCCCGTTCCCGCTCTGCTGCTGCTGGCGGCACTTGGCGCGGCGGTTCTTGAACCAGACCTGAGGTTGAGCCGGGCAGGGGAGGGGAGGGGGGTGTGTGTGAGGGAGGACACAACGGGTCAGGGCGGTGGGCGCCAGCGGAGCCCCTCCAGACTCCGGCGTCCCGCCCCGGATCTCAAGTCCCCGGGAGTCCGAGCCTCTTCCACTCCCGAGCCCGCGCCCCCTCTCCCTCCCCTCCCCCTCCCAGCACGTGCAGCGCCCCCAGCTCGGGCACCCTCCTCCTCCCCCATCATTTTGCGCAAAGCCCCCCCCCCCGGAGTCAGCTGCCTCCAGAGGAGGAGGGATGCGCACCTCCCCACGCTCAGCACCACTCTGCGCCCCCGAGGGGCGGACCGTTTGCATCTGTCCAGCCAGAAGTTCAGCCATCTCTCTCTAAACTGTTGCGGCTGGCTGCTTCCCCAACAGCCCCCGAGTATGTTTGGAGGCCCTGCTTTCCACGCACAGAGCTCAGGGAAACAGCGGGGACACACAGAGCACCGGAGTGGGGGGCAGTCACCAAGTCTAGGGCCCGAGCGAGCGGTGGCACTGAGGCGGCGTCCTGGAGGCTGGAGTTGGGCAGGGTGAATGTCTGGGTGGGACAGATGGCCTGCGAGGCCCAAGGAGGCCGTACTCCACTACGTGGGGCTTCACGAGAAGGAAGCCTGGGTGAGATTTCGTTGGGTAATTTTTTTGGGGGGGGTGGGGAGCTCCGGGTGGGGAACCAAATGGAATGGTTAAGTAATAAAAGTTCTCACTCCTCTTGGAGGGCCTCCACCCCTGGCACATGGCATTTCGTTCTTGCTCCCTTCTCGAGCCTTCGGAGAAAGAAGGCGAGACAAAAACACCCTTAAGGAAAGTTCTGAGTTAGAATCCGAGCTATACTTTCGGAGCTCTTTCGCCTCAATAAAAATAAAAATAAACAAAAGACATGGTAAGGCCGGCAGCTGGATTTTTGCACTCGGGTGGAGAAAACTTAACACCTCACGGACACCACTGGATATTCCCAGACAATGCCAAGCTCCCACCAACTTCCACTCTGGCACGTCCAGCGAGACCAGGGGCAAAAGCAGAATCCGGGCCTCGCTAGAAAAAGTGCCAAGTTTTGGGGTGGCCGAAAAAAAGCAAGATCAATTGTGGGAGCCGTAGCTCTTCTGCCCGCAATCCTCCAAAAACGACTTTCAGCGTGGAAGGCGCTCGGCGCGGGGAGGGAGGGAGGAGGCACTGGGCTTTTCTCCATTTCCTTTAATTTCCTCCCCTTTTCCTGTCTGGCGCCCAGCGCTAGGGGGAGTTGGAGAGGGGCAGTCCGGTCCATAAGCCCTTCCCTACACCAGACCACCCCCCCCACCCTCCCCGACCTTTCCAGGCCCTAACGTCCCCAACCCTCGCCCTAGAGGCCCCCAGCAGCGCGCACCTGGACTCTGGACTCCGGCAGGTTGATCTTGAGCGCCACCTCCTCGCGCATGAAGATGTCCGGGTAGCGAGTCTTGGCGAAAAGCGCCTCGAGCACGTCCAGCTGCGAGCGCGTGAAGGTGGTGCGCTCCCGCCGCTGCTTCCGCGGGGTGGCTGCGGGGCGACACGCGGGGCGCCTAGAGTCAGCAGCGGTGGCCGGGCGCGGGGCCGGAGCCAGAGGCCTCAGGCTGGTCCTCTGGCAGGCCCAGAACCCCATCAGGGCTAGAGCAAAGGCCGCGCACTGAGCAAAAGACACTTCCCTGGAGGGCCAGGCCTGAAGGCCACAGGTGGGACACAGTGCGTGTGCCCCACAAGGGGCTTCTGTCTCAAACTTTAGGGCCTTTCCTCTGGGCCTCTGAGACGTCAAACAAGAAAACCATACCATCTCCCCTCCTCCCCACACCTACACCCACACCGGCTGAGGGGTAGGAGCAGAGATGAGGTGCACAGAGACACACAACCTGGAAAACAGTTCATACGGGGCTAAGGAACCCAGGACCTAAGCTGGAATCATCTGCCACCCCACCACAACACTTGGTATAGGTTACTGGTCTAGAGGTCACTCTGATTTAGGGAGAGTAAATCTCCCCTTCTCCAGTGCCACCAGGCAGGCCCAGTAAGGGAAGTTTGGCCTAGCCAGTATCCAGATGGGTCATTCACTGCGGGGAATGGAAGACAGATTGATAAAATCCAGTGGCAGTCACGGGAAAACAAATCCCGTGGGTAAACGCACTACGTGAAGGAGATGGGACCACAAGAGACCCGCTCAAAAGTCACACTTTAATGTTCCCAAGCACCGGCCCACTTTGCCATGGAGCTACTCCAACCTGTCTGCCTGAGGTAGGTGGAAGCCACCAGGGACCGTGCATCCATCTCCCTGGGCCTGTCTAGCAACAATGTGGGCTCAAATTTGACAGACCGGGAAGCCCAACATTCAACACAGCCTGGGGATGAAGGTAAAAGGCCAGTGCTTACCGGGGTAGCCCACCGAGGGGTGAAGGAGGTCCATGGCTGGCCCGGCTAGGCCCAGGCCATTCATGCCATAGGGGGGTTGTTTGAGGTAAGACATCATGCTAACAGCCGGGTGGAGGTGCCCCGACGAATCCAGGGGGCCTGGGGCTAGGAGCAGTTCGGAGCTCCCACAGCAAAGTTCTTCAAGCTGTTGTGTCTGGGGTTTGGCCTAGGGAGACAGGAGACACATGGAAATTACTTCAGCGCCCAGCTCTTCTAAGCCTGGGGTGGGAAGAGGTTGAGGTGGGGGGGGGGGGTTTCCCAGCTAGGGAACTGCACTGGGCAGTCAACCTAAGGAATTTCATTCCTCCAAAGTCTTAGCTCAGAGATCGCTTTTTTTTTTTTTTTTTTGGAAAAGTAAACTTTTCCTGGAGTGTCCCCACGTTCCTTGACATGGGCCAAAGACGCATAGAGTGTCGAAAGGAGAGAGGAGTTAAAGGCGTTTACAGGCTGGGGAGGTGAGAGCCGGAACCGCAGAGTGTGCAAAATCCCAAGTGTAGTCAAAATTTAAGTTCGGGGGAAGCAAATTGCTCAAGCAAATGTTCACTTGGCACACGGACAGTAGGGCCGCCCAGAGCATGAGAGGTTGTTTCATTTTGTTTCCAGTGTTTGTGAAAGCGGCGCAAAAAGGTAGACATTGCAGAGGGCTAAGGCGAGGCAGTGCGGAAGGCTGGCTTGGGCACGTTTTGCCCACTCAGGATATGTCTGTCCCTTCAAAGATCTCCAGGGTTGCTCCCCTACCTCAAAACCCACGAATCACCTTTCCAAAACCCTGGGCCCCGGCGCTAAGCGGTGGCTGACCCGGAATCCCACCTCTGCACCCGGACACTGCAGCCCGTAAGGCCGCAGGAGCCCCCCCCCCCCCTCAAAGGCAGCCAGAGAACCGAAAGCACCGGGGTTAGCAGTGGAGATTCCAAGATGCCGCCCCAGGTCTGGGGTGCCTCCAAGCGCCCACCCGCCTTTCTTCCCGGAGCCGGGGCCTCCGGATTTCTACCAAGTCCCAGCGCACACAACCCGAGTCCTATCCTGATTCGATAGAGCGTGACCAGTCCAGTGCCCCCAAAGGGTCTTGAGCATTTGCGGGGGGGGACCTGAGTGAGAGGGCCGCGTGGGGTTCTTTCCATCACACCAGCCTGACCCCCAAGGCCCCAGAACCAGATAGAGAACAGAGAGCTAGGCCTCGAGCTGCAAAGCAAGCCTCTTGCACCCCAGAGCTGGAAGGGCCAGGCTATGGCTCTGAACCCCTGGCGCTCCCTACCCTCTGGCACAAGGTGGTGGTGGTGTGGGTGGGGGTGGGGGGCTCTGGGGAGTGGGACCGGGACCACCGAGGCACTTGTAAGCTACACCCCGCTTGGCGGGAATTCTGTCAAACAAGCCAGGAACCTAGTCTGGGGAATTCACGCCGAGAAGTCGGAGCTAAAAGCAGCTCCCCATCCCAGCCCCCACTCGCAACTACGTTCCAGTCCTTGGGGGGACCTACGACATCGACTACGGGGTTAGGGGAAGGAGGACCCAAAAGGTAAACAGTCAGGACTCCGGGGCCTCGGGGAACCAGGACTGGAGCCGAGGCGGTTCTGCTGGGGCGCAGCGAGGAGTTGCCCAAAGACTTTTCTCCTAACTTAGCAGCAGTTCGGAGGAGGCGGGGGAGGGGGCGCCGGGGCCCGGCCTAGCGGTCTGGGGTCCCGGGCGCCCCGAGAGGAGAACCAGGCCTCTCCCTCCCCCTCCTGCCCCGCCCACCTGCCCTGGGCCCGGCGATCGGCGGTGGGTTTCAGTTGGGAAGGGGAGGCCCAGGCCCCGCGGCTGCCTCCTCCTTACCTGCCCGCAGCCCGGGGGCCGCTCACCATCTACCTCGCGCCGAGGCAGCGAGACCCGCGGGGCAGCCAACCTGCAAAACAGAGGTGCACGGGAGTTACCTCTCGCGGATGGTCTCGGACCCTCAGCGCCCCCCCCCCCCAACTTCCCACCTCCCCCATCTCTTTCTTTCTTTCTTTCTTTTTTTAAAGTAGCTTTGTGCGTGCTCCTTGGCGTTTCACTTTATTGCACAGATACTTTGTTTGCAAAGTCCCATACGTTCCCCAACCCACGCCCCCCCCCACCGCCACCGCCACCAGGACGCTGCCTCGCCCGAGATACGGCCGGGGGTGGGGTGGGAGTGGGGGTGGTGTTGGGGAGCGCCAAGTGGGAGGAAGATGCGCGGGCCAGAGTTGGGAGGTGGCTCGAGGTCGCCTCTGCACTCTCTGGGTGCAGTGCGGAGGCCCTTGGGGCCTGGAGGAAGAGTCCTGGAGAGTCACTCGGCAAACTAAATAAATCAAGCGATTTACCTTGTCGGAGTGGCTTGTCTTGCTCAGTTGTTTAGGTGATTGGAAATGTAGCCTGATGAAGATTGATCACCTTTCTTACTGCCCTCCCCGGGTATGTGAACGCGAGGCAAGTGCGTAACGGGGAGAGGCCGCCAATAGGGGGCCCGGCGCGAGCTGAGTGACAGGGAGCCGGGCAATGGCAGCTCGGAGCCCCGGTTACCTCGGCGCGCCCCCGCCCCCCTCCGCCCACTATACCCCGCCCTCCCCGCCTGCCCACCCCGCCCCGGTGGCGCGCTAAGTCCCCGGGCACGGATGGCAAAATTCCGCTCGGAACGAGTCGAAGAGGGTGAACCGAGAGCTGTGCAGTCCCGGCCGCGGAGGGGAGCCATGGGGGTTCCTGAGGCATGCCTGGTGGTGGTGATTGTGGGGGGGGGGGTCTCCGCCCTTCTTTTGCCCTCTTGGCGCTCCCGAAGGAGTGGCAAAAAGAAAAAAAAAAAAAGGTGCTGGGTAACCGGTTCTTTCTCCTCTTCCGCGAGCCACCTGGCTTCGGGGCCAGGGTGTGGGCGCGGCGGTTCCGGGGCGGCGGGCTACGAGCGCACCGGCCCCTGGCCCTCCTCGGGCACCGCGCGCCCTCGCGGTTCCCTCCTTGCTCTGCGCCCCCGCGCCGGCGGCGGAGGAGGCGGAGGAGGCCGCGGGCGGCGGGTGCCGGCTCCGGCCACTGGCCCAGCGCGGGAGAGAGCAGTTCCTCCCCGGGGTCCCGGGAACGAGCAGCGGCGGGGGAGATGCCACCGTCACTTACCAGCTCCCCGACGTCTCCAGGGTTCCCGGTGACGACCCCCCCCCCCACAAAAGCTGTCTGCAAGTCTTCAAAGCTGCTGCTGAGACGGTTTAGCCCAGATCCTCCACGCACACATAGAAGTCCCACTTCTCAGTCGAAAGAAACTTTCGTTTCCACACTCCCCGTCCCTTCCCACGTCTCCATCTACTAGGGACAGCCTAGTGAAAACT
This sequence comes from Jaculus jaculus, assembly GCF_020740685.1. NCBI lineage: Eukaryota > Metazoa > Chordata > Mammalia > Rodentia > Dipodidae > Jaculus > Jaculus jaculus. Next base: position 58,534,809 of record NC_059119.1, on the reverse strand, counting down.
TGTGGCCCCAGACCACCACCACACCCCCCGCTCCTCGGCGTATTATTCCAGGTACGAGAGGAGCCGCCTGGAAGCGATTTTCCCCGGATAGTTCGTACTGGAAAACCCTGTCTCCCAGTCCTATAAACTTGCCCAACACGTCTACCCGTGTGGATTTTCCAAAGCGCAAAAAAAAAAAAAAAGGGGGGGGGGTTTCGGCCCAACACTTAACTATGCCATTCTTTTCTTTTTCTCAATGGTACACCGTACAGAAACATTAGGGATTGACTTAACGCCCCTTCTAGGAATCCCCGCTTCCTGTCCGCATCTTCCCCATCCTCACTGGGAAAAGTTTGAACGAGAGCGCGGCGTGCGCGCGCGAGCCGGTCCCGGAGCCGCCGTGCGCACCGCAGTGCGGAGCAGCCGCGCCGCCCCGGGCCGCGCTCGGCACCCGGGACCTGACCGGGCGGCGGGGGCGACCAGAAGAAGGGGGAGCCCGCTGAGTGAAAAGGGGCCGCGACCGCCGCTCATCAAAGTCCTTCCCCCCTCCCCCAAGCGACACTTTCCTTTGGAGTCCGAATAAAATACGGTAACAGAATATGATGGAGGGCACACTGTTTCCTTAACTGCTTCTCAAAGGACCCGAGAGATCTTCTTAGGACCTTTAATAAGGCTTTGGTCGGCTCTTTTGTTGATCCCTCAAAATCAACTCCTTCTAATTGAAGTTGGAGCTGAAAGCGAGCTAATGTTCAAAGAAAGTGGCCGCCAGACCAACGAAATTACATTTTTTTTTTTTGAACGATGAGGGAACATCTAATCAAAGGGGCAGGGAAGGAGGGGTGTGTGCGTGGGGGAGTACGAAGGAGAAAAGGAGGTTTTACAAGGATCTTTCTCTGGTTCACAAAAGTCAGCGACATGGGCGCTTCTCCCAGAACAAAGGCACCGCGGCCCATTCACAAAAGGGAAAGAAAGAGAAAGCTGGATGAAAGAACGGAGAGGAGGAAAAATGAGAGGGGAGAGAGACAGGGAGGGAGGGAGGGAGAGAGAGAGAGCTCCTTTAAAGAGGAAAAGAAACAGCACAGGGCGCAGTACTGGCCCAGGCTAGGACACACCTTAGGCTCTTGCGGGTCGCCACCACGAGTAAAACAAAACAAAACAAAACAAAACACCGCTTTGGAGCCGTGGAGATCTTGTTGAGGTTTAAAGAAAAGAAACGAAATACACCCGGCCCCGGGCTTGAGGGAAAAAGGCGCGGGCTGAGGCGCACGGGTTTGGCGGGCAGGACCGCGCGGGCGTCCCGGGCTGCGCCGTGGCCAGGCTGGGGGGTCCAGAGTGCCTGGCCTGCCATGGGACCTCGGGGATCCCCCTGCCCTCCCATCTCTAGCCAACTCCGGCCTCCTCCTCCTCCGGGCCGGCCCAAGGGCAGCCTCGGAAGCGGGCCCGGGTTAGGCCAGGCGAGGGGTGGCCGCGCGCGCTGGAATGTGCCCGGCGTGGTCCCCAAGGCCCGGCGCGCTGGAGTCCCTCGCTCACGGTTCCAGACGCTTGCCAACCCGTGTCGGGGTTAAAGCCGCGAGGTATCAAGTAGCAAGGATTCCCTCCACCCCTAATGAGACTATTTATCTAATCCCAAATTGCGGGCGAATTTTCTTAATGCTCAGCCCATAAAACCTCGGGATTAAGAGAAGAAAAGAGAGGAGAGAGAGGGAGAGGGAGAGAGAGTGAGAGAGATTGGAGCGGAGGAGAGGAGTGGAGAAGGGAGGGAGACTGAGATAAAAGTTTCTTGAATTCGGCGCGGAGGATTGAGGAGGCCGTCGCTAGGCAAATGTCCAGGTGGGGGACGTCGGTCCAGCAGCCGCCACGGTTCCAGCCGCCGGCTGTGGCTCGGGGAGGGAAAAGTGGGGCAGCGTTGGGGGAGGGGGGCTGCCCCAGTTTAAGGCCCACGCGCCGGGAGGGGGTGGAGGCGAGGGACCTGGGCCCCGCTGACCTGGAATCCGGAATCCAGGTGACCTCAAGACCTGGCCAGCCTCGGAAGGGTTTGGATCGTCAGCGGAGCGTTTGTGGCCAGGGGCTGGCCAGAGCGTGGCAGTCCCGGGCAGGGTGCCCCAGCCAGCCAGGCGGGCCACGGCTCCCAGAAGTCTCTGATGGATGCCATGGCGCGCGGGTTCTCAGGATCTCTGGGGTTCTCGGGGTTTGGGTTCATGTCTGCTCTGGGGAGACTGAGCCCTCCCCCCCCCCCACTGTGCCCCGCGGCCAGCACTGGGCACCGAGCAGTGGCCCGTCGCAGGGAGCCGCGCTCCACGGCCACTGAGGGGCGTTCGGGTGCTGCGGAGCGGCCCCAGCGCAAACCGCACGAGGCTGGGGAGCCCGGGGCCCTCGTCACCCCCAGCAAATGTGGGGTTTCTGGAATGCAGCGAGAGGTGCGGTCGGGTACTGCGGACCGCCTCCAGTAAGCTTCGGGGCTCCGGAACCTGAAGATGGCTGCGTGCGCCACTTAACCCCGGGTCCAGGAGGAGTCTGGATTTAGCCCAGAAAGCAGCAACTTGCTGTTTTCCTCTTTGAAGAAAGAGGCCCAAAATACCCGATTTCATTTAGTTCCAGTTGCAATAAGGAAAAGAAAAAAAACAAACAAAAACCTCGCCACGAAGGACGTCCACTAGAGCAAGTTTTCACTTTGCCATTGGACGGGCAGCGTACTCGCGGAAGGAAGTGTGCGCCCGGTGTGTGGGTGAGGTCGAGGCTGCAGTGTAAAGTTTGCGGACTTGTTGAAAGAGCTCTCTTTGTTTGGACATCCCAATAAGGGGAATGCACCGAATGGCCAGTTTTTACTCCAATGTGGCCTACAAATCCTTCCCTTCATCTCATCCACACATATCTGCACACGCTCCTCCCCCAGTCCACTTGCCCCAGCAAGAACCCTCTTCCTTTAACTTCGGTACCTACAGACGAACTGGTTGTGGGAAGACAGTTCTCCCCCACACAACTGCAAAATTGTAACAATTAAAAATGTGGACGCTTCATCACGATAGTGGTATACCCCCCTCCCCCGGGGTGTGGAACCACAAATTTCGTCAAATCCATCACAGGGAGAACCCTTTCCAAAAGATGATAGTTTACACTCCTTAAGAACCTGACTAATTACTTATCAATTTGCATTCCGGTGTCAGCAGGGCTCCGCAGGGATGAGTGAACTTACTCAGCTCCAAATTCGGTCCAGGGTCCTTGCCCCGTGTTCGAGAGGACCTTGGCCCACATGAAAACTTACGGATACACAAACTCCCACACACCTTTTTTACTTCAAGAAAAGTAGCAGCAGTGTTTAAGGTAAGAAAGTTTCTGCTTTTATTGAAAATTTATATATGACTCAGTATTGTAATAAATAAACAGATAACCATTTTCACAAAAAAAAAAACAGTGCTATGCTAGAGAGAAAATATTAATTGGGGAGATTTACTCATAGTGGCAAGACAGATATTTATCAACACAGAATAAATATTAACAACATTCTTTGAGCCAATGTTGAGACACGACAGGAAGGAGGAACCAAGCAAGATGTAATAAATAATTTTCAGAGAAAAGATGGCGCGTATCAGTTGATAAAACTGTAAACTGCAGCAAGTCAATTAGTCCCGTCCTCACAGTTCACCTTTGAAACTACAGGGCTTGTCTCAGGCCATCATCTGAGGAAAGCCAAGGGGAACTCTATTATTCTTACAGTGAAATGCGAAAGAACTGAAGACCTCACTTGTAAATAGAAAGCAGTCTGTAAGTAGGATGAGTAGGGTCTAACGACTAAATTTAGGTAACAAGGTGTTACATATGGTAGGACTGGAGAAAACTGTGACAATTTTCTTATCCCGTTTTTGCCCCCCACCCCACCCACCACTACGCTAGTTACCAACAATGACAACAAAAATGTTTCCAATTTTCTTCCCATCAAAAAAAAAAAAATGAGGGAAACACTTTTTTCCCTTTTTTTGAAGTTTCTTGAGCATCTTCAATACCAATCACTCCCAAGATGTCTGTGCAAATCTAGTTCATGTGGTTTTTAAAAAATGATGTGATGATTAACTCTCAAAAAAAAATTTCCTTAAACAAAGCTATTTTGGAGTTCTTTACATTATTTGGAAGGAGGAAAGGGGTTGTTGGTGGTACAGGTACAGTCCAGCCAAACAAAATGTAAAAAAAAAAAAAACAAAGTTTTAAATCAACGAGTCTGACTGGTTCTGGTCTGAGGACCTAGGACTGAAATGTTGGGGCAGAGAGGTCTGAAGGCTACTGAAGAGCACATTTCTCCTCTTTCTTGGCCATCTTGCCTTTGTTTTGCTCCAGAGTTCGCTCCAAATGCTCATCTTCTTCTTCCGCCCTGGATGTCAGACAAACAGGAAATAAAAATTATTTTTCTTCATGGAGATGACAGCAGTCCCTTTCCCCCCTGGTATTTGGACCCTGAGCAGCAATGGGGAAGGAGCCCCAGGGCCGCAGCCCCCCGCCCATCTCTGGACCGAACTTTCCACAAACTTCTCGGCCAGTCTGGAGGTGGCTTCACCTGGACCCCAGCCCAGGGCCCACTCACTGCTTCTCCTGGGCATCGAGGTCCCTGACCAGCGCGTCTCGCTTGTTCACCAGGGCCACCAGCTCATCCAGGAGCAGCTGCTCCCGCCGCTTCTGGGCCTCGGTCTTCTGCCAGTCTGCGGGGGCAGGGGGCGAGTCACCCGCGGCACGGCCTCTGCCCTCCCCTTCCCGCCTTTTCCAGCGAGCATGCGGGTGTTTCCCAGCAAGCCGGGTTCGTGGGGCCACTAGCCAGGCTTTCCTGGGGCTGTCTGGCTGTCGTGGCGAGGGACCCAACCCGGAGACCCTGCTTTCCAGACGCGGGCCGCGGACGGGGGCTGCAGAGCCTGGGCGGGGGGCGGCCCGGGTCGGAGGAGCGCACCTGAATCCCGGCCTGGGGGAGGGGCGGGGGGCTGGCCCCGGGGCTGGGGCCGGGGGAGTGGGTAAATGAGGGGGCGGGGAAGCCGAGGGGGCTGAGAAAATCATCCTGAAAGGGCTGGAGAATCTGCCTCAGAGCCTACCCTCCTCCCCACCCCCACTCTTACCCCAAACAGCCCATTCTTCACTAATTTCCTCCTAGCTCTATTTTAGCAGTTGGATGTATCTCACACTGGGCGCCATATGCTTCACAATAACTTTAAAAGTAGTGAATCGGCTAATTAGCATTTTTCTTTGAAGTAAAAAAAAAAATAAATTTGCTCTGCAATATTACACTGCAGCTCTCGATAGCATCGCAGCCAGTTCTCTCTTGGACACATTTGCTGGGTGGTTTCAAATCAAAGTACTTTTGCAAAGGAAAAAAAAATTACATATATATATATTTATATATTTCTTTTTTTTTTTTTTTGAAACCCCAAGTTAAAGGTCGGAAAAATCCGACGGGTAGTGCCTTTTTCATGGGTAGGGGCCATTTTATGAAGAGTTTAGGTCCCAATAATATGTACCCTATCCTTTGATGGTATGATAATTTAAGAAGAGCAGAAGTTTCATTTAATAAAAATAGGACCGAAATCTAACATTTTACACACTTTTGAAACCAAAGCCAACTGCTCTCTGGCCAGACAGTAAGGGCTTGTAGCTGTCAATCAAGCTTCAGTCTACCCCGCCCCCCTCATTAGGAAGGTAAACAATGAAGAAAAGACGGAGATGATGAGGCAGATAGCAGAACAAATGAGGGCCTGGAGAGAAACAGGACACCAGCTTTGGGGTGTGTGTGTGCGGGGGAGCTGGCCACTGACTCTTATAGCCCCCTCTACCCAACAAAAATTTCCAAAAAACACAGGAGTGCAATCCTTTGGGGGTGGGGGGGAGTCTCTCCTCTCTCCATGGCCCTGGGCAATCATGTTAAAACTCACATGGCTGGTGCTTATTCAGATAAACCTAACAATGCTCACCGCTGGTTACCATGTGAATCTTCAGAAGCCACACAAGAATGTGCTGGTTCAAATCCCCCCAACCCCCTCCAAAGCAAAATTTATTCAAGACAGCTAACTGCTCAGCAGCCTTATGAAAGCACCCGGTGCAACAGGGAATAGTATCTTGTATTTACAAATTAAAGATGAGATGCATCATCATGCCATAGAGGCTGGAATAGCTGCGAGCAGCTAGAAGTTTACTCAGTTGTTTTCTCACTGTTGCTTTCATTATGAGCTCGAACACAAAAACACACATATAGGGAATATGCCATGTTAATTATCCAAATCGCATATAAAACCCACAAAACATTAAATAACTGATTATTATTACATTCTCATGTAGAAAGCGAACATCATGGATAGGAACAAGGGAATTTATGGAAAGCTTCGTCTAAATGCAGAAATTGTAATAATAAGAAAAATGGAAGAGAACCCACATTTATCATTTTTGCTTTGGTCTGAAATGAAACTAAGGCCTCAGGAATACTGGAAATTTTTCTCAACTAATTCTTGTTTTTAAGTCAGGCTTATTTTACGTAATCATAATTCCAGAGAGATTAACCCAGGAAAGATACTACTAAATTCATGAAAATCACAACTTAAATTTATAATTAAATTAATAGTTTTGATGAATATTATTTAATTTCCAACCACAGAAATCTTTCTGATGATAAGCTTTGGATGTGTAATTCTTTACTTCCAAAATACTTTGATAATTTCACAACTAGAAAATATTTAGAAAATCATTTACATAGAAAACTAAAAATTTTGGCCAAGAAGAAAAATGACATTTAGAAACAAAAAAGCATAATCTTTATATTAAATTATTGCTCTGAACTTGACGAGTCACCTCTCAGGCATTAATTAGTTATCTTACATACCAGGATTTCTTTCATGTTGGAAAAATTAGAAAGAACTTTAACAATATGAACGAAAGAGAAAACTTTTCTAATTCTTTAAGTATAGAATAATATTTTTAATCTCAAAGTTTTTCCTATCTCAAAAGTGACATTATTTATAACTAGAAAAAACACTTTAAAACTAAAAATATGGAGGTAATTTTTATCTAATAGATAAAAGAATTTAAAATACTCTAGCATAAATTTGGAGTTTTTCCCCTTGTTGGCTATGTTACTAAACTCAACATTATAAAATCTTAGTCACATATAGAGCAAATACCTTATGTGTGGTAAATAGATTTTTATATGAGTAAAACTAGACTTGACTTTGTATTGGCTTTCTCATAGTGGGAATAAAGTATATATGCACACATATATTCAAATGCTAATTTGAAAAATTAAGCAAACCACTTTGATCACTTACAAATAATATTACACTTAAAATTAATCAAGATTTACATCTCTATGCTCAAGGCTAAATTTAAAAAAACCCTAATAAATAGATTCATCTCGATATGTCATGTTTTAAAAATCTGCATGGAAGGTAGCATGTTACCTGTTAGCATTTTCAGAAAGGGTTACTCACATCCATGCCAAGCACAGCAAGCTGGCTAGCTGCACTGACTACAGCTCGGACAGACTGCAATGTGGGTTCTGATTAATTTAAAGATTCCAGCGTACTTTTGCTACAAAAGCCATATCCTCTCAGAACAAATAGGATTATGTTTTGATGCTGCATTTGAGCCAAAGTGTTGAAATAAAGAGATTCTGTTTATATCCATCTGCAATGAGCTGTTTTGTTAATTTAAAGAAAAAAAAACAATTCTTTTTTTTTTTTATAGGTAGAGCCAATTACTCATTTCCTGATTCAATGTATTTGCTGAAGTTAATAACTACCTTGACCAAAAAAAGGCAAGAAAATACCTATAAACACGTTACTAGCATCTAAAGTTCTGGTAGTAAACCTTCAACCTTGTCACTGTAAATAAACCTGGCACTTTGATGAAAATTAACACCAGTTTTGTAAAGAGCGCATTGGGGGACTGCAGTCAAGTCTTATCTTTAGTTCCAGTCAACTAGCAATCCTGAAAGAGTTTGCGTCATCATCAGAACAGGCCATTTGATAGGGTTCCACCGCTGTACCTAATCAATCTATGGAAGACTGTGGCTGTGCTGTGTAACAAAGCTAAAATAGATTTACAAATGGGGTTTGAGGGGATAAGCTCCTCCACAGGATTACATATTGATTTTAAATATAAAAAGCTTATCATATAAACCATAACTACAAAAATAGTGAACCTATGCATAAATCCTTTTAGAAGAGTACCCACTTCAAACTCTAAGCCAAGAATAAATCAAGATGTACAAAATCCGAGAGAAGATCCATTTCTTGTGCAGAAAATGAACACACCACTTTCTAAGAGCCCGCCGCAATGTGTGCAAAAATGAATTTATCTTTCCTAAGGGAGCATTAAATAATCTGGAACACAATAACAACAACAACAACAACAAAAACTATAGGGAAAGTATCTAAAAGATGACTGTTAGCTTGAGGGAACCTACAACTTCGTTCAGTAGAGTGAAACTCCTGCTATGAAAACCCCTCAGGAGAAAAGTAAAAGACAGGACACTGATTGTGGAATTCTTCCCCCCTTTCTCAAACCCAGCTGTTAATATTTCCTTCCGTTTGCTACAGCTATTAATAGTCTATGCTTTTTACTTGGTGGATGCTTTCAGCAGCAGATGTACTTGAAAATATTTTAGTTTAAAACCATCCAATTGCTACCAAAAGGATGAGCTCTGGAAAGGGGAATAAACTTTCAAACAAAGGAAAGCAAAACAAAGCCAATTAGTATTGTCCATGTGTGTGTTTTCACACTTGAAAAGCCTACTGAGTGCACATGTGTGTACGCTGGGGCCGGCTCCGAGGACACTGTCTTCACAAAGCTGAGCTCCACAAGGAGAAGCCCCATGCTAGGGCAGCCCTGCCCATGGCCAGCCCAGGCTACTGAGACAGCAGTCTCTGCACGAAAGTGTCTCTATTTGCAGTCAACAGGCTGCTCCTTTCCTCAGGACTCTTTTCTCCTTTAATGGAAGCTGACACAGAGATTTGAGGCACAGTCACATACGGGACAATGTAATTTAAAGTGTTTGTGTGGGGGTGGTGGAAGGAGAGAGGAATGGGAAGGGAGGGAAGGAGAGAGGGAGAAACATGATAACTTGAAAGACTACTAGGTGCATCAAGTCATTTAACATATGTCTTCTACTGTGCTCCTCTATGTGTATTAAAACGTCAGGCAGATATAATAGCAGATTATTCGAGGCTGTAAGTCTATATATAGGGATAGAATGATCTAGGAAACTAGGATCTTTTATGTATGTTAAGGCCCTCTTTATACAGTATTAAGCTGTATTTTTAAACACTATAGTGAGTATAATACACAATTAATCTATGAAGAATATATTGTATGATGAGTGATACACACATATATTATACACACATCCCAAAGAGTATTGGTTGTATCAACTTTTCAACTATTTAGTTTTCTAATATCTGTAAAAAATTATACTATCACTAGAATCATTATATACAAGGAAAAATACCATCTAGTGTACTTGCGCACTTTATTTCAGTGGCAAATTCACAAAACTTAAAAAAGCTACCTTGACAAATTTGATAGTTATTAATAATACATGATAAACTTTGATAGTCATTTGAAAGAATGCAGCAAATTAAAGCCTTTTAAAGTAAATCAACTATCTCAATGATATAGAAGTGTTATCAGTGATATTTATCAATGAGATTACAGGTGTAAATGTAACTGAAAATAAAGCTTCTGTAACATATAAGGTCACAAATAAATAGGCTATATTTTATTTCTTAGTAATATTATTTAAGATATTTTAAGAATATAAGACTTCACTTAGCTTTTCCTTACAAACTTAAATTTCTAGTTTCTGAACTAATTAGAATTGACTTATTATGGATCGGGTACTTTATCAGGTGAAGAATGAAATTACCATGGACAGTGGGCAGGTTAAGAGGTCAATATAGAATAGGAAAATCAATTTGCATTGATTAGACAAAAGATCCATTTTACAGAGCTCCAAGGATTAGCTTTTAGCAGAAATCTTTGAACTACATGACATTTTCAACTAAGAGATATAAGGAAAAAAGTATTACAAAATACCTAGGAACTTTAAAAAATCCTATGTATTGAATGCTATAATTAAACTAGCTGTTGTTTACTGATATTATGAACCATGCATAGGATTCCAATGCAATTTATTCAAATTATGGAAAGTGTGCAAGTGGTTTTTCTTCTTGCCTAGATTTTCGCTTAACAGGAATTTGAGTCTTAGAAGTCAATAGTACAAGACAGATGTAGAGCCACACACCTGTAATCCCAGTAGTAGGAAGATTACCATGAGTTCAAGTCCAGCCTGGCCTACATAGTGAGTTCCAGACTAGACTGGGATAAAGAGCAAGATGAGTTTGTCTCGGGAAACAAAACAAAACAACAGAACAGAACTACAGTAGTGTAGTCGACTGGTGTGTGACATATTCCAATACTGGTATCAATGAAATACTACTGTGGAATTTAGAATATAAAGGTGAAAAATCAGAGTCTTTTCTAAAACTCCTCAGTGGAAGCAACATTTAATTACATGTAAGTAAAATGTAATTAAAATCAATTAACCCAGGCTGGGCATGGTGACACACGCCTTTAATCCCAGCACTCGGGAGGCAGAGGTAGGAGGATTGCCGTGAGTTCAAGGCCACCCTGAGACTCCGTAGTGAATTCCAGGTCAGCCTGGGCTACAGCGAGACCCTACGTCAAAAAACCAAAAAAATAAAAATAAAGAAATCAATGAACCCTTTATAGTTTATGTTTTATGGAAATTTACTCTTACCGAAGCACAAGTTAAGGTCACTTTGTTCTTAACTGCATGGATAGTGATTTATCTATCTGAACTGGGCTCCTCCAAGGCATTTATTTGCATGTCGCAGGTAGCTGGTAGATCACACTTAGTAGAGCCAGGTGTGTATTCCACTGCTTAGTCTCTTTGCCAAGTGAGATTTCACAAAGCTCGCCCCCTTTTCTTACCTTCCACGGCCAGCATGGCCCGCAGGTCCCGGTTCAGCAGCTCATACCTTCGCTCTAAGTCCTGCTCTTTTTCCCTAGGCAAGTTGCAAAAGTTCATCAATATGCTAATTACTAAATCATTAAACACTTAAAAGAACCTTTAGGTTACATTGATTTAGGACTCACAACTGGCTTTTCTACTTAACATTAAGCCACTCTAAACAAATGATATATAAACCTAAAATCTTCCTCAATTGAGTATTTACTGGGGCTATTTACTGTTTTCCTGCAGTGCATGGCACAGAGGTATATTTTAATTAAAGGATAAGCAGCCCCATTCTTTAACGTTTCTTGTGCTAGGTGAGAAAATAGGGATCTATTTAAATGTTTGTCATCGTTCACAGTAAACACCTGTCTTCAAAAGTCCATATGAAAAGAATATAAGAAGCATCACAGTATTACCAGTGCAAAGTTAATACACAAATGAAAGGGTCTGGGTAAGTTTTGTGCTTTATCATGACTCTTTTATGGAGTTTGGGCAAGGTAGAAATGACGAAATCACAGTTTTTCATTGAAGTAAACATGGTCAACTGAGCCCTTCCCCCATGTGGGGGCACAGGGTACAAACTGCTCGGGAGCAGAACCTGAGTGAGCAGGAAGTTCTCTGGTGAGCTAAATGCTGCTGCAGATTAAGAATGTTTATTTACATTGGGCCTAGTCCCCACTTAATTAGTACACTCATACTAGGCTTAATGTGAAGTCATTAATTTCTTAACCAAATTTTATTTTGTTTAGCATAGAATTTATTCTCCAATAAACTTCAATTTTTCCTAGTGGCTTCTCCTCTCTCTTCTGCATGAGTAATTTTTTTTTAATTAAATACAAAGATTTTTCCTATTCCTTGACTTTTGAAAAATCATAAACACTTTTCTTTGGTCTTTATCACTCCATGTACAAATTCTTACTGAATAGATGAAATCTGTTATTTACTAGGTTTCTAATGCATGGAAAAAAATTAACTTACATAAATATGAAGCCTCAAAGCAGGTAACAACAGAAAGCCCAAGATTGATCCGTGTTTTATGAAAACAGGTGTCACCATGAGTACTTACAAAAGAGAGAGCTGGTTCATCCTCCTTATCAAGGCATTTTTCTTATTCACTAGCATAAACCACTCCTGCATCATAGATTCCTCTTCTTCAGTGTTCCTTCCTACAGTTCATAGAGAGTAGCAGAATTACAGAACATTTGCAGGCCAAAGCACAGTTTAGCACACAACTTGTTCGTAGACATCAAAAACTCAGAAGCCAATCTTTTAAAGCTGGTATTATTCAGTAAGTATATTTTAGTCCCCCTGAACATACTTGTAGATTATATTAACACTAAGTACTGTAAACAAAATGTTCCACCTTTTAAATCCTCCCCAGAGGCTGACTTGCTATTATGTTTCAACGAGGAGCTCGGTGCTGACAGACATATGGTCATGATTTAAAAAAAAAAATTGAAAAAAATCATTATGAGAATTGTAATACTAGGAGGAAGATCAGAGAAGTCCAGAGACTGTGTGAAAGCTTTTACTTGTAACAACTTACTTTTTCTTATTTTCCTAATGGAAAATAAAATAACATATGTGTATATGCCACCCTGGAACTCATCAGTCCAGTAAGATAAACCACTTACAAGTTCTTACGTTCATTGTAAATGACAAGACTACAAAAAATACCTACAGCACTCTGTGAAAAAAATAAAACAAAACAAAAACAAATGACAATGAAAACGATGTTTAACATATTTCATTCAAGAAAGAATCAAGCAGTGTGGATAAGGGACTATGAGCAGGAGGCAGTTACAAGTTACCATACCACTTACCTATTCCACTCTCCTTCTCCCTCCACCCTGCCCCTCACAAAGGCTGGGACACTGTTGATGCTGTTCTTGTAGAGCATACAGGCCCTAATTATACTTTCCTTTCTCTCCTGAATTACACCTTGCTTTGCTAAATCATTATTTAATATTCTTGGTTCAACTCTTGCACAGCATCTGTAGGTTTAACATAAATATCTAATAAAAAGTTATGTATCACTGCTAAGACCATCCCCTAAATTTTATTTTCTTTTAAAGTGAGGTAGTACCTTTTAAAGTTTGAAAATGGATGGTCTATTTAAAAACAGTCAGACAATTATAAAGAGGTATAATGGCACAAAAAAAATCATGTCTTCTTTTACCTTACCTGCCTCACTTCCCTCCTTTAGCACAGTCAGCATATTGCTTTGCAAACCACAAACACATACATTTATCAAACACATACACGTTTTCTTTTAACTTCAGTGAGATGTTATATAAATGACATGATATATTTTATCATGCTGTCTTAGATATTTTAATACTTACATAAATTTTGGGCATGCCATAATTAATTTGGCTATTTCCAAATTAACAAAAATTTAAAGGAAAAATTTAAACTCTAACGCAAAAAGCTGATTTGTATGCAAAAGATCACACATAAATTTCAGAGCATGCTTGTAAAATAGCTATCTGTTGTTCCATCATTAGGGAGGACAGTGACCATAGGTGCCTCCATTAAGTGTTGTTAAAACTGAATGGTGCGAAGCCAACAAGACAGATTCTTTTAGAGGTTAAACAAAAGTCTTTCTTATTTTACAGTATTTTTAATCTCCTTCAGGGTAGCTGGTTTTGTATTCACTTTGGACCATGTGATGTCTTGACACTGGTCATGTGATACAGGCTGCGATAGGCACAAATCCCTGGGTAGCAACAAAAGAAGAAAGAGTAAAGAGAAAAAGCTGAGAAAAAGCTTGCGATTTGGAAAAAGGCCAATTGTACCCTAGTGAAAGCTTTTTGATCAGTGAAATGACACATGTGTGCAATATTAATAGGTGTAGATTTATGATATTTTATTCTCTGATTAAGGATCTAATAAGTCCTGTGTTCATAACTCAAATGGCTTCTAAAAATATAGACATATTAAAACTTTGTTTTGAGTTTAACTTAACCTATAATTGAGGCTTTCAGGCAGAACTAGAATCAACTAGCCTACTTCTAAATTAGCATCATTTTCTTCAATGGAACACTGCCTCCTTGACTGTAATATTGATGTGGTGCTATGTTATTTTCAGTTTAACTCATGCCTATGATTTCTAGGTAAGTATCCTCCCTTAATTGTTAGGAAATGACTAATAATAAAAGAACCTCATATTTCTAAAGGCCTAACAAATATTTTAAGACACATGACACATCACTACATAGCTTATTTAAATTAACTGAAATCAACTAAACCGATTCTGTATCACTGAATTGTTATCTGAGGTAGCAGGCAATGACTGAAATTTGTACTTGGCTTAGTAATAAAAATTAAAGCTTGTTCTAATATATTGTTTATAGGGATTTAAAATTTCTTAAATTTAAAAAGCTTTTTAAAAGCCAGTAAGTTGAACCATTACAAATTAATCTTGACTTTAATAACTGGTTAAAGACCCCTTTAGCTTTATAAGTAACAAAAAAATATTAAGGCCTGTGATCACAGTGAGCTTTTCTCATTTCTCCTTTAACCATTTGTTATTTAATCCAATACTAGTAATCCAATTTGTCCATCAGACTTTTAAAGGGCAGAATGCAACTTCCTCAGCTTAGACACTTTTCAAAGTACAATATATTTTTCAAATGAATGCTGGATGTTTCATTTTTCCCAACTGTTCCTAGTTCTAATGCACGAGGAAAAAAAGAACAAGATGAACATTGTTCATACTGATTAAGTAAGAGCTCATTAAAGAGCTGTCAGTGCGGTACTTTGAATATGCATGAAGCATATAATCAGATCTAGTGCCGTCACTAGAGGAGAATACGGTAAGTACAAAGGGTTGATTTAATTACTTAGAGTGGGCTGTGGTGGTAAAGCAGTCTTGTTAGTGCAAAAAGAAAAAGAGGTTGTATTCTGGCACTGTTATAAAAAAGGGCAGTTTTAGCTTCTGCCACAATACCTAATCTCTGAATAAAGCACTTTACATTGTAGCTTAAAATGAAGACTGTCATTATATTATAAAATGGCCATAAATCATTTAATCTTGTTTAACCTTGCCTAGTAACTACTTCTCTTTCAAAATTATTTTCAATTTGTAATCGCAACTACATTTTGTCACCTTAGAGTCAATAATGAAAGTTTTGTAAATCTTGAATTGTTTTCATTTACATGACCTGAAATGTTCAAGATAGACCTCACATATACTACAATTGTATTATAAGAAAATCACGAAAACAAAGTGATTTTCACCTTAGCATTAACACCATCTCTAGTAACATAGAAAATTATATGTATATAATTTTTTACTTTGCTTTCTTACAGAATTCGGTTTTCTTTTATTGCCTCTAGCAATGCAACATTTTTTTCTGACATCACAAATCTCTTAACATCAGTTTTTTTTTTCTTTTAATTGCTTACTGTAACTGGAGTATGAGTTGTGGAAGATAGTAAATAAAGCTAAAGATAATAGTAGGAAAAAAATAACGGTCCGTAAATATTATTTCATGTCATCCTTCCTTTCACACAGGTTGTGACATCCACATATTAGAAAGCAGGGTATGCAACACTCTAGTGTATGCATGATAAATGCTGAATACATGTTCATTAACCAGAGCAACCCAACTCCTGAAGAAAAAAGGTTTAAAAGTTTTAAAAGTGACACTATGATTTCTTTCAGAAATTCATTAGCTCCTCTAAGGATTATGTGGTTTTCATTGTTTTTCACAAGTAGTATGACTGAAATAAGGATGATGTCACAGACCTGAAATTATTAATCAGATTTTATTTGCCTTTTTACAGTGCTAAGATTCAAATCCAGGGTCTTGGACGTGGCAAGCAAGTACTCCACCACTGTTCTACATTCCCAACCCACAGTTTAGTATTAAAAAAAAATTACCCATAACATTTCATTGCTAAGAGCCTTTAAAGGCATTGTTATTTTAGGTAATGCATGACTATCTTAACTACTTATAGACATTTGGCTCAAGCTGGCTCTTAGAACACAAAGGTATATTTATTTTTTAAGGTACATTCAGTGTATTTTGTAAAATGGGATAAAACACAGCGAGTTACTTTTATAAGCATGATTCCACAGAGCAGAGAGTGGTATCCTTAGAAAATCAATTAGCCACCCTGCAGTAAGGAGGAAGCATGAGCTGTAAGGTGCCCCATCGATGGGTCACACCGTACAGCTGCCCTCCTTCCTGAGCCCTCTCTTCTGTCCACTCCATGTCCTGAAGCCCTCTGACAGGCTTGCTGTTGACATGACTCAAAAGTCGCCCTAGAGAGTGATGGACACAACAATGCTAAGATGAACATGAGTAAAATTATTTATTGAAAAGTGGGAATGGGTCTGGGAAAAATGGGAATAGAGAAAACCTTTCTTTTGTAATTATGTTTTAAGATATGTGGTTTTAAATATGTGTACACGGCAAAATTAAGTATGATAAGAGACGCATAAACCATATATTCAAGTAGGTTAAAATTTCTGTAGGGCCATATGGTTAGGGCACATATGCCAATAGCAAAGCATTTTATGGAAAAAGCACTTAACTAAAAATGAACTGATGAACCTTAAGTAAAGACTTCTTATAAATGAAGAAGAGCTTTTGCTTGCATTAATTCTGAGAAACACCTCTGCATATGACTCTAAATTCTGACAGCGCCAAGTATAATACTGTGTAGTTTCTGTGGCTGGTTAAATTGATCATTTTGGATATGATGCAGCTAAGATAAACACTGAATCCATAGGCATTATAGTCTTTGTTCAGTTTAAATTTTTATTATCCTATTTATTTATTTAGAAAGAGAGGGAGAGAGAGAGAGAGAGAGAGAGAGAGAGAGAGAGAGAGAGAGAGAGAGACAGAGGGAGGGAGGAAGGGAGGGAGGGGGAGAGAGAACGAGAATGGGCACACCAGGGCCTCCAGCCACTGCAAACGAACTCCAGACGCATGTGCCACCTTGTGCATCTGGCTTATGTGGGTCCTGGGGAACTGAGCCTGGGTCCTTAGGCTTTGCAGTCAAGTGTCTTAACTGCTAAGCCATCCCTCCAGCCCCAGTTTAATTTTTTTTAATTGAGCCCCATTTTAGATTGTGGAATAGCTTTCAGTTTGTTTTGTTTCTTCTCACAGTGTTGAAGATTTAACGTAGGGCTTTGGTGAAGCCAGGCAAAGGTTCTATCACTGAGATAAGCTGGCAGCCCTTCCAGGCTTCAGCTCTCCACGTCTGTAATAGTCACTTTGAATGGCTCTCACAGGAATGAACCGGGAAGATCTATGTCAAGTCTCAGCACGGTACCAAAGATTAAAAATGCAAGCTAAAGATGACAACAAGTGGGGGGGTGACGGTGTGTGCCACACGGAGCCAAGAACTGGAGAAAGGTAAAGATGACCAAGATGACTTCCCTGCCTGTCCTCACAGGAGCTCACAGACACAGCAGGAGCAGGAAGAGTCAGAGCTAGGATACGTTTCTCAACTCTGCGGACACAAGTTACGTTTTAAATCTTTGTTAATCAAGGTTAGTGTGTCATTGGTCATGAGAAGAAAAGGTTGAAGCTATAAACCCATCTCTGTAGCCAGAAAAAAAACAAAAAACAAAAAAAAAACCCAAACCCAACATCACTGCCACATAGAGAAGCTGTCCACAGCCAGTGACTCAACAATGTGGCTAGACTCCAGGTAAAGACAGTCTAGTTATTTGAAGTGAGTTTCAGAGATGTAAAAGTAAAGTAGACCATATAACAATGTTAAGTATTTAAAAATGAAATGCTGTTGAATGTTCAAAATTGAAAATTATGGGCTAATGGAACACAGCTAAAAATCTACTGCTTGCCAAAATAAAGGTGAAAACATAAAAATTAATTTTTTTGTTGTTGAGGTAGGTTCTCACTCTAGCCCAGGCTGACCTAGAATTCACTACGTAGTCTTAGGCTGCCCTTGAACTCATGGCAATCCGCTTAGCACTGCCTCCGGAATGCTGGGATTAAAGGCTCAATTCTCCAGGACCCACGTGAGCCAGATGCACAAGGGGGCGCACGCGTCTGGAGTTCGTTTGCAGTGGCTGGAGGCCCTGGCGCACCCATTTTGTCTTTCTCTCTCTGTCACTCTCAAATAAATAAATTTTTTAAAATAAACACATTAAAAAAAAAAAAAAGCCAAGTGTGGGAGCAAGCGCCTGCAATCCTAGAGTTAGGGAGGTGGGGACTACCTCCAGGCCCCTCCAGCGCTGTCTCGGAGGACGAGGCAGAACTGGCCTGACGCTGGCCCGGGGCTGCTGCATGCACACTCACACGCACAAGGCGCTCACACACCTGAGCGTGCGTACACGCTGCAAGTAGACCACACGCACATACAAAATGTACAGAGGAAAATATAATATTGCAGAGTCTCCAGAGCCCTTGGGTTCCAATGTCTTACTCTAGCCCAGGCTGGTCTTGAACTCACAGTGATACCCCTGCCTCATCCTCCCTAGGATTCAAGGCGTATATCACCATGACTGGCCTTATCTTTCTAACTTTAAGACAAAAAAAAAATGTCATGGATAACTTCTTTCAGCATTTAACACACACACACACACACACACACACACTGTGGCATCTCTAAATTGATGTAATTAACATCTGCATTACTTTTCATTTAATCTATTTTTTTTTTGGTGTGCAATGTGAACATTTGAAATCTACTCACAGCAGTTTTCAAGAATGCATTTTATCATAATGTTTATCATATTAAACACCAGATGTTTCTGAGCTTATTCCTTCCAGTTACTGAAAATTTGTGTCCTTTGGCCAACACCTCCCTAACCTACACCTACACAACCCGCCAACCCTATACTGGCCATTCTGCCTTCTGCTTTGAAGAATTCAAGCTTTTAAAAATCCCATGTAAGGCTGGAGAGATGGCTTAACGGTTAAGTGCTTGCCTGTGAAGCCTAAGGACCCCGGTTTGAGGCTCGATTCCCCAGGACCCACATTAGCCAGATGCACAAGGGGGCGCACTCATCTGGAATTCATCTGCAGTGGCTGGAAGCCCTGGCACGCCCATTATCTCTCTCTCTACCTCTTCCTCTGTCTGTCGCTCTCAAATAAATAAATAAAAAATTAAAAAAGAGGAAAAAAATCCCATGTAATATGCAACATCACTTGGTGTCCATTTGTCCATTCCTGGCTTATTTCATTTGGCGTAATGTTCTCATACGCACCTTCTTAAACGTTTCCATCCCATCAGCGTGCTAAAGGAATTGTGCTGCAGTATCCTGCCCGGCGCTGCTCAGAGGCGTGTCGATCACACCTGGCTGGTGTGCTTCCAGGGCTCAACTCCTCGTTCTAGGCAAGCACTCGGCCTGCAAAGCCAGATCCCCAGCCTCCTCCCACTTTTTTTTTTGTTGTTGTTGTTAAGAGAGGATTCAGGGCTGGAGAGATGGCTTAGTGGTTAAGGCGCTTGCCTGCAAAGCCAAAGGACACAGGTTTGATTCCCCAGGACCCATGGAAGCCAGATGCACCAGGGGCACATGTGCCTGGAGTTCGTTTTCAGTGGCTGCAGGCCTTGGCATGCCCATTCTCTCTCTGTCTATCTTCTATCACTCTCTGCTTGCAAATAAATAATTTTTTTTTTTTTTTTTTAAAGAGAGAGGATCCAACAATGCAGCCTAGGTTGGTCTTGAACATCACTATAACCTGCCTCAGCCTCAGCTGCCTGAGATTACAGACTTATACCCCACACTTGGCTTCTTTCTTTTTCTTTTTCTTTTCTTTCTCTCTCCCTTCTTTTCTTTGTTCCCTCCTTCCATCCCTCCTCCTCCTCTTCCTTCCTTTCTTCTTCTTTTTCTTTTTTTATTTTTCGAGGTAGAGTCTCACTCTAGTCCAGGCTGACCTGAAACTCACTATGTAGTCTTAGGGTGGCCTCGAACTCATGATAATCCTCCTACCTCTGCCTCCCGAGTGCTGGGATTAAAGGCGTGCGCCACCACACTGGGCTCAATTTTTCTTTTCTTAAAGGAGCTACTCAGGTGTAAACACTCTCTGAGAAATCCCTCTTTCCAAGGTTATACATATTCTATTAAGTCTGCTTCAAAGGTCATCTTGCGAGTAGCATTTACTTTAGTCAGAAATTCAGCAAAAATCTATTGTATAATTCGTAAAATCTCTAGATGTCTAACGATGGTTATTTTCTGATCTCTCCTCAACCCTCAGGATATATTAAATTGTCCCCTCACCATAGGATAAAAATGTAAAAGTTTTTGAAGTGATGGTTATTTGCACGTGTATGTGGGTGGAGTGCGTGCACGCGCTCACATGCAAGTGGCTAGAGTTTGGTGTCACGCGTGTCACTTGATTACTTCCGGCTTTCCCGAGCCGGGGTCTCTCGTGGAGCCTGAAGCTCACAGCTTTGGCTGGGCTAGCTGGCTGGCAAGCCCTGGGATTCCAGATGAGCGCTGCCAGGCCTGGCACGCGGGCGAATTCGGTGGCCACAACCTTGGGTCCTCGTTTGAGCAGCCCCTGCTTTTCCCTCGGAGCCATCTCCCCAGTCCCCAGATCTCCCCAAAGAGCGAAGAGCACTCTGACACCCCAACAGTCCGCTTCAGATCCCAGCACACGTCTCCCGAGACGATCTCTAGCGTTTGGCTATGTGGTCTTGTGTGCTGTGTCTTTTCTCTCGTCAGAGTAATCCCCTCTCAAACAGCTACATTTCCACTTAAAGTTCTCCCCAGTTTCATGTCTACTGGGTCTTCACAAGGTATTACTCAGTAGTTCATTTCCCACACTTATCACCATCAAATCAAAGCTACCCTCTTCTACTCTAATAACTTTATATTTATATATTATACATTATAAATTTATATTAATAATTTAATACTAATAATTCTCAGGATAATTTACAAAACATTGGAGGGTCACAGGATAACTCAGTGGTGAAGGAAGTGCTTAGCACGTGTAAGGTCCTGTGTCTGAGTCCCAGCCACACACACACCCCTTCTATAAGTGAAGAAAAATAAATATTTTTTGTCACATCATGCTGCTTTTCAAACACAGTTCATTTTTTAAAAATTATTTTTATTTATTTATTTGAGAGAGATGGGAGAGGGAGAGGGAAAAAGAGCACCCCAGGGGCTCCAGCCACTGCAAATGAACTCCAGATGCATGCACACCCACTTGTACAGCTGACTAACATGGGTCCTGGGGAATCGAACCTTGGTCCTTTGGCTTTACAGGCAAGTGCCTTGACCGCTAAGCCACTTCTCCAGGCCCCTCGAGCACAGGTGTTATGCGTACTTTATTTTTCAGGGCTATGGATAGAACCCAGGCATTGTGCATGCTATTCAAGAACTCTACACTGAGCTGCATCACCAGGCTTTCACTCATTTTTTTTTGTCTGTACACGTGGTGTGTGTGTGTGTGTGTGTGTGTGTGTCTGGAGACCAGAGGCTGACGCTGGGTGTGTTTCTCTTCTCCCTCTCCTCCAGGGTACTGAGACAACTTCTCTCCCTTGAGCACACAGCACATCTTGTCTCAGCCTCCCACACTTGGGGTTACGGGCACCACACCTATCTGGTACTTATGTGGACGTTGGGGGGTAAACTCCAATCCTCACGCTCGCATGGCAGGGCAAACACTTTGGCAACTGAGCCATCTCAGAGCTCTATTATCTGAAACCAAATTTTGCTGACTTTATGGATAGCTGGCTTTCCCCTCCCCCCCCAATGAATGGTGTTCTAGTTTGGAACTGCAATGTTCAATATAGTTTTATCTTAACCTTTTGCTTTAATTTAAAATAAGTTCTTGACTGAGACAAGTGCAGTGATATATGCCTTTTGGTCAGATATTCTGGAGGCTGAAGTAGAAGTAGAGCCCAGGAATTTGAGGACACACTAGGCAACACAGTAAGATCCCATCTGAAAGATTCAGGGGCTGGAGAAACGGCTCAGCAGTTAAAGGTGCTTGCTTGAAAAACCTGATGGCCCAGTTTCAATTCCCCCGTACCTACAGCTGGATGCACAGAGTGGTGCATGCTGCTGGAGTTCTGTTTGCAGTGGTGGGAGGTCCTTGCCTAGCATGCTTGCTCACTCTCTCTCTCTCCCCTTGATAAATAAAATATTTTTAAAAATTCATTAATACGGCTGGGTTTGGTGGTGCACGCCTTTAATCCCATCATGTAGGAGGCAGAGAGGTAGGAGGATCACCATGAGTTCGAGACCACCCTGAGACTACATAGTGAATTCTAAGTCAGCCTGGGCTAGAATGAGACCCTACTTTGGAAAAAAAAAATCATTAACAGAAGGGGCTGGAGTGATGGCTTAGCAGTTAAAGCACTTGCCTGCAAAGCCAAAGGACCCAGGTTTGAGTCCCCACAAGGTGGTACATAAGTCTGGAGTTCATTTACAGTGACTGGAGGCCCTGGAGAGCCCATTCTCTCTCTCTCTGACCGCCCCTCACATAAATAAGAATAATTAAAAAAAATCAATAATAAGGTCAAGTAAAATAAGCACTTGACTCAAAACATATGATATTAAAAGTGTTCAGCTTTTGCTCTCTTTAATTATTCTCATGAGAAACTACAATGTTTATGAGTATCTTAATAACATCAGCTTGGGGTATAGCCCAATGGAAGGGCGCAAGCCTAGCTTGTGTGAGGCCCTGGTACAGTCTCCAGTGGTGAAGGAGGGAGAAAAACTATTCATGCTTAAAACATATCTTTATTTCAAACCTAATGTAAATCCTTGTTACACAAGTACTTAGTCTCAAGGGATAAGAGGTAAACTAAGCTCAGGGCTGAGGGATGGCTCACTGGGTGAAGCGCATGAGGCTCAAGTGTGAGGCCCTGGCTCTGGATCTCAGCCCGTGTCCAAGCCAGGTGTGTGGTGCGCAGGCAGGGACAGCTTGCCAGGGAGCTCTAGACTCTGTGAGACGCTGTGTTAAACCATAAGGTGCATGTGGGTGGGGTCATGCACACCTTTAATTCCAGCCCAGGCTACAGAGCGAGTTCCAGGTCAGCCTGGGCTCAAGCGAGACTCTGCTTCAAAACACCAAAAAAGTAAAGTGTAGAGCAATTAAGGAAGACACTCGAGGCTATTAACCTATGGCCTCCACATGCACAGTTAATCACAATACATGTGTCCACACATACAAACACAGATATACATGCCCATGCATACTACACACAAAAAATTAATAAAAATTAATCTCAGTAATAGCTTAAATGTCTCACATTACTTTTTTTTTTTTTTTTTTTTTTTACAGAGCCAAATCCTTTACAAACATGATATATGTGGCCTGGGTAGGCTTGTCAAATTCCGGCTCCTAAGTTTCTATGTGGTGGACAACATGGTGGTAGAGAGGAAATGTTGGTGCTTTATAGTTATTTTTAAAAATATTTTATTTATTTATTTGAGAGACAGAGAAAAAGAGGCAGATAGAGAGAGAGAATGGGCGCGCCAGAGCCTCTAGCCACTGCAAACAAATTCCAGACGCATGCACCCCCTTATGCATCTGACTGATGTGGGTCCTGGGGAATTGAACTGGGGTCCTTAGGCTTTTCAGACAAATGCTTTAACTCCTAAGCCATTCCCCCAGCCCAAAATTCTTGTCTTTAGCCACAAAGTGATGCTATGAATTACATGTGAACTGGCATTGGATGTGTTGTGTTGGGTAATGGAGAGACAGTATACAACCAGTCAGCAACCAGTCACCAGTGGGGTGTTTGTAATTCTGCATAATACTGTGAACCCATATCATCTTAGATCCAGTGACATCATCTTAAAAACAAAGGAGAAAATGTCACATATTGATGGTAAAGTCTATTGTATTTTTAAAAATTAAAAAAAAATTTAATTTATTCTGGGGTCCTGAGGCTTCACAGGTAAGCACTTAACCACTAAGCCATGTCTCCAGCCCTTTATTGTATTGTTTAGAAAACAACATTTCCTTCTCTCCCTCCCTCCCCTTTCCTTTCTTCTCTTTTAAGAAATAATTTAATTAATTCATTGATTTGTGTGTACATAGATGCACGTGTCACGGTGTGTGTGTGGAGGTCAGAGAACACCTTCTTTAGGACAGGGTCTCTTGCAGCTGCAAACTTCCTGCCGGAGTGAAAATGGATGTCACACTAGCTGGCCCACAGCTGCTGACTGCAGGCTTTCCTTCCTATGGTTGCACATGAGTTGCGATCACAGAGGTATGTGTCACTTTGCATCAGGCTTTATGTGGCTGCTGGGGCACTGAACCCATGGTGCCAGGCTTTGCAAGCAAGCACCTTTAACTGCCGAGCCATTCCCAGTCCCTCTTTCTTTTCCTGAGATGGGATTTTACTAGGTTGTTACCTGGGCTTAACTTAAACTTCTGAGCTCAAGTGAGCCTTCTGCTTAAGCCTCTCAATTAGCTGGGACTACAGGTTCGGGTGACTGCATGTGACTTGGAAAATAATATTTCATATGTATCTGCATGTATATAATATTAAATTTTATTTTAAGGCTATAATATTTTTTCTCTATACATTTCTTTCATATATCATTTAGCTGAAACTACAGAACTGTTCAGCACACATTAAAATTATTTAGCAACACAGAGCATCTTAACATACGTAACCAAAACACAGATAATAAGGACAATGTTTTGTTGACTTATTTTGCAAAATTTTCCCAAGGGCAATAACTCTGTTCAGTTCCTGGATGCCTCTGATAATTCCTGCCCAGAAATGACATGTCAGGATAGAGAATGATCACCAGATATGCCCAGTTTTATTATGCAAAGCACTTTAGAGGCCTATGAAGATTGTTTAAAAACCATACTGGTAACTCAAAGACAGACAATACTTTTAATGTCCACTAGAAAAAGAACCCTGTCACAACAGAATGTGCAATGATCTTATTTGAAAGTAGGATTTTGCAAGCCTGTAACAACAAACAAAAGGCAGGCTCAAATCTATCTACTTGTACAGTTCTATCCTCAACATAAGGGGTCTGAGAAGAGTTAGCATGGGTCAGCTGTCTCTATAAATCAGTATCGAAATGTTAAAGAACAGTGATTCCATTTACAGAAACTAGAACCGTGCTCGGGCTGAGCTTGCAGCCTCCTATAAACTACCTTGATTTTGACTCTGGAAAGAGGAGGCAACACATACTTATTCATCTCTGATGTCACTCTTCGTAAAATCGAGTTGTGAAATCTTGCTTAAGCTTCTTATAGGATGAAAAAGGGAAAAATGTACATGTAAAGTTGACTCCTACATGGTGTCCTAAAATAAATTTCTCAAAATACAATACTAAGTTTGGTTTGTTTCTGTCTGTCCCTCATGAAACTCATAACTAGCACACCAATTCAGTGAAACCTGCATAGACAGAAGGTCTAGCAAAACTCCTAAGACTCCCCAGCCTGGTGCGACAGCGCAGGTCTGCAATCCCTCTACCCAGGAGATAGAAACAGGAGAATTAGAGGTTTAATGTCAACCCTGGCTATATATAAAGTTCAAGACCAGCGGGCCACATAAAACCTTGACTCAAACGAAACAGTAAACCTGGGCATGGTGGTGCATGCTTTTAATCCCAGCACTTGGGAGTCAAAGGTAGGAGGATCAACATGAGTTTGAGGCCACCCTGAGACTCCATAGTGAATTCCAGGTCAGCCTGGGCTAGAACAATACCCTACCTTGGAAAACAACAAAACAAGCAAGCAAACAAAAAAACCCTCTGATGCTTCCTCCTAGTTATGTAGTTTGCAGTGAAAATTATGATATTCATGCAAATATTTTTCAAAGTTACTTTTTATATATAGCTGAAGAATTTTTAAAATCCAGGAACAATACAAACAACTTTCCAGTCTTATGCCAAATTCCCAAATGTATTCTTCTTGCATTTCTTGGAGAGAGAGAGAAGAGGGCAGTAAAAGAGGGATGAAGAGCAAGTGTTAGAACAAAGAATTATAGAATGGGAAATATGCATGTAAAAGATAAGAAATATGGGGCTGGAAGGATGGATTAGTGGTTAAGGCATTTGCCTGCAAAGCCAAAGGACCCAGGTTCGATTCCCCAGGACCCACGTTAGCCAGATGCACAAGGAGGCGTATGCTTCTGGAGTTTGTTTGCAGTGGCTGGAGGCCCTGGCACACCAATTCTCTCTCTCTGTCAAATAAACAAATAAATAAATAAAAATAAAATATTTTAAAAATTGTTAAAAAGATGAGAAATATGAAGATAAAAATAGTGATAAATCACGAAACTACTGATAGCAGCAGCTCTTCTGTGCTGATCGCTTACCTCCTGTCATGGTCTGTGTCGGTTACTCCTCTAACCTTTTTTTATTTATGGAGGGAGAGGGAAGAGGGGAAGAGAGAAAGAGAGAATTGGCATGCCAGGACCTCCAGCCGCTGCCACTGAACTCCAGACACTTGCGACAGCTCATGTGCGACCTTGCTCATGCAGCACGTTGTGTGTCTGGCTAAGGTGGGATCTGGGGAGTCAAACATGGATCCTGAGGCTCTGCAGGCAAGTGCCTTAACTGCTAAGCCATCTCTCCTGCCTGACTCCGATATCTTCTGAAGGAGGTATTACCAACCTCTTACCCCTTTTTCTTTTTCCTTTATAGGTGTTGTGTTTGCTCATATCTGTGAGTGTAGGTGCATGTGCCCCAAGCATGTGTGCGTGCGTGTGTGCATGTGTGTAGCGTTGGATTTTGCCTTCTATCTTGTTAGGGGCAGGATTTCCCATTGTTTTACTGTTGCGGTAACCAGGTTAGCTGGCCTGCAAACTGTTTACCTCCTGCCCAGATGTAGGCATACTGAGATTTTCTTTTTTTTGTTTTTTAAAACAGCTGAAGAAATAGAGACTCAGAAGGGTTAAGTAACTTGTCTAAACCACCCAAAATTCTAGCTGGGATCTAATGGATTTTATAGTGTACACTCTTAAATCTACATGCCAGGTTTACCCTGTATCTCAAATACAGTCTGCACATAATGGAGCCGGGCCTCACCCAGGGTCACCGAGTCAGACTGGTGAGGCAGGGTCTGGGAAGTGGCACGTTCAGTAGCTTCTTGAGGTGGCTTGTTTGCTTTTTGTTTTTGTTTTTGAGACTAGGTCTTGCCATATAGCCCAGGCCTTCCCGGAACTTGCTATATAGTCCAGGCTGGTCTCCAATTTCTGATCCTCCGTACTGGGCCATCCTCCTGAGGGCAAGAGTTACAAGGTGGCCCACTGCATGCTGAGGTACTTTTATTGATCAGAGAACCACTGTTTTGGCCTTTTCACAAAGAAGCCATTGAGTTTAATTTTCCTAAATAAAAAAGAAAAGGAAGAAAGACAGAAAGAAAGAGTGATATTCCATGTATAACACGTTATTTTAACACTGGCATGACACAAATTTAATTTCACATTCAGGAGAAAACCACCACTGCCAAATCAGTTCAAGTGCCTACATTTTATTTCATAGATAGTTGCTGAGGGGAATTTTTTTTTCCCTTGGAATTTCTAGTTTCTTAAATGTTAAAACATTTCACTGCAGTCTTGACTAAGGATATACCTCACTTTCGGAAAAACGCATGTTCCAAACAGAAAATTGTGATGGTGGGGTAATTTCTTGGGTTCGAAAATTTCACTTTACATTTCCGATTCAAAATTCTAGTGAAAAATGCCTTTTAAAATGTCACTGATAAAAATTATATGAATTTGGTTCTTGGATAAAGGAGGAAACATGAATCAGCAGATGAAAAATTCGACCTAAAAACGGGTGTAGAGTGACAGCCGACAGTAAAAGAAACAGGTATCAGAAATAAGAACAACGGAGACTTTCTACCTTTCTGAAGCACAGAGGTTTCTTTCTAGAAATCCTACGATCCAACTGTGCTGCATGAACTAGGGTGAGTCAGCAACAGCTGAGAGCTGTACTCTGCTTTTTTTCTCTTGGGGTCTTTCAGATAGGGTCTTACCCTAGCCTTGGCTGACCTGGAATTTGCGCTGTAGTCTCAGCTGGTCTCAAAGTCACAACAATCCTCCTACCTCAGCCTCCCAATTGCTGGGACTAAGGGTTTGGGCACCACGCCTGGCGAAAGCCACTGCTTCTATGTGAAGTTTCCATCTCTGGATAGTCCAAGTCGTGAAACACGGGTAGAAATCATTGTTTGAATCAGCTAAGCAGACCATGAGTAACACAAGCTTAGAGGTATGACATTAGCTTTCCTTGTCAGTAATGAAAGAGAACAAGGACAAAGTTAGGACACTGTTGGTGGGGAGCCCGGTACTATAGATCAAAAGCATAGTAGTCAGGTGTTCTACCACTGCCCTCCACCTTCAGGACTCAATTTTGACGCTAAAGGCCACAGCATACTTGCTCTCACAACCACGAGGCTTAATGCTATGAACTTTGGAGTATGAATTAATATAGCAAATACGAGATGGGGTCCCTGCCTGTTATCCTTCCAGTGAGGGTCCCAACTCACAGCAGGAAGGGTGGAGTCTGGTTTTAGATGAAGGTGCATTTCAGATTGAACACTGAAGAAAAGTTTCTCCTATAATTATGAGAACATCAAGGAAAGACAGATTGTTCCTGGTACCTAACAGACATGAACAGGGAAGAGAAGGTTTACATAAAAACCTTGAAGGTGGTGGCAAATGTAGCTCAATGGTCTCCACCTAGTGCTTGCCTAGTAATGCACACGTCTCTGGATTCAATTTTCAACACTTAAAACCAAAACAAAGGAAGTCTTGGCTCTGACCCTTGGCTCACTATTCTCTGATTCTAGGAATCAAGGAGGTGACAGAGTCAATTGTTTGACATGTTCTTCTATGTTGTTTTTTCCACACTTTTCTATAGATTGAACTAGAATGTGATTGTGTGGTTATACCATTTCTTGCAATTAGGAAAACTATGTTAAAATTAGATTATTTTGCTTTCTTGGAGTTAGTTAACATAAAGTAGCAATAAGCTTTACACAGTTCAAAGCAGACCTATTAACAGCACATTGCCAAGGTATGTTAGTATCCCACTTTCAAAAAAGGGGAAGGGATTCTGTCAATGGAATCTATCAGAGGATGTAGCTCACTGTCTGTGAAAACTCTTAGAAACTGACTTTGCAGAAAAATTTTAGACATAGAATGTTGGTTTTTAAAATGGCTTTCTTACAATAATATAGATTCAATGTTCTGTGAATTACTAGTAATTATGTCAGTATATAACAACAGGCTAACCTTAATATGTCAGAACCAAACCATTTTATTTACAGTGCCACATTCTCTTGCTTATCTTGTTCTTTTATGAAGTCTTTTGCAGAGACAGTGTAATCTTGAATGCATATGATATCTTGTATACACAGATCATAGGGAAAATATTCTACATTAATAACGTTATTTTCTATTTTATTATTGTACATTAGTTAGAAAAGTCATTAATGACAAATCTATTATTTCTTAACATCTTTAGTTTTGTAATCAATTTGTTGAAATAGGCATTGCTTATTTTAATGTGTAACAATAAGGTCTCTTTTCTCAATATCATTGTATGAGAAGACATTTCATGTTTTTTGGAAAAAATGAAGCAATTTATTACATGAAACTTAATTCCCACCCCTTCTTAGGAGATACGCAGAAATATTACAACAAGAGACAGAGAATATAGAATTAGCATGTTATAAAATACTGTAGTGACATTTAGAAGATAGTTTCTACTTTTTTTCTGACTTTATTTATTGTGGTTATCCAAGTTATTCCTATCACTGTAGGATTCTTTCCTTTGCATTTTGTTATAAGTGGGAATAAATCACAGCATCTCAAGAGGCAACATTTAAGCAATAGACTAAAGTACAACATATAAGTCTGTATTACCTCAAGGTAAAAAAAAAGTAAAAAATAGTATATAGAAGCATCAACTGCCTTTAACATATATTAAATGTGCGAAACACTGGCAAAGAATTTCTCTATGAATTCTGAAAGGTGCAAGTTTTTAAAAATATATATTTGTACAGAATCTGCTTTGGCTCTGAGGACAGACATTTTCCTGTATTTACAGTCCCTAGTTTTGGTTTACACGTCTCCTTTGTTACACTGGATGCAATGAGAGATAGGAACTGGGTGCTTTCATTCTTCTAACAAGTGTACAGTGACTGTAGAAAAGAGAAAGATTGTGAAACTAGATTCCTTACAAACATAATCAGACTTTATAAAGTCATGATTTCCCACACTATATACTTTTACAGTATTTGCTTCAGTAATTTTAGTTTTATGCTGTGATATATCCCCTGGGACATAAAAGAACTATATACTAGATCATCCTCTAAATTACACACTCTGAGGCTCTCTCTATATGTCCTATTTTAATATTTATGAATTTATAGACAAGTAGCAATAAGGCTACAGAGAAAAGCAGAACACTTTGAGCATTTAATACAGCTAAAGGGGCAGATTAGAGATCAATAACAAAATCACCTGGTTAAAAAGGAAAAAGGTGTTGCCATTAAAAGGCTTTTTGCTTTACATGTGAAACAATACCAAGAAACCTGTATTTTAGCACTTATACTCAACAGGCACTCCAAACTATGCAAGATGAGAACAGAAACCCATCCTTTCTAATAATCTTATGACAAAAGCTGAAAGACATCATCCTATTAACTAGTGATCTCAACTGCTAATGTGGAGTGCTTCCTGGCGCCTTTCATGTAGAATGCTGCTGTTAAAAACCACTAAACATCACCGTGAACAACGCAGAATCATTCATCTTTTATCAGCATCTCTTGTTAGAAGAGCGTGAGTGAGGGCTGAAGGTGTCATGGATATTATGGAGTGGAAATTAATCAGAAATTTTTCTCATATTTTCCTCATCTCACTAATTTACTTTTGTTCAAATTTCCTCCTGTTAAAAAGTTCATACCCAGCCCCCTGTTGTACTCTTTTAAGTTGAGAATATTCAACGAGTGCGTCCGCTGAAAAGCACCAGGTCCTAACACAAAAAGCATTCGAAATTCTCATTTAGTTGTCTTTATTTTGCTAGCGCCATGTGGTCCTTGAAGATGTAGAAAACACGGGAAGCCGAGTAAAGATCAGAGCAAGCTCATTAGCATTCTGACAAGATTGGAGTGGCGGAGATGTATAGTTTGCCTAGTTTGTCGTTTTGAAAGCTACCGGTGGTGGTAAGCTTTCTATTTCATTGTGCCTTTGTCTTGGGGGGGGGGGGGGTTCAAAGCAGCAGGGTATTTGTTAGCCCTAGGTTTTCACAATGCATTGTGGGAACCTTTCTTGCATGTTCAGCCCTAGATAGTATCATTCCAGTTTGAGTCAAAAAGTTTTTTCCAACCATTTGTAGGGAAGGACGAGTGTGAATTTTAGTGTACACCCTTAATGAATTTATCAAAGCTGCACTTTTCCCTTTTGCCATGGCATCCAAAGAAAGACAGAACCTAAATTAGATTATTTTCAATCATTTGCAGATGTTGCCAGTCATTTCAAAATAAAACATTAAGACTTCTGCTCTTTGTCATAAACTAACAAGGGCCAATTCATTTAGTTAACAAAGGTTACTGCTCAATATTTAAGATACCCATTCTATTTCTGAAAGTACAGAGAAAATGGCTTCTGCTTTAGAAGTATGTAAATAAATTAAAAAAAAACCCCTAAGAAGACTTAAATAAGTTACTGTCCTATCCATTTGATTCTCTCGATTATCATCTTTTCTTCTTTTGAACAGCTGAATGGGCTCTACTATTAATGCAACTATTTAACAAGAATGTTTCCAAGTTGCAGTGAAATGGATAAATTTCCCTGCTAAATCCCTGTGGTTGCTCTCCTACCTTCCATGATGACCCAAAGGGTATCAACAGTCCTTTTTCCTAGAGAGCTAGAAAGAGTCCTTACGCAGCCCATAATCTGTACATTTTCAAGTAGATATTTCAAACTTTGTATTTCATAAGCTGTTCTCTGTACACCAGAACCTCTGAAATGAGGAATAAGCAAAATTTTACAAGTGAATTCTACATATGGCACATGCATTTTTAGGTTTATTTTCAATGCACATTTTAGAAACATGCCATCTTGTTATAATAATGTTTTAAAACATTTCTATTTATTTATTTGCAAGCAGAGAAAGACAAAGAAAGAATGGGGGCATACCAGGGCCTCTAGCCACTGCAAATGAACCTCAGATGCATGCACCCCTTTTGTGCATCTGACTTTATTGTGAGTACTGGGCAATTAAACTTGGAGCATCAAGATTTTTATTATTATTTTAAAAATATTTTTTGTTATTTTTATTTATTTATTTGAGAGCAACAGAGAGGGGGGGCAGATAGAGAGAGGGAGAGAGGGAATGGGCGCGCCAGGGCCTCCAGCCCCTGCAAACGAATTCCAGACGCTTGCGCCCCCTTGTGCATCTGGCTAATGTGGGTCCTGGGGAGTTGAGCCTCGAACCGGGGTCCTTAGGCTTCACAGGCAAGCGCTTAACCGCTAAGCCATCGCTCCAGCCCTTTTAGTTTATTTTTATTTATTTGAGAGCAACAGACAGAGAAAGAGGGAGGAAGGGGGGGGGAGGGAGAGAGAGAGAGAGAGAGAGAGAGAGAGAGGGAGGGAGAGGGAGAATGGTCGCATACCAGGGCCTCCAGCCACTGCAAACGAACTCCGGACGTGTGTACCACCTTGTGCATCTGGCTAACGTGGGTCCTGGGGAACCGAGCCTCGAACTGGGGTCCTTAGGCTTCACAGGCAAGCGCTCAACCCCCTAAGCCATCTCTCTAGACCTGGGGTCATTAAGTTTTGAAGAGAAGTGCTGAAAGTGCTGAGCCACCTCTTCAGCCCACAATAATATTTTAACAGCATGAGTAAAATGGCTAAAAAGTAATATTTTATCATTATGAAAAATGCTTTTATATTATTAGCACACTATTTTGCAAGAATCAAATCTTATTCATAAGCAGTATTTTAGAGTCTCTTTAAACATATAATTATTAAAAGCCCAAGAGACAATAAAGAACAACAGTAAATAAAATAAAACAAATACATACAAAAAGTAGTTTGAGAATAAGAGACTGGATCGCGTCTACATACAGCCTTTGACATTCCAGTGTGTTTGTTTATGGCATGTACGTGCGCAATACATGCTGCGTGTGTTTTAGGCCTGAGTGCATAGGCCAGGAGGATGCCGAGTAGTCTCTGTTGTTCTTCCACTTTATTTCTTTGAGACAGTCTCTCACTGAACTTGGAGCTACAAGTGTGAGTGATCCTCCTGTCTCTACCCCTCCTCAGTGCTGGGGTTACAGGTGTGCACAGTCACATCACCTTTCTGTGAGGTGGGTCCGGCCCTCGTGCCCATGTGCAACAAGCACTCTTCACCCACTACGCCATCTCCTGACTGCTATAAAAGCATTTGGTGGGCTGGAGAGATGGCTTAGCGGTTAAGCGCTTGCCTGTGATGCCTAAGGACCCCGGTTCGAGGCTCGGTTCCCCAGGTCTCACGTTAGCCAGATGCACAAGGGGGCGCACGCGTCTGGAGTTCATTTGCAGGGGCTCGAAGCCCTGGCGCGCCCATTCTCTCTCCCTCCCTCTATCTGTCTTTCTCTCTGTGTCTGTCGCTCTCAAATAAATAAATTAAAATTAAAAAAAAAAAGCATTTGGTGAAAACACAAGAAACCAAGCCATTTGCACAAAGTAGTGCATGCATCTGGAGTTCCTTTGCAGTGGCTAGAGTCCCTGGCATGCCCATTCTCTCTCTTTGCTTGCAAAAAATTAAAAAAAAAATATATATATATATACACACACATACATACATACTTATATATATATATCCTGAAGAAAATCCATAAACCATTAGACTAGGTAATATTTTGTCAAGAGGATAGCTTTTATATGTTAAATATTCATATCACATTAGAGTATATAATTAGATATATTTTTCATATTTCTAATATAAGCTCTAAGTTTTACCATGTACAGTTTGGGCTAGTTTCTATAATTTAATTTTTTTAACTTATTTAAGAGAGAGAGAAAGAGGCAGATAAGAGAGTATAGGTGTGCCAGGGCCTCTAGCTGCTGCAAACTAACTTCAGCTGCATGTGCCACCTTGTGCACCTTGGCTCATGTGGGTCCTGGGTCCTTTGGCTTTGCAGGCAAGCGCTGTAACTGCTAAGCCACCTCTCCAGCCCTAGTTTCTATAATTTAAAAGTATGGCCTTCCAAATGCTAGGATTATAGGTATATACAAGCTCACCTGGCTTAAGACTTCATCCTTAGCACAATAACAGAAGAGACCTGCT
Organism: Jaculus jaculus; assembly: GCF_020740685.1. NCBI lineage: Eukaryota > Metazoa > Chordata > Mammalia > Rodentia > Dipodidae > Jaculus > Jaculus jaculus. Next base: position 58,500,631 of record NC_059119.1, on the reverse strand, counting down.
ATGTATAATTTTGTGGTTACTTATGCAGCGTCAAAGCTTAAAACCTTTACTAAGCCTGAGGTTGGGAACATGGGTCAGTGGTTAAAGGTACTTGCTTAAAGCTTGACAGCCTAGGTTGTTTCCCCAGTACCCACGCAAAAGCCAGAAACACAAAGTGGCACATGAGTCTGGAGTTCATCTAAAGTGGCAAGAGGACCTGGCATGTGTATATTCTCCCTCTGCCAAAAAAAAAATAAAATAAAATTAAAGAAAGTCAAACCTTGCTCAAGGTTTTTCTTTTTTTTTTTTTACTAACTTAACATTTGATATTTATAAATGTATTTACAGTTGTTTCACTGTTGGTTCTGAAATTATAAATACATGGATGCTATCACAGTTAGTATCTTAGTTGCATACTTTGCAATATGAATATAGTTGCATATTTATTTATTTCCTTAAATGCATGTTCTGCCAAAGTTACTTGAATAAAATAATTTGGACTAGCCTTACCCAATTTAAAGGGCAATAAGGAGTAATCAAGTCTATCTTTTTGGTCTTGTTTCTTTAAATATGGTTAGTTAGTTGTAGGAAAGAAGGCTAAGTTTCTCCTAAACCATTTTTAAGTTATCTTTTCCATTTGACTTTGGATTTTATTAGAAACCATTTTGACTTATAATACTATGACTATTAAAATAATTTTCTGCCAAACAATTTTAGATTGACATACAAAAACCAGGTTTTTAAAAGCAGCAAATTTAAATTTTGTAATTTTTTTAAGGCATGATACATTTCAATTTGTATAGCATCTCTAAATGTTCATCAGAAATTGGACATAGTACATGAACTTTGAAACTTCTTCGCAAATGTTCACACCATAGTGGCATTTAGGCTCTTATGTCTTAAAGACCAGAGGTTTTTCAAAAATGACCAACAATCGTAGTTAGAATAATGATTGATTTTTTTAAGCTTTGATGGAATTAAGCATATTTCTTTCCTCAATGTGCCCATGTGAACACTTGCTTGTTAACCTTCCTCTTCTCTTTTTTTCTCCTCTCTCTCTCTTTCTTTCTTTTTTGACAAGTGAGGCCACCCGGCAGAAAACAACTGATGCAGAACCCAGGAGTAATCCCTCTGTTTTGCTCAACACTATGGTGTTAGCCTTAGCACTGCCTTTATCATTCAGTGGATTTAGAGAAGCCTTCATTTATTTGTTAGCCTCAGTTTTCAATTCTGTTGTCCTCTTTAGGGAAACCTAAACTTATTCCTATGTAAATACATTTGCATACGAACACAATGAAATGTTCTATGATTTTGATTACCCTGGCAAGCTAAATAGGAACAGTGCATATATGCAGCTTAAAAAATAAATAGAAAGAATCAAGATACGGGTTAATAATGCTAATTAGGGTTTTAAAGCACAATGTGATGTGCCTATAATGTTCATGGTATAAAACTAATGTAATTCTTTCCAATAATATTTTAGCAATATATGAACATTAAAAAAAAATCAGAAACAATGAAAGCCTAAGAGATTTACTCTTATCAACCAGTTTCAAATTGCATCAAAGCAACTATTTCCCTAAAGGAAGTTTTCAAAATACATATAACCATACACATGATATTTTTTCATTCTCCCATATTTAATGTTTAAACTGCAACATATAAGTTACAACAAGTTAGAATATGAACTTAGTTGGTTCAAATTAGGGATTCCTTTAGCTGTGGATAACACATACAAGAAATAATTAAATATATACACATTAACACATGTGTAACCCCCCACCACACACACTTTTTCTTTTTTTCTGTGCTGGTGAACAAACCAACGACCCCACATATGCTAGGCAAGACCTCTGCCAGAGCTACATCCCTAGCCCTCAACATAATTCTGAAGATACATTTTTAAATCTAGACTGTTTTTCCTTGAAACATTTAGATATCAAGCTTAATGAACTGCATTAGCAGCATGTTCAGAAGGAAAACATGCTCCACTGCAAACTAGAAAAGACTTGCTCTCAGTTCAGTATTGTGCTGATTTTGCTGCTCTTCCTTCTTGTTCTCATGGACTAAATGACCTCTCAGACTCCCCTATATGCAAACACTCATAACCATGTCCTAGGTACAAGACAAAGTGCTATAATGTTAGAAGTTAGTGTTAGAGATTTGCATTCGAAAGTTGACCCTTACTCCACAACTGCTCTAGAAAGTCGTTAGTACAAATTGTACCGTGTATACACAGACTCCATGAGGCCAGCATTTAGTAATGGAGCTTCATGGTCTCCACTTAAAACAGATGAATCATATAAGACTTAATGAAAAACAATCTTAAAATCCCCTGGAATAGTCTCTCATCAGTTTGCCCCTCATAATGGAGTAAATATTATGCTGAGCAAAACTGCATCATGAGCGTGTTATACACATTGACTTCAAGATCGTAGTCCCCCCCCCCCCAATACCTACTCTTTGCTTAGTTCTTCCTGGACCCTTTCTTTTTAATTTGTTTTATCTAGAAACATTAGGTTTGGGGGCATACTCAGCTAAGAAAAGTTTCACACATACTTAAATTTCAGGCATTAATACAGGATCATTTAACTTCAGCAAAGAAGTGTGACGGGAGAACGCGGCTTTTACTGGGATGCTCGGACAGAGCACCTGCCCCGCTTGTGTGAAGTCCTGGGTTTGATCCCAGCAGGTGTCTGGGAAGGGTGAGTGGTGAGGATGGTCAGAAGAGCAGCAGAGGTCTCTAACTGGAAACTCACATGGGTTTTACAGTATGTATGATTCCCCCAGGAATTAAACACACACACACACACACACACACACACACACACACACACACACAAAACCTATGCACTTTAGTGCAGGTCCTATGAATTTCTTCTATAAAATTGATTTTCCCATTGGAGGAAACACATCAATACAATACAAATGAACTACCAAAGTGCTCTAATTAACAATTTTGCAAGTGAATACAGACATGATTGCAACACTGCTGTCATTAAAGTCTATTTCGTGGCATATCAGTTTCTGTGAACATTTCAATAGACCAATTAAATGACCTTTCCCCTCTTCAAACTCAATTAAGCTATTTGAACTTCAAATGCCAGCTTACCATGTATTTATACAAAATGTACAAAGAGGAATTAATTTTTCAATTTTACAAGTCTACTGTTTTAATAGCTCTCAGAATTTAATGTAATGTAAACACAGAAAATATATAATATGCGGTTAGTGAAATTAATCTTTGCAGTTGCACCTTAGGTATTTTTTTAAATTTCTGGTTTATTACCTTAACAATTTATCTTTGAATTACAATTAAAAAATTAAATCTATAAATAACATTTACTCAGGGCTAAACTAGAAAACCAAGCATCAGAAAGCCAGCTAAGGGGGGTGGGGGGAGATCCTTCTAGGTATAAAAGGATAAATCATTTTTCTTTAAGAATAAAACCAAGCAAGCAAAATGTAATTTATAAAACACCAAAAGCTACAAATTTTGAAGGTATTTGTTATACTAAAGAGAAAAAAAAAGTAAATCTTTAGAAGTTCATGATGTTAGAAGGTAAAAAGTAGATAAGAATAGAAATTAGGAGAAAGAAAAAATAAAGACCAAAGTCTAACAATTTTATTTCTGTTTTCTGAATTTATTTTCAAAATTTCAGGACACCATGGGAGGGCACAACAAAAGCATGATTTCTGGGGGGGGGGCACTAACCCTTTTTAGAATGTTAATCTGCCATATCACTTGCTAGTTCCCCCAGCATGCACTTTTTTTTTTTTGCTCCAATCAACAATTAAAAGAATAAATTTGTTAAGTAGTCTTATCAGTAGATGTTTTAGCTTGTAATTCATGCCAACTAGATAGCCAAAGAAAAATTCATTTAAATTTTCATTTCTTTGTAAAATTTTGTAGGTGCCGTATATCATGATTAGGGACAACACATAAAGCATCACCACCTCTAATCTGCCCCAAATCCCCTTTCATCCAATTGTGGAAGAATGCTTGAAAGGCTCTCACCAAGCTTATGGCCGCCGCACATAGGGGGGAGGGGAACCTCTGAGGTTAGCTAATTAAACTTTGTCTTCTGAAACATTTAACTGGCTTTGGAGATTATTCTAATTAAGGATGTTAGATGTATTTTTTAAATGTAGCTATTAAAATTAATTGTAATCCAACAATCTCATGCACTGAGCTAAATTAAAGGAGAAATGCCACATTTCTCTAGTCTCGAATAAATATGTCTAATAAATATCATCAGTATGCCTTTAAATCAAGAATACATGAAGAAACAATATACATTTTCTATTTATTTGAGTTAATGACCTACTTGGTATTTGCAGGCACACTGCAGTATATAAAAAGGAAGAGAGAAATCAGCTGGTGCACTGTTCTTGACACTCTGAGATATGACAAACTTCATGAGAAAGGAAACCATGAATAAGCATGCCCAAATCAATATGATGTCACTGCATGCGTAAGTTTCGGAGCTTTCAAGATTGTGGTCAATATTTTACACAGCAGTGCTGGTTGTCTATCTTTCTACTCACCTACAAATGCCACAAAAACAGGTTGGCATGTAAACAAAAGTAACAAGCGAGGCAAAAAATGTCAGTAACAAATCTGCCATTTTTTTTAATAAAAATCATTTTCCCTTAAATAACTGAAACAAAAACCACTAAATTATGATTGCAATACACATAACAGGCAGCTCTGTTAGAATCAGAAGGGTTTTATACCCTAAACACCTTCTCTTTCCTTACTGCTGGAAGATTATACTGGTTATCCCATTAAAGTTGGTAAAACGCCATTCTTGTGTCTTAAAGCTCTAGCATCGGAGGTCAAGAAGTGTACGCTGCTTCTTACAAGGCCAGTGTGGATGTAATCTTCCCAAAGTTACAATAATTAATGTTAAGCTTCTTTAGCAATACGTTTCTGAAAGAACTTGCCTGATAATATACTTAGAGCCTGGCTAGCTGTTTGTGTGTCTGAGCAAGAGACGTATTCTATGCTACGCACGTCTGCCAGCTTAAATCTAGTCAAACTAGAGTGGACTTTGACTTATGAACAGACGTAACACTTACATACACAGAAATGAGGTACGTAGGAGATCCTGACATATATATAAATAATTGTTTTGTGTGTGAGGGCACATGTGTGTGAGCGTGTGTGAGTGTGTGTGTGTGTGTAGGGGGGGAGAAGCCAAAAGGAGACATCACTTTCCACCTGCTGGTTTCAGAGGCAGGTTTTCCACTGAGCCCACGCTCACCATTAAACCGGACAGGCTAGCCAGCAGAATTTGGGGCAGATACAAGCCACCATGGCCAGCTTTTACATGGCTGCTGGGAATCCAAACTCAGGTCCTCAGACTTGCATGACATGCCATTTTTGACAATGAGCCATCTCTTCGGCCCCCAAATTAATTAATTAATACATACCTGACAAATATACTGGATTGAAGGGGTTTTGATTTTTGTTGTTTGGGTTTTTTTTTGGGAGACAGTCTCCTTTTGTAGTCCCAAACTGGTCTGCAACTCATTCAGGTACAGATAAGGTGCCTCAGATTCACAACCCTCCTTCCCTAACCTCCTAAGTGCTGGGATTTCCAGTGCGAGCTACCAGACCAGGCTCCAAATCTCGTAGTTACATATGTAATTAAATGTTTAAATAAATATGACAGATGCTATACTATGACCTTCAATACTTTTACAAAATCATGTTTTCACATAATTAGTATTATTTATGAATGACAATATGAAATTTAAGTTTTACATATAAGAAGTATAACTGCTTTTAAAGTAGGAATATAAAGTTTCTGAAGTTTAAGTGGTAACTTTTGAGTACCAAAATAGTAAATGAATTGAAAAACTGTTTTCATCAGTTAATTTTTTTTTCTGTCTATTAGAGTTCTATGATGGAAGTGCTAGTGAAAAGACAGGAAGCAAAATCAGAAAAAGTAAATTTCTTAAGAAACTACCTATGCAACAGAGTAAATGCCATTAGCTCCCTTCTCTATTTGCATCTAATAAACTGTTGGGAAAATTTGGCACAATTTCTATTATTTGTTCAACTAAGTACTTTTTAGAAAATATATGTTCGTGGATGACAAGGAAGGGCATGGAATCGACTTTTTTTTTCCATGATACACTTTCTGAGAAAAGAGAATTGCCTCACTCTGACTGGTGTTTGTATGCAAAGTACTATGGACTTCTTGAGCCAAAACAGTTATCAGATCCCACTGGCCTGCTGTGTGATCGACTACTGATCAGATCCCTCTGGCCTGCTGTGTGATCGACTACTGATCAGATCCCTCTGGCCTGCTCTGTGATCGACTACTGATCAGATCCCTCTGGCCTGCTGTGTCACCTGTACTGATTAGATCCCTCTGGCCTGCTGTGTGATCGACTACTGATCAGATCCCTCTGGCCTGCTGTGTCACCTGTACTGAGCAGATCCCTCTGGACTGCTGTGTCACAGACGACTGAGCAGATCCCTCTGGCCTGCTGTGTGATCGACGACTGAACCACTATGCACATGCACTACCAGCACAGAGATTCTAAAGTGTTATAAGAGGGAATGAGTGATTAGGGCCAAGGTATGATCCAAGGAAGATTTCTGGGAAGTACTTTAAAAAAATTTTTCATGGGCTGGAGAGATGGCTTAGCGGTTAAGCGCTTGCCTGTGAAGCCTAAGGACCCCGGTTTGAGGCTCGGTTCCCCAGGTCCCACGTTAGCCAGATGCACAAGGGGGCGCATGCGTCTGGAGTTCGTTTGCAGAGGCTGGAAGCCCTGGCGCGCCCATTCTCTCTCTCTCCCTCTATCTGTCTTTCTCTCTGTGTCTGTCGCTCTCAAATAAATAAAGAAAAAAAATTTAAAAAAAATTTTCAGGACAGGGCTGGAGAGATGGTTTAGCAGTTAAGGCACTTGCCTGTGAAGCCTAAGCACCGAGGTTCCGTTTCCCAGTACCCATGTAAACCAGATGCACAAGGTGGCAGAAAGCATCTGGAGTTCGTTTGCCGTGGCTGGAGGTCCAGGTGTACCCACTCTCTCTCTCTCAGATAAATAAATAAAAATTAAATATCAAAAAAATTTCAGGACATGTCAAATTTATTCTCTTAAACTACCCTTGTTTAGCTTTTACTCCCACTTATATAAAATAAGCTCGCCAGCTATGGAATCTAGATCAGTGACAGAATGCTTACCTAATATGCACTGTTCTCTGGGTATAACTGGGTATAATCCCTATTACTGATGAGGAAAATATAAACACATGAGAAAATTTAAAATAATTCTAAGTAATTTTAGTCGTACCCACTTACCCCCGAGGGATAAGCTTCAAGACCCCCGGGTGATTACCCGGAACTGCCAGTAGTTTCTGAATGCCACACGTCGTCTTTTTCCCTATGCATCTATGCCTGTGACTAAAGTGAACTTATAAATTGGACACAGTAAGAGATTAACAACCATATCTATATAATAAGATAGAACAATTATTACAACATGCTGTGACTAACAGGTGCATGACTGTGGTATCTCGCTCTCCAGTTTGCTCAGGCTTCTTGTGATGTTACGAGATGATACACTGCCCGGCTGGTGACATGAGGTGAGGGAATGACACAGGACCGCAGACTATGACACTCCTCTTTTCCTCGTAGGAAAATGGTCTTGCGGGGCTGCGGGGATGGCTTAGTGGTTAAGGCATTTTGCCTACAAAGCCAAAGGACTTAGGTTTGATTCCCCAGGTCCCACGTTAGCCAGATGCACAAGGGGGCGCACGTGTCTGGAGTTAGGATGCAGGGGCTGGAGGCCCTGGCGTGCCTCTCTCTCTCTCCCCCCGGCTCTCTCTCTTCCCCTCTTTCTCTGTTAGATAAATGCATAAAAATAAAATATTTTTAAATAGTGTGCACCACACCCAGCAGAACCTTTAAAAACATGGCCTTGCTATTATCCATGTAAGTAGCTCTTCTTGGTATGGTTTTAAACTGGATGTAAATGGAAGGGGAGAAGACAGGAGGCAATGTAGGCAAAATAAAGGGGCTACGCATGGCTGTTATTTCCTCAAACTGCTATGCTAAGATCACACACAAAGCATTAGGCTAGGTTAACAAAGGTGAAGCACGGAAAAGGGTAGGCTGTTCTACAGGAAATGCATATTATGTACATGTGTGTAGTGACTGCTGTTAAGACACTGACTACACTTACTGTGACTGGCTAGAATGTGAGTTGCAGTGGTCTTGCTATTAATAACCCATGGTTGACAACTTTCAGTGAAGTTAAAATTTGCGGTGGGCAGTAATCTTTCTAAAACCCTCTCCCCTTCTCTCTCCCCACTCTCTCTTCCTTTCCTTTTTCTGGAGGTAGGGTCTCACTGTCACCATGGCTAGCCTCAAACTCACCAAGCTCACTGGTGTCCTGCCTCAGCCTCCTAAGTGCTAGGATTATAGGTATGAGCCACCACACCTGGCTCTGGACTACAATCCTAACTAATTACTAATGTGCAGTCCTTCTATTATTTATTAATATACCTTAAGACATAGTCTTGTGGACATTTTCAGGTGACAGGTACATATTCATATTTTTTAATTTGATGAGAAACATTTTTTAAATTGTGGGAAATTAATTCCATCTAATAATTCCATTTTAACCCAGACAGAACTCGAGAACAGCTTCCCAGACAGAAAAGTAATTTCAGCAAGCCAGAAGAGCACGGTTGCTATCCAGAAGGCCAGGCGCACTCTTCTCTTCTGTGATACGTGCAGTATCTAGGGACCTGGCATCTTGGCAATCCACCCATGAACCATCTTCTCCCTGCAACAGCAGACTTCACTGAAAATAACTAAGAACTTGCATGGGCAAAACTAATTTAAATTTCCTTGAAAGTAGAGAAATCCCTCCATTGTAGTTAATATTACCCCTTGTCTTCCATGAGAAAAAGACAGGATAGGGCTGGAGAGATGGCTTAGCAATTAAGCGCTTGCCTGTGAAGCCTAAGGACCCCGGTTCGAGGCTCGGTTCCCCAGGTCCCACGTTAGCCAGATGCACAAGGGGGCGCACGCGTCTGGAGTTCGTTTGCAGAGGCTGGAAGCCCTGGCGCGCCCATTCTCTCTCTCCCTCTATCTGTCTTTCTCTCTGTGTCTGTCGCTCTCAAATAAATAATTAATAAAAAAAAAAGACAGGATAAATTTTGATTACCAAGAGATTAAACAGGTAACTCTTCATCCCAAGTTTTATATAAGGAACAATGGAAGAAGGATGAAGGAGCACTTATGAATATTCAGATTTGATCTTTATCTGTGCCAGCTTGTTATGAGTACAGGTATGG